>NC_069076.1:3088340-4398697 GCF_025698485.1 Gossypium arboreum
CAAGTGTCATATTAATTTTTTATTTATAAATGCGACACTTTTCACACCCTCAACTTACTTGTAGAGTTTAGAAAACTCAACAAATGGAGTATGAGATAATTTCTCTAAAATATATCCCGTCAAACGGTGTGAGGTTAGGAGATTAACAAGTGTTTATAGGAGTATAGTAAAATATTAAAATAATGAATATTTTTTAAAAATAGACATGTGTAATTTTTTAAAGCTACTTGTGGAATAAAAAAAGAGTACACTACCAATATATCAAACAGTAATCCAAAAACTATTTGAGTTAGCCATTTATAAAGATGATGGATTTAATCAAAATTTAATACTCCTATTTTGAGTTAGATTGAACTTGAAAATTTGTGTATGGTATTGATATCATAAATAGATCTAACCCATGATCACTTTGAATCCATCAAAATTACAATTCTAATTTAGATATACATTTCTTTTACACATATTAAACATAAACAATCATTTAGTTTTTCTAGAAATGAGATTTTTCTCTTAAAATGAGGGTCGTTCTTTTCTTACTGAGTGAGTTGACTGAGTCTAATATCATATAGGTTTTTATTGTTTTAAGTTTTCATTTCGCGACTTTAAATATTCTTGATTTGGGTATTTTGTTTTCCTTTGAGTCTTTTATCTATTGAGTCTTGAATTTTTTTTAGTCTTCTTTTATTACCTAGGTTTTGATCTATATTTTCTTGATTGATTTCCATTTATTTGCAAAAGGTAAGAAATCCCTTATTCACCATTAACATTCAATTTCTGTTAAGGCAAATTTTAGTTTACTGGGTTGGGTTGTTCTAGTATGGATAATTTGGAGATTTTCTTAGGGGAAGGAGGCAATTAGAGTCTTGCTTTGACAAGATTCATGGTGGTGAGGAAGATAAAGTCTAATAGGGTGCTCAATTGCAAAGGGGTTTTAACTATTCTTCAAGGGATCTGGCAAGGTGATAAGATGTTGTGTGCCAGGGAGGTTGGTGTCAACATATTTGTTGTTTCTTTTGCTACGAAAAATGGGATTAATTGAGCTGTGATAGACACTCCATGGTCGGTGATGGGATTCCCTGTTCAATTTTAGCAATAGAATGGGTATGTAGTGATTTATAGACTCAATCATTAGAGAACGGGGTTTCGAAACCATCGTTTTTGGCACTATTGAAAATCAGGTTGTTACAGTCTGGATGTTGGCTTCAAGTCTTGGGACTTTGAGAAACACCTGAACCTGCGCACAGAGAAAACAAATTGTACGCTGAGCAATAAGCTTAGTGTTACATTTATAATTCAAGCATAAACAAATAATCTAACATTAACAATGAGCTTTAGCACGTTTAAGCATTTTTATACTCAAAATTTCATCAAAACATATATCAAATGGTGAATTATAATTCATCATCTATCCATATATATGCATATGCATATCAACATCTCATTAACCAACCTATTCAACAATATTCTTACAGACTTAATTCTAACTTGATTACTACTCATCAATCATACAATAAAATTAAGTATTAAACACAAACATTTATATAACAATGTCATTCAATTTAATTCTGGAGTCAACCGACTCATCCATATCAATTCCGGTCCCCAGGCCTCGTTTCAGTGAATTTACAAATTGGATCACAAACTTTTTTAAAATGCAAACCATATTGATTATACCATTAACTTTATAACATTACCAATTCCATTTTCAGCATTGTAATCATACTTATCATTTATAACCCTTATTAACCTGACTCGGACTCGGACCCGGACTCAAACGAATACTCAGATCATCTAACCAACACACCAAATTGGCACTGAAGTGCATCTTGGGGCACAAAAACACATTATGACACACAAAGTGTATTTTGGCACATAATCCCGTACTCAATACAATCCTATAACATGCCAACTATAACCAACTCAGCTCGACTAGTTAATAGGGTATCAATTATCCAATTCCATTACAATTTAGTACATACCATTTTTCAATCATACACACTATTACATTTCAATTCTATAACATAACGTTTATGTTTCATATCATTCAATACATATTGTCACTCAATTCCATAACATATATCATATTCCAAACAATTCATGCTATTTTCTATTTTATTTAATCTAGTCCTCTGCTTTGAGAACTCACATTTAAGCTCAATCCAACAACTCATATCATTATTGTATACTTACCTTGTTGCTATTGTATGCAAGTAACATGAAAATACAAGCAATTTATATGACTTTAAATTATAAACATATAAACCAAAATTTCCAGCTGCTTGTCGATCACTTTCATTTTTCCTTTCCTTTCCTTCTTGATGATTCGGTGTTGTCGTTAACTACAAATAATCATAAAACAGATCCCATTATCAGATTTCAATCAAAACAAAATCAAATATCAATTTTTTTAAAAATTTTACAAATTATTCAATTTAGTCCCTAAAATTGGGACAAGCTTAACTTTCAATATAAAGCCTCGGAGTAAAATTTGATTTCACCAAAAATCATTAGGGACCTTATATTTTATATTCAATTAGGTTCCTAATGTACGAAACTAATAATTAAGCTTTACAATTTAGTCTTTTTTATATACTAAGCTTAATTTCTAACAAATTAACACCAAAATCATTCAATCCTCTATCATGGCAACTTTCTAAAACTTTAAAAGTTTTGCAAATTAGCACATGGGTGTGCTAGATCAAGCTCCCTTGATTCAATTTCCATAAAAATCAAAGAAAAATGGCTAATGACTTACTTGCATTAAAGCCAAAAAGATTTAAAACCCTAGATATGACATTTTTCCTCTTCTTATTTATTTATATTTGGATGGAGAAGATGCAATTCTCTCACTTCCCACCGAACATTCATATATATATATTAAGATTAAATGGTTAATTAGCATAATTAGCCTTACTTTAATTTAATAAACTTTAATTTAATTAATTATTAATCATATGGTCCAATTATATGAATTTTAACATGGTATAGTTGCTGTTTGAACCTTGGGTTAATTACAATTTAATTCCCTAATCCATTTATTAATTAAAAATCTATTGCGATTGGACTTTACAATTTAATCCCTAAACCCTAATTACTTACAATTTTGGCTAAATGGCTTAACAAATTTTCAATTCAATATGATAACCCCATAAATATATCTATTAAATATTTACGTACTCAATTTACAAAAACGGGATTCTGAAACTGCTTTTTCCAACACCATTGGAAATTAGGTCGTTACGCGCTATATCATTAGAGTTGGTCTCAATTTTCTTCACTTCGGCACCTTCAAGAGTATCAAAAATTCCATGACCTCAGTGTTGTGATACCCACTCTGAATGATGATTTCCTTGAGCTCGACCCATTATCAACTTCCTACACTAACTTAATCACATTGTTAGGTCCCTCATGGCGCTATTTGGCCAATTTAGGTCTCAAAATGGCATAAATCTAATAAAAACCATTTTTTAATAACAAAAGCTAAAAATCGACAAAAGAAAAGAAAAGACACCTAAAATACTTGAGAATAATCACCTTTACTGTAATGGAGAGCCTAATTTGACATATCAAATTACGAAAGATAAAAAAAAAAGTGTGCTTTGAACCTAATTTGTTGTTTATATGGTATTGAAGATAATATTGATGAACATATTATTCTTAGTTGTAATTGGTTAGGTGAATATGGTATGAGGCTTGATTTGGCCTTCAAGTGCTAAGAGATCGAATTCAATCATTTGACAAATGCTTCTTAGAGTTGTTGCAAATGCCTTGTATGAGCTAGGATGTTAAAGCTAGGATTATTGCTGTGACATCTGGAAAGCTAGGTGTGAGGCTATAATTGGAGGCGAGAAACTTTATTTTGGAAAGAATTTTTCGAATGATTAATTGCTAGGTGACAATCAAGACTGATTCCCAGACTATTACTTTAGATATTAAGAAGAAGAGTCAAGATTGAAGATGAAGATTAGGCCAATCCTTCAAGATTTTGATAAACTAGTCATGCAACTTTCTTATGTGAAAGTCAACGTTATTAAACGAGAAGCCAATAGGGAAGCAAATTGGTTTGCTAAATAGAGATGTAGAGAAATGCATATTTCTAGTTGTTTGAATCAACTACCATCTTCCTTGGTCTTTATTCATGATAAGGATGGTTAATCAGCACCTCCATCTTTCTGATGCAAGGATCCAGGATAAGCTTAGAGGATACCGTGGTCTTCTCATGTTAGTTTATCTGGGTTATTTGTTTGATGTTTTTTAAACTTTGTATGTTTGTTTGTTCTTTTTGGAATGAAAGTTTTTATAGCTAAAAAGAAAAAAAAATAGAAACATCCATTTTATAATTGTTATACCAACAAATAGAGAAAGCCAAAGCACACAACAAAATCATCGCTCAAGGAAAGCATAAGGCCTACAAGTCCCAAATATCTTGCATTACTTGGTGGCAATTGAGATGTAAGCCATGTAACTTTCAAAAATCAGATTAACTAAGAAGGATCCTAAAGTAACCCAGGTTATAAGGCCAACAAATTAACTATTAAAGAAAAAAGTAAATTAGCTTAAAATTAGTGATCATTAACTTCGTTATGAGTCACCCCCTTAATAAACAAGCTAACTATATACGTATCGTTTCCTTTTCTCTCGCTCAACTCTTATACACTCCTTTTTTGTTTGTTTAAATCCTTGGTTTTCTTTATTATCACACAACTTTTTTACTAAATTATCAGAAAATACTTGGAAGCTAAAACTTTGATATCTCCTTACTTATATTTATCATGCTAGAAATCTTTGTTCTCAAAGTGCAGTTTGTCTAATCCATATTAAAATGAGGTAAACTGTAACACTCCTTACCCGAGACTGTTGCCAGAATCGAGCACGAGGCATTACTAAACTTATTCTATCCCTTAAATAAGTTTAAATTGTTTATTTAAACATTTCGGAATGTGCTGCCATTCTGCGTCGTAGTCGCCAAAAAATTCATATCTTGAGTTCCGAAACTCGAAATTAAGATCCGTAAATTTTTCCTGAAACTAGACTCATATATATATCTACTAATTTTTTTCATAGATTTTTGACTTGGCCAATTAGTACAGTTTATTAGTTAAAGTTTCCCCTGTTTCAAAACTCGACTACACTAACCTCTTGTTACTATGAACCATGTTTCTTCCTGTACAAAATTCATATCACTAAGCCGTTTGTTTCTCTTAAAACTAGACTCAACAAGGATTATAACCATATAAAGTATACCTTCTAATTAGTTTTTTACAATTTATGGTGAATTTCCAAAGTTGAAACTGGGGTTCCAGAAATCGCTCTGACCCTGTTTCACTAAAACTCAAATATATCATGAAATATAATACCTTTACCTATTTTTCTTATTCCATAAGAAAATAGACATAATAAGCTTTAATTTCATATATTATTCATCTTCAAACTATGTTTATACAATTTTAGTGATTTTTCAAAGTTACGTCATTGCTGTTACTTGAATCTGTTTTAGGTTACTTTCACATTTTCATAATTTTCATGTGATAATCACCATTCAATCATACATATTAATAAACATGCATATCATCGGCCATTTTATTAGCTAATCACTAGAAAGTATTTACACATCATTCATTGTTCATATTATACCAAAAGTGGCTAAGTTTCTATACATGCCATACACAAAACAAAACGCCTAATTATACCGAGTTATTTCTTTGATAGTGTGATCGGCCTCCGACGTTTCCTTCGATCCCCGAGTGGCTAGATAAGTACTATAAGAAGAAGAAAATAAAGAGATTAAGCACTAGGCTTAGTAAGCTTACAAGCAAATAAATCACAACATTCAACATAATGGATAATTATGCATAATATCATCTAACATCATAAATTTCTTTACTTCTCAATTTCTATCTTCTTCTTTATTCCTTACCTTCTTTCTTACTTGACCTTTCCTTTTCATAAGTATAATCTACTTTTCCTTTGCTGTTAATTCACTGTAATTTAACTCGTATCCTGACCCGTTGAACCACTCGGAATACTAAGGATACTAGGGTCGCTCTGTCTATCAATATCCCGCCAATGCCATGTCTTTGACATAGACTTACATGAATTATTCTGTCTCCAATGCCATATATAATATGGACTTACATGGCTCAATCCTGTCTCCAAAGCCATATTTCTAATATGGACTTACATGGCTCATTTCGTTCTCGTCTCTGTCAACCCTAATATCCTAACATTCCTAGGGTTTAACCGGCTTTCTAACACTTTTCCTCTGTCACTTCACCTTAAATTCGACTTTAAATATTTTCATAACATAAATATATAAATGCTGAAATTGACAATAATAATGTAAAATAAAAGAATATTGCATTTATTTACTGTAAACTTACCTCGATACAAAATGTGACTAAACTTTACAATTTAGTCCTTTACTTTTTCTTTTCCCCGATCTACTCTCGAATTTCGCTCTTCTTGATCTATAATAGCAAATTTAGCTTATTTAATATCAACATTTATCAAAACAACCCTTTACTCAAACTTTGGAAAAATTACATTTTGCCCCTAAACTTTCACATATTTGCACTTTTGCCCCAAGGCTCGTAAATTAAACTTCATCCTATTTTCTTATGTTTTATGACATGCTGATCATTTTTCCTTCTATGGCAACATCAAATTCACACACTAACATGTACTTATGACTATTAGGTATTTTTACCGATTAAGCCTTTTACTCGTTTTCACTTAAAACCAAGTAGCACAAGTTGTCTAACATAATTTAAAACCTCATATTCCATCATAAAACATCAAAATACACAAATTTCACCTATGGGTATTTTTCCAAATTTGATTCCTAACTTAAATTATTGCTAGCATAAGCTTTATCGAGCTACGGGACTTCAAAAACGTAAAGATCATTAAAAGCGGGCTTGGAATCACTTACTATGAAGCTTGAAAGTTGAAGAAACCCCAGCTATGGAGAGAGGTAAGGTTCTGCTGGTAACTTGAAGAAGATGATACAATTTTATCATCTTTTTACCTTTTATTAATGTTAATAACCAAATGACCAAAATGCCCTCCTTACTAAACTTTCAAAATTCCTTCCATGTCCTAATTTTGTCCATGAACTTAAAATTGGTCAAATTACCATTTAAGATCTCCTAATTAATATTCCAAAATAATTTCATACTAAAACTTCTAGAATGCAAGTTTTGCAAATTATTCAATTTAGTCCCTAACCTCAATTTAAGCACTTTATGCATAGAATTTTATCACGAATTTTTCACACAATCATGTAATCATACCATGAACCTCAAAATAATAATAAAATATTTTTTTTTACCCTGAATTTGTGGTTTCGCAACCACTGTTCCGTTTAGGCCCTATTTCGGAATGTTACATTTCTCCCCCCCTTTAGGGATTTTCGTCCCGAAAATCTTACCTGTGAAGAGATATGGGTACTGTTTTTGCATAGCCTCTTCGGGTTCCCATGTAGCCTCGTCTACCCCATGTCTATTCCATAGTACTTTCACAAGTACAATACTTTTGTTCCTTAATTGCTTTACCTCTCGAGCTAGAATCTTTCTGGGTTCTTCACCGTAAGTCATGTCCGGTGAATCTCAACCTCTGTTTGAGAAATCACATGTGACGGATCTGAACGATAACGACGTAGCATAGACACATGAAATACATTATGAATCTTCTCTAACTCAATCGGTAAAGCTAACCGATATGCTAATGGTCCGACTCTCTCAATCACTTCAAACGGTCCAATAAACGTGGACTTAATTTGCCTTTCTTGCCAAATCTGAGAACTTTCTTCCACGGGGATACTTTCAAAAAAACTTTGTCACCAACTTGATATTCGATCTCTTTTCTTTTTAAATTTGCATACGACTTCGCTCGTCAAGTCGCTTTTAAACAATTTCGATAACTTTCACTTTTCTTCCGTTTCTTTAACTAGATCAACCCAGAAATCGGCTTTCTTTAAGCTCATCCAATATAAAGGTGTGCGGCATTTACGTCCATACAAAGCTTCATAAGGTGCCATCTTCAAACTTGATGATAACTATTATTGTAGGCAAACTCTACCAATGGTAAGTATTTTCCCAACTACCTTGAAATTCTAATACACAACATCTAAGCATATCTTCAAGGACTGAATAACTCTCTCGATGACCATCGATTCGAGGGTGAAAAGCCGTACTAAAACTCAACTTCGTACCTAAAGCCTCTTGTAACTTCTTCCGAACCGTGAAGTAAATCTTGGATCTCTCATCGAAATGATTGATAATGGCACTCCATGTAGTCTAACTATCTCTCGAAATGTATAACTCACCAACTTGTCAAGTGAATAATCCATACGGATTGGGATAAAATGAGCCGACTTAGTTAGCTTATCAATCACAACCCATATTGCATCTTTCTTTTTCAGTGTTAACGGCAATCCTGTCACAAAATCCATAGTAACTCTGTCCCATTTCCATTCCTAACTAGCACAGTTGCAATAATCCGAGGGTACCGATGTTCGGCCTTTACCGTTGACAAATCAAGCATCTAGAAACAAACTCAAATATCTCTTTTCATTCCTACCCACCAATACAATTTCTTCAAATCATTATACATTTTTGTACCGCTGGATGAATAGATAAAGAAGCGCTATGTGCTTCTGTAAAATCTTTCAATAAGCTCATCATTCTTGATACACAAATTACGTCTCTAAACATCAAACAACCATCGAACCAATCCGAAATCGATTCTATGCGACTCACATTGAACTCTTTTAGCTTGTAACTCATTATCATCTTTCGAGCTTCACAAATCTCTTCAAGAAATACGGTTTAGCTCTAAATTCAGCTAAAATAGAACCATCATCGACATGGCTAAATTGGTATTCAAAGCTCGTAATGTAAATAAAGTTTCTGCTTAAAGCGTCAAGAACTACATTTGCCTTACGGGTGATAATCAATCACTAACTCATAATCTTTAAGCAATTCCAACCATCTTCTTTGCCTCAAATTCAAATCTTTTGAGTCATCAAGTATTTCAAGCTTTTATGATCGGTAAATATCCAAGCACCTTTCACCATACAAATAATGTCTCCAAATCTTCAATGCAAATACAATAGCACTAGCTCTAAATCATGTGTCGGATAATTTTTCTCATGTGGCTTCAATTGTCTAGAGGCATAAGCAATTACCTTTCCTTCCTGCATGAGTACACAACCGAGCCCATTCAAGGATGCATCATCAGAATCACAAATTCTTTACCCGGTTCCTATTTGTACTAAGATAGGAGCTTAGTCAACAATGCCTTTAACTTGTCAAAACTTTGTTGGCACTTCTCATCCATTCAAACTTAACATCCTTCCGTAGCAGGTCTCGTCAATGGGGTAGCTATCATGGAAAACCCTCCACAAATCGTCTATAATATCCGCAAGACCAAGAAAACTTCTAACTTCGATACATTTCTAGGAGGCTTCCAATCAACAATGGTTGAAATCTTACTCGATCAACCTTAATACCTTCACCGAGACAATATGTCCAAGAAAACCAACTTCGTAACGAGAACTCACTTTTCTTGAACTTGGCATACAACTGATTATCTCTCAGAATTTGTAAAACTGTTCTCAAATGCTCTGCATGCTCAGTCTCATCATGAGAATAAATCAAAATATCATCAATGAACACAACTACAAACTTATCTAAGTATGGTCTAAAAATTCGGTTCATTAAGTCCATAAAAATGGCAGGAGCATTAGTCAAGCCAAATGGCATCACAAGGAACTCATAATGACCATACCTAGTCCGGAAAGCGATCTTGGGACATCGACTCTTTAACTCATAATCGATAGTATCCGGATCTCAAATCTATCTTGGAAAACACAGTAGCTCCCTTCAATTGATCAAACAAATCATCAATTCTAGGCAATGGATACTTGTTCTTTACTGTTACCTTGTTAAGTTGCCGATAATCTATGCACAATCTCATCGATCCGTCTTTTTTTCACAAATAGCACTGGTGCACCCTATGGTGAACTCTGGGTCTTACAAAGCCTTTATCTGTTAATTCCTCGCAATCGAGCTTTCAATTCTTTCAATTCCAATAGAGCCATTCTATAAGGAGCAATAGAAATGGGCGTGGTACACGGAATCAACTCAATACCAAACTCAACTTCTCAAACAGAGGCAAACCGGTAGTTTTTCCGGAAACACATCGGGAAACTCACATACCACAGGCACTGATTCAATTTTCAATTCTGGATCTTTAGTGTTCAACACAAAAGCAAGATAAGCTTCATACCCTTTTCTCAAGTATTTCTGAGCAGACATAACAGAAATTATAGGAAATGAACTATCTGACTCTTCTGAATTAACCCGAAGAATTTCACTATTTTCACACTTCAACTCAATGAATTTCTTTCCACAATTCACTATCACATCATGTGTAGTCAACCAATCCATACCAAGAATCACATCAAACTCATCAAATGGCAATAGCATGAGATCGGCCGGAAAACAGTAGCCTCTAATCATTAAAGGACAATTTCTACATACCTTATCTACTAATACATGCTTGCCTAATAGATTCGATACTTTAATCACAAATTCTGTAGATTCTATAGGCATACTTATACTAGGCATCAATTTCATACAAACATAAGAATGAGTTGAACCCGGATCAATCAGAGCAATGACATTAATATCATGTAGAGAAAATGTACCGTAATCACATCGGGGAGGATGCCTCTTCGGCGTGCACGAATAGCATAAGTCCTTGCAGGGCTCTAACATCCGGTCTCACAATAGAATCTCTAGAGGTACCTCTTTACTTGCTCCTACTCCGGTTGCCTCGGTGATCCGCCTCTAGTAGGAGCATTTAGGATCTAGCACTCTGTGTTACCTCTCTGCTAGCCACTTCTGGACATTCTCGTACAAAATGATCTGGAGCACCACATTTATAGCAAACATTTTCGCCTGCCCGACAAGGACCATAATGAAGTCTACCACACCGTGGACACCCTGATCTACCCTGTCTGACATTACCTACACTCGTAGTCGAGGTGGTCTGAGCCTTCGGATCCTTAAATCTGCTACCTCTATTCTGACTAGATTGCCCTGCCGAAAAGCTAGATCTGGTAGAAAACTCTCTGGGCCTCTTGGATGTAGCCTGAAATGATCTGCTCATCTGTCTCTTCTTTGTATCTTGTGTCTCTGTCTCAACTTTGCCTTTTCTTTTTAATAGCTCCTCTGCCTTACAGGCTCTCTCAACTAAAATAACAAACTCTTTTATTTCTAGGACACCCACTAACAGTCGGATATCATCATTTAACCCATCCTCAAACCTTTTACAGGATAGCCTCTGTGGACACACATTCTTGAGCATATTTATCGAGCCCGACAAATTCACGCTCATAATCGGTCACCGCATATTGCCTTGTTTCAATTCCAGAATTCCTTTCTCTTACGGTCAATAAACCTCGATCGATGTACTTTTTACGAAATTCTTCTGAAAGAAATCCCAAGTGACCCTCTCTTTCGGTACAACCGATACAAGTGTCTTCCACCAGTAGTAGGTGAGTCTCTAAGAAGTGATACTACACATTTCATACATTCCTCGGTGTACAAGATAATTCGTCAAAGACTCGATAGTATTTTCTAACCAAAATTCGCTTCTTTCGCATCATCATCTTTTGTTGCTCGAACTCTTCTACCCTTGTTTCTGATTCTATCAACTGGTGGTTTTCTCTTACCACTGCACTGTGGATCGGGAAGCTTGAGCTACATGGGTAGCCCGAGAATCATGAGGGGTGGAGGTCTAATCTGCGGATTCGTGCAACGAACTCGGCAAACAAATCATTCAAAGCTCGGAAGAGAGCTTCTCGAGTCACTCCTCCCTGATCAACTATTACTGGCCTATTCTCAGATGGCGCTGCCCCTTCTGTGGAAGCAGGCGCATTACTTTCTACATCATCATCACCGGCTCGCCCGGGATCCATTACTATAAAACAAAATATTTAAAAAAATCGTCGAGAGTCGTCACACTATCAAAACACAAGTATGGCATGTATAGCTAGACTTTTTCTCACACTAACTGTTCCGAGAACCGACTAAACCTGCTCTAATACCAATAAATGTAACACTCCTTACCCGAGACTGTTGCCAGAATCGAGCACGAGGCATTACTAAACTTATTCTATCCCTTAAATAGGTTTAAATTGTTTATTTAAGCATTTCAGAATGTGCTGCCATTCTGCGTCGTAGTCGACAAAAAATTCATATCTTGAGTTCCGAAACTCGAAATTAAGATCCGTAAATTTTTCCTGAAACTAGACTCATATATATATCTACTAATTTTTTTCATAGATTTTTGACTTGGCCAATTAGTACAGTTTATTAGTTAAAGTTTCCCCTATTTCAAAACTCGACTGCACTAACCTCTTGTTACTATGAACCATGTTTCTTCCTGTAAAAAATTCATATCACTAAGCCGTTTGTTTCTCTTAAAACTAGACTCAACAATGATTATAACCATATAAAGTATACCTTCTAATTAGTTTTGTACAATTTATGGTGAATTTCCAAAGTTGAAATAGGGGTTCCAGAAATTGCTCTGACCCTGTTTCACTAAAACTCAGATATATCATGAAATATAATACCTTTACCTATTTTTCTTATTCCATAAGAAAATAGACATAATAAGATTTAATTTCATATATTATTCATCTTCAAACTATGTTTATACAATTTTAGTGATTTTTCAAAGTTACGTCATTGCTGTTACTTGAATCTGTTTTAGGTTACTTTCACATTTTCATAATTTTCATGTGATAATCACCATTCAATCATACATATTAATAAACATGCATATCATCGGCCATTTTATTAGCTAATCACTAGCAAGTATTTACACATCATTCATTGTTCATATTATACCAAAAGTGGCTAAGTTTCTATACATGCCATACACAAAACAAAACGCCTAATTATACCGAGTTATTTCTTTGATAGTGTGATCGGCCTCCGACGTTTCCTTCGATCCCCGAGTGGCTAGATAAGTACTATAAGAAGAAGAAAATAAAGAGATTAAGCACTAGGCTTAGTAAGCTTACAAGCAAATAAATCACAACATTCAACATAATGGATAATTATGCATAATATCATCTAACATCATAAATTTCTTTACTTCTCAATTTCTATCTTCTTCTTTATTCCCTTACCTTCTTTCTTACTTGACCTTTCCTTTTTCATAAGTATAATCTACTTTTCCTTTGCTGTTAATTCACTGTAATTTAACTCGTATCCTGACCCGTTGAACCACTCGAATACTAAGGATACTAGGGTCGCTTCTGTCTATCAATATCTCGCCAATGCCATGTCTTTGACATGGACTTACATGAATTATTCTGTCTCCAATGCCATATATAATATGGACTTACATGGCTCAATCCTGTCTCCAAAGCCATATTTCTAATATGGACTTACATGGCTCATTTCGTTACATCTGTCAACCCTAATATCCTAACATTCCTAGGGTTCAACCGGCTTTCTAACACTTTTCCTCTGTCACTTCACCTTAAATTCGACTTTAAATATTTTCATAACATAAATATATAAATGCTGAAATTGACAATAATAATGTAAAATAAAAGAATATTGCATTTATTTACTGTAAACTTACCTCGATACAAAATGTGACTAAACTTTACAATTTAGTCCTTTACTTTTCTTTTCCCGATCTACTCTCAATTTCGCTCTTCTTGATCTATAATAGCAAATTTAGCTTATTTAATATCAACATTTATCAAAACAACCCTTTACTCAAACTTTGGAAAAATTACATTTTGCCCCTAAACTTTCACATATTTGCACTTTTGCCCCAAGGCTCGTAAATTAAACTTCATCCCATTTTCTTATGTTTTATGACATGCTGATCATTTTTCCTTCTATGGCAACATCAAATTCACACACTAACATGTACTTATGACTATTAGGTATTTTTACCGATTAAGCCTTTTACTGTTTTCACTTAAAACCAAGTAGCACAAGTTGTCTAACATAATTTAAAACCTCATATTCCATCATAAAACATCAAAATACACAAATTTCACCTATGGGTATTTTTCCAAATTTGATTCCTAACTTAAATTATTGCTAGCATAAGCTTTATCGAGCTACGGGACTTCAAAACGTAAAGATCATTAAAAACGGGGCTTGGAATCACTTACTATGAAGCTTGAAAGTTGAAGAAACCCCAGCTATGGAGAGAGGTAAGGTTCTGCTGGTAACTTGAAGAAGATGATACAATTTTATCATCTTTTTTACCTTTTTATTAATGTTAATAACCAAATGACCAAAATGCCCCTCCTTACTAAACTTTCAAAAATTCCTTCCATGTCCTAATTTTGTCCATGAACTTAAAATTGGTCAAATTACCATTTAAGATCTCCTAATTAATATTCCAAAATAATTTCATACTAAAAACTTCTAGAATGCAAGTTTTGCAAATTATTCAATTTAGTCCCTAACCTCAATTTAAGCACTTTATGCATAGAATTTTATCACGAATTTTTCACACAATCATGTAATCATACCATGAACCTCAAAATAATAATAAAATATATTTTTTTTACCCTGAATTTGTGGTTTCGCAACCACTGTTCCGTTTAGGCCCTATTTCGGAATGTTACATAAACAATTGTTGACATGGCTTATCAACAAAGAGGAGATTCGACTGAGGTGAGGAGCATTTCACCCTTGAAGAATGGAAAGTCGTTGTTCTACGACGGTGAGGAAAGTTGTAAATGTTGGAAAGGA
The DNA here is from genome assembly GCF_025698485.1 of Gossypium arboreum. Classification (NCBI taxonomy): domain Eukaryota; kingdom Viridiplantae; phylum Streptophyta; class Magnoliopsida; order Malvales; family Malvaceae; genus Gossypium; species Gossypium arboreum. Next base: position 3,103,145 of record NC_069076.1, read on the forward strand.
GAAAGGAAAGGTTGAGGGAATTGATTTATGTTTTTAATAGTGAGATTGGAAGAGATCTCTACTATTTGAATGAGAGGGCTTATATACATGGGATAGAAAGGATACCACGTGTTAACATTTCACGACAGCAAGGTTACATCTTGTTTCTTTATAGACATGGCGATGTGACCCAACAGATCAGTGATGTGACATTATAAAATGACTTAGCAATTAATGGGTGTGGGGTGGGGCTTTAGGTACTTTTAACAATGGTAGTCAATCGCTCAGTTGCGTGGAATTTAAGAAGTGACATATTGAGCCATTTGCCGAGATGGTATAACAACAATATTAGTATAGGTGTCTCAATTAAAATTGTTTTCATATTGGTACGTGCTTGATTATTATTAATCATTTTATTTTGTTAGTGGGGTGAAATCGAAACATAAAAGGGACCTCATTTGAAAACTCGAAATTCATGAGGGACATTTCAGTTATTTACTAGGAATTAAGCCCTAGTTTGTAAAAGGTCAATTAATTAAACTTACGATAATAATAAAGAATTTAAATAAACAAAGAAACTGGAAAAATCCCGCAAATTTCCGGGCGACTTCTCCAACAATTGGTGTTAGTTCCAAACATTGAAACCCATTGCCGTTAGTATATATATCCAAAACCTGCTTCCGATAAGGCCATTTGAATCACGAAACACAGAACAGCAAAATGAACATCTTCAGCAAAAAACCTAATCCCAAAGGTAACTTAATTCAGTTTACTTTTCGCACCTTAACCATATTAATCTCTTGAATTTCGATCAAACGTCACTTGTTTTTCTTCTTCTGGAATCTTTTTTAAATTATCTTCAATTCAATGTTCATATCTTGGAACAATAAAATTTTACAATTTACATGATTCTAGCCATTTTTTTTAATCTTTGGTTACGGTTCGCCTTGACTTGTTAAAGCTTAACGATCATGGCTTCTTATTTTGTTATTATATATATACACTTTATTTTTATTTTTTTGGATTTGCAGAGGCTCTTCGTGAGAGTAAGAGAGAAATGACGCGTGCTACTAGAGGTGACGTTTGATCATTTTCTCCGAACTTGGCCTTCTACCTTTTTATGATAAAATCAATTAAATTTATTTATGTATTTATTAAATTTACGAAGTTATAAATTTGATGACAATGATTCTGTATATATATTTTGGAATGGATCGTTGCATTAGTTTTACTTATACTTTGGAGTTGGATCATTGCTTTGGTCTGAAATTCGATATACTTTGTGGTCTTGACTCAGGTATAGAGAAGGAAATAGGAACCCTGCAATTAGAGGTACATCCTGTTGCCAACTCATGATGATCTTGTGAGGGTTTTCAAGCTGATTCTGACCTGATTTATCTTAATTTCAGGAAAAGAAACTTGTTGCTGAAATTAAAAGAACCGCTAAAACCGGGAATGAGGTATTTTTAGCTTTGTACTTCGATTGCATTTATGTCTCTCCTAGAGAGTTGAGTGTCAAGTTCATTTGAATGCTTAAAGCTGTTTAAATTGTCCCCTTTCTCCGCATATGCATTGTGCAGGCTGCGACCAAAACTTTAGCCCGACAGCTGGTCAGGCTTAGGCAGCAGATAGCTAATTTACAAAGTAGTCGAGCTCAAATGAGAGGCATTTCAACTCATACACAGGTGTATATCCCTCCCTCCTCTTTCCTCCGCTATTGCATGGTGTTATGGTCAGTTTGTTGCACAGTACCTCTAGTAATGCTTGTCTTTTTAATAGGCAATGCATGCTCAATCTTCAGTTGCCATTGGCATGAAAGGTGCCACCAAGGCAATGTCAGCTATGAATAAGGTCAGTTAATATGATATATATATATATATATATATGTTAATTTTCTTTTGACACATTCGATTTTATGGATCATATTCATCTTTGCCTTTAATAACCAGTTTACCAAAATGTTCCTCTTAACTGTTGGTGGATATCTGTCTCACGTGTAAACTTCCATCCATACATCACTATATACATTTATGTTATCATGGACTTCAGTTCTTACAATCATTCTCCCCGTTCAAAATAGTTCTTGATTCTTAAACAACTGATGACAGAGACTTCATTGCAGCAAATGGCCCCTGAAAAACAAGCTAAGATTATTCGGGAATTTCAGAGGCAGTCTTCGCAGATGGATATGACTGTAAGATGATGCTTGATTTTTAGAATATTGGAAATGTGGAGTTGAGTTCATGCTTGTGTTTTTAGTTCATATTCATGGAATTCAACAGTCTAGCATCCATGCTTGCAGACTGAAATGATGTCAGATGCCATAGATGATGCTCTTGACGATGATGAGGCAGAAGATGAGACTGAGGACCTTACCAATCAGGTGTGATTTTTTCCCTTCCATTTTTTCTGAGAAAAGAAAAAGGGGATTTGTGGGATGGAGGGTTATATCATAAAATTTAGGTTTGGAGCCGATGGGGTAGATTAAAAAACTGGCGAAGTGATAGATTTTGGGTGCTTCTATGGAGCTTAGACAAGCTTTCTTGGGCAGGACAATAGTTTTAAGTCCATTGTTTGGCTGTTGTAGCTCCCAAAGCAAAGAACTGTTACTGACCTTTGTTAATTTTCTTCTGTTCAGGTTCTAGATGAAATTGGTGTTGATGTTGCCTCACAGGTTGGTATTTCACAGTTTTCCCCTTTCTTTATTTTGGGATTTATTGTGAACCAATTATCATATTTTGTGCAACAGTCTGATGTGTATAAGTTTCTGCAGTTGTCATCAACTCCAACAGGTAGGATTGCAGGAAAGAACACTGAAGCCGTCAGCAGGTATTTTTCTGTCTTCTCCCTTGTCCTTCTCAATTGGAATGTTTTTTGCAGTTGTCAGAGACCCACGTGTTTGATGAAGATCCCCACCTTAGATTTGAATTTCATGCCCAACGATTTCCACCTTACTTGCAATAATAAGCTTACACGTCATTGTGCAATGTGTGTGTATAGGAAGATCACCCAAATATTCTAAAAGTTGGGTCTCATAAACCACTGTTTGAATTTGTTTCCTGAAAGAGAATGCGTTATATCTTTTGTTTGATAATTTTTTATTCCGTAATGCAGCTCTGGTGTTGATGAGCTCGAGAAGCGGTTGGCAGCCCTTAGAAATCCATGAACCAAAAATATAAAAGTTAAACTCCAGGTTTTACTTCATTAAATCATTGAAGTTATTCCCTAGAATTATCATATCTGCAAGTTGGTAATTTTGTTTTGTAGATATGACAGTGATGATTCATGTTTCCACAAGGTAGCAAATACCTCCATGTAACTTTGATATAATTGTGTATGGTATACCTGTCGATACCGAATTTTCTTCTACTGATATGGTACTGACTATGACTATCATGATACAAATGTTTGAGAAATACAGAATGCATAAACCTTAAACGTTACTTGTTAGTAAAATTTAACCATCAATTACAAAAGTTGATTTCGATTTTAGACAAATTAAAAGGAACACCAAAATAAACCAAAAAAGAGAATTAATCTAATAATTCAATTCAAAAATTTTCACAAATAAATTTTTTGAAAGATGTTGGTGAGAATAAAACGTCTACAATTGAGATTGTAAGTTATTAAAAAGATCAGCTTGCAACTGATAATCTTCTCCATCATTTCCTTAACGAGAGGAGCTCAAAACTTCGAAGAGGGTGATTGTCACGGCTACCTTTAACAGTGGCCGAACGGTTGGATGTTTTCGACTCGAAGGCAAGGAGTCTTTGTGTGGTAGACATGCGACTGCTACTTGAAACCTGTCGGTTTTGCGGAATGTCATTGGGTTCACTGGATGAACCAGGCCTGCTTGTTACTACAGCTTTCCTTGAAGTGCTACCATATCGAGAAGAACTGTATCTTTTATCTGAATCTGGGTGCTGAAAATACCGGACTGGAGATTAGAATGTCGGAAACTGCAGTCAAGGAAAATGGTAAGATAGTTTCTTTGACTGGAAGTTAAAGCTCACCGTATGCTTTGACAAGGTTACACCCTCAGCAGTCTTGTGTCTAGAATGATCACGACGAGGACTAGGACTTGAACCATTTCTCTTAGAAAATGCTTCAACCGCACCAGAGAATCTATCCCGAATCTCTCTTCCCACTGAATGATTTCATCAAGAATGCATAGAGGTTAGTATAAATCATGATAGTTAAAGAATGGCCATCTTCTAAACCAAATAGTTGAGCAACAAATGTCTAAGTTCCCCAGTAAAAAAGTATGATCATACGACTTAACGAGAAATCTAGTTCTTTTGAAACAAAGCAGACCTGAGATTCTTTCGGGTTTTTCAATGGCTGCTTCTGCAGCTAAACCTGCTCTTCCACTGGAATGCTGAAAAAGCAGATGCAAAAACTAAGCAATGCTCCTGAGATGACTGTAACTGAATGCTAGAAGTTTATAAGTACTTACCCGCACTCGGGAGCTGCCACCGAGCTGTGGGTACTTTAATACGGTCCAATCAAAGATGTAGTCAAACTGATAACCTGCAGCAATACGATTTTCTTAACCGAATGAACAGAAAACAAAGAACTTGACATTCTATGGAGAAATAAGTTCAACAACATCCTCTGGTTTGAGTATGTGTGTATGTGTGCGAAAGAGTAACAGAATACATAACCAGAATGATGATAACTAGCCTTCTCTTATAAACAAGTCTCGGAAAAGCCTCTTCAAATAGGAATAATCGGGTTTATCTTCAAACCGCAAAGAACGACAGTAGTGAAAATACGAGACAAACTCAGATGGATATGACTTACAGAGCACCTATTAAACATGTATAAACCAGTACCAATGAATTACGAAGCAAGAGTGATATCATAAAGATTAAATTTCTCAAGGGGAACCAATCTGTCGAAGGATGGGGCAAGTAAACATACCTCTATCGAAGTTGACACTTTTTTTTCGTTAATCTTATCATATTTTTGCTTTTTTGTGCCAGCTTTTAGCCCCTGCCAGGGAAGGCTGAAGCAAAGAAATGGTGCAAACTAAATCAAATTCAAAATCAATGCGAAGGAAAACTAAGAACAAAGGTTCAGCAACAAGAAACAATATAAAACCATGAATGAAATGAGCATGGGGTGATCATATACACAACCTTCCTCTCAGGAAATACATAAGCACATAACCAAGGGATTCCAAATCATCTCTGCGGCTTTGCTCTGCCGATAAAATAGAAGAATGTATTAAAACAAAGTAACAAGTAAACTTTCATCTATAATATATGATTTACTGCTACTAGTTGAGTCGCAAAATAACAGAACTTACCAATTCCAAGGTGAGTGTTAACACTTGCATAACGAGCAGTGCCTGTGAGGTTTTTGTTTTCTCTGCAGCAAAAGAATCCGATCAGTCGTTTCACAAACAAATGTATTTGGTTGCACCAAATATTTGGTATATCTTTACCAAGTAGGAACTTGATACAAAGAAAGTAGGCAATATGATATTCCTCAAATTGTACAATATACTAAGGCATTATAAGTTGCGTCCATAAGTAAATCAAAAACTAAGCTGAAAAACGTAGCTAGACCATGAAGTAACTTTCTTATCTAGTATCTTGACTTGATAGTCATGCATTATGATGAGAACTATACAATCTTGAGATCTTCAAGTTTCTGTATTAACAAGTCAACAAAAAGATAATCACCTGTATGGGATGTGCTTATGAGTTTGAAGATCCCTATACTTCTTCGCAAGACCATAGTCAATGATATATACCTGTAATAACAATAATGAAAAACCGATATCAGAATATTTCATACTTTTCAAGTGTAACAAACTCCTATACGTAGAAATGAAATAATATTTTTATTGTGACCAGCAATTCAAATTTGAAAGTGGCTGTGCAAGCAGTGTAATGAGTACCGTATGTGCATGTTATGTTTGCCAAAAAAATATAATACAAGATAACTTTAAATACCTGATTTGCCTTGCGTCCTAGGCCCATCAAGAAGTTGTCAGGCTTTATGTCACGGTGAAGAAAACCTCTTGAATGCATATATTCTACTCTATTAATCTGAAAAAAAAAGAAAAAAAAAGTTGAAAAGGGAGAATATTATGAAAAAACTGAACTAATTCTTCATCATGAAAAAAATGTTATACTTACTAACTGATCAGCAAGCATCAACACTGTCTTTAATGAAAGTTTCCGGTTGCAGTAGTTGAACAAATCTTCCAAGCTAGGTCCAAGAAGGTCAATTACCATGACATTGTAATCTGCCTCAATTCCGAACCACTTGAGGTGTGGAATACCCGCTGTATCAAGGAGAACCCTCAACAAGTTATTTAAAGATAAAAATAATTGCTTTCTAAAAATTTTCCAAAAAAACTAGCAACATTATTTCAAGATAAGACATCAACCTCCTAGCTTGGCCAGGAAAAGAAAGTTAGTAATTTGTTCAACAATTGTTTAAAGACTAAGTTGTTAGTGCGATAATCATCTGAAGGAAAGAAGGCCAGCTATTCACTTTCTAAACCAACCACTACCAAGAGCAATCGTAAATTGAATGAAGACTGGTTTACAAAGATATAAATCAAAGAAATTATGGCTTCCACAGAGCTTGCATGTTTTTCTCTCTTTTTTTCCCTTTCACATAATGGCATTAATGGAAGTGCAATGGACAAGGCTACCAGAGAAGACCATAGTCAAGTTAGGAGAGTGAAGCACAAACATAGACTTACTTCCTCCTTGAAGAAGCATATACAATTTTGACTCGTAATGAAGCTGTGGATGCTTGGTCTTTGCAGATTCCTGCAAAAAAGGAATAGAGAAACAAAGGGTCAAATTAGAAAATAAAATTAATGTTTTGTGCCCGTCACTGTTATAATGATTAGGAATAGGAAATTTTCATTCTCTTCACAATCACACCTAAAATGACACATTCTAACATGTAAAGATCACCATAATACTTCATTTCAAAGAGGCCAAAAACATAAACTGCAGATTGGGAACACTTGGCAATTAGTATAAATTTGTGTAGAATTAGCAAACACTTTTTTCCCCTTCTTAGAATGGAAATCACCAATAACAAATTGTCTTCCCCTTTATATGCTTAAATGAAGAACCATATAAAGCTAAAACAAGGGTGGATATATGAAAACATTCTCTTGAAACAATAAACTTTCTTTAGACAAATTTATAACTTTTTTCTTTTTTGATTTCCCCACACTGTGAGTACTCTCAGAAAAGGTAAACGGCTAGACATGAAATGTGCACCATTCCTATAAACGGGATCAAATCCCCGACCACATGGTTAGGAATAAACGATCAATCACCAAACCTCATGGTTTACAAATTAAATTAATAACTTGTTGATTAGTAAAAACCACTTTTCCATTTTAAGAAAAAAAGGCAATCCCTCAACTAAAGATCATATTTCTAATCTTTTTTTTTGGTCAGTGTCCAAAATTTAATGCATTTAAAGTCCAAAGCAAGGATAAGCCAAAAAATAATAATAAAGCTTGCTTTATTTATAGGTATTCAAGGATCCAAAATCATCATTATAAATACCAAAGCTAGAAGCAGACCAGCAAAAGTACTATCTCAAGAAAAGATCAGCATACCAGTTTGACAGCAACTTCCTCTTTAGTTTGCACATTTACCCCTTCAACAGAAACCCCCAAAAAATTAGAAAAAAAGAAACCACAAAACTGACGAAGAATTAAAGAAACAATATATATTTTTTATTAATAAGAAAAGGGAAGAAAGCCATCACAGGGCTTTGGAGATACCATACCTAAATAAAGCTCTCCAAAAGAGCCACTGCCAATCTTTCTTCCAAGCTTGAACTTACCACCAATCACATTATCCATTCTCAAGCCAAACAAAAACAAAACACTATCTTCAAAGCTCAAGGGATTTACTAAATTGACAACTCCAAGCCTCCAACAGATCAACAAAAAAAGGGGGGGGGCGGCTGAGATTTTGACCAAAAGAAGAAGAAAAATGAAATCTTTTGAAGAAAAAAGCTAAAAAAGTCAAAGGGAAAATTAGAGATTCATATCCAACTTCATCAACAACACAGTTTGAAATTGATAACAAAATCCCCAAAATTTTGAAACGGAAAACATAATTAAGGAGAAAAACGCAGCTACATTGACTTGAGAGGAAGCCAATGATTCAACTGGCAAATCCAAACGTCCAACTGTAATCAAATTATATAAAATAACGGTTGAAAAATCAGAAATGGCTGGAAATAATAAATCAGATAAAATAAAAATCAGAAAACAGTAAAGAAATGATTTTCAGGTGTTTAACGATGAAAATGGAAAAAAAAATGAGAGAGAAAGAGAGAGAGAATATGAAATGAAAAGGAAAAGAAAAAACACAAAGTAAGAGAAGGAGACTTTTTTAATAGTTGTTTTTATAATATTGAAATTAGAGCATGAATTTTGCGTTTTTGTCTCAGTCTGACCCTTTCTTCTCAGTTTTATTTCTTCAAATAAAAATCAATTTTATGCGTTGTGTCTATGTCTATAGCCAACGATGTTAAGCTCCCTATCTTGGGCCCAGAGGAGTATTAGGAAGGGTGTCGATCTATTCAAGGAAGAACTTCATTGGAACGTTGGGTGTGATCAAGATGTTCTGATTTGGTAGGATTAATAGGTCCCTGAGTTTTCATTCTTCCCAATGTATTCTCCTCCCCCTCCTTGAGATGGTCAATGATCTTATCAATTCGAAGTGTTTCAAAGAGTGATGTTCTCCGCACATTCTTTAGCTGCGTGGAACACAAGATCATCTTGTGTGACACTTCTTGAAAGATGGATCTTACAATGCTTGCTCAGGGTAATCGTGGCTCAGCATCTCCTATAGGCAATGACCAGGATCAAAAGGGTTGGAAGCACTTGTGGACAACTTAAGGTGGTTCTAAGATGAAAAACCTTATTTGGAGGAGGGCTTGTCACTAAAAAAAACCCCCTTGATTCATGGCCCATGTGTCCATCTAGTAAGTGACACTAGTTGTATCTGTTAAGTGTAATTGTGATGCCTCTTTTGATTTGGTATTAGTGCAGTTATTCAAGATCATAATGGTGGCTCCGTGGATGGTTTGACTGATTTCGTTGTCTCGACGTTTGTCCAAGCTACTGAAGCTCTTGCCATCCAAGCGGCATGCTTGAAGGCTAAAGATTGAAGATGGTCCATTACTATTTTTGAGTTTGATTACCTTAACGCCATTGCTTGCCTCGACCTGGCTTCCTTCTTTTGACTGCTGGGGCACCTCTACTATTGAAGAAGACATCCATTCATTTTGCCTTTGTTTTCTTGTAACACTAAGAACTGTTGGGAGATAGCATTTTGGTTTTGAGTCATGTACGTTTGATTCCGATATTGGTGGCTAAGATAATTAAGTTTCGTATTATCTCTGCTAGTATAAGTATGGTGGAGCGTATTGATTACAAGGGTTGTAATAGTAGGTTGAAAAGTTCTAGGTTGGTTGGGTTTCATGGATATTTTGAGTTTGGGCTTAGTTAATTTGATCTGCAGTAATTGTGATTTTCAAGTTTGTCCTTAGAGAAATGTCACATTGAAAATGAATCTATCCTTACCACATCGATTATTGATGGTAGATTTGGACAAAGCAAAAATTGTAGTGAAGATGTACGACTCACCCCGTTTAGTATAGGGCGTAGAGTCATTGGATATGGTGGCCAAAGATAGAGTGAGAAGGAGTAGATGAGAGAGAGAGTTCATGTCAAAGAATAGGAATGATGATAGATCCGTCTCTTCTGTCTACTTGCTCTAGGCCTTGCATATCCTTAGTCCCTTATCTTAAAGTGTCGCGTGTCAAGTTATTATTGATGGGTCAAAATCAAGTGATCTAATAGTATAGGTCTAGACAGGATGGCACTATGATGTACCCTATGTCACTTCAGATAAGACATGATGATAAAAGTTTAGGGTGGCGGTTAATAGGTCGAGTTTGCTCACCTATTGACTCAAAGGGTCTCTATGAAAGCTTCTTTTGAAGGATTTGTTCACACAGTTCATGAGCTTACCTTTCTATTTGGACAATTGGGTGTAACTTGCTTCAATTGCTTTCTTCTCTTTATATTTATTATCTTAATCAATCACATTTTATCTATGCAAAAGTAATAAATATTATTTTGAGAATATTTTTGTTTTTATATTTTATATAAAATCTATAATAGCTGGGAGAAAAGCTTTAGTTATTCGAAGATAAATAAAGCCTGGTGAACAGCAAAGTGGCCTCGGTTGGAGCGTGCCCTCGGCTGGATGGGTGAAGGTGAACTTTGAAGGATCGGTGGATACGTTATTGCCCCATGCTGCTGCGGAAGGGGTGATAAGGGACAGTCAAGGCACTTGGCTGGTAGGATATGGCCGACACATTGGCCAAGCGTCGGTCTTGAAGGCAGAATTGCAAGCAATTTTTTATGGGCTGCAATTAACTTGACGCAAGGGCTATAGGGCGCGTCTTGCTTGAATCGGATAGTCTAGAAGCAGTTCAGTTGATTAATGCAGCTGAGCACGGGAGCAATGTTATTTCTCTAGTGCGGAATATTCGAGCTTTGCTGCGTCGTCCACGGGAGGTTCAGGAAGCTCATATCAAGCGGGAACAGGATATGGTGGCTGACATTGTTATGAAATCAGTGAAGGGTGGCTCAATGTTGGCGTTACTGCAGGTGTTTGAAATGCCAATACCAGAGGCTTGGACCGCTATATGCATTGATATGCATGGGCTGCTAGAGACTGCAGTGATGTAGTTATAGGATGCTTCCTGCATCCTATCTTTTGTCTCAATTTCTTTTGTCAATTTTTATTTAAGAATTTTCTAATAATAATGAATAATTTCAATCTTGGGTTTTCCCATTTTAAAATTAAAAAAAAAATATATATATATATATATATAATGAAATTAGTGGGAGGGTTCTGAAATTTGACTCAGTCCACATGGGATCATCATGTTCCTCATTCCTTAGTACGGTGCTATAATTTATTGATAATAACTGAAAAATATATGTTGAATTTTCTTTTAATTTATGTTATACAATAAATAATATTTTATTATAAACTTTGGCCTTTGGAGATTTTGGCCTATTTTTTAGTGTAAGTTGGAACTTTGAAACTGTAAAATAAAATATGAATTTGGGTTTGATTCCCAACATTATCCTATTTTCTTTATGCATATTTATTAATATATGATTGATTAGACATGTAAGGCTTGTGATTAAAAAAAGGTAAAAACATAAAATAGAGGGAAAAAAACTATAGAAAACGTGAATAAATATATACAATTAACTTGTCGAATGAGTTTTAATTTAATGGTATAGATATTGTTGTTAGTATAGGAAGTCGTGAGTTCAAGTATGTTGGAATGCATTATCCTATTGTTTATAAGTTAGAGAGAGACTATAAATAATTCTAGATATTATATTAAAAAAGAGCCATCAAAATTTATAATAATAGTCCATCGTCGAAAACTCAGATATTTCCAAACACATTTAGATTTGGAGCTTGTTTCTTCTGAATTATTGAGTCTCTTAATGTTTGATTTTTTTTAAAAAAATTTTAAAACTCAAATAGTGGTCAAAACATTCAGGCTATCGGTTCAAACGTAAATTTTTCTTATTAGAATATGATTTTTTATAGTTTCTGTGTTTGGACCCTCCACTTTTGTGTTTGTTGGAGATTTTCCCTTGTAAGTTCCTGTATCTCTCTCAATGAATGCCTTGAATGTAGAAAAAAGGTTGATAGATTTATTGTTTTTTCTTTAATTTTCTTTTTAATTCTAATCTTGCCCCAAAAATAGAAACATCTCCATGTGAGCAGATTATTAGATTCTACAATGTCTGTTTTTGCAGGTGCTCAACAGTCCTCAATCAATTCAATCAAAATATTGATTAAATTAGGAAAGGAAAATTTTTAAAATAAATATAAAAAATATTTTAATTATTTTTCACTTATTTGCAACACCATACATTTCTCTTATTTTTAATCACTAATTAAGCAATCCAAAATAACATCTTTCATATTTTTATTTATAAATAAGATGAAAATGTGAAGGAAATAGATGTTATGAATGTTGTTGTGATCATCATCTTCAGCTAATATATATGTATTATGGATGATGGCATAGAGCCTTTCAATCAGTCACATTTCACTGTCACATCCATATAATTTACTGCACCCACTGGACCCCCATTTTGATAGAATCCTAAGCTGAATTAAGAAAGAGGGAAACAACAGAAACAATACCAAGAGTTTCGTTTATTTTAAACACGATATGTTTAATTTTTTATCTTATATTATAATGTCATTATAATATTTAATTTTGTTATTATAATTATTTTTATATTAATTACAAATAAACGTACAGTATATTTAAAAAGACTCAAAATTTTATTATTTCTCAAAATGCAATAAAATCAATCCACCAAAGAACGCGGCCCACTGTTAATCACAAAGCCGAAACATGAACAGAGCATTAGAAAGACAGCATCAAAGGACAACAATGGAGGATTCAACTCTCTCTCTCTATATATATGGACTGGGGAAAAAGCCCACACTGCTGCATTGATCCACCTTTGCTTTATGTGCTTGGTTACACCTACTAAGGTTTCAAATATAAATATTTCATTACAAAAAAGATATTCATTGATTTCAGTTTGGTTGCTTCAACAGATGGTTTTTGTTTTAGTTAAATAAATTACAATATGTTTAAATTGGATTAGATTAATAGTTGGATCAAGAATCTATCGAGATATCAATTTGGAGAATGACTTTGAACTAGTTGATTCGGTTAAAAACTTCTTAAACCGACAATTGAATTTAATATTTTTATTTTTTAAAATTTTTAATAATTTTTTAATCGAACAAGTTGAACCGGTCTAATTCTAAGAACATTGATAAATTATAATAAAATTTATAAAAAAATTTAAAAATAAAAATATTAAAAAAATAGATTCAACCAATTTTTTTTAACCCAATTCAACATATTCCGAATGGTCGTACGTAGTTAGCTCAAAAGCTAGTTCAACCCTTTGTCTAGATTGATGTGTTGTCCGATCTTCGATCTAATCGACCTGTTTGGTCTGGTTCCAGCAACCATCAACCTTACACTCACAAGAGAGATAAAAATAATCATTTGGCATAAGTCATTTTTATTCGTTTATTCGGTTGTGGTCTTACTTAATTCGGTTGATTGTTAGTTATTAAAATTTATAACTGAACTAATTAACTTATCTCACTTAATATACATATTATTTATTTTTATATATAATTTATAATTTAAATGGTTAAAATATGTTGTTAGTCCTTGTACTTTAAAAAATTTGAGATTTAAACCATGTACTTTAAAAGTTAAAATTTCAATACCAATATTTATTATTTGAAAATCTCAGTCCAATTATTAATATAGTAAATATTTTCTATCAAAATTTTGATTAGGGTGTCCTCATATGACGTGGCATATAATTGATAGAAAATAAACATGTTCACAAATTTTGACAAAACTACCAATGACGATAATGGTTGGACTAGAATTTTTAAATTAAAAAAAATAAGAGGATTAAATTTTTAACTTTTAAAGTACAAAAAATAACTCTCAAATTTTGTCAAAGTACAAGGACTACCAACATAATTTAACCAATTTAAATATATCGTCACAGCTAACATATACATATTTTATCATATATACGAATATATGTTAAAAGTGGTAGTAGATTTTTTTTTCCTAAGCATTTTGATCAAGTTCGAATTCTAGAATCGTTATTATTGGGAGGACTTTACCCATACCACTTCCGATCTGAATAAGACTATGCTCAAACCGTAAAAATGGATGACCCTATAGTTATAAAAAAAAAAATTCATGGATTTGGGCATCTAAGATGTCTAGAATTCAATCACGAGCTGGTGTGATTGGTGCATTCATCAATTGTTTTCATATATATATTAAAGTACATGAGACATCTCTACCTTATGCGAGCTGGATTAAATTAATCCATTTAATAATAAATGGATCAATTTAATTTTATATTATTTTAAAAATGAAATAAATTTAAATTCTATCAAAGTTAATATTTATTATATAAAATATATTAAAAATATTATTTTATATAAAAAATTTCATTTATCGAACCATAAAAACTTTAAAATATTAACAATAAATATTAATTCTATTAATCTATTTAATAGAATAACTACATATCTAGAGACAAGAACCACCCAAAGAGTCCCAACAAGCTGGTCTTTCAGTAAGAAATAGTTTTAATACCAGAATCCTGCCGGCCTAATTGCAGGAAACGAGCAGATGAAAAATATTCATCCTTAAACCCCCATCCTTTTCTTGGTTTTATATTTACTTTTAGTGATTCCTAATTGAAATTAAGTTAAGATGAAGTGTCTGGATTGCAAATTAAGATTGAATATATATGAAAATGGAATACAAAGGAATTGAAAATTACAACAGAAAGTAGCCAGGTAGCTATCGAGAGACATGGGATGTCCAAGCCGAAGCAGTAAACAAGCTACTATCTTTCCATCCAAGCCTAAGTGTTCCATCTCCTTGTACAAGCCTATACCCATGAGCCGGTGGGAACATGTTCAATATCAGCTGTGCTTGTGCCATCGAGTTGCTGCTCATCGGCACCTGCACGAAGCTATTTCTTGCTGCTAGCTCACTCCTCCATTGCTTCATCTTATCTTCCCCACTTCTCGCTGGCCCTCCTATTGCCAATATATTGTTTATTTCCCTAAATAATAGGCAATGTTCGATGCGATGCCTGTTGGGGTCATCAGCTGCTAGGTATGCTCCTAGTGAATCAAACAAGGTGGAATAATAATGGAGAGACCCCACAAAACGGTCCAAGAACGATCCACCATGGGACAAGTCTTGTTCCACCAATGTGATTATCCTTGGACCTAATTGCTCCATCAGTCTCATTGTCTTCCAATCGGGTCCCGTAGCGTCGTATAGTGAATGTTGTAGCCAGTGAATAGCTAATGTCTCCCCTCTTCGGAGTCGAACCATCGTGATGTCGATTTCCCCGAATTTCTTCGCGATCGGATGGAATTCGAACGACATTCCGAGTCGTTTAGCGAAATTCGAGAGTTGCTTGCCTGTCTCCGTCAGAAGCTCCATCGAACTGCCCATGCCAGTCATCGTGACATGTGGAGGTCCTTCCATACGCGTGGCTAAGATATGGAACAAAGCCGGCCATTGCAAGCCTTGCATGATATCAAGGTCTATGATATGAACCCTATCACGTCGATGAAATGCTTCGAGGATGGCTTGGTTAGAGGTGAAATGAGCGAATTTGATAAAGGGAGAGACATTGTTGAATGCTTGAAAAGCACAATGAACGGTTTTGTAGTTAATCAAAGGAGAACATATCCCTAACCATGAATTAATAACCCTACTAGACATGGCCTTGGCGAAATAAGCAACGACCCTTTCAGCACAAGAAAGAGCATAAGGAGAAGCCATTTGGGTTAGTTCAAGCAACATTCGATGAGCTTCCCCAAGGTTGTCAATGGAGATAGCTACAGCACACTCTAAAAGCAGCGTTATCAAGCTTAAACCTTGCTCGTCTAACCTACTTAACCCTCTATCATTCCCTCCATTAACGTTGCTCCATTGAAGCTCGTCAAAATCACTACTCGTTACAGTTTTCCTTGGCCTGAAATCAGCCAGAAGCGATGGAGGGAAGCTATCCTCGCATACCATTGGTATATCAGCAGGTGCCTGCAAGGTACTGCTATGGTGATCATCAGTGTCTGTATTTTGAGCTGGCAAGTCATCAATGAGCTTCTTCGTAACTTGTTCGACCCAATCGGAAAGCTCATTTCTCTCCAAGTTTATGCAACGATTTTCAAGACTTTGCCTGGGGATGGAGCTGACAGCAGCAGCAGCAACACTAGTAGTTGGGAACCCAAAAGAGGCGAAATCCCATATAGGTTCACGATGAGGCTGGATCATATCTAGAGTCGCATGAACCACTTCGAATCCTCCTTTCATCATTGAAAGATGAAGCAAAAAGGGGGACCAAAAAGAGAGAGAAATTAGAAGAGGGGGTGTGGGAGGGTGTTAAGGAAAGGTGGATGCCATTTTTAAAGGGGATGGATGATCAAAGAAATGAGCAAAGACTAGAGCATTTTGGGACATTGTTTAATGCTACAGCGCGGCCGGCATAGCCAGGACACGTAAATGAAGACAACAAGCTAAGTGCCAAAGCAGACGTCATTTTGGTAGTGATTTTCACCATTATTAACTTTCTTTAAATTTTCAACAGAGTATATATATATATATATATATCATATATAAAATATATATTCAAGCTATGAAAGCATAATTTAAGTTAAATATGGTATACATATGAATATATATCACAATGGAATTGCTAACTAGAGGAAGGTGGAATATTTGCATAGATGTAGAAGGAAGAACTAACCATTTTAAAACTATCAATAAAAAAAAATCATGGCTCATGTGTTATATATTAAATTACTATATTAATTAATACATATTTATTGATAAAAAATTAAGGAATAATATTTTATGCATAAGCTCTCAATTGAATTAAACAAAAGATAAAGAAGGATTTCTAAATAAATTTATTTAAACATAATTAATATTAACTAAATAAATATCAATAACTCTCAGATTTAGATATTGAGTTTAAGGATTTAAGGTATAAAATATTAAATTTATAAGTTTTAGGATTTTAACACTTATTTATTATTAATTATTAATTAATTATATTTAAATAAATTTATTAATATTTATTTATAATATTAAAAAAGTGTCCGAACCTTTAAGCAATCATTTTAGTTAAATTTTAATTATCTAGAGTGCCTAAAAGTTAATATAGAATTGAATATATACAAGATTTTTCTAGTCAAAGCCAATAAAAAGAATCACACTAAACTATTAATATTTAACGGATTCTCTGCAAATAGCTGTAAATCTTTATTCTAGTCAAAGCTAATTTTGCAATACGATCAGCTTCCATGTTTTCTTCTCTAAGGATATGAACAAATTCATATTGAACTATCTGCTGAATTCGCTTGATAAGTGTTGAATAAGAAGGCTTTGTAAACGTTTCTTTAATGGACTATATAACCTCCATGTTATCCGTTCGACTTAACACTTCCTCCCATTTCCTGTTTCGAAGAATGTTTCAACATTGAATACAAAATACCGCCCCAACCTTCTATTAAATTCAAGAATTCACTGGCCATAATGATCCTTCAACACTCCACCTGCAGCCTAATTTGAGATTTGTTAAGTACTTGATTGGTGTTGTTAATTTTTGTACTAACAATTAATAAATTTTAGGTATTTTAGATTTTTTTGTTCTATTTTAGAAAATTCTCTTGAATTTTTATTATTTTATAATTTTTTATTTAATTATTTTAATAATTTATATATTTGAAGATTTGAAGATGTTATTTTTTTAGGGTTAAAGTGTAAAAGTCCTCAAACTTAAAAAAAAAGGCAATTAAGCCCTCATTTTTTTTGCACTTAATTGAATACTTGAACTTTCAAAATGTATCAAAAAAGCCCTCAAACTTCTTCAAAAAAAAAAAACACTTAAGCCCCTAATTTTTTTCACTCAATTGGGTACTTGAACTTTCAAAATGTATAAAAAGACCCTTAAAATTTTTCAAAAGGCAATTAAGCCCTGCTCTTATTAAAAATTAGAAAAATAATAAATAATAAATTTTATAAAACTTAATAAATTTTAATAAAATATAAAAATTAGAAATTTTTATAAACATCGTAAAAAAATAAAATTTTGTAAAATTTTATAAAAATCATAAAAAATAACAACCCTAGTTTTTTTCAATTAAAGTCATCATCTGTTGCAACACAGTTTGACATGTAGCGGAAAATGATAAAAATTAAAATTAATAAAAGTTATAAAAAATTATAAAATGCTTCTTTTGGTATGATAATTTTATAAAAAAATTATGAAATTTATATTTCTTTACATTTTGTATAGTTTTCTTACAACTTTATAAAATTTTATAATTTTTTTATATTTCTACATATTTTTAATTTTTACAATTTTATAAAATTTTACAATTTTATTTTTATAATTTTTATATTTTTTCTAATTTTCAATATTTAAATTTTTAATAAAATTTAATAAAATTTATAGCTCTTATTGATTTTATTTTTATATTTTTTTTCTATTTTTAATAAAACAAGGGATTAATTATTATTTTTAAAAAGTTTGAGGGTCTTTTTATGCTTTTGAAAGTTTAAGTACCAAATTGAGTGCAAAAAAAGGTAGGGCTTAATTGCTTTCTTGGAAAAGGTTTAAAGGCCTTTTTAATATATTTTGAAAGTTCAAATACCCAAATAAGTACAAAAAAAATAGGGACTTAATTACTTTTTTTTTTTAAGTTTAAAGGTTTTTTGCACTCTTAAACTTATTTTTATTTTCAAATATTGTCCTAATTTGAGACTGCTAGCCTACCACATGACATTATGTCATTAGTTGTCAATGTCAAATCACGAAGTTAATTAGGTATCAATAAAATATACCAACTTGATTAAGGTTTTCAAATTTAGGTACCAATTAAATTTACAAAAATAATTACTAACTATCTAGAAATTACTAAATTTAGAAGCTAACATTAAAAATACTTTTTAAAATGAATTAACGTTTATTTATAAGAATAATCATTAATTAAATGTTGGGTGTAATGGTATGATATATTGTATTCTTTAGGGAATAATGTAGGTTTGATCCTTGAAAACCATGTTGTTTAATCATGAATCTTGAAAGAATTAATTTCCATAAATTGTAAATATATATATATATATATATATATATATGGCTTAATATAACATTTGGTACCTAAACTTGACACTTTTTTTTTAATTTGGTATCTAAATTTGACATTTTTCTTAAGTTGATACTTAATTTTTTGGGGGCTCATTTTGGTAGCTGAACTTGACTCTTTTCCTTAAATTGGTACCTAATCTTTTTTTTGTTCGATTTCGTTCTTGAATTTGTTAAACGTCTTACAAATTACTCCAGTATACTGATAATGTTATTTTTTTATGAGGTAACAAAAATAACCAATGAATGATCGACATGTGACAGATGGAATGATATTTTTTTGTATTTTATATGTTCAATTATCTGTTACTTTTATTTATTTAATTATGTTATTAATTAAAATAATGAATTTCTTTTAATTTTAATTTTAAAACTCTTTTTTTTCTTATTTAACATTAATTCATTAAGCATAACTCAATACCTATTTTTTTTACGTGAATTTCCTCTAACACCGATAATATTTTTGTAGCATAACAAAAAATTTTACGTGAATTTCCTCTAACACTGATAATATTTTCGTAGCATAACAAAAAAATTTTAACAGTGTTAGTGTTTTTACGTAATTTGTATAACATTTAATAAATTTAGGTACCAAATTCAAACCTAAAAAAAGCTTAAGTACCAAATTAGGAGAAAAATGCCAAGTTCAAGTACAAATTGTATAAAAAATTTAGATATCAAAATAATAATAAAAAACTAATAATTTTAATTAATTTTTTTGAACTACCCAAAGTCTCACCCTAACCCATAAATAGGGGAATAACGCGCTTCAGCGCACTCGAACCTACATCCTCCTGCATTGACAATAATACCCGTTCCAATCAAATTAAGACTTAATCGACTTTAATTAAATTTATTAACAACTACTAACTTCATAATGTATACAATATTAAGACATAAAATATGATGAAAATCTTAGTTCATGAGGGTTTAAAAGGGTAAAATTCATTTAGGGTTTAAATAACTTAAAAAGTAATAATGATTCATGGTTTGGTTAATGATAATGACACATGTTGGGGCCGACGGGGTGAAAGCCACATCAATAATGACACATCAAGACTCAAACGTTAATACAATATCTAATCTAGAGCTCCACAAATTAATTAGGTTTATATTTCTATATATTATTAGTAAATTAAATAATATTATAATATCAAATAAGTTGATTTATTTTAAAAAATATTTTTAATACTTTTAATATTTTATTTTAAATTTTTTATATTTAAAAATTAATTGATTACTAACGTCGGATGCCACATTAGCAAAATTAATACACGTTAATTTTTCTATCTATTTGGGGTAATTTGATAAACAATACATATTTAAGAATTAAAAGAGATGAAAAATTAGATGAAAGACTAATTTTTTCTTTTTTATAAAATTGGAGGCCAAATAAGTTATTATGTCTATATATATTATATTACTTTTGACATTACTATAACTCTAAATTTAATTAATGGAGATTGGGTTTTATTTTATCTTCTTTAAAATGGTTGGAGGTACGAAGGTGTAAAGTTTGAATTTAAGATTAGATAATAACTAATGACTTCAATAATACAAAAATTTTTATCAAGATAAATAAGTTAATTGATGATATAAATGATTTTTTATAATTAAGGGTGAGATTAGATAGGTGATACATGTAATTAGTATAAAAATAACGATGATGATAAAATTAAATACTATAGCATAAAACAAAGTAAAATAAACACATCGTTTCGCTCAACCCTATTCATTCAAACCCACACTAAGAATACAAGAATGAGTAAAAGAAATAAAATGAAAGATGGAAGGAAGCTGTCTTTGATAGGAAGGGGTCAAATGATATTACAACCCCTTTCCATCAACAACAAAGCGCCAAATTCCTTCAAATTAACAACCTCGCCTGCTTCATTTTTTTTAGTCATGCCACACCCAAACAAGTGCTAAAGGCTAAACCACCCCCATTCACATGATGAGGTAATGATTAGCTTTTTTTTTGGTTCCCCTCTTATTTTTGGTAGAGTTTGCAACTCATCAAATTTCAGGGCACAGAATACTACCAAGATATTAGTAATTGCTCCAATTGAAACCACATTTCCTTTGACATAACATCAATAGGTTATGTTTGTATAGGATTTGGGTACATGAAGGTTTTAGAGGATGAGAGAATCTAGTGATATTTGGGCAGAGTTTTGGTGAAGGTGTTGGTTTCTTTGGTAAAAAAGAGTAGTTTTATAAAGACGAAAGAGTTAGTGAGTGATTTATTTGGATGCGATTGACTATGATTTGGTTAGTGTTACGAGCCTAGAATTTTAGTCTGGCAAATCGTGTAGTTTTCAGTGATTTTTTAA
Source organism: Gossypium arboreum (assembly GCF_025698485.1). Classification (NCBI taxonomy): domain Eukaryota; kingdom Viridiplantae; phylum Streptophyta; class Magnoliopsida; order Malvales; family Malvaceae; genus Gossypium; species Gossypium arboreum. Next base: position 3,124,310 of record NC_069076.1, read on the forward strand.
ATTTAAATCTATTTAAGTTAGCTTTACTTTTAAAAATGTGAAAAGAGGAAATAAACTCGAAAGAGAAAGAAATCAAGAATGAACAGAAAAATTACAAGAAGAATAACGCATACCAAATGTTTGAGTAAATAATGTGGTTACAAATAGGGAAAAGTCATCTTTTTATAATTGAGCTCATCCAGATCTAACGGTATATATCAAATTACATCAACGACTAAAATTAGTTCCTATCTACAAGATAAAAATTCCAAAAAATTTGAACCCTATACATCTTTAAAATTCATTTAAAGTCCCTATCTAATTTTATTGATGTGTTCAAGTGAATCAAATGAGTTTCAATTGACTTTCATAGAACGTTTTATATGTAGTTGTTATAAACTTTAATCCGCAGCATGTAACAACGTAAGAAAGTCAATTAGTAAATGATGGCAAATTTTATTAGATGCTATAGAGGTAATTCATGAGTGGATCTTGACATGATCTCGTGAAGGCACACGTGATGGACAAGTGTCTTTAGTTGGCCGAGTTCTTATGCGAGTGAGTAGTGTTGAACAGCCTATGTAAACATAAGGTGTGATCCATGTTCGTGATCGAAATTGATTTGGCGGCTTATGTAGCGAATGTCCGACAACAAAGGACTGCAATCTTTCAATGGGTCATCAGCTTCCCTTTGATGCTGTCATCTTTGGTAGAAGTAATCGGACCAACAACAATTTACAATATAATCTTGAATCTCCTTCCAGAGTTTTGCTTATTATTAATTTATTGTCGATGTGAATCGTCCAATGAGACTGCTGCACCACCATATTTCCTTGGGACCCTATCATAAGCCAATGTTACTTTTAAGCAATCATTGTTTCTGACAAATAACAGTCCCCCCACAATTTGGTTAATGTTTTCATCACTAGAGTTTTCACCTGCATTACTCTCCTGTATTGTCTTTGTGTTAAGGACTTTACTTTGGGATACCATTGAGGTTTCTGAGAATATTTTCTTGACTTGCTTGACAACTCCGCATGGCTTAGGGACTTCCAACATTAAAACAGACATTATTTTTGTATATCCATACCTTCTAACTACTGTTGGATCCATTTTCTGAAGTCTGTCACTTGAACTTGATCAATTTTAATGCCCACATCAGTCCCGAATCAGACTGCTCTAGCTTAGAAGCAAGTGCGAAATAAATGATTCAGAGTTTTCCTCCTCTGAGGAACAAAAGGGGCATTCTCAATTTACAACAATGTTTCTCCGCCGTAGTTCAATTCGAATAGGGAGCAAATTATTACAAACCTTCCAAAGGAAAACCAAACCCTTGAGTAGGGGTGAGTATTTGATGACTAGCTGACTAATCTTATTTTAACAATTGAACTCAATTTGAATTTTTTTTTTAAATCAAATTGAGTCAAAAAATTTCGAATCAAATCTAGTTAACAAATTTTATCATTTATACTCAATGTTATGTTTACATGGACCGATTATTTAACTATAGACGAAGTACAAGATTATTTAACTACATAAACAATATAGTAGTTTTGATTTTTAACTTTAGAAAGGTAAACATTTATCAAAACAACATAGTTTTACCTTTTCTTATTTGAATTTTCAAATAACTCGAATTGTATAATTCATATTCAAGTTAAATCGAAAAACTTAATTTTTTATTCAAGTTGATTAACTCAAATAACTTAAATTATTTAATTCAAAATTTATTTCTTTTATTGAATTTTTTGAATCAAATCGGATTTTGTTCACTTCTACTCTTGAGTGACAGTTTAAGCTTCCATAACTAGGCTATATCAGGGGAATTCAAATATTTAGCAACCTGTTTCCAGAGAAATTCATATGCGGATTTATCCGAAAATTGTCCCCTTCCATGCATATTTGTCGATTTATCCGAAAATTGTCCCCTTCCATGCATATTTGTCGTTACCATTCAACAGCGAAAATCATCTAGTGCTCAGCTCCTGTTACCAGACATCCCAACCTGACATTTGACAAGTTCCGACTTCCATGTAGGGCGAGCTGGATCTAGGAATGAGCTTATCTGATGGCCCGGTAATATTAGCTTCTGCCTGCGCTTGGAAGACAAAAGAATTACCTTGAATGGGAGGAAAACAGAGTGTTCCATGGGCTACAACAAACAGGTAAGGGGAGATAGGATCCCTTGTGCAACCCACTATGCACTAGAAAAATAACCACCAAGGCCTTCATTTATAGACAGAACGTAGAAGCTGTATAGCATTTTTATTGTTTTGATAGCTATGTAATACAAACAAGTTGAACCTTCCTTGTCCGATAGCAGATCAGCAATCTGAAATTGGCTAAAGCTGTTTCAACTAGTTCTCCAGATAACTAACAAATCTCAAAAGATACATGTACCTTGTACTCAAAGCTTTTCCATTATTGAAATGAGATTACATTATTTGCCAAAGGCAGATCGATGGATCAGGGCTTCGTTGTGTAGACAACAAGATCCACAAGCAGCTATTCAGCATCGACTTCATTCAACAAATATCGTATGTATTTCACTACCAAGGTGGATCATAAATTACAAAACTATTTGCTAAAGACAGACCATCAGTTTCACAACTTTCATTTTTAAACAAAGCTGCCAAAAGAATATACGAAGCCATCCATCAGGCAACCGCAAGCAAACAAGTATATAAATCCATAATGGCCAACTCTACGTTAATAGAAGATGACTAGAAAGAAAGTTTTCCGCTCTGCATCTGGTTTTGGCCTTCAAAAATTATTGAAAAATAGCTGGATTCAGAAAGATCAACGGTAGTATGCCATGTGCCTCGACGACATGAAAGGCGAAGTACCAAAAGGCGAGGACTTCTGGACTTGGGCAGGGGAATTGGAAGATTTCTTTTTCTCACACTTGGTTTCAGAGCGAAGCCAGGCTTCAACAACAGAGAGCAAATTTTCTGAGCTTTTCAACTCATTAATTTCTGTTAACTTCTCAGATCTCTTCAATTGACCATCTTGGATGTAAGCCAAATGTGTTGCCCATGTCTCCAAACCATCAAAAATATGGGTAGCATATACGACTGTGGCTCCTCTCTAATACAATAGTAAATATCAGTTAGAGAATGGACATGAAATCATCAATGAGAGTACTCGAACGGTACAAAAACATCTATGCCCTACATGTGGATGGTGATCGAATAAGTGGCCATAATCAAAATGAAACCATCAATATTACTAATTGTTGCAGAAAGAAAGTGCCAAATAACGAAGAGCTGTATCAATTATATACTTTTCGTAAGAAATATTCAACATAGTAATGTTCGAGCACCTTATTGATATTCAACAACCAGTCAGTATTTTAGGATGTGATTGCAAGGGCAGAGAACAGAAGTCAGTACCTGCTCACATTCTTCCTTAAAGAAATCAAGTAAATCCATCCTCGCAACAACGTCAAGGTCCACGGTGACCTCATCTAGCAAAAGAACCTGCAATCAAGGAAAAGAAAACATTGAGTTACAAACAAATCAGGAAAACTAGTAATCATGCAGATTAGAAGTCACAAAATTATCCAAAAGCATGTATAAGCTTGAAGTGGAAGGTCGCAGTTGAATGTTTGCTTGTCACTAGGTAATTAAGGTACATTATAATTCATCAGTTGTAGATTATAGCAATAGCAGAATCGTAAAGCTTCAAGTGAAGATATCAGTCACACAAAAATGGCATATTAATAACTTCAAAACACCTGAAAAGGATGAAGAAGACCCATGCAAATTTGGACTCGACGTCGTTGTCCATCAGAAACCTTATGCATTCTCCATTGCAAATCAATATCAAGCAACTCAATCAATTTATCTCTCCTTACAGGATCAATTCCTTCAACTGTCAACAATAATTTTAGACCCAAAAAGAATGTTTAATTTCAAAGGAGAACAAAGGAGCAAGTAAAGAAAGCAACAAACAACAAGAGACTAATTAGCACTCACCTCCAAATATCATGTGTTCCGCTGAGAAGTCTCCCTGCAATGGAACCTCTCCCTGCATATGTTTGGCACAGTAAATTTGTAGTGTTAAACGAAAATGGTGGATATTAATCTTAAAAACAGAAATAGAAAATTTTACTAACAGCAGAGCCAATAGTTTTACTCCAAGATCCTCCCAAATAAGCTAAATCACCACCACAAACAAGTTGAGTATCGTGAAAAGCCGAACGGTTTAGTACTCTCACGACATCTCTTCCACCCACCATATGTTTTCCTGCTAAAATTTTCAACAATGTCGTCTTCCCTGCTTACAGTTAAAAAATTAGAATCAAAATTCCTTTACAAAATCGTCGTCGTTCGAAAGCAAATAGAAATTACCAGATCCGTTGGCGCCGACGAGAAGGCAACGAGATCCACGAGCGATGTCGAGATTGAAATCGAAGAAAAGCGGATGCTGTAATTCGTAGGCGAATTGCATGCCGCATACGGTGATGCCTTGCAAGTCTCCTCCATTTTCCTTTCCTTCTCCTGATCGGCAACAAGCTTGTTCCGCCATTTTTCGTGTGAATCCCCCGGTTCTTTACAACTCCTGTTTTTGCGGCCATTTTAATATTCATGTCTTCTAATTGTTATTGCTGGGATTTAGCCACGTAAACGGTTGGTGGAACTGGATCTCCTTGCACAGAATTTTACACGTGGAAGATATGTGTTGGGACACGTTATTCGTTTCAATTTTATAATGGGTAAAGAAACGGGGATGTGCGGCTGCGTTTTGATAGGAAGTGTAAAAGCTAAAAACGACAGCGTTTTTCTTTGTTTGCTTGCCTTGCGGAGAAAGCAGGACCGAATAATATTTTTAAGATATCTTCACTAATTTGAATATAAAGTACTTAATGTTATTATATAAAAATAAAAATTAAATAAAAATTCATTTCTGTTTGAATAATAGTTTTTAACTTGTGAAATAAAAATTAAACTAACTTAAATTAATAAAATTTACTTAATCAATTTCCAAATTTCTTAATTTTATTAGCTCTAGGAAGACATTTGAAATGATAAGAAATTTTGTGTCTCTTAAATATATATATTAACTTAAATGTTTGCCTTGAATAGGATGGTAATTCAGGTTGCGAATATCCAATATGTTTTTCGTGAATATGGATATTGTGAATTCAAATGATAAAATTACCATTCATCGTAGACCCAGAATAGATGTGAATAAATACATTGAAAATCCATTAGTCGCATACGCCAATATGAATATTAAAATCCACTTTTACAAAATGTTTATAATTTTTATTTTCATATATATAAAAGAGTTTTAACAAACTTTTGCAAATTTGGATATTCAAAAATGATTAGAATTTTTAAAATTGGGTTTTTACGGATCCAGTTATCCAACAAATAATAGTATTTAATTTAAATTTAGATAGTAATACTTGAATAATTTACCATTAATAAACGAACAATTCAAAATATACAAATATCTGACTTAGTGCCATTCCTAATCATTATTCACAAATATTTGGGTGCTAAAACTGTTTTGTTTTGTATTCTATTCTTTTTCTGGCTATAAATTTGTGCAGAAGATGCGAGGGATAAGGAAGAACAATGAGCAAATTCCAAAAGGGAGCAGAGTTTTGAGTACTTTTGGCATGTCACGTATCAATTCACACAATGTTTAACAGAAAATTTATTAATTTTCTCTATTATATTGAAATTGTATAAGAAAACATAAATGGTTCACGTCAGACGAAAGAGGCATATATATATATATATGATATTATTTTCCAAACATGAAAGTGTGAAGGCACCCTGTCCCTTTTTTCCTTTCCTTTTTCCTTTCTTCATTTCCTTTTTCTTTTCAAATATCAAAAGCATCAAACACAAGAGCTTACATACTTGAGAATAAATGATAATGCAAATTTAGAAAGCTGCCCATCCTGATGCAGTGGTCTTCGTAGATCCTGATCCGGTTGCTGGAAGGTGATTCCTCTGTAAATGTCATCAAGGGAGTTAATTGTGGAACCAAACACGAGTTTCTGTTACTCGGAAAATCAGAAGCCTCCTAAGAAAACATCCATAGATCAAGCATGAAAATATTTTAAAAGCCTAAAGTTAATTCCATTTTCTTATATCAGAGCTTCCATTCCAAATCTACACCTACACCACCGCTTGTGAACAATAAGCATTTGATTTAATCGCCAGTAAGAGGTAAAGGAAGTCAATGTGGCTATATGTATACAATGTCAAAGAAACAATTAAGGCCCCGTTCTTCATTGCATTTGGGGTTTCAAAAGTGCTTTTCTACCGTAGAAGCAATGAAGAACACCTGACTTTTGGAGTTAAAGTGCTTTTCCACCCAAAAGCAAAAGCTATGTAACACACAGAATCATATAGATGTTGGCACAACTTTGCTTGACAAAAGCTACGAAAAATAACGAATGTGGATGTGGTAAACATATTATGATACCCAATTCCCTAACAATGCTACATTCAAGAGAAAAACAAAATCAGAATTTGCAGATCTTTTGGGTATGTAGAGCACACGAAATCTATATTTGGTTTAAGTATCATACATGCTAAAGGCATACCTCTAGTTGAGAAAAATATGTTGATGGGTTGGTTTGTTTCATGTTTTCTTTGGGTGCTCTTTGACCAACACCTTGACTAGTAGAGGCAAGCCGAGCAGCAACAGGGTCATTGGGAGGGGGTGGGAGAGGAGACCTTGTTTTTCCAGCACCACTGGGTGGTGGAGCAAGGCTCAAGGTCTTAGGCTTTCCACTAGCAGACAATCCCGCAGCTGAAAGCATACCGGTTCCACTAGATGGCTTGTGCTTCACATTAATCCGGATAGTCTCACCTTCCTACAACCCAAAACACCATAAGATCAAAATCCATCTAAGTAAAAAACGAACACTGTATTGAAAACCCGTTAGTAATGACAACAATAATAATTAAGACTACATTGTACACTTTAGAGCAGAAAACCAAAGACAGCCAAGTGCCAATGATGACTGATGAATCTAATTTAACCCCTTAATTTCTTTATCAGTAAATCAAGAATTATAAGAACAACAGAACCTGCAAAAAAGAAAAGATTATAAATAATTCATTTAAGAAGGCACATTGACCGAAAAGATGTTGCACCACAATCTCTCCATAATATTTAGATTCAACTTATGAATAGAACCAACGGATCAACTAAATTTCTTCCTTTGTTCACTTACCCAAAACCCCAAATTCTGAAATCAATCAAATTTTAATCTAACAATTTTAGCTGAAAAATATGAAAATCAACCCACATTCTAAAATCAGTTACAAATTGAAGTTTAAAACTAGTAAAAAAGTAGAAGACTTGAAAGTTTCTACCTTCAATCTATGATTAACAGCGGGATGAATATCAATATGAGAATCACTGTCACTCGTCTCGCCAGTCTCTTTCTCGTTCTCTCTTCTAACATGCTTCTCGTGATCTGACAACGCCACGTTGAAATCAAACGCCTCGTTCCGTTCATTAAAACCGAGCCCAATAAACGCGTGTTTTCCATTGCCATCCTCGATCTTGAGCACGAAGTATCGAGATGAATCGAGAGCCGGCTCGACGGAACTCTCGCGCTGTCCCGGGTGGATGAAACAAGCGGCAAAAAGCTCACCCGAGTTGGGATCCTCTAACCGGATCTCACAACGGTCCTTGCAGGAGACAACCCGGAGTCGACCAGACCAGATCTTGTCGGATTGGAGCCACTCCCCGCATTTGTAACCGCCGGAGGTGGAGCGGGGCGGGATTTTGAAGACGGAGACTTCGCGAACTACGAGGAGGGTGTGTTCAATAGAGTCTTCTTCATCGAACGACATTTCGTGGGGAATGTGGGTTTGTCTTTGAGAAAAAAAAAGAGACGAGAAATTTGGACAGGAGAAATATGGGAAGAAAGAGAGAACAGAGGTGGGAGGGAGTAATCGGATGGTGAGAGGGTGGCAGAGAGACTTGGATTCAAAGAGAGTGCTTGAAATGTCAACTGCCTCCTGGGGTGGGAAGAGGTGCCCATCTCATTTACTGTTTTACCCTTTTTGTTATCCAAAATATCGATTTGGTTCTGCGTATCTAATGGAATTTTTATTTTATTTTAGGTCCCTATTTGAGATATGAAATTAGGCTTTTAACTTAACAATTTTTCTTCCTACTTAAAATTCTCCTTTCTAATATTTTTATGAGTAAGGTCAAATTTGAATTAAATTTAAGTTGATATTAATATATTTTATGTTTATTTAAGCTTAGACTCAAATTTAGACATAAAATTTTATCTAAACCTACTCAAATTTATAAAAAAACTAACCCAAATACATTTTGACTCACCCATATTATTTTTTAAAATTTATTTATATTATATTATTTTAATTTTTATTTATTAAAATTTTTATAGTTAAACATTATTTTAATAGTTATATTAAAGTAGTATTATATATTTAATATAAGTTTATTTTTTTAATCTGTTCTAAATTATATAACATATAAAAATAACATAATATAAATTATTATAAATTTAAAATGGGTCGTGCCGGGCTCAGGTCTTAAATGTTTAAGCTCGAGCCAGACTCATATTTTAAACAGACCTAATTTTTTGTTCAAACTCATTTTTTAAATCTTATATTTTTATTAAAATCCTCTCAAATTTTGAATCGGCCTTCAAGTTTGGGCGAATAACCTGATATATGAATAGGTCTACTATTTTCTTGAAAACCCTACGATTTACTAAATTCAGACCGCAATATGAAAACAATTCTTAAGTTTAAGGACTAACTTGAAAAAAAAGTTCAAACTCAGATACGTAAAAAAAAAAGTTCAAACCCAAATACGTGAATAGTTACGTATAAATAATTATTTAATGCTTTTGCTTTTTTTATTTCGGTGTATCTAATGGATTTGAATTTACATTTTGCGTCATTTATATGACTGTAATCTCGTTTCCCTTTATATTTATGGATTCCTATAATCCGATTCTTTTGGTAATTACTATAGTGATGCAGTCTTAGATTTTTTTCATAAGTATTTTTACTTTTACAAATTACTATATCTTGGTGTTTTATATATTTTTATAATTAAATTTACATAAAATATTTTTGGTAAACTACAAAATAGTCATTTTTGTTTGTCTCAAATTACATTTTAGTTACTTATGGTTGCAATGTTACGTTTTAGTCATTTATGTTATCGTTTTGTTACGAAGTGATCACTCTACCATTAAACTCCGTTACCTCTCAACGGCAGTCTTACGTGACAACCTAAATGGATTTTAAGTGCCAACTTGGATGACCTACATGGCAATCCAAATTAAAAACTATTTTCATCCTAACAATTGGATATCGAAATTGGCAGTTAAAACCAATTTGGATTGTCATGCAGGACTACCGTTAAAGAGGTAACGGAGCTTAATGGTAAAGTGACCACTTCGTAACAAAACGATAATGTAAGTGACTAAAATGTAATTTGAGACAAACAAAAGTGATTATTTTAAAGTTTACCCAAATATTTTTATATAATTAATTTTATTTAAAATAAAAAAGTGTTGAAATTTGATTTAATATGAACCAAATGAATAATTTAAGATATGGAGAGATTTTATTATTGTTAATGATTGAGTAAAAAACACAATTTTTGAAATTTTAAATTTTTTATATGTTTTGTATTTTTAAATTGTTTAAAATGCACTTTAAATTTATTTTGTTTTAAATTTTAAAGATTTTTAATTTTTCATAATTTTATATTTTTATTAAACATATGAATATTTTTATAATTATTTATATACTTTTAAAGGGTACAGATCAAATTGATAAAAATTATAAATATTAAAGACTAAAAAATTATTTTATCTTTTATAACAACCATATAATTCTAATGACAAAATTGATGGAGAGACAAAATTTTAAATAAAAAAATTATAAGGACTCGTATCTTAAAATTAAAATATAAAAAATAAATTAAAATTTTTAAAAGAGAATAAAAACCTATGACATATTTAAACCAAAAGAAAATCATTATCCTAATTCTCTTTTCTCAGTAAAGACATTATAGTTTAGTGTTGTCTTGATATTAAAGTATTCAATCATTTATAGTTAAATGAATCACTCATTCCACTCGCATCTAAACAACCATTTAATCTTTTAATTATTTTATTCCAAGACACACTCATTAAATTCATCTTATCACATAATTTAACTATATATAGGGTTGGTAATGCAAAAAAAAAAAAATCACTTTTTTGAGTATTGCAGAAAATATTTTTAGTTGAGGAAAGTTTTTTATTATTTTTGAAAATTGACGTTGTTATTTTACCCTTTTTTTCTCTTTCGGAAAATAATATAAATAGTTGGTCATTCTTTTCATTTTACACAACACAAGCAAACAACGGTTATCCTTTTTCTTTCGTCTGTTTTTTTTAGTAGTTTTTCTGGTCAATTTTTCCGACTAAATTTCTGCTTTATTTTCTGATTCCTTTCGAGAATAGCAACATCATTTGTGTTTATTCCAACTGAATAAGGCAATTAAATTAGTCTTTGATTTCGATAAACTTGTACTTTCTCGTAATGAATATTATGTTGGGAAAGATTATCTAAGTGGAGGTTTATTTGTGATTAAGATTATATTTAATTATAATAATAAAGTCACCACTTCTGCTTATTTTGTTGAATCCCTTGATATGTGACAGTGCTAGATTAGATCATGTGAATATTCATTCTCTAAAAAAGCTCATAAAAATGAGTATACTCTCTAATAAATGCGAAATTTGTTTTGAAGCCAAGTATGCTAGACCTTCCTTAAAAACTCTTACTGATAGGAAGACTGAACTTCTAGAGTTAGTTCATTCTGATCTAGCATACTTTAAAAACACAGAGATTAAGAGTGAAAAACGCTATTTTATCACATTTGTAGATGACTACTCTAGATATACAAAAGTTTATCTTTTAAGATCAAAAGATAAAGCTGATAAAACTTTTCTTTTTTATAAAGCAGAAGTAGAAAATCAGTTTGATAGAAGAATAACGTCTTAGATTCAATAGTGGTGGTGAAAATGACAGTAATTTCCTTAAAAGAGCTATGAGAAAGGCGACATTATACATGAGTTTTCTACTCCTTATTTCCCACAACAGAATGACGTAGTTGAAAGAAAAAGAAAGCTTTAAAAAAATAATGAATGCTTTACTATTAAGCTCTGATTTACCTGACAGTGGGGGCAGGGAGGTCGTACTTTCTGCAAACCATATTCTTAATAGAGCGCCTCATAAAAAATTAGACTGTACCCCATATGAATTGTGGAAAGGTTATGCCCCTAATCTGCAATACTTGAAAATGTGGGGGTGCTTAGCAAAAGTGGGTCTGCTTGCTTTTAAAAAGAGCACTATGGGAACTAAAACCGTTAATGTTGTGTTTGTTGGGTATGCTCTAGATAGTGTTGCATACAGATTCATGTCGTTGCATGATCATTCCATACGTGAGTCTAGAGATCCTGTTTTCTTTGAGAATGTGTTCCCTTTAAATAAATCTAGTATAAGTACTAATATATAGTTAGATGAGCATATTTCTTCCTCTAGTACACATAATAGAGGCATTCATAATAATGATGTTGAACCTAAGAGGAGTAAAAAATAAAGGACTGTCACTAGTTTCGGACCTGATTGCCTTACTTCCTTTGTGACTGAGATTAGTGATTTAGACTTGATAACTAATTCTGTAGACAATTTTAATAGATGAAGATCTAAAAACTATGATGAAGCCATAAAATCTATATATGCTAGTTTTAGAGAGATGTCATTAATAATGAACTAGTGTCTATTATGTCTAATCACACTTGGGAACTAGTAGACTTGCCTAGAGGTTTTAGACCTATTAGGAAAAAATAAATCTTTAGAAAGAAACTTAGACCAGATGGATAAATACAGAGGTATAAGGTAAGACTATTTGTAAAAGGGTTCACTTAGAAATTTGGAGTATGTTATTTTGATACATACTTTCTTATGACTAAGATCTCAACCATTCATATTTTGTTTGCTTTATCTTCCACTCACAATTTGCTAGTACATCAGATGGATGTGAAGACAACTTTCTTGAATGGTGATCTGGACGAGGAGATTTACATAGAGCAACCTTTAGGTTTTGTGACACTTGGTATGAAAGATAAAGTTCGCAAACTCAAAATTCTTTGTATGGCCTCAAACAAGCTCCAAAACAATGATATGAGAAATTTCATTAGACTATTCTTAGTTTTGGTTTTATTGTTAATTGTGCAGAAGCATGTGTATATTTTAAGATGTTTGGTTCTGATTATGTCATCGTAAGTCTGTACGTGGATGACATGTTAATCTTCACCAAATTCCCATCTAATTCTTTCTCTATCTTATCCTTAGATAGGATGACATCCAACAATCGATGACACTCGTACATTGAGTTGACGTTACTAGATGTGATTATTGCCTCCCTATCAATTGAAAGGCCAATTATTAAAGCGACATCTTTTAGCATTATACTTGTTTTCCTTTATGAAAAATGAAATGTATATGTTTTTGTCTCCATCTATCCAACAAGGCAACAAGCAACTCCAATAATATAATGAACTTTGTAACAATAGATGTTATATATGAACCAACACTCTTCAAGAGCTATACAATATGTCCATCAATCTTCAGGGATTTTAAATTATGTCAATCACGAACAATTTGATCTTCTCGTTTTTCAAAAAATCACAAAAAATGACCAAATGCAAAATCTTAAAAACATATTTGAAAAAAAATTACAAAATTAAAAACAATTGAGTTGGAAATCCTACTGTATCGATGACTTAGTTTGCAATGTGTTCTCCATAAAATCTTGATGTGACCATTTTTCTCTAAGAAAAGAACAAAATAAAAGTTCTTTTACGGTCTAAGAGTTCAATAAAATTTTGGATAAGGAGAAAAACAAAATAAGTGGGGGTATTAATAGCATGGAACTTAACTCTTATGGTTGTTGACTTTCACTTGTTAAATAGGTTGGGTGGGAGAATGGGTAAATAAATTTTCTAAGCATACTTCAAACCTCTAAACTCTCGACACCCATAAGTGATGAGGTATTGTTGATTATACTTTGCAATATTAACTCACGATATTTAGAGCATTGACTTTGTGTTGATTTGACAAAAATATTCTTCCTAAAACACATATTTTAAGAAATAAGTTTTGGAAAAATATTATAATAAAAATACAAAAATATGATATTTAAGTTAAAAATGGTAAATGCGATTAAAAATATAAAATAAAATCTTTTATCTTAATTATGAGTCATTTTCATCTGATTTATGCAAAAAATATATAAAATGACATAACCTATTATTAAGGTATAATACAAGAACGATACGATACTTTTACTAATATTCAATATATATTTTTGATATATTGTTTACTTTTACCCATAATTCTTCCACTTTTTTTTCTTGTTTTACCTATAATATTTTAACTTTTTTTTCTATACGATGGTTACTTTTACTCATATTTCTCAAATTCTTAAATTAGAAGGAAATATGTGTTTAAGCATGTCGGAACTAGGCCTGATCATAGGTCAAGTCACCCGTCCAAGTTTTGGGAAAAATATAGGCTTGGAAAATGAGATTTGATAAAAAATAATGCTTGTTTTCTAAATGGGTTGGGCCTCGAGTAAGATTTTTTTGGCTTGAGCCAGCCTGAATTTGCCCAAAAGTTTTTTCTTGCTACTATTTTGTTATTATATTGGTACTAGTTTGTTATTATTGTTTGAATATTGTATAATTCTTATTTTATTATTAATTTTGCTACTATTTTAGAGACATTCGCTTGCTAAGTTGCTGCTATCTTAATGTTATTTTAAGTATAAAGACTTTTTTTAATGTATTTTCAATTTGTTATGAAACATTTATTTTAATATTTTTAGTGTATTTGATGTATTATATTTTTAATTTATTTTCAAATAAAAATATTAAAAAATTAATATAGGAGGACCAAACTAGACTCAAGTTTAACTTTTTTTTATGTGAGTTGAGCTTCAGTAAAATTTTAAGTCTATTTTTCAAGTTGGGCTGAACTTGAAGTCTAAAAAACGTGTTTGAAATTTTACATTGGCTCAACTTGACCTTTAAATCTAAACGAAACCCATGTCATTTTAATTTCAATGACATCAATTGCGACTCCAATATTCAATGATCATGGGTCAAGGGCCCGCCCAAGACTCACTTTGAAAAATGGGAGGGTTTGGGTAAAAATATAGGCCCGAAAAATGGGTTTGGGAAAAAAAACGAGGTCCATTGGGTAAGAGTTTTTTGGCAAGAGCCCACCCAAATTTCCAATTCAATTATATATTAATATATTTTTATTTTATTTTAATCATTTTAAAATTTTAATATAACATTTTTTTATTATATTGTCAATTTGTGTATTGTTTTAAGAATTGTTTTAGTATCATTTTATTTGTTTTAATATTTATTTTTATGTTTTTAAATATATTTAATTTATAATATTTTTAAAATTTTTATTTAATGAAATAAGCAAAAAAATTAATATGGGTCGGGCCGGGCCCGAGCCTAGTAGACGGGCCTAAAATTTTGTTTGGACCCAAAGACGGCCCGACCCATGATCACCTCTATTATAAAGTAACAAATATACATTTAAATAATATTTAAATTAGTTAATATTATCATATATTAATAAGAATATAAAAATAATTTATTATAATTTATTGTTAATATTTTAATATATGAAATATATTTTTAAGCCATTAATATTAATTATTTATAAAATTTAATTTGAATATATAAACAATATTTTAAATATTAAAATATGAAAAAATTAAATTTAAATACATAATATTATATATTTAAAATAAATTTCAATAGAAAATAATTAATACCTAATATAAATATTATATAAAATACTTTATAAGCGTTAAAATTATTCTTTATTCTTAAAAGCACTTTTATCAAAAATACTTTCGACTCAAAAATTATCTGTTAATGGTTTATAAAACATTTTGACTCAAAAATAATTTTAAGAAGTAATGCTAAATTAAATATAAAAGTTGAGATTTAATATAGGTTTAGATGAATAAAACGATATATTTAAATTATTTTTATCTCATACAACAACATTTAATGTCACTATTATCCTAAAAAGTCAAATAAATGCATCGCGTATTTATATTAATTGTAATTTTGATGTATGAACTAACATCCTCTACACGTGTACGGGTGAAACTTAAAAACAGAAAGCATTAGGGTTAAATTTGAGTTAAATAAGAAGCCTCTTTTGTTGTTTAAATGCTTTTTATATAAACTTTGTTTAAAGCTATAAAACTAAAATCCTTTCATTTGATTTGGTTCTGTTTCAAGGTCGCAATTCAACCTTTCTTTGTAGTCTCAATTGAATAGCTCCAGCTTTGGTTCCTCAACCTTTTTGAATTAAATGTTGTTGTTGAGTTTCTTTGCATGTTATGCTTGTGTATTTTACTCTGAAACCTCGAATACTATAGCTAGTTGAGTATTCTTGTTTCAAATGTCGGTACATATCTGGGTAATGTTTCGCTGAACATAATAATCAAGATCCTAACTATCTGGATGGTAAGTGTCTAGTTCTTTTGAAGTGAGCATGTAAATTTTATTGCTTGTTAGGGGTTTATTTGATTGGAAAATTTCTTGCTACTTTTTCCCCTGCATTTACATATTCAATGACGTTGCTCAGTCGCATGTGGTTTCCCCTGCATTTATGTAGGATAACTTTTTACTTAGTCCCATGTGATTTTTGTAATATGTTCTCTTTTTTTGCAGTCTCTAAGGAGGGAGGAAGCATAAAGCAGTGCATATTTTCATTCTCGATACAGGGCAGGGTGATCATGTTATAGTGCTTTTAGATGATTACCTAAAACAGGTTGGTTGATAGATGTTTTTAAATTTCGTTGATTAAGGACGGTCCAAACTGGGACCTGTTACATATCATCTAGGCTGGCCTCAATTGAGGTATTAATCTTCATGGTGCTCGGTATTCTAGGTGAAGGATGCTTGTTTCGTTGCAAGGCTAACTATGTAGGCTATCTTTTGACAGATTTCTCAGTCTATAATATGTACAGATAGAACATGTAAAATGATTTAGGAAAGGAGACAAGGTGAACTTGAAGTTTTTGAGTGGCTTCAAGTGCATGTTATTGCATACAAGCTAAAACTAGGATTGAACATCTAGAACTTGTGAGTGATCCAAACATCAATGGACTTAGTTGTTCGTTTACGTTTTATGTTGCTTGAGATAGATATGATTTTGTGTTTATTAGAGCTCTTGGTCAGCAAATTTATTCTAAAAGTGCCATTTTGAGTCATTGTTTCAACCATATTTATTGGTCTGTATTTGCAAGTGTGACAGATCCGAGCCATTACATGTCAGTTAGGTTTTTAGTTTGCATATTCAGCTTTTTTTCCTTCCCTCTGTGTGTGAGTGCGTGTGAGGCAATATCGCATGTTTTATTTTGCAAAGGAGAAAATGTCCATCCTTGATATGTTGATTAGTTTTGTATCTGAAGTTCTAATCATTTTGTAAATTAGGTGCTCAGAAGTCAGAAATATAAATATACTACCAATTTATCATTGGAACTATATGGAATGTTAGATTTTGCTGGTTACAAAATGAGTTGAACAGAAATGTAATATAGAATCTGTTACCGATGCCTTTGTGGCGAAGAATTATGCCAGATGCAAGAAACCAGCAGTAGGAGAAGGGATCTGATTTTGATTTCATTGTGATGTGATTCTATTTTTGTGGGATTTAATTCTGATTTTATTTTTAAGAATTTCCTTATTAGTTTAAATAAGACTTTCCTAGTATGCTATCTGATTTGGGCTTGGCATCTATTACCTAATTTTTAAACACTGTTTAAATAGGAAAATAATTCATGAATAATACAAGTTGAAAGTTGAAAGTTCCAGTAAGCTTAAGGTAGGCAACTCGCTTAGAGTTTCAAGGTAGGCAACTCCTAAGAGTTAAATAACTACAGGCAAAAATAGGAATCGAAATAAGGGCAAGGACCCTTCATTCGAATCTGATTCTTCTGCTGCTCGTTTGGTGACTCATATCTTAAAATTAAAATATAAGGACTCATATCTTAAAATTAAAATTAACCAAGTTCGTATAATTTGTTTTGTTTCAAGTTTGCATGTACTTGGTTTTTAATAAAGTCATTTGGCTATAGATATAATTTTTGTGACAAAAAAAAATATTAACTTTTGGTTGCTATAATAATATTATTAGTTAATTAAATTGTTTTAATGTGATATACTTAGGTTGCGGTATGTTTTGAAATATGGAAGTGTTGGGAATTGATTTGGGAGTTGATTTGAATATGAATATATTGTGAAATCTAAATTTTTGTAGGGGGTTTAATGTAAAATAAGTAGAAATGTTGTCGAATTTTTTAAAAACAAATTTACGACTACACTACCATTTCAATAAAGTGAAATAGTAATTTAGGTTGTTTCGGCATTTCAATGTGGCATTTTATATTCGGATCCTCTAATTGGGTTGGATATAAGTTGTCACATTTAGTGGTATTAGAGTTATAGGTTTAGCCAATTCTCGGATTAGATCAAGTTAAGAATTGAGTCTAAAAGTACATGCCAAAGTTAAGTCGAGTCGGGGTCGAGATTTGGATGTTGGTTATAATTTTAAAATTTTTTTCTTGTTTTATAGCTAAAGATGTCTGTAGAAGCCAGAAATGAAGTTGATCATGATGTAAATAACGGTGGTTCTTCCGCTAAGAATGAAAGTAGAATTGGGTCAGAAACACCTGTTATGGACTCAGTTGGTGCTAAACAGTTTAGAGATACTAAACCTAGACTCGAGGGTCATATTGATGAGATCTTGCTCCGTGTTATAGCAGAAGCTCTTCAACGAGTAGATGGATCTACTCCTACAACTTTTCTAGCGTCAGTAATTCGACAAGCACTGATAAAAGAATTGCGAAAATATGGTGCCACAGAATTTATGGGTTTAAAAGGGATTGATCCATCATCAGCTGAAGCTTGGTTGAAATCAACAAATCGAGTATTGCAACAGCTCGGGTGTACTCCAGGGGAATGTGTCACATTCGCTGTCTCTCTTTTGGAAGAAGAGGCGTATCTATGGTGGCAGACAGTTACCCGTCATGTATCAGCGGATCGGATTGATTGGGAATTTTTTCAGTCTGAATTTCAAAAGAAATACGTTGGTGAATTATATTTGGAAGACCGGAAACATGAGTTCTTAACATTAAAGCAGGGTGAGATGTCTGTGATGGATTATGAGCGTGAGTTTCTTCGGCTTAGTAAATATGCCTCGGAGCTTGTGCCAACAGAAGAAGAGAGTTGTAAGCGGTTCCTTCAAGGATTGCGAGATGAACTCAAAGTTCAGTTGGTTTCTCATAAAATTAAGGAGTTTGTTGACTTGACTGAACGAGCTAAAATGGTAGAACACGTCTTGGGTCTTGATAAGAAATTTGAATTCTCTCGAGCTATTGGGAAACGAGCAGGGACTTCTAGTTCGTATCAGACATCTAAGAGAGCTAAAGAAACTCGTGAGTCTAGGAGAACGACCTCAAAAATTTCTAAACTTGAGAGAGCTTGAGATTGTCAACCGTCGGTACCAGTGCGTAGCGTGAGAGGTCCTGCAAGAGATTTTGATATTCCAACGTGTGTTCATTGTGGGAAAAAGCACCGAAGTGAATGCTGGAAGTTGAAAAAAGCTTGTTTTCGATGTGGATCTTTGGAACATTTTTCTCGGGATTGTTTGAAGAATGAAGATACTTCTCTAGTGATAGCTCAAAGGTCCATTCCTTCTGCTAGGGGGCGAGGAAATCCTCGTAGTGGTTTTGTTTCACGAGGGATTCAGAGGAAAGATACGGGTTCTGCTACTCAGCAGTCAAAGGTCAGAGCTCCAGCACGAGCCTATGTTGTGCGGACCCATGAAGAGGGTGATGCTACAGATGTTATAGCAGGTATATTTCTTTTATGTTCATAATCTGTATATACCCTGATTGATTTTGGTTCATCTTACTCCTTTATAAATGTTAGTTTTGTGAAAAAGAACAATTTAAAGTTGGAAATGTCAAGTATTGCAATGGTGGTAATGAGTCATTTAGGACAAATCGTATTAGTTGATCAAGTTTGTAAGCGATGTCCATTGGAAATCCAAAACATATTCTTCATTTTTGATTTATTAATCATGCCATTTGGTGATTTCGATATGGTTTTGGGTATGCACTGGTTGACAGAATATGGTGTAATTCTAGATTGTCGTAGGAAGAAATTTTTAATCCAAGGTATAGATGGAGAGAAAATGGAAGTAAATGGTATTAGATCGAACAGTTCGTCTCGCATCCTTTCTTTAGTTTAAGCTAATAAGCTCATGAATCAAGATTGTGAAGCTTTCCTAACCTATGTCATTAATTCAAATTTGGAGGAGGGGCAGATAAGCAAAATTCGAATGGTATGCGAGTTTTCTAATGTGTTTTCGGAGGAATTATCGGGACTACCACCTGATCGAGAAGTTGAGTTTGCAATTGAAGTTTTTCTTGATACAACCCTTGTATCAATAGCTCCATATCAAATGGCACCGACAGAATTAAAGGAGCTAAAAATTCAATTGCAAGATTTATTGGATTGTGGATTTATATGCCATTGTATCTCGCCTTGGGGAGCTCCAGTTTTCTTTGTTAAGAAGAAAGATAGATCTATGCGACTTTTTATTGATTATCGTCAACCAAATAAGTTGACGATTAAAAATCGATACCCTTCACCGTGAATCGATGATTTGTTTGATTAGTTGAAGGAATCTTCGATCTTTTCTAAAATTAACTTGAGATCGGGGCACTACCAATTGAAGGTGAAGGATAGTGATGTATCAAAAACAATGTTTCATACGCGGTAAGGTCACTATGAGTTTCTGTTAATGCCATTCGGACTGACGAACGCTCCTGCGGCATTCATGGATCTCATGAATCGTATATTTCAACCTTATCTAGATCAATTTGTGGTAGTATTTATTAATGATATTTTGGTATATTCAAAATCGGAGATCGAGCATGATGAGCATCTCAGAATTGTATTGCAAGTATTGCGAGAGAAACAACTGTAGGGGAAGTTCAATAAATGTGAATTCTGGTTGTCTAAAGTGGTTTTTCTAAGGCAAGTGATTTCAGCTGAAAGAATTCGGGTTGACCTGAAAAAGATTGAAGCTATTCTTCAGTGGAAGGCACTGAAGCATGTGTCAGAGATTAGGAGTTTCTTTTGTCTAACCGGCTATTATAGAAGATTTGTAAACGAATTTTTCAGGATAGCAATGCTGATGACTAAATTGTTTCAGAAGAATATACCATTTGTTTGGACAGAACAATGTCAAAAAAGTTTTGAGAAATTGAAAGTGATGTTAACTGAAGCTCCAATTTTAAACCTATCTGAATCGGGGAAGGAATTTGTGGTTTATAGTGACGCCTCGTTGAATGGGTTAGGTTGTGTATTGATGCAGCATGGTAAAGTGATTGCGTATGCATCCTGACAACTGAACTGCATGAACGCAATTACTTGACGCATGATTTAGATCTTGCTGCAGTGGTTTTTGATGTAAAGATATGGAGACACTATCTCTATGGTGAGAAATGTCGTATCCTACATCGACGATAAAAGTCTTAAATATCTTCTATCTCAAAGGGAATTGAACTTGAGACAATGTCGTTGGATTAAGTTGTTAAAGGATTATGATTGCGTGATTAATTATCATCCTAGTAAAGCAAATATTGTAGCTAATGCGTTAAGTAGAAAGACAACGATTGAATTGCGAGCAATGTTTGCTCAGCTCAGAATTGGTGATGATGGCAATCTAATAGCTGAATTACAAGTTAAACCTGTGTTGCTCGATCAAATTAAGGAGGCACAGTTGATCGATACGAAATTGTCCGAGAAATGGAAGCTTGCTTGTTAGGGTGATAATGAGAATTTTAGCATTGATACTAATGATTGTCTTCTCCTTCGTAATCGCCTTTGCATTCCTGATAATGTAGAGTTGAAGGAGTTAATTCTATGTGAAGTTCACGATGGTCCTTTTGCTATGCATCTTGGTGGTGCAAAAATGTATCGTGATCTACAAAAATTATACTGGTGGTTAGGAATGAAAAAGGAGATTGTTGAACATGTTGCTAAGTGTTTGACTTGTCAACGGGTAAAAGCTGAGCATCAGGTTCCCACTGGATTATTTCAGTCTATCTCGATTCCTGAGTGGTAGTGAGAGTGAGTTACGATGGATTTTGTGATTGGATTAGTGATAGTTGATCAACTTATAAAGTTATTACATTTCTCAGCAGTAAGGATAGATTGGTCACTTCCAAAGTCAGCGGAAGTTTACATTCGCAAGATAGTTAGATTGCACGGTGTACCTGCGTCTATTATCTCTGATCGAGATTCTCGTTTTACATCTAGATTTTGGAAGCAGTTGCATGAATCATAGGTACGAGGTTAAATTTTAGTTCAACATTTTATCGTCAATCCGATGGCCAATTAGAACGAGTCATCCAAATTTTGCAAGATATGTTACGTGCTTGTATTATAAAATTTGAATCAGGTTGGGAAAGTTATTTACCGTTAGCTGAATTTGTGTATAATAACAGTTTCCAATTAAGTATTCAGATGGCTCTGTATGAAGCATTGTATGGTCGGAGATGTAAAACGCCAGTCTGTTGGGCTGAGCTGAGTGAGAGAAGTGTGACCGGGCCAGAGTTGATTCAAGAAACAGAAAATGTAGTTAAACTTATACAAGATAGATTAAAAGTAGCATTCGATAGACAAAAGTCATATACGGACTTGAAACGGAGGTATATTGAGTATTCAATGGTAGATAAAGTATTTTTGAAAGTTTCCCTGTGGAAGAAAGTCCTAGGATTTGGTCATAAGGGAAAATGAGTCGTAGATTTATAGGACCGTATGAAATTATTGAGAGAGTGGGACCAGTTGCTTATCGTCTAGCTCTACCACCAGAATTGCAAAAGATTAATGACGTATTTGATGTGTCAATGCTCAGACGAGACCGTTCTGACTCATATCATGTGATTTTGGTAGAAGAAATTGAAGTTAAACATGATTTGACTTATGAGGAAGAACCGGTGAAAATCTTATCTCAAGAAGTGAACGAGCTAAGAAATAGGCGTGTACCACTGGTGAAAGTTCTATGGCGTAATCATAATATAGGAAAAGCGACCTGGAAACTAGAGGAAACAATGAAATCCCAATACCCTTATCTTTTTCCAGGTAAATTTTAATGACGAAATTTCTTAAAAATAGGAGAATTGTAACAACTCGATACAGTGGTGTCGAAAAGTACGATTGTAGGTTTCAATTTAATAAACTGAGTCTATAGATAATTAATAAAAATATTTACTGAGTTATGCTATAAATGAATTGAATCGAGGATAAGTAATTTAGTTGATTTGAATATTTAATCTAGTCTAAAGATTAAATTGTAAATTTAGATTGCTATAAATTTTAATTTGAAAATAGTTAAAGAGACTAAAATTGATTGTAGCCCAAAATTTTGAATGGCAATAAAATTGCCAAATTTGTAACTAAAAAACCGTTGATGTTATATGTTATTATTTATTATTAAAAATTAAAAAAAGTTAATTAGTTTAAGTGGAAGGAAAGAGAAGATGTATTCTCTATCCTTCCACGTGATAAGAAAAGAAAAAGGAAAAAAGAAACAAAATAGATTTGGTTAGGGTTTCAAACTTTAATCCACAAATTGGTAAGTGTAATTTATTACTTTTCTTATAAATTTTATGTTTTTGAGATCGGAGAATCATAATTTAACTAATTTGTGTATCATTTATAAAACCGTTAAAGTTTTAGAAAGTTACCATTAATAATTTTTCTATATTTTTTATGTTAAATTGATTGATTTTTAGTTTATACATGAAAAATGGCTGAATTTTTGAAGTTAGATGTTAGATTTTTCACTTGAGCAAATAAAGTGGATATCAAGTAGAGTGGTTATGAGATTTTGTTAGAAATCGATAATAAAGGGTCTATAATAGAAGGAAATGAAGTCAGACTATAAATTGAAGCTTAGAATGGAGAGTTAGCACGTTTCGATTTTAAGAATTTAAATTGAATGAAATGTAAAATTTGTTTAAGATAATAATTGACTGTGAATTGGGTGAATTATTGATGGTGTTATTTGTTTATGTTAATTTGTAGCTATTGACAATCCGGTTTCTTCAAAAGCGAAGGAAAAAGCTAAAGTCACCGACGAGTAGTTTGAAATTCCCTGTAAGTACCATCATAACTAAACTTATTATTTATTTTTCCTTTTAATTTCATTGTTAGGTAAGTTGACAAAACGAAGGAAGTTACACATGAGTGGCTGACTAGAAATACAATATTGAGATAGAGAGTTAAATCGTAAAAAAAAAAAAAATTGAAACAATATAATTTATTAAAATTACGCATTTGGCTTGAACATGAGACAAATTATGTCATGTTTAATATGAAATGACATTTAATGGAAGAATTGTTGCTGAGATCAATATAATGGAAATTGAACTGAGAATGAAATTAGACTATGGTTTATTGTATTAATTGTTGGGCAAAGTTGAGAATAATTAACGAGTTAAAGAATCAAGTAAAATAATAGTAATAATAATTGCTTAGACTATAAGTTGAT
Organism: Gossypium arboreum; assembly: GCF_025698485.1. Lineage (NCBI taxonomy): Eukaryota > Viridiplantae > Streptophyta > Magnoliopsida > Malvales > Malvaceae > Gossypium > Gossypium arboreum. The sequence goes on from NC_069076.1 coordinate 3,147,985, forward strand.
GAGCGCTAGGTGCATTTTCATTCGAACGTCCCAACTGTGGCTTTCACAATTACGACTTAGGCTGAGTCGATGAGCGCAGGGCGCAAATTGTTTACGTTGGATGTACCGATATAAAATTACTTCGACTATAGGTCAATGAATGTCGGGCGCACGTGCTGGGCACGATTATTGCTTTGGATTAACTAATAAGTGCTGGGCACAATCTGTTTAGTTTGGGACATATCGATGAGGCATTAAGTGTCAAATTATAGTATTAATAGGATCTGTAAATTAGTTCGGATCTGAGCTGTGTATTAGCGAACATCAATATTGAACAAGAAGAATGGTTAGAATCAAATTGGTAATGTAATGCAATATGACAAATTGAGACAAAATTGAATAAGGTTGCGCACGCCGTTAGCAAAAAAAAAAAAATGTTAATAAGTTCGTTAAAATAGATTTGTTAGTTATAATATCACTTTTGGTTGTTTGGGATACATATGTATATTAATGTTTTGGATACACTTTGATATGAAACATACTTGAATTGATCTTAGGAAGAAATAAATCTCCAATTATTTAAATTTTATGCTATATTGAGTAAATTATAGTAATACCATTTGAAATTAATACTCACCGAATGGTCTTGTTTTCATATACAGGCTAGGTATATTTTGAGATTTTGTACTCAGAGTTATCAGCATCCAACCGACAAATCTTGAACTCAACCAAGTTCGTATATTTTGTTTTGTTTCAAGTTGGCATGTACTTGGTTTTTAGTAAAGTCATTTGGCTATAGATATATTTTTGTGACAAAAAAAAATAACTTTTGGTTGCTATAATAATATTATTATTAGTTAATTAAATTGTTTTAATGTGATATACTTAGGTTGCAGTATTTTTCAGAATATGGATGTGTTGGGAATTGATTTGGGAGATGATTTAAATATGAATATATTGTGAAATTTAAATTTTTGTAGGAGGTTTTATGCAAAATGAGCAGAAATGTTGCCGAATTTTTTAGAAACAAATTTACCATTTCACTACTATTTCAATAAGGTGAAATAGTAATTTAGGTTGTTTCAGCATTTCAATATGGCATTTTATATTCGTATCCTCTAATTGGGTTGGATATAAGGTGTCACAGAGCAACCTTCAGGTTTTGTGACACCTGGTATGGAAGATAAAGTTCGCATACTCAAAACTTTTTGTATGGCCTCAAACAAGCTCCAAAACAATGGTATGAGAAATTTCATAAGACTATTCTTAGTTTTGATTTTATTGATAATTGTGCAGAAGCATGTTTATATTCTAAGATGTTTGGTTCTTATTGTGTCATCATAAATCTGTATATGAATGACATGTTAATGTTCACCAAATTCCCATCTAATTCTTTCTCCAGCTTATCTTTAGATAGGATGACATCCAACAATCAATGGCACTTGTCCATTGAGTTGACGTTACTAGATATGATTATTGCTTCCTAACGATCGAAAGGCTAATTATTAAAGCGACATCTTCTAGCATTATACTTGTTTTCCTTTATGAAAAATGAAATGTTTATGTTTTTGTCTTCATCTATCTAACAAGGTGACAAGCAACTCTAATAATATAATGAACTTTGTAACAGTAGATGTTATATATGAATCAACACTCTTCAAGAGCTATACAATATGTTCATCAATCTTCAGGAATTTTAAATTATGTTTAAATTATGTTGATCACGAATAATTTGATTTTCTCGTTTTTTAAAAAATTATAAAAAAAATGACCAAATGTAAAATCTTAAAAACATATTTGAAAAATTTTACCAAATTAAAAACAATTGAGTTGGAAATCTTATTGTATAGATGACGGAGATTGCAATGTGTTCTCCTTGAAATCTTGATGTGATCATTTTTCTCTAAGAAAACTTGATGCGATCATTTTTCTCTAAGAAAGAAGAACAAAATAAAAGTTTTTTTACGGTCTAAGAGTTCAAGAAAATTTTGGATAATGAGAAAAACAAAATGAGTGGGGATATTTATAGCATGGAAGTTGACTCTTATGGTTGTTGACTTTCATCTGTTAAATAGGTTAGTTGGGAGAATGGGTAAATAAATTTTTTAAGTATAGTTCAAACCTCTAAACTCTCGATACCCATACCCATAAGTGCTAAGGTACTGTTGATTATACTTCGCAATACTAATTCATGATATTTAGAGCATTGACTTTGTGTTATTTAATAAAAATATTCTCCTTAAAAAAACATATTTTAAGAAAAAGTTTTGAAAAATATTATAAAAATAACACAAAAATATGATATTTAAATTAAAAATGGTAAATGGGATTAAAAATATAAAATAAATTTTTTATCTTAATCATTAATCATTTTCATATGATTTATACAAAAATATATAAAAATGACATCACCTATTATTAAGGTATAATACAAGAACTGTACTTTTACTAATATTCAATATATATTTTTGATATACTATTTCCTTTTTCCGATAATCCTCTCAATTTTTTGTTGCTTTTACCTATAATATTTTGACTTTTTTTTCTATACAATAATTATCAGAAAAATAAATTATTTTTAAAATTATTTTCAGTGAAATATATAAAATCTTAAATTACTTTTTATTTCACATTAAAATATTTAATATCACTGATATTGTTACCCATTCATCCTGGTTGTAATTTTGTTATATGAACTTAGCTTCTTTACACGTGTACGGGTGAAACTTAAAAACAGAAAGCATTAGGGAACCAGCAGAAGAAAAGTTCGAGGCCAACAGTGGCGATGCTGATCGTTCATTTTCTCTCGGTGCAATAAAAGAAAAAACCCTGACGATTCAAACAATTACTACAAAATTTGCTGACATGGTTACCTCTCTGCTTCTTAAATTTGAGTTAAATAAGAAGCCTCTTTTGTTGTTTAAATGCTTTTTATATAAACTTTGTTTAAAGCTATAAAACTAAAATCCTTTCATTTGATTTGGTTCTGTTTCAAGGTCGCAATTCAACCTTTCTTTGTAGTCTCAATTGAATAGCTCCAGCTTTGGTTCCTCAACCTTTTTGAATTAAATGTTGTTGTTGAGTTTCTTTGCATGTTATGCTTGTGTATTTTACGCTGAAACCTCGAATACTATAGCTAGTTTTCTTGTTTCAAATGTAAGTTCATATCTGGGTAATGTTTCGCTGAACATAATTATCAAGATCCTAACTATCTGGATGGTAAGTGTCTAGTTCTTTTGAAGTGAGCATGTAAATGTTATTGCTTGTTAGGGGTTTATTTGATTGGAGAATTTCTTGCTACTTTTTCCCCTGCATTTACATATTCAATGACTTTGCTCAGTCGCTTGTGGTTTCCCCTGCATTTATGTAGGATAACTTTTTACTTAGTCCCATGTGATTTTTGTAATATGTTCTCTTTTTTTGCAGTCTCTAAGGAGGGAGGAAGCATAAAGCAGTGCATATTTTCATTCTCGATACTGGGCAGGATGATCATGTTATAGTGCTTTTAGATGATTACCTAAAACAGGTTGGTTGATAGATGTTTTTAAATTTCGTTGATTAAGGACGGTCCAAACTGGGACCTGTTACATATCATCTAGGCTGGCCTCGATTGAGGTATTACTCTTCATGGTGCTCGGTATTCTAGGTGAAGGATGCTTGTTTCGTTGCAAGGCTAACTATGTAGGCTATCTTTTGACAGATTTCTCAGTCTATAATATGTACAGATAGAACATGTAAAATGATTTAGGAAAGGAGACAAGGTGAACTTGAAGTTTTTGAGTGGCTTCAAGTGCATGTTATTGCATCCAAGCTAGAAACTAGGATTGAACATCTAGAACTTGTGAGTGATCCAAACATCAATGGATTTAGTTGTTCGTTTATGTTTTCTGTTGCTTGAGATAGATATGATTTTGTGTTTATTAGAGCTCTCGGTCAGCAAATTTATTCTAAAAGTGCCATTTTGAGTCATTGTTTCAACCATATTTATTGGTCTGTATTTGCAAGTGCGACAGATCCCAGCCATTACATGTCAGTTCGGTTTTTAGTTTGCATATTCAGCTTTTATTCCTTCTCTCTGTGTGTGTGTGTGTGTGGGTGTGAGGCAATATCGCATGTTTTATTTTGCAAAGGAGAAAATGTCCATCCGTGATATGTTGATTAGTTTTGTATCTGAAGTTCTAATCATTTTGTAAATTAGGTGCCCAGAAGTTAGAAATATAAGTATACTACCAATTTATCATTGGAACTATATGGAATGTTAGATTTTGCTGGTTACAAAAGGAGTTGAACAGAATGTAATACAGAATCTGTTACCGATGCCTTTGTGGCGAAGAACTATGCCAGACGCAAGAAACCAGCAGTAGGAAAAGGGTTCTGATTTTGATTTCATTTTGATGTGATTCTAGTTTTGTGGGATTTAATTCTGATTTTATTTTTAAGAATTTCCTTATTAGTTTAAATAAGACTTTCCCAGTATGCTATCAGATTTGGGCTTGGCATCTATTACCTAATTTTTAAACTCTGTTTAAATAGGAAAATAATTCATGAATATTACAAGTTGAAAGTTGAAAGTTTCAGTAAGTTTAAGGTAGGCAACTCGCTTAGAGTTTCAAGGTAGGCAACTCCCTTAAGAGTTCAATAACCACAGGAAAAAATAGGAATCGAAATAAGGGCAAAGACCCTTCGTTCGAATCTGATTTTTGTGCTACTTGTTTGGTGACTTGATCCCAGACTCGGGCCCGCAACAGAATCCCATTGAATCCTTTATTGCTATTTTGGGTTCCCAATAGCCAACTTTTCACTTCACTTATTTGGTTTCCATCAAATTAAAAGATCAGAAGGAGCTTGAACTTTGGAAGTGGATGTAATATTAAAACCTGTGTACTTTAAATGAGTATGAATGACATAGATACTTGTCCTCCCTTTGCACTTCACTAACTACTTTGAATAATTATGATGCTGTTTTGGTATAGAAAAGATAGAGCACTCTTTAGAATTTATAATATCTGAATTTTAAGTCCAATATTCTATCAGCTTTGAACTTGCAGTGTTCTTATTATGCTCAGTATGCAGGGAAGGAAAGAAGTCCTCTCTCTTTTAAATTGTAGGAGATGTAAAGGGATGATGTTGGTCCATTTGGAGAGGAAGTGCCTTTAGTTGTTTCCTTTGATGTAAGGTTTCACTTTCTTTGCTTGATTGGATCTGGTCTCTCAAAACTGCTCATATACCAACTGCCATAGGTGTTTGCGTCTCAAAAGATTAGCTTCCAAGAAGACATTACTAGCAATGACAGTTGGACTATATTGCTTCTCTTCTGGTTCAGTCTTGAATATGAGGTGTAGTTACTAGTACACTGGAGTCATTAGCTTTTAATGCTTTATATCATGATGAAAAATTTTAATCAGGTTGCTTAATACACTGTCATGCGATCAGGCACATTGGCATTGAATGCTGGATGAAGTGAGCGTCTTCTCTTCTAAGTTTTGTATTATTCATTTATTTGCCAACCTTGACTGATTAATTGCTGTAAGAGTCAACACTAATAATACTTCAGTTGATTGCATGTTACCATGATCAGTTGCAAATTCATGAAGTTGTTTTGCTTCTATCAAATAATGTGTAAGTAGTTTCCTTTTGATCTCTCTATGTTAAAGCTAAAGTGAATCACTGTAAATGATCTTTTTTTCAATTATAATGACGCAGACCTGAGCTGAGAGAATTTGAATATATATTGCCAAAGGCAGGCTAGTGCTGCAGAAATCTTAATCATTTGAATTGATAATAAACCTGAAACTCCACTGTAAACATCATAAAACATATTAAAAAGCAAAATGCATTTTTGAAAGTGCGAAACTTTTAGTGAAGATCTTGACTACATTTATAAGCATTCACTTACATATATTGTTGTATTTGTGTGCATCAATGAAAGAAAAAGCCCTTTCCTTTAAAGTATTGAACATTGAAGAGATCCTAATATATATGATTAAATACTCTTAATTGCTTTATAAATTATGTTAAACAAGTATAGAGTTTGTAAGACTTTCTCGTTAGAATTTCTTTAGAATGAAAACTGTTAAAACTGTTTAAATCAAATTTAAAAGGGACGATAGCTTATTTGTTAATTTTTATTACAGAGAGATAAACACCCTTGGGATGATCATTTTATTGATGGGTTTCTTTTGGAAAACGAAAATGTGACTTTTTAGTTCATAAATAATTGTGTAGCTGTTAATCATAAAAGATTAGAATGATTATATAGATGCTCCAGCAGCAATTATTAGTTTTATGTTATCTTTGATCTTGGTGTAGCAAGAATCTCTTGGAAAATATTTTGCCATGCTTGCAGACCTATGTTAAGAGAGAAAGTCCTTGATATCGCGTCATACTAACTTGGCTTTTATGCCTTATGGCTTAGAATTTTGGTCATTCGACGAAATTTAGCACAAGGAAAATAAAATCAGTTGAATTGAGTGACATGACCATTTGGTCAAAAGTAAGGATATCAACCTTCTATCTGAAATAAATGCATTCCTCAGAAAGTAGTCTCTGCTGCTAGGGACTAATTTCATTCAAAGAATCCGGATGCATACATGCGTAGACTGGTAACTGTTATTTGGGGTGACAAGGCGGAGTCATCCGACTTTTGATTTAATTGAAGATGTTATATAAGTTAATGTTAGAGAACTTATGCTTCTAATCCGTCTTTACTTACCCTGCAGTCTCTACTGTGAATTCTTCTCATTGATCGACTTTGCAAGTATAACCATCCATGATCTGATGTTACATCTTCTAAATTTTGCGTATCCGATATTGTAACATCAATTGTATTATCATACTAACTGGAGAGAGAAAGAAAAAATGTAGGACCAGCATGATTTTAGTTTTGTGATCTCCATGCAGATATGTCTTATCGTAGGCTTGTATGGCGAACTGGATTCTTGTTACCCGTTCCTCATACTTAGGACAAATTCATTGCTGAATGATTTCTTTTTGGGGTCCACTGTTGTGGACTTGAATGATCACTAGTAGCGAGTACGAGTTTCGCAAATTGGCTTTAGATTTCTTATAATTGTGATAAGGTTTGTCAAGAACAATTAGTCCTATTAGGTGGAAAAGCTTCCATCAGCTGTATGTTTTGGTAATTTGCTTCAATTACAGTCCCTATTGCTCCCCATTGGCCTGTATCGGTTCTATTATTTCGTTATGTTCCTCAGCATAATCCATTTGATCCTGTTGAATATATTTATTTTATCATCTTAGCTAAATTATCTTACAATTGGTTGTTTATAGAAATATTGGATGTGAAAATTGAATGTGGATTTATGCATTTAGTGGTGGCGAAAGCATTGATATGCATGCATGTCTCTTGAAAAGTGTATTATTAGTTTGATGATTTCTTCTAGTTTGGAAACCAGTTTCATATTTTAAAGATCATGCTCTGTTGATTTTGAAGAAAAGGTAAGATACAGTGTTTTGGGATGCCCCAAGTCTTTCTAGGGAATGGATTAAATCCAAAAGCATCACTGGATTTATGACATGATTGCAAGGGATTCTCCTTTCTTTAAGATTATTATTTTTATTTTGTAAAATGTACTGTGTGATGTGCTATAAATGTAATAATTATATAGTTTTGTTTGGACATGAATGCTGGAATAATATGACTAAATTAGCACTCATTACTATGGAAGAAACAATAATGTTTTTGGTGGTTTTCATATCCTACTGAAGCTTATTAGTCATTGGATGCTGATCGCAAACCCCAACTAGGTCTGTAATGGAGCTGAACCGAACTCATAAGAAACTCAAGCTTGACTTGAGACTCAAAGTTCGGCTCAAGCTTGAACAATTTTTGTTTCTAAAGGTCAAGCTTTATTAAAAATTGAGTTGCTTGAGCTTGCTAGACTAGGCTCATTTACTTAGTAGAAAGTAGAAAGTAGAAAGTAAGCTTGGTTTTCATGCTCGACTTCAAACTTGATTATTTAGTTTCGAGCTCGATTTTAAATTGAGATTTTACAGTATTAGTTAAAAAACTTGGTTTTAAGATATTTCCTCATTAGTATTAGGATACTTGAACATGGTTGGTTCAATAACTCGAACTTGTTGAAGAATTCGGTTTTCTTTTTTTTTTTTCTTTAAACTCAGACAACCAAGCTATAGGTCTGATCTATGATATCTTTGTCTGGTCTATGCAATTAAGATCTCACTGTCATTTCTAATTGACAGTCTAGGCTTCGTCCTTTGGGTATGATAGTGTTTCCTAGATCTTTAGTATTAGGTCAAATTTTGTTATTATTTCATTTAGTTTTTTTGGTAAATTTTAGTTTATGTACTTATGAATCATTTAATTTTGAATTTTTTACTTTTTTGAATTTTAAAATTTTAGTCATGAGTTAAATGGGTAACGTTAAATTAGTTAGGTAAAGTCTCGCTATTGGTTTTAAGTTATGGATGTAATCTTTATTATCTAATTTGATCATTTAGTCCCTATATTTTTGAATTTTGAAAATTGGATATTGACTTAATCATTAAACATTAAATTCATTAACTAAAATAACTAAACTTTTCTACTAATATTATGTTGAGATGGTAAACTGACACGTCATTAGAAATGTAATAATATGTTTATCGTATAAATAACAAAATTTAAATTAATGAATATAATAGTTACAGCAATTTAAAATTAGGGTTTTTTTTAATTCTTCTAGGAATGAGATGGGGTAATTGATGTTGTAGAGATTTATTTCATATTAATCAAATCAATAAATTTGATATGATATAAATTAATCATGTTGATGTAAAGTTTTCAAAAATTTCAACACCCTTTTGGATTTATTAACAGCTATCAAATTAGCCAAATATGTAGATGACTCTTCCATCAACCTTAACCACCTAATTATCTTAAATTCTACTTTTATATATAAATTAATCATCAATTTGGTAATTATGTAAAAATTATATCCATTTTGATGACTTAAATGTACAGCCTTAATGTTTTATACAAATTTACTCATCTTAATTATTAAAAAAATTAAAAATAGTCCAATTGAGTAACACTGTTAAACTTTACCATTAAATTGTTGATTAAAATTATCAGTTTAACAATTTATATGTAAAGAATTAGTAAAAATCAACAATCGAGTAATTTTTATTAAATAAATTAGCCGTTTGAGTTTTATACTCAAATTTTAACAAGTTAAAACACATAAACTAACGTTGAGAGTTGAAATTGATAACTAAATAAAACAAAAAAAATAAAATAATAAAACCCAAATTGATGATAAATAAAGACTTTGAAAGGCATCACCATCAACAAGAATGTGGGATAAAATCACATTTGCAAGAGCAGTTTTGAAAGCTTCCCCAAGTCCACCTGTGTGTTGTGTGTGTATGTATGCAAAAAATCCATGTAATCTGTAAAATCTCTTATTTAAAATGCAATTTGCTGCTGTTTCTTTTAATATCTTAGGATCAACTTAGGTGTTAGTGACATTTTCGTTTCTTGTTTGATTATAATTCTTTGTGATGTTGATTATTTTTATATTACAATTTAAATGAAAATAAGCAGACTAAAAAATACTGGCTATTGTCTCATATATCTTGTGAGTCCAGTTAGGCAGATGAGTTTTCTTAAAGATTGTTTAAGGTGTTTGCTTTAAGATTCTATGTTGTTTCTTTGTGTTGGTGTCATAAACACTTCTTTTTTTTTTTTTTTGTGATAATAAATCATTAATCAATTGTTTAGTAAATCACATTTGGATTGCTTCTCATGTAACTTTTTGTGACGACTGTTCTTCTTAATCTGACCTGGACAACCCCCATAATAAATCAATCATGAAGTGGGATTTGAGAACATAAGGTCCCTTTTGAATCCCCAAATCTCAAAATATAGGATTTCTTTATTATATGAATCATCATAATTCATATGAAAAAAAGTATAGGTACTACTCTCTATGGTTTCATTTTTCTTGGTACACATCTTACATAACAATGTGACACATTAAGTGATACCACACACTTCGGCTAATATATGTAATGATTAAATTAATAGTTTTTTATTTATAATATATCAATTAGGACTTTAGTTGTCAAAAATTTGAAAGTTATCTTGGGGATAAAGATTGAGTTGTATTGTGGTCAACTTATCATGATTCAAGGGGTAAATTTTTCGTAGAAGGAGAGGACAAATTTTAATAAGACATCCTTTTAAGGAAATAACACACTTGAGAGCATCAAACATATTCAGAAATGAGCATTGCCATTGATGATGTTGAGTTTTTTGACTCTTTGGAAAAAGAGTTCATAAAGCCTTTGGGATAAAGGTTCGTAAGTGCAAGGGAAACTTGCAATCATCCCCAAGATGGTGTACAACATCAAGGTTGTGGTAGTTGTAAAAGGCCATAGATTGACTGAGTTGTAATTGGTAGTTGTACTATTGATTTGAGTAGTGGTATTATTTTTCTAGGTGTGACTTGTAAATGAAAGTGCGATCTCCAAATAACATAAATAATTGGCTAGTGTCCATTCTCTTAATTGTTTCACACATTAATTAGAGGCATTATATCCAACAATATAACACTCTGAAAAACACTCTAGACGACACTCGAATATAACTAGATCTTTTAACTGGTATCAAAGCATGTCATCAATTAATTTTTGGCGAGTTTCTTATTGTCTGGTTATTCATCATGAACTCTTTGAAGGAAAAAGGATATGTATTTTGAACACCACTGCTTGATGGATCTAATTATACATTAGAAAGTTTGTATAAGACATTCATTAAGGCCATTGATGAGAAAGTATGATAGGTTGTCATAACTAGCTACACTCTTCCTTTTGGAAAAGGTGTTGATGGAAGAGATGTATAAAGAGGACAGGTTAATCAGCTTTAACGCTAGACATTGAATGCAATCTTTGATGGTGTCGATGTCAACCAATTTAAACTAATTTTCACATACATATTTGCTTGAGATGTATGACTTACCTTACAAATAGCTTATGAAGGAACTTTGATCATAAGATTGTCGATACTTCAAATGCTTATGAACATTTTGAAATTCTCTTCATATGCTACAAGATGAAATAATTTCTAAATTTAATGCTAAATTATGTGACATTACTAAAGAAGACTTTGCACTTGATGAAAAATTATTCAAGGCTAAACTTATGAAGAAAATGTTCCTACTTGAAATGTTTGCAATCAAGGTGACAACAATTCAAGAGGCCTAATAGTTGATGTAATGAATCTTAATGAGCTAATGAAAGGTTTGCAATAAAGGTGACAATAATTGAAGAGGCATAAGAGCTAATGACATGTCTAAGAACTTTTGAAATAAACCTGGAGGTGAATTGAGAGAAAGATAAACAAGAAAAGGGTGATGCACACAAGGTTGTTGATATTGTGAAAGACACTAGTAATTCTTCCTCACTCTAGAAGATCTTGTGGAAAAACTTACTTTTCTTACTAAAAGTTCCAACAAATCCTTTTGGAAGTATTCAAAGAAAAAACATGAACAATGATGCAAGTTGATCAACATATAAGAATAAAGGCAAAACAACTATTATAGAAGAAGAGGATCCAATTCCATGACTACAAAGGCTATAGAAACACCAAAGCACAATGTGCTGACACTTTAAAAAAGAAGTAAAAAAATCTTTTAATGTCACCTGTAGTGATTAGGGTTCAAAAAGTGGAGAGGTTAAATATGAAGAACATATAACCAGCTATGTTGCTTTTACTTCTAAGATTAGAGGAAGTCAATCCTGGTGTTGTAACACCTTCTGATACAAAATTAGAAGATGGAGATCCACTAGAGGCATTTTAGGAAGCTTATAAAATCATGTTGGGAAAACAATGTATAATGTCCAAAGTGAATAAGTTCTTAAACGTTCAAAATAAAGATATTGAAAAGGCTATTTTAAAACTTGTAGAAGCCATCAAATAGAAAAATGCCTTGTTTGTTAATCATGAAACCAAATTGAAAGCAACTAAAACAAAGTTGAATGTTGCAAGGAATATGTTGAAGAAGTTGGCTCAATGGATGAAGTATCAGTTGAAATCCTTGTCATAGAAAAATCTAGTAGAGATCATTATGAACTAGGTTACATTTCAGAAGCATCCTATTGAACCACATTTTTTTTTACGAAGGAAAACAAATTGTGGTACCCCCTAAAACTTACAAGAAGAGGAATGAAAGGACAATCTACCATTGTTTTGGAATTGAAAGCCATATCAGGCTTTGATGTTATAAGCTTTGCAATGATCTAAAATGGGGAACAAGCTAATAATGTTTCTAGAAGAGTTCCAGTAAAGAGAAATACAAGAAGACCTCACGATCAGAAAATAATAAGTGTCAAAAGAGTAAATATGTTTAGTTGTGGCTCACTCCTCTTTGAATGTTAGTACGGACAATGTGTGGTATTGGGATAGTGGCTGCTCGAGGCATATGATTAGAGAAAGTGGATTACTAAAGGAGATTCACGACTTTGGTGACGATAGAGTTACATTTGGACATGATCATTGGAAAAAATACTTTTAACATTGAAGGTCTACCAAAATTGCAAAATGTATTATTGGTAGAAAAACTTAAAACGAATCTCATTAGTGTAAGTTGTGGGATTTAGTGCCCTGAGTGTGGTATATTCATTTTGTATACTTATATTTTTTGAACAAATTAGTTTAATAAAATATTCATTAATTACATTAATACCCATTGTATATTGTCATCAATGTTTTTACACGCAAAGAAAAATGGAAGCAAATATTGGCTCATTGGTTATCAAACATTTAACCAATACTAAGCAGTATTATGTGGTTGGATTTGTTGGATCACCGGTACGCCCCGTGGTGCAGCAAAAAAAATATTCCAGTAATCATCAGCCATGGATCCATGTACGAGGAACGAATCGGTGTTGAAACAAAGGTTGAAAAATATACCTTTTGAAACTGAAAAGCGACAAATAAAGTTGTTGATTGGATCCCTTTTGCTGATGTCGATTCCAAGCTGCAACAATAACGTCTAAACTTCTACGTAATACACCCAGTCAAAGAATGAACAACAAAAAACTCTTGAGCTTTTTCAGAGAGTATTTTAAAAACGGCTGCTAGATCTTTTGTTTTATTTTTCACCTAGTAACCCTAACACATTAAGGGATTCTATTTTTTTTTATTTTCTTTGATATCATTTATCAGAAAAAAAAGAGATTATTCCCTAATTATTAGAGAAACAAATAGAAAGTAAAAAAAATAAATCTATTCTTTCCAAAATAATATTACTTTCCATGTCCTTTTATATTTTAACCAAAATTATTATTATAACTATTTATATTAATAATTTCGGTAAGCTATATACAATTAATATTTTATATGATTAAATTTATATATTAATTTTAACTATGTTCTTTATTTGTGTACAACAAGTTTGTACGTATAATGTGTTCAATACTTAACTATCAAATTATATTAATTCAATAATTAACTTAATTTATGTGATGACTAAATACAATACCAAATATATTGGGATTCTATTTGCTTCAACTATAGGGTGTGACCCTATAGGCTCTTATAATGTTAGTAGTAATACTAGAACATTTCTAATATTACAAGCAATGCGTGACATCTAGTAATGCATCATTGTTACCCAAGTTACAAGAAGTCGTGAATCGACATATGCTTTTTGTGACAATTTTTCATGTATTATACCTTTTTATCCTTAATATCTAGATTGGGCACGAGTCATGGAATAATCACGCTTGCATAGTCCAACATCATATTTCTTGATATTCTAAGTAGATTATAATAAACAAATAAGTGTGATATCTCATATCAACTTATTCGAGCATGACCATGCATTTCTAATTTTATTTCATTAAGAGGCCTAAGATATTGCTCCTATTATGTAGGAGGGACAAACCCTATCTTGATCAATCATCTCCTACATAGATTGTGGCATACCCAACATCAGTTTTTATAATAAAATATGTTATGGTGGACGTCTGACTGTATCAACATATACAACTCACGATGTTGTGACAATGATGATCTCAAGTCTGAGGATCATATACATAGTTATCAATATGAGTAATATTGTGACAATTACATAATAATCTAAGAAACATACTTATAGCGGGTCAATCCTGTAATGGGCCTGTCGAAACCATTATCAAATCGAGTTTTGGAAAATGGGAATCGATTTTAAAAAACGAAAACGGGAGTCGCCACCAATCTTTTTGGGTGTGATTGGATCACCTTTAAAACATTTTGTTTTAAAATCATTAGTTTTGGTCCACGAAATAGAAGAACGGGTTCGAGTCGATTCGTCGAGGAAGGATTAGCACCTCGTAACGCCCAAAAATTGGTACCTAATTGATTATCAAATGTCTTTAATGTCGAAAGAAAAAAAATTTAAGATGTAGTCCTCTTTAAAATATTTTAACTTTGAAAATTGGGATTCACTAGCGTCAAAGTATTGACATTAAGTTATCCCTTTTTTGAAATTCCTATCTCAAACAAAGAAAACGCTATATCCAATAAGTTAGGACATATTGCTTTGAAATTCCAAGATAGTGGCTTGCATTTAGAAAACCTCTAAAACTTAGAAGGGTACTTAATTATTCGAATTCAACGAGAAAAGTGGCAACCCAATAAGTTAGGGCACTGCTTTCTCGAAATTTCCAAACACCAAGCATTGCCTTATTTGCAAAAAATCTTATTTCGAGGTAACAAATAAATGAATAAAACGAATAAAAAGATAATAACAAATAAGCTAGGAAATATTTGAGATTAAAAAAAACTAGTAATAAATAAACAATCATTATGTAAGATTAAAGAATGATAGTATAGTGAAGATAATAATAATATTAATAGTAATAATACAAATAAAAATTTTGGAATGATGTGTGAAATTATATATATGTATGTGAATATATAGATAAGTAAACAATATATATAGTGAGTGAAGAGTAAAAGGTAAAACAAGTGTATTTAAAAAGTAATGGGTAAAAATATAATAATAGTGTAATAGTAGTAATAACGTAATAGTATTAGAAATATACGATATATAATATTGAAGGTAAATACATAATATATACTTATTAGAAATAATCATACTATTAGAAACAACTATTAATAATACTACATAAATAGATATATAGTAGTAGCATATACATGATATAGTTAAAAATATATAAAGTAAGATAATATGGGAAATAAAAAAATATATAAACGATATAATATTAGGGCATATGCAAAACAATAAAATACAATATTAAAATATATATATATATATATAATGTATACATAATATAATATTAAAATATTTACATGGTATATACATAATAATGTAAAAATAAACTATTAGTAATATTATAAATATATACATATGGTAGTAATAATAATATAAAGGTATTTCATATAAACAGTATGCACGTGAAAAAAAAAAAAAAGAAAAATAATAATTACAAAAGTATGAAATCGAAATAATATGTAGAAACATGTTTATTCTAAAAAGAATAACTGAAACTTAATTGAGAGAAGAAACAAAATCCAAGAGATAACTTACAAGTAAAACAAATTATTGAAACAAAAATTTGGGCTAAAATTAATTGTGTATAAATGTCCGAGATCTAAAATTAAAAATGCCCCAAATCTTAAAATACCGCGCAAAGAGGGCAAATTGAAATAGCACATAGACTGCAGGGCCAATTTAAAATAATATAAAACTTAAATATGGCCCGATTGAAGGCTAGCACAAAGGAGGGGACCAATTGCGCAAATTACCCAATTAAAGGTAACATGCATGGTCCCAAGCAAAAAAGTTGATTCCACTCCCCCCATGCTACTTTGTTTTATTATTAATTAAAACTACTCCCCCATACTATTTTGTTTTATTATTAATTAAAACTATTCCCCCATACTATTTTGTTTTTATTATTAATTAAAACTATTCCCCCATACTATTTTGTTTTTATTATTAATTAAAACCATACTTTATTTTCTCTTTTTTTTATCATAAAAAAACCTTTTTTTTAAGAAAAAAAACAACAAAAAAAAAGAGTTAAAACACCACCTTACCACCCTACATTCATTTTTCAAAATAGAGAGAAGGCTCTCAACTCTCTCAACCCTTCCCCTCCTCCGGTCATCGGACCGGCCATCAACCGTCATCACGGTCATCGCCACCGACGGCAACGGCCTTGTAAATCCACGGTGACCGGAAAATCTTCCAAGGCCCTTTTTCGCTTCTCTTCTCGAGTAGAGCCCAGATTTGGGGTTAAAATGACCCAAAAACCTTCAAAAATTAATGAGAAGCACCCTAGAACTCAAGAATCCATTCGGTTTCCGGCCACCAATCCTCGGCGATGGCTTCCTCGGTCGTCCACGATGTTGGAAAACTAAACACCGGTAAGATCCTTCCCTCTTTCCCTTTTTTTTTTATATTTTTTACAAGTTTTTTTCTTTGTTAAAAATATTTGTAAAATAGATAAAACGAACGAATAGAAAGAAGATCAAAAAAAAAAAAAAGGACAAACACCTTTTGAACTTGTTTTCTCCTTTTGATTTCTCCCAAAGTCTCGTAATACAACCCCTCTAATACAATCTCTTCTCTCCCAAAATACAATCGATTCTTCCTCAAAATACCATCGATCCCCTCTTTACAATCGGTTCTAGTATGGCCTTTATAGCCATTTACAAACTTTATTATATATATTTGTTATCTTTTCTTCTTCTTGTATGGCAGGCAAACGGTGGTGGAGGCATGTGCCACTTGGTAGTGGTTGGAAGTGGGTGGTTGAGGCTTGCGGCTAGAGTTTTTGATTTCTGAAAATAGGTTGTGGGCTAGGGTTTCTAAGCTTTTGGGCTTCTTTTAGCTTTTAATTTTTGGGTTGTAATTGGGTTGGTAGCTTTGTTTGTAAATGGACTTTTAATGGGCATTTTGATTTTTTTTTTCAAAATTTGGTTTATTTATTTTAAGGCCCGGGCAAAATATGGGTTCTACAGCTGCCCCTCTTTGCTTATTGTTGTGTTAACAGGAATAGAGCAAAGACTAAAAAGACCCAATTTTGCTCGGGCTTGCCGAGTTTTGAGTTCTTCGATCTGTTTCTTAGATCTGTTCCCTATAAACACAGGGATGCCAAATCCGCTGTCTTTAACTTGTTACCTATAAACATAGGGATGCCAAATCTGCTATCTTCAACTTGTTCCCTATAAACATAGGGATGCCATGCTGAAATCTTCGATCTGCTTCACTGTAAGCATAAGAATGTCAGATCTGCTATCTTCGATCTGTTCCCTATAAGCACAGGGATGCCAAATCTACTATTTTTCAACTTGTTCCCTATAAGCACAGGGATGCCATGCTGAAATCTTCGATCTACTTTACTGTAAGCACAGGAATGTCAGATCTGCTATATTCGATCTGTTCCCTATAAGCATAGGGATGCCAAATCTGCTGTTTTCAACTTGTTCCCTATAGGCACAGGGATGCCATGCGAAATCTTCGATCTGCTTCACTCTAAGCACAGGAATGTCAGATCTGCTATCTTCGATCTGTTCCCTATAAGCACAGGGATGCCATGCTGAAATCTTCGATCTGCTTCACTGTAACTCAGGAAGGCTATATCTGCTATCTTTGATCTGCCCCCCGTCTACTACAGAGACGCCAAATCTATTTCTTCGATTTGTTCCCTGACAATACAAAGATGCCAAATCATCTTAGATTTGCTTTAACGTAAGCACGTGAAAGCCAAATCAACTATGATTCGATTTGCTCCTTGTAAGCATAAGGATGCAAAACCATCTTGGATCCGCTTCAGCATAAACATCCGAAGGTGAGATCTGCTATGTGTCTGCTCTCCATCAAAGTGAATATGCCAAACTTTGATTCGTTTTCTAATGATACAGAGACGACAAATCATCTTAGATTTGCTTTCTCATAATTACGTGAAAGCCAAATCAGCTATGTCTTCGATTTGTTCCTTGTAAACACAAGGATGCCAAACCATCTTGGATCTGCTTCAGTGAAATCATCTGAAGACGAGATCTACTATGTGTCTGCTCTCCATCAAAGTGAAGATGCCAAACTTTGATTCGTTCTCTGATAATACAGAGACGAAAAATCATCTTAGATTTGCTTCATCGTAATCACGTGAAAGCCAAATCAGCTATGTCTTCGATTTGCTCCTTGTAAACACAAGGATGCTAAACCATCTTGGATCTGCTTCAGTGAAATCACCTGAAGGCGAGATCTGCTATGTGTCTGCTCTCCATCAAAGTGAAGATGCCAAACTTCGATTCGTTCTCTAACAATACAGAGACTACAAATCATCTTAGATTTGCTTCATCGTAATCACGTGAAAGCCAAATCAGCTATGTCTTCGATTTGCTCTTCGTAAACACAAGAATGCCAAACCATCTTGGATCTGCTTCAGTATAACATCTGAAGGCCAGATCTGTTATGCTGGGGCCTATTACCCTACTGCCTAAGGGATTAAGGCGCGTCATCCTGTAGAATAATTATGCCTGATAATTAGGATGCCATGCTCGAAGTGAGTCAAATGTTCCTAATTAAACATGTTATGATGCAAAATGTCATGAATATGACCCCTATCCTAGACGTCATCATTCATTCTTTCATTTGCCTTTCTTTTCTCAAAGCTTCATTCACGCTCAGCCTGTAGGCCTGTACCCTTCCTCCAATGCTACGATCCGATGAGGATGTTTGTAAAACAATCTTTTCTTAAAATTGAATCATTGATTTTGTTCATTTTCCCTTTAGACTGGATGAAAGAAATTCCTCGAGTTCCTTCATCCTTTACTTACGTGAATTTCTCGAACAATTGTCCTGTTTTAGTTTCTTGTATTGTCTAGAAATTTCAGAGTAATGCGCAAAACTTCGTTTGTAAACATATTTAGTTCATCTATCATTATTTCAATGCAACATGAAAGATGAATAAATCTTTAAGAATAATTGGATTTGAATGAATTAAGAAGAAAGAATACAAAGGAAATTAATCTGAAGGTCTATCTTTAGGAAGGAATAGAATCTAAAGATGGAAAACAAGATAGAAGTTAGATCCTCCAGATATCACTGCTTGAGTGCCTATACACCAGCTCCATGAAGTCTTTCTTGAGTTTAAAATGTGTTTAAAAGATCCCAAGTACTTTGTTGATGCTCCAGTTTGTAGCATTCTTCGCTCTTTGTAACAAGATCACTGTGTACTCTTCAAAATTTGAGCTGCCCTTACAGGTTTTCAACTCAAAAACCTTTTGGTCACAAAGTGCCTTTTGCGGGTTTTCACCTTGGCCTCTCCGCTTTTGATTTTTTTTCAAGGCGCCTTTGCGGTTTTCACCTTAGATTCTCTTCTTCTTTAGACAAAGTATTTTTTAACTGAGTCCGAGTTCACTAGATTAGGTAAACTTTTCCCATCCATTTCTGCTAAGATCAATGCACCACCGGAGAAAGCTTTCTTCACAACATACGGCCCTTCCCAATTCAGCATCCATTTTCCTCTAAAATCCTTTTGAATAGGAATGATCTTTTTCAGTACAAGGTCTCCCTCATGGAATTCTCTTGGTCGAACTTTCTTGTCATAAGCTCGCATCATTCGCTTCTGATACATCTGACCATGTCGAATGGCTTTTAGCCTCTTTTTTTCAATCAAGTTCAACTGGTCATACCGGGATTGAACCCACTCAGTTTCATCTAACTTTACTTCTGCCAAAATTCGAAGAGAAGGTATTTCTACTTCAATAGGTAATACTGCTTCCATCCCGTAAACTAACGAGAATGAAGTTGCCCTAATAGAGGTTCTGACAGATGTTCGATAGGCCAGGAGTGCAAACGGTAACTTCTCATGCCAATCTCTATAGGTCTCAGTCATCTTCCCCACTGTATTCTTAATGTTCTTGTTGGCAGCTTCTCCCGCCCCATTCATTTTTGGACGATAGGGGGAAGAATTGTGATGCTTAATCTTGAACTGGTCGCAAACTTCTGCTATCGTTTTGTTGTTTAGGTTCAATGCATTATCGGATATGATCTTCTCAGGCATTCCATACCGACAAATGATCTCCTTTTTCAAGAATCGACTCACAGCTGACTTAGTAACATTCGCATAAGAAGTAGCCTCTACCCATTTTGTGAAGTAGTCAATTACTACAAAGATAAACCGATGTCCATTCGAACCTCTCAGTGATATTGGTCCAATAACATCCATGCCCCACATGGAAAAGGGTCATGGAGAAGTCATAACATGCAAAGGTGAATGTGGTACATGAATTTTATCCTCATAAATTGGCACTTATGGCATTTCTTGGTGTAGCTGATGCAATCCCCTTCCATAGTGGCCCAATAATAGCCAAACCTCATGATTTACCTTGCCATCGTGAACCCATTTGCATACGTCCCTCATACACCTTCGTGAACTTCTTATAGAATTAACTTAGCTTTCACAGCATCGGCACATCTCAAAAGTACTTGGTCTTTTCGTCTTTTGTACAAGATATCTCTGTCTAAAACATAGTCGCAAGCTAACCTCCTCATGGTTCGTTTTTCATTTTCACTGGCCTGTTCAGGGTATTTACGATCTCTCACGTATCGCAATATATCTTGATACCAGGGGTTATTGTCATTTCCCTCATTCTCAATGTTACAACAATGAGCTGGAGCCTCGTAAACACTCATTTGAATTGGCTTCATTTCTTCTTCTTTATTTGCCTTGATCATTGAGGCCAAGGTTGCTAAAGCATCTGTCATCTGATTTTTGTCTCGTGGGAGATAATTGAAGGTGATGCTATCAAATTCCTCAAGTAACCCCAAAACTACCTTTCGATAACTAATCAATTTAGGGTTCCTTGTCTCCCATTCACCTCTAAGCTAATAAACAACCAACGCCGAATCCCCATATACTTCTAGAGTTTTTATACCTCACTCTATAGCTGCTTGAAGTCCCATGATGCATGCTTCATATTCAGCCATATTGTTTGTGCAATTAAAGTCCAACTTGCACATAAAAGGATAATGATCGCAATTCGGAGATACCAAGACTGCCCCAATTCCATTTCCGACTACATTGGAAGCCCCATCAAAATTGAGCCTCCAAGAAGAATTTTCAGTCATTGCTATACACATCAACTCCTCATTTGGAAAATCGAAGTTTAGTGGCTCATAATCCTCTAGAGCCCTACTAGCTAAGAAGTCCACTACCGCACTTCCTTTTATAGCTTTCTGACTTATGTGGACTATATCAAACTCCGAAAGTAAAATTTGCCATCTCGCCATTCTCCCATTTAGAGCTGTTGACTCCATAATGTATTTCAATGGATCAAGTTTTGAGATGAGCCAAGTGGTATGGTATAGCATGTCTTGTCTTAATCTCCGAGTTTGTCCAAATCAACAAGACAACACAACTTTTCGATTGGTGAATATCTCATCTCACAACGGTGAACTTCTTCTTGAGATAATAAATTGCCTTCTCCTTTTCCCCGACTCATCATGTCGCCAAGCACACATCCCATAAATTATCGAACAACGATAAGTACAGATTAATGGTTTATCTGGCCGGGTGGAGACAATAAGAGCATTCAACAAATCTTGCTTGACCTTTTCAAAAGCATTCTGGTATTCCCCATCCCAAATACCTTGATTGTGCTTTCTGAGGAGGCGAAAGATAGGATCACATTTCTCGGTTAGTTGTGAAATGAACCGAGCAATGTAATTCAACCTTCCTAGGAATCCTCGAACTTCTTTTTGAGTATGTGGTGGAGGTAATTCTCGTATGGCTCTGACCTTGTCTGAGTCGACTTCAATTCCTTTTTCATTGACTATGAAGCCTAACAACTTTCTGGATCTGGCTCCAAAGGTACACTTTGCTGGATTGAGCTTCAACTGAAATTTTCTCAACCTTACAAACAATCTTCTCAAGACCTCAATATGCTCTTTTTTCGTACGGGACTTGGCAATCATATCATCGACGTATACCTTAATATCCTTATGCATCATGTCGTGGAACAAGTTCACCATGGCCCTTTGGTACGTTGCCCCTGCATTTTTTAGTCCAAATGGCATTACTTTATAGCAAAAGGTGCCCCACAAGGTTATAAATGTGGTTTTATCCATGTCTTCTAGATGCATCTTTATCTGGTTGTATCCTGAGAAACCATCCATAAAGGAGAACAATGAATATCCCGCTGTGTTATCTACTAAAGTGTCAATGTGGGGTAAAGGAAAATTATCTTTTGGGCTTGCTTTGTTCAAGTCTCTGTAATCAACACACATTCATATTTTTCCATCCATCTTGGGGACTGGCACAATGTTAGCTACCCATTCGGAGTACTTCACTTCTTGCAAGAATCCTGCATCAAACTGTTTCTTGACTTTATCCTTTATCTTCAAAATGATATCTGGCCTCATTCTTCGCAACTTCTGTTGGACTGGCTTACAATCTTGTTTTATCGAAAGACGATGTACCACAATGTCAGTACTTAATCCAGGCATATTCTGATATGACCAGGCGAAGATATCCTTGAACTCTCGAAGCAACTCAATCAGACCATGCCTTGTGTCCACGCCAATTAGGGTTCCGATTTTCAACTCCTTCCCTTCCTCTAGGGCTATATTCTCTATTGCTTCTTTCTCATGTGGCATGATTTGTTTCTCCTCCTGCTTAACCATTCTTAACAGATCGAGAGATACGTCACAATCCTGAACATTTTCAAAATCCTGAGGTTCCTCTAAACACATGTCTTGCTCGCTAGAGAAATTAGGAGCTGTAATATCAGGGCTCATATCATTGATATCTAGGGACCTGTGGGGGTATGAAAGAATATACAAAGAATGAATGAATCAAAGAATGATTGTTTATGTGCTATGAATAAAAGAATAAGAATTGCTAGAATTTGAAGGAATATTGGTCGATAAAAATAGAACGATACTCGTTTAAATTGATAAAAAGTTATGTTTTATTTAAATAATTATAGATGAACATAAGCCTATTTCACGAATATAATCTTACTACTCCTAGGCCCTAGAGTAACAGGCATGTTTTGAGAATTACTCTGAAAAATTCCTAAAGACTACAGGAAGGTCTTCTGCAGTCCAATTATTCAGAGAGCTCCCCGGTTCGTAAGGGCGAATGCCCTCGAGGCTTCCTTGCTCCGATCCTTCATTGTGCACAGTATTAACTTGATGACTTTTCTTTATCAACAGTCCTCCTGATTTGAAAGATTTGGATATAGGTGGGAATGTCATCGGTTCCCACTCTACTTCTCTTCCATTCAAACGCGCCTTTCTTCTCGCTTGGCTCTTCTCTATTTCCTGCCTCTTGTGCTTGTGGTCTGGCTTGAAGCCCAAGCCAAAGCGGTCCTTCTTCTCAATCAGTTTTGGGATTTGAACCTCTCATTGCAACTATCTTCCTAGCCATTTTCCCGGCAATGCTCCTTTCCCCATCATCATTTGTAGGGTCATCTTCGTGGCTCCAGACATTTTGGGTACCGGCATTTTGCTTCCTTCCAAAATAAAGGTGGCATTGATGACCTCTAAAGAGCTGAAAGAACATTCAATAGCCTCTTCATTTGCCTCAACATAAGGGGCCTTGCTGGTAACTGCCACTATGATGTCCTCTTCCGTATTGATGGTTATTAAGCGACCATCAATCACTAACTTTAATTTTTGGTGCAATGAAGAAGGTACTGCTCTTGCCGAGTGTATCCATGGTCTCCCCAATAAACAATTGTAGGAGGGCTTGATATCCATCACTAGGAAATCAACTTCATACGTATTCGGCCCAATCTCTAAAGGGATGTCGATTCGCCCCAATACTTTTCTTTCAGTTCCATCAAAGGCTCTTACCACATTATGACACGTTTTCATATGCGAACTGTCAATGGGCAATCTGTTCAAGGTGGATAACGGCAGGATGTTCAAAGCAGACCCATTATCCACGAGTACACTTAGAAGTGTGTATCCTTTGCACCGAGTAGTGATGTGTAGAGCTTTGGTTGACCCTATGCCCCCAGGTGGAATTTCATCATCGTTAAAATAAATAAAATTGTCAGCACTGATGTTGTTTACTAACCGGTCTAGCTTGTTAACGGATATGTCATGAGTAACATATGTTTCGTTAAGCACCTTTAACAACGCATCTCGATGCACCTCAGAGCTCAAGAGTAGGGCTAACACTAATATACGCTACTTGCTGCTTATGCAAGAATCGCTTCGACCACGCTTATACTCGCTATGTTTCGTGAATTTTAGAAACTCCTTAGCCTCTTCCTCCTTTACCGGCTCATTGATGAGTACTTCAGTTTCCTTTTCCCTTTCAGCCTTGACATCTTTCGTCTTTGCGGGCTCTACTCTGATATTCCCCCCGTCATAACGTTTCCCACTTCGTGTATGACAATCTTCATTTTGCATGCCCCTAGATGCGCTAGCTATACTCTCCCCCTCAGGTATTGTTATATTGCAGTCATAACTCCATGGCACCCTCATGTCATTCTTATAAGGGAAAGGATTGGGTTTATGGATGACTATTTTGGGCCTAGTTTGCGACCCCTCCTCATTATTCCCTGGCAAGGAAATATTAATTCTCGGTTGGCTGGTTCTTTGTCGTTCATTCTCCAGTACACATATTTGTCCTTCATAAGAATTACCCTTAAAAACCTGCAACTCTTTGTTAACTATAAGGCCTTGTACCATGACCTTGAACTCTTCACAATTTTGGATCACATGACCTACTTCCCCATGGAACTCACAATGGTTCTCTATTCCTTCTCCTCCTTTTCTAGAGGTCAGTATACCTCTCTTCACCATCTCCTCCCATATTACCTTCATAGGTGCCTTCACCTCAGCAATGTCTTCCTTGATTTTTCTTTTCTTTGTTTCATCAATTGTATTTACTCATTTATTGCCATGATCCGGTAACGGATTTTCGGCATTAGGGGTACTGTGGAATTTCACAACCCCCATCTTGATAAGCCTCTCCACGACCTTCTTGAATCCTGTGCAGTTTTCGATCGAATGCCCCGATATTCTCGCATGATATTCGCACTTAGCATTTGCATCATACCATCTAGGGTACGGTGGCTGTAGTGGTTTCAAGTGAAATGGAGCAATGGCATGTGTATCATACAAGCTTTGATAAAGCTCACGATACGTCACAGGGATAGTCGTAAATTGCATTCTTTCCGAATTCTGTCTTATGCCCGATTCCTGTCTTTGGGTATTTTGTTGTTCGACCATAGCTGCTTTGGGTTGACCAACTATGATTGTCCTCGAGTTGAGACTATTCACCTCATTGTCCTTTCTCCTTGAGGCCGATCTTATAGCCACTTCCCCCTCGATTTTACCGCCTCTCACGGCATTCTCAATCATCTCACCCGCCATAACTACATCCGCGAAACTTTTTGTGGTACTTCCAATCATATGTGTGATGAATGGCGCCTTCAAAGTATTAATAAATAACATGGTGGTTTCCTTTTCTAACAATGGTGGTTGTACTTGCATTGCCACCTCCCTCCATCGTTGTGCATATTGCCTAAAACTTTCATTAAGTTTTTTCTCCATGTTTTGAAGTGTGATCCTATCTGGCGTCATATCACCACATGGTTATCTTGTTGCATGAAAGCTCTGCAAGATCTCTCCATGAACTGATTCTTGCACGGCTCAACTGATTGTACTACCTAGCCGCCGCTCCCACTAGGCTGTCTTGAAAACAATGGATCAATAGTTGATCGTTGTTCACATAACCAGTCATTCTTCTACAAAACATTGTTATGTGTGCCTCTGGGCAAGTAGTCCCATTGTACTTTTCAAACTCTGGCATCTTAAATTTATGAGGAAGCACCAAATCTGGAACCAAACTTAAGTCTTTGGCATCAATCCCATGATGATTGCCAGCGCCTTCTAAAACCCTAAACTTCTCCTCTAACCACCTGCAACGATCTTCCAATTGTTTTGAGGATTCAGTGGCCATTCTTTCATTCTTCATTAAATCTAGATCAGGAGTAATAGGGTTGATCGAGCTATCACCCAAATTATTTCCCAACCCAGATGGGAAATTTATGGGGATTCTAGCATCCGCTGGCCCATATTGAGGCCTTACTGTGACAGATGGCCTTCTAGGAGATGCCTCGGTTTGTAGGGGCACATGAGGCGGAGTAAAACCCGGAGGAGGACCTTCACTATCCTCTTCAATGATCGCCATGGGAGCTTTTCCTTTATCAGTGGCTCTTAGCAGCTGAGCCATTTCAACCATCATGTTTCTCTGAGCCTCTAGCATCTGCTCCCTCATTTCATTCTGTATTTTGGCCAACTGCTCTTGCATTTGATCTTGCATATCTTTTTGTAATTTCTCAAACTTTTGATCCATGTTCTTAGTTTTAGTACGAGTGCCGTAAGGATGTGTGATTTCCAGATTTTCTTTTCTACCTCTCTGAAAAGTAAACTTTAACTAATCAGGGTCTTTCTATAACTTTGAATGCAAATGATGTGATGAAATGTTATGAGATGCAAATGCATGAATGCAAAAAGAATATCGATTCTGGTTCAACTTTATTTAGAAAATTTTATTTAGAAAAAGAATATCTTTGCATATAAGAGGATTACAAATACGATTTCGCCCTAAGGCCCAAAGCTTTAACTCTATCTAATAAAAGGACTAACTTTCGTCCTACATCCGACGATGATGAATACATCAGACTCAATACGTCAGCTCGAATTGCCAAGTCTTGCACATACTCAGCAACCTTTCGAATCTGAGCTATGGCTTCACCAATGACATGATCCCTTTTTCTGACCTGTTCTTTAGCTTGATGTAGCTCTCCCTCAGATAATCCTCTTGCGCCTTGAGCTGCTCAACCCGGGGTTCACCGTCATGCAATGCCACCTCCAAATCTTCAACCTTGCTTCTTAGCTCCTTTAACTCGACCGTAGAATTATGGTTTTGGTGCCAACGCAGGGATTTTCCAAGTTTTATTACCTTAGTCTTCAATCCTTTATTCTCTTCCTCTAATGCCAAATTCTGCCTCCGCATTTCTTGGAATTTCCTCTCCCAGTACTCAGCTCTATTCTTTTCTTCTTGAACCTCCTTCTGCCACTGATTCGAAGATCCTCCTACTCTCGCCCTCCTCAAGGCTACTTGTGCCCTTTTGTAATGCTCCCTTAGATCATCTCGATCTTCCTCAATCTTCCTTTTTTCTTTCCTCTCTTTCTCGACTTCCATCTTTTGAACATCAACGTCCAAACTCAAGTACATCTTTTCTTCTTCGAGCTTTGCTATCCTCCTCTCAAACTCCAAGCTTTGTCTCTTGAACTCTTGTTTCATAATTTCTAACTTTGAGGGCCTTACTTGCAAATATTCCTCCATTGGTCGAGCTCCTTCCATACTTGGCTTAATGATATTATCATTAACTCTTCTACCTTTCCATTCTATGTATTCCAGTGTCGTAGCGGGGCTAATAGCTTTTCTTCTCAATCGACAAGTCTTCTTCCAAGCACTAGAAACTTCACTAACCCTCCTCTTGTAATCGGCTCCTTTATATACAAACTCACTTTGAGCCAACCCCTAAGTCGCTGGTATGAACTGTCTCAATCCATGCTGCCTCAGTACGAGCAAAGGGGCATAGCCAATGGCACCCCAAATCCCCAATAAGGGTACCCAATCAAAACTGCTGCATCGGTAAAGAACCTCACCAGGCATCATCCACGGAGCCCTCCACTCGGCATCTTTCGACTGAAGGTTCTGAAGTAACGCTATCCAATTCTCTTCTGGAACATCAACTCTCCTAGTTGAAGCTACTATATCTTTCAACTGTGAATAATCCTCAAAGTAAACCCGACAAACCACCCTATCTATCAACCGGAAATGACTGTAGAACCAAGCCAAAAGCAACTGAGCACACCCTATAAACCTGCTAGCACCAGCCTTCCTACATGCACCTAAAGACCTAAATGTTTCCGCCAAAATTGCAGGGACAGAAGTGACCTTTTTACTGAGTCGATGAAAAAGATCCGTGGTTGCCTCATCCACATATCCCAAAGCCCTAGGGAAGACCATTAATCCATATAAACTTAGGGCAAAAACATCTATCTTCTTTGTCTCATCAGGGTGTGTCAAAATTAAATCTTTCAAAGCATCCCACGAAATGCACTTGCACTCACCCTTTTCTTTAATTCGGGCCGTGGCCCACTGCTCGCTCATCCCCATAATAATCATCAATTTCTTCCAAAAGGTAGGGACACAAGGAGCTCGGGAATAGATCCTATCATTCTGAAACCGGGGACAACGAAGTAAAGCAGTGTACTCTTCCACAGTAGGTACCATGTCTACTTCCCCAAAAGTGAAGCAACTGTACGTCGGGTTCCCAAACTGAGCAAGGGCTCTGAATAAGTGCTCGTCTATCTGAACATCAAGCAAGTAAGGTAAGTCTTCATAGTTACCGTAGAATAATTACTTAGTCTCTTTGCCCCACTGATCCCAAATTTCCTTAAGCTCTTGGAGATTATTCTGTGTGACACTTATATGAGTATAATCTGGCAGCTCCGACACATATCCTATAGCTATACTGTCTCCCTTTTCTAGTTGAGTTTGCTCGGACCATCTGTGGACGTTAACGTTGCCTTCCACTTTATCAAGAAGTCCGTTCTCCATAATAAAACTTCCTAACTTAGAAACTGACCATGATTTGATATCTTTGTAAATGCAAAATGACATGCAAGCATAAGAAAAGAGATAGTCAGTATCACATAATATCAATAAATTTCAACGATAACTTATAAGGGTAATGTCTAAGTTGGGCTTATACGGTCCTTCGACATGGGGTTGGTTCTAAAGTTTGAGGAACCCGAACCAGCAGATTCCTCGATCCTCACCCATTATAGGCTCATTTGAATCGAGTTCAGTTCAGGGGAATACATTTCCCTATGGCTACACGGAGATGAAAATCTCACGAAACCATTGGTACGGATGTATCCCGAAAGTGATCCACTATCCTGCACGGAGGCAAAAACCTCACAAAGGCGTAGCTTCTCACTCCCACTTAAGGGTGTGACCACAACGGTCATGTAAAATGCAATGCGATCAAAATATAGCATGTAATGATACAAACACATGTAATGCAAAGAGGATTAAATTTTAAAATTTTTAATTTCCGACATTAAGACAAGAGATAATCAATTACATGGCCTGACTCTCTTATTACATCCCCAGTGGAGTCGCCAAGCTGTCGAAACCATTATCAGATCGAGTTTTGGAAAATGGGAATCGATTTTAAAAAACGAAAACGGGAGTCGCCGCCAATCTTTTTGGGTGTGATTGGATCACCTTTAAAACATTTTGTTTTAAAATCATTAGTTTTGGTCCACGAAATAAAAGAATGGGTTCGAGTCGGTTACGTCATTTAGAAGGATTAGCACCTCAGAATGACTAAAAATTGGTACCTAATTGATTATCAAATGTCTTTAATGTCGAAAGAAAAAAAATTTAAGATGTAGTCTTCTTTAAAATATTTTAACTTTGAAAATTGGGATTCACTAGCGTCAAAGTATTGACATTAAGTTATCCCTTTTTTGAAATTCCTATCTCGAACAAAGAAAACGCTATATCCAATAAGTTAGGATATATTGCTTTGAAATTCCAAGATAGTGGCTTGCATTTAGAAAACCTCTAAAAACTTAGAAGGGTACTTAATTATTCGAATTCAAAGAGAAAAGTGGCAACCCAATAAGTTAGGGTACTGCTTTCTCGAAATTTCCAAATACCAAGCATTGCCTTATTTGCAAAAAATCTTATTTCGAGGTAACAAATAAATGAATAAAACGAATAAAAAGATAATAACAAATAAGCTCGGAAATATTCGAGATAAAAAAACTAGTAATAAATAAACAATCATTATGTAAGACTAAAGAATGATAGTATAATGAAGATAATAATAATATTAATAGTAATAATACAAATAAAAATTTTGGAATGATGTGTGAAATTATATATATGTATGTGAATATATAGATAAGTAAACAATATATATAGTGAGTGAAGAGTAAAAGGTAAAACAAGTGTATTTAAAGAGTAATGGGTAAAAATATAATAATAGTGCAATAGTAGTAATAACGTAATAGTATTAGAAATATACGATATATAATATTGAAGGTAAATACATAATATATACATATTAGAAATAATCATACTATTAGAAACAACTATTAATAATACTACATAAATAGATATATAGTAGTAGCATATACATGATATAGTTAAAAATATATAAAGTAAGATAATATGGAAATAAAAAAATATATAAACGATATAATATTAGGGCATATGCAAAACAATAAAATATAATATTAAAAGATATATATATATATATATATAATGTATACATAATATAATATTAAAATATTTACATGGTATATACATAATAATGTAAAAATAAACTATTAGTAATATTATAAATATATACATATAGTAGTAATAATAATATAAAGGTATTTCATATAAACAGTATGCACGTGAAAAAAAAAAGAGAAAACTAATAATTACAAAAGTATGAAATCAAAATAATATGTAGAAACATGTTTATTCTAAAAAGAATAACTGAAACTTAATTGAGAAAAGAGACAAAATCCAAGAGATAACTTACAAGTAAAACAAATTATTGAAACAAAATTTTGGGCTAAAATTAATTGCGTATAAATGTCCGAGATCTAAAATTAAAAATGCCCCAAATCTTAAAATACCGCGCAAAGAGGGCAAATTGAAATAGTACACAAACTGCAGGGCCAATTTAAAATAATATAAAACTTAAATATGGCCCGATTGAAGGCTAGCACAAAGGAGGGGACCAATTGCGTAAATTACCCAATTAAAGGTAACATGCATGGTCCCAAGCAAAAAAGTTGATTCCACTCCCCCATGCTACTTTGTTTTATTATTAATTAAAACTACTCCCCCATACTATTTTGTTTTATTATTAATTAAAACTATTCCCCCATACTATTTTGTTTTTATTATTAATTAAAACCATTCCCTCATACTATTTTGTTTTTATTATTAATTAAAACCATACTTTATTTTCTCTTTTTTTTTTATCATAAAAATTTTTTTTTTTTAAGAAAAAAAACAACAAAAAAAAGAGTTAAAACACCACCTTACCACCCTACATTCATTTTTCAAAATAGAGAGAAGGCTCTCAACTCTCTCAACCCTTCCCCTCCTCCGGTCATCGGATTGGCCATCAACCGTCACGCCGGTCACCGGCCACCGACGGCGACGCCGCCGTCCACGGTGACTGAAAAATCTTCCGAGGCCCATTTTCGCTTCTTTTTTCGAATAGAGCCCGGATTTGGGGTTAAAATGACCCAAAAACCTTCAAAAATTAATGAGAAGCACCTTAGAACTCAAGAATCCATTCGGTTTCCGGCCACCGATCCTCGGCGGTGGCTTCCTCGGTCGTCCACGATGTTGGAAAACTGAACACCGATAAGATCCTTCCCTCTTTCCCTTTTTTTTTATATTTTTTACAAGTTTTTTTCTTTGTTAAAAATATTTGTAAAATAGATAAAACGAACGAATAGAAAGAAGATAAAAAAAAAAGGACAAACACCTTTTGAACTTGTTTTCTCCTTTTGATTTCTCCCAGAAGTCTCTGTAATACAACCCCCTCTAATACAATTTCTTCTCTCCCCAAAATACAATCGATTCTTCCTCAAAATACCATCGATCCCCCTCCTTACAATCGGTTCTAGTATGGCCTTTATAGCCATTTACAAACTTTATTATATATATTTGTTATCTTTTCTTCCTCTTGTATGGCAGGCAAATAGTGGTGGAGGCATGTGCCACTTGGTAGTGGTTGGAAGTGGGTGGTTGAGGCTTGCGGCTAGAGTTTTTAATTTCCAAAAATAGGTTGTGGGCTAGGGTTTCTAAGCTTTTGGGCTTCTTTTAGGTTTTAATTTTTGGGTTGTAATTGGGTTGGTAGCTTTGTTTGTAAATGGACTTTTAATGGGCATTTTGATTTTTTTTATTTTTTTTCAAAATTTGGTTTATTTATTTTAAGGCCCGGGCAAAATATGGGTTCTACAGGGCCAAATCTGCCCGGGCCCACCAGAAACCAAAATATATACAAAATAAATAAATAAAATCCCACAGTCCATAAATACAAGACCCAAGTAGCCCAAAACACCCGCGGCCCAAATGGCCCAAAACTTAAATAGACTTCAGCCAACCAAGAACCCTAGGGTTTCCCCTTGCGCCGCAACAAGCCTCCAGCGCCTCCGTACACCTTACGTCGTACACCTCCACGCCAAGTGCCAGCACATGCCCGTACTCCGTACCTGCAAACAAACAAACACAGCAGCAGCAAAAAACAAAGAAAAAATTGTATATTTTTTCATTTTTGAATATTCGGCTATAAAGCCTACTAGTTTTCGATTGTAGAGGGGGGGTTCCTTTCTTTTTTCTTCTGTTGAGGAACGAAATAGCAAAGGAATATACACGCATATTGTAAAAAAAAAAAAGAGAAAGAGGAATCCAAAATCAATTTTTTTTCTTTTAAGGTATCTTAAATCCAACTTTTCTCGATCTTACGTTTTTTTATTTTCTTTTTTATTATTAGAACTTTAAAAGCATTTGAAAACAAAAAGATAAAAGAGATCCCTTACCTTACGCCATGGATCCTTCTTGCTTCGTTGAACATCGAGTGGAGAAGGAATCTCGAGGCTAAAAAACCTCCCTCAACGCTTGAAGGCACTGGTTGTTGTTTAGGAAGGCGGATAAGTGTTTGAAGGAGGGGATCTAGGGTTTGCCAAATGAGAAAAGGGGGGGGCTAGGGTGGTTCGGCTGAATTTGGCTGGTTTTCAGTTATTTTAAACGAATGAAAACGACGCCGTTTAAAGAGGGAAGGGGATCCGCGCATTGACCCTTTCCAGGACCCGAACCAGCGCCTTTGTGCTGCAAATGGGTTATTTACAAGCTCGGTCCTCCCCTTTTGCGTGCGCATTCAATCGCACCTTATCTGTTCCGCTTCTTTTTTAAATTAGCCCTGTAATTTGCGCGTGTTTGCACTTTAGTCCATGTCTCTGCTCTGCGTTTTAGAACTTGGGTTATTTCCAATTCTAGTCCTTTTACATTGACGTGCATCACGCATTAGCCCTCTTTTGATTATTTTATTTATAAACTAGCCTATTCATTTTAATCGTATTATAATTGAGTCCTTTTAATTTAGTTCATTATCTTTTTAATTAGTTTAGCATTTATTTTATTTTCATATACATTTTAAATTATTTTGATAATTCACTCTTTTATTATTAAACTATTATCTTAAAATTACTTTGTATATCATGTTGTTGTCAAAATTTTGTACAATATTTAATTTACGTTTAATTTATATTAATACATGTATGATTTATGATAAGTGTAGTTTATTTTGTACACGTTATTAGTTCTATGTTATTTTACACATATAATTTATTTTAAATCTATTTATTTGTATTTCTTTTCAAATTTATTACGTATATAATTTATTCTCTAAAAACATGTTTTATAATTTCCTTGTTCTTTAAAATTATTTCATGTATATATTGTTTTATCATATATTGGTTTGCTATTCATCATGTATATTGTTTTTCTTTATCTTTATTATATCTTCATTATACATATTTACATTGATTTTCATTATTGTATATATATCACCACCTTTAAGTAGATATATTTTGTTTTTAAAAAAATATTTTTGGTATGTTATTTGCTCCAAATCTCTTCTTTCACAATGTTTAATTTAATATTATTTATTAGTCTTATTTTTATATATGCAAATCATTTCAAACCCATATGTTGCTTATTTGTAATTTTTCATATTGAATAGTTTTCAAATTGTTTCCATATTGTTTTGTATATTGTTTATATTGTTTTGTTATAAATTTATTTTCATACTTATATATACGTAAATGTTTCCTATATTATCAGTTTTGAATGGTTGAACATTATGCTTTTACATGCATTGTTGATATTCTATTATTTTATGTATTTTCCTTTAAATATATTTCATTGTACATTTCCTTTTAAATCATTTTTTATACATATATACATATATAAATTAAAAAGAACCTATTATGTATATAGTTCATTACACAAAAACATATTTTATTACATATTCTTTTGTTATTTAAGAACCTTTCATGTTTTGTATATTATTTAAGTTTTCTTTCATTTTGTACGTATATTGTCAACTTAAAATAGATGTTTTATTTTGCATGCTATTCGATTCAAAATCATTTGTAATAATTATTTATATAGTATTTTATCTATGTAAATTGTTTTAAATTCAAGCATGTAGTATTCGTTCATCGATTCATCATTTTTTATTGTCATGTATCATATTAGTTTTATTTTGTTTGGTACATTATGGGGTAATTGTTTTATATTATTTCATGTATATTGGTTGCACATTATTTATTCGCCTTCTTACGTATTATTATACCATTTATTGTTCACCCATGCTTGTAAATTTCGCTATGTTAAATTAGTTGTTTGTTTGATTTGATGGGCTAAATAAGATTATGTTATCTTCATTTACCAATGTTGTATTTTATGTGTATATGTCATTTCGTGATCATTGTTTTCCTTTTGATTTATGAAATTTTGCTTTATAACTTCCAATTCTTTGAAACTAAGTTTTCCCCTTGAATTTTTAGTAAGATTAATGCATTTTAAGCTAGTTTTATAGTTATTCATTTAAGAATTCTTTAAAATGAAGGCGATATTCGATATTTAGTAATTCGTGGAATCATGCCCTAACGTGTTGGGTCGCAATTTCTCGTTTGCTCAAAGTAATCAAAGGTCCCTTTAGAATTTCACCCATGTCTTTTTAAAGAAAAACCCCTTAAACGTAGGCGATGTGTGATATTTGGCAATTCATGGAATCGTGCCCTAATGTGCTGGGTTGCAATTTCTCGTTTGCTTAAAATGATTAAATATCCCTTCAAAATTTCACTCATATCTTCTAAAAATACTCTAAAACGAAGGCAATACTCGGTGTTTGATAATTCGGGAATCATGCCCTATCGTGCTGGGTGGTGATTTCTTGTTTGTTCAAACAATTGAATGTTCCTTTAGGTTGAGAATCGTGCCCTATCGTGCTGGGTTGCGCATTTTCTTTTGTTCAAAACAATTAAAGACTCCTTCAGAATTTCATTCACGCTTTTTAAAAACCCTTTAAAACGAAAAAATGTTTGATGTTTGGCAATTCGGTGAATAGTGCCCTATCGTGTTGGGTTGCAATTTCCCGTTTGTTCAAAATAATCGGATATCTTTTCAGAATTTCACTCGTATTTTCTAAGGCAAGACAATGTTCAATGTTTGGGAATTCGAGGAATCGTGCCCTACTGTGCTGGGTTTTGGTTTTTCTTTGGACCAAATAGTTGGGCATCCTTTTGTAATTTTTAAATTATAAATTTTCGGATGTCGAAACAAGAAGATCTTAGCAACCAACTCGGGTTATTCAAAGGTTATTAACAAGAACCACACTTCAAAAACATTTTTTAATTTTAGACATAAGGACTATATTTAATCGATTTGGTACCAATTTTGGGCGTAATGAGGGTGCTAATCCTTCCTCATACGGAACCGACTCCCGAGCCCGTTTTATCATATTTTCGTAGACCAGAATCGTTGTTTTAGTAAACTAAAATAGTTTTATTAAAATAATCAAATTCTTAGGTGATCCGATCACACCAAAACAAAAGGATCGATGGCGACTCCATGCATTTGTTTTTCAAAAGTCGATTCCCCCCTTTTTTTTAAATTAAAATTTTTTAAATTGAGGGGTGGTTTCGACAAATCCAATATGTTGTTCTCTAACACATAATTATGTATCGATTTTGACATCTTTATGTTAATGGCAACACTTTGTCATCAAACAACTACACATTAGTCTCAACGCATTATCATTGTCCAAGCCCACAATAATACTTGACTAAGAGCCTTTTAAGAATAATCATATTATTATCAGGACTTTATTATTAACCAATTTTTTATACAAAAAAGAAGAAGAAGAAAAGAAATAACAATGGCAACGCCTTATATTAACAAACAAGGTAAAACGAGTATATGATTACAATCATCTCATGATTGGTCTTTGGACATACTCTAACAGGATTGTAATACAGGTATTAGTTGATAAACCTAAACATGTCTTTAGTCTAATTGGAAATAAGCAAATCGATTGAAGGATTAATATGTTGTCTATCAAGTCTAATTGGGGAGATATTTTGTCTTAAGCATCGAAGCAGATGACTTCCAAAAGATAGAGATGCGAGATTTAAATAAACATTAGACTATAGAAATACTTACTAAAAACTCTGAGCTATTTGTCGATGACTTTAGCTTTTCCTTTTCCTTTCATAGATTTTGGGTCGACGTTTGCTACAGATTAACATAAACATATGATTTTATAAAATGACATTTTATACAAAGTTTGCAATTTATTCAATTTAGTCCCTAAAATCGGGACTAACATAAATTTCAAATTAAAACACAAATTTGAATTTTGATTTCACCCTAGTCCATTAAGGACTTCCTATTTACTAATTCTAAAACCAATTTTAAAATTTTTGCATTCTAGTCCTTAATGTGTAAAACTATCAATTAACTTCACAATTTAGTCTATTTTCACCTCTAAGCTTAAAATTTATCAATTTAATACCTAAAAATTCAAGAAAACAAAAATGGTAACTTTTTAAAACTTTATTAATTTTACAAATTGATACATGGTCTAGTTAGATTAAACTCTTAAGGTTTTAAAAACATAAAAATTACAAGAAAATGACCAAATTGCACTAACCAATTAAGCTTGAATTGTTGAAATCCTTATGGCTGAAGTTTCTTTCTCCTAAACCATGGAAATTTTGATTGTTGAAGAAGAAAAGAGAAACGTTTTCTCTTTCTCCTCACTTCAAGTTTTATTAATTTTGTATTTTATTATTTATTTTATGATTTTAATCAAAATTTATAACATATTTTATACATATGCTTACCAACCGACCATTATTATGTTTCCCAAGTGGTATAATTACCATTTTAGTCCTTAATTCACATTCTAATTAAAAAATTCTATAGCAATTAACCTTTTATACTTTAGTCCTTGTACCTTAATTAATCACTAATTCGAAAAGATTACCTATCCAAAATTTAATTCGCTTTTAATATAACTCTGTAAATATTTAATAAGTATATTTACGGGTTCAGTTTACTGAAATGGGGTCTCGAAATTGAATTGATAAACTCATTTACCAATTTGGCGATTGCTTGGGTTCAATCCTTGGAATACTCGAAGTGTTCTATTGTAACATTTATAAATACTACAACTGACCTATCACACTTGCAGCATATCGCTATATATTTAATTATAATTGTGTTGATCCATAGCCTTGGTGCACACACGTTGGGGCGTGGTCACTTGTGAAAAATGACACCTTAAGTTTGGTTAAAGACCTTAATGTGAATCTTGCTTGGAAGGTAACATAACTAAGTGATTCTTTGATGCAAAAAGAATGAAAGACATGAAACCTTTAGAATTTGTGTGCATTGATGTATGTGGCCCTATGAACGTCAGTGTAAAAGGTGGTTATGATTATTATGTAACCTTCATAGATGATTATTAAAAATATAAGTATGTGTACCTAATGCACCGCAAGAGTAAAGCTTTTAATAAATTCAAAGAGTTTTGTGCGGAAGTGGAGAAACAACTAGATTTACCCATATAGACACTTTGGTCTTATCGAGGTAGGGGATATTTATGGGATGAGTTCTTAAGGTATTTCATAGAGAATGAGATATTATCCTAATTAACCATGTTAGGAACTCCACAATAGAATGGTGTGGGAGAGAGAAATAATTGAACTTTGCTAGATATGGTTCGGTCGATAAGTTATTCGAAGATACTAATTTGCTTTTGGGGATACACGTTACAAATGACTTGTTATATTATGAATGGTGTACCAACTAAGGCCCTATCTAAAGCTACATAAAAATTATAGCATGGTAATAAGTCAAAGTTTAAATCATTTGAGGATTTGTGGATGCCCAACCCACATATTGGATAAAAATGTAAGGAAGTTGGATTCACGGACAGAGTTGTGCAGGTTTGTGAGATATTCTAAAAGAATAAATAGTGGTTTGTTTCATAACCAGAAAAAGAGGGTCCTTCACAAGCCTAAGTTCTTCCAAACTAGTAGAAGTATTTTAAATACTAAGTCTACCAAACAAGAAGATGATGGCCCACTCATATTTGGCAATGCGATGTAGAGTGCTAATTATAAGCTCTAGGAAATAGCTATAAAAGTTGAGATTGATTATATGCAATCCAATTCAGTGTGGGAACTTGTAGACTTATTAGAAGGGATAAAACTCATAGGGTGTAAGTCGATCTACAAGAAGGGAAGAAATGCGAATGGAAAAGTGGAAACTTACAAGACCAGATTTGTAGCAAAAGGCTATACTCAAAAAGAAGGTATTGATTACGATGAAACCTTCTCTTTAATTGTCATACTGAAGTTAATTCGCATATTGTTATCCATTGCGGCGACTTTCGATTATGAGATATAGGAAAAAGATGTTAACACAGCATTTTTGAATGACTATATTGAAGAAAGCATCTATATGAACTTAAACAAGCATCCCGCTTATAGAATTAAAAATTTGATCAAGCGATCAAAACTTTTGGATTTGAGTAAAACATAGATGAACCATGTGTTTATAAACTTTTGAGGGATTAAAGGTGGTCTTTCTCGTTTTATATGTCAATGACATTCTACTTATTGAAAATGATGTAGGGACACTGTCATCGGTTAAATTGTATTGTAGTTAATGCAACAGTTTGACATGAAGAACTTGGGAAAAGCTAACTTTGTTCTAAGTATTTGAATCCTAAGGGATCGAAAGAATAAAGTGATAGCGTTATCATAAGTTACATATATAAAAAATATATTGGAACGTAATGCAATGACTAATTTAAAGAAGGGAACTCAACCTTCAGTATCAGGATTTCATTTTTATTTGGAGAATTGTCCTATGGCAGCGAAAGAAAAAGAAAACATGAGAAAGGTTTCTTATGCTTTTATAGTAGAAAGTCTCATGTATGTCATGTTATAGATACATTTAGATATCTGTTTCACAGCATGGTTGATGAGTCAATATCAAGTGAATCCCCGTCCAAGACACTAACAATTAGTGAAGTATATACTTAAGTATTTACGAAAAATGAGGGATTATATACTTATGTATTCCGAATGAGATCTTACTCCCATCGACTATATTGATTCAGACTTCCAAATGTGTTGGGATTTGAGGAAATCAACATTGGGCTGTGTCTTTTTCCTAGGCGGTAGGCTCATAATGTGGAGAAAAGTAAAGTAGAGTTGCACTGTTGACTCTACTATGAAGGCCAAATATGTGGCTGCTTCTAAGGCTACAAAAGAAGTAAGATTGCTTAAAAAGTTCCTAATCGATCTTGAAGTTGTTCCTAGTATGGAAAAAGCTACTATATTGTATTGTAATAATAGGGTAGCAATAGCTAACACCAAGGAAACTAGAAACCACAAGAGGACAAAACACATTAATAAAAAGTGTCACATCATAAGAGAGGCAATAGTAGAAAGAATCATGGATGTAGTCAAAGTCGTATTA
This sequence comes from Gossypium arboreum, assembly GCF_025698485.1. Lineage (NCBI taxonomy): Eukaryota > Viridiplantae > Streptophyta > Magnoliopsida > Malvales > Malvaceae > Gossypium > Gossypium arboreum. Next base: position 3,187,633 of record NC_069076.1, read on the forward strand.
GAGGACAACCTTGCGACCCCGTTTACCAAGAGTTTACGACTTAGGAGTTTTGAAAAACATGTAGAGAGCATGAGAATGCGAAATATGACTCATCTACTTCACTAGAGCAAGTGGGAGACTTTGGATCTGGTGCCCTAAGTGCAAAATATCTGTTTGTATACTTGTTTTTTTTTTTTGATAGATTGGCTTAATAAAATTACCCATAAATTACATTAATACTCTTTATATATTGTCCTCAATGTTTTTTGTACGCAAATAAAAATGCAAGCAAATATTGGCTTATTGGTGATCTAATGTTTAATTAACACTGAGCGATATTACGTGATCGAATCGTAATACGGAAAATTAACTTGTATTAATAGATGAACCTAAACATGTCTTTAGTTTAATTGAAAATGAACAAATCGATTGAAAGACTAATATGTCATCTATTTAGCCTAATGGGGGAAATGCTTTGTCTTGAGCATTAAAACTGATCACTTCTAGAAAATAGAGGCATAGATGTGACTGACTGGATTGATAATACATCGAACAAGACCCAATTAGAATAGATTCTAAATTTGTTTATATATTTATTCACTTCTGACCTTAATAATGTAGTATACCTTAAACCTGAGTGGATAATGGACTATGTATGTGTGATTCGTATACTTTGATATAAGTAAAAGCCTGAGTTCAAATAGGTAAGTAACCGAAAGCTGGCGCGTTGAGTATACGACTTCTACAGTATGTAGCATCATTCACAATAGTAGAATTCATAACCTAAGAAATGGGTAAATGATATCATCTCATTAGCATTACATGATAGATTAAAAGTAAACGTGGTCATGGGTCATTTGTCTTTTTGTTAAATGACTTAATTATTATTTGATAGTAATTGACTTTTCATGAAAGAAGATGTAATAGTTACCATGAGATAAAGTATGATAATATTGGAAGAACATCTTTATCCCGAAAAAATTAAGGACATCCTATGAGGGTAACACAGTTATGACAGAGTCATTGGATAAGCACTGATCGAGTAGCTTTCGTAATGGTATGTAATCAGGGAAAGCTTAGTCACGATACTATAGTGAAATGACTTCATGACTAAATGAGTGAAAAACGCTAAAAGTAGTATATGAACCTCATTCTTAATGCGTTTTTGGATGATTATTCGATATTAATTGTGAATTTTATGCTACTAATCTTTTAAAATCATGCTTTTATGCTTTATAGTGCCCTTAGGATCAAAATGAGCAAAAAAAAATCAAAACAAGCTATAACACGGGCTGACCATTCCACACGGCCTAGTCATACGGTCATGTGACACACATGGGCTACCATACAGCCATGTGGTAAGCCGTGTTGATTTCATAGATTTTCATTCTGAATTGAATAAAATCGTGATTTTTAGGTTTTTCGAACATTCTAAGACGTATATATGAAAGAAATAAGAATATAGGAGTGAGTCATCATCGAATAATCAAGAAAACAACTCGAAAAACACAACTGAAGTCGATTTTGAAGTGATTTCCGTCAAGATTGAAGATTCCCATTTGATTTCTTAGGAGATTATTATGAGTTTCTTTGTTTCTTTCGATTATTCTGTGTTTTGGATGTTTTTATTTTCAAGCATTAACTAAATTTCTAAATACCTACGGGAAATGAACCCTATGATGAATTCTGTCTTATGATTTTTATTTTACGCAATAAATACTTAGATCTTGTTATCATTATGTGTATTTATTTCTTGATTTGATAATTCTAGATTATTGATCCATGTTTGATGTGCTTAAATCAGAGGAGGAATAGACCCTGTTTAAGAGTAGATCTTGCGTAATTGAGTGGAGTTGCATGCAATCCTAGAAATAGGATGGCATAAATTTGTCAGATGAAAGTCAAATCTAATAGGGGAATCCATAGTACGAGTTAATGCGATCATAGGGGTTTTAATTAGAAAGAAATTTCAATTAATCAACCTAGAGTCAGTTGCTCTTATTCTCAAAAGAAATATTAGCATAATTTAGGGATTTCTACGGATTAAGATACTAAGTAAAGAAATTGTGTAATTTATATTAATTGTAACAGATGAAATCTAGGTGAATTGTTTCTTAGGTATTGTTTCACTTCTTGGTTATTACTCAATTGTTTTCTTGATTTGTTCTTTGTTGTGTTTGTTAGTTAATTTATTTAGTTAATTTTAGTTTTTAATCAATTATTTGATTTATTTAGTTAAATAATAGAAAGACGGTAATTAGTAGTTCTTTTAGTCTTCGTGGGAATGATATCTTTGCTCACCGTAGCTATATTATTAATTGATAGGTGCACTTGTTTAAGTCAAATTTTAGTTTATTTTATTTATTATTATATTAATTTTATTATCATTATTAGTATTTTTATTTTGCTGAATTGGTTATTAAAATAGTAATAAATTTTTGGTTATTGTATTTTGAATCATTTAGATTTTATTTAGTTTTATGTTTTATTTATATTTCTATTTGTACTTTTATTTTATTTTTAGATTTATATGTTTTGTTTTGTTTTACTATGCACTTTATTTTTATTATTTTGTTGGTTTTTTTAATATTTTGTATCTCTTTATCTTATTTATTTTTGTCTATCTACTTCTTAGTGTGTTTGGAAACATGTACTTCATTTAGAATCTCCTAAGATTTCAGTTTTCACTATTCCGACGAAATCATCCAATTTCAGGGTAGTTTCAGTTCCATTCCCCTTTATGATATTTTTCTTATTAGTTTATATTTGTTTTTACATTGAGGTTAATGTACATATTAAGTGTAGGGAGGATGTTATATGTTTATGCAATAAAGTTTTTGAATTGTTGTTTGTGTTTAAGTAATTTTCTTAAACCTATCATTAAAGTTAAATTTTTTTTAATTTGGAGTTTTTAGTGATTTTGTTTTGGGATTAATTTGTGGATTTTTTATCCATTTTTTTATTTATACTTTACAACAGAGAGAGTAAAGCATGATAAGCCATTTTTCAAAAATTATTATTTTAGGTTGTCTCCATGAACTGAAGAAATATTTTGAAATTTTAAATTTTCAAGTTTGATATCAAAAGCATATTTTTTTGTGAGCTTTTGAGCCTATAGAGCATATATTGTTTTCGTGCTCATTTTATTTTTAGTTGTGAGTATGTCAACTTGATTTGATATTCTAGAAATTACTTCGGTTACACATGTCGAGACCACATTATTGATTTGATATACTGAAATGATAGAGACACTTAGGATTTAGCCTACCTAACATTTAAACATCTTACCTGTTGTATTATTCCTTAGTAAACCTTGTTGATCCTAATGTTAACCCGTAACCCATATCAATGTTGTCAATTATTTTTTCCTATTGATTCATTTTTTGTCGAGGTTTGATTTGGTTAGTTGCCTAAATATGTTTCATTATTTGCATTGCTGAATTTTGCTTTACTCTCAAAGAAAAAGAAAAAAAAATATAAAAAGAAAAAAAATGATTGAGCTTGAACCGTTAGTTTCATATTCTATTGAAAACCTAGTTTTCATTCTTTATTTCTTGTTGATGTAAATTCTTTTAATTCAATAACTGATTTGTTTCTAGTTTGCTAACTTATCAACTCAACTCTCAATTGTAACCAACTTTTATGACATTTTCATACCCTTAACCTAAGTTCCAGTACAACCTTGTAAATACCTCTTGATTGGTGTGCCATCTCATTCCTTTAGTGGTGGAGATTTGATTTTCAAGCAAGCTTATGGTAATAATATTTCTCATTTAACTATTGAGTGCAAATTACTTGAATGTTAAACACTTTAAGTGCTTTGAGTGAATCTTAGTGAGAGTGTTAATTCTTGTTGAGTTTGGATTTCATGTAATTATTAAAATAGCGAAGACGCCTATGGTTTTTTTTTTTTTGCTTTAAATTTTTTTAATTATATTGCTTTTATTCTTTAGAGTCATTTTAGGTTGAATTTTCAATGCATGATTATTTGTGGATTATCCTAGGATATTATTAGTGGAAATAATAAATTGAGGAAAGTTAACTTGAATGTGGGTTGAGGATTTTGCTTGAGGACAAACAAACACTTAAGTGTGAGAATATTTGATAAATGTTAAAAGTAACATATTTTAACCTTATTCTTAATGCGTTTTTAGTTGATAATTCGATGTTAATTGTGAATTTTATGCTTCTAATCTTTTAAATTCATGTTTTTATGCTTTATAAAACACTTGGGATTAATAGGAACGAAAATCGAAAAATCAAAACAAACTACATGAGCCACAAGGGTTGACCCATTCCATACGGCTTGGCTATACAGCCGTGTGACCCACACAGGCTACCATATGACCATGTGGTAGGCTGTGTCGATTTCGTGGATTTGCACTTTAAACTGAGGAATATCACGATTTTTAGGTTTTTCGGGCATTATAAGACGTATATATGACAAAAATAAGAAGATGGAAGTGAGTTGTCATAGAATATTAAAAAAAACAACTTGAAAAACACAATTGAAGTAGATTTTGAAGTAGATTTCTGTTGAGATTGAAGATTCCCATTTGATTTCTTAGGAGATTATCATGAGTTTCTTTGTTTTTTTCGGTTATACTGTGTTTTGGATGTTTTTATTTTCAAGCATGAACTAATTTTCTAAATACCTATGGGAGATGATGATGAATTCTGTCTTTTGATTTTTATTTTACGCAATAAATACTTAAATCTTGTTCTCAATTATGTGTGTTTAATTCTTAGTTTGATAATACTAGATTATTGATCCATGTTTGATGTGCTTAAATTGGAGGAGGAATAGATCTTGTTTAAGAGTAGATCTTGCATAATTCAGTGAAGTTGCATGCAATAATAGAAACAAGGCGACTTAAATCTATCGGATTAGAGTCAAATCTAATAGGGGATCCATATTATGAGTTAATGAGATAATAGGAGTTTTAATTAGAAAGAAAATTCAATTAATCAACCTAGAGTCAGTTGCTCTTATTCTCAAAAGAGATATTAGCATAATGTAGGAATTTCTACGGATCAAGATGCTAAGTAAAGAAATTGCATAATTTAGATTGATAGTGACAGATGAAATTTAGGTGAATTCTTTCTTGGATATTGTTTTGCTTCTTAGTTATTACTCGATTATTTTCTTGATTTGTTCTTTGTCGTGTTTGTTAGTTAATTAATTTAGTTAATTTTAGTTTTTAATCAATCACTCAATTTATTTAATTAAATAATAGTAATTACTAGTACTTTTAGTCTTCAGGGGAACGATATCTTTACTCACAATAGTTATACTATTAATTGATAGGTGCACTTGCTTTAGTCAAATTTTTAGTTAGTTTCGCAACGCATCAATGAGTTTATAATTAATAAGTAAAAAATTGAAACTTACTTAGAAATTATTTGAACCTTAATTACATATGTTCAATCGGTCCCTCCGCTAGCTTGTTGAAACTAGAAATAAATTCCATATAGAATCATATGAACAAAAATGGATGGAAATGATAATGTTAGAGAAATGAGATACATTCGAAAATGAATGTGGTTTCTCACTAATTATGGAAATGACCTGAGAATTAATTTAAATTTTTCAATTATTATTTAATTAATTAATTTAAGTTCAAAATTAGAATTAAATTAATTGGTCATTAAGAATTCATTGAATTTAGAAATTAAATATATTTTCTTATAGATTTTTTACAAGAAAATTGTCATGATTTTAATGAAATTAGAATGAGTTGTGAAAAATTATTTAAATGAAAATTAGTTAATTTAAAATAATTTAATAAATAATATTTATTTTGAGAAATAGAAAACATGTACTAGTTGGATTAAAAGTACAAGAAGCACATATAATTATACCCAATACAGGAGAGGCCCCAAACCCCTCTCTCCTAGTTGAACTAGGGGATTGATTTTTCTATTAAATAAGTATTATTTGTATTCTAATAATTCAGATAAGATTCTCCTATTTCTCCCTATTTATTGGAAGGGCTAAAAACAAACACACAACTTTGAGATATTATTATTTTGCTCGAAATTAATGAGAAATTTATTTTCTAGGTATAAATTCTATTTTATGGGAATAAAAATTCTATTGTCTTTTATTGAAAGGGAATTACTTTCTTATTGAAAGTAAGAAATTGTTTCTGATTTTGTGTTTGATTCGTGATTATTCGAGCCTACACTCGAAGTGATTCATGGTATAAGAATAGCGGAGAAGGTCGTTCGTTGAAAGCCAGTACCGTCTAGTATTCATCTCATACAAAGCAAAAGTACTTTTCAAGAAAAAAAACTATTATTATAAATATTACAAACTAAATTGGTTTTTTAAATTTTAATTTTATCTCTTTATAATAAAAAATTATTTTTAAACTGAATTTTTTTCAATATAATGACATTTGAAAATAAGATCGCAGATGACTCAACTAAGATGATTTGTGATAGAAGACTTGATATATGCATTTTGGAAGATCCCGATAGATAGAGGGGCTAGTTTAATCACTTTTGTTTAATCTTATTTGTATAAAAAAAAAAGAGTTTCCAATTAATGCATCCGGAGCATAATTGACTATTCGAGAGAGGAGTTTATACAAATTTCGAGAGAAAGGTTTTAAAGTGCTAGGCGAGCTCAAGCTTGTACAAAAAGGTGTACAACATCAAAGCTGTAGTAATCATAGGAGATCCTAGATTGACCGAGTTGTAATTGGCAATTGTTTTGTTTATTTGAGTGGCTCCGCTGATGTAATATCATGTTTACTCTCCACTGTTTTACACAGTCAAAGGTGTTATATCCAACGGTACAACACTTCCAATAGCTATCTAATGACACTCGTATATAACCAGACCTTTCAATCTAAAAATAGAAGAAACTGTTATAAATATCTCACGACGCATAGTTTTAAACTTGTTAGATCCGACTCGTATGAACTGACTTGACTAAAACTTGGGTTCAATGCTCATGGTCTAACAATGTGATTAAACACTCAAGGTGTTTGATGAATCTAACAATGAGATTAATTGCTGCTTGAGTAGAAGAAAATAAATTGCAATGACAAGGAGTTGGGTTTGATTGAAGTAGGTTAGTTCAGATGATGAGCTATCTACAAAAGACAAAACACTAATGCGGTGTAAGAAACAAAAAAAAAAAAAAATGGGGGGTAAATTTCGGCTATTAGTTTTGGTTTTAGATTAGGGTATGGATCCCAGAGTTCAATCCAAAGTACAATCAAGAAGCTGCAGATGTTATTAAGCTAAGAGCATGATCTATTATGGCCCCGCCCCCACCTTCATTGCAGATGCTTCTTTACTCTTTTTTGATAGGCCATTCTTACATAGAATCTCACATTGATTGATACATTTTGCTTGTGATAAAAAGAAAAAATAATAAAACATTTTTATTATTTGTCAATGTTGATAGACAACCAAGCATTACAAGGACACGCGTCTCCTGTCTTTGAACAACAAGTAAACTTAAAACCATCTAACATGTCATCTTTTTTACGGGTCGTGTAATGTTTTTTTCCCTGATACGGAGAGTTCATTTTCTCAGAAAATGAAAAGAAAGCTGACAGAAGAAGATCAGTGTAGACTAATGATCTTTCTTAGCTTAAACTTCACGGACATATATAATTATACTATCTATTTTTTCATCCATTTGAAGTATAGTCTGTTGAGCAATCTATTAGACCTTCCAATGGAAATATTTTGCTAGAGTCCAATTGGATTCTTGAAATTTATCTATTAAGGAAATGTTTAGCATCTGATCTTAGTGAGATTTAAGATAAAAACTTAAAAATAAAATCGAATATAAAAATCCTGAAATTAATACCTCTGTTAAAAAATTCAATTGATTGCTTAGCAGATAACGGCTTCAACCAATCCCTCAACACATCTAAATGGATTTATTTTTTAAAATTTAAAACTAAGTATTATCATTTGGTTCATTGGGATTATTATGAATACGGTGACAGCAACTTTGGCAGCTGCTAGTGTTGAATCTGATAGCTTTCCCCTTCTCCTACATGATTTAAACTTTCTCTTTCTCCATCATTGAACATGGAATGAAAGCATACAGGTAGAGAAAATCTCCAGCTTAATTATTAGGGATAAAAAAACTGTGTCTAACTTCAATAAAAAAAAGGGTTGAGTTTTCAACAGTTTTTAAGTGCTTTTAGTTTAACTTTAACCTGAAAATAGGGCATAGGGGGAGGGGCTAGAGAGGGTTGAAAACAACAGCTTGAAAGCCAATGATTCAGTGAGTTTTTACAAATAAATTTAGGTGAACAATAGCTGTCAAGTTCCACTCCATACCAAGTGAACTTTATCAAATCAAAGCTTTCTTTCTTTTTTTTTTTTCTTTTTTTTTGCATTTTTCAGAATAATGAAGAGTGGGGGCAGCAATTTAATCCATTAGGAAGAAAAAAGAAAACCCAATCTGGATATGTGGGTCTTTTGAGATTGGGAAGTAAGAAAAAAAGAATCCTTCATGTGATGATTATGCATGAGATTCTGTTATTTGCCAAAAAAAAAATTTATTATTACAAAAATGGGTGTCTCTCTCAATTTGTGGGGGCTTTGCTCATTTTAAAACAACATTTGCGGCGCTCAACAATTTAAAGCAAAAAAAAAAATTTAAGAACAAGAACAAGAAAGAAAGATTTCGATGGCGTCTTCACTGAGTTAAAAAAGAAAAGAAAAAACCCTAAAAACACTTCCCCTTACACGCTATCTCTGTAATAAAAAAAACCTAGCTTCTTCATTTTTCTATATTAATTATTATTACATACAATTTCCCCTAGCTGTCTGCCAATGAAGCATGCAACGTCATCGTTGGTCGTATACGCGTCAAATCCTGTACCAATATATCAACTCATTTTGTCTCTATTTATAACATATCTTGCTAGAAAAAAAACGCACATATGCTCTGCTTGTTATATATATAATGAAATAATTTTTAAAAAAAAAATAAAAAAAACCCAGAGATAACATAGTTATAGTTTTGTGTTAATTAAAAAAAGTGAAAAAAATAATAATAAATGAATGCTTATTAAATACAATTGTCGGAATTTGGTTTTACGACTGCCAATCACATCCATGGCTGCGTAATCAACGATGCTTATACTTGTAGATATCAATTTCCTGCGTTTTCAAGCTATCAACCGAATCTTTTGATATTGTTCCACATATTTTTATAAAAAAATAAATGATTTATTTATACGTTTGAAAAAGACATAAAATTTTATTTAAAAAAAAATTTCATTCTCAAATTCCCTTATGATGCAACAGTTCAACAAATTTTAATTCGATTCTACCATAGCTTTGTTGACAAAAAGAAGAGAGAGTAGTCGTCTACTTTGTTCCTATATTCATTAATGATTCATTTATGATTGAAATATGCATTGTATAATTTCTACACTTGGAAACAACAAATCTAATCATATTTTTGAGTTTAAAGGATGGGAAAAAAATGAAGGTGGGAAACATTTTTATTTATAGTATTTGGTTGAATTCAGTTCATGAGTAGAGGTGGTCATGAGTTGGAATGGGTTTCAATAGATATTTTAGGTTCGGGTTCAATCTTAATAAAAATATTAAAACTCGAGTTCAGTTCGTATTAAATTTATTATTTTTTATATAAAAATAAATTTTAAAAAATATAATACATCAAATACACAAAAAACATTAAAATAAATGTTTCTCAACAAATTAAAAATAAATTAGAAAAATATAATAGTGAAACGACACTAAAACCATAGCAAAAACAGTGAAAATAGTAGCAAAAAGCAGCAGTTTTCTTTTTCCAAATTCAGGTCGAGCCTAGCCAGGTTAGGGCCAAAAAAGCTTACTTGATAGGTCTCATTTTTCGAACCTATATTTTTGCTTAAACCCTTTCACTTTTCGAGTGAACCTTCAAATTAAGTTTAAAGTAAATATAAATTTAATTGAATAATAATATAAATATCTTTACCTTACAATAAAACCTCATTTGTTATTATCATAATCTAATATATATATAATTGTATATTTTATTTTTATACAAAATTTAAAATTATTTATAATCTTTTCTCAACTCTTAAATAAAAAGATAAAACGCGCTTCCTCCTAACAATAAGAACAATATCAATGGAGTAAAATCTAATCAACATACCAAATCTAATACACGTATGGATTCCCAACAGGCTAACCATAAATATATACGATTATTGGTTGAAAAAAAAAAGAAAACTTTTGTTTCTTGATAAAGTCGAATGATAATAGTATTATTTTAGTCACACCATTCACCAAACATCTCATCTACGTACCATAAATTAATGTTAAATGTAAAGATAAAAGTTAAAATTTGTTGTAAAATTTTCTTTCTATATTTTAAAATTTAAAATTTAGGTTTAATTATTAATATTATTAAAATTTATTTTATTAAATTTAGGTTCATTACAACGTTAGGTTTTTAATTACATTTCTATCAATTGAGTAACTTTTTATTTAAAAATGTCACAACAATAAATTTAACAAAAGCTCACGGATTTGGTCTTACTTCACCGTTGAGAAACTAAAGAAGGTTTCTATCTCCAAATTTAATTTATACGTAAGTCAAACTAAAATATCCAACAAGCATTAACTCTCCTTAAAAAGGAGGTGATCCAACTGCTTGTTATGACTTCACTCCAGTCGCTAGCCCTGCTTTCGACATCCCCTTCTTGCGGTTAAGGTAACGATTTCGGGCATGACCAACTTCCATAGTGTGACGGGCTGTATGTACAAGGCTTAGGAACGAATTCACCGTCATATGACTGACCAGTAATTACTAGCAATTTCAGATTCATGCAGGGGACAAGTTATACATGGATTAATTCTAATTTATAAAAATAACAAGCACCCATGTTATATTTTAAAGTAAAGATTTTGTTATTCAAAAGTAGGGGTGGATTTTGACAAATATTTTGGAGTAGAGGAGGACTGGAAAAATTAATAAGAAAGATATTTCCAAAAGTTATTACGTTTCTTGATGATTATGGTAAAGTGGATATAAAAATGTTTCTGCGATTTCATCATGACATGGCCAACTTTATCTGTTTATAATTACTTTATTTTTTAAAAAAGATAATGTTTAGAAGTGAGTCCCCCCAGCTGCCTGGGTTTGTGTCTCAAACATCCTTTTTAGATAATAATTTATATAGAAGAAAATTAAGTTTTCTGGGAATATAATTTTAAACAAAATCATGCAGTCATCAGAAAGAAAATATGAAAAGAATAAAAAAGATGCAGTATAGATATGGAAGGAATATACATCTAGTGTATACTATGAAAGGCATAACAATCAAAAGAGCAGAGCAACGCTCTGATGATTTTTTGATTGAGTTTAGGGGTAAGTATTCGATTAAATCGAGTGAAAAAATTTTAAGTTAATTGAGTTGATGAGTCTTATCTTATCTTCTTTACTCGATTTGAAATTTTTTTCGAATTGAGTCGAGTAAAATAAAATTCGAGTTGAGTCAAATTGAATCGAGTGAAATTATTTGAGTTGAATTAAGAAATTAAACATATTAAATTAAAATCTTATTACAGTATAATTGATTTCATGTTAGAGCACGTAAATTTGAAACAATATATATTTGAAAAACTTTTTCAAAACAAAATAATAAAAAATACTTTATTTTGATAAATTTAATCATCAATTAACTTATTTAGATCCCAAAATTATTATTCTAATTTTTTTATTTTTTATATTTTTTAGAATTTGTTATAATTTTTTAAAAATATAAATTTTGGAATTTTTGAAAAATATTTTGAATTATTTTGTAATTTTTGTTGAGATAGACCAATTTATTCATTTTCAAACTTGATAAGGACCAAAAGAATATTTATACTAATCTTTTATTCGAATTATTTGAAATATTCAAATTGTAAAATTCAATTCAATTCGAACTCAATTCGAACTCGAAACTTGAATTACTTATCGAGTTGACTTGAATAATTCGAATATCTCAAAATTTAAATTTTTATTTTATTTTTCGAATCGAATCGAGTTTTGTTTACCTTTGAATTTGAGTTTTAGTTTGAATGACATGGGTATTGTTACTAATGCAGGAAGAAGTGAGTTTGAGTGCATTGAAGCGTATTGTCTTCCTATTTATAGTTTGGAAATGAGCTATGTATAATTCTAGACATTGTGTTAGAAAAGCAGATATGATCAAAAACTATAATAAAATTATTTTAAAAACTCTGTAAATTTTTATTTGAATATATTAAGATTTAGATAGGTAGAACAAAGAAACGTAAATTATATTATTATTGTAAGTATTTTCAAATTAGGTGAAATGAATGAAAATTCTAATTAACAATAAAATATTTATATTTATATTTAATTATAAAAAATAAATTTTAATATTTTTAATGTTAAAAGTGGCATAAGCTGGCTTGAGGTTGAACCCATTTGAGTTAATGTAAAATTATTTAAAAATTATACTTAAATTAAAAATTGTTAATTAAGATGATACATTTTAAGAGTATTTGATTAATATCTGTAAATTCGGTTCGTAATTAATAGAATGTTGATACATGTCCTAAAAGTTAATTTTTTTTAAGAAAATAAGATTTTGAGGAATTTTTTTTTATTTCACTTGCATAATAAATCTTGACAAATGGTTGTCTAAATTCATTTTGAATGTGTATGTTTAGTAATTATATTTATTTTCTTATATTTTCAAAAAGTAATAATAAAAAATTATTTTTAAAATAAATTTGTATTTGAGAACTTTTTCATTTTTTATTTTTAAAAATCTCTTGATTTTTAGGAATTTTATTTTTCATTTTATATTTATAATGAAATTGGAGAAGTGATTGTCCATATTTATTCAACTCTAGACAATCATTTACCTAGGTTTATTCTAAATGCCTATTTTTAATAATTTTATTTTTTATAATTTCAAAAATAATAATATAAAATTTATTTTAAAATAAATCTTAATTTTATTACTTAAATAATTTATAATAATTTTAAACATTCAAAATTTAACAATATATAAGTTTAAAACACAATTTTATATATTTAACTAAATAATTGATAGTGTATTTTTAATTATGCTTATAACCTATGGTTTAACTCAACCTGTTCATGAATAAAGAATAAATTCTAACTAGTTTGATTTTAGTACCCCTAATTCATTCTTATTGAGGAAAGTATTAAGAAGGTGTTAGTTAGGGGTGTTCAAATTTCAGTTAAAATTGAATTAATTGATTAAATTGATCTAATTTGGTCGGAAGTTAATTAATAATTTTTGAAAATTTGGTTATCGGTTAATTCGGTTCAAAATCGGGTAATTAATCGAACTTAATAATTAATAATACAAATTATATGTAGTTTTAATTTGGTTAATTCAATTAATTCTGTCAAATAAATATTATAAATATATTTATTTTTATATATTTTATACTTATTTTAACAAAAAAACATATAAATTTTGGTTAATTCGATTAACCAATCGAATTATTTGAAATATTTCGCTTAGGTTAACAGTTAAATAAATAAAAATTTTAGTTAATTCGATTAATACCAATTTGGTTCGGTTAACCGTTTGAACATCTCTAAGTGTTAGCATTATAAAAATACTCTTTTCATTATATATTAAATGCAAATAATTATAAAATATATATAAATACTCTTTTTATTCTGAAATCGATACTTCTCCTAAACTCTTATCTCTCTTTCGTCAACATAAATAATCATTGAAATTATTACATAAAATGTATTGACATCATAAGAAATTAAATAAATTTAGAATTTAGTCCCTATACTTTTTAGTTTTAGGGATTTTGTTCATGTACTTTTCATATTTTAAAATTAAAGTCTAATTGTTAACACTGTTGAAACCCTTTTGTTAAATTTATTGATTTGACATTTTGAAATAAAAAAATACTCGTGTATTAGCTATATAACTAAAAATTGATGTTTTTATAAACTTGAATTTAACAAAATAAATTCAACAATGTTAACAACTGAACTTAAATTTCGAAATTTGAAGAAATAAATGACTTAAATTTTTAAAAATAAAAATATAGGGATTAAATTTTGAAATTAAGAAAAGTATAGGTATTTATAGCGTAATTATTACAGGGTTGCATTGATGGATGATGAAATGATTACAATGGCGCCAAATCGTAGGTTCGAAAGAACAAGTGGCGAATGATGAGTAGAGAAGGGCACGTGGGGGTTCCGGCTGATGCTTAGTCCCGGAGGGAGCCCGCTAGCTGAGTTGTGCAATCTGATTGGCTGAGTTGTATGGATGACTCGGTTGACCTCCACTTTACATAATTATATATTACCAATTATGAGAGATTGAATTTTTGGAAGATGTATTGAAGGAAAACTAAATTTTAGGGATGAGGTAAAAGAGATTGGTGTTTTATCAATGAATGAATGTCTCCTAATTTTTTTTTTTTTGAAGAATGCTATAAAATTATGAATTTGTGAATACATGGTAAAAGTAGAGTCGGGTTAGATCAAGTTAAGGTATGATTTTAAAATTATTTAAGTTTAAGCTGGAGCTTGATTCGACTATTCATTCAAAAGTCCATATTATTATTTGTGAAATTTTTAGATTCTACAACTTTTTAAGGCTGCTTATGAAATAAAAAAAAAGTACACTATTAGTGTACCAAATACTCACCCTATTTATATTAAGAAAAATTATTTGTTGCACTACCAGTAGAGTTTTTAGATTCTACAAGTTAGATCAGGAGTTAACAAGTGTCTTATAGAGTTATGGTAAAAATATTAAAAAAATAGATACATGGTAATTTTTTAAGTTAACTATATTTAAAAGGAAAAATATTTGGTATCTTGATAATGAAATTTTTAGACTTCACAAATAGAGTCAGGGTGTTAACTAGTTTCCTATAAAAGTATAGTAAAATATTGATAATTTTTTAAAGTTACTTGTGGAATACAAAATACATTGTCATTAACCAAGTCGAGTCACTTAACCCATTGATTAACTCTAAGTGAAAACCAAATGGCAAGGGGGTCTGGACTCGTGACTATTTTTAAAATAAAAAACCCATAATTTTAAACCTTAAAAAAATTAAAAAAAATTGATGTGGTATAAAGATATTAAAAAAAGTTTTATAAAATGAAGGGAATAATAAGAAAATGATGTATCCAAAATTTACCAATTTGATGTTAAAAAGGAAGGAAAGGCAAAAGAGGGGAAAGGGGGAACGGAAATTATTGGTTGGAAAGAGGAATAAGAAGCCGTCACTCATCCTCCAACGTCAAAAAACACCAACACCTAACACTTACTTCCCTTGTTTGGCAAAAATTAAAACCCTAACCCTAGAATTCCACATTCCTTTTCAATTATTATCTTCTTCTTTTAGAAGCCTTTCCAATTATTATCCTATCCCTAGGGTTCTTTCTTCGCCATGATTTTCCTTTAGAATAATCTACACGTCATTCTCCCCTAATGACGTGTACCTTAATATGTGGACCACATGTCGTATGCCAGCGTTACCATGTCTCCGTGAATTTAGGCTACTTCCAAAATTATGTATAGTATAATGACTATACGTTCAAATCTCATAAATAAGAAAACCAAGTGACCTACTTTTGACTTTCAAACCTTACACTTTCTACCACTCGATATCTAGTGGAGATTCTATGTTTAATTTAATTATTTTTTTAGATTTTTTAATTGCTTTAATATATTATGTAATCTCAATAGGGTTGTTGGATTTTTTTATTTATTTCGAAAAGATAAATAAACTGTGAGTTTTTATTTTGAAACACTTTTCGATACTTCAATCAAGCATTATAATGAATAAAATAAAGGAAATAAGCTCTCGTGAACAGATAATGCTTGTTTGATAAAAGTATTATGAAGGTTTTTATATTAGAAGTTAGATTTAAATCAAAAAGTAAATTAGTATTTTTTATTAAAAAATTCTATCCACTTATATTGTTAAAAATTGGTGTGGTTGACTGAATAAATATAAAGTTACACGTGTCAATATTTAACAGTAGAAATAGATGGAATTTTTAATAGAAATGACCAATTTACTTTTTGATCTAACATATAGGGACTAATTTACCCAATTTCCAGGTATAGAATGCAAAATACAATTTGACTCCTAGTCAGATCTGATCATGGGTCAGGCTGATGCATAATTTTAAGTCTGCTTTCTAGGCCTGACTCAAAAAATAGGCCTAAAATTTTGCTCAACCCATCTTAAAATGCTAAACTTGACTCGGCCAGACCGTAATATATGTTTTAGGTTATTATTTTTATACAAAAACAATATTAAAAAATATAATACATCAAATATACTAAAAATATTAAAATAAATGTTCTCCAACAAATGGAAAAAAAAAAGAATATGCATGTGATTCGGGTTAGGCCCGAGCCAAAAAATCTTTCATCTAAACCCATTTTTCGAGCCTAAATTTTTACTCAAGCCTTCTCACTTTTCAAATGAATCTTTAAACCTAGACAGATGACCCAACCTATAATCAAGTCTACCCAAGGCAAACTTTTAACTACTTGTTCATATATCTTGATCCAAAGACTACTCCCTTTATTGATCTGGTATGTGACCATCTTCCATTATATTTTCACCATCAAATTATTAACTTAAGCATCGGAAAGTGATTACTATCAATACCATGTAATCCCTCATCATAGGAAGTTACACAACCCCCCCCCCCCCCCAACCCGGGGATCACATGAAGACATCAACATGATACAACTCATTTTAATCATAATATTCCTATTTAAATTACCCAATCAAATGTTATTTGAGTAATTGGAAATATAAAATGAAAGGAGTAAAGTGAAAGGGAGTGAAAATATATGGATGAAGAGAGAAAATGTGGACCAAACTTTTTTATAATTTGATTTCATGTCCATTGGATTGCCAAAATCACGAGGAATGTATCCATTTTTGCGGTGAAATGTCCACTTTTTATGATGAAGTGTCAAATATATATATTGTCTTATCCTACTCATGAAAATACCGAACACATATACTACCATTATTAAAAGAAAATGCATGGAACAGAAGTGTTGGTGAACCCAATCCACTCCCCATATACTATATATACACTATCCCCCCCTTCATTATTATCATCAGAATCCCACGTGTTATGGCAAACATCCCTTTGTCTTCACTTTCTTTAATTATTATGTCTTCTCTAACATTCCTCACTCTAATCTTCATTTATAAACTTATAACTATCTTTACGTTTTGTTAAATGTACCATGAAATGCTCCTTGTGGTTGAATTAAATGGGTTTGGATACGATTCACACGTGATGGGATTTAAAATAGTTATATTATTCGAGGATAATTTATTTTAATATTTTTATTATGTAAATTTTATTATTTCTATTAATTATATATATTAATGCATTTAATTGAATTAGTATTCAGAGATAAAATTAGAGAGCTGGCAAGATCTCGTCCCCTCCTAAAATAGAAAACTTTTCTAGTTTCGTCCATATTAATGTCATAAATTAACTCAACACACCACTCAAAATTGATGACAATAACATTTTTCCACATGCAAAATTACATTTTTAAAAGTATATAATATTAATATGGTGAGGCTTAATGACTTGTTTACCAACCCAAGTGATTAATGTATGAATAATTAAATGATTTGGGTGTATATTCAGTTATAAATGATGGGTCTGATGTCGTTCGTCATTAGTGGACCCCAGATCAATCAGGCCCACTGATTTTTATTTTTTCTTTATGTGACCTAAATTTGAACAGATCGTGGGATCGGAAGTGGACGATTATTAGCTACTAATAATAATATTCTTATTATTCCAGCTATTAATTTTTAATGATTTATTTTATTTTATTTTATTTTGCTTGAGTTGTCTTTGTTATTGTTAAGAGCAATCAGATGGTTCACGTGGTCGGCGACATAAGGTCTTTTGAACCCTTTCTATAGATGTCCATGATAATATCAATATGGCCCCATGCTCTTGTCCGACCATTTCATTATTGTTCTAATTTTACATTTTCTTTTAATTATTTAATACCCATATGAGTGAAATATTTTAATATTTACTGTTTTTTTATAATATATTTTAATGATATCGATTAGTATTTAGTATACTCACAATGTACTTTTTTTATTCTATTAAAAAAATTATTTTTTGAATCTTTCCAACCACATCATCCATGGTCTCTTTCCAATTATTTAATGACATTTCAATAATTTTTTCCATGTCATTCATATGAGATATTATTTTATGGATCCCACCACATCATCCATGATCTCTTTTTAATTATTTAACGATATTTCAACAATTTTTCCTATGTCATTCATACGAGAAATTATTTTATAAACCCTTCCTACCACATCATCCATTGTCTATTTCTAATTATTTAATGATATTTCAACAATTTTTTCCATGTCATTCATACATAATTCGGGTTCTTATTAAAAAATTTACCAAGATTATATATTAATGACATGAAAAAAATTACTAAAATATCATTAAATAATTAAAAAGAGACCATAAATGATATAGTGAGAAAGGTTTATAAAATAATTTCTCAGTGAAAAGGGTTTAAAAATTCTTCGAATTTCTTTTTTATCCATTATTATAGCGAATGAAACCAAGTATTTTTGTCTCCTTGTAACCAATTCGGTACAAGAATTCTACTTCCAGTTTCATGTCTTTTCCTTTTCGAAAAATATTCTCTGCACCTTATTTCATCAATGTTAAAAGCTCCGATTTCCGCAACTTTCGATTATTGGTTAAGGTAGAAGTTAATGTTTAATTTCGAGTTTTATTATATATAATCACGACGTATGTGTGTTATGTTTGGATTTTGTTTAATTCTTTTCGATTTAGTTTCTTTTTCGTTTGTTTGTATTTTGTACTAATCTGGTATTAGTTAGACATATATATATACTTGTATTGTACTTATGAATGTATTATAATAGTGAAACTAAAAAAAAATCAACTTTCGAGATTCTTTTTATACAAATTTTAAATTATTTGTAACTTCCTCGATATTCAAACTCCGTTACAACAATAATAATATCAATCGAATAAAAATTCAGTCTGTAATTTAATAATCGGTAAAGCTAGAAATTTTTTAAAGGGGCCATATGAAATTTTAATTTTTATAGTTTATATATTTATAATTTGTAAAGGATTAAATCAAATTTTTATAATTTTAGGAAGGGCAAAGTACAATTTTACCTTTACTAATTTAAAATTTTTTAAAAATTTCAAGGGCCTAAAATACAATTTTACATTTTAGGGGGGGTCGAGGCCCATGCCAGCCCCCTCTGGCTTCGCCCTTGTTAATAATGTTTTTCATTACTTGAATTAGTTCTTGGATTGAAATAAATTTAAATATTAAATAAATAATTTAAATATTAATTAAGTATTAAATATAATAAATAATTTAAATATATTTGATAAAGTGATATAATTTTTTGGTTAAGATTATTATTTTATACATTTTCAATGGAATTTTCATTTTTTTTAATTTTAGTGTAAGGTTTTAAAGATCTAAAATGGTATATACCACTCATTTAATTCTATTTGTGGAATTAAAAATCTCCAGTAAAGCTAGATTAAATAATAATTAATTATTATTTTATTTATTTTAATATATTCCATCTTTATATTCAATAATTTTCAATAAAAATAATTAGCTGTTAAAAGTAATTTAATTATTACTAAATTAATTTATAAATCACACTATATTCTAATATAATCATATGTTATGCATAATGTATTTTCAATTAATATATGTAAGCTTTTTCAATTAATATAATCTAATTAATTTTACTTAAAATAATTTAATCATTAATATATATTAAATTAAATATAAATTGAAAATATTTAATTTTACTTGAAGTTAAATATAATTTTTATGTAAAATGTCAAATATATTTAATATGTACTTAAATTTTCATCATTTTGTAATTAAAATAAATAAATGAATAAACAAAAAATTATATAAAAATAAATAAGAACAAAAGTATAATTTCTTTTTATTTGAATTTTTTTAGAAAATTTATGTCAACAAAGTTAGAGTAAGTGAGAATTCTTGATAGTTTACTTAAGGGTGCGTGATAAATTATTGAAAATTTTCATTTCATTGAAAATGGAAAATTTTAATATTTAATATTTTAAATGTATTTGATAATCATTTTAGTATTTTATTTAATATAAAATTTTCAGCAAAAAATATTGAATAAGATAAGCAGACCGATTGCTACTTATCACTTTATGTAGAAAACATTAAGTCATTTTATTTTATTAAAAATTGAAATAAATTATCTTTTAAAAAATGAGATATTCAAATTACCATATTTTATCTTTCATCCAAAACTATTTAAAATAATATAAAATATTATATTAATAAAATTAAAATAAATATCAATAATCTTTTAAAATCAATATTTATTTCTATCGAATAATATAATTATATCCAACACTTATAAAAATTTTAATATAAATTTTTTAAAAATTCAACACTTAAATTTTCCGTTTATCGAACACGCTCTAAGTGTCTTTTACACCTTCTAATTTACTTTTATCTTACAAGAATTTGAGAATATTTAAGTTACCCATCACTAAACATACAAGAACACATTTAATAAAAATATTTAAAAATAAAAAAAATTATTAAACATTTTATAGAGTTAAAAGATTCACTGTCATGTAATCCAAAAGTGAAATTATAAAGAGTTATAGTCAAACAAAATAATGGGAGACAAAAATGCAAAAAAGGTAAATGAAACTTGTAATCTACATAAAGTAGAATTGTTAAGAAAACAAAAGTAAATGATAATGACCATGAACAATACTTTGTCATGGGTATGCTTGGTGTTATAGTTTTTCAAAAAAAAATGGATACCAATATAGAAATTATTGTATTATACATCAAGATAAATTATAAAAATAGTCACTTTTATTTACTTCAGATTACATTTTAGTTACTTACGTTATCGTTTGCAGTTAAGTTCCATTATCTCCCTAACGACAGTCCTACGTCGCAGTATTGGACTGCCACATAGGACTGACGCTAGGGAGGTAACGAAGTTTAACGGTAAAGTGACCATTTCGTAACAAAATAATAACCTAAGTGACTAAAACGTAACATTTCAAATATAAGTGACTGAAATGTAATCTAAGACAAACAAAAGTGACTATTTTATGATTTACCCTATACATAAATTATATATTGTTTTATATAATCCTCAAATAGTATATTTATTTTTATCTTGGGTATTAATTATTTTACATAAATATTAATCCATTTAAAACCAAAGATAAAAAGGGTGTTTTGGAATGTTTCTCTAAAAATTTTAATTTTTTTGGATCTTGTCCATATATAAATATGATTAATATTGGCATTGATCAAATACTGCTCTACCCTCCAAAAAAAACACCCTCAATAAATTAGATTTCTTGTAAATTTGGTTTTCTTGAATCTTCCCAAATATAACTAACTAGTTATACAAGCATGGCTTGCCCCTATATATACAAAGAATATTGCAAGAAATTCTAAATGGCAAAGGCACTTAATTGCCACCTTAAACTAGCTATACAAATAAAACCTTCCACTTTTTTTTTTTTTCTTCTCAAGTCCTAATTGAACCCCTACTATGCCCTCCTTCTTTTAGTTCATTTCCATTCCATCTCTTACCTTAAATTAATTCTCTCTTTCATAGCAAAGATCTCAAGGAAATAAGAAATAAAGTCTCTTATTTTTCTTTTCTACTTTTTTTCCCCACACCCACCACCTTTCTTTTTGATTCTTTTGCGTTCTTAGCAACATAAATATGGGGCTAAGGGACATTGGAGCTACACTGCCTCCTGGGTTTAGGTTTTATCCAAGTGATGAGGAATTGGTTTGCCATTATCTTTACAAAAAGATAGCCAATGAGGAAGTCTTGAAGGGTACTTTGGTGGAAATTGATTTGCATACATGTGAACCATGGCAGCTTCCTGGTAGATCTCTCATACTATCATGTTATTTTTTCTTTTTATATATATCAAATTATACAAAATTTCCCTTCAAGGTCTTCTCTTTTGATCACTGTGTATGGGACTGTGAAGGTGGGGAAACAATTGAGTTGTTTTCCGGTACACCGTATACGGTGGCGCTGGGAGGCAAACATGCGGTGCCATCAGCCATGTTAGCTATTTAAGACATTGACTCAACACGTTTTTCTCCTCTAAGAGAGAGAAAGATGGGAAAGCAACCACATGAATATCAATATTCACACACGGATATATAGAAAAACCCATACACATGCATGTAAGCATATATGTATAGTTTATATGCAAGTGATCAAATATTATATATGCAAGTTTAATCATCTTAATTAACCTTTAATATAAATAGAAAAAAGGGTTTGTCTTTTACATAATCATACTCATTCTCAACCTTTAGAAATAGGGTTTATTCAATTTTTTTCAACCCAATCCAAAAATTCCACTAACCCAACTTTTTTAGTGATAAGTACTCCCAAATTAGAACTGCTTTTCTTAAAAAAAACTTGTCTTCTTTTTCAGATTATATTCTTAATTCATGTAAGGAAGTTTGATTTGTTTTTTTCTCCCATTTGTTTTGTGCCACATTACAAAAAAACTTAAAAGTAAATAGAATTTTGTTTTATGTAATGGTATGATGGTCAATAGTATTTACCATTCTCACTGTGATTTAAGTTTGAATTATACTAATTTGATAGTTAATTTATATATATATACACACATTTGCACTACAATAGCCTAAAATCATGGGTATCTTCCTCTCATAATCAAAAAGTGAGAGATTCCACCTCTTCATAATTGGGTCCGGGCTAACCGTGTTAATAGATATCAAATCATGATTACATATCATCATTTTAAAGTGTTTTTTTCCCATTAGTACATTACTTTTAATAAAATAATGTATTACAATATTAAGATAATGTTCCTTCAAAAAATTATTAATTAAAATTTCCAATCGAATGTATCTCTTAGAATTTTTGTTTTGTTTATTCAAGGGATGGTGTTGAATTAGTTTTTTAAAAGTAAAATTAAAAGGTTAAATTTTATTATTAGTCCCGTTTTATCATAGGTTAGAGATTTAATTCTTGTACTCTATATTTTAAAATTTAAAATTTCAATTCTAATTTGAATAATAATAGATAAATCCGCTAGGTCAGATTTTGCTATTAGCCTATACTATATCTAAGTTATGGATTGGTAAGTTAATCAAATTCTACTCCTAACTCAAATGACTACTGTTAAATCTATTAATTAGAACAACAAGATTTTTTTTTTTGAGTATTTTAATAAATTGATGTATCAACTTATGCATAAACCGAAAAATTCTCCCTAGGAAATGATATAGGCAGACGACACGTATATATCTTCTATATAGTACAAATGTTAGCCCCTCCCAGAAAACAGCTTAGGAATTGCATGTTTACGTGGAATTTAATCATCACAAGTAAATAAAAAGGGGTTGCTTTCCCCTCAATGCATTTGTTCCTTTGTTTTTCTTCAAGGAACCGTGTAGTATTTTTATTTACTTTTTAAAGTAGAAACTGTCCATACATACTGTATTCATACGCAATACATCTTACCTTTGCCCGTATATTTCTTTCCTTTTTTTCACGTTGCTATCTCGTCTGTACTTTCCTATTTATACAGTCTCATTCATGTTCATCATATAATAGTGGCTAAAATGTTGAGTGTGGTCTTGTAATAACGTGTGACCTAGAAATAAAAAAAAGAAGAAGAAGAAAAAGGCCCACTCTTTTTTAATTTACCCTCAGTATGTAATGCCAAAAACAGATCCTTACCTTTCTTAGACATAACTCATTACGGTGACAAAGACTTACCAACACTAAGGTAGTGAATATGTTGGATACCAAAAGCAGATTTAATTATGTATTGTTTATGAACAGTAATTATTTCTCTTTTTAATCGACCATCTATTTTGTGTATGCAAAGAGGTGGCAAAGTTGAATGCAAACGAGTGGTACTTCTTCAGCTTTCGTGACCGGAAGTATGCCACGGGGTTTAGAACCAACCGCGCAACCACGTCTGGCTATTGGAAAGCAACGGGGAAAGATCGGACGGTGGTCGACCCGAGAACTGAACAAGTGGTAGGGATGAGAAAGACTTTGGTGTTTTATAGGGACCGAGCCCCTAATGGAATCAAAACGGGTTGGATCATGCATGAATTCCGGCTTGAAACCCCACATATGCCCCCTAAGGTCACATTTTACCCCCCCCCCCCCACTCTTTTTCTTTTTCAACTATATACTCATATATATATGTCTGGTCATGTATGTTGTTTGAAAATGACATCGAAAGTGAGAGATTGAAATTTAGGGAGGAGAGGTGACATATTGCAGCCATAAGTATATATATGTGTGAATTTGAGAAATAAATAAATGGTGGTTTCTCTAAGGAAACTTAAGGGAGAAGTAGAGGGAATAGTATGCAAGCTGTCCACTTACCATTAGTTCCATTTTTATGTGTTCTCATAATCAAATACTTAATTATGCTACATTATTATTATTATTTTGAAAATTAATTACTTCATTGTAAGATAAAGTCTTGCTACATCATACCATGCTACATTATTATTATGATGATATGATTATGATAAAAGAGAGAGATGTTTGAGGCTTATCATCAAGCCAAATTGGATGGACCTATTTATATGCACATGTCAGCATGTCCATTTCTCTATTTTTCATATTCTATGATATGATCATACATTTTTACCTTAATTATTCGTGTGAAAATGCTTGTTTTCTCATAGTGGTGTGGAATATTCTTTATATGCGAATTTGAAGAGTGTGTACACACACATATACACATATATGTAGGATTAATGAATTATATATATGATGATGCATTAAATATAAATCAAATAAAGAAGTTTCTTTTTTGGATTATGTAGTGTGTATATTCATATGCATATACTTTATTCATTTATATATATTTTTTTTCATGTGACAGGAGGATTGGGTTTTATGTAGAGTGTTCCACAAAAGCAAAGGAGGAGAGAACAGCACCAGGCTGAGCTCCCCAATGATATTGGAACCCTCAATTCATGCCCCTTCTTTAGCCGACCAAACCACTATGGCTTGTGGGTATCATCATCAAATCAACTCTTTAGCCACCAAACCTGCCCATCAAAGCCATGGCCAAAGCTTGCTAAATCTGCTTCAATATAATTATCATCAGGAAAATGACGACGACAACAAAAACAACAACAATCTTCACTGCAGCAATAATGAAGTTAGCTCCAAAGTCGATGATGACTACGAGTTCTTGTGGGACATGAACATGGAAGAAAACAGCTTGGGAGATGATGATGATCATCATCATCATCTTATTCATGGGGTGGCTTCCAACTCGGACGACATGAGATTTGAGATTGATAATAGTATGGTTTTCTTATGAAATATGTATTGAATACCTTATGAAAGATCAGAGGGAAAAAGAAAGAGAGGGAAAATTACCATTAATTTGTTGATTTGCGATGTTGGTGTGGTGTTTGTCTTTGACGATTCAATGGATGTTTAGAAGATTGTGTGTCTTTCTTAGTATAGGGTTTATATATATTTTTTTCATACAACATTGGGCATTGTAGAAATTTTATATCATTTATATAAATAAGGCATATATTAATTCTTCATTGTTGTTTCCTAATAGATATTTTATCTTCTTGGAATTCAAATATTTATATATAATAGTAGATTAAGTTTTAGTTCGATTGGCATGGACATTATTACTAATGTAGGAAGATTTGGATTCGAGTGCATTGAATTGTGTTATTTTCTTATTTATAAGTTAGAGAGCGGTGGAATAAGCTTGTTTAAAATGTAAATTGAGCTTAAATTTCATTATTCAAAGCTCAAGTCCGAACCCGATCGATATATACATATTAATTTGTATTCTTGAGCGACGTACAAATTGAATGTATATTGTGAAAATATTTAGCATATAATATTATTATAATTCTAAAATTTTGATATAAAAATAAAAAAGCGTTTTCTTATCATTAATAAATTTTGTAACATAAAGTTAGCTGTGGAAATTATATATATTTGCTAAAATAATTATATATTAATTAAAATAATATATTAAAATCAATATAGATATCATTCTACTAATACAAAATATTAAGCCACATAAACGAGTCAAAGGGTAAAGTACTTGCCCCTAAAAATAAAAAAATCGTGATTTAGCCCCCTTATAAATGATGAAATTATAAATTTATATATGGCAAAATCGTACTTTGATCCTCAAAAATAAATAAAAAATCTTTTTTATCCTTTATGTTTATTTTACAACCCATGTTTGAGCTTCATATCTGCTTTTTCTAATAATATCATCTCCAAGATTCGAACTTGTGTTGTCTCCTTATGAGTTCTATATACTTTATCATTACACGTAACACTTCTTAATTAGTAAAATTATAAAGATATTGAGATAACATAATTTTTTTTTGGTGAAAAGAACAGATGAATTACATTAAGTACATAAAATAACCATTAGCTTTATCTTCTTGAAGTAAATCTAAAATTTCCTTAGGAGCCTCATCAATGACTTGCAAGTTGGATTTCCAGCTTAAACTAATTTTAGCAGGACGATCTGCTGCCAAATTCAGATTTCTTGGAATGTGTTTGATCTTCCACGCACTCCCCTTTCGATTGTATGATGCGCTGAGTTCTTCGATGCACAGTAATCCCTTAGTCTTCCAAATGCAAAGCAGTCAAATTCTGAGCAACTTCAAGGTTACCAGTCATGATGATGATCCGTCTATAACCTCTATTTAGCAAAATAAGGATTCTATCTAGGATACCCCAAACTTCAGCCTCAAATGGAGAACATATACCTAAGAATCGAGTGAATCCCACTATCCAATTTTCGTCATGATCTCGAGCCACACCCCATCAATGGATAAGTACACCTAGATTTCATCTAAATTATTCGTGAGATTTGAACTTTGAGTATTATTCTTGTGATCATCATGATGTGATACGTATTGACGAACCCAACAACTAGAGACTTTCACCACTTCAGTTGCTGTCCAGGAAATATGCTGGAAGATGAATAAATTCCTATTTTTCCAGATACGCCAAGCAATTAAACCAAACAGACATGACCAAATGAGATAACATAAATTTTAAATCATTAAAGTTAGGATAGTAAACTTCTCTCAAATTTTTAAAAAAATATTTTAATTGTATATTTTAAACAATTAATTTTATCTCAAAATTTAAAATATTTTAAATTGTAATTAACGTCATAATATACATTGTTGTTTAGCAATATGGCACTAAGTTAAAGTGCCACTTGTCATCACCGGATTGTTATTTAAAGTTCGTGTACTTTTTTATATAATATATTAGTTTTTTTTCCCATGTAATGCATGAGTTGATTGTGTGTATTAATCTAATTTAATTATATTTATTTGTTAAAATTTTAATACAAAATTTGAATTTATTGACAAATTAAAAAATAAATAATAATTATATAAGTTACTAATGCATAAATTTTTAATATATATATATTAACTTTATTCATCAAAATATTTTTTAATTAAAATTTTACCTTTAATATTAATTTAAACATAAAAAATTAAACATTAACTACAAATAAAAAAAGACAATAAAGTAGAATATACCAAACTTAAATATTTAAATTTAAATTTAAATTTATTCAATATTTAATCTCATCTAATTTTTTTATAATATAATAAAATTATCGACGGCTTTGATAAAAATTTTATATAGTTTTAATATTGGTTAATAATTTAAATAATTTGTTTGTGTGTCAAGCAAAAACACTACTTATTTGTCATCGTTTTACATATGCTACTTACCATTATTTCTAAAGAACTTATAATATATAATACATATATATGCACTAGTTTCTTATTCGTGTAATGTATAGGTAGATCGTATGTATTACTTTCCAAAGAAATTTATGATGGTTTATAAAAAATTTCTCTATATATTATAAATGTGTTCATGAGTCGACAAGTTGAGACTTAATTTAAAAAAAAAAAGCTCGAACCTAAGTGAAGTATGGTCCAATTTACCCAAAAGCCCATATCACTATTTAAAAATAATACAATATATATCACTATGAAAGTATGAATAGCTCTATTGTATTATAAACTGAAATACTGAAATATATACATTTTTAGATCAGCTTGTGTACTATATAAGTATTTAATTTCGACTATAAAAATGATTTTTGTTTAGAATAATTTTAAAAAATTATTCGAGAATAATTATATTAAATACACCTCCTTTTTAAAATAATCGTAATTAAAATGATTGTTGATTAGAATATCTCTTATTAAGAATAATTACGGTTCAAAACAATTCTCATTTGAAACGATTTTTGCCAATGGCGACACCATCATAGAATAATGCATTTCTAGAACAACGACTCATAGAATAAGATTACCACAGAAAGTGTGACTGCCAAGAAGTATTTCGTAGAATATATTGCACCTAGTATTGCTTCACTAAACTAGAAATATGGCAGAATTCCTTTACTCTTAAGATGTTCTTGAGTACTAGATTCATTTTTTTGTGTATTCAGATTTTATTGATATCGAATACAGATTCAAAGCAAATATGTATTATCTGAATTTGGATTTATTATTCTCCTGTTGCAGAAAATTTAAAATACTAATTAATCCATCCATCTTTTCATGATTATCCAATTATTTAAGCTAAAATTATTTATACATCCTCAGGTGAACTTCACATGTATATAATAAGACATTATTATGTCAATTATTTGGTGGATATACATATATTCCATAGCTGATAGTGTGTTGAAGGAGAAAGAAAGCCAAAAAGCACCCAACCCCACTTTACAAAGTACAATCATTTTGAGTAAATACAAGGCTCACTTTGTGTTATCAATCATAATAATAATGCAATTGTATTACTCTTCTTTTTTTCTTTTGAATAATTCAATTATTTTTGGCACTTGTATCCCTCTTTCTAATCATTATGCTCTTGAGTCGTTTAATTTAGGGTTATAAAATTAATATAATATTTTGAGTCTCGTTTATTAAATCAATTAATTTTGTTATTAAACCCTCTACTTTATGTAAGTTGTGGATTTAGTATATGACATTTTTAAATTTTAGTTCTAACCAGATGATAACTGTTAAATTCGTTAAGTTAAGTTCAGTTGTTTTTTAAGTTTGATATGTCAAACATATTATCACACGTGTAATGCTACGTCTGTTTGCTATTTTCACATATTACTCACAAAAAATCAATTAATAGACTTAATGACTACCGTTTGCATTAAGATTAAAATTTTAGAATCCAAAAAATATAACTACTAAAAATTATCCAATTGGTAAGCATAAACTAAATTTATAACTTTACGCATAATACAATACTAATAACATAATTTAACCAAACAGATTTAGCTGTTATCATTGGGTCAGGACTAAAATTTTAAAATTCGAAAAATACAAGGACAAAAATTGGTCAAGTTATAGAAGTACTAAATCCACAAATTACATAAAGCACGGGGTGTAATAGCAGAATTTGAGCTTTCATTTTTGTTCTGGTGAAATCAATTGGGCTCTTTAAGATCACAAGAAAACTGCTCCAATGGTTCTTTATTATGGGTTGGGCTTCAAGACCAAATTAAAAACCGAACTCATAATGCTTGTTTCCAAAAAGGTTGAGGTGGAATTATATTTTCTTCAACCACAATTACGATTATAACTAATATATTTAAATCAAAATCGAAATAAATTTTGATATATTAAAATAAATGATGAAATTATAATTTAATATATAGTAAAATTGTGCCCTTAAACCCAAAAATTTAAATATATATATAATGAAATCGGGGATGAAGCTAGAAAAAATTTTTAGGGTTAAAATTAAATTTTATTTTTAATAGCTTATATCTTTATAGTTTTAAAGGATTAAATCAAATTTTATCATTTTTAAGGGAGTAAAATATAATTTTACTTTTACTAATTTAAAATTTTAAAATTTCTAAAAAGCTTAAATGAATAATTTTCTATTTTAATAGAAACCGGACTTGCATAATTATATTTTAATCTCTCAAAAATATATACCTAATTAGTATGAATAGAAACCTTAACTATAAATAAAATGATTCATTATATAGATTGAAATATAAGGTGATGTTATTGGTGGGGGAAATTGAATGGAAAGTCGGGTTTTTTACTAAACTAGGACAAAAAAATAAAAAAAATTCAAAATAATACAAATGAAAAACTATGTACCAAAGTATATTTGGGGTGGTGCCGCCTATGGCAGAGGCATGACCACCCCATGTCCAATAAAAAATTACTGTTACTGTCTGTTAAATTGCGGCACAGGATTGAAATGTAATAATATAATGTATTCAGGGACCTGTTATGCAATTGTTCTATTTAGAATGACAGCTGAAAAAAAGGGGTAAGGGTGCCGTCTGAAGTGTGGCGGCACCAAACTTAAAATATGACTAATTTCTTTGTTAGCCCTCATTATTTATTATTTTCTTTTTATTCCCCTTCAACTCAATATATTATATTTAAACAAGCCCTTAACCTATTTTTGTAGTTAAATAACCCCTTAACTTATGGTTTTACTCATAAAAGCCCTTCATTTTAATATTAAAGTAAATATATTTTACTCAAAGTAAAGCTATTTAAAAAAATATAAACTAATTCACATTTTATGTTGATGTGAATAGTTTATTAAATAAAAATAAAATTTTAAAATTTCTTGAGAGTGCTTATATACATGATATTCTTAACTATTCTTTCGAAAATTTTGATTATTTTTTAGATTTTATGTTGATGTTAAAGTGTATATAATTTTATTGCATCAACAAAAATTAAGATAAAAGCTTGAAATTTTAAAATATATTTACTTTAATATTAAAATGAAGGGCTTTATGAGTAAAAGCTATAATTTAAGGGTTTATTTAACTACAAAAATAGGTTAAGGGCTTATTTAAAAAATATAGTGAGCTGAAGGAAAATAAAAAAAAAATAATAAATAATGAGGGCTAACAAAGAATTAGTCATATTTTAAGTTTGGTGACACCCTTACTTTTTTTCTAAATGGAACAATTCATAACATGTCCCTGAATACATTATATTATTATATTTCATCTGTGTCATGGTAGACGAATAAAGATTTTTGATTGAACATGGGTGGTCATGCCTCTGTCATAGGCGGCACCACCTCAAATGTACTATTTTGATACATAATTTCTCATTTATATTATTTTGATTTTTTTTTATCCTAGTTTAGTAAAAAACCCTGGAAAGTCAAATTTTCTTGTGATGTGATTTGACTCTAGATTTGCTATAGCATCATTCAAGTGAAAAAAAGGAAAGGAAAGGATAGTATATCGTATGATTTGAGGCATGAAAAACTACAACCATTTATATACACTTGATTACATAATACTAGTACAGTAACAGTAAGGAGCAAGGCTGCCCACCGGCCAGCACCGCAGATAAGCGATGACCACAAAGTATGAAGTTGCAAAATCAGCCAAGCTTCACGTATATATCATGTCGGGAACCACGTACCCTCACTCACATTGTATAAAGCAGAGGGAAGCGGTTGGTATTCAGCATAATTAGCTAGTTAGCTAGCTAGCTAGCTAGCCCCGGTGGTCCTCACCCTCCCCTTACCTAGCTCACTGTTTGTTTACCAATTTCACCCAAATCCTTCCAAAAACCATAATTACCACACAGACACTATTCTTCCTCTCGTACCTACTACATCGCATCTGCCATGCACCAATACCTTGTAATTCTCTACATATGCTACTGCTGAAAACCCTCGAAAATTTTTTGACTGGGGTTGGAATTTATAAGTCAGGGTTGTGTTGTTTGAATGGGAGTTGGTGGTGGGTCACATCCCCAACATCCAGATTTCAGGCCGACAATCAAACCCCATTTTTTATTTTTTGAGCTTTTTCCAAATCTCAAGAACCGGAGGCAGGTGAGGGTTCATAGCTAAGGAGGATCATAAATAGGGGCACTACAGCTGATTGAGGGAGTGGTGGAGAGGTAGCAGAAACAGTTAAATTTGTCTGCTACCGTTATCTTTGTGTGTGAGGGGGGGTCAGAACGAGAAAAGATGGTTCAAAAAAAGATTATGCATTGAAATTAATTACAAAAAAAGAATGAAAATGACCTGCAAATACATGCAAGTGAAAGGTGGATTAATAATGGACCCCTACAGGCAGATACTTCAGCTACTTGACAACTCTCTTCGTTCCCTGTTTACTCCTGCTGTGGCCGTTCAAGGTATCTCTGTCAATGGAGACTGTTGTAACTGTGTATATAGCTAGATTCTTTAACTGTCTGCAATTGCTTATTGGGAGCAGTGATTCTCACGCTGCTGCAGTCTTGCACTTTCATGCACTTCTATGACTCTATGTATTGGCATTGACAGTGCAAAATTATAAAGTAAATTGAAGCTTAACGTTACTTAATAGTACTCCTCAAGGCCTTTGATAATATAAACAAATATTTGTGAGTTACTTGGCTCTAAATATGTGGACAATAGCTTAGAAAGTACAAAGTAAAACGATGCTTTTGTTGTTGTTGACTGTTGTGGTGTGTTTGAACCAAGAAAAAGAACAATTCTTAGTTCAAAAGGGGACCGTACCATGAAAAGAAACAGAAAGCCCTTAATTTAGCTGTAAGCACCGAAGAGTTTAGTTTGTTTTTTTTACCTCATGTCCATGCCTCTATAAGCTAGGAATGAAAAGCTTAAAGCTCCAAAACCGAAAAGAAACAAACCAGACGTGGACACATAAGAGATAGAGAGAGAGGTGTGGACAGCTGCAGGCGACATAAATAAAGGTATATATAAATGAGGAGCCAGCAGAGCAGGGCCAGGAGACAACCACCGTGTATAGTACAGGGAAAAGCGATTACCCACACGTGGTAAAAAACAGAAATGGCAGTCCCCTATCTATATCAATTTGCAGACGACGTACTACGTATCATTGCTTTACTCTTAAGGGAGGCCCCCATGCAATGCATTCATTCATTCATTCTCATCCCTCTCAATAATATATATTTATCAGACAAATGGTTTAACATTTTGTACTTCCTCTCAATAATATATATTTATCAGACAAATGGTTTAACATTTTGTAATTCGATTGAAGAAAAAATTTTATTTCTTCATTGCGTCTCGGTTTTCAAAAGTATTTTTTAACCTATTTATTCATGTTTTAGTATTTAAGTCAATAATAAATTAATTCAATTAATAATATTTAATCATTCTCGTATTTTATTTTTAATTTATCTAAATTCTATGGCTCGGTGGGAAATATTAGTCCATTTCCCTAAACCACGAAAAGAGAGAGATGATGACGACAAACATTGATAAATTGTACTTAGTAAATTTTTTTCACTCGGATGCTCCCTAAAAAACTACTTACAACCTTTTAACCCATTTTCGTAAACCATAAACACTAACTAGTGGGTAAACTTGCTAACCACAAGTTGCAATCTGTAATGCATAAACTTGACACTTATATGTGTCGAGGTCTGTGTAGTTAATTGTCTTTTCAAGTTGTCATCCACATTAGGAATTTCTCTAAAATGAACATTTGAAGTGTAGCTTCATTGAATATGATACCAATGGTTTATGAGTTTAATACAATAATTTAAGGTTTAAGATTCTCATTTAAAGTTTCAAGGCAACTGACATGTATTACACTAAACTCGCGACCCTCCAATTTTGAGTTTAGATGAACAAGTAAAGTTGTGACCCAATATTTTTTACTATTACTTTTTGATATTGTGATCCATAGTTGTGGTTTTAGAAATCTATAAATGTAAGTTGTCGTGCTAAACTCAGGCACTAAAAACCCATAACTCCATAACTCATGTGTCTAATCCTTGTAGACTAAACCTTAAATCTTTCTCAATAACCTCTAACTTATTTTCCTGAACACCTTATTGTAAACAACATTTGTTAAACATTGGAGGGTAAAGATGGAGGAAATACAATTATGTCGAGAGTAAATCAAACTCTATAATTTATGGTTAGGTGTATAAGAAAATGCATTAGTGTTTAGTGACGTAATGGGTTTAAAGTTTAGAGCTAGTAATAGGATGAACAATTCACCCAGATAAATAAAACACCTAGTAAAGTCAAATAACCATGAAATGTAAGTAGGTCAAATAAAATAAAAGAACTTAACATCTACTAGTGTCAAGCTCCATAAAAATGAGTATGCTTAAGGAATCTCTTCAAAGGCTTGGAAAATAAAAAGATTCCTACACTTGACACCTATTGAGTTTATTTGTATTTAAATTAGAGTTGGGTTAGGACTCAAGAATCTCTAGCACTTTTGACTAGAGGGAATTATTAAACTCAACACCCATTGTTGTCAAGTTTTGCATCATAAAGTAGGGTTAGATTTTTTAAATCTCTGGAATTTCTAAAAAGGTTATTGAACTCAACACACATAGGTGCTGAACTAGTTGATTCATGATGGCTTGACAACTCTGATTAAGGTTGTTGA
Organism: Gossypium arboreum; assembly: GCF_025698485.1. Classification (NCBI taxonomy): domain Eukaryota; kingdom Viridiplantae; phylum Streptophyta; class Magnoliopsida; order Malvales; family Malvaceae; genus Gossypium; species Gossypium arboreum. The sequence continues at coordinate 3,222,179 of NC_069076.1, forward strand.
AATGAATACACTAAACTCGATACATGTAATTGTCTTATTGGATCATTAAGATATTGGAAATTGTATTGTGAGTTTGGAATATTGGTTGTGGATTGTGAATTTTATTGAAGGGGTTTGTTATTGTATGCATGAAAAGATAGGGTTTTAATACCTATTTAGTAGGAGATTGAATAAAACTTAAGAGTTATTAAGAAAACCAATAGGGACAAATGCTATTGTCAAATGAATTTTATAGAAATAGAAGGTCAAAACCATATGAAAATTTCCATTAGACCTAACCAAGAGTGTTAAAGTTTGAACAATTACACAATGTCTAATCTCGATGTCGTTTAGGGAAGTATTAGGTGTCCAACTATTGCAACCAATAAGTTTGATATAAAGTAGGCCATACTACAAATGTTACAAACAATCGACCAATTTAAAGGTTTGCCTGGTGAGGACCTGAACCAACACTTGAAGAATTTTCTTGCTTTTTATTATACCTTCAAGGTTAATAAGGCCTCCAAAGAAGCAATTAAGCTTAGGTTATTTTCATTTTCTCTTAGTGATAAGACATTCTTGTGGCTCAATGACGAATGGGCTAACCAATTTTTGGCTAAGTACTTTCCTTTAAACAATACGATAAAACTTGGGATGGATATCACAAACTTCTAGTAATATGAGGGAGGGACATTATATAAGGCATAAGAGCATATATGAGTCATGAACAAGACCTAAGTGGTGAATGTCATGCAATAGGATATGTTCAAGGAATAGTAGACTAACTAAAAGCCTTGAACTAAGATAGACACTAGCTTTGATAGGAACTCTAAGAAAAACTTGTCACTACCTAATAACCATATCTGAGTCATGAACAAGACCTAAGTTATGAGTGAAATTACGTGATTAATAGGTTAGGCAATCCCTGTGCCCAAATTATACTCTAGTTGGAAAAATCACCCAATTTTTTGTTAGAACAATGACCTAGTTACCAACTATTAAAGGACACCATCTATTGGAAAAATTCAGTTTAGAAAACAGTTTTGCTACAGAAGGAAAAATTGTTTTCTACACTTGAGCAATTGTAATATTTATACGTGGTAAAGTATATTCTCGAATTTTGACCAATATGATCTTTTCTGCTATTCTTGAACTTCGACTTGCTTAGAGTATGGGCTATAATCACGAACCAATGAACTATTGGAAAAAAATTTGGTTTGAAAATGATTTTCTTGCACAACGAAAAATTTAAACTTTGAAAACTGAGCCGATTTGTCATATTTATAGTAATAAACCCTTTTACCGAAATCGCACATGTGTTTTCGGCTAGAAGGATCCTTGTCGTTCCCGAATTTCAACTGAACAACCTTGTCAGCTATTCTCGTACCATAAATTGCTTCGAGTGTAGGCTCGAACCAAAAATTATATACTTTACTTTCAGAGGGAATGCAAATTTCTCTTCAATAGAAACTGATAGAATTTTTATTTCAAAAAATAGAATTTATATTTAGAAAATAAATTCTCACTATTTTCGGGTAGAATAACAATACATCAAAGTTGTATATTTAGCCTTACTAATGCCATCTATTTATAAGAAGAAGAGGTGAAACCCTTTTTGAATTATAGAAATTTATTTCAATAGAAAAATGAACTCCTAGTAAAATTAGGATTAGGAGGCTGCAACCCTAGTTAAATTAACTAGGGTGTGCCATCCCATGTGTTGAAAAAATTCGATTCTGAAAAATTTTCTTTTACAACGAAAAGTAAAAACTTGAAAACTGACTCAGTTTGTGATGTTTATATCAATAAACCCTAAACCAAATTCGCACATGTGTTTTTGGATAGACAGATCCTTGTCATTCCCAACTTTCAACCAAACGATTTCTCTGCTATTCTCATACCACAAACTACTTCAAGTGTGGGCTCGAACAATTCGAATAAAACACAGAACTAGAAATAATTTTTTTTTCTTTGATGTGGAAATGAAAATTCTCTTCTCAAGAAACCAACAAAATCGTTATTCCAGAAAATATATTTAATTCTTAAAGAATAAAAGTCTTTATTTTCACGTAGAATAACGATATTTGAAAGTTGTGTAAATAGCCCTACCAGTGCCATCTATTTATAGGGAGAGAAGATAGACCCATTGTCGAATTGTAGAAGTTTATTTCAACTAGAAAAACAAGCTCTTAGTCTAACTAGGAGTATAAGGGGAAACAGTCCTAGTTAATAATACTAGGGTTTGTTGTCCCACACTTTTACATAAGGGACTTTTAGGCTTCTTCCATATTGAGTCCAATTACAAGTACTTCCCGGGCTTTTAATGTAATAACCCGTTTTTCAATAGTGTCGAAAACAGTGGTTTCGTGACCACAATTCTAACGAGTGAGTCTATAAATATTATTATTTAATATTTATTAGTCAAATATTATGATATAAATAATTTTGATTTAATAATTTCATTTAATTGGATAATTAGTTAAGTACAAGTGGTTTTGAAAAATGAGATATCAGGACCTCATTTTTATAAACCAAGCTTATAAATATTTTTATTAAATATTTACGGAGTTAATAATAGCATGTTAAATCATTTTTGTTGTATCTGATAAATTTGAATGCATGTTGAAAAATGCCCATTGTTTCTAATAAATCTGATCACATGTTAAAATCATGCCTATTGTACTGATTCTATTACTGCCATTGTATGCCATACTGCATTGCATTTGGGTTGAGGCGTTTGTGAAAGGAGGAATCTTTGACAGTTTAATTGCAATTCTAGTGGTTTAACCACATATATCTTGTAGCTTGACTGCAATTACTAATGGCTTGTCCACATATTTCTGACAATATATTTGCATATCTGAAGGCTTGTCCATATACATTTCTGGCAACTTGAATGCAATTACTGGTGGTTTTTCCACAATACGGCCTGTTTTTGGATGGATGAGTTCTGGGAAACTCTTACTGTGGGGTGTAAGGAGTTAGGTAGGAACTTATCTGAAAATATTACATCGACATGCTTATGCATATTGAAACTGTGAATCTGTATTGTTTTAATTTTTTGTTTAATTACTAGCTTGAATGCTACGTTTACTATCTTATATTGATTACTTGAGTTATGACTCACACTAAGCTTATTAGCTCACTCTTTAATCTACTGATTTATTTTTCAGATAGTCCTCAAGTTTAGGACTTAGACACAGCTTTTGAAGGAGCAACTCAAATGTTTTTATATTTAAAGTATTTTAAACTTAATTTTAATACTTGTTTTGGGACTGATATAAATTTTATTTTGATTGTAGCATGGGGTTTTAATTTTCGATTATTTTAATTGCATGACATTAAAAGTTTTAAAACTGCTTAAATTGGTATTTGAAATGATTATGCATGAAAATTCATTTTTAGTAAATAAAAAAAAATTGTCAATATCACTCTTTTCTACTACAATATTGAAAACTAGTTATTAATAAAATTCAAATTAGTTTTCAAAATAATTAATCTTTACAAATGCAATTACTAAAATCAATCAATTTTCGAAATTAACATGTTTTTTGCGGAATTAAGAGAAACATTTGATTTCACTAGTTTTGAACGGATAAGCAAATGGTTTAAAAATATTTTTGAAATACGAAATTTTAACTAGGCCATTTTGGTGGTCAATGTTGCCTTCAGAATTTGGCCATAACGTCCAGGACGGTTTTGTGAGGCTTTACTTCTAGCTAATAAAGTCTTGGCAAATAGGTCCACAAGGTTTTTCTTATATGCGACCTTGACTACATCTACGATTTTGTCTGCAACTGTCTCCCTTATGATGTGATACTTTCTATCAACGTGTTTTGTCCTCTTATGGTTTCTCGTGTAACAGCCCGTTTTTAGTGGTGTCAAAAATAGTGGTTTCGGGACCACAATTCTGATGAGTGAGTTCTTATTTTAATATTTATTTAAAGTTTACAGGATTATATTAAGATCGTATTAAAGTTTCGTTAAGAAATTTTGACGTTTAAATGGTTAATTAGGTAAAAAAGACTAAATCATAAAAGGTGTAAAAGTTTAATTCTATTAGTTAAAAGGGATAAATGACTATGGAAAGGAAAAATAATGGACTAATATAGTAATTATACCATTTAAAAAGTTAGTGACTATGGAAAGGAAAAATAATGGACTAATATAGTAATTATACCATTTAAAAAGTTAGTGGATGTGCATGGACAAGGTTTTATTAAATTTTTTATTATTATTAAGGGTGAATTGGTAAATAAAGCTAAAATAAACTATGAAAAATGCTATCATCTTCCCCATTTCTCTTTGGTTTGGCCAAAATCACCATTTTTGAAGGGGGGAGCATTTGGTTTCTTCTTCTACCTTGCATGGTATGATTTTGTGTCCCGTTTTTAATAATTTTTATGTTTTTAAGTTCGTTTTAGCTTAATCTAGCTAGCCTGATGATTAATTTGCAAAACTGTTAAAGGTTGAGGGACTTACCATAGATGTTTTTGAATGTGTTTTGAAGTTATTTAATAGATTATTAATCTTGGTTGTTAAATAAACATGTTTTATTAAGTAATTTTTGATGAATTTTGAAATATGGATTAAATTGTTAAAAGTACAAATCCATGGGTATAGTTGTGAATTGTTGGTAATAATGGGTTGTTTCAAGGTCTCTTGTAATATTGGTTAACATGGATTTAGGTTAAAATGAGTAAATATTCAAGTTATGAGTTTAAGGATTAAATTGTGAAAAGTTAAAGCATTAGGGATAATTTGATAATTTTATATAAATATGAATTATGGATTAAATTGAATACTAGATGTACTTAATTGAATGAAATTATTTATTTAGATCAAGATAAACCACAATCGGACTTATATCGAGGAAAGGCTAAAGCTTCAGATTAGTGTTCGACTCTACTTCTACGACCTTAGTTATCGAGGTAAGTTCGTATGAACTATGATCATATTAATGTTAGTTAAATTGATTATTTTCTATGTTATGTTAATATAAATGGACATGAAATTGTAAATGTATCGACGTATGAATAATTGACAGATAACAAGTCCCGTTTGAACCTTAAGAATTCTTAGGATACAAATGACATGTCATTAGGGATTTCATATTTCGAGTGCTAGTCTTGAATGTCCTATCAATGGCTGAGGTCTTGCATTTGTTGTGGATTCTCAAAAACTCGTGTGAGCAGCATCGTGTAACTTACATTTCGACCCACAGCTCGTGTGAGCAGGGCCACTTCACAGCTCATGTAAGCATCATTGAAACCGAAAGATTACAGTTATATGGAAAGGTAGACTATGTGTATGAGTATTCCCGAGTATCCGATGCAATTCTAGATGGTTCAACGAGTAAGAGAAGGAATGGTATGGTAAGTAAATAAATGAAATGGTTCATAATCTATGAAAAGGCAAATGTAATAAATGATGTGCATATGAAAATCTACTTATATTATGGTTAAGTTCATATGTACCATGGATGAGCTTACTAAATTGTGAGTTTGATGATGTTGTATAGGCCTATACTAAGCTTATAGCAGTGGTAATGATTTTATGCTTTATTTATGAATTGTGTTAATGAAATGGTAAGTTATGTTTAAGTTTGTACGAGCTTACTAAACACCCGTTGCTTACGTAGTTACTTTCCTTTATTTTATAGATATTTGGAAGCTCGACCGGTTGGAATCTCAATCGGTTGGAAGTTCATCGGAGACTTATCATACTATCTAGCAACCATTTCAGTAGTTTTTGAGTATTTTTGCCAAGTTTAATAATGGCATGTATAGGGTCTTTTGTAATGGTAGTTTATGAATATGTTAATGGTTATTTGATATGTTCATACTTGTGAAGTTGATGTTTGAATTTGATGAACTTTTAATACTCGTTTAAGTTAGGTCATTTTGGCCATTCTTAAGTACTTATATATAAGGCTCTTTTGGTATGTATGTGACGGTTTGGAAATGGTCATTTGTGGTATCATGTAGTGGTTAAATGAACTAGGTTTGTATGCTTGGAATATGACAATATTGACTTGTTTTGGTAAATGATGTTTGGTATAATTGTGGTGCCTTTGAATGGCATATTGGTTAGATGAATTAGGATGTTTGAAATGGTATGTTAAGTATAATGGGTCTATTTTGCCCGGAGCCCAACAACATAAATAATAAACCAATTTTAAACCAAAAACAATTAAAAACAACAGTAAAGTCCATAATGTCCAAATACAATAGCCTAACAGGCCCAACCAAATACTTAACCCCACTTTACAACCCAAAACTAAAGTCCAAAATACAAAAAACAACCGGCCCAATAACAGAATCGGCCCAAAAGGTTAACATTCACAGAAAACCCTAGGGCTAGCAAGCTTCAACCGCTGTCACTCCTCCACGCACGCCACCTCCGTACGGCGACCGTATCTCTGTAGCTGCAAGCCAATAAGAGGAGAACACAGCAACAATAGAAGACAAAAAAAAAAGCTTTGTATTTTCTTCTTTCAGCTATAAAAAGCCAGAAAAACACATGTATTTTCTCCTTTTCAGAGACAATAATACGAAATAAAAAGGCAGAAAACAGAGAAATTTTAAAAGGTGGTTTCATTATTGTTCTTCTTCTTTTCATTTTTATTCTGTTTATCCTTTAGAGAAAACAAAAATATAAAAGAAAAAGTCGAACCTTACCCCTTTGGTGCGGTCGCGTCGTCATGGGAAGTGCTGAGGTCGTTATCTCTAATGAAAGATGGCATTTTTGGGCTTAGAGAGTCGAAAAAGCCCAAAAAAATGGCATTTTTTCAATTTTTCGGCCACCGCGGTGGTCCGCCGCCGGAGCCATGGCCGGATACTTGGGGGAAGAGAGAAAGTTTGAAAGCTTTTTTTTTTTTTAGGGAAATGAGAAATGAAATAATTTTTTTTTAAAACTTAAATAGATGAAGCAAAACGACATCGTTTTGCTTTAGCCCTTAAAGGGCTAAAATGGCGCCATTTTGCCCTTGACCCATCCGACCCGACCCGCTCCGGCCTAGGATCCACGTGTTTTTTTGCGAAAGGGTTAATTGCACTTTTAGCCCTTCTGCTTTTTTATTGTTTTACAATTTAGTTTTTTATTTTTATTTCGACCCTATGATTTACTTCACTTTACAAATTGGTCCAGAATTGAACGGTGTCGTTTTGGAGGTAGGGTGTAATTGCTCAGTTAGTCCCTCCTTGTTATTCGCACGTTCAATTTTGTCATTTTCTCCTTTATTCATTTCGGATTAGCCCCAAATTTTTATTTTAAAATTCAATTTGATCCATTTTCATTATTTTTGCTATTTTATTTTCAAATTAATTAATATAACATCATTGTTATTATCAGCATTATATTTATTTGATATTCATGCGCCTAAACTTTATATATATATATATTTATTTATTTATTTTAATCTAACATCTATTTATTTGTATCCCTTTATAATTTTTTAAAATGTTAGGTTTATTAATATTATTATTATATCATTAAATCGATTAATTTAATTAATATCAAATTTTTGTTTTATCTATTCTTTTAAATAAACTTTATTTATTTCATCGTCTCCTATTATTGTCATTTTACTATTTATTTATTTATTTATATCTTTATATATATACCTTCAAATTTTAGATTATTATAATTATTGTTATTATTATTTTATGTGTTTTATTTAATATTTTTATTTCTTTTATTTATTTTTTAAATTTTTATTTAGACCTTTTTTTTATTTGTTTATTTACTTATTGTCTTTATTGATAATTAGTTTGTCGGTTATTTATTTATCTTATTGTTATTTGTTATTCTCATTATTGATCCCCATATTATCGTTTGCATCATTATTCTTTTTGTTGTTTATGCTTGACAACATTATGGTTCGTTAATGCCAATGCTATGTGTTATTTTTTTATGCGATATTATTGTCACTTCAAATGTGTGTTGTACTATTGTTATTAGCTGCGTATGACCCCTTTTAAAAGTTTTAAACAATTTTTTTTTAACATAATTAAATAAACTAAGTATATGTATCATTTTTAGCATTTCACTAATTTCCACCTAAATTCATAAAAAAGGAGTTTTTAATAAAGGCAATATTCCGTGTTTAGAAATTCTAGAGATCGTGCCCTAACGTACTTGGTTTCGATTTTTCTCGTTTGACTCAAATGACCGAATACCCTTTTAAAATTAAAATGCATGAGTTTTGAAAATCAAAAGACAAGCTTATTCTCGAGGTTTTGAAATGTCGTGTCTTAACGTACTGGATGTGCATTTTATTACTTCGAGACAAGAAGGTCTTTAGCATCCGCTTCGATTTACCCAAGCATTTTTGTAAGATTAACATTAATAAAAAAGGATGATTGTATTTTTAAATTCTTTACAGATTTTCAACTTTCGGCATTAAGACATTAATTAATCAATTAGGTACCAATTTTAGGCATTACGAGGGTGCTAACACTTCCTCATACGTAACCAACTCCCGAACCCTTTTTTCTCAAATTTCGTAGACCAAAATCGTTGTTTTAGTAAATCAAAACATTTTATTAAAATAATTAAATCACAAGGTGACCCGATCACACCTCATAAAAAAGGATTGGTGGCTACTCCCTTCGTTTTTTTCTTAAAATAAAAGTCGACCCCGTTTTTTAAAAAAAACAGTTTCGACATTGAGTGTGTGTAAATGATATTTTAAGTCCCTTGAATGTATGCCCAAATTGTATGGATGGCTAGGTATGATTTGGCCTTGAAATGACATGAATTTTGGGTTAATTTTTAGATCACACGGCCTGGGGCATGGGCCATCACACGGCTGCGTGACACGCATGGCTTGGTGACACGACCATCTGTCATTTGAAATTTCTTAGTGTTTTAAGTCAGTGAGTTACACGGCCTAGCACACGGCCGTGTATAGCAATTCAGAGAGTTATAAGGCATGCGACATGACCGTGTGACCTTACTCAGTGAGTTACACGGGTGAGGACACGGGTTGGGACACAGTCGTGTGTCCTTTGTTTGGTTGTTACACGGCCTAGCCACATGGCCGTGTAACCCATGTTTTTTAACTTTTTACCAAATTTTTTGTTTTGTTTCAAATTAGTCTTAAACTGCTTCTAAGTTATTTTTGGGCCTCAAAGGCTTGATTTAGGGACCAAATGCATATGTTTGATTGTATTTAATGTGATTAACTTAAGTAATGTTTGATTATTGTATTGAGATGTATTAAGGTTAAATGTTTTTTTATTGTACTGTAATGCTTCGTAACCCTAATCCAGCGATGAAGATGGGTTAGAGATATTATATTTATTGATATCAGAGCTATGGTTTAGTTGATTCTCGGACTAAACATAGCATGTATGAAGTCTAAAAATACATGCCATTATATAACATGAGATAGTGTGATATTTCCTGACTCAAATTGAACTATGTTTTCATATAGATAAAAGATGTCATCCAACCAAGCCAATTTCAGTGAGGTTGAGAGTAATGCGCAAGCCTCCATACATGGAGCAACTAGCAGTGGGCCCGTAGCTGAGGGCCAAGAAGCGACTAGGCATCAATAAAATATCGTTCAATATTCTCACTAGAAGAAGTCGAACTATTTTGTATGGAATTGTTTTCAATTCCAATTGAGAGTTCGGGTTGGTTGCTTGTGCAACAAACGCAAAATTAAAGTCTCGAGGACTAAACTTTTTTTCTTCTATGAGGTGATACCGATCGCCTTGTTGTTTAAATATTAATTGCAAAATAAGAAAAAAAATACTTTAGTATTATAAACATGAATCATTAATTAACTTATTTAGGACCTAAAATTATTATGTTAGAAAATTTTAAAATTTTAACATTCTTTATATATATTTTTAAAAATTTTAAATTTTTTTAATAAATATAAATTTTAGAATTTTATAAATATTTTGATTTTCTTTTGTATTTTTGTTGAGAGAGACAAATTTACTTATTTTCAAAATTGATAGGGATTTGTTATTAGAATCATTCGAGTTATTCGAATTTTAAAATTCAACTCGACTTGAGCTCAAAACTCAAATCACTTATTCGAGTTGACTTAAAAAAAATCGAATAACTCAATTTAATTAACTCAAAATTTAATTTTTTTAATGGAAGAAAGTTGTGCTTACCCTAATTAGACACATTTTCCTTACTTGACCAGCTGAAATTTAACATTGACAACATTTTTTTTTAAATTGGGCAAATTAATTTTTACAACTCACATACCTTTAGCACAATACAAGTAGACAACTTCAGCGATTGTTTGGGATGAACACGAGCAATAGACCAAACACCGAGATTCTTTTGGAGAATTATACTTTTTCCTGTTAGCCTCATATACATGGATAAGGATAGGGCTAAATCGTCCTATGTATTGCGAACATGAGGGTAAACGATAGGGATCAGAGAAATGGCAAAGGAGGGGGCCGGTGGTCGACCTTTGCTTTTGCAGGGGGTGGGGTTCAGACAAATAGCTAGCAATAGCCTGGATAAGTATATATATCACATATAGCTAGGCTTATGGGGAAGGTAAACTTTGGGGCTTACTGTCTTCAACCTTTGGCTTCTAGTGCCTCCATTTTTGTACTGTTTTTACTATACAATATATTTCTCATGCCTCCCTTTGTTTTTTTGTCAACTTGAAACAAGTCAGGATACTAATCCCCCAAAGTCCAAAGTCCACTAATTATGGTAACATACAAATTGATAATCCATCCATACACGTATTCCACAACACAAATAGTCATAAAATATACACAAAATCGCATCCAACTTTTACAGAATCGAGGAGTTGTATATATTTTATATGTAGGCAGCCATTTATATGAAAAAAAAAAAAAGCGTCTCCTGATTTTGATCAAGGAAAACATGCGTAAATTGAACGTCTTTTTTTTTTTTTTAAATTTTCGATGGAAAAACCTTTTGGTCGATTGTACTGTTCGCAGCTGAATTTTGACTTTGATTTAGGCAATAAAATCTATTCTCTGCCCCTTTTGTTTTAGAACAATATGATAAACTGGTGATTCAAATTCCATTATCTTCAACTTGTTAGCCAATTCCAAACATCAATATATATATGTTATGTATAATATGATTTCAAATATGAACCAAGTGACAGATGTATTAGGGTTCATATATATATAATTATGACCATTAATCAAATTCCAGTCTTTCAACTTGAAAAAAAGATTCTTGAAGTTATAATACCATTTATCTTCAATTATTCACCATAATGCATGCACTTGGAGCTAGATAGGTCTTCATCTTGCTTGCAATAGCTGACTTTTCCCAAAATGTATTCATCATAAATATGCATATATGAAAGCAAAAAGGTTATATATCCATATCCTATATAATTATAATTAGGGTTTATATTTAATCAACTAACCGTATATCACTTCCATTCATGGATAAATACATATATATGCCCAATTGCCTATACACTTTAATTACGTGCATGGTAAAATATTGTTTTATTTTTATTTCAAATATTTATATTGATAAATTGAAGACGCAAAACCAATCAAGGTGGCATTCAAGGTAGAGCTGGAAAGCATCTTATGAGAATGGGAACTAGAAAACCATATTAGATAGCTTAAACATGCATACATACATACGTGCATATATGCATAGATAAATACACATGCATGCATACTACATTTGAAGATCAGACCTCTTGTAGGAGAAAAGACAATATGTATTATTTGTTGATAATAGAGAAATGGGGTCTCTAAGTCTAGTTGAATCAATTTCGAATAGAGGAACAAAATGAAAGAAAGTGTTCTTGGTTGCTTATTATGAGCAAGTAATGTCAAAAGAAAAAAACAAAGTTAATGGTGACCGACTAATTAGGCTTTAAATATTTGAATGATCAACTATAAAAATAAGTAATCTTTCCAAAACAATCTTAGATAAGCATATATGATGACATCTAAAAGATAATATTTTGTGTAACCTTTTTCTCACAAAGGGGTCCCTATTTGTATATTTAAAACATATGAGGACTAATTGCAACCACAATTAGTAACATCCATATATAGATCACCTCGGCTCTCCCTTAAAGGGAAAAGAAGGTTCTCAAGCATTCATCATAGTAGTATTAGTTTAATACATTTATTGGCTAAAGTACTCCCATTAGATGCCCCAAGACTTAAGAGGGAATGTCTCAATTATTCTTTAAAGCCAAATGCTAATCATAAAATCCAAAAGGGATGATCCGACCCTTTGACAATCATATATGTGCTGTCGGCCACATTAATCAAAAAAAATTCCATCGCATAATGGTTCTTGGGTAGATAGGTATGAAAATGCTATATCGTATGGTGGTAATCAATTAGCCATGATTTACATTTTACTAATTTGATTTACTTAATGTTAAATGCTTAAATTAAGACTAACTTTTTTATAGCTTGCTCATATAAGAGTTAAGCCTTTTAAAATGATCAAATAATGGTTAAATCTTCTCAAATGTACTCTCCTTTTTTTTCTTTTTTTTTTGAAAATGCTCAAATAAAGATTTTTCAAATCCATAAAACGGATTTCAAATTATGTTAGTTTCTAATTTGAGCATTTAGCATATGTGTGTGAGAGAGAGAGTCATAGCTCAATTAGTATAAGCATTATTGTCGATGTAAGAGGCCGTGGGTTCGAGCTAAAATACAAATTCAACTAAAAAGGATGGTTAAAGGGTAAAGCAAGCCTTGAAAAGAAAAAAGAAAAAAGAAAAAAAGATTGTAGAGATGTAAATATATCCAAAAAAAATGAGTTCTTCAAACTATCATATATAGGTTTCAAATGCTATATGAAATGAGAATTCAAAGGCATGATGATAAATGTGTGTTTTTTCTTTTTGACAAGTATAAAGATAGAGATTGCCTAATGCTATATTTCTGTTTTTCTCCAATAGGAGTTTAGATTATTCACCATTGATACGACTTGTAAGTATGAGGCCGTGAGATTTAAAAAAAAAAATCAATCAAAGATTTCAATGTTTGGTGAACTGAGTTTCTCAGTTGATAATGCTGTTGTTGTAAAAAGGAGTTGTGTTTGAATACATTGAGGGTAAATTCCTATGCTTTAGAAGAATTACAGAAGGCTAACTATTCACCTCATGGTATAAAAAATGACATTTCAATGGTGAAAGGCTCATGTGAGTGTTACTAAATTTAAACTGTCTGAATACTTTTGGACCTCCTTTCACACTCTGACCTGACAAATAAGGAAAGTGGAAGATGGAAAACTCCACAACTAGAATAGTTAACTATTAAGGTTTCATGTATTTATATTATGAGAAAAAGTATCAGTTCATTTTATAAATGAGATTATATGTTAATAATCTCTAAATATATGTATATAAATCATGAAACATTGTCTGCCATATTTTGCTGCACTGAAATGACAGCACCAGTGACTAGCGCCTTGGCGAATCAGCACATCTAATCGACCATTTCCTGGCCACTAACGAACTTTCAACTTGTTAATCACTGAACAAAATAGGGATGAAACCAATGTTTAGATTGTTTTGATTTTTTTTTTTTTTTATGTTTTTGGTCTTTAATATTATTAACTAATTCCAGACAGTAAAAGCAGTAAAATTAAAGTGACAAGACAATAATAAAAGAGAGAAAACAGAAGGGAAGTCAGAGGGAGAGGGGTGAAAACACTGACTACCATCTGCAACAAAGACACTAAACAACTATAGTGGTGGCACAAATCTGAACGGCAATGGCCATTTGCCATAGCCAATATAGAGAAACGAAGTGCAAATAGACATGGTTTGGATGCAAAGTACATGAAAAGCCATGACCGAGCATATTAGCTGCTCTCATAAGGTTCAACTTAGGCAACAAACTGCTAGTACAATCACTTCCTAGAATGACTTTTTTTTTTTTTGCAGTACTACTAGTAGTCATTACTGAGGAATACTAACACTGTTTGCATCAAAAGTAGATTCTAAGGAATCCCCCTCAAAAATCTGTAAAAGCATTACTGAAAGCATAGGAAAAAAAAAGAACTACCCTAAACATATACTGATATGGCAAAATTAAAGATAAGTAGTACCCCACATAGATCAATCAAGGATGAGAAGCATATGGGGTTTTTTTGCTGATGCATAGTGATTGTTTTTAACTAGCACCTGGTGGTGGTGGTGGCACTTGCAGTTGCAGAGATGGGATTTGTTGAGGTGGTGGTCTCTTACGCTTCTTCTTCTCGTAGCTAATCCCTCTTGCTTTCGACTGCAAATCACGAACCTCACGAAGATAAAGCCTCACAGCTCGTGCACCGAAAGGGTTTGCTTCAGGCTTTCCTCCATTTTCTTCAAAAGCGGCTCGGAGGCGACCGATGAGAGCGTCGAGGCTACCCCAGGCTTGACGGAGTGGACATGGGCAAGGTGCAGGCGGGTTTGGGTGGCCATAGAAAGGGCAGATTGGTGTGTGGACTTTGGTTTTGCCGAATTGGTCAAGGTAACGAAGGAATTCCAGGACATGAGCTCCACTGCACCTAGACAAGGCAAGTGGAGGTCTATGATTCTTCAGGTACTGCCCAAAGGTATTCCAGTCACGGCGCTTTTGGTTCTCGTAGCGGCTTGAGGTTGAAGAAGACGAAGTGCCACTGTTATGGCTAACGTTCATAAGGGTGCCCCCGTTTTGGGAGTTGGAAGAGATATCCATTTCTCCAATCGAATCCATGGAAAGTTCACAGTTTTTAATTTATAGCTAGCTACAACAAAGAAGATATGTTTGGATCTTAACTAGGGTTTTGATGATAACAACACTTTTTTCAGTGACCATAAGACAGCCTAATACAGACCTTGAAAAAAAAAAAAAAGACAGCAAATCAAAGTCGAGACTGTTGGAAGACAAGTGAAGGAACTGAAAACTTTGTTTTGTTTATCATTCTTTCAGCTAGCTACCAGATAAGTCCATTTATTTTTTGGCAGATTTCACTGTCTATATGAAAGCAACACAGTCAAGAGGAAAGGGGGGGAAAAAAAACACTAGAGTTTAAGGGCTTAATGATGAAGGAAAGACTCTGCTTGTGCTAATTATTTCTTTATATTTGACCCAACTTCCATTTTTGAGGAGCAAAAAGTTGTGACTTTTAAGTTGAAATGGTAATTTTCTTATGATTTGGTATTGGTAGAAAAAAAGACAAGTGGATGACCTGATGAGATTGATGGGAAGTTCTCACCACTCCACACAAACTTTCACACTTTGGAGCCATATAAAGCTTTCAGGGTTTTTCATTTCACATTTTTTTTTGGATAATAGTGATTAATTCTTTTTATCGATTTATCTTTTAATATATCATTATTTTAATTTTATTTATATAGTTTAAAATTTTATTATCAGTAATAATATGATTATGGTCAACTCTTGATCCTATTTATGGATAATAAATTAAATACTTTTTATATTTAAAATAAATAAAATAAAAGTATTGAAAGGGGTAAATTTTAAGGCAATTACATGATTTTGTTTCTTGAAAACTGTTGTTTCGAAATGACAATTCCTTTTTATTCACCATAATACCCTTTAATTTTTTAATTTAAAAAAATATTTTATTTTTATTATACGCTCAGAACCTTTTTTCCTTTCTCAATTTTTTATTAATTAATTTTAGATAAATAAAATATTAGAGGTACTAATTTTTTTTTTTAAAGAGTTTCAGTAAATACCCGCACATCTATTTTCGTAACTGATGTCATTTTAATTAAACAGCCTACGACTAAATTACTTTTTCTAGACATATTTTATATGCTATTGATCAAAGCGGAATTCGAAACGGCTAAAATAATCTCGAGAGAGATGTGTGAGTTTTTGCATTTTGGGTTTTAATAATAAGAATGTTAGGCGAGATGAAGATATATAATTTTATTTTAGATCATGTTTGCTGTTTTCAATGAGTATTTATTTTAAATTTATTTATTAATACATCAAAGGAGATATCAGATTATTAAAATCAAATGTATATATCTTACACGTTTATATACTTCTTCTAGATGCACTTTTTTTTCTTAATTACTTGATTGGTTTTCCCTTTTCCAAATAAAAATATGCCTTTAAAAATATTTTTATTTTCATTTTAAAAATTATTTTTTTATTTTTAAAGTTTCTAAAAGAACACGTGATATTAGACCAATCATTAGATAATAAGAATACTCACCAGATCGTAGAAGGTCATTTTCATGATGAAATAAATGTTGTCAACCTTTCACGAATAAAATGAACAATTGCAAGACCCTCTCTTTATTGTTGATAATTTTTTTTTTAATTTTTTATTTCCAATTTTCAAGTGTAGTACAGTAGTTTAGACCTTGAAAAGTTTAAATTTCTAAAGTACTTTTATGTTATAAAGTATTTTTGGTATGACTAGATACTGTAAAACCAAATTTTATTATTTAATTGTTGCAAATATTAACATATGTTAGCATGAAATATTCTAACGACTATTCTCATTATTCAACAATTGATTTGATGTGACATGTTGTCATTTTGATTGATTTATTGATTGATTTTAATAGTCAACATGGTTAAAACGAAAATCTTTAGCGAAGAGCTTAATTTATTTTTAAAATGAAAAACAACGACAAAATTGGGTAGAAATTAAATCGAGGAATTTAATTATAAAGTTTCTTTTATAAAGTAACAAATATTAATACTAAAGAATTATTTTTACAAATTAAGAATAAATTAATATATTCAAATTTTATTTTTATTATTTTATTAAATTCAATAATAAGAATATAAAAATATATTTAAAATTTATTTTTATTATTTTAGGCAATAAAAGATAAATAAAATGCTTGAATATCAATTTACGAGTATTATCAGAGAATTGGTTGGGCCTTAGGAGTAAATTGGTCCGAAAGCAAATTGACATAAAATCCACCAACATAACCTCAACTGTAAAGCAAAATTTAGTATGTCTCTTAGACAACTTGTAGTATGCATATCTACATACCGCAATACGAGAAATTATTTTTAGAGGATGGAAATTAAATTATAATTTTATGATAAAAATATAATTTTATTATTTTAATATATTATATTTTTATAATATTTAAAGAATTAAATTATTTTTTTATATTTTTAGGAGGATAAAATATAATTTTATCTTTTTATTTTAATTTAAAATTTTAAAAAATTTAAAACAGCTGAATTAGACGTCCCCAGCCTTTAGCAACCTAGTTTTGCCCCTAGACTTACATGCATACTTGAATTCTTCAATTAATTGCATATCAACCATCAAAACCCCACCTCTTTGAAGGGAAAAAAAGATTAGGAATGTACAAATCAAATCAAAATAAGAGAGAAATATTATGGGATTAAAATGTGTTTTATGTTCTTCATACAATTATAATTTATTGTTTATATTTATTTTTTTATTTTTTAATTTCAAAATACAGGTTAATTGTTAATTTCATTAAAGTTCTTTTGTTAAATTCGTTAGCGTGACTTTTTTAGATAAAAAAATATTCAGTGGTCATGTAATAAAAAAATAACATTGTAATGAACTTAAATTTAATATAAGAATGTAAGCATTGTTAATAAATCCGCAAATAGAATTAAATTTCTTGAATTAAAAGTATTGAGTCCCAATTGATATTTGAAGGTTGGTAAGAACAGTGCTAGAAGCAATATTGAGAGTAGTCTCAATTGCTTCAGCCACTAGTAATAAAAAGTGTAGAAAAATAAAGAACACTAGAAATGTTTACATAGTTCGGTTTCCGTATATCTATGGGGCCTTGTCCAAAGAGAATATTCACTATCTTAGCACCTTGTATAACAAGTGTTTTCAAGCTCTAACTCCACTCCCAAAAATGTCCCTTACTAAACAAATTAAAGTGCTCTCCCTTAATACAAAACCTATACAGTCTCCACCATATCTTCTACAACCAATTATCCCTTAAGCAAGATAAAATACACAAATAATATCTTCTAAACAACATAAGATAAGACTTGAATCAACTAGATATCGTTCTTTCTATGACTCGATCCAATTCAACCCATAAATTAACGGATGATGATTACTTCGATCCAATCCAAATAAATCTCTATAAAATCTCTTAAAGTTAAGGCTTAACATAAAAAGTGAATGAAAGTAGGTAATCAACTTTAGCCTAAAAACTTATTACTAGTAATAATTATTATCAATGAAAAGTGAAAAAGCCTAATCCTTTATACTTGGTAGAAATCTATTTTCTAAACTATAACTAATCATTAAATAGTTTTGAGATTATTAATTAAAGTATATTATTTTCTTTAAGAGGTTACAAGTATAATTTATTCACACTTGAATTTGATTTTTATTTTATTATTAAATCAAAGTTTTATTGGTAATTAAAATATATTATTTAATTACTAATTATGTTTTAATTTGATGGTGTACATAGTATGTACACCCCAACCCGTATCCTTCACTTGAACTGGGTTACGGAGCATTACCGGAGTTTACAGATCAAACAGACAGAAATTTCAAACATTTCATATCATCAAAACAAGTCATCAAAGCATCATTTTAATCCAAATTATAAACATATCAAATCCAAATCAATTTTGCCTAGTTCATGAGCACTTAAACATAGAATTGAATTCACATGCACCTATTTAGATTTAGTTAAATTTACCATGCCATAATATAACTTCAAAAACAAACACATATTTATACGTATAAAACCAACCAAAATTAAACTTATAACCTCATTTACAATCAAACCACAAAAATAACTATTATTTAGACACCCTAAGTACATGTCGGCACAAAGGATAAACATTACCACATTTGAGTTCGAGATCGTTGTTGGATGTTGAATCGGTGATCAAAAGTTAAGTACCTAACCTGCGCACAGAAAATAAAACCGTACGCTGAGTATAAACTCAGTGGTATTTCTATAATCTGAATATTTAAAGATAAGAAATTACAAATATACAATTGAAACATAAACACATATTAGTATTTAATTATTACAACAACCATATCATATTTCATTTGTTTCACAAATATCTCAATTCTCATACTTGCTATATAAATAACATTTCACAATTTATTTCACATTTCATTATACAATTGCAATACCCATTCCATAGTCATTTCATGAGTATATAACTCATATATTCCATATATTTGCAACATATTTCACTTTCTATTTTCAATTCACTATTTCACTTCCATTTGTCATGCCATACCATTTCAATATCAATTATAAAACTTTATTATTCATTTACCCCTATTAACACGACTCGGACTCGGACGGATACACGGATCCAACCAAAACACACTAGTTTGACACCTAGTGCCTCATCAGATAATTCAAAGTAATAATTTGACACCCAGTGTCTCATCGGCTAAATCGAAGTAAATTGGCACCCAATGCCTCATTGAATTAATTTAAAGTAGTAAATTGACACCAGTGTCTCATTGACTCGAAGTCGAAGAAATCCCTAAACTCTTGCAATCCAATGGCATGCCATCTATATCCGACTCAGCCCGATACAGCTAGTAGGGTTTAATTTCACTTTTCAACAACTATCAATATCCAATATCAATTTTTTTTATATAATCACTTAATTACACATATAATTATTTCAATTCAAAAAATCAATCAATCCATTCAAAATATATATTTATCTTCCAATTCAATTCATTCAATCAATTATCAAAATATCAATTACTCACCTAAACACTTACCATATACATTAAATAAAAATTTCAACAATTAATAACTAGCTTCAGATCATAGAAATACAAACCAGAAATTTCGAGCTATTCCTCGTCGACTTTATCTTTCCTCTTTTTAGTCGAGGATTCTAATACAACGTTAGCTACAGAATTAAAACAATTAAAATTTATCAATACAATACAATTTCATATTGAATATTGAATAATTCAACTTTTTATTCAACATTTGTCTAAATTCCAATTTAGTCCTTAAACCGAGACTAATTTTATTTCTTCACAATCAATCTTATATTTTCATACAAATTCCACTTTAGACTAGATTTAACTCCATAATTTCACTTAAATACCTAAATTTTGAATTTTTACAATTTAGTCCCTAATACTCAAAATTTACAATTTATTCTACAATTCAATTCTTTTTCATTTCTAACTTAAAAATATATCAATTTAATCCCTAATACTAAAATTATTCAACAAAGACATCACTTAAAAACTCAATAGTTTCTAAAATTTTGACATGGGTCAAGTAGTATTTAACACCGGGATTCCAAAAATATAAAAATTATAAGAAAATAAACTAAATTGACTAACCAATTAAGCTTGGAACTCTTGAAACCCCTAAGGCATTCATCTCCTTCTTTCTCCTTTTTTTCTTTTTTTCCCTTTCTATTTCGTTTTGCTTTCTCTGTTTGTGATACATGCACAGATGGGGTGAAATTTATTAGATTCCAATCATCAAAATTGTCAATTTTCAGGCTTGGGAAATCAGAAGAATTTCAACGACTTTTTGGATGGGATCCTGGCATTTTTAGGTTGAGATGTCTCATTTGTTTGAAGATCTATCTCTTAGCTTCGAAATGCATTTTGATTCACTCAATTTTGGGTTCGGGAGCTCAAGTTATGACCATTTTAGTGAAGACTGCGCGAGCAGAATTTCTAAGACGGGAATTACGAGTTTCGGACTTTTAATTTGAGTTTAAATCATATTGGGTTTAAGTTTTAGGCTTAATTTTTATTATATATAAGCACAATATTTTGTTTATTAGCTCTTATTATTTTATTATTATTTTATTCCGAATTTTTGATAATTATTAAGTATTTTAAGTTATTTAGGAATTTTATGTTAACAAGAAAGTTTAGTTTAAAACTACTTCTTGTTTAGATTAAATTAGAGTTCTAGTATACTTAGGAGTTTTATTTAGATTTATTTATCTAGCCTATATATAGGCCTTTGCATTGTATAAGGGGGACAATTGATTATTATTCTATTTCTCTTTTGAGTTAATAAATTCTCTTTGAGTTTTTTTCTTTTCAAGAATTTCTCTTGAGTTTCTTTTAGAAGAGTTTTAACAATCTTTTTAGATTGTGGGGATCATCTTCAAACTTTTTCTTGCCAAGGTTTTTATCTTGGAGGGGAAATTAGAGCCGCTTGAAGGGGGTTGTGGATTCTTCGTGTTTCCAAGGCTTCTTAGGACTTCCACACGCCACGTTCTATCTTTCCATTTATCTTCTTTATTCACTTCCTGAATCCTTGATTTATTATTTGTTTTAATTATTTTATCTAACTTGGATTTAATTTCGTTTCAGGTTGTGTCAAGAAAAATCCAAGTTTCTTTCCAAACATCTAGAGCCCTAAGTCAAATCCGCGACTTTTACAAACTTTACGATCCGCTTTCGCGTTCATCCTTCTCAACCTTTATCAGTTTGTTTCTTTCTATCTTTTTTCTTTCTTTCTTTCTTTTGTTTGTTTAATTATTATATAATTTATATACTTATATATTAAGTCTATATTATATTAAATTCACAAAAATCTTCCTTATGCCGCCTCATTTATGAGAAATGGATAATTGCTTATTTAGCCCCTTTAATTTTTCTTTAATCTATAATTCAACTTTCACCCTATATGCAATTTAGTCCTTGTACCTAATTACTTTTAATTCAAGCAAATTCACTTAATTGAAACCTAATTAACTACACAACTAGCTTCGTAAATGTTTATAAATATTTACGAGTCCGATTTACGGGAATGGAGTCCCGGGAATGCATTTTTTTGTCCTTTTTAATTAATTAACCATCGAAACGTTAAAATTTCTTAACGAAACTTTAATACCACCTTAATGACACTCCGTAAATATTTATAAAAATATTTACGGTTCAGTTTATAAAAATAACGTCCCAATACCTTATTTTCTAAAATCTCTTGAACTTAATAAACACTTATATAATATAAATTATCAAATTAAAAACCTTTTTAAAATCACACTTGTCTTGTAAATATTAAATAATAATATTTAAGAACTTACTAGTTGGATTTGGTGGCCTCGAAACCACTATTTCCTATACCACTGAAAAACGAGTTGTTACATAGTAATTATGTCTCTTTTATGTTTTAAGTTGCAATTATAGACATTCATTCAAAAAAAAAGGATAACAAAAAAAAACTATCAAATATGTAATTATTACTTTCTTTAAGAGCTATTGATACAAACTTTAGGGTAATATGGTTTATACTATGGTTAAGGTGTCAAGAGTCATTGAGCAGGAGTTTTGGAGAGAATGACTGATCTAGTCTTTTTGTGGGAGGAGTGGTCCTTTTATAAGTGAAAGCCTAGAGATAATGTAATTGGGTTGTCAATTCTAAAATGATACTTGCAAGCAAAAACAAGCAGTGATAGAAGCAATACCAACAGGTTCAGGCACTAATGACAAACAAAGCAGAAAAAAAATGAACTCACAATATGTTTACATAATTTGGTTTTCCTACATTTGTGAGGCCTTCTCAGGGAGACAATCCACTATCTTGTATAACAAGTAATTACGACCTTTAACACTCACCAAATTAGACTCATCACTTTTACACGTATGAGCTAGATCACTCTCCTCTAAGTTTTCCCCCTAAAAACTTACGATAAAAACCAAGTAACACACTTGATTTTTCACATTAATGTAGTAAAAAAGATGTTCCTCAATAAATAAGAATAAGTGCTCTCAAATCAATACCTCACCTATACAAGTTTCCTCAATTTATAAAGAATCGAAAGTTGCTAACATACTAGATCAATTACATCAATCTCCACAATAAAACAACAAGATAATCAACATGTAGAATATCTTCAATGAGTACAAGATAAGTCTTGAATGTTTACGATATACTTTCTTGCTCACCCAATCTGAACCAATCTGCTCAAACTAGGAAAGTCAATTTCCTTGATCCGATCCAAACCAATCTTCGAGCTATGTTGCTATAAATAGTTTGGATATCATAGATGGGCTTGCACACATCTAAAAAATAAGTAAAGATCAAATCCCAAGGGTTTTGTTACCAATGTTTGCCAACACTAAATATAACAAGTTTATGAGTTGAGCAGTGCCAGACACCAATACGCACAACTCTTTGAAACTGTTCATAAACTACCTTAACATCGACTTTAGCAAATAATAGTCTTACTTTATAAACTAATAAGTAGAGTTATGGGTGATGTGACTGCTTAAGAAAAGGTCACATGGTAAGTGATTGGTGGCAATAGGCCATGATACTTGGAATGTTGTGGACATGACGGGGGAGGCACCTGACAAATATTTAGGTAAAATATAGGTGATTCTATAGATGGATGAGCCTTTTTATTGGTGAACTCCTAAATTCAAAGAATGTTAAATATGGTGCAAGATTGGTGAGATGTTGGTATAACAAAAAAAATTTTTGAATATCAAGTTTTTGTTCGTAATATATTTGAAGTAAATTTAAATAAAAAATATTGAATATTTGATGTCTAAACACACACCAATTTGGTCCGAACAAACTAAAATATTTGAATCCATTTTATTTATATGTATAATTTTTTATTTGAATCTAATTTCATTGATTAGTTAACATATTTTAGGGTAATTAAGGTGTAAGACCTCAAAATTTTAAGTAAATCTTTCCAAAAGTAAAATTTCTTCAATTGAATATTAATAGTAAAGTAAAAAATTTACATTGGAAAAGAAAGAATGAATGGTGAAATTTTAGTAAAGATTAAATTGAAAATTTGTGAAAGATAGATTAGAAGTGCAGATTTACTATTTTTTTTAAAAATGCAAAATTTTAAGAAATAGTTTTTTGAATGTGACATGAATATGAATTGATAGGTGGAGTCGAAAAGTTGAGACATGGACTAGATTAAAAAGTGGTGAAAACTATAAGGACTAAAGTGTAATTTTACCTTTTGTGAGAGAAGGGCTTAATTGTAATTATACCATGAATAAATAATATCTACATAAGTAATAATTACTTAGTACATATAAGTATGCCATGTGTCAAACAAATGAGTTATGGAAATGGGTAAAATGACCATTTTACCCTTATGCCTTAAATATGAAAAAGATATCTTAAAAGAAAATTTGGTCATTTTGTCATTAAATATTATTTTTGAATTTTAAATTATAAAAGAGATATTTTGATGGGAGAACTTATAACCATGAGATTAAAATCATTTGATTAAATGTGAACCATTTAATTAATTAATTATTAAATAAAGAAAAGTTTAAAGATATGATGAGGAAGTATTTTGTTCTATAAAAACCCCAATATAGGGTAAATGGAGGGAGAAGAGAAGAAAAAATTTTCATTTATTTCAATTTGGTCCATTTCTTATTCAAGCATATTTCTAACCTAAAATTCTTTGAAATTAAAGTGAGATATCACATCGAATTCTAATTCAAGAGTGTCCTTTCTTATAAAACCAACCATGGAGGGTTGAAGATGGAAGTGGGAGAAAGAATGGGTAAGTTATCCCAATTATTATGGTATTTTTATTTGAATGTATAATTTGATGTGAAATTGTAAGAATTGAGTGTGTATAAGTATTTTCTATGTTCTAAGTGATGAAAGTATTATATTCATGTATGATTTGAATGGTTAATGATTTTATGAATAATTTGGTGGATGATTTTAAGTGATTAATTTGATAAAAACTTAAATAAGGACTATATTGAAAATTATGTAAAATTCCAAAATCAAGGAATTAAATAGAGAAATTAAAGTTTGGATTTTTATGATAAAACTATAGGAATATGATATCTAAAGTATTGGGAGAAAATGTACTTAAATTAGCATGTTTTAAATTAAAAGGACCTGAAATGTAAAGATTTCAAAATATGAGTTTTAGGACTGATTCATATGATTTGATAATTTAAAATTATTAAAACATAATTAAAAGCTTAATGGTTCAAAATCAGGGAGTAATTTGTGGAAATTTTGACAATTTTAGTTGTAGGGACTAAATTGTAAAATTTGAAAATTTTAGAAAAAGGATTATTTTGAAAAAATTGTGCAAACTAGGATTTAGGACTTAACTTTAAAATAAGGACTGAATTGTAAAAGTGTGTAAATTTTGGATTTTAGAGACTAAATTGTAAAACTATAAAATTTGAGTTTTAGGGATTATTTTGTAAAAATTGTAAAATCTAAGGTATAGGGGCTTTTTAGTAAATTTTGATACATTTAAGAATCAAATATTTCATGGAATCAAATGATAGAAATTTGAAATTGGTAAGTTAGATTGGTTATGATTTGTATGTGATTTGGAATATTTGTTTAAGTTGAGTATATGAATTTATGAAGAATTAGTGAGAGTGATTAAAACTAAACCTTAAGACTATGAAATAAGCTCGGGTGGTGGATATATGTATAAATTTTTATATCAAACACAAAAATGAATTTTCAAAGGTTGAAATCAAGTCCAAAATAGTATATTAACTATCTGGGCGTTATAAAAAGTTTTGAAACTTTTTAATGTAATATTCTTTATCTGGATTTGTTATCAGATCGAGTAAAGGGTGTTACAAAAAGGGCATGACTCTAAAGGTTTTTTTTAAAAAAAAAAAACCCTAAAAACAAAATTGATCATAAGTAACTCCAACAACGTCATTGAAATCTGTTGCCTTTATTTCTTTAAGTGGTTGCTAAAAGATTAGCATCCTAGGCTATCTTAGTGCCGACCACATTATTTTATTCTCTATATATATTTGAAGCATATCTTTTCTTCCTATGTACACATCTCCTTGTTGGTTCAAATAAGAGAAAAATGGTATATATCTTCTCCTTAATTTTGAAGCATTTTAATAGTTTTAGCGTTGTCACTCGCCACATTTAGTTTTGGTATCATTTATCCTATGTTTTCAAAAGCCCATCATGTATTACCCATTGCCTAGCTTGCATTGTACTAAAGGTGTAACAGCCCGGTTTTGGCTAAATCAGAACAGTAGTTTCAGAACTACAAATCTGATGTCAAAAAATTATTTTAATATTATTTTATGTGTTTACAGCATGATAGCATGTATGTGTGAAAGTTTCGTAAAGAAATTTTACTGTTTGAATGCTTAATTTGGTAAAAAGGACTAAATCGCGTAAAATGTCAAATGCATGTTCTATTAGTTAAAAGTGTCAAATAGCTTTGGCTTTTAATTATGGTGGCCTTAAATGGTAATTAAACCATTAAAATGGTGGGTGGACAATATTGGACATTAAATGGATGATATTAATTGTATTTCATTAAGGTTATATTGGTAATTAGCATAATTAACATATAATAAATAAAAAAAAATGAATTTCTGTCCATCTTTCTCTCTTTTGTCCAAATGTTGATGAAGAAGAAAGCATTTGATTGAGTTTTAGGGTTCGACACTTGTAAGTCTAAATTGGTAAGTGATTTTGACTCGATTTTTAATGATTTTTACTTTTTTGAGATCATTGCTTCGTATTCTAGCTAGCCCATACCTTAGATTTTGAAATTGTTAAAGATTTTGAGAATTGCCATTGTTGAATCTATTTGTTCTTTGGTGTTTGAAGATGAAATATGAATTTTTTATGATAGATTTTCATGTTTTGTGAAGTGATTTTTGATGAAAATGCATAATAGGGATTTAATTGTGAAAAGTGCAAATTGAGTGGTTAAAAAGTGAAATAAATGGAAGTTTTGGGCTGCTAGGGATCTATAAATAATTCGGCCAAGCTTGGGTTTATTGAAAATATGTGAATTTTGTGTTTTGTGAAATAATGATTAAATTGTTAAAAGTATGAAAGTTTACGGGCAAATATGCAAATAGGCCTAAATGTATGTTTTGGACTAAATTGAATGAATGGTTGATTAAATAAGTTAATTTTGAATTCATATAGATCAAGAAAGAAAGAATTCAAATTTAGATCGGGGGAAAAGCAAAGTTATTGAGTAGTCGACCTGATCTGTCAATTCCAAATACGAGGTAAGTGTAACACCCCTCGCCCGTATCCCTCGCCGGAACAGGGTTCGAGGTGTTGCCCGACTTAAACTCAGTCAATCACACAAAAACAATGCCGAAAAATTTCAATCAATTTAAAACTTTTCTTTTCACATGCAATCTGTCCCATATATGGGCTTACGAGGCCCAAAACATCACTAGCCAACACCTTTGGCTAAATTATAATATCACATACTCAACATTAAAACCCTATACATGCCATAGACTCGAAATACTAGAATTTACTTACACCAATAGCGTGAGCTCGACAATGTGATAATATCTCCGGCGAACTCCAACCCGAGTAGGTAACCGAAGTCAACAATCTATAAAACAGAGGAATTTAACAACGGAGTAAGCTTTCATAAGCTTAGTAAGTCTTAAGCAATGCAAACAAATAAACGCAATTATACTTCGATTATTCAATTTCTTAAGTGGCCATATTCTAGGTATATTGCCATCTGGCAGAATACACACAAACACATAATGCACGTTCAGCATTCTTATCACACTTAATCTGAATTCGTATAACATAATTAAATCGAATACTTTCACATATTTTCACACTCTGACTCGGTGTATCATGATCATAGATATAGTTATAACATTTATTCACGTATGTATCACAATGCACGCTTATGATTCATTGCGATCAAACTCACATATGAGTACATAATGCGCACTGCCCACTTAACGTCTTGAATGTATTCATTTGTCAACCTAACACGAGGTACCTTAGTCATGGACTTTTCTCAAATCACTGACATTTCACTTTGTTAGGCTCGAGGTCCGATATCGGTTCACTGTATTATAGCTCGCTAGGCTCGAAGGCGAATGTATCTCACCGCATTATAGTTTGCTAAGCTCAAAGGCCCGAATAATCAAGTCAACAAGTTCCATATAACATATTCATATCCATTAAGTACTACATCATTCGAACGTATATAATTATACATCTCAAACACTTTTCTTTCATCTCATTTTCACACTTAGCATTTGATAACTTATGCATAACATTTCACTCACGTTCATTTCAAACTTATCATTCTATTATAAAAGCATATTGCATTTTTACCAACATGTTATACTTGCCATTAGGCCATATAAGCATGATACAATACACTATCATTTCATCTTTAACATTCAGCTAAACCCTTATCTTACAAGGAACACCAAATTCACATAACATATCATTTCACCCAAGATTACGCTGCTAGGCACGGCGTCGAATACACATCACCGGCACGAAGCTCCTGCTAGGCACGAAGGCGAATACACATCACCCAAGACTAAGCACGCTAGGCACGAAGGCCCAAATACACATCACCGGCACTAAGCACGCTAGGCACGAAGGCGAATATAATACCAAAGACTAGGCTCGGGATTTATCCGGATATAATACCAAAGACGAAGCTCATGGATTTAACGAATACACATCAAATATCATGCATATTTAATCATATATTAATACATCTCATTCAACATATCACATTCGTAGTCATTTGCAACATTCGGGTATAAGCTCCATATGAACACCATCGTTTACATTTCGGTTCAAAAGTCATTCATAAATACCACATATCCATTTCACCATTCAAACTTAACCCATAGTGACCATTCGACTATAAGTCATAGACATAAATTATTTATCGCACAACTTAATTCAAGTAGAACAAAAAGGTCACGATTCATCTAATATATACATATTGCTCACTGATTCACACACAACCTTTCAAATTAGCAATTATAAGATGGTTTCGCACATAGCCCATCCTTATCGATAATTTACGATGGTTTTACCCTTACTCACATATATGTCATAGGCATTGTTACCTATGCTTCGCAATTCACATTCATGAGTCAATTCCAATCGATTTAACATGCATAAGTACATATCACATACATTAAAAATTTACTTTACGGAACAAATCCACATATCGTATTAGCCCATAGTCTTATAGCACCACACTTTTAATAGTTTACCTCATCGAAGTTCACATTTAATCACTTTAGTGCCAAGCCACATTCGGCTACCACAAAGGACTAATAATAATAATTTTATACACATCATGGTTTCCTTTAGGTATTTAATAATCACAAATCGTGATATCCCCACCAGCACATATACGGCACAGTTTATTCAGCTTCTAACTCATCTCCCACAATTTATGGTGATTTTCCAAAATCACGTTACTTCTGCTGTCCCAAACAGATTTATTATCAAATCACTCTTTCACACATACCTTGCATGCATGTTATTTAAACATGCATATCACCAATCAATCATCACATATCTATAATTTTACTTAAGCATAATCTTCATTTCATCATTTTAAAGCACAACATGTTAACCGATTTTTCCCTTAGCATCTAAGGCACATGCATTCTCATTTGCTTGGCTCAACTTCACCTATCTTCCATTTTTCATCAAAAGGACATGAAACAACAACCATTTCCTTCATTTTAATTCATGACTGAATGCTCACAATAGAACCAAAAATCAAAATATGCTTCATGAGTTAGGGTAGAATCAAGAAGAACTCATGAACATCAAGATAGAAGCAAACTACCATGAACTTACCTTGGATTTTTCTTCCCCAAGTGACCGAACATTCAAGAGCTCTTTTCCTCTCCTTTCTCTTCTATTTTCAGCTTTCATGAACAAGAATGAACAAAACCTTCTTTTCTTCCTTTTGTTATTCTATTACTAAACATTTTATGACACAAAATAACATATATTATTTGTGTCATACTTATGCCATAACTTCAATAAAAAATTTGCACATGTTGTCTACCATTAACACCATGGCGGCCACTACACATAAAATGGGGAGTTTGACATGCAAATCCTCCTATTTTGCACTACTATTTATTAGGCCACTACATATTAGCCTATAGCATTTTCAAAAATTTTCACATAGGTCCTATTGCATAATTTCACTCACAAATGGCAGAATCAAAGCATGGGATTTTCACACATGCACTTTCACATGAAATAAACACATAATATAACATTTGATTATTTTTGGGACTCGGTTTTGTGATCCCGAAACCACTTTCCGACTAGGGCCAAATTAGGGCTGTCACAGTAAGTTCGTATGTGTATATGGTTTTGTCATGTGTAATTGGTTGATTTGCATTTATTCGATGAGTTAAGTCATTCACATACAAGTTTACTAAGCTATGAAGCTTACTTCGTGTTATTTTTCTATGTTTTATAATGAATCAAGGCTAGCTCGAATCCAGGAATCGTCGAGAACATCATCGCATTATCAAACATCTAAGTTGGTACTTTTGAATTATACAATTAAGGTATATGGCATGTATAGGCTAGATGCGGTATTTTGATTGTGATTATAGCCATGAGATTTGGCCTGTGAATGATGTTGATATTGATATGTGTTTGGCTATTAGAAATGGTTGTTAATGACTTTTGCAAGATGTTTATAAGGCCTTGTAAGATGGTTTGTTTGGGCATGGTTGTGACCAAGACATTTATGGAAGTTAAAATGGTTATTTGAATTATGGTAGATGAAAGCTTGAGAAAGGTCTTATTGTGGCATGAATTTACATGTCAAATTGGTAGTTAAATGGTATGTATTACAGTGAATGAATTGATTGAGTTGAGGATGGATTTCGGTTGTGAATATTAAGTTGGTATATATATATACATATTGTATGAATTAAGTTTAAAGATTATGCTGTTTTGGTATATATTTGAGTAAGTGAAATGGTTGTATTTGTATAGCATGGACTGTACATGAATTGGGATTAATTTGGCTGCTCTTTTGTCTATAGAAATTGATCATTTTTCCTTGTGTAGGTACATGGAAGTTGGGGTGGTAAATTGGCCTTGTAAATGGCCTATTTTTATCCACACGGGCAGAGACACGGTCGTGTGTCTCAGCTGTGTGCAACACATGGTTATGGTATACGGCCGTGTGTCCCCGATGATGCTTAGAAATTAAGTTTGTGAGTTACACGGCCTAGACACACGGGCGTGTGGTCGGCCATGTGGCCAGATCAGTATACCCTCCAGTTTTCACACGGCCTGGCATACGAATGTGTCATTGGCCGCATGATACAAGTCAGTATGTATGCCTTGTTTCCATACTGCCTGGGACACGGACATGTCTGGAGCCGTGTGAGGCACACAGGCGTGTGACCCCTGTAGCGACGTAAAAATTTTGGTTTTGGTCGCTAATTGTGGCGATTTGATTGAAAGTTTAAAAACCGACTTTCGATTTTATTTAAAAAGGGAGTCGCCACCGATCTTTTTTCTAGGTGTGATCGGACACCTAATAAATCATCTTTTTTTGAAAAGAAAACTTATTCTTGAACAAAAATGAAGGCTGAATTTGGGTCTACGTGAAAATCCAGAGAAAAATAGGGTTCGGGAGTCGGTTACGCGCGAGGAAGGTATTAGCACCCTCGCGACGCCCAAAATTAGTATCTTGTTAAACATATGTTTCTTGGTTTTCAAAAAAATACGAGTTCAATGTAAGATTAATCGTGATCCGATTGAAAAGACGAGAAATTTTAAATTTTGATTTGTTAGAAGGGCGTTCCGTTTTCAACACAAGCCGATATGATTCACCCAACATAGCGATGAAATCGGCGACTTAATGTTAAATCGGTACGTGGCCTTATTTATTGAAATTAATTAAAAACATGAAAAATATTTCTAAAAACAAGAAATCATTAAAGGACAAACAATACAAACAATGATATAATTAATGAAAAATATTAACATGGAATATCGAATATTAGAATAACAATAACAATGATATTTACAAAAGAAAAATAAAACAAACTATGTACTAATAATAAAATAAGAAAAATAATATATTTGGTAATAATAATATAAAATAATAATATGTACATAAAAATATATATAAATGTTAATGATGATGATGATAATAATAATAATAATAATAATAATAATAATAATAATAATAATAATAATAAAAAAAACAAGTATGATGAAAAATAATATTAAAATAAAGTGATAAATAATAATAACGAATATATTGAAAATAATACATATGACAAGAGTAAAAATAGATACAATAATAATAATACAAATAATATATACATAATATGTGTGGAAATATATACATAATATAGTATTAAAAATTTAGTATTAAAAAATATAATATATACATAGAAGAAGTCATAATGACATTAAAAAAAATATTCGAAAACTACATAAATATATACATAAATATATTAAAATATATACAATATATATATTAGAAATGATAACAATATAAAAAACTATTAATACACTACATAAATACGTGCGTGTATATACATATATAAATATTAAGTGAAAATCAATACTAGTACTAATAATATTAATAATAAATATAATAATAATAATAATAATAATAATAATAATAATAATAATAAAATATATGCATATATTAGTAAAAAAACAAAATATTTTAAAAATATAACTAAATATAATATAATAATAATATAAAATAATAGTGATAAAAATAATATATATATCATGAATAATATTTAAAGTTAAATGAAATAGCAAAATAATAGAAAACTCAAGATAAATTCAAAAAATAAACGAAAAATGGACTAAAATTGAATTGAAAACTGAGTTCTGGGGCCAAATCATGAATAAAAATAAAAAAGGAGGACCCATTCGAAAAGCGCGAATGACATGGGGGACTGAAAAGGGAAATAATCCCTCTCCCAAAACGCGCAGCAGCATAGGGACTGAAATGAAATCAAATCAAAGTCTTGGGGAAAAATTAAAAAAACAAAAAACTTAATTGCAAGATCATGAAAAAGCGGAAGGGCCAAACGCGCAAATTGCCCTTCCGCTTAAAAAACACGCGGATCTTCTTCCCAGGCAGGTCGGGTCACGGGTACCCTCCCCAAAACGACGCCGTTTTGTGTCTGGGGAGGGTTACCAAAACGCTACCGTTTTGGACGGGTATTTAAGGCCCAAAAATTTCAGTTTTCATTCATTTTAGTCCTTCCTTCAAAAAAAACAAAAAAAAAACTCTTTGAGGCTCTGCCTCATTTCGATTTCAGGCCATAGCCCAGCCAGGTTTCCGATGAAGCGCCGCCGTTGTCCACCGTAGCCGTCATCAGCGCCGACCACCGTACACGGTGGCCAAAAAAGGTAAACTTTTCCTTTTCTTCCTTTTATTTTGTTCTTAATATATATATGTAATAGTTTTAAGAAAAAAATAAAAATATGAAATATGGACGTATACTGTTTCGAAATAAATATGAAGAAAATAAAGCAAAAAAGGAAATACCCTTGGCACGGTTCAGATCTATGCTTCTCTCTTTGATCTACTGATTATTGTCACTATTTTTGGGTGTGTTTTTTATAGTTGGAAATCTATTGTTCTTTTTTATTAGAAAAAAAAATCCCCTTTTTAGTTTCGGTTTTGGCTTTTTAAAGCCAAGTTACAAGCCATTTCTTTTTATTATCTGTCCATTCTCCTTTCTGATCTTTGCAGGCCCGTGGACGGTGGAGCAGGTGGAGCAGGTGTCTGACATGGTGGTGGCAGACCTAGGTGCGGCGCACCTAGGTGTTAGGAGGCTAGGGTTCTATTTTTTTGTTAATGTTTTTGGGCTGATGTTAGTGGGTTAGGGTTAGGCTGAAATTGGGTTTGGGCTGTTGGGTAGGTTTAGTTTTGGGTTAGTAATTGGGTTATTGTAAATGGGTTTAAAGTTGGGTCAAATTGGCCTATAACAGCTGCCCCTCTTTGCTCATTGTCGTGTAACGAGAATAGAGCAAAGACACAAAGAAAGACCAATTTTGCCCGGTCTTTCCCAGTCTTGACTTCTTTGGTGCTCTTCTTGTTCAGGTAGTCTCCTTCCAGTCCACCGTATCTTGTAGCTTTGGTTCAACCCGCTTCATCTTCTGATATATGCCTAGTAGCTTCAATCTACTCCAATGTAACTTCAAGGATATGAGATTTGTGGCTTCGATCTTCTTCATTGTAACTTCAGAAAGATAAGATTTATAACTTCAATCTGCTCTTCTATCCCTTCAATGAGATAAGGTCTGTGATCTTCTCTTCTGTAACTTTAGAAAGGCAAGATCTGATATCCTCGATCAGCTTCACTGCAACTTCAGGGAGTCAAGACTTGCAACTTTGACCTGCTCCACTGCAACTTCAGGGAGACAAGACTTGCAACTTTGACCTGTTCCACTGCAACTTCAGGGAGGCCAAATCTGGTGTCTTCCATCAGCTCCAATCTTTATCCTTTACTCGGCATGTGATCTTGAGCTCAACTCATTTCTCGCAATATGTAACACCCCTTACCCGTACCCGAGGTTGGGATAAGGTACGAGGCGTTACCGGACAAACATACAAACATTAAACTAAAATACGGGCCATAAAATTTCATTTATATTTCAAAACGTTCATTCACTTACACATAGTCCCTTATTTGAGTCTACGAAGCCCAAAACATACTTTAGAAAGGGTTCGGGACTAAACCGAGAACTTACAAAAATCTTGGAAATTTCATGCTTAAGGCTCCACACGCCCATGTCCCAAAGTCGTGTTCTATACACGGCTGAGACACATGGTCGTGTCTCTGCCTGTGTGGAATATACCTAGGCTATTTTCCAAGCTTTGGTCAACCTTAATCTCTTACACACTTATACAAAATCAAAAGCATATAACATGGTATTTATTTAATGATTAAATATTCTCAATTAAAACAAACATAGCATTTGTATGTCATCATACATGTGTATCTCATACTCATTTTACCTTGTTTATTATAGTACCACTTATACATTTATACCAAGATTATCATCTTACCAAATATCTTCAGCTTAATCATCAAGCATTCATATTTAAAACTAGATCATATCTTTATAAAATACCACAATTCAGATGCGCAAAATAACATGTTTGCCTAAAACATTTCAATTCAACTCCATACCTAACAAGCATTACATTGAGACTAGTCATATATATACATGTCATGATACATATCATTCTCTTTCTATTTTCTTATAAACACATATCATTTATTTCATTATATCAATATTTCATATACCATAGTTTCCATGTATTCCACATATATTTATTTTCCTCCCCCTCCTCTCCATTCCACATCCTTAATGTATATAGCATTCTTGTAAGTACGATTTCACAATTTACTAATAAATGCTCACACCAAACTGTCCACACGAGTCATAATCACTTACTTATTTATAATTCGAGCTACAGAGCTCCAAATTAAGATCCGTAAATTTTCCCTGAAACTAGACTCATATATCTTTCCACCATAAAATTTTCATAATTTTTGGTTTAGCCAATTAGTACAGTTTATTCATTAAAATTTCCCCTATTTCATATTCTGACAGTTCTGACCTCTCTTCACTAAAAATTAATTATCTCATAGTACAGAACTCGGATAATGTTATTGTTGATTTATCTTGAAAATATACTCATTAGGGATTTTAAAAATATTATTTTAAGCCTCTAATTATTTTTATCCAAATTTTTGTGATTTTCCAAAGTCAGAATAGGGGATCACGTAATCATTCTGAACCAGTCTCACAAAAACATAAATATCTCAAAATATAGAACTCATTTTCTTGCTCTGTTTCTTTTATATGAAAATAGACTCATTAAGCTTTAATTTTATATCATTCAGTCTCTGATTAAATTTCTACTATTTTTGGTGATTTTTCAAAATCACGTCAATGCTACTGTCCAAAACAGTTTTATTGCTAATTCGCTCTTTCACACTTCCTTTGTATTAACCTTATTTTAACATACATATCACAAATCATTTTCACCACATTTCATACATCACAAGTATAGGCCCATGATCACAAGGTCACCATAAAATCATCCTCATGTATAACTTACTTGTTTATAACCTTACCACATCCTGGTCACTTAATGAACACATCATTCACATAACCAAGTTTCTGCACTTATTCATCACAAAACTCACAAAGCAATACATAGAGAGTCTTCCGTTGAACACTTCGGATTAATCCTCGATACTTGGTGGTTTCAGCACATAGCTCCACCCATCATATAGTTCGGCTCTCTTGTACACATGGTGAACACTTAGTGCCACCCATATGACCTAGCCAATTTATCTCGTAGCTCTCTTGTCTACATGGTGTACACATAGTATCACCCATGCGACCTAGCTACATCATAATGTCTTGTAGCTCTCTTGTACACATGATGTGAACTCAGCACCATACATGTGACCTAGCTACATATTATCTGTATCATCCAATCTTTCCGAAGGTTCAACCGGGATTTCTCTCTCTTTTCCAACAATTTCACCAATCAAGTAATTATCCACAAACATATTTCCAATATTATTATAAAATATCATAATACAAGTAATATTGATGTATTACTTACATATAAACTTACATCTCATTTAATATCAAGGCAATGACATTAAATTACACATTGCCTTATTAAAATCATAAGAACTTACAATTTCCCATAATATCCATAATCATAGAAATCACATTTATGTATGATAATTCAATGCACTTCATGTACCATAGACATATTTTTAAATCAATTCATAAACTTGGCACCATAATCATTTAATTTAACATAACTCAATTAATTCACTAAATTTAACTTTCAAATATAAATTACTGACATTATTGTTGTATTATTATCATACCAACTTACATACTTTCAACACCTCAGAAATTATAATAAATATATCAATTTTACATTGAAGCATGCATAAATTAATGCTTATTATACTTATGAACTTACTTCGATACTAAAACGGCCATTTTACCAACTTTCCCAACTTTCGATTTTTCTCTCATTCTAGGTTCAAATCTCATTTTCCGGGATCTAAAACTTCATATTTTACTTATTTAATTAATTTAATATTCAAAACAGTCCTTAACTCAAACTTTGGAAAAATTACAATTTTGCCCTTAAACTTTTGCATATTTACACTTTTTCCCCTAGGCTCGGGAATTAAACTTCATCCCTTATTCTTATGTTTTGTGACATGCTAATCACTTTTCCCTTCTATGGCAACATTAAATTCTCACTCTAACATATACTTATGACTATTAGGTATTTTTACCGATTAAGCCATTTTACTCGTTTTCACTCAAAACCGAGTAGCACAAGTTGTCTAACATAATTTAAAATCTCATATTTTATCATAAAACAGCAAAATAAACACATTTCACCTATGGGTATTTTTCCAAATATGAACCCTAGCTTAAATTATTGCTAGAATAAGCCTAATCAACTTACCGGGATTCCAAAAACGTAAAGAACTTGAAAAACAGAGTTAGAATGGACTTACTATTGAGATTCGAAAGCTTGAAAACCCTAGCCATGGCATCCCCCATGCTAATTTCAGCCTCCATGAAAAAGATGAGTCAATTTTGGCTTTATTTTCCCTTTTTATTTCTTTTAATTACCAAATGACCAAAATGCCCTTCCTTACTAAACTTTCAAAAATTCTATCCATGTCCAATTTTTTTCCATCACTTCTAAATTGTTCAAATTTATATTGAAGACCTCCTAATTAATATTTCAAAGCAATTTCATACTAGAAACTTCTAGAATGCAAGTTTTGCAACTTATTCAATTTAGTCCCTAACTTCAAATTGAGCACTTTATGCATAGAATTTCTTCACGAAATTTTCACACAATCATGCAATCATATCATAGAACTCAAAATAATCATAAAGTCATTATTTCTCTCTCGGATTTTGTGGTCCCGAAACCTCTGTTCCAACTAGACCCAATTTTGGGCTATTACACAATATGAATTGACTCTTTAAAAACGGACATTAAAAATAGAAATTGAAAATAGCTCAGTACGTGAGCCAAGGCTTAACTCACCTCTCGCAATATGAGTTGGTTTTTGGAATTTAATTTGAAAAGCAAATTTTGAAAATACCTCGACATGTGACCCGAAGCTTAACTCACCTCTCGCAATATGAGTTGATTTTCGAAAGATATAAATTGAAAAAACAGAAATTGAAAATACCTCAGCGTGTCTTAAAGCTCAACTCATCTCTCGCAATATGAGTTGATTTTTGGAAGAAACAGAAATTGAAAAACGGAATTTTGAAAATACCTTGGCATGTGGCCTGAGGCTCAACTCATCTCTTGCAATATGAGTTGATTTTTCAAAAACAGAAATTGAAAAATGAAATTTTGAAAATACCTTGGCATGTGGCCCGAGCTCAACTTATCTCTCACAATATGAGTTGATTTTTTGAAAACAGAAATTGAAAATACCTCAGTGTGTCCCGAGGCTCAACTCACCTCTCGCAATATGAGTTGATTTTTGGAACAAAAAATAAAAAAATCAGAATACCAAAACATGTCATCTGGTGAAACTCATGTGTCTTTTTCTTTGATTCCGTACAGCTATCATCACATCCTCTTGCTCTACTGGAGTACCTGTATATGTCATACATGATGTTATCATGATATGCACATGTTTATCTTAAATGCCTTTATGCCTACACGATTATGCTATGTGCCTTAGGTATGTTTGTCGTATGTCTTTTTTCGTCACGATTTTTGTGATGATTCGCATTCATTACTTTGGCTCTTGACTTTCTCTTTAGGCCCTGTACCCGTTCTCAAGCTTCACGAATAATCTGTGTTTCTCAGATATCACTCTTTTACCCCTGGTTGAACTTTGTCCTTGCTTTGAGGCTCTTGTTCTTATCAAATTCTTATCCGGGTAATGCTTAACATTTCTTTTGTTTAGAGTATGTCATTTCACTATTTATCATGTAAATAAACTACATAATTAGATGCATGAAAATGGTCAGGTAGGAACAAAAGGATACCTGACATTTATTTATTTCAAATGTAGCAAACAAAGAAAGTTAACCAATGGTAGTGAAAAAGTGTCATAAAGAGAAAAGGGATCACATTCAACGGATACAAATGCTCTAGATATTCAACGCATGAACTCTTCCATGTTCCTCAATCAAGAATCTTTTCGAGCATGGCTTCTTACGTCGAAGATTTCGAGCTTTCAGAAATGTTTCAAATACTGTAGTCTCGCTGTTTGACCCACCATTCAAAATGCCTTGCTTTTTAAGCCCGGGTTTGCTTCATTAGAATGCCCTTTCAGGTTTTCATTCTAATCTTTTGTGTTAATCAAGACGCCCTTTTCGGGTTTTCACCTTGATCTTTTTTTTTTTTCAGGCATAATATTTCTTCACAGCATCTGAATTCACTGGATTAGGTAACTCCTTCCCATCCATCTCAGTGAGAATCAAAGCTCCACCCGAGAAAGCCTTCTTTACGACGTATGGACCTTCCCAATTTGGCGCCCATTTTCCACGCAGGTCTTTTTGTATTGGGAGAATCTTTCTTAGCACGAGTTCTCTTTCGTGGAATTCTCTTGGCCGTACTTTCTTGTCATGGGCTGTGATCATTCTCTTCTGGTACATCTGTCCATGACAAATTGCCTTCAAACATTTTTCTTCGATGAGGTTCAACTGGTCATATCGAGCTCGAACCCATTCTGCTTCCTCTAATTTCAACTCCATCAAAACTCATAGAGAGGGGATCTCAACTTCGATGGGTAGCACAGCTTCCATTCCATAGACTAAAGAGAAAGGGGTTACGCCCGTAGATGTCCGCATAGATGTGCGATATGCATACAAAGAAAATGGTAGCTTCTCGTGCCAATCTTTATATGTCTCGGTCATTTTCCCAATGATTTTCTTAATATTCTTGTTGGCCGCTTCAACAGCTCCATTCATTTTCGGGCGATAAGGTGATGAGTTATGATGCTTTATTTGAAATTGCTCACACACTTCTTTCATCATCTTATTGTTCAGATTCAAGGCGTTATCTGAAATGATTCTTTCAGGTAAACCATATCGATAAATTATTTCCTTTTTCAAAAACCTGCAAACTGCAGTCTTCGTTACATTGGCAAATGAAGCGGCTTCTATCCATTTTATAAAGTAATCAATAACCACAAAAATAAACCGGTGTCCATTAGAAGCTTTTGGGGAAATTGGCCCTATAACATCCATGCCCCACATAGAAAAAGGCCACGGAGAGGTCATGACATGAAGGGGCGAAGGGGCTACATGAATCTTATCGCCATAAATATGACATTTGTGGCATTTTCTTGCAAAACTAATGTAGTCGCTTTCCATCGTCAACCAGTAATAACCGAGTCTCATAATCTTCCTGGCCATAGTGAAACCATTGGCATGTGTCCCACAGATTCCCTCATGGACATCTTCAAGTATTTTTCCGCTTCAACAAAGATCCACGCATCTCAAGAGCACCGATCTTTTCCTCTTTTGTATGAGATGTCCCCATCAAGAACAAATCCCGCTGCCATTCTTCTGATTGTTTTTTGTCGTTCTCATTTGCTTGTTCGGGATACCTTTGATTCTTGATATATTCTAAGATATCATGGAACCATGGCTGTCTATCTGGCTCTTTTTCAATGCTGAAACAATGTGTAGGAACTTCATATATGCTCATTTGCAGAGGTATTATTTCTATTTCTCTGTTTACTTTAAACATTGAAGCCAAAGTGGCCAGGGCATCAGCTAATTGGTTTTCTTCTCGTGGGAAGTAATTAAAAGTTATTTCTTCGAATTCTTTAATCATCTGCCACTAGATCACTGTATTTAACCAATTTCGGATCCCTCACTTCCCAATCTCCACAGATTTGGTAAATCACCAACGCTGAGTCTCCATATACCTCTAAAGTTTTGACGTTTCGTTCAATAGCTGCACGAAGTCCCATGATACAAGCCTCATATTTCGCTATGTTATTGGTATAGAAGAAGTTTAATCTGGCAATGAATGGATAATGGTTCCTTTCTGGTGATATTAAGACTGCTCCAATCCCATGCCCCAATGCGTTCGATGCACCATCAAATCTCATCTTCCATGACTTCTCTTTTGATGACTCACCCTCTTTTTCTGTAATGCATATCAAGTCTTCATCCGGAAAATCAAATCTCAATGGCTCGTATTTATCCGTTGTTCGAGTTACTAAGAAGTCAGCTATTGCGCTTCCTTTTATCGACTTTTGGCTCACATAGACAATGTCGTATTCTGATAGCAGGATCTGCTATCGTGCCATTCTTCCTGAGAGTGCAGGTGATTCCATCATGTACTTTATTGGATCCAGCTTTGAGATTAACCACGTCATATGATATAACATATATTGCTTGAGTCTCCGAGCTACCCAAACCAAAGTGCAGCAGTATTTTTCAATGGACGAATACTTTGCCTCATATTCAGTGAACTTTTTGCTGAGGTAGTAGATCACCTTTTCTTTCTTTCTTGACTCGTCGTGTAGCCCCAGTACGCAACCCATTAAATTTTTGAACACAGTCAAATACAATATCAATGGTCTTCCCGGAATTGGCGGTACTAGCACTGGAGGACTAAACAAATATTGTTTTATCTTATCAAAGGTCACCTGGCATTCCTCATTCCATTCTTCCGGGTTATGTTTTCAAAGAAGCCGAAAGATTGGGTCGCATTGGTTAGTAAGTTGAGTAATGAACCGAGCGATGTAGTTTAACCTCCCTAAAACTCCTCTGACTTTCTTTTACGTACGCGGGGGTGGTAACTCTTGAATGGCTTTTATTTTATCTGGATCAACCTCGATACCTCTTTTACTGACAATGAAGCCTAGCAACTTTCCCGAGGTAACCCCAAACGTACATTTGGCTGGATTAAGCTTTAGCTGAAACTTTCTCAGCCTTCAGAACAACTTCTTGAGGTTCACTACATGCTCTTCTTCCCCTTGAGATTTAGCAATCATATCGTCGACGTAGACCTCTATCTCTTTATGCATCATGTCATGAAATAACGTCACTATAGCCCTCTGATATGTTGCCCCAGCATTCTTTAACCCAAATGGCATCACCTTGTAACAGAATGTTCCCCACATTGTTACGAAAGTAGTTTTCTCCATATCCTCAGGGGCCATCTTGATCTGATTATACCCTGAGAATCCATCCATGAAGGAAAACAATGAATGTTTTGCTGTGTTATCCACCAACGTATCAATGTGTGGTAAGGGAAAATTATCTTTAGGATTTGCTCGATTCAGGTCACGATAATCCACGCACATTTGTACTTTACCGTCTTTCTTTGGTACCGGGACTATATTAGCCGCCCATTCTGGATATTTGGAGGCTTGTAGGAAGCCAGCATCAAATTGCTTCTTGACTTCCTCTTTTATCTTTAACAGTATTTCAGGTCTCATTCGTCTTAGCTTTTATTGAATGGGTTTGCATTCTGGCTTTCTTGGGAGCTTATGGACCACTACATCTTCATCCAATCCTGGCATATCCTGATATGACCATGCGAATACATCCTTGTACTCGCGGAGCAAAGCAATCAAATTGTGCCTGGTGCCCCTTGAAATAGAGGTCCCAATCTTCACTTCTTGCTTCCTTTCTTCATTTCCCAAATTTACTGTCTCAACAGATTCTTGATGAGGTAGAATCTGTTTATCTTCTTGTTCTACCATTCTTAGTAAGTTAGGAGACGAGATATAGTCTTCAACATTTTCCTCAGCTTCAAACTCTCCTAAACAAATAGCCTTTTCAAAATCGATTTCAAGACTCGTAACGGGTTTGTTCATACCGTTGATATCTGAGCACCTGAAAGTTGAATGGAAAAGGAAACTATAGAGGAGCATCAAAGTATTGGGACCAGCAGGCATGATGTGAGATATATGCAATGACAGGCTGTGAAAAGAGGGAAAAATTATGAAGTTAATAAGAATGTAAAGACTATGACAAAATGCATCTTCATTAATGTTCATTTAAATGATAAAGAGAAAATCATAAGCTCTTACAAAAGAATCCCTCTATTACTTAGGGACACACAAAAGAATAGTGTTAATATTGAGCATTACTCTGGAGAAGATTTAGAAACTACAAGGAGCTCCACAGCAGTCCAATTGTTCAAAACAAATCCAGGAGGACAAGAGCGTATCGTTGAAACATCTTTAATTGCATCGCTTCCTTTGTCAATGACATTTATACTGACATTTTGAAAACCCCTTTCAATTAATAACATCGTGCTTCGTTGATTATCTTACCCGGGGTATATCATTCCTGCAGATGTAAATGTTTTTGACAAATGAGGGTACATTATGGGCTCCCATTCTAATTCTTGGCCTAAAGTTCTTGCGATCCTTCTTTCTTGATCTTTTTTCCATTGTTTTCTTCTTTGACGCATATTTGGTTGGAACCCTAAACCGTATTGAGCTTTGTGATGTACTGGCTTTAAAGCCCTGATTATTCCTTGCAAGTACCTTCCCAAACCTTTCCTTGCTCGGGCTCCTCTTCCCACAGTCATCTTAATGCCCATCCTGGTATTTCTCGACAGTTTTGGCACGGGAATTCTGTTTTCCTCAGCAACGAATGTGGCATTGACAAATTCAAAAGATCGGAATGAACATTCTATAGCGTCTTTACTCACTTCAATGTATGGTGCGTCGGTAGAAATAGATGCTACAATGTCTTCTTCTCCCTCGACAGTGACCAAACAGCCATCTATGATAAATTTCACCTTTTGATGGAGGGATGATGGAACTACTCCAACAAAATGGATCCAAGGTCTTCCCAAGAGGCAATTGTATGATGGTGTAATATCCATGACTTAAAATTCAACATCGTATATATAAGGGCCTACTTCTAGAGGGATTTCAATCTTTCTCATGACTTCTCGTCTTGTCCCATCGAATACCCTTACTGTGGAATGACAGGGCCTTAAATAGGATAGATCTATCGAAATTCTGGAAATCGTGGCCAAGGGCATGACGTTGAGTGCCAACCTATTATTGATGAGCACGTTCGGTATTATGTAGCCCTTGCAGCGAGTCATAATATGCAGTGCTTTCACTGAGCCTCTACCGTTTGGCGGCATCTCGTCATCACTAAAAGAGATGAAATTGTCCGCGTTCAAATTATTCACCCACCTATCAAGCTTCTCAACAGATATGTTGTTTGCTATGTAAGCTTGATTCAACACCTTCAGTAA
Source organism: Gossypium arboreum (assembly GCF_025698485.1). Taxonomy (NCBI): domain Eukaryota; kingdom Viridiplantae; phylum Streptophyta; class Magnoliopsida; order Malvales; family Malvaceae; genus Gossypium; species Gossypium arboreum. Next base: position 3,266,137 of record NC_069076.1, read on the forward strand.
AGCATTCCGGTGTGGCTCTGAATTTAACAGTTGAGATAAAACCGAGATTCGTGCTAATTGCTTATTCAATTGTTCCACCACATTGTATTCACTGTGCTTCATAAATTTCAAGAATTCCTGTGCTTCCTCCTCATCCACGGGCTTTTTAGCTTCTTGCACGGGAGGAGTTTCCTACTCGACTTCAGCCTCGTACATTAGTACATTTCCTTTTTATTTCAAATCACTATTCTTCTTTACTGGTTCGACCTTTTTCAAATAACATCTCCCACTGTGAGTGAAATGACCTACTTCTCCAACGTTTCCAGTCGTGGTTTCGGATTTTTCACCTTCAGGTGTGACGATGTTGATATCGTATTTCCACGGTACTGCCTTGTCGGCCTTGTAAGGGAATGGAGATGGTACTTCAATGATCATCTTTGGTTTTACCGGCTCTTTCTTCGCATTGTAATAAATTATTAACGGTCGGCGTTATATGGGAAACCTGACTATTGATTGTCAGATACGCATATTTCTCCTCTATCGGCCTCTTTGCCTTTGTAAAAAATCCCCATCTCCTTATTATCCATCATATTTTACAGTAATCTCCTGAACTCCTCGCAGGACTGAATGTCGTGCCCTTCAATACCATGGAATTAACAAAAACTTTGACTTTTTGTATTTCTTCCTTCGAAAACTCTATTGACATGACAGAGCAACCCCTTTTCAACTAGTACCTCCCAGATTTTCTGCAGAGGTGTTCTTATTTCAGAAACCCATCTTCTACTTTTCCATTTGTCCTCCTCTCCCACTACGCTCACATCCCCTTCGGTGTGGTTTGGGAATGGGTTCCCGGCTGTACCGCCAGTACCATCAAATCGCAGAATGCCCGCATTGATGAGTCCGTGCACTCTCCTTTTGAAGGCAAGGCAGTTTTTCATAAAGTGCCCCTAGTTCCCGGCATGGTATGCACAACTAGCGTTTGGATCATACCATTTCGGGTATGGAGGCTTAAGGGGTGCCATGTGATGCAGGGATATCAATTGCTTCTCCAAAAGTTTTGGGTACAATTCTCCATACGACACAGGAATAGGAGTAAATTGCGGTTTCTTAGGATTAGGTCTTGCTAGCCTTTGTTCGTTTCTGGGTTGGCTTTGAGTGGGTACATTGCTTTGTGGGAACGTGGCGACGGGTCTTTGGTTGTTCGTAGCATATACGGGGTAGGAAGGAGGTGGTGCTTGGTAGTAAGGGTTTTGAGGAGGATAATAGAAATTTGAAAGTGGATAATTTCGAGGTCGGGGTTGGTTTGGATATGGGTTTGGAGTGTAATGGCTTCCAGCTTCCACCATATGGGTTTCTGGCTCTCTTTTCTTTGCGGGTGTTGTCCTTCTTGAACTGTCAGAACCTTCCATCCTACCACTCTTGATGACATTCTCTATAAGCTCGCCGGATATTACAATATCTGCAAAGTCTTTCGTGGCACTTCCCACTAGTTTGTCATAAAACGGCGCCTTTAAGGTGTTGATAAAAAGGACGGTTATCTCCGTTTTTGTTAGCGGGGGTTCCACTTGGGCCGAGACGTCTCTCCACCTTTGAGCGTATTGCCTAAAGGTTTCTGCTGGTTTCTTTTCCATCATTTGTAGAGTCATTCGATCAGGTACCATATTCGATACATGCTTGTACTGCTCACACAATGCTGACGCCAAGTCCTTCCAGGATCGGATTTTTTCCCTACTAAGCTGGTTGTACCACCGAAGAGCCGATCCTACTAGACTATCCTCAAAATAATGTATAAGTAGCTTATCTTCGTTCAAATAATCGGTCATCTTCCGACAAAACATAATGAGATGTGCTTTTAGGCACTTGTCCCATCGTACTTTTCAAAATCCGGTACCTTAAACTTTGGAGGCAAAACTAAATCGGGTACCAAACTGAGCTCTTTAGCGCTCAGTGCAGAGAAGACTTCAGTGCCCTCTATTTCCTTGAGCCTTTCCTCTAAGCTCTTATATTTCTCCTTTGCATCGTGATCATCCAATTTCAACCTGGCTGTCTCTACTGGATTGTCCAAATCTGGCACGAGTGGATCCGTAGGACTAGCCCCCGGGTTTGATATGAACATTCCTTGCCCTAGACTAACAAGTGGCGTAAGTCGTTGCTCCAGGCCTGTAGGTTCCCATTGAGAGTACCCTCTTTGAGTTGCGTGGGCGTGCGGTAGAGTAAATCTTGGAGGATAGGGCGAATCCTGATCGAGGTTAACCCTTGACTGTGGTTCCACAACGTCAGGGTTCATAGGTCCCTTTCTTTTTACCAGAGCCGACATCATTTCCATCATCTTGGCCATTTGATCCTTTTGTTCAAACGATTCCTCTCGAGATCTCACCATTAAGTCTCTTGTCTCTTGCTGTGACTTGGCCAACTGCTCTTGTAATTCCCTTTGGATTCTTTTCATCCTTTCAATCCGTTCATTGAATTTAGCCTCCATTACTCTAGCTTGTCGGCGTGTCCTATACAAATGACGTAGTTCCAGTCTTGTGGTATTATAACTGCAAATTGTATGTTTTAACCTCAGCGAACGATTATGGGATATGCAATGAATGAATAAATGAATGAATGCATAAATGTCAAATGAATGTTAGTCATACATGAATATGTAAGAATTTAGTGTTGATTTCAAGGCCCCTATTTAGACATTTCATTTATCAAAAGAGTCCATTACAAAATATTTTTCCATTTTCGATTCAGTCATTACACAAACTTCCTAGCTATATCGCCATATTTCTTTACTCGTGCTAAAAATTCTGATATGTTTGATCTTCGACTTGGAGGGAATTGGCAAATGAGAATTTCAGCTTCTTCCGATAGTTGTACCACGTGCATGGCTACCCCACGAACTTCATTAATCAAATAGCTAAGTTGCATTTCTTTTTCTTGGAGGCCCTCTTCGTATGCATGAATGTCTCTATCATATTGACTATTCTTTTCTTCCAAAGCCTCCAAGAGAGTATCTAGCTGTTGTTGACGATCTTGCAGCATGTCTTCTAAATCTCGTATCCTCTCTTTTAGTTCTTGACATTTAAATCGACTAGTCATTACCTCAGCAGACACAGCTTCATATTCGGCGTTCTTCTTCCTTAGCTCCATCATAGCCCGCGCAGCCTTTTCTTCTTCTTTCTTCGCTTTCCCTTTCCAGAATTCCATCCCTCCTTTGATGTTGTTAATTTCCTCCTTCCATTCTGCCGACGATTTGCCCAACCCACTGTTTTTTATTGTGCCTCTTAACTTTTTATTTTCCAAATGGAGGTCCCTTAAGTCATTTCTTACGACTTCAGCTTCTTTTTGCACTTTCTCGGTTCTGGATCTTTCTATCTGAACGTCGATCTTCAGTTGGTAGTTTTCCTCTTGAAGAGCACTAAAGTCCCGAGACATCTTGGCCTTTTCTCGTTCAAATTCTTGTCTTGCCATTTCTAGCTCAGATGGCACTTCTTCCGAGAATGGATTCTGAACGGTGTAATTTATCGACGAGACGTGCTGACTATTCACTCGTTGCTTTCTCCATATAACATAATCTTGGGTGAGAGTGTCAGTGTATAGAGCTAACTCCATGAGATGAATTCTCTTCCAAGACTTTACGGTATCTCAGACCCTCTTCATATATCCCTCACCCCCAAAAGTAAACTCAGACTGTGCTAATCCTCCGGTGGCGGGTATAAATTGTCGTGAAGAGAATTGCCTTTGGACCATTAACGGAGCGTATCCAACTCCTCCCCATAGCCCGAGTAGTGGCACCCAATCTTGATTTCCAACCTTGTATAACAGAACCAAAGGGCGGATCCACGGTGCTCTCCAGGTTACATCTTCAGCTCGAAAGTTCTGAAAAACTGAAACCCAATACTCTTCAGTGACATCCTTTGGCCATTCTCTCGTAAGATAGGCTTCCAACGGGGCGAAGGTTTTTAAAAACATGTGGTACAGTGTGCGCTCTACTTTCCAGAAATGGCTCAAAATCCAGACATTTAGCAACTGCGCGCATCCGATAAAGCGCCCTTCCCCTTTTCTCCTACAACTGCTTAGGGATTTGAAGGTCTCGGCCAAAATAGTTGGGATAGGGTTGATTCCTTGTTTTAACTTTTCAAAGAAGTCCACTACTGCAACCTCTATATGTGGGAAGACGACCAATCTGTAAATGGCCAAAGCGAACAGATTCACTCTTTTCAAAATATCGGGATGATTTAGGACTAAATCCCGCAGGGAAAACCACGGAATACAGTTGTTTTCATTCTTCTTCTTTATCTATTTTTCGGCCCATGTATCGGTCATGTCTGTCAATCTCATTAACTTTTTCTTGAAGGCCATCGGCTTAGGTTCTTTCACGTATACCTTATAAAGTTGTACATTATCGAACGAAGCAAAGCAGCGTACTCTTTTATAGTCGGGGTCATGTCTTCCTGATTGAAAGTAAAACATTGGTAGGCCGGATCCTAAAATTTGATCATTGCTTGAATCAAACGCTCGTCTATGTTGATAGTGATCAGGTGGGCTATATCTCCGTACCTCTCAGTGAAGATACCCCTAGTGTCCGAGTCCCACTGATTCCAAACCCGAACCAAGTCTTCAAGGTTATTCTGGCGAACATTCACAGTTACGTGCTCGGGTAAATTGGCAATACATCCCTCTACTAGACTATCCCCTTTTTCTTTCTGAGTTTTTAGAGACCAGTCTCGAACCATGACATTCTTCTCAGTTGTTTGTATAATTGACTCTTCCATTAGAAACTCATTTTTTGGCAACCAATCTCTAGTCAACACTTTTCTAATATGATGCCTATAATGCATGATGAAAAATAAAGAAAAGACGAACAACCCTGGTTAGTAGTCAAATATAGGCAAAAAAATTATGAAAAATTTGTCAAATTACACTACCCGATCTAGTTTATTAAACCAACCCAATGCCCTTGCATAAAAAGTGAAAGTGCAAAAGGTAAAAGGCGTTTCTCCCGTGTACTTATTTTGGTGACTACTAAACGAGCGAAAGTTCGACATGGCTCTAGTTAGGTGCTCATACGATTCACTATATGCAGTTTTGGTTCGAGATAGGTACTCGAATTGTTCGCACTATCGTCTACTAAGACTAGTACGAAGCCTCGGTCGTAGCCCATCACAAGCTCACGAGTTCAATTCGAGGAATTACATTTACTTATGCTTATGTGGAGGGACAAGTTAACTCACGAAAGCATAAGTCATATGTAACCCGAAAGTATTCACTAGCCTGTGCGGAGGGACGAGTTAACTTACGAAGGCATAGCATTTACTTTCACTTAAACGGATGGAGCTCGGGTAGAGAGCTCATGTTATGCAAAAATGCAAGTGCACGGTGTGTGGGAAGAAACTTGCAAACCTTTTCGCTCTATTTAAAACTAAAAACTAGAATCATAAAAACTTAGAGCTGAAAAACGAAAGATAAACAAGTTAGGAAAATATTTACAACACCAAAATTTAAAATTTTAAGGATCACGACTAAATATGTTTTTGAACAAGGAATTTTCGCAAATTTTGACAACACATGCTTAACTCGACTCGACTCGACTCTCAAAAAGGGTCCCAAGTGGAGTCGCCAGCTGTAGCGACGTAAAAATTTTACTTTTGGTCGCTAATTGTGGCGATTTGATTGAAATTTTAAAAACCGACTTTCGATTTTATTTAAAAAGGGAGTCGCCACCGATCTATTTTCTAGGTGTGATCGGACACCTAATAAATCATCATTTTTTGAAAAGAAAACTTATTCTTGAACAAAAATGGAGGCTGAATTTGGGTCTACGTGAAAATCCAAAGAAAAATAGGGTTCGGGAGTCAGTTACGCACGAGGAAGGTATTAGCACCCTCGCGACGCCCAAAATTGGTATCTTGTTAAACATATGTTTCTTGGTTTTCAAAAAAATACGAGTTCAATGTAAGATTAATCGTGATCCGATTAAAAAGACGAGAAATTTTAAATTTTGATTTGTTAGAAGGGCGTTCCGTTTTCAACACGAGCCGATATGATTCACCCAACATAGCGATGAAATCGGCGACTTAATGTTAAATCGGTGCGTGGCCTTATTTATTGAAATTAATTAAAACATGAAAATATTTCTAAAAACAAGAAATCATTAAAGGATAAACAATACAAACAATGATATAATTAATGAAAAATATTAACATGGAATATCGAATATTAGAATAACAATAACAATGATATTTACAAAAGAAAAATAAAAACAAACTATGTGCTAATAATAAAATAAGAAAAAATAATATATTTGGTAATAATAATATAAAATAATAATATGTACATAAAATATATATAAATGTTAATGATGATAATACTACTACTAATAATAATAATAATAATAATAATAATAATAATAATAATAATAATAAACAAGTATGATGAAATAATAATATTAAAATAAAGTGATAAATAATAATAACAAATATATTGAAAATAATACATATGACAGTAGTAAAAATAGATACAATAATAATAATACAAATAATATATACATAATATGTGTGGAAATATATACATAATATAGTATTAAAAATATATAATAGATATAGTATTAAAAAATATAATATATACATAGAAGAAGTCATAATGACATTAAAAACAAACTATTCGAAAACTACATAAATATATACATAAATATATTAAAATATATACAATATATATATTAGAAATGATAACAATATAAAAACTATTAATACACTACATAAATACGTGCGTGTATATACATATATAAATATTAAGTGAAAATCAATACTAGTACTAATAATAATAATAATAATAATAAATATATGCATATTATAGTAAAAAACAAAATATTTAAAAAAATATAACTAAATATAATATAATAATAATATAAAAATAATAGTGATAAAAATAATATATATATCATGAATAATATTTAAAGCTAAATGAAATAGCAAAATAATAGAAAATTCAAGATAAATTCGAAAAATAAACGAAAAAGGGACTAAAATTGAATTGAAAACTGAGTTCTGGGGCCAAATCATGAATAAAAATAAAAAATGAGGACTCATTCGCAAAGCACGAATGACATGGGGGACTGAAAAGGGAAATAATCCCTCTCCCAAAATGCGCAGTAGCATAGGGACCGAAATAAAATCAAATCAAAGTCTTGGGGCAAAATTAAAAATAACAAAAAACTTAATTGCAAGATCATGAAAAAGCGGAAGGGCCAAACGCGCAAATTGCCCTTCCGCTTAAAAAACACTCGGATCTTCTTCCCAAGCGGGTCGGATCACGGGTACCCTTCCCAAAACGACGCCGTTTTGCGTCTGGGAAGGGTTACCAAAACGCTACCGTTTTGGACGGGTATTTAAGGCCCAAAATTTTCAGTTTTCATTCATTTTAGTCCTTCCTTCAGAAAAAAAACAAAAAAAAAACTCTTTGAGGCTCTGCCTCATTTCGATTTCAGGCCATAGCCCAGCCAGGTTTCAGATGACACGCCGCCGTTGTCCACCGTCGTCGACGAATACCATGCCACCGTACACCTGTGGCGAAAAAATAAATTTTCCTTTTCTTCCTTTTATTTTGTTCTTAATATATATATGTAATAGTTTTAAGAAAAAATAAAAATATGAAATATGGACGTATACTGTTTCGAAATGAAGATGAAGATAATAAAGCAAAAGAGGAAATACCCTTGGCATGGTTCAGATCTATGCTTCTCTCTTTGATCTACTGATTATTGTCACTATTTTTGGGTGTGTTTTTGATAGTTGGAAATCTATTGTTCTTTTTTATTAGAAAAAAAAAATCCCCTTTTTAGTTTCGGTTTTGGCTTTTTAAAGCTAAGTTACAAGCCATTTTTTATTATTATCTGTCCCTTCTCCTTTCTAATCTTTGCAAGCCGGTGGACGGTGGAGCAGGTGGAGCAGGTGGCTGACATGGTAGTGGCAGACCTAGGTGCGACGCACCTAGGTGTTAGGAGGCTAGGGTTCTCTTTTTTTGTTAATGTTTTTGGGCTGATGTTAGTGGGTTAGGGTTAGGCTGAAATTGGGTTTGGGCTATTGGGTAGGTGTAGTTTTGGGTTAGTAATTGGGTTATTGTAAATGGGTTTAAAGTTGGGTCAAATTGGCCTATAACAACCCCTGTTTGGTTGAAATTTTTTCTAAGTTTCCAAAATTTTCATATATTATCAGTTTAGTCCCAAATCACTTCTAAAGCATGTTTAGGGCCTCGTAAGCCCTTATAAGGGACAATGTGTTTGTGATTAAATGGTATTTAAATATGAATGCATAAATGTATGAGTTATGTATGCTAAATGATGTGTATTGATCGGTAATCCCCCTTAACCCTACTCCAGTGATGGATATGGGTTAAGGGTGTTACAAAAGGGCATTGTGTTCCTTGTATATCCAATAATCCAAATAGCATTTGAGTCTCGTAAGACACCTCTACTAATGATCTGAAGGGATAAGTCCTCTTTCATCATATGTATTGAGCTTTAGCCATCCTTGGTTAGGTGGCTTCCATCATATTTGCTTTATCCACTTTGCTTTTCATTTCTTAATGTTGAAGTCATTAGAACATATATATTGCACCCAATGTATAAGTTTTTGTTGCTTAGCAAATTGGCTCTTACACCCTAAAGCATTTGGCTAACGACAAGACATTCAACTTTCACAACTTAAATTATCACAAACCAGCCTTCAAACTCGACCGTTCAGTACTTACCCTCAAAAATGGAGATTCCCAACGCACTTAAATAGTTAGAGGAATGTACACCTCACAATCCTTGCCTAAAAGAACCACACAAAAGAATAATCAATCAACATCCACAACCAAAACTCCTTTAATAAAACCCGAAAACAACACCCTCAACAAATGAACAAATACTACTTATAATAATAAAATAAAAAAAAAAGAAAGGTATGGTTGACACCAAAATTCCCTTACCACACACGACCAATAACGAATCTAGAAGAATAACGACACAGTAACCAAAGGTCTGAACAATAATAAGACAGTAGATAGCAATGTCAAAAGAGAAAAATAAAGAAAGAAAGAGGTTGTTAGGAAAGAAAGTAAAGATGAAAATTGGAAAAGAAAAGAAAAGAATAGAAAAAGGGAAACGACAGAACAACAAGGGAAGAGCAAAAATAATTCAACTTTGCACACACAAGATTCAAACTTGGAACCTACAGATAAGTTAAAACCTTACCACTGAACCAACAAACTTATTCTTGCTCATAATTAAACAAAAATTATAGATAAGCTAGTTGTAACTAGCCATATATGGGGACAAAAATAACCAAAATTCAAAGGAAAGAAATTAAACACAAGATCTCAAGCTTATATTCGAAACACCTAACCACTAAACCAAATCAATTTACTTTATACAAATTTAACAATTCAAAATACTAAGAACTTGGGGCATTACATGCTCTAGAAAGGGTAGATCCTCAAGTAGATCATGATTTTTGCCACAACTCCTGTAACATCTTCATATGGTTGAACATCTAGAACAGGGTTGGTAGGAAGTTGATCCTTTTAAATAGTGTCTTTGGAAGTCATCTCTCTCCCTTCCTCACTTTCTTTCTATATAGTTTTATCTATATCTTTTGAGTTTGAGGATCCATAAGGCATAAGATTGACTGACGGCCTTTCAACAACTTGGGTTGTTTCTTCAGAAGCAGTGCCAATAGCAGCACCAGTTGCTTCTATATTTGTTGTTCAATGAACTAACACAGATTTACATAAGGTAATACTTGAATTTGGGATTTTGTAATTCCCAAGACGTCAACCATGCCATAAAGCCAAGGTCTTGTTGACACTTTTTTAGTTGCATTTTATTTTATTATTTTAGATAAATAAAACAGAAATCTATATACTTATAATAATTTCCTTTTTATTATTCAGTTTAATTATCATACTAATCTTGATTTTTTTTATTTGTTTCAAATTGATTTATTATAGTTACAAATTTGATATGTTGTATGCCTTTTGGTTTTAATTTAAAGTTTTATTTGGTGTATCAAAACTATTTTTGCAATATTTTTTACATAATTTATAGGCTAAATTAGTTTTAAAGGCCATTTTTTAATTTAAGTCTAAAGGTCGTTTTTCTATTTAGGGAAACAGGCTGATTTTAGGTGAGAGAAACGACCAGCTAGACGCATTTACCCTTTAAGTTACAATTATTTTTCAATTTTTATTTTAATTCATCTTTTAATTAATAAATCTTTTATTCATAAAATAAAATAATTATTACAAATATGATTATTTTTAGTAAATATATTTTTATATGTGTGATATTTATTTTTCAATCCATATTATGTGTATAGTAAAATTAAATATTATATATTTATGTATGTGCATTTAAAATATTTCATATATACACATAATGATATTTGAAATAACTAATTAAAATATTTCGCTTATAAAAATATTTAAAATATCATACCCATAGTGTAGATAAAAATAATAATATTTTAAATATTTTCTATAATAATTATATTTAAAATAATTGTTTCATTTTATAATATTAGAAATTACCATACCCACAATATATATGGAGAAAATAAATATCGACATATAAATTATTATATATATATAAATTTATCAAAATTTTATTTTCAAATATTTTTAACATAATGATATATGTAAAATATATATTTTTATTATATAATTACATATTTATTATTTAATTTTATGAATAATAGAGTTATTAATTAAAAAATTTAAAAGATGAATTAAAATAAAAAGTTTGAAAACAATATATTTATTAATTAAAAATTAAAAAGCTTGAAATAGCAAAAATTACAAATTACAAATATATTTAAAAAGGGAATTAAACTTGGGTTTCAAAAATAATACTAACGTGAGTGGAAGAGAAACCGAACCTAAGATTTAAGAACAAAACCACTACTATTTAACCATCTAACTAAAAAACTAATTATATTAAAAAAGTCAAAAAATGTAACTTAAAGATAAAGCGCATCCAGTTGGGCATATTTTCACACACTCTCTCTAGAAATAGTCTATTTTCCTAAATTAAAAAAAAAACGACTTAAAAGCTTAATTAAAAAATTCAGATTTTAAGCCTAATTTAGCCTAATTTATAAATAAAATATGAATTTATATTTTATTTAAAATCAATTATAAGAATTATTTTCTCTAAATAATATTAAATATGATCATTTATTAACATATTTTTATTAATTTACCCACCCACCAAATATATTTTAAATGCAAAACTTAAGGATTAGGGTTTGGTTTCTGTATTTTCGAACCTGATTCGACCGACTTACATAAATATCGTGAAACATATCATGTGGCAGTTTAATTTTCTGGTGTACATAAATCGATTTTGGATGTGATTGCAAATGGACCCAAACATATTGCATCACCTTGGAAACGTCACAATGTTGAATACCACATATAATGTCAAATGTAGGAAAATGTTCATCATAGTACTACTCAATATATAATATACTAGGTGGACTAGGAAAGTCATGAATTTCTCTTCATTAAAAATAATTTTTGAAACAGGAAAAATTGATTTTTTTTTATTGTTTGAATGATTTTATGTAAAATAATTTTTGTTATTTGAAATTAACGAAATTATTCTTTAAATTTTATTATAGATTCTTTTTGACATAATGCTTAGAATTATCTATTGTCTCTCCTCAACTCATAAATAGGAGGATAATGTGCTCAAGACCTATGTCATCTTACATTGGCAACAATATTCATGCTAATCGAGCTAAGACTTAATCGACAAAAGTAATGCTTAATTAAAACTTAATTAATTTATATGCATTATATATATGATAATAGATAGTGATATATTAGAACCGAAAGGGATAAATGAAATTGAGTATAATTTAAACCAATACTCGTATTTATATTATTAAATAAATGAAATAATTAGTAATAATATTCTTCCTGATTTGTGGAATCCAAATCATATGTAATGCTTTTGGAAACATGTGGTGGGGTAGATTGGCATACTCTAATTATTATTCAAAAAGATAAATATTTTTAATTAAAAGTCATCATAGAATAATATAAAATTATAATTTAAACTAAAAGTAGGACACAATCTCTATAAAAGTTTCATTGTTTTAAGTTTATAATTATTTTTAATTTTATAATTATATTTTTTAAGTTTCTCTTATGATTTTTTAGCCTCTTAGTTTATCATATTATGAATATAAACCTAATAATTATTGAAAAATTATTTAATTACTTAAAAATTCTAAAATTTAAAATAGAGCTATAAACATTTTTAATTGGTTGCTCCCTCACTCCTTAATCATGAAGTCGATATTCGATCTTTACCCGTAAGAATGAACAAAGTTTCATAATCTTTACCTGAAATTTGATAATTTATTGGTAAATTTGGGTGTTAATTAATTAAGGTAGTCATTAATTAATGGCAAAGTTAATAAAATAATAAAAGTTATATGTTACTGATCAACTAATTTACTGTAGTTTTGTTGACTTAAAAGGTATTTGCTAAATGAAAAATATCTAAAAGGAGGCTACCACCTACCACATAATCTGTTATTAAATTTTATAGTATTATTATAAATTCGATTATATCTATTTTTTTATATAATGCTTAGAATTATTCATCGTCTCTTCTCAACTCATGAATAGGAGGATAATGCACTTCAATACACTCGAACTCACTTTATCTTGTATCAACAACAATTCCCATGTCAATCGAGTTAACACTTAACTGACTTTTTTAACTCAAAAATCTTGATAGAAAAACAATTGTTAATCCTACAGTGTAAACGGATATGAATTATAAGCTTCCTTTAAGAGGGTACAAAAGACTGTACCATTCAGTACATGAGGGTGTTAGCAAGTTATTGTCTAATATTGAAGAGAGGGACAAAAATTTTGCTTTGCTTAAAAGCTGGCCTTCCATTTTTGGACCCTCAATACAATAGATCCCATTCATGTAGTATTTTCATTCGAAAAATGGAGAAAGTATGATGGAAATCTTTATACTTAGAGTCAAATTACAGTTTGTTCTTTCTATTCAAAATGATAAATTAATTCATGTAAGTTAGAGTTAAGAAATTAGTCTCTGTTCATTAATATATGGTATACAAGGCACACCACATGTCACTATCTTGTAATTTTGTCAACCAAACTAGTTTTAATAATACAAAAGAATGAAATTTTAATAAAAATAACCTGTTTGCTCTTTGATCTAATATACAGGGATTAATTTACTTTTTTTTTTTGTGGAGGACAAAATACGATTAGACTCCTACTATAGAGACTTCCATGATATTTTTACCTATGCGTTTTTGTGTAAAAATTTTATATCAAAAATATTATATTCATATCTACACATTTCATTTATGTTATATTCATGTTTTAATTATTTGTCATTAAGCAAAAATCCCAAAGAAAATCTCAAATTCTTCTAAATCCTAATTAGACTTGTTTATGAATTCGATAACTTAAATAATTTACTTCAGACCAGACCATGAAGAAATCCAAGCTCTTAACCATATATCCCTTTGTTTCATGTGTGAGTGTATATATATCCATTGTAGTGACAAAACATCTGGATTGCTTTCAAGTTTTGATTAACCCCAAGCCAAGGGTTTGAACCTCAAATATCCCTACCTGACCTCTTATCAAAAAGAGAAGGAAAATGATAGCTATTCCTCAATAGTTGACATTTTAGTCAAATCTGGAAGGATTTAATGTTTGGTGGTGCTTGATGTTTCCAGTTGGAAATCAGATATATACAGCCATGGCCGACCTCAATCAAATGAATTTGGTCTGAAGTTGGATGATTTCACAGGTTAATTGTGACTAAAAAAGCAGCATCCACTACTTGAGGTAGGCAATGCTCCCTTTTCTTTATTTTTTGGACAGATTCAATGAAACATAATCTTCTATTCCTCACTAATCTAAAGACCCTTTTTAACATCACTCTCAAATGACAAGTATGATGTCCATTTAATCTTTGGTCAGAAAGTATGAATTTACATCATACTTCGATGTGGGGTTTGGATCTCACCTTTTTCACACGAAAAGAACACTGTTGAAAGATCATGTAGGATCAAAGTAGAGATTTCATGAATAAGAATTGATCACGTCAGGGATCAGACTGAAAGGTCAATACAGGGAACAGTAACAAGAAGGATATTATGGATCCATGCCATGCACAACATATGAGTGAACCAGAGCTAGCCTTGGTTACTTTCTCTTTTTTCTAGACGGTAACTCATACCAGTAGGAGTAGGACCAAGCTGCAAGTTTCAGGTGACAATGATGGGAAAAACCAACGTACAATCATATCACAGCTGCAGTAACAAGCAAAGCTTTGTATGTATCATTCAGTTTGTCTACTATTTGCCTTTAGTCGATTTGATAGCTTTGAAGGTTTTGGATGTTGTTGGATCATTGAACATGTTGGCTTGCTTTAGTTGTAACTTGCAAAGAAATTCACCCAGAGAATGTAAAATAGAGGAAATAAATCGTGGTTTTACTGGATATGGCCATAGATGCTAGCCAGCTTAATGTGGTTTGTGCTTTTCCTTCAAAAATGAAGTGAATGGATGGGCTTCAATCTTGATTATTATGGTCAACAATTTGATTTCCTTAGTTAAGAAAGTGAATAGCAGGGCGGCAAATCATTAGAAGAAGTTTAAAAAATGAAGAGGGAGAAAACACATAAAAAAGAAATTTATTTCAGCTAACCTTAAAACACTTTGAAAATCCAGTGCCTGTTAAGGTACAAGATTAAGAACAAGGGCACAAAAATGGAATAATTGACAACAAATAGCAAAAATATCTTTCAACAAGATCCTACAGCAGATTACAAGAGTCTATAGCATATGTACAACATATCTACAAATCTAAGGCCAAATCTGTTACTACATAAACTAAAACTAAATGGAAACGTACACTCGATGCTGTGGCAAGTTAAGTTTTCCAAGGAAAATTATGCAGAAAATTATAGACAACCCACCACCTCATCGGAATGGTTATAACCTATTTCCCCATATCCTAACCATATTTAAAAAGGGTATTAAAAAAATAGAGTTCATATTCTAATGCATATAGCTGGATGACTAAAGAATGTATGAAAAGTGAGCTCCAAAAGGACCAATTGAGATAGAACAACTTACATGGAGTACGATATCAAAAAATCATACAAGAAAAATATAACAAAGTTAGTCAGCTTTTACTTGCTCTTCCCAGTGGCACCTTCTCTCTGATTCCGGAAGTGACTGAGAAGCTGCTGTGCCTGCAACAGGGGAAAACTAAATTACCATGTCTTTTCTCATGTGCATCCAGAATTTTTTTTTCTTTAGATTAAAAAGTAATCAAACATGTAATTAATAAGCAATCATGATTAATGAGCTTTACAAAAACATCTTATGCCTTTCTGATGTGATGTCACTACCTTCCACAATAGGTGTGGGAACATAACACATTTTTCCTACCCTTCTAAGTAGTTACAATTAGAATCACAAATGCAAGGTCTAATTTCTGATAAATAAATGGAAAACTGGTAAAACCCGTCAAGAATACAATTACAATTCAATTTTACAGGCAAATGACTACAAAAGGAACGTGATTACAATTTTGCTTGTTAAGACCCAGATACAGAAGCAGAGAATGCAAGGACCACATCAACATAATAGAAGAGAAAAGAACTAAGCTGCATACCTTTTCTTTTGCTCTTGGCGTGCCAGACTGGGACAATGCGACAAGGGGTGGCACAGCCCCTTCTTGCAAAACCAGGGTACAGAACTTGGGACTATTAAGGCATAGTTGCAGCAATACAGATGCAGCATTCTCCTTACCCCTCTGTGATCCTGATTCAAGAATTTCAACTAGTAATGGGACACCACCTTCTCGTACAATTGCCACACGCCCTTCCGCAACTGTCGACAGGTTTGAGAGAAGGGCAACTGCCTTGTCAACCATCCCACTATCAGGGTCCATTAACTGGACGAGGTATTTTACAGCACCCGCTTGAACCATACGAGCCTTATTTTCATGGAAGATTGATAAGTTAAATAAAGCAGTAGCAGCATCTTTTTTCCCTCTCAATGTTCCTGAGCTCAGAAGATTCACCAAGGCTTTGACAGCACCAGAGCGTCCAATCCTTGCCTTGTAATCTTCCAAGGCAGAAAGACTGAACAAAGCTGCCGCGGAATTTTCTTTGGCTCCATCATTTCCAGACTTTAAAACATGAATCAGTGGCTCTATTGCTCCTGATTTTGCAATAATAGCCTTATTATCTTCACTGATTGAAAGATTTAAAAGGGCTGTAACAGCATGCTCTTGGGTTAGCTTCACTTCTGAGTACAGTAGAGATAGTAATGGTGCAATAGCACCACAGCGACCAATAATTATACGATTCTCCATGTTGTTCTTTGCAAGAAGGCGCAATTCTAGAGCAGCTTTAGTTTGGACTTCATTTGATAGGCTTTTGAGGTTGTCTACTAATTTCATCACATGGGAAGTTGTGGTTAAATCATCACATCCTGACCCAGAAAACGTAATGGAGTATGCTCTGTTATAATCATGGTTTCCATTAACTGCCTCTTCTACTTTTGCTCCAGAGACCTGCAACTGCTTGCCTGATGTCCATGAAGAAAATCCAGAATCTTTTCTTATAGGAAAAGTGCCAAGACCCTTGGATGAAATTTCAGCTACCTCATTCATTTCAGGTTTCTTCAACCTTCTTGACAAGTCATTTAAAGCAGGAGGCATATAATCAATACTGGAAACTTCACTTGCTGCTGATTCAGTTCTGCTGTGAATATATGAATGATCGGAGGATTGGTCATACTTGTCAATCTCCACACTTTGGCATCTATTGCATTGTCCGCTATATCTAGATGAGATGTCAATCTTCAGCTTCTCTAAACCAGACCCAACCTCAATTGATGATCTCGATGTGGAACTACTACTGTTTGCAAAGCAACAGAAGCTATCAGTATGAGTTAAATCTTGGGAGGATTTATGATTTGAAGGAGAAGAGATTGAGACAAGTTTAGCATGCCCAGTGCGATTGGAAAGTTGTAAGTTGTTTTTGTCACACCAATTTGCTAGCATAGCTTTCACCGTAGAATTTGGAGTGAGATTTGTATGTTTTAGTGTCTGACAGGTCTTTGGGCAAATGGTCAGTCCACTGTCAAACCACTTCTGGATGGAGGCCCTGTCATAAGTTTGCCCAGAAGCCACAATAACAGGATCCATCATAAGTTCCAATGAAAGGGGGCAAACAAAATGTGGAGGGATCAAAATGCCACTTGTGGGTTCAAAATGCTCAATTTTAAGCATATAATCACGTATATGAGAGATGAGATCCACAATTTGATTGATTTGATCTAATTTCCCTTTCGCGTTGTTAGCTTGAGCATTCATTCTCTCTTTTTCCACTGCCACAGTTTCTTTTAACAATTCCTGGTTTGACGTCAAGTTCAGTGACTTGATAACTTTTACCAGATGATCAGTACAAGGAATAGCGCCATCTTTTAGACTTCTCAAAGCATCTCCTATATTTTCTGATAGTCTCTCCAGGTTCAGACATTTAATTTCCCGAATACAGTGCTGAAACAGTTGAACATCAATTAGTTTCACTACTCAAAGCCAACTCAGCACCGAGAAAGTGATAGCAGTTGACATCCAGCTGCCTTAATAATGTCTAAAAGGGCAACAAAATTTGTGAAAAAGAAAACGAGCAGCATGTTTGTCATCTAAGCATACTATTTAAGCAACACACTTGATTTATTCTTACCTGAACACTGGTTATACTTGAAGTTGATGGTGATGACTGCAACGATTTATATAATATGTGACATATCTGAAGTGAAGAGCTTTGCATTTTTATCAGAAAAGGCTCACTCTGGAGAACCTGTACATGTTTTCAAAACAAAAATAAGTATTTGAACGGGATAGTAGTAGAAGCATGAAAATCCTATTTCTTTTATTCAAGAGGGAAAGGCATGCATAATACATATCAACATCCAACATTCAAGCTTCTTTTCTTGGAGCAACTAGGGCACAATAGAGGAAGTCCTCCCTTTCCCTTCCTCCTACCCCTGAACTGCCACTCCTTGTGATGAAGGCACCATTTGATCTTAGGTCCTTGGTATATCAAAGAACTTTAACAATTAGGATAGCTGGCACAATTCTTATTCGTTTTACTAAATGCTGCATTCAATTGCAGAATAAACATGAGGAAAGATATGTACTTTATTGCAATCTATTGTAAACTGGATTAGCTTTGCCACTTTATCACTCTAAGTGTTCTTCCACAAAGTATTACATTTTAATACCTAATTGGCACCATCCTTGTTACCTTTAAATTTTGACTGTGTTACATATACGAGAAATGGATTTTCTTGCAATCTATAACAAGTTGGGTTATATTTGCAATCAATCATTGAAGTTTTCTTCTATGAACTATGATAACCTACAATTAACTGAAACTTTAACAAATCTCACATAAGGCCAATTTTAGATCCTTAATACTCATGTTTCCTGCCATTAAAGAAGCTGGACATCCACCCTATCAATGGCTTCATACAATAAAAATTTGATGGTGGGTACTATTTGATTCCTCTGTGCATAAAAACAACAACTAAGCCAGACCGAATTGAAGGAAAACTGGTTTTTCATACATGAACAATAAATAACAAACAAATAATAGAACCAAAAAACATTGACAAATCGGAGGAAACATGATTCCTTGATTCCAGAACTACTTTTTTTTTTTTTAGGTACCATTTCACGAAAGTAAAGACTAAGATTAAACTTACCATGTGGATTTTGCTCATCTTAGGACACCAGTTCTCCATGAATTCTCGAGCCTCATTAACAAGCATGTCTATCTCTTCACACTCTTTACACAGAATTTCATCTGAAGGTATCTCACAATCAACAACATCATCAAGCAGCGGTTTTAAAAGTTTTAACACAACAACCATATTCCGGTAATCCTTTTCAATAGGAACAACTTTTCTTGTCTGGCATGATACGAGATGAACAAATCGAGCAATACTGTTAATAAGACATCTCACGGAGGTTGTGTCCATCTGACCTGTATATCAATGAAGCATACAGAATTTATAAAGAAAAAAGAAAAAACTTATAAATCAAAATAGTATAAAAACTGCTCAGGCATAATCTGTTCATAAGTACAGGAGTGCCTTTGAAAAAACTTAAGCTTGCATCATTATCTGTGTTGACTTTTTCCCATAATCTAAGGAAGCCCACTCATTAGATGTCAATCAAAAAGATAAAAGATTAATTTGTACATCTTTTTATAGTAAGAGAAAGGCTTTGATTGATGTATATCTGAGGAACACATACAAACACATACACTGCTCACGAAAATTACTTGTTCACCTATGCCATGGAAATTGATATTTTTCCACTATCTAAGGAAATCCACTTGACTAAATTCCCAATTAAAAAAACATCAAATAAAATATCAGATTTTATAAGATTCAGTGTAAGAAAAAGGCTTTTGGCTGGTCAACAATAATGTTATCTATTCGTGGACTGTTGGACTCTTAGTTACAATAGTCAAGGTTCAATGTTCAATCCCCATAGCATTAACACTTCAAGTATTAATAAAAAGGAAGACTTTTTTTAAAGAAAATATATTTTTTACACATTCATGGCATTCTCCATATTGACTTTTTCCCATTTAGGAAAGGCTAGACTATTCCAACAAAATATAATACTATGAAAAAAAAAATAAAAGATAAGATCTCCACAAATTAATAATAGCTTGGCATGTGAAAGAAGCTTTGTACTAATTATCTCATGAGAAACAAACACAAATAGCAATTGTGATATTGGAAAGCACAAAAACAAAAGCTACTGAAATCTTATAAAATTGATTTCATAGTTTATTTGTTGTAGAAAAGCTTGATTAAAAAAAAAAAAGCTCTTAAACTTCAATGATAAAAATCTCTTCACCCTTCATTTAGAAACTGAAGAAAGCTTATTAAGAGTTTGAAGTTCAACAACATCAAAAACTACGTTTAAAATGGCTACCATAAGATCCAAATTTCCAGTTTCTGCCATTTAGCTATCAGCATCAGAGAAAAAGGGTATTACGCAAATTCACTAAACCAACAAAAAAAAGGGTTTCTTTTATTTTTCTTATAATTGAAATACTTCTCCACAGTCCACCAAGAAAATACAGATGAAAAAGCAGGAAAATTACCCGGTTTCTCTTAAAACCCAATTCCAAAACAACAAAACCAGTTTATATAACCAAGACCAGAAAAAAAATCATCAGTTTATACAATCGAAAACAGCAGAAATGTTACAAAATTTTTAAAAAAAATGAAAAACTAATATTTAAACATACAGAGGAAGCATGTTATACCTCTTTCCTGAAATGGGTTTAAGCAGGTGAAACGAAATAAACACAGATCTTGGTAGACATTTGAGTAATGAAATATCTTCAATGGAAATAAGCAAATATTAACCCTTTAAGCATCAAAACATAATAACTTCAACCTCAGCTTCTATATACTTTCTTTTCATTTATTTGCCTTCCTCAGCAAAGCTGCATGAGAGAGAGCTGCAAGAAAATAAAGAAACTGGAAAAACAAAAAGGGAAAATACTGGAAAAAGGAAAAGGGTAAACAGGATGGGCCCTATTTGGTGGAAGATTTGTTGGGTTTTGAGGAAAAAATTAATTAAGAGTGGGGGAAGATCTAATTAATATCAATCATGATTTAGATGAAACAAAAATAAAATGGAGCCAAGGGGCTTGGCTTTTTTTGTTTAAATATGTATTTAATGTATTTGGTTTTAGCTTGACTAGAACATTGTTATGAATTTAAGAGGATATAAATTGAGTATATTAAAATATATAATCTTGAAATTTTTAAAGTTATTAATATTTTTAAGAATATTTTAATATTGATGGATGTCAAGTTTTATGAAATTTTTATATGGTCATGTTTTTCAGATTTCGTTGAAATTAAAATAATTATTTTGAAATTATTACAATACTCATAGATATCAAATTATTTATTAAAAAATTAAAATGTATAACATAATTTGAATAATTTTTATAAAAATATAAATTGACCTCTAAGTATTTATAGGTGTCAAATTTCTTTTAAAAACATCGCTATTCATGGACGTTAATGACACTAACATAGTGTATGAGTTCCACAACCCGGTGGATAATGATTTTAAGCTACATTTTGCTACAATAGATCTTGGATTGGCACATTATCATTATCTCGTTGTTTACTTTACATGCCTATAAAATGAACTCAAATTGTGCACTCGGGTACCCTATAAAAAAAATGATGCAATTGATGGATGAGTGAGGTGTGTTTGGCCTCATTTGACCAAAGAGCTATGTAAGTTCTATATTTGTGATTGTCATTTCCATCGTTCGATCCATTATCAACATAATACGAGGACCTACGAAGATAGTACATTGAAGAGGTAAATAGAGCAAACATCTATATTGGTTGATCTAGGTTTTGCTGGAGAGATTCGGAAGCTTAGGCATAACCTTTCTGAAGTGCTCATTGACAATTGAATGCTACACGTGGTTCCTTTACTGCTAGATACTCTTCTTCCCAATAGAAACACCCAGACCATCTAATTGAGCTATTGTATATATTACCTTGTAGGGTAGAAAATTACCATCATGAATAATTTCTCAATATATGCACTAATCCATCGACCAATGTTGTTCCTACCACTTAAAATTTTATTCTATAAAATCAATTAATGTTTTATGAATATATCGAATTAAATTAAATTAATTAACTATCCATAAAAATTATGGAAAATGAATTCACACATTTATACACTAAAAATTCAATCTGAAAATGATGGTGTTTAAAATATTGGAAATATGCAAAAGATGGGTGGTAGATGATGAAACTCAATTTTCAAGTTTCAATCAAAAGGAAGAAAATATCAATCTCCTGTCATTTTCCATTGATATTTTTAATGGACAAGATAAATTATATATATATATATATATTAGAGGTGTAGTTTGTCTTCTTCAAACCAACAATATGTATGTAAATACATATTTAGATTGTCAGAAATTCCTCCACTAATCAATGTTGACCATGGACGGCATTTCTGTAGATTCATTTACTATTAAAGAATTATAAAAATAGGTAACCAAAAATAATAAAATAATAATAGTCCAGATTTATTTATTGTGGTGGTTAAAACTTTGTTTGACACTTTAATGGGATAACTTTTTCCATATGATAAAAAAATTATATATAAATTTTAATTACTTAATTTTTAAAAAATAAAAAGAGTATTTTTATTTTTAAAATAAATTTAATGATTTTAAATTTTTAAATGAATTTTAAGTTTTAAAATTTAAAAATTAATTAATTATCGACGTAACATTTACGTATGCGTCACGTCAATAAAATTAACCGATATTAACTTTTTAATTATTTTGAGACAAATTGATAAATAATATAAGTTTAAAGGTTAAATAACGAAAAATTAAATGAAAGGTTAAAATAATTTTTTTATAAAATTAGAAGACTAAATAAATTATTATACTATAATTTTACAATAATGTATATTTTATAATTAAATTAAAAAAATAGTGCATTCCTTTGATTTGCTGTTCTAACTTTATAGATTTTTATAGGTCAATATTGTTGTTTAATTGGTAACGAATATTTTACTTGAAAATTTGTATTTCTAAACGATCCCTTTTTTTACGGGACATCCAACCCTTTATTAATAAATAAATAAATGAGAAAAATATTTAATACCGTTTTAAATTTTACAAATAAAATTAAAAGATGACAAGGCCCTATAAAAATATAATAAAATATTTGAAAAGAAAACACGTATCAATTTTAAGACTATTTATGAAATAAATAAAAAATTCACAATGATTATTCTAAATATTCATCCAATAATAGAGAAAAGGGTCAACCTTAATGATTTAATCCAAAAGATAAAATATGCATATCATATCCAAATGAAAAATAATAATTCAATTTATTTATATAATTTTTTAAAAAGATTAATTTTTTTAAAGTGTAGCAGCCAATTGAATTGACAAAAAGTTGAGCCCCCCATATGGATTGTTTTCATTGGTTACATATGAATAATGCACAAAGAAAGCCAAGTTTTAGTGTCCTTAGCTGCCTTAATTATAACAGCTTGCCCCCATTTTTATCCTATTGAGATGATGATCCATTGCCAGCTATTACACCATATTTCATCAACATCAAACAAAGTCTCTCAATCCCCTCATCAACTGGCATAAGCAGATGTAATAGCATTTGAAACAACCAAGTCTCCACCCATCCCTACTAAAACATATTTCAATGGATATTTGTGGTTCTGCCTGAAATGAACCAAATGCAGGAGTTTCTAATACTGCCAACTTCAAATGCAAGCTCTTTGTTAGTACAATACATATTAATAGGATATAAAATTTTGTGTGTAAAGTTGTACTATATAGCAAATTGTGGGCATTGCAAGCCATGTGATTGAAAGGGGACACCAACTTGAATGGTCCACTTCTAAGACTAAGATGACAATTGTCTGGGGCGGGACATCATTAAAAGCTTCTGACTACATTTTGGTCAGCTTTTCCAGGAGTTTAAAGTGCCCAACAAACAAGGCAAGAAGCATTTCTTTGATTTACCAATTTTCAGATCATATATTGTCAGCTGGACCCATTCTTTCATAATAATTCTACAGCAATTAACAGAGGCAAAATACCAAATCATAACAAATGAAGAACAGGAAGATTAAAAACAATGACCAACCAAAGACAATGATGCCTCCCTGCCCTAATTCCTAATAGTCTTACCTTGTTTAGCCAAGTTATTCAAGCTAGAAACTCATTTCAAGACAGGCTGCCTTTCGAGTTCTTCGGCTGGAAAAAGTTATGAAGAAAATTACCCAGATTGTTGTGCTTCCTAAAGGACAAAAGCAGATCCTGAATAACACATGAACCCAAAACACCCTCGTTTCTTTTTTTATTTTTCTCTCCTTTCATTTCCATGTCGAACTAAAATGATACCCACGGAGGAATATGGGCAATAAAGACTATAGATAGAACCAAAGGAGTCAGCATCAAGTGGTGGACGGTTTAGGCTTTGTGATTTTTCATCATGTCATTGACATCCAGCTCTATTTCCAACAGCGAAGAATCCTTCCGCATGCTGTAATGACTGTTCAAGGAACATGAAAGTTTCAGCAGTCAACATACTTTCACCAGATGCTAAATCTAATGGTTTGAGACAAATAATTACAAGTAATGGAGGTACCTGTTCAGAACAGGACCATGGTCAACAGCTGTTCGCAGACTATATATAACTCGACCAACTATGTCGGTCATAGAAACAGGACCAAATAACCGACTGTCCTTAGCTTCCTATCATCTCAAAAGAAGAAAAAATGAAACAAAGGAAAATGAAGAATACTAACCAGTTTCTACAAAAGCCAGGTAATAATTAAATCGATGGTATTCATTACTCAGACAAATTGGATTAAAGAACTTTGCTGACTATTTTAAAGAGATAAAGAGCCTCTAGAATAAAGATTATGAACAAGATAACTGTTATATGTTTCCCCAGATCTTAATGATGCATAGTGATTGTTATGAGTAGCAATGAAAACTTTGATTAGTTGTACTACCTATATTTTATACCTTGGGCTTCAATTTGTCGTTGTCAGCCAATACCCAGCATTGGTCCTTTTCAAGAACAAATGGCTCATCTTTTTCATCCTTTGACACCATTTCATATCCTTCTGTGGCAGCCAATCTTCTGACCAGATAGTTTTCTGAATTGTCAGGGTCCTTCAAGACAATAACATCTCCAAGAAAAACTCGACTGCCCAGAAGTTATGCATGAAGTTAGGGAACAATGAAATCACACCCAAAATAAAAGGGTAATATGGTATTGCAAAGAGATGGCAGGGAAAAAAAAAAGTTATCCTAAGAAAATCTGATTGGACAACATCAACTCGTGACTCATGAGTGAAGATGCCATGTCCAAGTGCTGTTTACCTATGGTAATCATCACACATATTTGCATATAGGCATACCTTCATATGATTAATGTGCATGCATATTTACAACACTGCATAAAAATAAAATTTAAAACCCTTCACAGAGGTTAAGTCAGAAACATCTACACGCATAGATGCTTGGGATGATTGAAGTGGAATCATCACAATTTGCAATGGGCCAACTCAACCAGGGTTATGAAACCATAAGATAATTCTCAGGTGCAGTAAGAAGTGTAGTGAATCTTTAGGGAACTGTGCCGAGAATAACAACTCTCAAAATGCTGCATAATTGAAAAGGGATAAACCATTCACTCAATGATAATAATAACAAGAAGAACACTATTTAAGGGAAAAAATATGTATTACGTTGGGTCAGCAATTGGAATCTTTCGAACAAGAAGAGTACTTGCTTGTTCTCCAATTGTTGGGGCCATTGCCTCTCCCTTATTCCAGTGTAAGTAAGTCAATTTTCCTTGAAATACATTTTTCCAAACTGTATCATATAATTCCCGGTCACTGATTAGACCTCTCTTATAGCTCTGTTCCATATCAAGTAAAGATCTATCAGAAATTCTGCATTTCTGAAACCAGTATAATTTATGCAGAACAAAATCAAAGCAGAACCAACCACAGGAACAAATAAGATTTAAGAAGTTCAATTATCAACAGAAGTACCTCTGCATCATAAGTTAAGCAAGAAGATTTTACAAATAAAGTTGATGAACCTTTTTATATAAAAATATTCATATAATCCTCTCAAATTCCAACTTTTCCAAGTAAGAACTTCTATTGATATGAAAAATGATTCGGCTAAGAAAAATGTATAATAATACACAGTTTGTCTTGATGAAATGAAACTTGAAGTTGATAGCTTATTCTTGAATGTTTCATTCCAGTTTTTGGCATCAGGCTAAAGCCGGAAGAATGGTTTGCTGAAATTTGTCTATGGCTATAGAAGCCTGGCAATAAGCATGGTGGTTAACTAAGGCAAGAGTTTCAAACAATATATCTTTTGTGACCAATTGACCGCAAAAGTAGTAGTACAGCAAATCTCATTGCAATTCATCATTAAGGTGATAACATGAACTACAATTTCCCTCCACTTAAGCCTGATTGGATCTCATGAAATAGGAAGCAAGCGCAAAGAAAAAAAATTAACCTTCAAAAATTAAATTAATTCCTTCTCCTGTCTATTCCAATCCAATGTTGAAATGAATCATTCACAAAGTGTACATGCCTTAACAAAGATTTTGACGCCATGCCTACTAGATCTTGAAGCAGCACTCAGATAAATAATGAGTACTAAACAAAAATTATGGAATCATTATTTAAAAATGATGCCCAACAATAGTTCAAGAAATAAACGGTTGCCCTGATCCTAGCACATGTTCACTCACGAAAAAACACCAAATATGCCAGGCTTTTTCAACTCAAAAGTATAAGCACTAGTGAATGGAAATTTAATGCCGTATATGGTACAAACGGAGAAAGAACCAAGAGTGATTGCTCTCACTCATCTTTCATAACATGATTTATTTTTCCACCCACTTCCCAAATATACTATTAGTTACAACATGGAATATATGATCTAACACCTTTTTAAACCCCAAAAAGGTGGACTTAGAGTGCCACCTTTACCACTCGAACAAGCTTCAAAATAATACTTGCATCAAGACTATAATGCAAGTGAATGCATCATACTCTTTTCCACGACTAAACCGAGATTCAAACACTGATTTCAAAATTCTATCTGGGAAACAGGTTTTTAGAAATATCAAGATCAAGCTAGCATTATACTCGATGCATTTTTGAACAATTGTAAGAATTTATCATGTAACCACCATTGGAGTTCATTAAAAATCATTAA
The DNA here is from genome assembly GCF_025698485.1 of Gossypium arboreum. Taxonomy (NCBI): domain Eukaryota; kingdom Viridiplantae; phylum Streptophyta; class Magnoliopsida; order Malvales; family Malvaceae; genus Gossypium; species Gossypium arboreum. Next base: position 3,293,045 of record NC_069076.1, read on the forward strand.
AAATAAAAGGTTAAAAAAATATGACATTCGGATATCAGAACCATTATCACTAAAATTCAGTACAACGATGAAGCTAAACATTCTAAAAACCCTAAACAATAACAATCAAATAAACCAAAAAAAATCTCATGCATTAAAAGAACAAATTCAAAACATCACAAAACTACCCAAATCCGCTCCCTTCCCTCCCCCCCCAAAAAAAAAAAAAGAAAGAAGGAAAAATCTCCGCCTTTAGCCAATAAATCAACCATCAAAAGAAGTCAAATTCCAAATATCATCAAAACAGAAAAAAAAAGTCCAGTGCTCCAAAAACATAAATTTCTTCACGTATATACAAGAAAACATGAAAATCAAAATCAAAATCAAAATAAATAAAATCAGAAGCAAATGAAAAAAAACGATACTAAATGAAAGAGATAAGAATAAGATAATGAAGATGTGACCTTCCAGCTAAGAGAGAAGGAGTACTCGAGCTTGTGACGTATGTACCTACACCAAGTCGACAAAGAAGCCATTGCCGAGTTGCTAACTACACTGCTTCGCTGGAATTCTTGTTGCGAGGTCTTTTAGCTAAAGCTCCTTTCAATTTTTTTGGGGATAAGTTATAGGTTTTGTCACTCATCTATGTTCTAAAATATGTTTTGGTCACTTAATTGTAAAAAATTATAATATAGTCACTATTGTTATTGTTACATTTTGGTCACTGAATATACTATTTGAAATTAGTTTATTGCTAACTCGTATACTAAAACACGATGAAAAATAATACTCCTACCAAATGTAGTGTGGTACCCCTCACCTAATTCGATAACAGATCCAAGTAAAAAATGTTACATTTAACACTAAACTCATCACTTAAACTTATTTTTGTTTCATTATAACCGAGTTAACTTATAACACAAAATATTATCTTTCATACATAATTCACATTATTACTAATAAGCCTAAGTACATGCCAATTTAAGGTCCAAAATTTATATACGAAAGAGCTTGAACTTGAAGCTTGAGAAGTGATGTGATCCCAACTGAAGTAGAAACTTTCAAATCTTTACTACTTTTGTCTTTTACCTACCCATTTAAAATAAATGCGTTAAGCTACGTGAATAACTTAGTAAGTACCTAATTAAATTAAGTAGCTTACGTTTTATTTATTTAAGCATATTTTAAATCATTTAAATTAAAATAAATCAATAAATCGCTTATACTATGAAATAACATAATCTTACTTATTTCATGCAACCTATTATTAAACTTACAAAGTATTTTAGTTGATTTTATTAATTATTTCTATTATTTGGTCATATAATTTCTTATATTATCATTTTAATGTCATGTATCGTTTTTATTGTTTACGATCATAAACAATATCTTACATATTTCATGTATTTCACTTTTTAATTTTACATATCATTAAACTAAATTCGTTATTTTTTTTCTTTCATATAATCATACATTTTCACTTACTTTACGGCTTATCATATCATATAACTTTCCATTTACGTATCACATGTTACTTATGTCTTTTACATATCTTGACCATAATGAGAATATCGATAACAGAACTCACAGAGTCCTAGGCCAAAACAAAACTCTCGTCTTTAACGAAACTTTGATAACAAAACTCCAGTATCTAACCTGTACACCATGTTCTGCAAAACATAAACACGAACATATCATAAATAGAACTCTAGTATACCTTTCACCCCTCGTAACCCCCGTTTCACCAACCCTATTCCCAACCAAACCCTCGGCCTTTCATCACACCATAACCATAATCATGTCATATATCGTATCATTCATTGACATTTAGCTTCACATATAATCATATACTAACTTTTCAATTTCCTTTCAATGCATGTATATGTAAACATTTCATTTTAATTTCACACGTCCTTTCTTTTCTCTCTTACATTACCAACTTACTTCTATTCACGTATTCATCATTATATTCATTATACATATTCAATTACTAAAGCATGTCTTATTCAATAAAAATATTTACTTTCATTCTTACTCACTTATAAATTTCGCATTCATGACTAACCTCTATTTAAACATAATTATTACAATAATTTAATTTAATCACATAACTTTTAAATTTCATTCATCATAGTATACTTTCAAATTTGTATCTTACTTAGTTATTTCATACTAAATTTAAATATTCAAACACCTAAATTAAGGTAAGTAAACATAAACTCAGTTAAGTACTTATCTATTTCTTCACTTGAAATGAACTTTTCTCTTTACATTCCCTACATTTCCCTTCACTCTCGTCTTCATATAAGTTATGGCTTTAAAGAAAAACTCAAGAAAAATGCATGGGAGATTTTCCTTTTTATTTCTCTATTTTGTCCGTTTCTTTCTTTCCTTTCTTCTCCCCCCTCCCCCCCCACCTTTTTCTTTTTGCTGCCCCAAGCTACTTTCATTCAACCTTCAAAATTTATAGAAAATTTATATACTTTTCTTTTTCTATCAATTTCATCATTATCTTATCAACCAATCACATTTCATGCTTAATTATCATTAGTTTTTTCTCTCATTTACACCTCATTGCATGGAAATTTTAATTTCATCATTATGCCTCCAAAATATCAATTAAATATGAAAACTTTTCATTTGGGTCCCCTTTCCATAAAATGAAAATTTTTAACTTTAGTCCCTATACTTTTTCACTTTATTCAATTTAGTCGCTATATCAATTTTCCATTTACAAATGTCAATACATGCCCATATCACATTCATAAAAAAATATTTCTTAAATTTTGCCCCTTTTCCTGAAATGATAAATTTGCACTTTTAGTCATTTAACTTTCATAAAATGTCAATTTAATCCTTATCGAATTTCTTTATCCATACTTTCTCTCCCAGTACTTAATTCACTTATGAAACTTATTTTTTCTCAAAGACCAAAATATGGAGATATTACATATGGTATTACTATTCAAGAGAACCTAAAAGGTGCAAATCTAATAACTACATTCATCTTTCACCTTTGTTACCCTATGTGAATGACATTGATTAAATCATGCACCAAGCCTAGAGAAAGATTAGCAAGTGGATATCAGTTTGAGGTTAGTTAAAAGGGTAAAAAGTTCAAACTGTTAGCGAAATAAAAATGACAAAATCATGGCTTTCTATATATTTTACAAGTACTTTGAACAAGCTCCTATTTTCAATGGATGTCCTTACAAAAGCAAATTAGTTTGCAAACCAACCTATGGGGATTTTAAGGTATCTTCTGGCCAAGTAAAGACATGATGGCTTACCGTGACTTTTTAATTTAAGGGTGAGTTTGAATGTGCGGTGCATTTACTTGCGGTTAATGAAAAAATAGTGATGGCTTAAAGATTAGATATTGTAGGATATTATAGCGTAAGACAAAAATGAAACTAAACGCACCACATCTCACTGCCCATCTGAACCACCCTAAATGTATTCAAATATGGATTATCACACGGGTCAACTCAATAATCAATATCACTATTTGAATTTAGTTTAAATAATACACCAGTTGTTACCTGTTGACTTTGCAAGAGAAGATAGAAAAAAGACAATGAGAATAAAAGAAGTTAAATAAAGAAAGAAGATAAAAATTAAATGGTAAACTATACCCATGTTCACTCTAAGATAGAGTCTGTCCTATTTTGGTTACTAACTTTTTTTTCTCAATTTAGTAATTTTACATAAGATAATTGTGCGAATTAGTCACTACTGTTAAATTTTTGTTTTCAAATAAGTTTGGCTAAAATAGAAATATATGTCTTTTTAGGCCTTTTTTTAAATTAGAGAAATAGTTTGCATTTGGAGAGAGTGTGTGAAAGCATGTTCAGCTAGATGCACTTTCCTTCAACGATCATTTTCCCAATTAGTTTTTAAACACTGACAACGGTAAAAAATTTTAAAAGGGCCGACAATAATTTTTTTTTCCTATAAATATTAGGCCATTTTTCATTCTTTTTACTCAAATTCAACTCTCTCTATTCTCTCTCAACTCTCAGCTCTCTCAATTCTCTCAATTTTCTCAATTTTTGTTTGAAATTTTCCTATACGCTTTGTTTAAAAATACTATAGTTTTATTTAATTATTTCATATATTCATTTCGATTTAATTTTCACGAATGACAAGCTCTTTGGCTCATTTCGATGAAAAACACATTTCCCGCTCAAGTGATAATGGTAAAACGAATTTTTAAATTTCGTTATTTTCAATTAAGTTAAATTTAAAGTTCTTTTAAAATTTTAAAATATTTTATTTTGTCAATACAAATAGGCGGATGATTGTATTTTTCAGGGGTTTATACATAATTTGTCAAATAGCCCAGACACCGAAATTCATGGTTATATGCAAGACATGGGATTCTTACATGTGTCTCGTATACTCGGGGGTTGCAAATTGGATCTTACACTCATTAGCGTGTTGGTGGAAAGGTGGAGACCCGAGACACACGCATTCCATCTTCAATGCAGCGAGTGTACAATCACACTCGAGGACGTAGCTTTACAACTCAATTTACTGGTGGATGGGTCAGTCGTTATGGGGTTAGCGGTCGTTCCCGATAAAGAAGACCTTTGCGAGGCATTTTTGGAGAAGGTGTCAAATAAATTTCAAGGTGATTAGATAGATATGAAGTAGTTGAAAACTATTTTCAAAGAACTTCCTCTGAACGTGCCTGATGTTGTCAAAGAACAATACATTCGGGCATTTATCTTGAGGTTAATCAGAGGCATTCTAGTGCTCGATAATTCTCGAAATTTGGTATACATAATGTGGCTACTACACTTAGTTGTCTATAAAGAATGCAGACGATTAAATTGGGGATCAATCATGTTGGCCACGTTGTACCGATAGTTATGTCAGACGATGAGACCATATAAGATGTTAATGGGTTGTTGTTTGCTCCTGCTGCAGTCATGAGCATGGTGACAACCATCATTTCTACATCCCAGAGTAAACGAGCCTTATACGTTCCCATTGGTGATAAGGTAAAAATAATTTGATAATAATATGTAGTTAATATAGTAAATGTTGTTTACTTATTATATGTTTGAATTAACATATCGCTTGAATAAGTGAAATCGTGGGCCGAGTTACGTGGGATTATCGAAGTAGCTCGAAGATACTCAATTGTTGTTATATTAATGCTCAGAAGCCAAGCTTAATTACTGATTTTTTCAAGCCTATGATAATTAAGTAATGTTTTGTAATTTAAAATTCTGCACATAACATGATTTACAATTGTGAACTATAGTTTGAATGAATGTCATGCGCTGATCCGAATATCATAAAATGTGTCCCATCAAAATTTTTGGCCATTCAGATTATGCGGTGTCATTGGTAGTGTACGCAACGGTGGAGATGCACAAATCAGATGAAGTGATGCGACAGTTTGACTGGAGACAAAAAATTTCGCCGCCAGCGCTCAAAATGAAAGCACGGCACAAACTTGATTTGCAAGGGAAGACCAACGAAAATTGGCGAGATTACCATAATGAGTACATTAACATTTGAGATTGTGGGATGAAATTATTACCCATTCACGAACCCTTTTTTTTATCGGACACGATGACCTGTTTGGAGTACATATATTGGTTCAAAGTTGTTAGTAAGCTATATATGTTGTCGGTGGAGGCGATGAGTTGGCAACTTCGTCAAAAGATGCCACAACTATCGCCCCAGCAGCGTAGGTTTGGAGGAGGTGCCGCGACGGGTTCGTCTCTATCTCCAACACAACAAGCGCCACCAATGTCTACACCACATCCGATTAGTTCACTCCATTTATTCCTGTTCATTTCATTAACTTCATATTTTTTTCACAAGAACCACACTTTGTACTATCGTAACACCCTGCATCTACACCTCTCACAAATGTGTTTTTTGGGGCACATATGTCCCCAACATTCTATGCCCCCATGCTGACACAGATGTTGACACGTGTACCAATAACGATGACGACACCGATGCTGTCATCAATGTCAATATCGATGCCCACTTCAATAACAACATATCTGGGTTTTGTGACATCATATAGTTATTTTTTTGATAGTGTCACAAACACTTACCGTGTTGTTGTTTTATCGAGGTGGGTCATCGACACAACCACATTCTCGTAGAATGGATGACACATGATAGAAGGCTAGGACGACACCGCACTCAAGCACAGATAAATGCGATGGAGATGAAGACAAAGTCGATGGTGGTGAAAGATGAAGACAATGATGGAGATAAAGATGAGTACAAGGGTCGACGTGAAGACAAATAATATGAGAACAATAATCATGATGAAGAGGAGGAGTCAGCACCACCACTTGTACATAGAAATCCTACGCGCAATCGCCAGCCATTGCTCTATGGCACACATTTGGCCTGATAACATTGATGATATATTTTTCATTTACTTTTTGTGATGTAAGTATAAATGACATCAATAAAAAAAAAGATCAATTTTTGAGTTTTTTTTTTATTGCAACTTATATTTTTCTTTGTTAAATTCTAATATAAATTATACGTAATTTTTATATATAATATTTGATATGAAATAAGTAACTTTGGATATGTGCCTTTATCGAATTAGTGAATTATTAAGGTATAGAGGCTAAATTATAAAAATAGTAAAAATTCAATCGTTAGAGAAATTATAATTGATACTTGAAGTAGCGCTTAAAGTAGCTATTTTTCCATTATATGAATGTTAGTAGATAGTGGAAAATCTACCTATAAACTTTCACAACTTTACTCCTAAATCCTAAACCTTAAATCCTAACAAAAAATTTTAACCCTAACCCTAAATTTTTTTTAAAAAAATCATTGAGAGAAAAAAGTAAAAGTGCGTTTAATTAGACGCGCTTTCTACGTATACTTTCACACTCTCTTTTCAAAAATAATCTATTTCTCTAAAAAAATAAAAGAAAACGACCTAAAGGTCAATTAAAAAAATAACCGGCATATAGCCATTAAATATGGTAAAAAAGACATAATCATAAATTGCTTTTTATTTTTTATTTTCATTTTCACAATATTTAACACAGGGGCCGGATACGACTTGTTTGAGAGGGATGCGTCCCATAGGGCCCATTAGCCACGTGTATCTTAGGCTTGGACCATTCCTCTCATCGCCATCTGTCATTTTCACCTCTCTCTCTCTCTCTCTCTCTTTCTTCTTCAACGAACTGATAAGAGGAAAATTTATTCTACTTCTAACCCAAAACCCCAACTTGTCTCTTCTGCCATATCTCACTTGAGGTTCGTTAAATTATTATTATTATTATTATTATTGTTGTTTTTTCTTCTTTTTCTCTTTCTGTCTATGCTATTATCTTAATTTACCCATTTACTATGTGTTTGTTGTTTCACTGTTAGTAAACAAAGCCATGTTTTATTTTGGGTAATATTGACGAATTTGATTTCTTTTAAATTAGTTTTTTTTTTAAGAAAATAGCTTGAATTGGGGATTTGATTTAAACAGTAGGGAAAACAAGGAGAGTATGGATAAAATGAAACTAGCTCAATGGGGTGAGAAATTGAAAACTGGTGGAGCTCAAATGAGTAGAATGGTTAGTGGGAAAATGAAGGAAATTCTACAAGGGCCAACACCCGAATCGAAACTTGTAGATGAAGCCACATTAGAGACCTTAGAAGAACCTAATTGGGGAATGAATATGAGGATATGTTCTATGATCAATAGTGAGGAGTTCAATGGGACCGAAATTGTTAGGGCCATAAAAAAGAAGATATGCGGGAAAAATGCTACCAGCCAAAGGTTGAGTCTTGATTTGTTGGAAGCTTGTACTGTGAATTGCGAGAAGGTAGCTTCCGAGGTGGCTTCGGAGAAAGTGTTGGAAGAGATGGTTAAGATCATCCAGAATCCGCAAACATATCACCAGAATAGAGAAAAAGCTTTTGACTTGATTCGTGCTTGGGGACAGTCTGATGATCTTGCATACCTACCTGTGTTTCACCAAACTTATATGGTAAACCCTTTTTTCGCTTTGATTCATATTCTTTCAACTGTTGATGTTATTTCTTTGTATGTTGGTTTAGTTCCACATAGTTTTTACTGGTATTTTGATGAGAATAACTAGGCAATAATGGCATTTATAGTTTCATTATGGCATCATACTAATAGAATCTATCAATCCACTGATATACAACTTTTCTGTTTTTGCTCTGATGTTGAAAGGCTGACATGTTTTTGGGGAGTTAGACTTTTAGTAGTGCTGATGATACCGAATTGCCATCATTAATCATAAACATGATTCTTGTTCTTCCACTCCTTTCCCTGCCTCTAAAGCCTCTTTGGTATCACATTAAATGATTTGGAGAATGGGTACTAGAAACAGTGAGGTTTCCTTTTTCCCTACTCTTAAGTGTAGCTCTGTTTTACTCCATTTTCTCAATATATGATGGAACTAAAATGCTGGAAATGCCAATTTGCAGGCTATTTGTCCTCAAGTCGAGCTATATAAGCTTCTAAGTTTACTTTTGATTCTTACTTCATTATGCTCCCATTACTCTTATGGCGTTTTGATGCTTCATAATCCATTTTAACAGTAAAAATATGCGTTTCTTGAAGAACTTTTAACAAGAAGGGTCCTACTACATGTGGTTTTATTTCTTATCTTTTTGTTGATATTTTATGTTTCATAAATTATCTTGTACATGCACATTAGGAATTGTCAATTTGTCATCTTTTGGATACTTTCGAGCTTACTAGGGATGGTTCTTCCAATTGCATGCAAGCCATCATGCATTAAAGGCTTTAATTTTCCAGCTTTTTTCTTACTTTTTTCCTCCTTTTTTAACGTAAACTAGAGCTTGAAAGAAAGAAGCGCACAACTGCCAGTGGGTGATGATGATGAGAACTCATCTCCCTTGTACCAGACTCTGGAATCTTATATGGGAGAGCCATTGCCTCCCCCTGAAAATTATCCTGCCAATAACACAGGATTGCAGGGTAATGATTTTGCCTATAATTACGGGAGTTTATCTGTTGAGCAAAAGAAGGAACTTTTTGAAGTAACTCGGAACAGCCTTGAGGTGCTCTCTAGCATATTGAGTACAGGAACAGAGCCAAAACCGGCAAAGGTAATTCTTCTGCTTCTAGCACGAAAGCATGATTTAATTGTAATCATGTAGTTTGTAGTTTGTAGATCTTGTTACATATCCAACCATTTTTGCTGTGTAGCTTTCGTCATTCAATACTATATCATTGGATGATAGGACAAAATTTTAACTTGTAGAAGTGTTGGAGATTTAACTTCCATAATTCATAATTTTTACTTGCTATTGACCTGTGAGGCATGCTAGGATAATGAAATGCTTCTGCATTTAAGTTTTTATTATATTTTTCAAAATGCTTTTTGTTAGCAGCATCGTGAATCTTTTTGTTCTTCCAACCAAGTTTGTAGGAATTATTACATGTTCTTTTAAAATTCGATTTATACAATGCTGAAAGACTCTGAAAAATGTCCCTGTGTGCTTGCAGGATGAGCTGACAGAGAGCATGCTGGAGAAGTGCAAGCAGTCACAGCTTGCTATTCATATGATCATAGAAAGCACTAGTGATGACGATGGTATCCTCTTTGAGGCATTGAATCTGAATGATGAGCTTCAACAAGTCATCTCCAAATTTGAGGGACTGGAAACTGGTTCAAAATTTGACACAGCTGCGGCTAATCCTGCTGCTCCTGTGGAGACCGATAAGGAAAGTACAGTGGGAGCAGCGCTTTCGGCCCACGACAAAACCAAGACCAGTGCATCCATGCCCACCCATAATGAAACCAAGATGAGTGCTTCCCCAAAAGCAGATGGTATTGAGTCCAGCATTGATATGAAAACATGGAACGAGAACTGAGAGGGTCTAGGTTTAATTCAAGTTGCATGACTTCTTGGGCTGGTAACTTTACGGTTGGCTTATTGTAATTAGTGAAAAAGATTGTGTTGTCCAATCACGATGACTAGTTACTCAGTTGTGTAATTACATTTCGTTTGTTAATTAACTACCATTTTTCTTTTCTTTTATTAGATTATAATTAAAATATTAAATATATATCTATAATAGGACTGAACTGGTCAGACTAGCTTTGAATCGATTGATTTGGGAATTGGTATGGATCAATTTTCTTTTAATTTTTTAATCAAATCAGTTAAAATTATTAAACCGATTGAAATCATAATTTGACCAATTCAACCTAACCATAGGTTAGATTTACGAAACATTGACTTATCAATAGAAAGCTGAAAGTGGCAAAACATAGAAAGAAGAAAACCTTTGTGAAGTTGAAAGTGGGCCTGCAAGGCTATCCCAGAAGCCCACTAAAAACAAACGTCTCCTGCAATTTTATCGAGTATTATGTATGTTAAGTTTGGAAATGGAATCTCAAACTCTAATACCTCACTAAAATCTCCCAAATTTCTGAAACTCCCGCCACTTCCCTTCCACCCAAATCCCTAAAACGTTCCATTTTCACCAATTCTCCCGGAAATTCACATCTCATTTTCTCCATCCCAAACAGAACCTTTACCGTTGTTATTGTTCTTCCTAGACTACCGAAACCCTAACATTTCAAATTCAAAGGAAGGAAACCCCAAACCATGCCGTCTTTGACTTCTCCAGGAAAAATACTTCGCCTAGAGCTTGAGAACTTCAAGTCCTACAAGGGTCTTCAAACTATCGGTCCCTTCTCCGACTTCACCGCCATTATTGGACCGAATGGGGCAGGCAAGTCCAATCTCATGGATGCAATCAGCTTCGTTCTTGGAGTCCGAACTGGTCAGCTACGTGGGGGCCAACTCAGAGACCTAATATATGCTTTCGACGACCGTGAAAAGGAACAACGTGGCCGACGCGCATTTGTGCGATTAGTTTACCAGCTTGCCGGTGGCTCCGAACTCTGTTTCACTCGTTCCATCACTAGTACTGGAGGTAGCGAGTACCGTATCGACAGCAGTGTTGTCAACGTGGAGGAGTACAATGGAAAGTTAAGATCACTTGGTATTCTCGTTAAGGCCCGGAATTTTCTTGTTTTTCAGGTAATTTTGTTCCTCCTCAACCCACTAATAGCATTTTTGTGAAGTTAAGCTATTTTGTAAGACATAATGATATAATTTGGTGAAAAAAATTGTGTTCTTAGGGTGATGTCGAGTCCATTGCTTCAAAAAATCCCAAAGAACTGACAGGGCTGCTCGAGCAGATTTCGGGCTCTGAATCAGTAAAGAACAAATATGAGGAGTTGGAAGAGCTAAAAGCTAGGGCTGAAGAAAAATCAGCGCTTATTTATCAAAGAAAGAGGACAATAGTGATGGAGAGAAAGCAAAAGAAAGAACAGAAGGAAGAAGCTGAAAAGCACTTCCGCTTGCAAGATGAGCTGGTTTAATTCAAATCTTTGCTTTTTATAAGCTTGTTTTACTTTTTTAGACATTAGAATATCCTTTTGATGGTGTACAAATTATGCAGAAATCTTTGAAAAAGGAGCATTATTTGTGGCAATTGCATAACATAGAGAAGGACATTGACAAGATTACTGATGAACTCGACTCTGAAAAAAAGAACCGTGAAGATGTGATGCATGAGCTAGAACATTTTGAAGCTGAAGCAGCTAAAAAGAAGAAGGAACAGGCTAAATACCTAAAGGAGATTGCTCAATGTGAAAAAAGGATCTCCGAGAGAAGCATTAGAGTTGATAAAAGTGTGAGTCCATCAGAAGTCTTTTTCTTTTCAGCAAGTGAAGAATGGTATTGTTGGACCTGAGCTATTGTTCTAGCCTAGGTTGGAATGCCTGTTTGTCAATTAGCTTTGATTAAGTTCTTTTTGGACTATTCTTTAGATGGTTAAGTGGGAGAATGGGGGATTTGGACTGGAGCCCTTTTTGGGTACTAAAAGGCTATTGTCTAGTATGCGGATTTTGTGGTAACTGGGTTGCTTCTTTTAAAGTGTCGGAATTCTATTTGATGTTTGATCTCAGTTTTAGGAGATTATTTCTAGACTAAGGTTAACACGTTATTTTGCACAGATGCTTGAGCACTTTGAAAATGATTTTGTTATGAGCTGTTCACGAGGTAAAAATGTCATGTTCCCTGGCCATCCTCTCTCATTTTTATCTTTTTAAATGTTTGGGTGGACAGTTTATGTAGGTTGTGCTAAAAATCTCTGCTGTTATTGTAAAAATTGAAGGCCACCGCCTGCCACCATACTCTTGTAAGGCAGGATGTCATAAGTTGGAAGACAGTGGACCCACACTTGGCACTTGGTCATCTTTTGAGGATGATGTGTATTGGTACTATTGGCATTTATGGTGTAAGCTTCAATAGAGAATTTGACAGACTGTATCGATTAGGTTGTTCAAAGTGGGATTAAGCTTCCCTCTCTTGTCTCTATGGTAAACATAATTTAGATTGTTTTGGCTGATTATGCTAGGGGGAACATGCTTTGTAACCTGTAGCTGGAAGTGATTCTTGATTGCCTTTTATACTTAGCTCCTTGTCTGAAATGTGTTGTATTTGTGGCTCTGTTTAGCATGGTTATACACATATACGAACAGAAATGATATATTAGGATGGAAACTTCTGATGGATGTGACATGCACTGCCAATGGTCCGCGTGAATTCTTTTAATGTTTGTACATCTTTGTGCTTCTATATCTATAATGATTACTTATTTGGTAGCTAGTTCTAAGTCTTAAATATCTTTCTGTATTTATCTGTAATTTTATTGAGTTGAATAAAGGCCTATGACTTAGTTTTGGACTTCTTCTTTTCTTTTTTCTTCATTGAGTGCAGCAACCTGAGCTTCTGAAATTAAATGAAGAAATGTCTCGTATAAATTCAAAAATCAAGAGTAATCGAAAGGAGCTTGAAAGAAAAAAAGAAGAAAGGAGGAAACATGGTGATGATATAAAAGAATTACAGAAAGGCATACAGGATCTGACTGCAAAGTTGGAAGAGTTAAATGAAAAAAGCCGCGATGGCACAGGGAAACTCCCTTTGCTTGATAGTCAACTTACCGAGTATTTCCAAATGTAAGATCTTTTGGGCTCCTTATGAAGACATGGTTCTCTAGTTTCATTGCTTGCATGGATTTTATTGTGTTTGAAATATCAAATACTTGTTTTCTCTCTAATTCAACCTTAGAATTGGCTATTGTTCTTGAATTGTGGTTCTTTTATATGTTTGACAGTTTCAGTCTCATTCTCCATCTACTTCTGCTGGGTTATCCTCAATGTATTCTTTTCCTTCCTTCTTGTAGCACATTTCATTAAAGAAAATTTGCCATCTACCTCTGTTTCCAGGGCATCGCTTGATTTTTCTGTTATGAGTAATTGTAATGATTTAACTGATTCTCTGCAGGTTGGAGTTGGATATTTTTCTTTCTTACATGATTTCAAATTTCCTACAAACTCTTATAAATAGGATTAATCAGTCATTGGTTAACTTGTTTGAATTATTAAAACCCCTTTTCCAAGGGGCCATTGTAGTTATACCTTGCAATTTGTTTTCCTTCAACCTCATTAAATGGTTGGTGATGCATAATTTTATATATTTCTCAAATAAACTTCATAAGTTAGACGTGAATCTGTTCAAAGCCTGAAAAGTTTCTGTATACTGACACAATACCGGAATCTTGACATTCAGTAAGGAGGATGCTGGGATGAAAACTGCTAAGTTAAGAGATGAGAAGGAGCTTCTCGATAGGCAACAACATACTGATATTGAAGCTCAAAAAAATTTGGAAGAAAATCTCCAACAGTTGAGAAATAGGGAGCAAGAGTTGGAAGCACAGGAAGACCAAATGCGAACTAGACTGAAGAAGATTCTTGATACCTCTGCTAAACAGAAGGACGAACTTGCAGAATTAAAAAAGGAACTACGAGAAATGCAAGATAGACATCAGAAGTCCAGGTTATTGAAGTTGATGATAAATTAATTTGGTGCATAGGTCACATTCCTATGTGTTTTCTGTTGCCCTTTTTCTTGTTTATTTTTTGTACCTGGAATCTTGAAATATCTTGTGCCTAAGCTGCTTTTCTTCCCTCTTTAAATTTTGACATGCAGATCTAAGCATGAGAACCTCAAGTCCAAAATTGCTGAAATAGAAAATCAGTTACGTGAGCTGAAGGCTGATCGACATGAAAATGAAAGGGATGCTAGGTTGTCTCAAGCTGTTGAGACTCTGAAACGCCTGTTTCAAGGTGTTCATGGTCGCATGACTGATCTTTGTAGACCAACACAGAAGAAGTACAACCTTGCAGTCACTGTTGCCATGGGCAGATTTATGGATGCTGTTGTTGTAGAGGATGAAAATACCGGAAAGGAATGTATTAAGGTCTGCTAATTTGCTGTGTTCTCTAGTAATCTTCACATTTTTTCTAGATTTTGCTATTAACAACTTCAAATATTTGCATGCAAGTATTTAGACCCTTCTTGAACTGTACAAAGATGTGTGAGCGATAATATATATGATTGCTTTTATGTGATGAAAGTCATTCACCTGTCTGGCTTCTTGTTCTTTTTGTTGATAAAATGGGATGATGCCTTCTTATTTTTGGCAATCTTTTGATAATGAAAGATGTATGGTACATATTTGTAAATAGAACATCCTTTTATGCATCTATAAGAAAATTGACAGGGGCACCATCATTGCAGAGGAATGACTCCACATAACAAGAAGCATAATGAAGTATGCATTATTATTAATCATTTTGAGCCCATGCATGCTGGTTGGATGTTTTTGTTATACAATGGAGTATACTTTCACTTCTTCCTTGTACCTCAATTTTGAGTTGAAATGATAAGAAAGAAAATAAGTCAGATAATTTAAATTTGAAGTTGCTTTTGTGTATTGATGATTGGTGCTTTTATAGAATTGGCTCCTTTACTTTTACCCTTTTTTATGTTTTCTATGAGTGTAAGAAAGCAGAGAAAATTGAAAAAGTTGTTGAGTTTGTGATATAGTCATAACCATATGTTTGCAATTGCTAGGTTTTTGTTTTGGTTTGGTTATTTTTGGAATATTTACTATTGTTCTGGTATAAGTCTGTTCTTGTTGTTCCATTTGATTGGATTTGGTTAACACTTATATTTAAGCAAAGTGGTGGTTTGAGCATTCCTTATTGTTCTTTACAGTATTTGAAAGAGCAAAGGCTTCCTCCTCAGACTTTCATTCCTCTTCAATCAGTGCGTGTTAAGCCTATCATTGAAAGGTTGCGCACCTTAGGTGGCACAGCGAAGCTTATCTTTGATGTGATCCAATATCCTTTTCTGAAGCTTGTATTAGTTTTCTGTAATATTTCTACATGCCATCCTGCTTTACAATTTACAAACAACTTCATATTGTTTTATCTTTTTTTATGGTTGCAGAACACTCCATGCCACTGAGGTTCTGCTCTTTATTTGTTTCTCTTCCTCAATGGGATAATGCCCTAGTCTGTTCTATTTTGTCTTATATAAGTAAAAGTGAAAAATTATATCTCTATTAGAGAATGTGAAAGAAAAAATTGAAAACGAAAATGAGCAGCGATATGCCTAAGCATTTTGTGTACTTAACATTCGTAAATTTGACCCTGCTTTGGAGAAGGCAGTTCTTTTTGCTGTTGGGAATACTCTAGTTTGTGATGATCTTGAAGAAGCCAAGGTTCTTAGCTGGACTGGAGAGAGGTTTAAAGGTGGATCTTTAATATCCTTTTTCATTTAGTAGTTCTTGATCCTATCTATAGAACTCAATATTAATCTATAGATTTGTATTCTTGCTTTAGTTGTAACTGTTGATGGGATTCTACTCTCAAAGTCCGGCACAATGACTGGTGGTACAAGTGGTGGAATGGAAGCTAGGTCGAATAAATGGGATGATAAGAAAATTGAAGGTTGGTTTCATGCTTAACTTGTCCAAGCCTTTTCATTATAGAATTAACTGTTATTCTTTCACAGGTTTGAAAAAAAAGAAGGAACAATTTGAATCAGAGCTGGAAGAGCTTGGATCAATTAGAGAGATGCAGCTAAAGGAGTCTGAAACATCTGGGAGAATTAGTGGACTTGAAAAGAAAATCCAATATGCTGACATTGAGAAGGTAGCTTGACCATCCAATATATAAACAGCTCTCCTTATGCCTTTTAATGGAATGCCTTTCTTTAAAGGGAAAAATGTTTCTATAAAGGTGGTATTTGAAGTTTGTGTAGTTGCCATTCTTCTCTATGTATAGTTTTAAATAAGAGATAATTCTTTTTGATCCATCAGGAGCATCATGGCTTGTTAGTTCTGTTGATTTCATTGGTAAATTTATTTTCATTTTTTGTTTTGGGAAAGTAATATATGCAGTTTATGGTCGATAGCTGACAGTATTTAATCTGAACCATAGTGGATTCTTTAAATGATTTCTTGATTGTGCTGATAAGCAAGCAAGTGTTTATTAATCCTTTATTTACAACTGATCTCTATGATAGACGCAACATAAATGTTTTTGTTGCAGAAAAGCATAGAAGACAAGCTTAAAAACTTGAAGCAGGAGAAGAAGAATATTAAGGATAGGATTGGACATATAACTCCTGAGATTCAAAAGGTGATTTATGATGGCAATTGTGTTTTTCTCTTTGGTATTATGTTGCTTCTTTTGTATTGGACATATAACTCCTGAGATTCAAAAGGTTATTTATGATGACAATTGTGTTTTTCTCTTTGGTATTATGTTGCTTCTCTTATATGGTTTAATTGCTGGCAGTTAAAAGATGTGAGTGATAAAAGGAGCAAAGACATCATGAAGTTGGAGAAGAGGATTAATGAAATTGTTGATCGACTTTTCAAAAGTTTTAGTCAGTCTGTAGGGGTGGCAAACATCCGTGAGTATGAAGAAAATCAGCTCAAGGCTGCCCAGAATATGGCAGAAGAGAGGCTTAGCTTGAGTAATCAACTTGCAAAGTTGAAGTATCAGTATGTTTTCCTTCTCTCCATCTATTTGTCTCTATTATAAGTGTTTCCATTGATGTAATATATGTTTATTTGCTGATTGAAACCTTCTTGATGAACCATAAGTGTACTCTTTGAAAATATTTATGATGCCTTCTTAAATGGGTATTTCAATTTTAGTAGTCTTCGTACATTTTCCTTTACATAATGGCCACTGGAGGGTTTCATGTCTGTTTGATGTAAAAAGTCGTAGCATACTGAATTTCAGATTCCATCTGAATTTATAACTTCAGCTTAAGTTAGGACCAGGTAGTTGTCATCCTCTACTATGCCACTGTGCATGAAAGTGGTAATACTGTAGACCTCCATGAACTAATTTTACATGGTAAATGATGTTAAGAAAGGAAGAAGACACAGCTTTGATACATTTTTTTACCAAAAGAATAGGGTAGTAGTTGCATTACTTTGTTGGCATACAAGTCCTTTTTTCTGTGGTCAAATGTTTGAAATCACTTTGTTATATCAGCTTTTTGGATAAATTGTGAATGTATAATTTCCTAAAAATGCTCCTTTAATGCCTTGTCGAGTGAAGAGGCACTAAACCTTGAGTAGATATGAACTAATTTTTTACTGTAATACTGGTTATGCTGAATTGGCTAAGAAGTGGCCCTAAAGAAAGGTGACTCCTTTATGTAACAAAAAAAAATAGAAAAATACTAAGTGACATTTAGTGACTAATAGATGCTAGGCGATTCCTTAAATAGGATTATGGCATTTGGTTTTGGTGGGCATACTGCTGAATTATGTAGATGTCTGGTTTGCCTGTGATTATGATGATAGCATCTTGTTCTGTTTTTGACACTTTGATGAGAATCTAATGAAAAGTAAGGTGGAAATTTTCCTTTTTGCTGCTTTACAAGGTTTCAACCTTTTATTCTCTATGGTATAACATTATTACATCCGGAAACTTGTAGATATACCAATTGTAGCTTGTCATTACACCTTATTCTAGTTAGTACTTTCATTTCAAAATCATACCACAAAACTGCTCTACGGCAGTGCAATAGCTGATTGACATGTACCCTTCTTTCTTACTTTCAGGTTGGAGTATGAGCGTAAACGAGATGTAGATTCAAGAATTAAGAAGCTGGAATCTTCTATCAGTTCCTTGGAAAATGATTTAAAACTGGTTCACAAAAAAGAGGCTGAAGTCAAGTTGGCAACAGAAAAGGCTTCTGAAGATATCAATCGGTGGAAGGAAGAAGTGAAGGGTATCGTTTTATCCATTCATTCATCATGCATCTATTTTTTTGTTGAGTAAATTAATCCTTTTAATGATTCTTGTATGAAAATAAATTTTTTTGGTCACAAACCCCTATAGTTAATCATGTTTCAGTACATTGATATTTGGATCTAATAATTTACTTTTGTAGATCATGATGTGCCATGTTTTAAAGTGACTCAATCTCTGGCATGTTATTCAGTAGCCATTGCATACATAAAGAAAACCTTAGTTTCACTTGTGTACTGGCTGTAGTCTGACATGCATGATGTACGTTAATTGATTATCCTACCCAGCAGTTCAGTTTATGAAAGCTGACCTAACATTGAACTAAGAGTGGTGCAGGGGACTTCTGAAGACTTCCTAACTTGATTCTCAATAACACTGTTTCTTTTAAAAGTTTTCTAATATAGTTTGAGTTTATTAGAATTATGAAGTGAAATTGATAACATTCAACATTTTTATATGGTAGCTGATGGTTTTTTGTCCATTTGAAGTTCTGAAAATATTAGAGTTCTTATTGCAACTTTCTTTTGGTTCAGTTATACTGCTTGTCTCCCTTAATTTCTTCAGAACAACTCTGCTTTGGTTCATTGTGTATAATTTGACGTTTCTCTGTTTCTGTTTTGCTAGAGTGGAAATCCAAGTCAGAAGACTGTGAGAAGGAAATTCAGGAATGGAAGAAGCAGGCTTCTGCTGCTACGACATCCATATCCAAACTTAATCGCCAAATAAATTCTAAGGTCCAAAGATATTTTCTTTTCCTCCTAACAATCAGGTTTTCTAATATTTGGATATGTCAAATGTTGAATAAATTGCCCAATACATCTCTTTCTTAATTTTACAGGAGACTCAGATTAATCAACTGGATGAATGGAAGGGGGAAATCATTGAAAAGTGTGACTTAGAGCACATTGAGCTTCCTCTCATTGCAGACCCAATGGAAACTGAATCTTCAAATGGGAAGGAGTTTGATTTTAGTCAGTTAAATCGATCACTTCTGCAGGATCGAAGGCCTTCTGATAGGGAGAAGCTTGAGGCAGAATTCAAACAAAAAATTGATGCTCTAGTGTCGGAAATTGAAAGAACTGCTCCCAATTTGAAGGCTCTTGACCAATATAAGACTCTTCAAGAAAAGGAAAGAGATGTAACTGAAGAGTTTGAATTAGCCAGAAAAGAGGAGAAGCAAGTAGCTGATGAATACAATTCAGTTAAGCAGAAGAGGTACCATTATTGTGTTGCAACAACTCTGGTCTTGGTAACATAGAGAAATAAATTAAATAAAGAATAAATGGTATTTGAAATGATTAAACCTGGTGAGACTTGATGTCTAGGTGGTCTAAGAATGCATGTGATGGCACTGTTATATTGATTTCTTGATTGCAACTGAGGCAATGGCTTATCACTGACAGTTGGATCTCGTGATGGTTTTGGAAAGCTGTTTTGCCTGCAATAATATTTATACGCATCTGTAAGGGAAAAGGGTTCCTTTTCCAAACATTTTGAAACTTAGTTGCTTGACCCTTTTCTTAATGATTATGCAGATATGAGTTGTTCATGGATGCTTTCAACCACATTTCTAGTAATATCGATAGGATTTACAAACAGCTAACAAAGAGTGGTACGCATCCATTGGGTGGGACAGCATATTTGAACTTAGAAAATGAGGATGATCCTTTTCTACAAGGTATCAAATACACAGCTATGCCGCCAACAAAGCGCTTCAGGGATATGGAACAACTATCTGGTGGAGAAAAAACAGTTGCAGCACTTGCTCTACTCTTCTCCATCCACAGGTACACCTGACAGATTTATATTATTCATTTTTTCCTTTATCAACTGTTGGTTGACTCTGCTGCCAGTGCTGCAGTGGGTTTAATAATGGTAGGAAAGATTACGAATGGATTTTCCTAATACTAGAATGCCTGGATATTCCTTTAACATCTTATGAGAAGATCTGATGGACTAAGTTCCTTGGAAAAATATTCTGTATATGAGCTAATGTTGGTTCTCTTTATACATGTGTGGGTCAGCTACAAGCCTTCACCCTTTTTCATATTGGATGAAGTGGATGCTGCATTGGATAATCTAAACGTTGCAAAGGTAGCTGGATTCATCCGTTCAAAATCATGTGATGGAGCAAGGACTAGCCAGGACAGTGAAATTGGAAGCGGTTTCCAAAGTATAGTGATATCACTTAAAGATAGCTTTTATGACAAGGCCGAGGCTTTGGTTGGAGTTTATCGGGATTCAGAGAGGAGGTAAAGTTGTTGATACCACACCTTGTTTTTCTTGAATCCAGTAAAATTACATGTTAATCTGGTCTAATCTACCAAACATAAACAACAATTTATAATACTTTGTCCTTTTTCTTTTTTTTTAAACAGCTGCTCGAGAACTTTAACGTTTGACTTGACCAAATACCGAGAGTCATGAAGGAAAATACAGGTTGAATAATCTGTGGTGTAGATTAACTTTGTTTACTACAATCGTGAAAATATACTTGTATATACCATGATTGATTCTCATAACCAAATGCTAATTAGTTAATCTTGTTATTTGTATCTTAACAAAACTGTATGAGCAGTTAAAGTTAGGCTAGACATATCTATAATCATTTCAGGTAGGTCTAGGTGTTTAGCAATCATTATTAGGGTATTGAGTGTTTCCGAACTAAAAATTGGGCTTTCCCCAATTTCTCTGGATATGCTATTTTTATGTTTTTTTAATGATGATGATAGTATTGAATATATTTTTAAATGGTTTTTGAAAATTATGATTATTTTAATCAGATATATATAATCTGTAAACAAGGATTTACTAAATATGTTTTATGATAAATAAAACGAGCAAAATTTGGAAAATAAAATAGTTTATTGACAATTGTTTCATTTTTATTTGTGGTTTATTCTTGTTTTATCATTATATTTCTGCATGCAAACGTCAATTTCCTTTTTAACAAAACGATTACCTTTTTAGTTGTTCAAAAAAAAAAAAAAGAAAAGAAAAAGAAAAGAAAGAAACCTGTTTGTTTTACCTATAATCAAGTATTTGAAACCTGGCAATTAATAGTCTGAAAAACCTGAGCCTATGCATTATTACCCTGAAGATTTTGACGTAAATTTGGAGGTAGCCAGATACAAGATGGTTGGTTAGGGAAAAGCTCATCTTGGGTTTAAAAGCTTGAACAGAATCATCTTTTTTATTTGAAACTTTTCATCCAATCGTGATTCTTGCAAGCAAAAACCATGGGGAAGAACAGGGGTAAGATTCTGGACCAAAACATGGAGCTTCATATTCGTGAAGGTAATGAGAAAGAACATGAAGAAAACTATGAAGAACCTCTTTTGGTTCATGAAGATGAAAAGCTAATAAAAAGGGCTCTGATTGACTTCAAGTTCAAAGTAGAAGATGCGATGCATGGGAATTATCTGTTTGGGATCCCTGACACTCATCCCTGCCATAACCAGACCACAACGGAGATTGAACAGCTTAATGAGATCAAACTCTGGGGTGTATCTTTGATGCCAAGCAAACCCCACGAAGGGACCGATACCCTGTTGTTGAAATTCTTGAAGTCGAAAAACTATGTAGTCCATGAGGCGTTGGAGAAGCTTCGGAAGACGTTGGCATGGCGGAAGGACTTCAAGGCTGATGAAATTCTGGAAGAGAATTTGGGTCCTGAATTCCAAAAAGTGGCTTACCTCAATACCGTAGACAAGGAAGGTCGCCCTGTCTTTTACCATGTTTATGGCGATTTGAAAGACAAGCCAATGCAGTATCTTAAAAAAATGATATCAGAAGAGAATTCTGACAAGTTTTTAAGATGGAGAGTTCAACAAATGGAGAAGTGCATAAAAGAACTCAACTTTGAACCCGGTGGAGCTGACTCATTGATTCAGGTAATAGATTGGAAGGACTTTCAAGGACCTCACACTAAGGAACTTCGTTCTGTTTATCGAAAATGTTGGACGTTGCTTGAAGAACATTATCCTGGGATCATCCATCAATATGTAAGATCAAAACATACACATACAAACCATTATGTATACATATTCTTTGATGACTCATCATATTTGTTTATTGCTAATTAATGACAGATAATTGTAAACGTTCCTTTACGGTACTATGTATCCCAGTCGTTTTCTTCACGGTTGATAACTCACAAACCGAGTAACAAGATCATTTTTGCCAGACCAGGGAAAGTTACTGAGACTCTTCTGAGGTAAGAATATGTTATTTTTCTCTTTATTGGTTCTACGTTACTTTCCATTGTCATCTCATTTGCTTATATATATATATGTTTTGTTTGGGAACGAAAAGATTCATATCTCCAGAAAACCTTCTAATTGAATATGGAGGTCTCAAAAGAATCAACGACAGCGAGTTTTCGTCGGAGCACAAAGTGTTCGAGCTTAATCTCAAAGCACATGCATCAACACATATTGAAATTCCAGCCCCCGAGGTACAAATACAAAACCTAATGCAGCAAAATCACGACTGCGATTCAAATTCCTGTTTTGGGTTAATGTAACTTCGTTTTTTTAATGAAATGGTCAGGTTGGAGTGACAATAGTATGGGATGTAACAGTGGTGGGATGGAATGTAACATACAAAGAGGAGTTCATACCAGAGGATGAAGGGTCGTACCAGGTATTGTTGCAAGACAAGGAAAAGAAACGGGGGGAGAGACAGTGTGTTAGGAACTCATATTATATAAATGAAGGAGGGATGATCAGTATATTTATTCACAATCACATTAACAAGTGCAAGAAGGTTTTCTATAGATACAAAACCAAACCCACTGTTCCCACATATCTCTTGTATAAAACATAATACACTGTACGTATCTTAAATATAAAGTTCATTTGTTTAAATATGGCAATTGAAAATATTTTGTAGTTACACAAGTGTAATGAAACTTGAGTACTTAGAGATCAAACAAGGGTTAGCACTAAATTAAACTTTTCTTCATGCTTTAGCCCCGGATGTTAAATTCAATAGAGATTAGATGAGATAAAATATTAAACAACAAACAGGGATGATTTTTCCCTGTATTTTTAATTTCATAAAATTCCAATCCAAGTTAGTGCAAGTACACTAGAATCTACATGCAAATTACAAGCACATCACTACCTCTCTAAAACAAATGCAATCCTCTTTCTGAAAATGCAAAAGATGTCCTCGTATCTCTTTTTCCAGCTTAGTTTCAACAAATCAAAATCTATTACCTTAGAATAGGGTGTGAACTAAGAGATATCAAAATGCAAAACGGCTTCCCGTTCCGTCAAGAAAACGATCGGTATGCCAACCTTTAGCCTGTAGCTCACACAGGAATGGAGTGAAAATGCTGTTCATCTTGTCGTAAGCATCTTGCAACATACTAGCACTTGGCTCATGGAAGGACTTCTCCATGCTTGTGGCGTACGCAGCAACTAGCCAACCTCTCAGTGCATCTTCTGCGGTAGCATTATGTTCTAACAACATGTCAGTCCATTTATTTCCATGGCTCAAAACAAACTTCTCTTCCGGGAATATTTCTTTCCATTCCTGAAGCTTTGAAGGTTTGACAACCTTGTGCAAAGCCCTTCCTACTTTCACATTTCCAGCATCTTCGATTAGCCGTCCAGGAAATAGGAGGTCTTCCCGGTATCTGAGATCAGCAGGGCTAGATACCTTTCCAGTCTGAGTGAGTTCAATTGGAAAATCAGACAGATGAATAACCCTTTCAGGCATGTAAAAGTCAGGGTTCATACCATACAAAACAAACCTTTAGAAAATCAGCCACAATCATGGCAGTCCTCTGAGGATTCAATGTATTAATTGGTGCAGCTCGCATTTCTTCGACGACACTAAACACATGTATGATGGAAAGAAGAGGCCCAGCAATCAACTGCAATTTCTTATTATTATCAGCAATCCAAATTGCCATGAAATGACAAACACATGCAAAGTAAAAAGGACTCTAGAGGATACAAAACAGAAAGGATTAGCATGCAAGTCCAAAAGTTGCAGTACCCTTATCTTGATTCAATAACATAACTAAAATAAATGGCTGAAATTAGCACCAATATAATCTTAATACCTTCCCTTGCATTGATGAGCAAACAGTAGATGCCAACTGAATCCCAACACCTAACCCAACCACGTTGAAAAGTGTTGATATGGCCTCTCCTTTTGCAAATAGGTCACTAAGATTCCCTTCTTTGGCAAATGAAGAATATATTGGTAATCTAGTTGCCCTTGCAGCAACCACTGCCATTCCCTTCACATAGGGAAGTAAAATTCAATGAAGTACAGTAGTATTTAACATGTAGCTAAATATGCTCATCTTAGAGTAAACAGTAAAAGGAAAATTTTAGACGTAAAAGCAAAGTAATCACAAAGATTAATCACCTTTGCAAAATTACCGAGCCCTGCTACTTCAAGAAAAAGGTGAGGACATAAAGGTGAAAGAACTTCCAAACCAGTACCCAAATCATAGAGCACATCAGCTGCAATATTAAAGGCTTATTCAAATATTCAATACGACATGGGTAGCATTGACATTCAGCAGAAACTGAATTAAGACAAACCCAAAATTCTCCAACGTTTTGGTTCTGAGTCCATTCTTGCACCTAAATTACTGCATATGAGCTTTCCCATATGCTGCATTCCGTCTTTCAATATCTGCTCATCAACAAAATAAATGCAAACCTCTAGCCAAATAGTATGATTTGGAACACACATTCAGTATGAATTCTTCAACTAAAATAAAAGCTTACCCAGCTAACTGCAGTTGCCTGCGCAGGGGTAGGTCGCAAGCCTGCAGCAAATAAAAGTGACTGCAAAGGAGTGAGAAATGTAAGGAAATGACCTGATATATTAAGCTGGTAGTCAAATGCCAAGAAATCAACTAAATATCTTTGCACCCAAATATACAGAGTCTTACCCTGCCTCCCCACCACCCCCCCCTTTTTTTTTTGTTTGAAAATTTTGGCAACATCTATGAACTACTTTCACAAGGATATGCAGAATCCTTCTAGGTATGAGAAGGAGACCTGAGTCGATAAAACTGATAATGCTGCGCTTGTCATGTGTTGCAATGCCCGAAATTGTGTGTATCTAAGGTAACCCTCATTCACACTGTTCAAATCAAATACCAAAAATTAATAATTATGCACTCTCAGGCTGGTTCCAGTATCATAAATTCAACAAGTCAAAAGGAAGCATTTTACCTATAAGGATATCCAGAGGGGAAAAACTTATTCAGGAAAGATTCAACCACCCTATGGTATACTGGTCTTGAATCATTAACCACCTTCACCTGCAGCAAAAATAAAAAGAAACAACATTCATGAACTACCCAAACAAAAGAATCACAAGTAAAACAATTACTCGTTCAGAATGCCAAAATAAGAAATGAAAAAGAAAGATTAAATTCGCAGACCAAGTATATGTAAAATTGTCTGAATGTCAAGCTGAAGTTAAAGAGATAACACTCACAGAGAGGTAGCCGTCGGGTTCAAACTCATAACGACGAGAGACAGTATCGGAGGTCTCGAGCCAGTAAACTGGAACTTGGACTTGGGGTGCTTTAACTTCACCCGGTTCCTCCTTCGTTTGCCTCTTCAGCTTATCCTGTTTCATTTTGAATTGCAAAATAAAAATAAATAAATACAAAGGAAAATTCAAACCATGGGAAGTATGAAACGTTACCAGCAAATTCATTTGGAGCCAAAGGGAAGATAAAATATTGAAGGCGCGAGAATCGGGGGAAGTCCGAGCGGAGCAATCGAAAAGAGGGAGCTTTCCGGTTTTCACTTTCGACGATGGAGTTGCCTTTTGTTTTTTCTTTAATATGGGATGTGACTTACTACTATT
Source organism: Gossypium arboreum (assembly GCF_025698485.1). Classification (NCBI taxonomy): domain Eukaryota; kingdom Viridiplantae; phylum Streptophyta; class Magnoliopsida; order Malvales; family Malvaceae; genus Gossypium; species Gossypium arboreum. Next base: position 3,319,084 of record NC_069076.1, read on the forward strand.
CAAAACCCAAACCCGAAGATATGTTATTACCCGACCCGAATCCATTAACATTAATTAGTCTCATTAATTAATCCTCCTGCTAACAATTAAATTCGTAACTACGAGAGTTAAGTGAGATGATAAATATTTCTCCTATATTAATTAACGATTCAATTTTTGTCTTAAATATAGAGCAATTTTAAAATTTGTGACCAGCATCTACCCTTTAATTGTTTTATTGAATGTGCATAATTAGTTATTGAGCTAACTTCGATAGATAACTTGAGAAAATAAATTGAGTGAAACCAAAATAGATTGATTGTTTGTGATATTAAGCAACAAAGTAAGGACTAAATCCTTAATTTGTGCATCATATAGGGACTAAAAGCATAATTTACCTTTATATATATAAAATACTAAAAAAGTTAAACCCTAAGCTGAAGAAAAACTTTGAAGAAGTAATATCTTTCATTCCACAGTTCCTCTCAGTCTCAGCTTCCCTTGCCTACTTAGCCTCCGCCCACAGCCACGCCTCCTTTGCCGTTGTCGTTGGCTCCACCCACAGCTGAGCCGACAGCTACTGAAATTAACCCACACAATCATCACCGTAAGTGTAAGTTTTCTTTTGCTACTGAAATCTATTGGGTTAATCCTGTATTATATGTGTATATATAATTGGCATTTGGTGTATATATATTGGGAAAAAGGGAGATTTACTGCAGGTACTTAATAATTTTCTTTTGTACTAGCGCCGAAGCTTAGGATAATCACGTAAAAACAATGGTCTTGTTTTGTACCATATGTTTGCATAAAAGTGGATGAGCTTATTGGTGAAGCATTATAGTTTTTTTTGGAACTCCAGTCAATACATCAATTCGGTGAAACGTTATAGCTATTTTTTTTTTATTAAATCAGTGACGATTTCTAATTTTTTTCCCCAGAATATCTTGGGAAAATGGGAACATATTAGTATTTTTGTCAACTTTTCTTTTCTGTTTTCCGAGTATATTGCTCTTGTACAGAAATTTCAGTTTCTGGGTTAATTCCGTTAACTGACTGAACGTCCAATTAAAGCCAGATTGGTTATTGTGGTTTTCTTTAAGGTTGTTTTGGTTCTCGGTTCTCAATTTTTTCAAAGTTGATTAAGTCGGTTTTTGGAGTACTTTAACCAAACCAACTGACTGCTCACCTCTGTTCGGCTTACTTATTAGAATAGTTGTTGTATGGTCATGGGATGGGTAGTTCGGCTTAGCTTCAGCCCATGTTTTGACCCTAATGGCTGATTGAACCAGAAATGGAATTGCAAGCCTATTTGAGATTGTTGATTTGTGATGATAAATCTACTAAAAAAATTAGGGTTTATAGTGCACTAATAAATATAATATCTCTATTTTCATTGTTCCATTTTTTCAGTATCTGAAAAATACCTGATAATGGGAAAAAAGAAATTCATCGATAAAAAGAAATCAGCAACATTCCAACTACTTGCTCGAGACTCTTCTGATCCCAATTACAGTGACTCACCTGGTAGCGACCGAGTCTTTGTCCGAGTCGACAATAATCCTGTCTCCTTTGACACCGTCTTTGACGAAGATAATAATTGCTATAATAACTGTCAATATGATAACGAGGACTCTATATTCGCCGATGCACCCAATGACAATGGTGACAGTGGTGACGATTACGATAGAGTGTTGGGAAGCTCCTCTCATATGGTCGTGAACGATAAGGGTGCATTGCCGGAGAATGTCAGGAAGGAGATTTTGGAGCTAGGGTTTCCAGATGATGGTTACAATTATTTGATTCATTTGAGAGAGATTAGAAACACCGGTGGAGGCTCTGCTTTCTATCATAACCCTAAGTTCAAGCCTGACCAGCTTCCTCATGATGTTAAGGTTGGTTCAAGTTACCAGTGTTCTTTAAATAATTTTGTGTAATTTCTGATTAATTTATGTTTGATTGCTGTTTTTGTGTGTTATGCTCAGGCCTATGATGCTTCAAGAGTACAGATATCAAATTCAAAAGGGAATTATAATGAGAAATCAATTTACAGTGTTGCTTCAAATACACTTAATGCTAGGATGAACAAAGTGTTTGATCCTGAAGTGGCTGCTCTGCTTGATGATAGTGATTTGTTGCGTTTTGGATCTGATGTTGAGGATTTGGAGGAGGATTTCGTTGTTAGGGCAAACACTGGTGAAGAAGGGGAGGGTGATGAGAGTGGTAAGAAGTTGAATTTTGTTGAAGAATTTGAGTTTATTGATGCCAGTGTTAAGAATGCTGATACGAAATCCGGCAATCAAGAGATTGCAAATGAAGTAAGGAATTACCAAGGGGAAGAAAAGCCACGCTCCCGGCGCCTTTTGGATGAGCAATTCGACATTGTGAGTCTTTTTAGAGTAATTTATAGTCTATTTTGGTTTTCTTGATTCCAATTGTAATTTGTGCGTTTAGAACTTATGGAATTGAAGATTTCCTTTCAATTTAGGAGTTTTATTTCGAGAAATTTTAGTTATGTCTATTTTGTTTAGTGTATTTCCTTGAATTAGAATGTTGCATGAAGATTTTACCTTTTGCTTGCTTCCTTTTGATTGAACTTCAAGAACATGGTACTAATGATAATTTTATCGAATTCTCTGGTTATTGCAGCTTGAACTTAAAGAATATGGCTCTGATGACGACGATGATGATTGTGAGGGTTACATGGCTGAAGAAGAAGAGTTTCTGGCAGACAAGCTGAAAAATGTTCTAAATGAAAATGATATGGATGATTTGGAGCATGATGATGTATATAAAGCTCCTGCTGATTTATTGCATGGTAGTAAAAGTCCTAAAAGCAAGGAGCTAACTGCTGATATCATGCGGCGTTGTGCTGAATACGCCGAAAATTATGAAAATGAAAGTGAAGATGAAAAAGTGATGGTTGTGCAAGAAAGCAGCGGTGAATCAGAACAATTTGATTGTGAGAGCATCATCTCCACGTATTCGACCCTTGATAACCACCCAGGAAAAATTGAAGCTCCGGGGGTAACAAGGAAAAAGAAGTTAGCTGAAACTGTTTCTGGGGCTTTGAGTGCCAAAAGTCAGGTGATATCCCTCAGGGGAAAAGAAAAGCTCCCACTAGACTTTTTACCTAATAGCAGGAAGGCTACAGCAGAAAAAGTCAAGATTGCATGTAGCATAATACCCGAACAGCATAAGAGAAAGCAACATGGTCAGGAGACTAAGGAGGAAAAGAAAGAACGGAAGGTATCGTATCTATTTGCATGCGTGTTTTAATGGTGTTCAGCCCTATTTGCTTGGGAATGTATTTAATTGCTTTGAAATGATGTTTAATTTGTTCACTGCTGAATGGATGAATTATATGCTTTCAGCTTGCTATAAAAAAGGAACGAAGTGAAGCACGGAAAATGAAAAAGGCAATGAAAGAGCTATACCGGAGTGAAACCCAGCAAGCTCAGAAAGTAGCTGCTATATCTGGCCCATCTGCCATTCGATTAATGTAGGTAGTTTGCTGTTTTACAAATTTCACATTGTGTGGAATGATTGGTTTAAGTTGACAATTTTATGATCCCCTTTTCCAAGTATCATTGGTTTGTTTCTTGCAATCATAGACAATTAAGAGACAATTTGATTGATGGTTTGACTTTTGATTTTTGCTTTAAATAGGTGAATGTTGAGATGGCTGTTGTTTGAGGCAGTTTCTTCCATTGGGGTGCTCCTATTTGCTGCTCAGGTCTTGGAGCATCCATGGTTGGTAACCATTAAATTGTTAGTTTTCTTTATATTTGATACTTTTTGAGTTGAAAAATGATGGAAAGGATGGAAGAGCTCTGCTTTTACATGCATCTTTTTGGGTAGTGTGTCTGCGTCCGAATGTTACTTCAATATGTTTGTCCCTAAACAAACTTGGATATCTGCCTTTTATTGATTTATAAATTATACTACAAACTTGTATATATTTTGATATCTGGGTTGCTAGAATATTTTATTTTTCTTTATTTTTAACATCAATTAAATTCATAGACCGTTGCTTGGTCGAGATCTTATCACTATAACATTTTCACGGAATTGAAGTAATATATATTCATTTACTTCCCTAATTGCAAGTCTACTTGAGATTTTGGTGATTTAAGAAGCTACTATTAAATGCAAGATTAGCAGGCAATTCAACACTGAAACCCAATTTAGCTTTAAAATTCTAGATTATTTAGCAATTTATTGTGTTCCAAACCAAGCATATAATCATCCAAATTCAACCAAAAGCCTCAAGTTTTTAAGGTTTTGGCCCCCTTAGAAATAAAAAAAAAAAAGGATCCAAAGCAAGTAGAATCTCTGTTAAAATGCTGAGTGGAACAAAACAAGATGAGACTAGTTGCCAGAACTAGCCCAGAAGATTCAGACCGTAAAGTGTCATTCACATTATCACTCAACATTCTGCCCATATGAACCCCTGATTCGATTTTGAGCACCATGAAAAACCAAAATCATTTTTTCATCTGGCATACTTGAAAATCATGTAAATAACATCTGCTATCACCGGTTGTTATGATACGAAAAACATCTAAGATTGGACATTAAAGCTTGAAAGCATTAAGGCAAGGCCAAAAAGTACTTTGTTAGATTCAACTCATTTCATAAAGTCACATCAGGATCATCATCATAGTCATAATCTGGTTCACTGAAGTGTCGCATTTTCTTTGCTTCTCTACCTCTTCCCTTCTTCGGTTTTCCTCTGTAAAAAACAAAATTAATGCATTTAATGCCCATTGGCAAAGTAAACTTGATCCTTAGACCGAACAGGACCAGTCTAATTTCCCACCTGCTAAAACGCACACACACAACAACAATAATAACAAACAATAAACATCAAGAAGGGAAATGTGTTGATGCACCTGCATATTACAGGCTCACCATCTCTAGCAGTGGCAATCTCTTCAGCCTGAAAAAACAACAATAGCAGCAAAAAATCAGTCGGAAAAACCTCACAGTGAACAAAATTCTGAAGAAAAAAAGTTGTACACATCTCCAGCTTCTTCGAAGTTACTGAAAATAAGCTGCAGTAAAAGAAAACTACTTCATTGAGAATTTTGCCTTTCATGTATCCATGAAGAGTTATTCCCATGTATACATATATATGTAGTCATAGTAATTCTAATATCCATCACTCTTTAAATAAAGTGCTGACATGTTTGAAATTGCAGCAGGATCTGCATACTTGAAATGGCCTTAATCAGCCGGTTATAGATCTAGTTTGAAACTTTTGGTAGGATTTTCTGTAGAATGGGCATCAATACATAATTTTGTTGCACTAATAGCAATATGAATCTTGCACAAAGTTGCAATCAGTTGATGAACTCCTTGTGGGTACTAGAATGGTTGTTGCTCAATCTGTACCTGAGTATGCGATAGTAATGCAAGATGATACGAGCCCCTCGTGAAATGAGGATAAAAAAGAAACAGGAAACACCCCCTCCTTTACAACCAAAGAAAATGCTATAGATAAAATGCAAAGGCTATCTCGTTTATATTCTAACATTTTCATCCTATTAAAAGTCATAAATGCTTATAATGGACATGCAAAATCCTACATAAAGTAAGGCAACTTGACATTGCCTATAGCCCCATTCTTCGGTTATAACAATGTAATCAGTTAGGTCCAAGCAGTTGGAGAAATCAATCTCATGTACTTCACTTCAATTGACATGAACAGGAAGTAGCTATGCCAGCAAACAAGAAAAAAAGAAAAGGATGGAAAGCAACTTAATAAAGAAGAATACGCACTGCCGGAGAAGCGACCGAAGATAATGAGAATAGCCTGTCTTCAGGCTGGAACTTCCTGGACCGCTTTGAGCTGCAAATCAACTTCAATAAATGGCTGAAGCATAACATACAAATCCCTAAGACAAATTTACATTTAATTGAATTCATCTCAGGGAATTTCAGACAATGTCTAGGAATGGAACATTAAAAAGTTCAGTTTTTGCAGATTTAAATCCTAAACAAGCATAATATAAAATATAACATTAGATAGGCACATAAGTAGAGGAAAAACATAAAGGAAAAAGTGTTAAAGCAGGCATTCCATACAGGGCAGTGTTCTTATTAGATGAAGAGAGGAACCCCTCAAAACCTTTCAAAACATTGCCGCATTGACCTGTATCCTGTAAATAACTAGTCTCCATATCGTACACCTGCATTTAGCTTTCCCACTTACATTCAAAACCAGAAACAGTGATGTAAAATATAATCTAATTTGAACCAAATTGGGGGGAGGGGGGAATATGAAATTACTTGTCTCTCGATGTTTCGAAGCTCTTCTTGAAGCTTAGCTCTTCTACTAAGCAAAGTAGCCAGCATAGCTGACGGGTTTGATGATCCTCTCTGACCTGAAAACCAAGATTTCAATTCTTCTTTAATAAGAAAAGCAATCGAAATTAAAACATTTACCTAGAAAAAAAAGAAGAATGTATCGTAACGGCTACCATTGTGATCCATATTTTAGCGCGAAAAAACTTTTGAGATTATTTAGAACCCTAAAAATCTAAAACTAGGGTTTCTCCCAAAATCTTGATTATGAAAGCTTTGTCGGACTCGGACCGGGTTCCGAAATTCAAGCGTGGTTTGAAGGAAAAAGACCCCGTTTTCCAAAAGGGTCCGAATTGTCTACATCAGGTTGTCAGATCTTCTAGCCAATACAATTTCTCCATTTGTACCGAGTTTGATTATTAGATGGGGTTAGCTTTAGAAATACCCTTTTTTTTTCTATAATAGAAAATTTGATACGAGGCAACTAGAAGACCAAGAGATTGAATGGATGATGACCTCTTGGACGGCTGAGATTCGCCTAATAAATTGGTTTGAAGGTAAAAAGTAAACAAAAAAAAAAAAAGTTGACTTTTTATTTGACGATTCTCTTTTCATTGCGTGGTCTGTTGTGGTTCCGCTGTTTTGAGGCTCTAGGCTATACTTACGTCTACAACTTTTCTATAGGTCGGGTTATTTGTATATATTAAAAGATTCGCTTGAAAATCTGAGTAATTTAAGTAAAAATATAAATTTAAAAATAAATTTAAATAAAAAGTATATATTAAAAGTTTCGGATAATAATTTTTTGATATAGGCTCAGCTTAGCCTAAATCTGATTAAAATGTTTTTCGCTTCTGTTATTTTGTTCTTATACTATTATTATTTTGTTGTTATTGTTTAAATATTATATAATTCTTATTTTATTGTCAATTTATTAAGAAATATTTATTTTAATGCTTTTAATGTATTTGATGTATTATGTTTTTAAATTTGTTTATATATATATATATATATAATTTTTTTTTACATGGGTAGGTTCAGTTGAGCTCGAGTTTAGCTTTTTTATTTGGGATGGGTTTAGGCAAAATTTTAGGTCTATTTTTCGAGTTGGGCCGGGCCCATGTCTACAAAACGAGTCTAAATTTTTGCATCAACTCGGCCTGGCCTAACCCATGAAGTTATGTGGTAAAAAGAGATTGTTGGTCTCTCTTTTTTTTTAAAAATAAATTGATAAGTTTAGTAATTTACATATTTATCTAGTAGATAAATTACAAGTTATATTTAAATAAAATATTGATAACTTGTAGACCTGTCCATGGGCCGAGCTGGGAAGGCCTGCCTGAAAAAAGAGAGAGTTTAGGTAAAAATATAAGCCTGAAAAATGGGCTTAGGCAAAAAATAAAATTTTTTGTCCTCAAGTAACTTTTTTTTGCTATTTTCTCACTGTTTTACTGTTATTTCACTATTATGTTACTACTATTTTATTGTTATTATTTGGATATTGTATAACTCTTTCTTTGTTATTAATTTTGCTACTATTTTAGAGGCATTTGTTTGTTAATTGCACCCATCTTAGTGTTGTTTAGGTATAAAGACTTTTTTAAATTTATTTTCAATTTGTTGGAAAACATTTATTATAATATTTTTAGTATTTTTAATGTATTGTATTTTTAAAATTTTTTATATAAAAATAAAATAAAAATTTTAATATGGGCAGACCAATCCCAAATTTAACATCTATAACCCGGGATGAGCTTGGGCAAAAATTAGACCCATTTTTAGGCCGGGCTTAGAATTTTGTTAAGGCCCTACCCGACCCATAGATTGGTCTAATAATTTACATATATATCTAGTAAATTTCACTTTTTTTTCAAAACACATTTTTATTTTGTTATTAAATAAATGAAAAAAAAGTTTTTATTCTAAAATCTATATTGTTTTCAAAAATTTCCTCAAATAAAAACTCTAGAAATTATAAAAAAATATATCAATACTTCACGTTTAAACCTTTTTAAAGTATGAATTAATGGGTAGGATTTTATTCCTCATTTTAAAATAAAATATATGGAAGGTGTTGATTCTCTGAGTTGTTGTAAAACTGCTTACCATTTCTAATATTCTTACCATAATTGACAACAAAAACCATAGCATTTACTAATTTAAAATTAAATTAAAATTTTAAAATAATTGACTTAATTTAATACTAATGTGAAATCAACTCTATATAAAGTAGTAATTACCAAGTCCACCATCACCAAATTTCTTCTTCTTTTCTCATTTTTTTGTTTATGAATCAGCATGGAGAAGAAAGGTTTTAATGTTAGATTGATGCTACTTTTTCTGGGTTTATGTTGCCTTATGATTTCTTCTGCTGCTGTTCCTATAACAAATAAGGGTAATATCTTAATTTTTAAGTTTGGGGTTTTTTTAGTTAATTAATTTATACAAAATTTGTTCTGTGTAATATATTTATATAGGAAATCTCAACTCAAACAAGGAATTATTCCCTTCTTCCGTCCAAGATTTACTTGTTCAGGTCATTTTTCTATCTTTCAAATCTTAAAACAAAAGAGGATGCTTTCGAATAACTTTTTGCTTTTTAGGGTTAGTTTACAATTACTTCTTAGAAGCATTTTTGCGTTAAAATACACTTTTAATCTTTTTAAAAATGCTTTTGGGGACAAAAAATTGTGTTGCAAAAGCACTATTTTGGCCAAAAGTAGAAGTAGAAAATTTTAATATTTTCTCAAAAATATTTTTGAGAAGTAATATTAAATTAGCACTTAAATTACATTAGCTGAATATATATAAATTTAATAATAAGATTGTACAAGATTCTATTTTGCAGGATGTGGAAAAATCAATCGAAGCTGAGGAAATGTTTGGGGAATATTTAGGACATGATTTCAATGGAGAAAGGATGCTAATGGAAATCACAGATTATGCACCAACTGGTGCCAGCCACAAGCATGATCCCTTTTCACCTCCACCCGAAAACAAAAATACTCTAAAACTTTAAACCCTAATTTGTTAATCTTCTTATCCAACAATAGCCCTATTTATTGTTAAAAATTAAAAGAAAATCAATATTAATATTTTATAATTAAGAAATTGTTTTTTTTATGGAATGGTAATTTAGTTAGAGTGAATAAATCAAATTTAAAAATTATAATGAAAGAAAAAAAAAATCCACAACTCCTAAACTTATCAACCTATCGTTTAAACTTTCAATTCGTTTTTAAAATAGCAATTTACTTAATATCAAAATTAACACAAGTCAAAAGCTGTCTTTTTATTAGGATTTATTTGACATTTATTTTCTCATTATGCATGCTTGTGTGCTATATTTTTTTGACAATATAAACCGGTAAGGCTTAGTTCGTCGATCCAATCAATCTGATCGGTTTGTCCAGTTCACTTAAATATAATATTAAAAATTCATAAAAAAAAACTAAAATCTAGTTCAAGTGAGGTTTTACTCTATTTAACTGATTCGTACTAGTTTTTGGATCAATCAAGTCAAAACCCTTCTCCGAATTGATCTGATCCAACCGAAACAACATTGATTTTTCTTCAATTTTTGAATGGTATTTAAAAAATCGGTTATAAAATATGTTTTCAATTTTCATTCATGCAAACATGTCATAATACAGATAGCACTTGTACAGACACAAACACCACTTGTAGTCTCACACAAACATTTCATAATACATTTAACATTATAAAGATTTTCTTTTCTATATAGAATAAATAGTTAAATAATTTTAATTTATACAAAATTAGATATTCAAAAATCTACGATAACATGACATGAAATAAAAATGACATATTAAACAAAAAAGTTATGAATGATAGCATGAGTTAACAACAAGTCCAGTAAGGCCATGATGATGACCAAGCTTATTGAATATGTAACAACTCAATTTCCAGGGGTATCAAAAAATGCAGTTTTGGAACTCTGTTTTTCATAAACCGAGTCTGTTAATATTAAATAGATATATTTACAGAGTTATTATATTATTTAATTGAAATTTAGTTAAGCAATTTAGCAAAAAAGTGGTTAATAAGGCTTAGAGACTAAATTGTAAAAGTTTAATCATTATAAATTTTAATTAGAATAAGACTTGGGGACTTTAATAACAATTAACCAAAGGATTAAAATGGGAAATAAACCAATTCTAAATAAATGATAGTGGGATGTGATGTTAATTGTAATTAGTTTAAGTTAATTAAAGATTAAAGCTTAATTAAGCATGATTAAGTTAATTAATTAATCTTAATTAAAATTAATCATAATATATATAGGAAATGTTAGTGGAAAAAGATGGAAATCTTCAACCTTTCTCATTATCCACCATTTAAGAAACGTTTTGAAAACCTAAGTTGACATTCAATTTTAATTTCAAGTAAGTCTCTAGCCATTTTTCTTTGATTTTTATGTATTTTTTTTATCATGGGAACTTGATTAAGGTAACTCATGGATCAATTTGATCAATTGGTGAAATTTTGGTAAGTTTCCATTGTTGAGAATTGAATGATTTAGGTGTGAAATTGATAGAATTTAAGCTTAATTTACGAAAAGGGATTAAATTGTAAACCTTAATTGTTAGTTTCGTACATTAAGGACCAAACTGAACAAAATACAAAACTATTATAAAAATTAAAAAGGAATATAAAATATAAGGTCTTTAATGAATAAATGTGAAATCGAATTTTAATCCGAAGCTTTAGAATGAAAGTTATGCTAGTCCCGATTTTAGAGACTAAATTGAATAACTTGCAAAATATGCATGAATTAATATTTGGTTGTGAATCGAATGGAAATTGATTATTTGATATGTTTTGTGAATATACGTAGCTAATGTCGAAGTGGAACATTCAAGAAGGAAAGGAAAAGCCAAAATGATCGACGAGTGATCGAAAACTCTAGTTTGTACATTTATGACTTAAGGTCGTATTAATTGATTGCATTTTCATGTTATCTGCACATGGGAATGTCAAGGTGAGTATATAGTGGTAAATTATACTATTGGAGTGAGCTTGAATGTGAATTACCGAGATAGATGACTAAATTGAATAAAATGTAAAATAACATGAATTGCTTGAATTATGATATGTGCTATGAAATTGGGTGAAAATGTATAGAATGATATGAGATATATTTGACATGTTAATAAATTGGACTGTGATAGTGGATTTTACTGAGAAATGATACATGTACTAAATTATAAACGGAATTGAACATTGGTACCCTAGTAACTAGTCGAGCTGAGTTGGATATAGTTGGTATGCCATAGGATTGATTTGTGTGTGGATTATGTGCTAATGCCCCAAGATGCACTTCGTGAGGGGGGATGCATTATGTGCAGTATGCATTTTGTGCACTAATAATGTGTTTTATGCACCAATATACATGTTACATGCCAGTTATCCTACTTCGGTTTATTTGATAATGCACTTCGATGCCAGTTTGGTGTGTTGGTGGGACAGTCCAACTATTCGTTTAAGTCTGAGTTAGATTAATAAGAGTTGCAAAATGTAAGTTTGGTAAACAATATGAATGTGATAACAATTGATGTTATTGGACTAATTTATGCTTAAATATGAGTAGAATACTGAAATCATATAGTTGATTATGCAAATTAAAAGAAAATGAGCCCTGGATGTCGAGACAAATGCGAATTAGTTGACAAACTCCATAAATGAGTTGAATGGTATGAAATAAAAGTAAAAGAGATTATTGCCATGGAACATGAGTAATATGGTGTTAATAAGATGTGGTAAAGTTACATAATTATGTGTTTGATTCTTAATATATATTGAAAGATTGGTAAACGATAAACAAATTGGAATTGGTCATTTATGTGCATTGTTGGATAAGTTGGTTGATAATGTCTTAGTATGCTTACACATATAGATTGATGATGGAAAATGGTTGACATTTTGGAACATGATTTGGTTAGATATTGAGCACATGTATGCATGATTTGTCTTGAAACATATTGTTAATGCTTATGTTATATGTATCTATTTTCTCAGCTATGGTTTGTTTGTTTCGTATGTTGGTACAAGTATTCTCAAAGCCCCGGGAAAGTGAAGTTAGCATCTAGACAATAGCATCGATTCAACCTAAGTTTGTATAGTCTTTTCCATTTTGCCAATGGCATGTACCTAGGGATGTTTTACTCAATGTTAGAAATGGTCAAAAATGGTTTGTATATAAGTTGTGAATATGTGAGTTTGCTTATAATCATATAAGGAATTGATATTGATGCTTTAGTAACTATGTTTTAAGTTTGAACGTTGGAATATCTTAATTGGATCATTGAGGCCAATGGTCATTATGTATGTTGAGTTTTTGTCATTGGAAAATAGGGGATTAGTATTCTGCCTTCAATGTTGCGACTTCACTTATTGAATGTTCAGAGATCAGGCCATCTCGTCGCGACGTCGATATTATTTTATTTTGAAAACTTTTCAATTTGATTCTCAGGTTGGGAAGCTTGGCTACTGTTTTCAATATCGTGACACCAAGCCTTAGAATTCAAGACACCCACTTGAAATACTTTGAAAACTTTTTAGTTTAGTCCTAGTTCGACCCTAGGATGGTATTGAGTTTTCATAAGCTCGTATATGACCCAAAATGACATATATATATTGTGTTTTAAGCTTGTAATACTTGTAACTAAATGATTAAAGATGAAAATTGTATGTAATCGATTGTAGTTGCTTCAACAACGAATGTGATGTCTTGTAGTTGAGACCCAACGATTGTGGTGTTACAGAGTAGCAAAGCCCAAGAAGAAGCTCTCGACCGAAGGTGCCCTTTAGAAGGTTGAATGATTATATACTGAGTGCCATGTCAGCTGAAGGCAGGTCAGAGGCAATCTAACGGTACTAGCAAGAAGGAATGGTAGATATTACTTATAGGGAATAGTTGAAAAATTGGGTTCAAAAAACACAACGGAAAATAAGTTTAAGGAAACATGGAGTTTTAAAATTTTTCCCCAAAATAAGAACTTGGTTGTGTTATCTAAAGAAATAAACACTTGATAAAAAAGGTACCTTTATGGTTTGTTTAGGATGAACGTTTCGATCAAGTAATCTTTTCCATTATCTTCAAGCTTACGTCTGTTGGGTGTGAGCTTGCTTCGAATCAATTTTTTTTTCACAAAATTACCAGTGGGGTAATTTCGTAATTTTTCCAAACTTCTAGGGTCAAGTTGTAAATAAAAAGAATATTTTTAAAAATATTCTAAAATAATTTCTTCAGAGAATGACTCATACTCTCTTTATATAAGAGGATAATGCACTTTAGCATATTCAAACCTGCATCCTCTTACACTAACAACAATATTAATGTCAAGTGAACTAAGACCCAATCAAAACATATATATAATTCTAACTAAAAATGAAGTTTCACAACTCCCTAAACATAGTCCAACTCCCTAAATATATTTTTTTCACGTTGATAAAGTTAATTGTAGTTTTTTTTCCATCTATTTTAGGGTGATTTTTCAAAACAATGTAAGTTCAAAGATTAAAATAGATGAAAAAATAAATTAAGAGCTAAAATGATTTTTTTTTGTAAAGTTGAAAGGCCGAATAAACAGTGGTAGGTCTTGACATTAAGTTTTGGGTGTAACTAAAATTTTTAAAAACTTTGAATTTTTTTTTTAAATTTTAAAATTTTTGATAGGTTTAATTAAAAATTTTAAAAGATTTTATGAAATTAAAAAAAATTAAGAGTTTAATTGGAATTTTATTTTATTTTAAAAAAGTAAAAATAATTTTAAAAATTGTGGGCCTAACGAGGATGGCCTCTGCAAATAAGTCATTATCCCCTTGACAAGAGGCATGTCCTCTTGACTTTTTCAAATAAGTCAACATGTACACGCATTTCTCATGGTGCAATGCCACTCCCTTCACAACGGAGTTGGTTTCTGTTACGAAAATAAATATTAGATAAAGTTGCACTCTATGGATAGGTTTTCGTATTTAATGGGACCAATTTATTTAAATCTTATTTAAAAGTTCAATTTTTTTTTTTGTTTCTGCTTTCCATTAAAATAGTGTTTTTGTAAAGTTTTTTTTTTTCGAAAAGTATAAATTTTTTTATTATTTATGTTTCAGTCAATTTCGTTGGCTGTAGGAAGGAGATTAGGGTGTTTTAATTAGATGGATGAGTTTGCCTTGGCTCAACGTTATTGCTAAATTGAATGCAACCAAAGAATCAAAGCACTGTGTTTAAAGTCTTGACACCATCTTTGAAATCCTTTGTTCCAACATCAAAACAAGTAATCAAAGTCAAAGGGGAGCAACTAATGGCTTACATAGTTACTCACCTCGACTTATGTGGCTGTAAGTCGAGGCTTTGAAAGGGCTTTTGTCATATAATTGAACACCTAACCATTGGTTGAAAAAGATGGCATAAACAGACAGATTGTGACGTATTTAGTTTCACCTCATTAACAGAATCTCAACCTTCATTTCTGGGTTCAATTCTGATGGCTGTTCTTCACAAAGCAATATGTTGGTAAATGCAAACCATGGGACTTTTTCTATTATAACTCTAAAATTTAAGGTACTGAAACTGAAAAACTATTTAAGTCGGAAGAAAAAAAGAAAAAGAAAAAAAGAAGTGAACTGAAACTTTGACATCTTAAACTTGACTATATAGCAGCATATTCAGGGCTTTACAACGGTGTTCAAGAACTGGTTCATTAGTCCATGCCTTAAGCAACTGGAGCTGTCCTGCGGCCACTAGATGATGGCGGCTCTGCCTCTCCTTGTGGTTCTTTTTCTTCGTTCTCGCCTGACATTTCTTCTAAAGATTTTCCTTTTGATTCTGGCACCAAGAAAGTGAAGAGGAAGCCCAAGGCATTGACTACACCTAATACTATAAGTGAATTCTTCACCCCAATGCCTGCAGGGTACCCTGCATCTGCCTTGGCTTTATCCTGGTTCTGAGCTAAATACAAGAACCCGAATGCGCCAACAATAGCACCAAGCTTTCCCGAGGCTGCTGAGATACCGTGGCAGGTGGACCTCAACCTTGCTGGGAAAATCTCGGCTGGTACGACGAAAGTGGTGGCATTAGGTCCGAAATTCGCAAAGAAGAAAGTCAATGAGTACATAATAACAAAGCCGATTCGATTTTCCTTGTGGGTCCAGTGGTCATACGGGATAGCCAGTGCAAACATAAACACAGTCATGAAGAAAAATCCCATTAATTGGATGGCAAATCTTCCCATCTTATCAATGAAAGCCACTGTGAACCAGTAGCCTGGTACAGTGCTGCAAAGAGCAATCAGTGTTTGTGCCCTTGCAATTCTGTAAACTTCATCAATGGCATTCATGGACTTTGCAGAAGGAATCCAGCCAATAGCACTAAAGATATCCTTTTGGAACAAATTCTGGCTGTAGAATGCAATGTCAAGCAAGAACCAAGTGCTTGTTGTTCCAAGCAAGTGAAGCCCATGACGTCTAGCAAACTCCTTAGTAAACAAACCGAATCCGGATTTCTGCTCTTTTGTTTGCTCAGTCTTTTGTGGCTCAGCCTCAATGTCCATCTGTAGGACCTTTGACATATCAGATGCGGCCTGCTTTGCATTCTTAGCAACAAGTGCAGTGTAACGAGCAGTTTCAGGCATCTTCATCCTCCAATAGTAGGTAAGAGCAGCCGGGAGTGCTCCAACCATCAAAATAA
The DNA here is from genome assembly GCF_025698485.1 of Gossypium arboreum. Classification (NCBI taxonomy): domain Eukaryota; kingdom Viridiplantae; phylum Streptophyta; class Magnoliopsida; order Malvales; family Malvaceae; genus Gossypium; species Gossypium arboreum. The sequence continues at coordinate 3,335,081 of NC_069076.1, forward strand.
TACGCCAAACATAGTCTGCTTGCGGAACCGTGGAGCGAAGCGCATCAACCTCATACGATGGAGCTTCAAACATGGCGTTGAATGAAGAGGATAATATAATTGCAAAAATACCACCTGCTAAAATTCCAAAACCTTGCATTGCAAACACTGCCGCAATGAAAGCCCCGCGAGTCTTCTTGTTAGCATATTCAGACATGATGGTGGCAGACAGTGGATAGTCACCACCAATGCCAAAACCAAGCCAAAACCGGAAGAAGCAAAGGGTTGCCATGACAGATTTAGGAGTATGACCAAAAGAGAGACCTGATGCAACAGAGCATATGACCATGAGCATTAGAGTCATACCATACACCTTCTTTCGGCCTAGCTTATCACCAAGCCAACCAAAGAAGAGCTGGCCTGCTAGTGTTCCGCAGAACGCTACACCATTAACTGCAGCCGATACATTGGGAGGCAAACTTCCAGGCTTCTCCGCACCATCAACATGATAGTATATGCGGCCAAGCAATTTGGTGACAAGAGATATGCAGAAGAGATCATATGCATCAGTGAAGAAACCCATCCCAGCAATGATGATAGCTGTGAAATGATACCATTGTGTTTTGGCTACATCAAGAGCATTAAGCACCTGCAATTGTTCTCCCGCCATAGCTACCTAGCTCACTCACAACCTTCTTTTATCTATGCTATCTCTTACTCTGCAAAGATATATATAGGCACAGGTTACAACCAAATAAAATAAAATATTTAATAAAAATATCATTTTCCACTCTAGACTTTTAAAGCTCTTGTCTGACTTTCCTTAGCCAACTTGATTATCCTACATCTAAACATTAGGTAGATTCATACACCAATAATTTGTTACAATTACAAGTACCATATTAACCCTCATATATTTATATAAACCCAAACAAGTCATATTCACACTAGGCCATCACCATACCTATAGTTATACCCTCATATATATATATAAACCCAAACAAGTCATATTCACACTAGGCCATCGCCATACCTATAGTTATACTCATAGCCCTCCCAACTAAATATACAAGGGAGACCATACCCCTATGCTAAGCAGATCATGTGGAAGTCAGTCAACAAAATCCTATATAAAGTAAGAAACAAAAGACACGCAAGAATAAAAATTATGATGAATATTCGGGGAATATTATTCTAAACAGGCTGTTTAAAACGATTCCTATGAAAGGTATGGTGAGGAAAGGATGAAGTAGTTGTAGGAAATTTCCATTCTTTTTAACTCTTTCAAAGTCTGATTTCTCACTAAAAGTAAGAAAAAACCTTTTTTTACTTTGATTCTTACAAAGTCCAAGGGGGATGGAAAACGTATTATTATAGAACTGAAAAACCCCAAGAATATAAATATTATATTAAAAACCAAACATTAAAATAATGTGATTCTATGTTATCAATAAAGTGTTGCAGACAGATCCAAAAGTTTAGATACGAACCAAAAACCAGGATGAATATCAGTCTTTTTTGCATGATTTACAAAAATCCCATAAAACCATTAGGAAAAAGATCTGAAAAAATGGCTAACTGTGAATAATAGAATCAAATCAAGACCCTGACAATAAACTGGGGTATATCACTTTTAACAAAATGGAATCATGCAAAGAAAAAGAAAACCCAGATGCATTAAAAAGCTATTTCTTGTCCTCATTAAGAAAAGGCAAATCCCATTTGCATGCATGAACCAATAAAGAAAAAGAACTGAGAGCAACCATAGGGGTAAAAGATCAAAAACAAGAAATACATAAACATGGAGAGGGAGATAAAAGAGGGGTTTAAGCATCATAAGTTTGTAAAACTAACCGGTGTTTTTTCCGTCTGTTTCTAGAAGAAGTGAGAAAAAGAGGGCAACGAAGAGGATGGGAGGCAAGTGAAAGAGCATGGAAGAGTATTTATAATAGAGGGGGAAGCAACTTAAGAAGTCGACATATTCCGAATGGCAATCGGTATATTCCTCTAATTGTTTGTATAATATTAGAGATTCAATCGTGATACAATTCAATCCTCCCACTATGACTCTGACTCTGCCTTTTTCACCTTTTTCCTTTCCAATTTTTTTTTTCCTTTTATGCACTAATTATTACTTTTATTTTTTGGGATTGCATTTTAATTTTTAACAACCAAAAAGATTTTCTCTTACTAAATTATAATAAGACAGTAAAACCCGTATAACTAATATAATTAACGTGACTCAAATTCTAATTACACTTAGAGTGATGAACATTTTTTACTATTAAGTCATCGTATAAGATTACCTACAAGATCTTTTTAAAGAAAAGGATGAGATCGGAACTAAGTGAAACTAATCGAAAAAAGTTGTAATTAGAAATAGCACACAAATAGGGTCTTAACCGAAAGTTAGGAATAAATTGAGCGATTGAAATTAATTTTCCCATTGAATTTCTATTCCTTAAATGTTGACATAAAACAAAAATTAACAGTTTAGAAAATTATAAAATTATAGAAGAGTATATAAAAATTATTAAAAAGGTATTTAAAACTATTATAACAATAAATATATAACTATAGAAAATTATAAATTTATTAAACATTATTAAGTATTAATAAGTGGTAATTTTGTGGAGGCTAGTTTACTTAAAGGGGTGGAGAACCAAAAGGAGCAAGAAGACAGGCTAATCGAGAGAAAGAGAATGGATTTACTCAGAGTAACTATAGGGTTGAAAAATCGATCCTTTTTTCATCGATGGGAGAGTATTTATAGGAGATGTCCTTTTATTTATTAGTGTGACGTGACAAATTGTTATAAAGAAAGTTGTCATCATGTAGAGCGTGAAAGACGTGTACCATGGAACTCATTTTATTATGTCTTTAATTTATACGAGGTTCTTACGCCCGAGTGGACCCTTTATTGTATTAAGAATATGTTTACACTTGAGGGATATTCATCTCATTATCAAGGAGTGGAGGGCTTATTAGGAGTGGTTATCTGGCAGGTGGTCTTGATAATGAAACAGTGTCACTCCTCTAGCCAAGACGGGTGGTTAATCAAAACGTTGTCTCAGGTAGAGTCAAAGGAGAACTTAATACGTCTTATATTACTGACATGTGTCTAGGTGACGAAGGAATACAACAAATATTATTAAAATATTATAAATTATAAAAAATTAAAATAATTATAAAAAAATTTACTTTAGTTTTTCCTCCCACACCATTGTACGTCATGCTTTAGTTCATCATTGTTGACTTCCCTCACACCAGCTCTTTTAATCAAAACTATTACCCATTATTAACTTTAAGCCACCAAGCAGTCAACTTATTATCACTCAAATTCCTCGTTAAACCGTCTACTCAATTACTATCACACTTTAAGCTCCCCCATTTACTTATTATCGAAATAAAAATTCCAGACTTGCAAAAAAAAAAAATTCTTTTATGAATTTTATAATGATTTATATAAATTTAAATATATTTTATAATTCTATAATTATTCTATAAATTTCTAAAATTTAAGATTTTTTAAATAATTTTAATGATTCGTATAAATTTAAATATATTTTACACGTGAATCGTTATGTTAGCTGTTAGTCTTTTAATTGTTTTTAATTATTTTACGATTCTTTTTGTATTTGAATTTTTTAGTTAATTGTACTAGTCATCCATAAAATATGATCCTCATTCTAAATTGATCCCAAATTTTAAAACATTCTAATTATATCTCTAAACTATCGGTGTTATATCAATTAGGTTCTTTCATTATTGAATTAGTTAATTTAACAATTAAATGACATGTAAAATCTTATTTGATATAATTTAAAAGAAAATTAAAAAATAAAATAAAATGTTGATGCATAACTCTTAAATTTTAAAATTAAAAATGAAGTAAAATTGAAAGAAGAAGAAGAAGAGAGTTAATGATCATTTCTATAAAAGCTTCAAAATCTCAAAGCCAAGATATTTTCAATATCCATCTTTACAATATTCATTCTTCTTTAAATTTTTTTATTTTAAATTATATCATATAAGACATAATACCTCATTTAACAGTTAAATTAATAATATTAATAACAAAATGACCTTCTTAATAAAACATTGATAGTTTAAGAATGTAATTAAAATATTTTATAATTTAAAGACCAATTTAAAACGAGAGTTATAATTTAATGATTTTGGTGCAATTAACTTAAACTTTTTAATAAAAAATTATAATTACATGTTGGACATCTAGTGCAATTAACTCAAAGGTAACGTGTTAATTTTGAATACTTAATTCGGATTTTAAGGTTAATTTAATAAAAATTAATTACTAATGCTATTAGATTTAAATTTTTCATAATTTCATTAATAAAATAAATTTAGTGTTAATTAGATTAATTTATTTTTACGATTATAAGACCAAAATATTTAATCGTCAGCATCTTGTCCCAAGAGCTGTCATTATTTCCGTTAATAACCTTTTTTTTTCCAAAAAGAGTAGACTCCGAAGTCAAGATTGTGAAAGCGGCGTGTATTAATTAAGCATATTTTGAAGGAATATTAAATTTTTATTATTTTATAATATGCTCTCATCAATGATAAACATGATTTAATCTTATATAATAGTAGAAAAGGGTATTTTGTTTGTCTTTATCTTTCGAGAGTAATAGTTATCCCATTGAATTGCAATACAGATTGAAATTACATAATTTTAAATTTAGAGAAAAATAAGAAAAATATTTATGGTAAAAGGAAATAAAATACAATTTTCTATTTCTATTTATATAATTTTAAATTTATTATTGTTGACAAGTTCAATAAATAAGGAGGAATAAATGGTTGTGGTGTGGCAATTCATCATAGGGTAAGGCAAAGAGATGTTATTCTTGATGAGTTTGAAGAGAGTTGGAAGGAGAGATTGGAGTTGGGTGGAAAAGATGGTTCTAAGTATTTTGGTGTGGGTTCTATCATCTCTTAAGTGTTATGGTTGAGCTTCTATATGAAAAACAAAGAAGTTCATGAGTCTTGAGCTTGCTAACGATAGAATCATATTTTGTTTCTTTTGTAGTGGCGGTGATGTAACATTCTAGGTCGAGGATATGACATCTTAGGATAATTCGGTAACCAATGGGCTCAAGGCTCCATGTGCACCTGGTGAAGATGGTTTAACGAGGGTTCATCGTGGTGTTGCCTGACATCTAAGGTTTGCTTGACGTAAGGATCGCCCAACGGAGACACATGTATAGTATGTGGTTTACCTATTAAGGACACATGTTAGGGCTCGCGAATGTAGTATAATAATTGCCCCCTATACAAGGGGAGGTTATAAAGTGGCTTTTTTGAGTCTGCTAAGAAATGAGGCTAAACCTATTAAAAGAGGTGGGTTCGCTGATGTGAGCTGTAACTTTGTTGAGGTTAGTGTAATTTCGCATAACTTTGAAAAATAATTATTTGTAAAATTTTTAATATAAAAGCTCTTGAAAATTTTGAAATTCAAAATTTGAGTTTTACTATTTAAAGGGAACTCTGAATGTAGATTTGATGAAGAAGTTTTGAGAGCATGCACTGATATGACGGTACATCTGTTGGGTAATTGAGGTGATCAATAGTGATGGCACAAATAAGTTATGTGTCTCATCATGAATGGCTAAATTGCACTGCTTGTTGGAAATCGTGTGTGAGTGTCGCATGTATACTAATACTCTAATAGCTAGGAGTTTTGAGAAACTTGTAGAGAGTACGAGAATGCAAAATATGAGTCATCTATTTTACTAGGACAAGTGGGACACTGTTAGATCTGGTGACCTAAGTGTAGTATATTCGTTTTGTATACTTTTATTTTTCAAATAGATTGGTTTAATAAAATTGTCCATAAGTTACATTAATAAACTTTGTATATTGTCCTTAATGGTTTTTGCACACAAAGAAAAATGGAAGCAAATATCAGCTCATTGGTTATTTAATGGCTAACTAATACTAAGTGGTATTACGTGATTGAATTGTAATACGAAAAGTTAGTTTATATTAGTAGATGAACCAAACACATGTCATTAGTTTAATAGGAAGAGCAAAATGATTGAAAGACTAATATGTCATCTATCAAGTCTAATAGGGAAAATACTTTCTTTAGCATCAGAGCGGATAACTTCTAGAAGATAAAGACATAGATGTGCCTGACTAGACTGAAAGTACATCAAACAAGAACTAAGTAGAATAGATCTTGAATTCGTTTATGGATTTGTTAACTTGTGATGTTTATAGTGTGACATACCTTAATCCTGAGTGGATGATGAACTATTTATGTGTGACTCATATGCTTTGATGTAAGTAAAAGCTTGAGTTTAGATAGATAAAGAACCAAAAGTTAATGCATTGTGTATAAGACTTCTGCAGTATGTAGTATCATTTACAATAGTGAAATTCATAATAAATGGGTAAACAATATCATCTCCTTGGCATTACATGATAGATGAAAAATAAACATGGCCATGAGTCGTTTGTCTTTGTGGTAAATAGCTTAATTACTATTTGATAGTGATTGACTTTTCATGAAGGAAGATACATCTAACTAAATGGCTGACTCCAGATCTTACCAAACGATACTAACTTTTTTCTTCTCTTTAGACAACTACCTTTGGTTATTCCAAAACAATTAATCACAAGTACTATTCTCTTGGCAGATACTATATATTGATCTTACTTTTGGCTAATTCTTATACTGAGTTTGCTAAATCAAATCATTAACCAGATCATACCCTGATTCAACCTAATATATACTCATACTGATGAAGAAACACTCCAGGTCATTTAGAAGAAATTCAAACATCTATATTTCACAGCATAAGAATATCAAATTTATCGAAAACTTAGATTTCAACTATCCCCAAATAAGGCATGATACTACTCAAATATGATAGATATAAGATAATTCATATTTCAATCTTTCATAGCATAGTCCAAATTTGTACTAATAAACATTTATACCTTCCGTAATTTGAATACGCTTATATTCTAATATGATAGACTATTATGGCAAATTCTCTTTAGAAGTACAAACACAATTTCCCATTCAAAATATATCTCATATGGCTTATCAAACTTTACTCCTAGATCGAACAACCCGATCTATTTTTGAACTCGTCAGATACTCATCATAAGACTAACTATCAAAGAGATATAAGAAATTACCCCAAATATTAACATAAGGGTGAATAACCTAACTTTCCATACACATACATATAATCGAATACGCCAATAGGATGATACAAAACTTGCCACAAAGGTCATACAAAATACGCCATAAAGGCTTAGCAGATTACGCCACATAGACCATCATACAAAATCACGTGTTTATTATCTTGGTGGACTTTCACAAAAGGCGCTATGGGTATCTCCTTCATGGACTTATACACATTTTCATGTCGTGATCTGCCGATCCAATTTACATATTATCGAAGCCATTACCATGAATATTCATACAATCATATCTTTTCATGGGTCCCAGAAGGCTTTTTAGATTATGCCACACATGTCATCATACAAAATCACGTGTTTACTGTCCCTACAAACTTTTACAAAAGGTGCTATGGGTATCTCCCTCATGGACTTATACATATTTTCATATCGTGATTTGCTAGTCCGGTTTACATATTATCGAAGCCATCACCATAAATATTCATATAGTCATATCTTGTCATGGGTCCCAAAAAGCTTAGTAGATTACGACACACAGGCCATTATACAAAATCACATGTTTACTGTTCCAATGAACTTTCACAAAAGGTGCTATGGTTATCTCCCTTATGGACTTATACATATTTTCATGCCATGATCTACTAGTCTGGTTTACATATTACCGAAGCTATCACCATGAATATTCATACAATCATATCTTATTATGGGTCCTAGCCACATGAGCTTACACAATCTCAAGTCATGATCTGCCGGTCCAACCTTCATATTAGTGGAGGCATCATCACGAGTGTTTTCATATCATACAATACCATGAGTCTCAACTACATGGTCTTACACTTATTTTCGTATCGTGATCTGCCAGTCTAGTTAGCAATACAACTGCTCTACTAGAGACATCACAAAGGGATATTTTACCCAGGATTCACTTACCCAAATTTGTTCATACATCTGATTGATTCATACTTTCCCATATCGTACTTCACCTATATACTTACCACTCAATTTTTTATTTAGTCGGTATTCATACATATCATCATCGCACATATAACATCTTTACTATGTCTTACACCCTTACCATTTATATGATACATTATCATCATTTGTATAACTTTAATAGTTCGCATCAGAACCAGTTTAGAAACTTACCTGATACTCAACTAGACTATAACTCGAAGCTCTAGACTCAAACATAATATTTGAACCAACATCAATAACTATAGATGGAATGACCATTGATTAAGCCAATAACCTTAGCTTCTAACTTAATGAGGAAGAGATACAGTTAAATTTAAGAAAAAGAGTCAAAGAGTAATATTGAATAGGGAAGAACCTTTCTCACGAACCCTTCTCACAAATATATATAACTCAATCCTACTTAGTGGAACTTAACAATTGTCACTTAATTCAGAATTTGTCCTTCTTAATGGCCTATAGATTCTAAGAGAAACAAAAATGAAAATTCTGCATAATGAATATTGTTGCACATACGTTAGTGAAATAAATAGTAATGTAAAATATTGTTTTAAATTACAAGATCGAATCAGAAAAATATAGATATATGTATATAAAATCTAGAAAACAGAATCTGGAAATAAAACTGGATTGAAATTGTGTACTCGTAGGTAGACAGAAAATTTCGACTGGTAGTTGAGGCCTGCTTCTACAGTTTTTTTTAAGACAGATTCGACCTCTCCTTTGTTACTGGAGAAATGTTGGTCGACTGTCTCCTAAGATACAACAACGAGATAAGTACGGCAGTAGCATAGCTGCAGTGATCAATGAACTGTAGCTTAGCCTTCTTCTATCACCGAAAATAGGTTTGAAATATGTAGTGAAAGGTTCTCGAAATTATTGCAGGAAAATAGAAAAAATTTTGTTTGTCTTATTCCTGTAGATTATTTTGATTTTAAATAAAATTCAAAATATAAGAACTTTTGGAAATTTTGACTAATGGAGCCAATAACATCTGTGAATTAATGAGCCTTTAACCTTAATTTAATATTTGTCCTTTTAATTCCAAATAGATAAGCTCTGTTGAGGAAAAATAAAATTACGTATTGGGATACGTAAAAATATCCGTAGGCCCAAAAGGACCCCCAACTGATCTGAACATTTCGTGTTGCCCACGACATGCGAGTGCACCCCAAGCCAAGCGGGATTGGATTTGCACCCCTTACGTACGAGGGAGAGCATTAGTTTAGTCATTCAATAACTACTAAGTTGGTTCATATATATAAACATATGCCATACTTGATATCTAACTAATGTGGGACTAAGCTTTTCATTTTCTTTAACATAATTCACAAGTGGCTTACCTTGAGCACCAATTTCTCATTCATCACTCAACCATTTTGAGCATATGATATACCGTTGTAAATGTCTTATGTGATAGAATATAAAATCATAATTTTATGATTCAAATCTCCACCTTGACTAATCGAGAATATGCTTCAAAATTTCCAAAAATTTATTTTTTTCTAACAGATATTAGACCAGTCAATCTAGTTAGTTACTAACCAGGTCACTTTACAAACCAACTAGCATAGTATTCAGACAAATTTGACGTACTATACATTTGATGATAACTGTCACCAGGCTTATACTTCGCTTGAAATATAATTCTCTTAGATAAAAGAATAATCTAAAACCTTTATTTACTCAACGGAGGGTACTACACGCCACGTTTCAATTTTCCAGAAGACTCAACATGGCGGATTACACTACGTCAAATAGATAATTTCACTACTACACGCCTTATTCTTCGATTTGCAAAACTTGAGGTGTGATAACTTCGTCCTCAAGATAGAAAAGAAGCAATAGTTAGTCTCTCATTTTTCTTAATACTATAAAAATCAAAGTAGGGTTTCACTTGTAAAACCCGACAATCAGGATTGGGTCTAACTACCCAGGATTGGGTTTCACTTGTAAGAATTAGATACTGATGAAAACTCTTATTTAAGAGAACTTCTATTTAGAATTGATGGTGGGCAACCCTTTTTGAGTAGTCAAAGCTACAAGATGACCCAAAACCTCTTGAAGCATTTGCTTCTGAATAGACATTGTAACGTCCCCCTACCCGAGACCGTTGCCGGAGTCAAGCAGGAGACATTACAAAACTTATCATAGCACTTAAACAGTTTTCGTAGTAAACTATCCATCTGCGTCACGGTCGCTAAAAAAATCATATCTCGAGTTACGAAACTCGAAATCCAATTCCGTAAATTTTCCCTGAAACTAGACTCATATATCTACTTACTAATTTTTTTCTAGAATTTTTGGTCAGGCCAATTAGTACAGTTTATTAGAAGAAGTCTCCCCTGTTTCAGGGTTCGGCTACTCTGACCCTTGTGCACTACGAATCAAATTTCTTCCTGTACAGAAATCCAATGACTATGCCATTTGTTTCAATTAAAAATAGACTCAATAAGGAATCCATAAAAATAAAGTTTGAGTCCTAATTCTTAATACACAATTTATGGTGAATTTCTAAAGTCAGAACAGGGAATCCAGAAATTGTTCTAACCCTATTTCACCAAAACGTAAATATCGCATAAAATACAACTCTTTTACCTATTTTGTTTCTTCCATATAAAAATAGATTCATTAAGCTTCAATTACATATTTTATTCATCATCTTCACTTTATACTATTTTTGGTATATTTTCAAAGTTGGACTCTTTATTCTTGTCCAAATCTGTTTTAGTATAAAATGTTGATAACTAAGTTTATAACATCTTCATTTCTTCTCTCTACAACATTTACCAACAATTCCTCTTATTACTCTTCACTAACATATCAAAACATACCATACTTAAGGTTTTGGTAACATTTACAAAACATACCAAAATATCATTTAACAACTTAGATACTTTCAAAATAACCAAAAGACATCCTAGGTACAATGCCATTTTCTAAAAGATAGAAACTTCACCAATTTGAGTTTGGGGATCGGCTTGTATCTTTGAGTCCTTATACTTTCGTACCTAGCTGCTGCATGCGGAAACAAACCGTCTGCTGAGAATACTCTCATGGTATTTCTATAAACAATAGCTTAATCAACTTTAAAACATGGTAATTCAAAACACATTATTGCTATTATTCAATATCAATCAGTACTTTAATAACCTTTACTTTATTTACCCTTATTAACATAACTCGGACATCGACGGATACACGGATCCAACCCACACTCGGGATAAGCACATAGTGCTTCATCGAATAAATCCGAACTTTAACATTATAGTACACAAAGTACTTCATCGGAACAAATCCGGAACTTTAACAGTAGTTGACACATAGTGTCTCATCGACTCAATGTCGGAATATCCCAATACTTCCAATTCCTATGACATTTCAACTATATCCGACTAGCCCGACACTTGTTAATAGGGTATTCAAAATCACATTCATTTCAATATGGTAAAATACTTACCTCATTCACATTTTCATACAATATAAATATCAAATATAGCAATAACGATTAAGCTCGGTTTATAGAAATACAAACCACTATTTATCGAATTTAATCGATATCTTCGTTCACTTTCTCTTTTCCTTCTTTGATGACGTATCCGATGCTACGTTTGCTACTAACAATCATACAATTAAAAATCATCAATATATTAATTCATAAAACACATTTTCACTTTCTACCAAACTTTTACAAAAATTCCAATTTCGTCCTTTTCCATTACTAATCTTTTTTCTTTAACTTAAGCTTCATATTCTCTTTTAATCAACTCATTAACAATTTCTAACTCATAAAAATTCATTATAAAACATAAATTTTGAGCTCTATTCAACTTAATCCCTATTTAAACCTAACTTAGAATTCTTTTAATAAATCACTCAATTTTCACTTCTAACTTCAATTCCTATCAATTTAACCCATAAAATCTCAATTTATTCAACTAAATCAATATCTAAAATTTTCTATTTTTCTTCATTTTAACCTCATACATGTAGAACTTTGAATTAGACATCCATAAACATAAAAATCATAAGAAAATGAGCTAAAACAACTTACCAATTAAACTTTAGGGCCTTAATCCTCAAATTTCCTTTTCTATTTCTTTCTTTCTTTCTTTCTTTCTTTCTCACGTTTGCTCTCTGTAACTCTTTCTATGTTTCTTTACTCATTATTCTTTATTCATTATACTATATTATATTATTATTAACCTATTATAAATATAAAATTAACATGTGTAATAGCTATAACATAAAATATCTTATAGCTATTACACATATATACCAACTATTACACATGTTATATCATACATTCACACACATGGCACTTAGGGTCTAATTGCTAGATTAGTCCCTTTTACTTCTTTAATCTATAATTAAACTTTTATTCCTTATGCAATTTAATCTTTTAAACTAAATTCAAGCTACTTCACTTAATTAAACACTAAATAACCATTCAACTATAATTCATAAATATTTCTAATAAATATTCATGAATAAATTTCACGGAAACAGTACTCAAGACTCAATTTCCGATACCGTAACTTTCGGTTCATTACAGACATCAAAGAATTTAGTGTATCAATTTCATTACACTACTAAGATTGAGGTTCTTGCATAGAATTGACAGTTTCATCGAGCACCTTGAGACAAGTTCCATCCACCATATTTGCAAATGGCTTAATGAAAGCACCAATGCACCATTTTCTTCTACAAGTTTAAGAGAAGAAACAACAAGAAAAAGAGAAGAACAACAACCTTATTTCTGATAATTCCTTACAAACTAGTAATTGCAAAAAAGTCTAAGAAAAACAGAGAAATTGAGATAAAAAAAAATAAGAAGAAGAAGAAAACAATTTCTAGATAATGCCTAACCAACTCTACCCTTTCTCCTTCTATATATATTGAATGCTCTTCCTTCAAAACTGATTCTATTATATTTGCTACAGTGGCTCCCATCACAAGTCCTCATACTTTGTAGAAGGGATTCTCATACATGCATTTCTTGGTTTAATTTTTCCTTCATCATGTGTCATGTGTACTTCTAACTCACCTTCAAAATCATTCACAATAGATTAAATTAAAATTTCATTTACCAATAGAAAAATAGGTTAAACAAAATTATATTGAAAAAAAATAATTATTTTCTTAAATATTAACCATTTGTTTCTTAAAATAATAGTTAATGGTATTTGATTGTCAAATTAATTTTTGACTTAATTTTTTGAACACTGTTGTCTTTAACAACTTACAAATTACAAATGTGATAAAAGATGATACCTTAAATAGGTCAAAACAATCAAACGATGTAGGGATAAATATCAAATTTATACATGAATTTTAGTCCAATGTGCAATTTGATACATGAATTTCAATTTGGTGCATTTGTACACATGGAACTTGAATTGTGATTCATATGTATACATGAAACTTTGATTTTCATTCAATTATTCAAAAATTTTGTTAGTGATTTATGAAAATTGAATTAAATCAAAATTTTACTTATAAAATCACACAAAATCAAAGTTCATATATAGTTTTGATATCTATCCCAACGATACAAAACACAAATTAAAGTTTGAAGTTTGAACTATTAATTATTACTCTTCTTTACGAGGATTAAGAGGTCTATGAAGATTAACTTTTTTGAAGATCTGTGATTGTCCCACTTAACAATATCACCTCTGATGTTCAAACCCATGTTCTCGCTTTGAAAGTGCAATATGTTTTATTATCGGTACTTATATATTTATTTATAATTTTTTTCTTGGTATTGATAAAGGAATTTCTTCTTTGTTTTTGGACTAAAATTAGAAATTTACAAAATCTATAGGGAAAAGAAGAATCTAATTCTAAATCCCCCGTATGATCTTCTTTTCCTTATACATACATATATACATGTATTGTTGAAAAATGATATTGGAATTTATCTTTGTTTAATTTCATTATGTATTTTCCAAGAAAAAAAGGTGACTGTTGTAAATAGAAAAAAGGAAAAAGGGTAAACGTAGCATCATCATAAATGTTGTTTTCGTGAGTTGATTTAGTTGCTGGAAAATGATACTGCTGACGACCTTATCTCTTCGACAAAACATGTGATTTTCTTTCTCAAATGTGGCCGTAGCTGCTCTAAGCTTTCATATTATGACTTATGTGGCTTCAAAAATACCCTCTTTTATCTATTTTGAATTTTATTTTTTTAATAATTTCATTATAAACTCTTATCATATATATATATATATATATATATCTATTACAATGTTTAGAACTAAACATCGTTCCTCCTCAACTCATAAATAAGATGATAATGTGTTTCAGTATACTTAAACTCACGTCTTTTTTATTAACAATAATATTCATGCCAATTAAATTAAGACTCAATCAACATTTACTTTAAATTTAAATTTAACAGAAATAAAAAATATTAAATTTAATCAAATATATATTAGATCCACATGTGAACTAAGCCCAAATTATATTAATTTTTTATGATTATTTTCATGTTTTTTTTAAAGTCCACTGTTGAGTTGTGAAGCTTACAAATTGACTTTTCAGAAAATGATTGATTATCATTATTTTAGGGTAAATTACACACTTAAGGTCATTAAACTATTAATAAATTTATATTTTAGTTATTTAATTTTAAAAGTTATAAAATAGTCACTTTCAAATGTTTTCATTTAAGTTACTAAACTATTTTAAAATTTTTATTTAAGTAATTGGGTTGTTAAGGTTTTTTTTTTTTTAAGTTTGACCAACAATCTTTAAGTATCTATTCAACAATCAGTACGGTAGATCAGTACTCATTGATTAGTAGAAGAACATACCTTAGATCCAAGTCGATCTGATGATTAGTGTCGAAGGTAAAAAAAAAGTTATTTAGATTTTAGTTCGCAGATTTGTGACAATCAAATCTGTTTCATGAAAAAAAATTGAATTATAAATAAAAAAAGAAATGAAAACTTCTGATCAATGTAGATGGTGCAAACAGAGAAAACCATACAATAATAATTTTAACAGCTTAGTGACTTAAAGATTACGGTTTGAAGATGAGTTCTTTTTCTTAAAGATTAAATATATGCTATCATTATACCCAACACTTAATGATACAAATTTAGTTCTCTTACAGTATTTAAAATTATATACTATTAATTAATACATTAAATATAAAATAATTACAATAATAATAATTATTATTATAGATGCCATTGTTGCCTTAAAAAAATTACAGGTGGCATTGTTAAACACAAAACACAGGTGGAGTGGGGCCTTTAGAACTAACCTACCACGGCCACCTGTAGAAGGCTTGGGACGTTGACTTTAATTTTCTATTCTAATAACTAACTTTTAAAAAAATAAATTTAAAGCTATTTTGTTTATTACAAAATAAAGATAAAGTTAACAATGTTCTTTGCTGAAAAAAATCAACGTTCTGACAAATTATATATATATAAAAGGTTGGACTTAGGTTCTGTTTATTTGCCACTAAAATATTTTTTGAAAATAATTTTAAAAATAATTTATTTTTTAAAAATAATTTACTTTTCGGTATTTGGACGAATTTATATAAAAGTTTAACAAATTTCCTAAAATATTTTTAGAAAAGCTGTTTTTACATATATTAATTAATAAATTTATATTTTAAATTATTTTTACATATATTGTAATAATTTATTTATAAATAAATAAATCAAATTAAATATATAATAATACTCAATTATTAAGCTAAAATATTAACCGTCATAAATTGAAATTAACCAAAGTTGGGAGAGTAACACAATGATTGGAGAGTAAAATGTTAAATTGTTTAAAACATATCAAAAACTAGAACTGGTTCAACCATTACCACCCTACAATAAAAAATGGGTCAAAAGTGGAACAATATATTATACAAATTACATATATATATATATATATATATAGTTCAAATTAACTACGACAAGAGAAGCTATTGTATCAATGGACTTCATTTTTTTTTCTTATTGTCCTTTTCTTTATCTGTATAAACCCCTCGAAGAAGAACTAGCAATGGAGGCCTCATGAATTGCAGTCAAAATTTGGTATATATAAATGGGGAACACGATACAGACGAGGGAAAAAGGGGGCTGATCAAGTGCTGCTTTGTTTTTACGAGCAGATATTAGCTTTGGCAATAATAGGCTGCTGAAAGAGTAAAATGATTGACGATATTTCAAAAGAGTTTGATAGCAAGAAAATAAAAAGTTATTGTGTTTTAGCTGCTATTAGTTCCTAATTCCCTTGTTAGCAAAAATTTCACAAGTCTTATACACGATTCACTACTTACGTAACTATATGCCACTTTTAGCTAGCTGCCAATGACCAATTAAAAGCAAGACGTTCACAATATAGAATGCAGAAATGGGCTAGGGCTGCAACACACACACACAAAGAAAGTTTATTCCAGTTCACTGCTACAACTATTTTTAAAGTATAAGAGCAATCATTTTCAACTTCCATAAAAGTGGATATTCCAAAAGCTGCAAAGAAAACCCATAAATAAAGTCTAACAAGAAAAGAAAACCGAAGATTCAAGGGTGATGATGATGATTATGACGGAGAACAAAGCAAACCCACCTGATCCTTATAAAGATTATCGTTGAATATGTCTTCAAGAGACCATTGAAACACAATATCAATGAAACCCATATATTTTCTAAGATATTAAGCAACACCTAACACGTTTATTTCATCATGCTTTGAACAACAATAAACAACCATAAGGCAGTATATTAAATCAGCAAATCCCTCGACAGCCAGAAATTTCATCAAAATTCCATCACTTATACTAGCATAAAGATCCAACAAAACAACCAAGGAAGAAAATGTAAAGAACTCGCTACCATTTATTTAATTAAGTAAATAACATATATAATTGTTGCATTTTTAGCAAGTTTAAAACATCTTTAAACAGGGAAATTAAATGCTGAAAGTCCAGCATTTGGACAGAGACCAAGGTTTGGCATTTAACCTCCCATAATTTCCCATTATTTCAACCAGTAGCAGTCTATCTCCTCGAAAAATTTAAGCATATTCAGTTCAGCAATTTCATACTTAAAATTGAGCATTCTTAACAACTGTTATCAATAATTAACTTAACATTTTTTTAAAGTATAAAAAAAGCTTAATAATGCAAATCCCAAAAACAAACAGAGCATTAGAGTTCATTTGACAAACTAGCTAAAAAAAATGGTTAAATTTTAGCACACAAATAATTTTTCTATGAACTAGATCAGATCTGTGATGCAAAATTAAGCAAAAATTCCAAAAAAAATCATATTAAAGAAAACTTAAACAGATCAAAAGTAGAGAAGAAAAAGAAATGAATAAAAGCGTACTTTGAAAGAAGGTAGCTTTAAGCGTTATTGATAGCCAATCTTACAGTACGGATGAAGAAGGGGTGAATAAAAGAGTACTTAAACAAGTCCTCCTGGATGAGCCAATCTGCAATCATAATTACAACTTAAAAAAGCAAAAAAGAAGAAGAAGAAGAAGAAGATTCTTAAATAGAAAAACTTACAGAATGGATGAAGAAGGGAACATATGAAGAACGGAAGAAGGAGAAAGTCTTACCGGTTTTTGGAAAATCTTACAAAACGGATGAAGAACGGATGGGAGGAAGATTTTCCGGAAAATGTCTTACCTATTAAAAATCTGTAAGACATTTTCCCTAAAAAAACTCATATAATTTACCTTGTTTTGGAAATCTTTTACTCATGTAATTTATTTTCAAGCAACCAAACACCGTAAAATCAAGAAAATGTTTTCGGATAATCAAATCCTTGCAAACAAACGCACCCTTAAAATCACTCCTGATGCATGTGTATTTTTTTCACTTTGGCCCTTAATTTTTTTCCCATTTTCACTTATGGTGTTGCAAAAAAATTCAAATAAGGGTGAGTGACGTTCAACATTTTTGTCCAATGTGAGATGCCACCTAAAATGATGATATCATCAACAATTTGAAATTTTATATTAAAATTATAAAACATTCCATAAAGTTTAGAAAATTTTCAAAAATAGAAAATTCGAAAAGGTGTAGAAAATTGTAAAATTATTAGATATTATAAATTTTACTAAAATTGAAATTTTAAATAATAAAAAATTCAAAGTTTTTAGAAAATATCAAAATCATTTTACAAGTATATAATTTATAAAAAAAATGGAAAAAAGATTATAAAAACTATGAGACATCGAGCTCAGTAGCTCTTCTTTCACCTCTTTGAATCAATCATTTGCTTTAACCATTATCTCCGACTTAGACCCTCGCAATTCTCTTGACCCGACATAATCTTTATTCGATTTAGGCCTCATTGCCATTCCTAACCTTAGCATAGCTTAGAAACTTGTTATATTGTCGATCACTATGATATTTAGTAGTCTAAGGTTGGTCTCTGACACTATCGAGCTTGGATTATGGGTCATTGGCAGAGTTCTTGTAACACCCCTACCTGTATCCATTGTCGGAATATGTACGAGGCATTACCAGAGTTTACTGAACATTTTCAGATAATTCTGAGTCATTTATTATTCATATTTTGAAAATAATCATGTCTCTTTATTTGTCCATTGAATCCCCAAACATACAATAAAAACTAACCGGAATTAAATCGGGATCATAAAAAAATTTCGCAAAATCTTAAATTTTATTTCCATCTAAGTACTTACCATTTCAATGCTTCTTATAATTAAACATGTTACCATTCAATCAATAGCTTGACCCTTGTCTAAGCGTCAAGCCACATCATTGTTAGTATACTTGCACATATTTCATATAAATTCAACATTGATATACTTATTTTCTTGATATGTCACACTTGAGTTTAATAATTGTCTTTACTTACATAATTTCCTTGTATCAACATATCAAAGAGAATCATATATGTACCTGTCATGAAACATTTCATTCTCTTACCGTTTCTTCATAAGTATATATCAATCATTTCATTATATCAATATTTCATGCTCCATCATTTCCATATATTTTATGTATATTTATTCCGTAAAGTTTATATCAAACTTAACATAAATTATATTCCATGTACTTATTCTTATTTCGTTTATCTATCTTCATAATTATTTCATACAACTATTTTATACATATATATCCATATGACCAGTTCTTGTAAACATTTCACACAACCGTTTTATATAACCATTCGTCATCTGATGCATATTACCTGAATAGCAATTGTTCAATAGATGTCATCGCGTCTCCCATTCACAGTCTTATTTATCTTTGACATGATGCCATAGTGTCTTTCAACTATGGTCTTACTCATTTTCTGTCATGTTGCCATGATATCTTTCAACCATGGTCTTATTCATTTCATATCACGTTGCCATGTTATCTTTCAACCATGGTCTTATTCATTTCCCGTCATGTTGCCATGGTCTCTTTCAACCATGGTCTTATTCATTTTATATCACGTTGTCATGGTATCTTTCAACCATGGTCTTACACATTTCATATCAGGTTGCCATGGTATCTTTCAACCATGGTCTTACACATTTCATATCAGAGAGCACACTCCCGTGAACCTCATCTTTACAGTGAGATTACCAGTCCAGGCTAAATGCCCTGTAATATAAACTCATAGAGTATTGTCGGGATTACGGTCAGGCTAAATCCTCAGCAACGACAATTACTCTAATGAGCTTGGATCCAATTACAGTCGAGTTAAATTCAGACCCTAATTCGGATTACCCGTCTGGGCTAAATCCGTTTTCCACATATTCTTCGGGAGGGCTATATCAAGATAGGATCACCTGTCCGGGCTAGATCCTTTTTACCGTCAATTCCTTTTCAGAGATCCATCGAATTTTCCTTTCATTCAACCGAGATTTCTTCCCATTTTATCAAATATATCAATGTTTCATCAATTTTCATACAATGAACATTAAAATCATATTCACATCAATAACATACAATCTCAAGCATTTAAGAATATAATTCAAGTTACACGAACTTACCTCATTGCTTGTTTATGTTTATAATTTCATTAATCCGATATCTTTTCTTTTTCACGATCAAGTCTCATATTTGAGTCGTCCGGATCTTTATAAATAAATTTGATTATCATTTTCATTCATTTCATATTCTAATGCATTTAATTAATGCTCTAGGTAAAATTACCATTTTGCCCCTAAACTTTTAATAAATGACGATTTCGTCCTTAGGGTCAGGAAAATAAAATTCTTGCAATTTAATCCTTATTTCCAGCTATTATTGTCATATATATTGATAACAGTCCATGAATTCTATAAAATATCAGAATTTTCCATAATTTCAACACTTTTCAATTTAATCCCTAAAACATGTTTTCCCCCGATCTTGAACTAAATTAATAATTTCATTTAATTTTGTAATTTAAATAATAAAATAATCCATTTCATGCAATTTGGTCATTTCAGACATTTTTACAAAATTTCTTATAAAGTTTTACTTTTATTCAATTTAGTCCCTGAGCCTAAAATATACAAATTAGCCATGCTAGATGAATATTCATACATATTTTTCCTCCTCCTCCTCTCCATTCCACATCCTTAATGTAGATAACACACTTGTAAGTAACATTATCCATAATTTTTATTATTTACTTTTATGAATATTCAAGCTGTCTATCTGCATCATAGTCGCTAAATTATTTATATCTAGAGCTATAGAACTCCAAATTAAGATCCGATAATTTTTCCTGAAACTAGACTCAAATATATCCTTACCATAAAATTTTCAGAATTTTTGGTTTGGCCAATAAGTACAGTTTATTCTTTAAAATTACCCCTATTATGCTGTCTGATAGTTCTGACCCTTTTTCACTAAAAATTAATTATCTCCTTGTACAGAATTCGAATGATGTTCCTGTTTATTTATATTGAAAACAGATTCATTCAGGATTATAAACATATAAATTTAAACCCATAATTATTTTTATCCAATTTTTGGTGATTTTTAAAAGTCAGAACAGGGGAACCCAAATTCATTCTGACCTTGTCTCACAAAATTCATTATATTTCATGATTTACAAATCCATTACTTACACCATTTCTTCTATAAGAAACTAGACTCAATAAGATTTAATCTCATATTTTATTAGACTCAATAAGATTTAATCTCATATTTTATTCATCCTATAATTCGATTTCTATAATTTTTGGTGATTTTTTAAAGTTAGACTACTGCTGCTGTCCAGAACTGTTTTAGTGCAAGATACTAATTACCATGTTATAACACCCTTATTTTCTTTTTCTACACCATTTCTCATCACATTCTCTTATTTTCTCTTCACTAACATATCAAGAACATAGGACCTCATGTAAGAAAATTCTACTATAACATTATTTCCATGCTTTGTTAATAATAACAAACTTAAAAACATATTGAAATCTTGATGTACTTACCTTTTCTTATTGACTTCAATCTTTAACTTGATTTTTCTCTCTCCTCCAGCTTCTATTTCTTGAATTCAACTTGATATTCTTGCTCCCCATCATCTCCTTGCTATCTTTCTCTCTTGATGGCTATGGAATTCTTTCAATTTTTAGGTGAAAATAATGAATTTTTGGAGGAAAGACTAAATTGTAAGAAAAGGAAAACTTTCTTTCTTCTTCTTCTTCTCACGTTAGTTGCATGAGAAAGGTGATCCTCCTCCCCTTTCTTTCCTTACATATATATTAAATAAAATAATAATAAAATAATAAAATATCATTAAAAAAATCAATTTAAAGTATTAATAAACTAATATTTATTTATTTAATTTATCTAAAATATTTTCCAACATCATCATGTCTCTAGATTTCTCTCTCTTCCAAATGACCATTTTGCCCTTTGTGATCTTTTAAAATTCCATTATTGAGTCATCACTTAATTTGGTAAAATTGTAATTTAGTCCCTCATAATTCTTCACCTATTCAATTTGGTCCTAATTCATCAATTTTCATTGGTTTCTAGATCATTCCACCCTTAAAATATTTGCACTATTAGTCCTTTAACTTTTCATATTTACACTTTAATCCTTCAAATTTTAAGTATTTACTCTTGGGCCACAAAACTTTTCTCACTTTTACAATTTAATCCTTTCTTGAATCAATGTCATAATATACTTCCCAATATTGACATAACTCAAAATTTCCCTTTTTGTCACTTTATTTCCTTATTTTACTATATCACGGATAATATTTTACTATAAAAATTTTCGGGGTATTACAGTTCTTTCGTATGCCTTAAGGATGGTGGGCTTGAGCTCAGGGCAAGCAGGGAATCATTGACCCGATTAGCCTCTATCTTAGCCTTAATTGTATAAATCTCTATCTATTTCATTGTTGAATTAAATAGTTGTTAATTGGTTTCGAAACTAAGTGTTTAGTTACTGTGATCACTCAAAAAACGGAGTAAGCAACAGACACAAAGAATTGTTTATACAATTTAGTTTCCCTATGTTTATGGAGCTTAGTTCAGTGAGTAAATCCACTATCTTTTTCACCAATACAACAAGTGAATCATGTCCTAACACACTTCACTGTAATGACCTCACTTTTGTACTTAAAAGACTAAATTGCTCATATCTAAATTCTCCCCCTAAGAATTTAGGCCATAAATATAAATTGTTTACTCTCAAATACACTCACAAAATACATTCTTCAATGAACAATATAGTGTTATCTGTTATTGGTACAAAAGCCCATACAAGTCTCTCAATATGTAGAAGTTTTTCGAGACTTGCTAACATAATAAAGGCCAATTACAATCCAACCCTTTAAGATTTTAAAAAAAATACAATATATTGATAAAGACCAATGTAAAGTAGACTGTTGGAGATTCGTTCTTCAAAATTATCTTCAATGTAATCTTGATCCATTGTCTACAATCTAAAGGATTTTATTGATTGATTCGATCTGATCCTATGTGATCCAATTAATCTTCAAGGTTAGTTGCTTTAAATAGATTGTTGTTCAAAGTTAGGCTTACATACATCCGGACTATTAGTACAATTTAAAGCACAAATATTTTGTTTCAATAAATTGCTAACTTCATGTATGGCAAGTAACAAGTTGTTGCAGGGACAATGCAAGTGGCCACTTTCATTTGTCATTAATAATCCACTTCAAAAATGTTAGAGATTGTGTGACCCGAATCTCGTCATTTGTTGATTCTGATTTTGCTAGAGATCTTGATAAAAGAAGTTCACTCATAGGGTATGTCTTTACTATTGGAGGTTGCGCCATCAGTTGGAAAGCAACTTTGCAGACTACAGTTGCTTTGTCTACTACTGAAGCTGAGTACATGATGATTACTAAGGCTTGTAAAGAAGCTATTTGGTTAAAGGGACTCTTTGGTGAACTCAGTAAAGACCTTCAAATCGATACAGTGTTTTGTGATAGCCAGAATGCCATCTTCTTTACGAATGATCAAATGTTTCATGAGAGAACAAAGCATATTGATGTTTGGTATCATTTTGTGCATGATATTATTGCTCGTGGTAATATTATTGTAAGCAAAGTTAGTACTCATGATAAGCATACAGATATAATGACTAAGTCACTTCCTATAACCAGGTTTGAGCATTGCTTAGACTTGGTTGGTGTTCATTGTTGAAGAATACCCCTTTAGAGGTTTTGTGGAAGAGATGGAGAATTTGTTTATCGAGAATTCGTATCAAGGTGGAGATTGTGTAACCTGAATCCAGTCATTTTTTGAAGAAATAAATACAGTGGCAAAATAAAGAGATATCTGGCCCCGCGGTATGGGCCATACCGTACAAGTTGAGTCTGTGTAGAACTATACTTCTACTATTTGACTTTAATTAGAATAGGATTTTTCAACCCTTAAATAGATGTAGTCAAAACTCCTTTTGTATTATTCGTTTTTCATCATTAGTGAATTTCTCCTCCTCCGCTTCTGGTTTTTCCCGAAAAAGTTTCCATGTAAAATTCGTATGTTCTTATTTTTCTTTTCTTATTACTTTGCGATCGTTCTGCCACCATTATCGACATTTAGTATAACAAAAAACTTGCCTCAACACATTTCAATCTTTCAAATACCCCCCAAATTCTTTTTCTCAGTTTTCATTGTTCTTCAATTATCTTATCTTTTCTACAACAAATTCATTATCCATTCCATTTTTCATCAATTTTGAAGGTGATAACTCTAATATATTAGAATTATTTGTTCCTTATTTTAGTAGGATTTTAGTTTATTTTATAATTTATTTTTTAGATTTAGGAATTTATTTCATTGATGTTTTAAGTTAACTATAAATGTATATTGTTGAATTAGACTATTTTTCGATGTGTTCTTATCCAATGCAGGTTCGTCAAAGCATGGGAAAGAATAACTTGACATAAGCAGTTTTCGTTCCAAGGGAAAATGTCTTCGTTCCAACGAACATAGGAAGACGACTCTTTGTCCCAACGAAAAATGTCTCCGCCCAACGAAAGCAAATAAATGACTTTCTGCTCCAACGGAAAGATTTTTCATTGGAGCGACTAATATACCTGATAGTTTTTTAAAAATTACAATTTTTAGGGGTTACAAAAAGGGGGAAAAAACTAAAAAGGAGGGAGGAGAAGAGAAAAAAAAAAGGAGGAGCCACCCAAGCTTTCACACTTCAAGAATTGACGAATTTCAACAAGAAGGCAAAGTTTATCCCTCGTTTTCCTTCTTATTTCCTTTTATTATGTCTAGTTATTGTTTTAATTTTAAGATGTTTCCCAAATTCTTCATGGACTAAATTTCTTTTCTAAGGTTACAATGGATTTCTTGCTTAATTAATTGAATGTTATCTATTTTCATCTTTTTTATTGTTGATAAAGTTTAGATTATATATTCATTGTTGTTTTTCTTTAATAATAGTTTGGTCAACTATTAGTTTGACAAAACCTATAGAAATCGGTAAAGGATTTTTAAATTTAGGTCTAGAATGATGATGAGGTCGTGAAACTAACTAAAAATTCGACTTAAGGCAAGCACACCTATTGAACAATAGTATAGCTATGGTGAGACCGGAATATCGTATCCACGAGGACTAAGAGTACTAGTAGTTACTCTCTTTTTATTATCTAGCCTAAGAATTAAAGGGTGTTTTTAAACTAAATTAATTATCTAGTTGACTAAGACTACGACAAAGATGAAAGTTGGAAAATACTTTCGAAAAATCAATGGAGAAGACAATACCCAAGGAAGAATCCCCCTAGACTTCACTTATTACTTCTGAATTAGACAATTTATTAACTTAACTTAATCCGTAGAAATCCCTAATTTATGTTAATTTCTCTCTCGAGACTAAGAACAACTGACTTTAGGTTGATTAATTGAAATCTCTTTCTAATTAAAACCCATATTGTCGCATTAACTCGATCTATGGATTCTTTTATTAGATTTGACTCCAATCCGGCAGATTTATGTCGTCCTATCTCTAGGATTGCATTCAACTCCGCTTAATTATGAATGATCTACTCTTAAACAGGGACTTTTGCTCTACTGAATAAGCACATCAAAACCTGAATTAATACCCTGGAATATTAAAACAAGAATTTAAAACTCATAATTAAGAATAAGAATAAGTCTTTATCATATAATTCAAATAGTAATAAGATTCATCATAGGTTTCATCTCCCTTAGGTATTTAGGGAGTTTAGTTCATTATAATAAGGGAAAACATCTCAAAGATTGGAAAACAACAAAACATAAAGAACCCAAAGAACTTCTAGGAAATTGGATGAAAATCTTCAGTCTTGATGTAAATCCTCCTTCTGAGTTGATCCCAATGGCTGATATTGAGTATTTTCTACCTCCAACTCTTTGTGTCCCCCCTAATCCTCTTCTAGAGTGTTTATATAGGTTTAGAATGCTTCAAAACCCTTAAAAGCGCCCTTTTCTGAATAGAACTAGGCTTGGGCTCAGCAGGGACACGGCCGTGTGGCACGCCCGTGTGAAGGTGCTCAGGCCGTGTGTAATACTGATTTGGTTCTTAGTCGACACGGCCATAACATACGGGCGTGTGGATCACCCGTGTGGAAGTGCCTAGGTCATGTGAAACACTGTTTTAAGCCCAATTTGTCTATTTTTGGCCCGTTTCTCGTTCTTTTTGCTATCCTAAGCTCTCCTGAGTATAAAACATGAAATTAAAAGATTAGGAGCATCAAATTCACTAAAACCAAGGAAAAATCATTCATAAATATGCCAAGCATGGGGTAAAAAAATGTATAAATTACGGTTTATCAAATGAATAACTCTTGGTCTTAATAAGATGGGTCAATCCATGATTCGTAATTAGAATAGGAATATACCTAATTACCTTGGGTAACCATAATTGGGGTAGTTCTGAATCAATTTGGCCTACATTATTGGCATAAGAATATAGCTCAATAGTTGGATTAAATTAGTAAAGATAATTAAGGGAATTTTAGTTCTCTAGGTTATCAATTAGTTGTATTAGGATAAATTAGGTGGAGATGGATCAATTAGCTTACCCATTAGATGAAATTTTAATCCTAGGGTTTTATTATTGAATGTTTATTTGAATTAATTTGCATTGCTTAATTTTATTCTCTTTTAAATTAGTTAGAAAATTTTATTATCAATTAATTTGGATAGGTTTTAGAGTAATATTTGGTGATTGGTGTTTCGATTAGTAATAGCTCTCTATGGAATCAATATTTTATACTACTTGGAACGAGACACATGTTCGTATGTGTGATTTTTGATCAATAAGTTTTTGGCACCGTTGTTGGGGAGCCAATTGCTAATTTTGTTAACATTAATTTAATTACTTTTCGCCAAGCTCAAATTTATTTTTATTTTTCTGTTTAATTTTTAGGTAGTTTTGGCGTTTATATGTGCAGAGATTGAAATTCAAATTTGCTACCACTTGATTTGGAAATTGAGAGAACTTTATGAAGACTCGAACATTTAGGCATCAATTTCGAGGTTGATCCTAATAGGAATAGCAATGTTAATGAGCAAAATAATGCACAAGTTCCTCCTGGTGCTCCTCTTACACCTAGGTCTATCAGAGGCTACGCCACACCACATGCTGATGGGC
Organism: Gossypium arboreum; assembly: GCF_025698485.1. Taxonomy (NCBI): domain Eukaryota; kingdom Viridiplantae; phylum Streptophyta; class Magnoliopsida; order Malvales; family Malvaceae; genus Gossypium; species Gossypium arboreum. Next base: position 3,362,266 of record NC_069076.1, read on the forward strand.
TTCATACTTGTATTCGCTTTCTGGCAGTAGAAGCGAACAATTTTGAGATTAAACCAGTAGTCATTTAGATTGTTGAAGCTAATCAGTTCTTTGGTTTCTCTCATAAAGATCCCAACCAACATTTACGAAAGTTTATTAAACTATGCAAAACTTTTAGATTTAATGGTGCTTTAGTAGAAGTTGTAAAATTAAGGTTGTTCCCTTTTTCTTTAGCTAGACGAGCTGGAGACTAGTTAGAGAACTTTCCGAATGAGTCAATTATAACTTGGGATCAAGTTGTGGAAAAGTTTCTAGCTAACTTTTTACCTCCAGTGTAGACAACAAAATTATAAAATGACATTGCTAGTTTCTAGCAATATGAAGACGAAACTTTACATGAGGCATAAGAATAGTTTAAAGATATGCAAAAGAAATGTCCCCACCACCAACTATCGGATTGGTTGTTGATTGAAACTTTTTACACTAGTTTGAGGGAGTCCATTAGAGGAAATCTAGATGTAACAACTAATGGGCATTATTGAGGAAGTCAATTGAAAAAGCTGCCAAGTAATCTACAATGGATTTCAAACAGAATTGGGACAAGCCAAAAGAAACCGATTGGAGTAGTAGAGGTTTATGAGATGATTACCTTTGTCACTAAAATGGCTGCTTGGAGACAAAACATGAATGAGAAAATTGGGGTTAGTATGAAGCAAGCAACTTATGTCATTTATGATTAGTGCGGGGATAATCATCATTTTTTGTAAAACACAGCTGAATCAGAACTAGTTGGATATGTTAGAAATCTAGGAAGACAATAGAACAGCCCTTTTTCCAAAAAAAATATAATACAAGATGGAGAACTCACCCCAACATTGCTTAGGGAAAAAATGAAAGTAGTTCTTCACAAGTTAGGCAATTGGACCTCTAGGTTTTTCTCAAAATCAGTTTCAAAGGCTACATCCGCCACAATCACATGCATTGAAAAAGAAGTTAGCTACTGAAGAGCTAATTCAACAATTCATATAGGTATCTAGTGCTAGGATGAAGGCTTTGGAAACTCAAATGGGTCAGTTAGCTTAAGTTATTCATAGTAGACTTCAAGGAGCATTACTATCAGACATTCAGCCTCCCCCTAATGCTAATAATCCGAAGGAGTATTGCAAGGAGATTGCCCTTAAAAGTGGTAATGAGATACCTAGTACTTCTCTTTTAGTTGTCTATTTAGAAAATCAATTGTCTATTCCAACCTATTGACGAGAGTTTTGTTGAGCTTGATAAAAGCCTTAAAGAGTAAGTTCACCATGAGATGGAAGCAATGAAACCATCAACGGAGGCGATTGAATCATAATATCATATTCCGCCATTTCCACGAAGATTGTATAGGAATAAGTTGGATAAGCAGTTCCAAAAATTTCTTGTGGTATTTAAAAAGTTGTCCATTAATATTCCTTTTGTTGAAGCTTTAAAATAGACACCTAGTTATGTGAAATTTATGAAAGACATTTTGTCTAAGAAAAGGTGGCTATGTGATTATGAGAATATAACATTTACTGAGGAGTGCAATGTCATAATTCAAAGGAAGGTTCTTTCTAAGTTGAAGGATCCTAGAAGTTTCACGATTCCCTGTGTTATTGGCTTGCATACTTTTGGAAAAGCACTTTGTGATTTGGGAGTGAGCATTAATTTGATGCCACTTTCTCAAAAATTGGGTTTGGGATATATCATGCCTACCTTAGTCACGTTAGAAATGACATATAGAACTCTTTGTTTTCCAAAATGGGTGGTTGAAGATGTACTAATAAACGCGAACAAGTTTAATTGATTAAACATGTATTATTTGTGATCTGTATCGTACTACTATTTGTGAGCTGTGTCTAATCCGTTCTTCAATCATTTGTGTTTTATATTAAATTAATTATAGTTTTAATTGATAGGTGTAGTTTTGTAATTGTGGTTGTAAATTTATTTTTTTCTAAAGCTTTTTTAATTCCATTAAAAATGAAGAACGGAATTTGATGTTATTGCAGCAAATATTATAAACAACTAACGTAAGATATGGACTAATTTTTTAAAGATATTTTAAAATTACTTCCATGTTTGACCCCAATAATAAAGTGACTTGCATGTTTTAAATGGTGCCACGAAAGGTGGCAACTTTCATCCCCCCACACCACCCCACTATAGGATGATAATTTGGAGCCAGCCAGCCATGTGCACTGAATATAAAATATTAGGGGTTTCAAAAGTCCATTGTTGATGGCCGTGGTTTAAAGATGAACTTCCTGGATATTTCTTTAGCTTAAAAATAAAAAAAAATCAACGATGAAAAAGTTCATTTCCGCCCTTATTTGATTGAAAACAAGAACTGCTGTTGCATTCATGATGTTAGTGGCCAACATTATCATATACCAAAAAGCCAATGCATCAACTAAACCATTATGAACGGCGAAGCAGCAGTACTTGAGAAATGGGGTTGGGGGTTCCTACAAATTTCCACTAGGATCGGTCAAGAAGCAGTTGGGTTAAAAATATCAAATGGATTTTAGTTTCTCGATCCAATGGTTAAAATTTTCCTATAGTCCCTAATTGTATTTTCAGGAATTTAGTCCCTATACTTTTTATATTTCAAAATTCATGCCTAATTGTAATTTTTTATTAAATTCAAATTAATTACAATATCTTTTTAATTACATGACTATGAAATGAGTAATCTTTTAAAGTCATAACAACCAATTTAATAAAAAATTTAAATTTTAAAAATATGAAAATAAAAGAATTAAATTACGAAAATACAAATACATACGACTAAATTCTCAATTTTGAAAAGCTCATGAACATTTTTCCAATATATGTAATTACAACTCCAAATATTATTTTGACTTGATAAGTCAAATCCAACGAGTTTTAACAAAAGGCTCTCTCTTAGATAATAGGATAAGTTACGTCAAATGTCATTAGTAGGTTTCATTTTGATTATTTAATTTATAAAAAATACAATCTAATAATTAAATTTATTCGAAAATTTTCATTTAAGTCATCGAGTTATTACAAAATGCTATATGACATTTTCTGTTTGCACTGTCTGTATCAACCGAAAGTTCTACTTTCCCTTCTCTTCTACAATTTAATTTTTTTTTGCATGAAATATATTTCAATGTCGTGAATTTGCGAACCAAAATTCAAACAGTTTTTTCTCCGATCTTCGACACTGATTGTTAGATCGACTTGGATCTAAGGTATATATGCTATTCTACTCGTCAATGTGTATTAATCTACTATATCAATTATCAAATCATCATTTGAAACTTGTTAGTCGAACCTTTAAAAAATACTTAACAACCCAATTACTTAAATAAAAACTTTCGACCAATTCAATAATTATTTTATAACTTTTTGAAATTGAGTGAATAAAACATAAACTTACTAATAATTTAATGACTTTTGATGAAGTGTACCCTACATAGTAATAAGGCTATTTCCTTTTCTAAACAATCTATATTTTTCTTCTCACGAAAGATTCAACTATTCTCTGTATAAAGCCCTCCATTTGCCTTTAAACATTTTCTTTTTCTTTCAATTTACTTAAACGTTTTTCTATGCTTTTTGTTCCATACTAAAGGCATAGCCAGGGGTGGCTGGTAGGGGACTCAGCTCCCTAAAATGAAAAATATTCTATTTAAATTTTTTAATTTTTTAAAATTTTAAATTAGTAAAAGTAAAATTACACTTTGTTCCCTTAAAAATAAAAAAAAAATTAAATTAATTCATTAAAAATTATAAAAATATAGACTATTTAAATAGTAAAATTATATTTTTACTATCGTAAAATTTAAAATTTAATTTTCAATTCTCTAAAGAAATTTCTGCCATCAACCCAGTTTTATACCCATTTTGATCAGTCCAATATTGGGAGGTTTGGACTCAATTGCACAGTTAGATATTAAGGGCTGGGATTAATTTTCCAGCCAGTCCACTTGTTTGACTTTGGGTCAAATATGGAAGCTTAAATGGGCTGTGAAACCAATTGGGACTGTTTATACAGAGATGTGAAGATTTGGGCCATATTTCTTAGTATTATATTTCAAATGGGTATGGTTAAGGTTGGTAGTACGATTGAGTTGACGTCGCAAGTTAATTAGACATCGATTCAATCAAATAAATTATTAAAATAATTTTACATATTTTGAATAAGTTATATTATTATGAGAATATTTTTGTATTTTTTTATTATTTAAAAAAACCCTTACAAATGTTGAGATTTTAAGTTATGCCACCAGCATCTATAAAATCTTTTTTTTTAATCACTTCAACCAAAACTTTATTTTGATAATTTTATACATTTTAATTTTATTACTTAATTTGTTTCACCCACATTGTTTGTATATATTGATAATATCGTTGGCGAGTCAACTCGATACCAACTCAAGAAAAATGGCAATACCATGATAAACAACTAGAGTGTATTTAATATTCTTAATATAATTAAATTCCTTTTCTTGACAATTTAAATTATTTTTATTTTAATTTTGTATATATTTGCATGTGTTATTATCATTAGCTTCAAACATTGTATATTATTTTAAAGTAAAAAAAAAAACCGTTATGTTCTAGGTACATGGTTTTTACATGCATATACGTGTAATAGAATTTCTAGTTGTTAAAAATAAATACCGAAAGAAAATTCAAATTTTGAGATTTTTTTTTATATACAAGATTTAAAACTATCCAAACTCATTCTTAACCCTTAAATAAGAGGATAAAACGCGTCTAAATGCCCTCTAACTCAATGGTAAAGCAAGAAGGGCTGGCAAGGGCCTCGGCCCCCTTAAAATGATTTTTTTTTTCATTTAGGCCCCTTTATAATATATAAAATTTTAAATTAGCAATGGTAAAATTGTACTTTGACCCCCAAAAATGATACAAATTTGATTTAATACTTTAAAAATTATAAAGATATAAGCTATTAAAATGGTGAAATTACATTTTTATATTGTAAGAATATACAATTAAATTCTGCCCTAAAAAGAATTTTGTAACTTCGCTCCTACTTGAACCCACATTCTTTAATACTAATACTATTGATACCAACTGAACTAAGACTCGATGGTTACATATTTATTTACACATAAATATCTTCAATTTTTTTAATTTGAACTATGGATGTGTGGAAATGAAGTTTTAAGGTGGATTAAGACATTAATTTAATTTAAAAGGTATCTTTGATTTAAATTTCTTAATTAACTTTGAAACTAAGATTAAAAGTTTATTAATTGCAATTTAGAAGAAAGTCCAAAACACATCACGCATGGCAAGGTCATGATCTATTTATTTACTAAAAATGAGGTTTAAAAATCAGTAAAAATCAAATCTAGATCTAAGGCTATTCATGCATCCAACTAAAATTAATTGGATCATACTTGAATAAGTATCAACTGGAATTTAAAATTACCTCTATCCTCCATTATAGCAAGCAAACCCTACAAGGCTACATTAAATACTACTATAGGCTTAATTTGGATAACTAAAAATAAAGTATAGTGGGTTTATATCTTTTATCAATTTAGAATATTAAAATAGATAAAATATTTAAAAATAAAAAAAATTTCCTAATTTTTTTAAAAATAGCATGCAGTTTATCTATATTGTAATACGGGCTGTCATGTTAAAAATCTAACATTTTAATTCGTGTTTCTGTTAAATTTAATTAAAAAAATAGAGAGACTGATGGATAAAATATGTAAATGTTAAATGTTTAATTTTTCGTTATGCCTTAAAAATATATATGGTAATAAAGTAATGTAACACTGCAAAATACACGGGATTAGAAATTTAATTAATTATTGAGAAATGAGTCTTAATTTTGATGGTTAAGAGCTTAGGATATTTATTAGAGAACCAAAGAGATTAAGCACTTTTGCATCCAAGTTTAAGTCACCCCAACTCATTTTCCCCAATTTCTTTTTCTTCATTTTCAGTAAAAAGGGGTATTTTACCATTCAGCCCCTCAAAATTTTGGAATCCTAACTATTTAATTTCTTTTCCTAATTACATGTGAATTTCTACTTCTTTTTCAACTCTAACTAGAATTTTTCCTCTCTTCTCTTCAAATACATCTTTTTCTTTTATTCCCATTTTTCTTTTCAAAAAAATAAATAAATTACATTCTTTGTTGGAAACTAATCTTTTGAAATCCCAAATCAAAATCAATTCACGGTTTAACTCGTCTTCCCTCTGAACGTTGAATTTATCATCGATAACCTTTGAAATCCAATCAAAGATAAGTAATTATTCTTATTTCTAATTAAGTAGAATCTAAAAATTCTAGAATAAACATCGTTCTTGTCAAACCTTCGAAATCTTATTAGATTAGTCCCTGAATAGGTTCTGAACTACTTTTAGTGAATTAAATTATGCAATTAGGTCCCTGATGATAAGAAATATGCTAGAATTCAGGATTGATCAATTTATTATAGTATTTATTTATATTTATGAATATTTTCATGAGACATGAATATATTATGTTGTTATTAAATCTATACTTGCGAATGTATGTACAACATGCACTACAATATTGTTAACCTGAATACCTGATAAAAGCATGATTTCGCTACTGATTTTCCATGTGTTAGTACATTAAATACTATCATATTTTGTCTGAATTCAATATGTCATAATGCATTACATGGGTTGAGACGATATGTACGGAGGAAGATCAAGCAGTTTATCTGCAAGAAAAATGGCAGTGAAAAGTCAAAGTCATGCGACAGTTCTTATCTGTAAATTGTTGTGTACCCATAGCCAAAGATAGATTCCATCTACAGGTACTGTTGTGAATCCACAACCAAAGGTCGATTCCAACGGCGGGTTTACATTGTAAAATCTAAATAGAAAAGCAGGTTTCATTTACAAGACCTTTGCTGTGAACCCAAAGCCAAAGGCGATGTCTTGTTGTGTGTCTATAACCAAGTGGCAGTTATTATTTGTGAACCAGTAGTGGTTTATCCACATCCTCCTGTGTCGGAAAAGGGAGTTTTGGGGAACTCCCATTATGGTGTGTAGCAGTGGGGTAGGATTTATTCTATTTAAACTCAAAACTGTATGACATCATTTAAATCATATGTATACAAATTTGGAAAATTATGTTATGATATATATGCATGAATTTATATGTATATATGTGCATGAATATGATTATTGTGGGCAAATCTGAGAATTTTGGTTAACTCTGAAAACTATTATTGTGAGTTATAACATATTAATGATAGTTGCACTTGAAAATCCAATACTATGAAATGTATTGCTAACATTGATTATTTTATGCAATGTTAATTAATATGTTTTAATAACTGTCGCATTGATTTTATTGTAAATGGACTCACATTTATCGTCAAAGCTCATCCCCCTTAAATGTTCATTCGTACAGATAACCCACCATATTAGGATGCGGGCATGGCATCTTGGGGGTCTTGGCACTATCTATTTTATTACCAATTTATTAACGCTTAATCTTTTGATTTATTTTATTTTATTATTCAAGGACTGTAATATTTTATTTCAAACTGCGGCATGAGATTTAGGACTTAGGTTTGTTTTTATTCTACATGACATTTTATTTGAATTCTTAAGATATTATGCTTTGATTATTAATTAGTATGCATGAATCCCGATTTTATTAAATACGTAAGTAAATGTCATTTTTTTCCGTTGCTAGATGATAATTAAAACGTTGAGGAATAGTAGAACGACTTTTAAACTACATTTTCTATTAAAATAATTGTTTTCAAAAACTTCAGTAATTCTGCTAGACCATCTCGGTAGCTAATATAATTTCTCGAATTCGGGTCTAACATCTAGGTCGGGTTAGGAAGGTTACAAGTAAATTTGCTTAAACTGTGTCATTGTAATTTATATGAAATACTTGACTAAACTAAACCATTATTTTAATTAAAATATTCTTATATGTAATGTAAAACATTAATCTCATTAAAAGTTCTTATCATATTTGTTTTTTTATACAATGTCTAAAACTATCCATAAATTCACTCCAACCCTTAAATAGAAAGATAACACGCTTCAACACACTCAAATCTATATCCTCCTACACTAGAAATAATGTCGATATATAAAAAAATATAGATAGATTAATTGCCCAAATTTCAGAACCCTAAAATAATATTGATAGATTTTGTTTAGAAAGCTTAGTACTTCACATTCTAATAATTATTAAAATATTCTTAGTTACATTGCATTTTAAATTTCATAATACTTAATCTTACATTAAAAAGAACTAATGAATCTATGCCTCATCATATGAAGATAAGACAGCTAGAGTATCGTGGTGGTTAAACTTCTAAATTAGGCATATTAATTAAGCATTAGACAATTGTTAGTGGAGGAAGAGGTGTACTATACTCTTTTCTTTGTTTGTTCTAGTGGCTTTATTGAAAGAAATTATTCCTGCAAATTCTTGGCTCTATTATATTTTAGATTCTATTTTACCTTTTTTACTGAAAAATAATAAATTAGTCTCTCAGGGTTTATACATAAGGTGTAGTAATAAATTTAATTCTTAATCTTTACATATTTATTCAATTTGATTCTATTATTTCAATAATTAAATTTTTTTGAAACTAATAAGGTTAAAGAGTAAAAAGAATTAGTAACAAATTTTAAAAAATCATTTAATCCTTTTAAAATTTAAAATTATTAAAAATCATAAAAATATAAAAAAGTTATACAAATTTTAAAATTATAATTTTTTATTAAAAAGAACAATATCGGCACATTAAAATCTAATGGTTAAAAGGTTTTGAAAAAAATTGACCCCTACTCTTTTATTGGGTCGGTATTGTTATTTTTAATAAAATCTTTATAACTTTTATAATTTTGAAGATCTTTTAATAATTTTAAATTTTAAAAGGACTTAATTGATTTTTAAAATTTGTCACTAAGGTTTTTTTTTTTTACCTTTTAGCCTGATTAGTTTAAAATTTTCTATTTTACTTCAAAAAAAAAGAATAGGGTTAAATTAAATAAATATGTAAAAGTTAAGGCTAAATTTATTACTATACCTTACATATAAGCACACAAATGGGTTGTTTTGTTCACTCATATAACGTTAAAGAGCTAAATTGTCCCTTTTTTAATAAAGGAACTTAAGTAGAATCGAAAGCTTAGTACAAGAGATTTTATGGTATTTTTACTCTTGCAAGGGTTTGTTTCAAATGTGTAATAAAAGTTAGATGGATTTTATTCATATCTGTTTGTATAATTTATCATATAATAACCAAAATTAAACTATTTTATATTTAAATAAATTTTGATATATTAATAAATTAGAATTATGTATAACTGCATCGACAAACATTATCATGATCAATGAGGTCTTCGTTTAAATAGTAAATTTGATATTTTAGATTTGAGTTCACATTATGTAAATATGTAGATTTGTGTTTAAATTAATCTAAAATAAATTTAGAAGAATACTTACACATGGCAGAATTTGAATCTAAGATATTAATTTATCGTTTCAACCAAAATCTTTATTTTTACATAAAAGAGATCATAATAGATCATAGTGATGGTGATAGATTCGAAATAATGGGAGGAGGACAGATAATTTGAGACTTGATCTTTTATGCATCATTGATGAGGTGGGTCTCTTGGGGGGTTTTTGGCAATTTTTCTTGGTTGATCGGTGTTCATTGTCGAGTTGATTTGATGATGGTGAGGCTAGGATGCGAATTTTAACGATTTGATCAAGTTGGTGTATTGCTGATTTGTTTTTGAATTATTCCAGTGTTGCAGTTATTGTCAATTTGCTCTTCTCCTTTTTTATACCTGCAGGCATGACGTTTGTACATTAATTTGTAGTGATTTATTTATCGTTTGTATCATATGTCATGTCTTTGTATTATTATTGTTCATAGTTCCTATTAATTATAGTATTTTATTAAAAAAAGACAAATGATGGGCTCTAAAATGAAAGTATCATTTAGATCGTATAAATTCGCATAAATTATATAATAAAAATAATTATTCTTTTTTTATGTTAAAAATAAGAGATAAGATAATACGATTCATACTTGTTCCAAGTAAATGTCTAATAAAAACTTTAACCATCACTCCACTCCACTTGATAAACAAGCATCAAAAGTAGACAGTTGTTATATGTCCACCATACATCCCAAATCCCTCCTACCAAACACATTGCACCAACTCACCCAACAACAATGAATAGTGCTCAATTGTTTTATCTTCATTACCACATATGGGGCAAACAACAGATTTTCTACTTCTTATTTTCTAATGATTTTTTTTTGTTTGTAGCAATATATGTTCAAAGCTGTAATTTAACTTCGATCTCCACTCATTGCTTCAACAACTAATGTAGAACAAGTAAAAATATAACATTGAGTGGTATCAAAATCTAGGTTTAATTGGATCAAGTACTAAATTGAGTCTGAATAGGTAGCAAGTTGTCGCTACATGCCATTTAGGAACTTTAACCTGTGTATCTATATGATTTGACTCTGATGCAACCAACTCATCTCCATTCTGTTAAGTTAAAAGATGTCGGACCACTCACGACATGAGGAAGAAGACAGCTTAGACCTGCACCAGCCCATGAGGGTGCTGCTTAGGAGTTTAATCTGGATTAGCCGAATGTTCAAGCACCTACTGCTGCTGCCAACCCTGAGCAAGCAGATTTTATGCAGTCTATGACCGCCATTCTCGATAGCTTTGCTAGAGCCATCCCTCAAGCTCCAGCCTTTGCTTGGTGGTCGAAGAAACCCTATCTAAAAGTCTAGAAAGTTTGGGGGTGAGGACTTTAAAGGTCTGAAAGGAAACGATCCATCTGCAGCCGAATATTAACTTGAAAACACTAAGAGGGTTCTCCAGCAATTCCATTGCAACTCAATCGAAATGCTTGAAAGATCATTTTCTCAAAGATCATCTTTAGAAGTCTGAATTTGCACTGAACCAGTAGAAGCTGCAAAGGAGGTCTTAGGCTTTTGGGAAATTAAAGCTTTTAACATAGAACTCCTTTTTAAGTAAGGATGGAGATTATCCTCTTATAATAATAACAATACCGATGTTAATCCATCTGCTTTGATACTTCTTTTACATTTAATAAATAATAATGTGTTGTAAAGTAATTGTATACTTTGGCTTCTGTAGGAACATAAAGGGAAAGTGGACCCTTAATTTTATAAATATGTTTCACCATTCGTGGCAAATTATGCAAAATAATTAAATTCCATGGGATTGTCACTGTAACTTACATATTTTATTTATTCAAGTAATTAGATTTTATTTTTAAAATATAATTTATTTATTTATTAACAAATATTTTCCATTCAATTATACAATGTGTATTAAATAATTATTTTTAAAAAAAATTGTAGGGGTGAACGTTCGATTGAATTGAGTGAAAAAATTTTAAGTTGATGAGTCTCATTTTATTATTCTAATTCGATTTGGAATTTTTTCGAATCGAATCGAGTGAAATGAGATTCAAGTCGAGTGGAATCGAATCGAGTGAAATTGTTTAAGTTAAATTAAAAATTAAACATGTCAAATTAAAATTTTGTTACAATATAACTAATTCATGTTAGAGCATATAAACTTGAAACCATATATATTTGAAAACTCTTCCAAACGAAATAAAAGAAAAAAAAAGATACTTTAGTATGACCAACATAAATCATTAATTTATTTATTTATGTCCAAAATTATTATTATTTTAGAAAATTTAGAAATTTTTATTTTATATATATTTTTAAAATATAAAATTTTAATTTTAATTATCATTCTAGTTTTTTTTGTAATTTTTGTTATAAGACACCAATTTGCTCATTTTCAAAATTGTCAAGGACCAAATGGGTATTTATAACAATTTGTTATTGGAGTTATTCGAGTTGTAAAATTCAACTCGATTCAAACTCAAAACTCGACTGACTTATTCGAGTTTACTCAAAACACCGAATAAATTGAAATTCAATTTTTTTTTCCTTTTATTCGAGTTGAATCAAATTTTACTCACCCTAATTAGTTAAAATTAAGTTATTCAATTTGATGCTTTTTATAATTGATTATAATTAAAACTATTAATATAATTAATTATAACTTAAAAATAATACACTTCTGTAATAAATCTTAAGAATAAATTCATATGACTTTACTTATTAATATGTAAAATTATAAAAAAAATTTAAACTTTTTTTTTATAAATCATAAATGTTTTCATTTATCTTATCGTCTAAGTATAGTCCTATTTGAGCTAAAAATAGTATTCAGGTAAAGCTCACTTAATAATGTCAACTACACTTAAAGAAAAAAAAACCAATTTTCACTTCTTCCAATACGAATTTAGAAACTGAAAATTATGAAATCGAAATGTTAATGATCCACTTGTTTATACATATACAATCCATTAAAGTTAATTTAAAAAAAAAAAAAGAGATAGCATATTTTAGCCATTAAAATATTGTAAAATCCCAAATGTGAAAGATCATGTACTTCAAAGGAAACCTAGTAACATATTCAACCTTTGTAATCCACGTAATATGACCCATTGATCTTGTTGTGGTCGTCCTCATCTTCATACCTTTACCATCCACTAGAGTTCTTCAGGAGCTTTTTGTAAACCTACCCCACAAATCCGTCAACTCTATAAACTCGAGCATACAATGGGAAGCAATTAAAATCTTGTCACTTGTTTAATCGATCATTGTTTTTTACAAATCATACAAATTTTGAGTAAATTAAATATATTTATTGATCTTATTAGGTATTATACATAAAAAGATAATAATAACTTTTTTTGACATGACATAATACAGGCTGGATTTAAGATTTTACTTTATCAGCGTTATTATATAATTAAATTTAGCTATTAGCGTGGTAAGACGTGCCTATAAAATTTAAAATATGTTAATTTTACACTAATATAAATTGATTATTCTTTTTGCATATGATACAGGCTGGATTTCATATTTTACTTTGTCAACGCTATTATATGATCAAATTTAACTATTAATTCAATAGGATTTCAGACATATACATAAAAAAATATAAAATCATGTGTAAACTTAATTAATTTTATTGTAACATAAAGTGATTACTACTTTTATATGTAGCAAAGTACAGTCTGGATTTGAAATTTTACTTAGTTATAATAGAATCTAATTTAATTATTAGTTAGTTAAGCTGTCAGTAAGATGCATATAAAATTGTAAATTGTCTCCACAAATATAAAGAGGTTACTGCTTTTATATAGTTAATAATGCAATAAAAAGGAAGGTGAAATTATTGTATATTAATTTCCATTATTTTTCAACTTGTAAGACCAACATCAGATGAAGATGATGAAGTATGGAACAAGATGCAAGAGGCCTTAAATCAGATCCCCCAGCAAAGAGAAGTTACAAAGATTGAATGAAATTAAGAAAAGAAAAAAGGATATGGCATGAGATTGGTTTCATCATGGCAAAAATCATTTACCAAGGAGCTGTAGTTTTACTCACATGAGCTTAACAATTGTTCCAAGAAATCAGGTCCTAAATCCTCAAAAACCAGCAAGTTTTGTTGTTGCCTTAATGCGGCGGCGTTCGGCTTGATTTTCTTGTTCTTGGATCTTTTCCTCAAGGAGTAGCGCTTCTTGAGAGCCACCAAAGGCGAGCAACCCTTGTCTTCATCACATCGATGCTTGAGTTCCTGAAGGGATTCCTTGACGGTTTCGATGGGGAAATTGAGAGTAGCCAATGGACCTCTCATTGAGAATGCGGCTTGGTCGTATGCTAAAGCAGCTGCTTCGGCACTGTCGAATGTTCCAAGCCAAACCCTGGCACCATTTCTGGTTGAATCCCTAATCTCAGCTGCAAATTTACCCCATGGCCTTTTTCTCACCCCTCTATAACTCTTCACTTTCTTGGGTTCCTCTGAGCAAACCTCTTCCTCCTTTACGCCGCCATCGATGGAGGTGTTATTAGACTCTGATGATGCTTTACGCCTTTCTTCTACATCACCCAACAAATCCGACCAAACCGTTTCATCAGGGTTATTGAAGTTGAGAAGAAGCTCATCCCACTCACAGCTACCGGAAAACTGCTCCGCGGATCCAAACCTTGATAATTCTGGATTATTTGAATATTGAAACAACCAAGACTCCTCCATATCTGGGTGATTTTTTCTTTTCTTTTTCTATCTGTTCCCTCTCTCGTTGACGACGCACAAACTAGGTTTTGTACATCTGAAGTACCTGATCCTCCTTTTATACCAGAATTTAGCAGATGCGAACAAAAAACTTATTAAGAAGCATTAAATCATTAAGTAAAACTTTGTATTTAATATATATATATAGTAACAGTATATATACATTTCATATACTGTTCCATATACTGCCCGGCGACCATCACGTCATTAGTCAATAACAGCCAACATTTTTGTTTCTTTAAGGAGGCGAACAAGTTTTAATTATTTATAAGCCCTGAAAATTTAATTTTAAGTAAATATTTTTTTTGATAGGCAATTTTTTTTCAATCCATAAATAAGAGGATATGCTCAAACTCACGTTCTCTTATATTGGTAATAATGCTCATACCAACCAAATTAAAATTCAATCTTGATTGATTTACCAATTAAAATATCAACTCCCTAAATATATTTTATTTAATTATTATAATAAAAGTATTTTTCTTTACTTTAAAATTAAATAAAAAAATAAATTACCCAATTCTCTAGTATATTTTATAATAGAAAGTTCATAAAATAGTTTAATCAATATTCGAAGTATAATTAAATCTGACATAAGATAAACTATTTTATTTAAAGAGGGTTTTTTTCATCCAATTGAATTTTAGAATATTTATTTTTATTAATTATTTAAATATTGGAATTGTTCATTAATGAAGTGATAAGATTGAATGAGATTTAATTAATATTTGAATACATGATTAATGCAACAAATTTAGGGTTTCCAAAATTTAAGGTTTTTAAAAATAATATAAAAAATTAATTAATTATAAAAGTAAGTTGTTTTGAACCGTTTTCTTCCATATAGCTTAACACATTGATGACACCATTAAAATTATATTTTTTCGGTATACATATATTTCTTGAGTTTTTTAAAAATATACTAATATCGCTTGACATAATGACGACACCAAACTTAAAAAAAAAAATTATTGCTTGATGATTAGTAGGGAAAGACAGGACTGTCCAACTAATTTTTGTAAATAATTATTTTTTATATAATTTTTATAAAGGAAATTTAATGTCTTTTAATTTTGATATAATATATAAATGACGTATGGTGACGTACGGCGGCTGGGTGGACCCACAATTAAATTATAATGAATTTTTTGCCATGTTAGCATGTTTAACTTCGGGTTTTGTAATGCTTTTATTGACATATGTGGCAGCACTTGTCTGTATGATAATGTATTAAAAAATCTCCTCTTAACGAGGAAACACCTTTCAAATTTAGAATTTATCAATTTAGTCATTAACTTTTAAACATAATATTTACATGTTAATATAATTCTTTTTAAAAATTATGTAGTTTTTAAATTTATCGAATTTTTAAAATTTTTATGAAATATGTCCAAATTATTGCTCGAGTTATCAAATTAGTATTGTTAAATTTTATATATAGATGATAAATTTATTTTTACTAATTATCCATATAGAGTAGACTATAGACTATAAAGGGTTGTGACAGTACATACCAAATTGGAAAGAGGAAATTGTTGTTACTGAAATTAAGGAAAATTTATTAGACCTTGGACCGACCATTAATTAATTTTTTATATCAACTTTCCATAAATATATTCACTTTTTTTATTCTAAGATCTGCTTTGATCTTAATTTAAACTCAGATTTTGATTTTTTTTTTTTCCTTCTGGAAGTCCTTCAAAAGGGGCGAATTTGCTAGTTGGTTTAGTTTGACTTAGACCTTTCTCTATGTGTATAAGTTGTTTGTATGATCCTTTTATAGTGGGGATAAGCTTGGATACGTGTCTTAAAGTTACTAACATTGAAGTCTGATTAATTTGATACTTTTGGGCAGTGACAATGATATTGTATCCTAGGATGAGACGTTTTAGGATGGCTAGCGATCAATTACACTAACCTCCACGTGGTCTTTATATAGTTTTAGTGGAGGTACCTTTTTCCAAGATTCATAGTGTCATTGATTCTATTAAGAGACATGTATCTAAGTCTCTGTGAGTACGTTGTGCGCAATATATATTAAGATATTCATGAAGTTTTACTACATGAAGATAACAAATATGTTTGATAATTATATTAGAGTTTTGTTAATACAAAATTTTCAAAACATAAAAGAGTTAGAATATTACTTCAATTTTTATAATTAATTATTCACATAATTTAATATGAAATAAATAAAATATCAATTTTTGAGAAAATCAAATATAAAATTGTTAACATATAATAAATTATATAATGAAATCCAAAAATCTTACCTCTCTCCCTCTTTTATGGGGAGAAAATAATTATGGAAAAGGTCCTTTAGATTTGGTTGCCATTATTTGCCACAAATTCAATGAACTTCACATTTTAGGAAATTTCTGTCACGTGACAAGAGCGTGGTCACGTGGTCCTGATGGTCCTCACCACCATAAGTTGACGGAGTCAATATTAATTTGACAAATTACATTTGAAGGTAATAATATTATGCCCGACAAGACAAACAACTCCAGGATTCAGGTTCGTCGTACGTGGTCACTTCCTAGGTTACATTATCCCTATACTAATTCAGCCGCGACCACCTCATATCCCCTAAAAATACAAGGAATAAATCAAATTTTGCCATATCCCATTATTTTACAGACCACGCCGCCGTCATCGTCTCCGGCGACCATAGATGCGAACTGTCTTTGTTTTCTGCTTATTACTATGGGATCTTAATAATGAAGTTTGTATTGATTTATGTTACTCAAAGACTAATTTAACTATTTAGACTTCAAGACCCGCTTAAAAAAAAAGTAAAACGATTTAAGTACAATTGACTTGGGCAAGAATAAGACCTATTTTTTAAAGAGTAGGATTTTTTTGCTTGACCCGACTATTTTAGAAGGATTTACTTAGTATATTACAATTATTTTAGTATTATTTAAGTATAAATATTTTTAATTTGTTGAAAAATATTTATTTAAATATTTTTAGTTTATTTAATATATTATATTTTTAAAATTTTTATATATATAAAAAAATAATATAAAGAAAAGTAATACGAGAGTATCGGGTCAAGCTCGGATTTAGTATTTTTAATCTGGGCTAAACTTAAATAAAATTTTAGACTTATTTTTTGGACGCAAGCCTAAAAAACAAGTTTAAATTTTATATCGATCCGGTCCAACCCAACCCAAGATAAAATCTGATCATCATCTCTTACCTCATTCCTTGATATTTGTATATTTTAAAAATTGAGTCGGATTCACGACACGATGATCATGTTGACTATTTTGGTTAAGTAAAAAAAAAAAAACACAAACTGTCAGTTTCATTTAAGATGGAGGTTGTGTTTTAATGTATAGATTAAGGGGAATTAGAGATGGTGATAATTGATAATTAAGTAAATCAATGGGTGGGTAAATCCAATCGTACTTCAGTCATTGGATGGTGAAAGCAGGAGATGGGGCTGCCCGCCGGCCGGCTGGGAAATTATTTTTCTTTAGGACAAGGGAGTTGAGGAACAGGTGTTCCAACGGACGTACCTTCCTTGAATATTCAATCCATTTAAACAAAAATGCATTCATGTTACCTGCTACCATCCAATATCATTGCAATAACTTTTAGATTTTTTCTCAAAGTTGTATTTAAATAAATAAATAAATAAATTGCAATCCATGCTTTTTAACAAGTTTGACTCTTAATGCTTTTGGTTTGGTTGGAAGAATCTAATTCCGACATCGTCCCCACATAGCATTAGCACCAATATGAGACTTACAGTTCATGTTTGGTTCGACTCGTTGTTAAAAATTAAAAATAAATTAAATAAAGTATTTATATTTAAATAATATTAATATATGTGTAACTTAACAAACAAATATCTTTAAAATGATAGTAAAATTAATAATATAACAAGTATAGTCTATACAATATCCAAATAATAGTAACAAAATAATAAAATGATAACAAAATAACATCAAAATAACAAGATTTTTTTTTACAAATTCGTGTCGAGCCCATTTTTAAATAGATTATTTTTTTATTGCATAAGTTCATTTTTTAAATTTATATTTTTGTTTGAACCTTCCTACTTTTCGACTAGACAATAGATTTTTAATTACCTAAAACAGTTCTTGCTTCCTTAATAAATTACCTGCTGCTCTCCTTGCTGCTTTCCACTAAGGGTCTGAAGTAATAAGTGTAACGTGTTTAACGTGTTTACCAGCAGGACTAACTCTTATTTCAAGTCAAGGCTGTCTACCAGTCTTACTTAGTTGTATTCATTCTGTCCTAATCAAAAGGATCGACTTCTCTGGGGTGTGACAACTCCTTCTCATGAATAAACTGTCTGCTTAAGACAGTCGAGCGTGATAGGCTTGCAAAGCATAGGCTACGCAGCCTTGTTCACCGGAAAAGCATAAGATCCTTGATTGAAAGGGAGTTTTGTTACGAGGAATGGGATTGTAACCTCTCAATACAGTTTAGACGTTAAATCTGAATTAGGGAGATTAATCGGCCACCAAGATAGTTTAGAATAATCGGGGTCTATAAAATAATTGATTTAAAATATTTATTTATTTTAGAAGAAAATTTAGTCTATATCTAGAAAAGTTATAAAAATAACATTTTAGTTTAACTTTCCTAGGTAACAGTGACAATTTTAAGAAAAACTTAATTAATTTTCTATTTATTTATTACTTGCAATTTTTAATTTTAATCGACCGCGAAAAAGTGATTTTTACTTGTTTTAATAAAATTATATTTCATATATTAATTAAATAAAAATCATATTTTAAAAATAACTTAAATGTTATGCATGCTAAAAAATTCCTAAATATGAGTCTCATGCTACAAAATAAATAAATCAGTACAGTTTTGAAATAACATAAATTATAAAAATAAGCCTAATAATATTTTCATAAAAATAAAACGTTTTCGATCCTTTCGTATGCCGCATCCGCGTCCTACCTTGATGGGTTATCTGTAGAGATGAAAAAAAAAAGAAAAAAGAGTGAGCAATTAAGCTCAATGTGAGTTCCCTCACAAATAATTTCAGAATATCAATATTTCAGACCACTTCCACAATGTATACATACACATATATGTCATTTCAGAAAATCTAGTTTGTATGCACATGTTTTATATATACCATACGATTTTGGTTTAACAGAAAAGATCCTGCTTCACTGCTACACACTAGAATGGGAGTTCCCCTAAACTCCAACAACCTACACACTGGGTTGTGGTTTAACTACCACTGGTTTCGCAGATAAAAATCTGTCACTGAGCTGTGAATACACAACAAAAATTTGTAAATGAAACCCACCATTGGGTTGTGGGTACACAACAAAATATCACAAAGAAAATTTGCCACTGAGCTATGGATGCACAACATATTTGCAGGTAAAAGCTGCAGATGGGTTGTGGATGTACAACATATTCACAGTTAAAGGATAAACATTGCTACTGGGCTGTGGGTGCATAACAAAGTTGCAGATAAACTATCACTTCTTCCTCCGTACATATCGTCCCACCCCATACAATGCAACATGACAAACTTAAAATGGATTAATACGATAGCATTTAATTATGCTTTTAACAGAATAATATGGTAGCAATCAATATGCTTATAATAGTTCAATACAGTAGCAAACAAATAAAATGTTTATAACAGATCAACTCAGTAGTAAAAGTCATGCTTATTAAGTGTTCAGTTTAATGACAACATAATGCATACTATATGTACAATTACAAATACAATCATAATAGACATGTGTATTATTCACAATTCATGCAAATATTTATATAATATGAACTCAGTCAATTAGATCATGAATTCTAGTATTATTCATATTATCAGGGACTCAATTGAATAAAATAAAACACTAAAACAGTTAGGGAATCAATCAGGGACTAAATTGAACATATAAAAAAATTTGGACAAAACTATAAAATTTATAAAGTAGGAGACAAAACTGTAAAATCTAAAAAGTAGGGGACGCTACTGTTTTTCATCTTAGGTTGTTGAAATTAAAAAAAAAAAAAAAAAGGAATAAATGAGAAAGATGAGGTTTGAGCTTAAGATTTGTATGGAGTGTCTTAACTGTTTGATGTTTTGGGGTGTTACAGAGACACGGCTATGGCTCGGAAATTTCAGGACGGCTAAAGCGACTGCCAAAGTTTATGACAGGCTGCATTTACATTCCGGGATCACTCAGCTATTCGCAACTTCCCGAACGAGTTGGAATATCTGAATCCAAGCATTCCACCGTCTTCATCTTCTAATTGAGTTGGAAGAGTGAATCACCCTAGAGGCCGACGAGTGAAGTTATTGAATTTGGGTACTTGGATAACAAGTTGTTGGAGGAACTTCTCGAAACGCAACAACACATGCATGGCTTATAAAACGAATCAAAATTTTGATTTTTTCATGTCAGCTTTCAACTTAGAGCAAACCCGAATCATGTCTCAATTGCATGCATCAAGGTTACAAGTTGACAAAACTCTCAAAGGACATTCTAATAACGTGTGGCTACTGGTACCAGGCAGCCAAAGATCCGCTTCAATGGCTGTTTGTACAACATACAAATGCGAACAATTCTTTGATGTAATTTGCCCTTCAATTAACATGGGAAAGAAGGGCTTTACAATGGAGCTAGAACTAAATATTCAGCCTAAACCATCTGCCAAACCTACACTGAGTTTACATAAAAGATGTTCACCCTCAATCATGTTTTTGCATATATATATATATATATATAAGAAATTTTATGAGCCAATGTTATAATTTGACAAGTAACAATTTCTTTAAAAAAAGAAGAAGTCAAACTAGTCAATACTTTCTAAAAAGATTACTTATAAGTAACCAATCTACTACCAAGAAAGTATGAATTTTGAACATATTTAATTAATTAATTTTATAAAATGCTTAATATATTAAAAATAACTTGCAAAATAATTCAATAATCAATTGAGCATCCAACCTAAACCAACACTCAATTGAGCCCTTAATCGAATTAAAAAATCAATTAAGCTCTCAAAAATAATTTCTGTATGAGCCCTAATGTCCGTTAATTTCACAATGTGGCATGTCAAGATTGTGCAACGTGGTGAAATCTAGTAATTTCCTTTAAAATTGTTAAAAAAATTATAAAATAAAATCATAAAATTATAAAAGAATAGAAATTTACAAATTTAAAAATATAAATTTCTCAAAAATTATAAAATTAGAAAAAAATTTATAAAAATTACAAAAATTTTCACCTGATTTTTTATAATTTTAAAAATATATAAAATTTTGAAAAAATGCAAAAATATAAAAATATTATATAAAATTATGAAAATATAACAAATTATAATTTTTTATGGATCTATCTTTGAGATTGATCAACTTGTTGATATCATCAAGGGCGAAGCCAGAACAAATTTTTAGGGGGGCCGAATGAAAATTTAATTTTTTATAGTCTATATCTTTATAATTTTTAAAAGATTAAATCGAATTTTTATAATTTTAGGGGGGCCAAAGTACAATTTTACCTTTACTAATTTGAAATTTAAAAAAAAAATTCAAGAGCCTAAATATAAATTTTCCATTTTAGGGGGGGGCCAGGGCCACTGCCAGCCCCCCCTTGTATCCGCTTCTGGATATCATCAATATAAACATCAACGCTGCGGGGTACATGGTACAGCCATTGGGAACCTGAACTTCTCCCTTTGACCTTAACCCAATCTGGTTATTTTTCTTGACTGTCAACTCTTTATGTGGCACGTTAGTAAATCATGCAAACTCTTTTCGATAATTTTATATAATTTTTATTTTTATTTTTGAAAATTTAATAATTTTAATATATATTTTGTAAATTTTAAATTTTTATTTTTATATATTTTTAAATTCTAATTTTTTTATAATTTAAAAAATTATATTTTATGTTTTTTGAAATTCAATTGTTTATAATTTTATAAAATTATTTTTTTATGATTTTTATGTTTTTAAAACATTTTTAAGGAAATTACTAGATTTAACGGACATCAAGAGCTTACATGGAAATTGGTTTTCCGAGAACTTAATTGATTGTTTATATTCAATTAAAGGCTCAATTAAGTGTTTTTCTTGATTGATGGTTGAACTGATTATTGAATTATTTTGCAGGACTTTTTGATATATTAAGCCTTTATAAAAATATTCGAAAACCATTGCATTCAAACCATTAATAATCAATTTCAATTTCAATTAGTGAGTAAATTAATATAATTAGGGGGTCATGGGCCGGGTTGAGCCCGAAAAATAGATCTAAAATTTTGCTCAATTCTTGTTTGGATAAAGATGCTAAAACCCGAGTCCGATTGTATTATAATAAATTTTAAAAATATATAATACATCAAAATACTAAAATATTAAAATAAATATTTCTTAGCAAATTGAAATAAATTTAAAAAATATATTTCCTTAAAAACACTAAGATAAGCGCAATTTAACAAGCAAATACATCTAAAATAGTAATAAAATTAACAATAAAATAAAATTTATACAATATCTAAACAACAATAAGAAAATGGTAGTAACATAATAGTGAAATAGTAGCAAAATAGTAAAAAAACAAAAAAAAGAACAAAAGATTTTTTTTTGTATATTCGGGCCAAAAAAGTTTTACCTTAGGTTTGACTCGTTTTCTACATGGGTTTTTTTTTTTTTGCCCAAGCCTATATTTTTATTCAAACCTTTTCACTTTTTGGGTGAGTCTAACCCGACCTACAGACAAGTCTAGATACAACATATAATTTATATTCGTAGTATTTGCACTATAGATTAATAGAATAAAAATATGTTACAGCAATATATAAAGGAAAAAAAAGAGAGAGAGAGATTATAGACAAAAAATATTAAATAAAAAGTCAAAATTGTTATTAAAGTAATATATTAATAGATTTGCTAAAGGAAAAAATCTTTAAACAAACAAAATAAGCCCGAAATCAAAATTTTTAATGTAATGTCAATTTATTCAACTAATATCACAATAAAATACAAACTAAAAATACAATTAAATCAACAGAAATTTAATCATAATTACTAAAATCGAAGAATATTCCACCAAATCAACTTATCAAATTTGTCTAATTCAATGGATAGATAACCTTATACATACATTCAATTGTATAATTCTTAATTAAATTCAATTTCAATTAGTAAATTATATGAATATATGGTGGATTCTGCAAATAAATAGTGTAGTAACTTTGGATTTTATTCGTATGAAGGGCGAGATGGATTATGATAATGCTGTGTTACGAAATAAAAAAAGACTAGTTGCTTTGGTTGGGAAATTGAACTCAAGCATGTATTTTGGGAAGGAAATTGATTAGTAGACCGAATGGCGGCCTTGGCTGGATTCGAGGGTTTACTTGATCACTGTTATTATATAATTTGATTTAACTATTAATTCATTAAGATGTGACAAGATAAGATTATAAAAATACATATAAAATTAATTAGTATTATATAAATAAAATTTGATTACTCTTTGTCATATATAATATAAAATAGAATTTAACTTTTACCCATTCAATGCTATTATATAATCAGATTAAACTATTAATTTGTTAAGTGTCATGAATATTATAGAAATACATTATTTCTCTTATACATATTGGTCAATGCTATTATATAATTCGATTTAACTATTAATTTAGTAAGATGTCATTATAGCGTATACAATTATTAAAAAATACATGTAAAATTAATTAATATTACATAAATATAAATTTGATAACTTTTTATCATATATAATATAAGCTAAATTTGAAGTTTTACCTGTTCAATGCAATTATATAATTAGATTAAACTACCAATTTGTTAAGCTATCAGTGAGCTGTTTATAAGATTATAGAAATATATTATTGTGGAATAAGTGAGGGAAGTTGGTTACCAAAAAAAGAAAAGAGGGATGTGAACATAAAAGGTGAAATTATTGTACATTTCTATGATGTGTGAGTTGTTTCAACTTTACAAGAGACCCCAATATGAGATGAGATGATGAAGTAAGGAAAGAAGATTGAAGAGTGTGCTTAAATCAATGCCCCCACCAAAGCAATGAAATTGACAAGAGAAAAGAAGATATGAAATGGGATTAAAGTACCCAAAGCAACCAAGGAGCTCTACTTTCACTCACATGAACTTATTAACAGTTGTTCCAAGTAATCAGCTCCCAAATCTTCAAAGACCAGCAAGTTTTGCTGTTGCCTTAATGCCGCGTCCTTTGGCTTGATTTTCTTGTTCTTGGATCTTTTCCTCGATGAATACCGGTTCTTGAGATCCACCACAGGGGACCAACCCTTGTCTTCATCGCATCGACACTTGAGTTCTTTAAGCGATGCCTTGACAGCTTCAGTGGGGAAATTGAGAGTAGCCGATGGTCCTCTCATTAAAAATGCGGCTTGGTCGTAAGCTAAAGCAGCTGCTTCAGCGCTGTCGAATGTACCAAGCCAAACCCTGGCACCATGTCTGGTTGAATCCCTAATCTCAGCAGCAAATTTGCCCCATGGCCGTTTCCTCACCCCTCTGTAACTCTTCGTTTCCTTGGGCTCTTCTGAGCAAACCTCTTCCTCCTTTACGCCATCGATGGAGTTGTCGCTAAACTCTGACGATGCTTTACCCCTTTCTTCTTCTTCATCACCCAATAAGTCCATCCAAGCCGTTTCTTGGGAGATATTGAACTTGAGAAGGAGCTCATCCCACTCACAGCTGCTGGAAAACGCCTCCTCCGATCCAAACGCTAACAATTCTGCATTATTTGAGTATTGAAACAACCAAGACTCCTCCTCCATAACTGGGTGATTTTTTGCCCAGCTTGTTTTTTCCTCCTTGACGAGTCACAAACTAGGTTTTGTGTCACAAGATTTGAAGTATGGCACCCTCTATATATACCAGAATTTAGCAGATGTGAGCACACTTAAATTAAGAAACTATCACGCAAATATTTTATATACATTAGATTATTTCACACAAAAAATTATTTAACAATAGTCAAAACTTTGTATATTAAATCTTTAAATTATTTTATTTCAACATCATATAAAATTATTAAAACGTAAAAATATTATTATAATAATATAATTTATTATTTAGAGTATACTAATTTTCTTCGATTGAATTTGAGTTATCATTTTTTTTACTACTGAATTGATATCCAATTAATTTAAACATTAATACAATAAAAATTTTATAATAAGTATACATAGGATATATTTCAAAATTTGACTTTAGCAACTAAAATACATTAGGGCTTGGCCCCAAAATGGAAAATTTGTTATGCAGGTCCATTAAGAAATGTTTAAATTAGAAATTAATATATAGTGAAATCCTCTTAAAGTAAAAAAGATTCTAGTAAGTCCTTTTATAAAATAATGAAATTATAAAGTAATACATGATAAAATTATATTTTGACCGCTCAAAAATTTATAATTCAATTCCTCCCCTTAAAAAGATTTCTGAATTCAACCCTGACACATAATATGATAAATATGTTTGGCTACAAAGGTTATTAATTTGATTTCTTTTGCATTTGGTCACTATAAAGTTTTTCAATTTAATTTCTTTTTATAGAATTTTAATTATTTAACATGAAGGGTGGTCATTGGATTATTTAAGGGTTTGGACCTAATAGACGCTCTCTATATTTTTTTCTTTTTCTCTTTTCGATGAAAAAAAAAATTTCATTGTAAAGTCGTATGCAATGCACAAAAAAATTTATACATTTGTTCAACTCTATCTTTTTTCTTTCTTATTATTTTTTAGTTATTTTTAGCTTTTCTTCTCGTCTCATCACGTGAGTTAGAAAAACATTTTATTATGTTATATCATTAGGATAATGATCCATCAATCTGTTAGTTCATTTTAAGAGGCACAAATAAAAAAATTTGTTTTAAAAGCAAAAAAAACTACTAAAATTTCACAAAAACCTCACAAAAATTTATGTACAAAGAACGAACAAATTCTTATAAATTATCCGAAAACATAGAAAGAAATATTTACAGATGACCCTAAAATGTGATCTAATTCTCATGAAGATAATTTGAATTTCCGATCACATTGTTTTGAGATAACATGAGAAACTACCATCCTTACTAAATATGAAAAAACATATAGAAGAATAAGATGACGTACGGCGGCGGGGTTGAACATATGGACCCATAAGTGCACAAAGAATGATGCATTTGCCATGTTAAACATGGTGCTTTCTTACCAAAGTGGAAGCCACTTGTTAGTGTAATAATGTAATTAATTTCCTCTGAACGAGGAAAGTGGTTTGAAAAACCATAGATTAGGGACCGACGTTAAATCATTTTTATATTATTACTTTAAACTACAAAATCTACTTTCATCTTAATTTATATAACTCATATTGAATTGAAAATGAATAATTTTTTGAATTCATATAATGGTATGATGGTTAAGTTGTTTATCATCTTAGGTGTGATTTGAATTTGAGTTGCGTTAGTCATATTTATTGCTTGGGCTTTACCCTGGTATTGTAATTCACAAAAAAAAGAGTAATTCTTTTCTTATTTTAATTTTTACATGAGTTAGTCGATGAGTAATAAATTGTTAAAAGTAAGTATTATTTTGAGTTTTAGAGTTATGATTAAATTGACGGGTTTTGTAAATGTTAAGAGCCAAATTTATTGAATTTTTAGAATTAGAACTAAAATAATAAATTTTGTAAACATTAAGGGCTAAATTTGTTAATTTTTATATTTAGGATCAAATTGTTAAAATGTGTAAACATAAGAGCGCTAATTTTGTTACTAGACCAATAAAAAAGCCAACATTAATTCAGAGTGGCTAAAATATTTAATTTCGAATAGTTTAGTGACTAAATTAAAATAAATTAATAGTTAAGTGACTATTTTTATAATTTAGCCATAAATATGATTTTTAACATGAATTTAATGTTCCACGTCGTCATTTAATAAATAGGTTAATTTTCAAATTTAGAAATATATAACTACTAATTTAATATTTTTTAATAAAATGACCGAAATAAAATTCATTTTAAAATATAAGGGCTTTCCTGATACTTTTACATTAGTTTAACTGAATAGGAAACATATGTTACGTGACAAGAGCATGGTCACGTGTGAAGGTGAACAATGGTGTCCCGACCACCATATGTTGACACAGTCCATGCTAATTTGACAATTTATAATTCAGTCCAAACAAGGTAATAAGAATTATGCCCCACAAGACAGACGACTCCAATATTCAGGTTTGTCGTAAATGGTCACTTCCTAGGTTACAACATAGTATATATATATAGTTTAATCACCCAAAGTTATTTCTTATTTAATTAAGTCCTCCATCAGGACTTGACTGCCTCGCATATCCCATTATTATACCGATCATGCGCCGCCATCATCATCTCTGGCGACCAACTAGGGCAACTGTCTTTTTCTTTCCTTTTTTTTTTTTTTTGGTTCAGTAATTCAGCGGTGATGCTGGCTCGTTGGTGACGTGATTGCTGAGTAAATGGGGATCGGTTGGGCTGCCCGCCGGCCGGCTGGGTAAACTTTTATTTCAATTGTTTAGGGCAAGGGTGCAGGAACCAGTGTTTCAACGTAGCTTCGTTTGAGTAATAGTTAGGAGCTTAGCTAATCCATCCATTTAAACAAAAGTCATTTCCATATCATATTAATTCCGAGAAAATATTGTATGAAATAGAGATATTAATATTTTTCAATAGTTTTATATTAAATCAATAATTTTATCTTCAATTTCAAGATTTTTAATTTGGATTTGATTTTTTTCAGGATGAAAATATCAGTAATTCGTGATGAAACGTCACTGTTTCATACAATTTTTTCTTAATTTATACTCCCAACAAAATAAATAATTTTGATTTAATCATTCTAAAAGGCTTAATATATTATTTCATACTCAAGTTTGACACTTTTTTAATATGGTATCTAAGTTTTTTTGAGTCCAAGTTGATATCTCAGTATTTTACAAAAGTTATATATTTTGATATCTAAAGGTAACCATGTTAACTTTTAGTATTTAATATGCGTTTTAGAGTTGATTTGATGAAAGTTAATTTCTAATATTGTTAGGTTTGAATTTTTATGATTTTGTTAATAGAATAAATTTAGTATAAATTGTGAATTTATTTAAATTTGTGTTTGATTTGTTAAATACAGATGATGATGTGATCTAATTCGGTTTTACAGCTTGATTTGATGAAAGTTAATTGCTAATATTATTAATTAATTATGAATTTTCATCAAATCAACTCTAAAATCCAAATTAAAAAAAAAATAAAAAGTTAACATTGTTATCTTCATGTACCAAAATGTATAACCCTTGTCAAATATATGTATCACATTAGAACAAAAAATAAGGCAAGTACCACAATAGAAAATAATGTTAAACTCAGGTACCAAATTATGAGAATGACAACATGAGAATGACAAATCAGTTTTTTCTTCCTTGATTTTTAGCATTTTTAGTTATATTTGATTTTTTTAATGGAAATCAGGAGAAAAAATCTGATTTGTCATTCTCCTATTGGAAAAGGATAGGGATGACGTGGAATCATAGTTTCATACAATCCCTTCTCCCAAATTATGCATTAAGAATTTTTAAAATTATAAAAATATATATTAATGCAACATTAATCTCTACTCCTCCAACAAAATTTTCCGATTTCGCCCTGATTTATCGGTACTAATAACCAAATGACACCCAGAATTTTCTACTCAACTAACCATACAAGAAAACTTTCTCAAAATCCACCTAAAACACAAATTCCATTGCTTTTTATTCTTCTTTTTCCTCTATCAATTTCTCATTTTGTATTGCTTTTTTTTCAATTGCAAAGAGAATTATTCAGTTTAAATGGATTCTTCGGGGTTCAATGAAATTAACCTAAGTTTTCAATTTTTATTTTTTTATTCTGAAAGTAAAATGAAAATTACAATAATTTTTTATTTGTATATTTAATAACGTGACAATAAACATGGAAGGAGCTGATTGGATGAGACTACCAAATCAACAGGATTAACATTTTAGATTATATAATAGCTTGATGTATTTTACAAGCGGCAGATGATACATGGTGAGGTTCTTATCATTGGTGAGGTGATAGGTCTCGACAGGATAAATATCTAGCACAATTCCATCAAAGCAACACAGAGAAGGTAAAACATATAACAATTACCTCCCCTCCTCTAGAGAGTTATAAAGTAGTTTATCTTTGAAAGAGATCAGTTTTCCCGCCGATGGTTCCGCATCGACACCAAGCAAGTTCGGTGGCTCCTCTTCGTGATCCCGGTAAAGAGTAGTCAGTTGCTTCCAAGAATCATTGTTCAGGCTAGAAAGCATTTTATGCTAACTCTTTTTTCTTTTTGTTACTGATCTCACTATTTCAAAGATTAAATAATAATAAATCTAACATCAATTTTTGGCTGCTTACAATTAATGTCAACAAGCGCAATGGCACACATCATTATTTTTGCAAAGAGCATCTCAGTGGTACAAAACTTAAAGCAGTCGCCGTCAGGAGATTGATCATCTTTTCCATGCGTACATGGCCCACGGTGATAATCTGCGCAACATCCCTCACCAACTACTCCCATAATGTCTGTAAATTCAAATGCAAGAACTATTATTTTCCCTGTCATGACTAGGATTGCATACACATGCATCTATTCCTGAATTATATATTCAACTAGAAAATACATCAAATTAAAAAAATTAAATTAAATTAACATGTTTATACAATTTTGTCCACAAAATAATGTCACATACCTACAGATAGGACGAGGACAAAAAGAAGAACAAATAATAAAACTTTTGTTTTTACCAAGTTCATCTTGAATATGCAATTTATAGTACTGTTAAATTTTAATAAATTTCCTTTGATAAAAATTTCAAAAATCCCAATTCATAGCCATAACTACATGCTGGTTTTTTCCAAATTTACTACTCTTGAAAGCATGTGAAACGTAAAATCAACATTTCTAGCTCTAAGTTAATGAATTTGAATAAATAGAATTTTTTTTTTTAAAGTGAGGACTTTGAAATCAATATATATGCAAGTCGCGATTATTCATTTGCTCTGTAGGTTTGGCAAGAGCTTAGAATTAATTGGAGGGTGAATCAAATAGAAGATTCTATGGCTAATTGAGTTCGACCGTATATTCTGGGAACAGTAACCAGCCAAAATTAATAGTCATAACTGCAATTTGGGCAATTTGGCTTTCGAGAAATAAATTAGTTCGTGAAGGAAAGCAGCAATCTAAGATTGAAGTTGGTACTTTCATTTTGGGATACGCTTATGTCAAACATGACATAAGGGATGATTACAGTAAACGTAGAGCCGCCGCCCGCCGAAGGAAAAAAAAAGCCTCATCAGAAATAGCTCTCATGCACGCACCCTCACAAAATTTAGTTCTGAAAAACATAAAACTAGTTATTTTACTACTCTATTCATACACCAGTTTTCAGATATGGTATTGGTGAGCTGATTTTTATAATTAAAGTGGACTAAATCGAAACTTTTGTTCCTCGCCTGAGATTTCAAGGATGTGTGAGAGGAAGTTTCATAACACCCCCCCCCCAAAAAAAAAAAAAAACAAAAATTCCAAGCGCCAAGTATGACTCATCCCATAACTTTATTCACATGGCACATGCATTTGGGGGGCCAAAGACAGTGACCACAATCCATGTCATATATATATAACCCTATACATGTTCTTCTTGATTCATATACTTGAGAAATTGAAACAAAATGGAAGCATCCCAAAGAGGGAAGAGGAAAATGAAGAATGAGATGGAAAATGGGGGAGTTCGATACAGGGGAATCCGCAGGCGACCATGGGGAAAGTTTGCAGCCGAGATTCGTGATCCGACGAGGAATGGGACTCGGCTATGGCTCGGAACTTTCGAGACGGTTGAGGAGGCTGCTAGGGCTTATGACAGGGCTGCTTTTGCTTTCCGGGGTCACTCGGCTATTCTCAACTTCCCAAACGAGTTCCAATGTCAGAATCCAAGCTTACCAGCCTCTTCATCTTGTAATTCAGTTGGAAGAGTAAATCCCCAAAGAGGAGGAGGAAGTGAAGTAATTGAATTTGAGTACTTGGATAACAAGTTGTTAGAGGACCTTCTTGAAACGCAACAAAACATGCATGGTCTATAAAGCAAATCAAAACTTTGAGTTACAAGTTTATTACATTGCATTCATTAATTAACCTTGGAAAGAATAATAGTTGTTGCAATATTTTCTTTCTTTTAAAATCTTTTGTATTCAAAAGGATTTTACATGAATTTCATATTTTTGTAATTTTGAAATTAAAATTCAAAGTTGGGTGTTGAATCTTTTTTTCAAGTGTTGGTTGGATTTTTGCTTTGAAAATTCTTATCGTATGTCCAATGTTCATAACTAATTAGAAATTATTAAATTTTAGATTTGATGAGACTTAGTACCAAGTGTTAATCTAAGTTGGATCAGCTTGTTTAAATTCAAGTAGTTGCAATATATAAATTTATGGATTATTTTATGTATATATTTAGCATTTATATTTATTAAAAATAATTTTATATATTTTGATTATTTTAAGTAAAGATAGAAATGGCGGGGTGGATATTGCTAAATCCTTCACTGCTTTTCGTTATGGATATATACAGGCCCGTTTATGATTGTTTTGGACCTTAGGCAAAACAATAAATTGGGTACCTTTTAAAAAATATATATAAAATATAATATAATAAAACCTGAAAATTTTTGGGCCATAAAAAATGAAGTATTTATGGTGA
The DNA here is from genome assembly GCF_025698485.1 of Gossypium arboreum. Taxonomy (NCBI): domain Eukaryota; kingdom Viridiplantae; phylum Streptophyta; class Magnoliopsida; order Malvales; family Malvaceae; genus Gossypium; species Gossypium arboreum. The sequence goes on from NC_069076.1 coordinate 3,394,253, forward strand.
AAAATTGAAAACCATAGACATTTAATTAATTTATTATAGGTTGAATATTTTTTTCCTCACATTAAAAGTAGAAATTTTTTTTGTTGCCCCTTCCCGTCTTAGGCGACTGGACTCTCAAACAACTCCAGGGTCAAGCCTGGATATATAATATTGAAAATTACTACTACCTTCATGGATGTTGGATGTGTCCATCCTCACCTCATCCTGTGCTGCTTTCAATTTTAATTTTTTATTATTTAATTTTAAAATTTTCAGTCTTTTTAAAGTAAAATAAATATTTAAATATAATTCTTAAAAATAATATATAATTTTTTTATATTATGTTATTACATTTTTACTATTTTAATAGTTTATATATACAAAGATAAAATAATAATTTTATACAGTGAAGTCAGTCATTATTCAAAACAAAAAATTTACCAGGTCTTGAGTTCACTTTTCAAATAAAAAAAATCCAATCCAATCAGAACAGGTGGTTCAAGTTCTAATTTTAATCTAACTTTTTAAGGGTTTTAGTAGTAGGTAGCGGTACTCTATTGACATTACATAAAAAAAGAAGAGCAAAACGAATGATAAAAACTACTGGGGTTCGGTGGCTTGTAAATTGCATTTATATTGTACAAGGCTAGGCAATGTCTAGACTAGGCAATGTCTGTTTTGTGATGGCTGACAAGAATGGAAATGAGTTGGCGTTTACTCTGGCGGTTGCAGGTATTAGAAGACCTGGTTTGTACAAGGCTTGGTGGTGAGTTCTCATTTTGGTTTATGGTAGCTGATTCGGTCTCTGCTGTTTTGAAATAGCTGGTTTCTGCTCCTAGTCTGCTGATTAGATGCTGGTTTTTGTTTTGTGCTCTGTTGTTTTGAAGGTAGTGTTTATGCGGGGGGTGTGATGGCTTTAATGTTTTTCTATTGTATTTAGTTTGTGAGTTTGGATTATGAATTGGGTGTTGGTTTATTCGTGGGGGTGGTCGGTTCTTATTGCTTGTTTCTTTTAGTTTCGGTTTTTATATATGATCTTTGATCGAGCGAAAAAAAAAAAATTTATTATCTTGTCCAACTACATGCTTAGGCACATCTCCTGCTTCCCCTTTAATCTTTAAGTGCAGTTTGTGCAACACTATTAACATCATCTAGTACCAATCTGCATATATCCAAAGGGGTTGACCGAATAATTAAAGATGAAAGATATTGGCATTAGCAACTTTGGCAGATGATCCGCAAGCTAATTGGCCTCTATAAAAATGTGCTTCAACTTGACTTGCAAATCTCTATCGCACAGCCTTTGAACTTCCTTCAGTGTATGTCGATCTTCAAGGCCATTGTTGTGACTGGCAGTTTATAATAAAGCAGTTGATTCTGTAACTCGAATGAATGGTCTTAATCAAAGGCATATTTGAGCCTCCAAGATGCCAAGCATCAATCGGAAGCACATTATAAATGATCTTGTTGTAGTAGTATTATCTTCACAATGGATTAGAATTTATCTTCACAATGGATTAGAATTCTTCAGGAGCCTTCTGTAAACCTAGTCCACAAATCCTTCAACTGCACCTATAAACTCCGGCATAACGGGAAGCCCTTGGTTTAATCTCTCATTTTTTTTATTGAAGTTATATTATCCATTTTTGAGTAAATTAAAAATATTTAATTATTTTAGTCAAGTTAAAAAAAGAAAATAACCCAAAAAATTATAAAAGATTTTATCTTTTATCAATATAATATAATACTAGATTCAAGGGTTTACTTGACCACTATTATTATATAATTTGATTTAATTATTAATTCGTTAAGATGTCGACGCACGTCATTATATAGAATTATAAGAAAAATACGTGTAAAGGTAATTAATATTACGTAAATATAAATTTAATAACTCTTTATCATATATAATATAAGCAAGATTTGAAATTTTATCTTTCAATGCTATTATATAATCAGATTAAACTATTAATTTATTAAGCTGTTAGTGAGCTGTATATAAAATTATAGAAATATACTATTCTGCAGTGAGGGAAGTAGCTTACCAAAAAAAGGGGATGTGAACATAAGAGGTGAAATTATTGTACATTTCCATTATGTGTGAGAAGAGATCCAATACGAGATGAGATGAGATGATGATATAAGGAAGAAGATTGAAGAGTGTGCTTAAATCAATCACCCCACTAAAGCAATGAAATTGACAATAGAAAAGAAGATAGGAAATGGGATTATAGTACCCAAAGCAACCAAGGAGCTGTACTTTCACTCACATGAACTCATTAACAGTTGTTCTAGGTAATCAGCTGTTTTGCTGTTGCCTTAATGCAGCGTCCTTTGGCTTGATTTTCTTGTTCTTGGATCTTTTCCTCAATGAATACCGGTTCTTAAGATCCACCACAGGGGCCCAACCCTTGTCTTCATCACATCGAAACTTGAGTTCCTTAAGCGATGCCTTGACAGCTTCAATGGGGAAATTGAGAGTAGCCAATGCTCCTCTCATTGAAAATGCGGCTTGGTCGTAAGCTAAAGCAGCTGCTTCAGCGCTGTCGAATGTACCAAGCCAAACCCTGGCACCATGTCTGGTTGAATCCCTAATCTCAGCGGCAAATTTGCCCCATGGCCGTTTCCTCACCCCTCTGTAACTCTTCGTTTCCTTTGGGTTCTTCTGAGCTAACCTCTTCCTCCTTTACGCCATCGATGGAGTTGTCGCTACACTCTGACGATGCTTTACCTCTTTCTTCTTCTTCATCACCCAATAAGTCCATCCAAGCCGTTTCTTGGGAGATATTGAACTTGAGAAGGAGCTCATCCCACTCACAGCCGCTGGAAAACACCTCCTCCGATCCAAACGCTAATAATTCTGCATTATTTGAGTATTGAAACAACCAAGACTCCTCCCCCTTAACTGGGTGATTTTTTGCCCAGCTTGTTTTTTTCCTCCTTGACGAGTCACAAACTAGGTTTTGTGTCACAAGATTTGAAGTATGGCACCCTCTATATATACCAGAACTTTGCAGATGTGAACACACTTAAATTATGAAACTATCACACAAATTATTTCACACCAAAAATTGTTTTATTTTTAGAAAATTATTTAACAATAGTAGAAATTTTGTATATTAAATCTTTAATTTTAAATTATTTTATTTAAAGATCATATAAAATTATTAAAATACAAAAATATCATTATAATAATATTAGTTATTATTTACAGTATACTAATTTTCTTCTAATTGAGTTAGCGTTATCATATAAAAAATATATATTAATTTTTGTTTACTACTGAGTTGATATCCGATTAATTTATACATTAATATAATAAAATTTTTATAATAAAGTAATGAGATATATATTATCTTAAAATAAAATTTATATTTACAATAATTATCAATATCTATGATTATAGAAAATTTGCTATGCAGGTTGATTAAGAAATGTTTAAATTAGAAAATTTTCTCTAAATTATGTTAGACTTTTGTGTTTTAAAATTATACGAAAAATATTTAATTTTAGTGTTTTTAGTATTCAATACCTTCTGTCGTTTAAATGCAATGGTAAAATGCATTTTATTTTTAAAGAACGAATTTGAAATTTTCATTCACAGAACATAACATTATTTGAAAATATAGTTACGAGAATTTATTGCTGACAACAGTGACTAATTATTTAAAAAAAGAAATTTTGAAATTGCGAATCACAACTAAATAAATATATAAAGTAATGGAGTTATCATAATATTTTAAACTTTTTCGAAAAAAGAAGAAGGATGGTCATTAGATTATTTAAGGGTCTGGATCTAATAGGTGCATTCTGTATTTTCTTTTTTTTTCGATGAAAAATAGAGAATTTCATTGTAAAGTTATGTACAATGCACAAAAATCTTATACAGTTGTTCAATTTTATATTTTTCCTATATTATTATTCTTTAATTTTTTAAGTTATTTTTCTCGTCTCATTACATGATAGAAGAACTTTTATTATATTATATCATTAGAGTAACGATCTATTAACTTGTTAATTTTTTTAATAAGGCATAAACAGAAGAATTTATTTTAAAAGTGAAAAATTACAAAATTTCATGAACACCTCACATCAGTATATGTACAAAGAACGAATAATATCCTATAAATTGTATCTGAAAATACGAAAAGAAATGTTTACAAATAACCATAAAATGTGATGTAATTTTCATAAAGATAATTTAAACTTCCGATCACATATTTAAGAGATAACATGAGACACAATACTAATTATGAAAAATCATACAGAAGAATAAGATGACGTACGGCGGCGGGGTTGAAACATAAGTGCAAAAAGAATGATGCATTTGCCATGTTAACTTGGTGCTTTCTTACCAAAGTGGAAGCCACTTGCTAGTGTAATAATGTAATTAATTTCCTCTGAACGAGGAAAGTGGTTTGAAAAACCATAGATTAGGGACCGACATTAAATCATTTTTATATTATTACTGTAAACTATAAAATCTACTTTCATCTTAATTTATATAACTCATATTTGACTTTAAAAAGCAATTTCTTTTGTTGCTTTAATTTTCGTATGGTTAACCGATAAGTGATGAAAGGTTAAAACGAAGTTTTCTCTAGTTTTAGAGTTATGATTATATTAGCAGATTTTGTAAATATTAAAAGTTAAATTTATTTTTAAATATTAAAGGTTAAATTTATTAATTTTTTATATTTAAGATAGAATTATTAAAATATGTAAATATTAGAGGCTAATTTTGATACTAGACCAATAAAAAAGTTGACATCAGTTCAGAGTGACTAAGATATTTAATTTGAATAGTTTAGTGACTAAATTGAAATAAATTAATAGTTAAGTAACTAAAATAAAACAAATAGCATAATTTGATGACCATTTTATAATTTACTCATAAAAATAATTTTCAACATGGATTAAATGTTCCATATCATAATTTAACAGATGAGTTAATTTACATTTCATTATGTATAAGAATTAATTTAACTATTTTTGATAAAAGACCGAAATAGAATCAGTCTCTTACTATACTTTTACCTTCATTGAACTGAACAGGAAAATTATGTTACGTGACAAGAGCGTGGTCACGTGTGAAGGTGAGCAATGGTGTCCCGCCAACCGTATGTTGACAGTCTATGCTAATTTGACAATTTATAATTCAGTCCAAACAAGGTAATAAGAATTATGCCCCACAAGACAAAGGAATCCAATATTCAGGTTTGTCGTAAATGGTCACTTCCTAGGTTACAACATAATATATATATTTTAATCACCCAAAGTTATTTCTTATTTAATTAAGTCCTCCATCAGGACTTGACTGCCTCACATATCCATTAAAAAAGAAGAAGAAGGGAAGTAGCTTTTGGCATATCCCATTATTATACCGTTCACGCGCCGCCGTCATCATCTCTGACGACCAACTAGGGCAACTGTCTTTTTCTTTCCTTTTTTTTTTTTTTTGGTTCAGTAATTCAGCGGTGATGCCGACTCGTTGGTGATGTAATAACTGAGTAAGTGGGGATCGGTTGGGCTGCCCGCCGGCCGGCTGGGTAAACTTTATTTTAATTGTTTAGGGCAAGGGTGCAGGAACCAGTGTTCCAACGTAGCATCGTTTGAATAATAGTTAGGAGAAAAAACAAGTGATTTCCTAATAGTTTTTTCTCCTAATAAAGTTTATATCAAATCAGTAAATATATCCTTAATTTCAGGATTTTATTTTGACTTTGACTCTTTTCAAGATGAAATCTCACAAAGTAGTTTATCTTTGAAAAGATCCGTTTCCCCATCGATGGTTCTGCATCGACACCACCCACGTTCGGTGGCTCCTCTTCGTGATCTGGCTAAAGAGTGGTCAGTTGCTTCCAAGAATCATTGCTTAGGCTAGAAAGCATTTTATGCTTATAAAATAATACTAAATCTAACATCATGGATAAATAAATAGATTTAAAAGATTTAAAAAAAAGAGTTTTAAACTTTTGGTTGCTTACAATTAATGTCAACAAGCGCAATGGCACACATCATTATTTTTGCAAAGAGCATCTCAGTGGTACAAAACTTAAAGCAGTCGTCGTTAGGAGCTTGATCATCTTTCCATTCGTACATGGCCCACGGTGATAATCTGTGCAACATCCCTCACCAACCACTCCCTTAATATCTGTAAATTCAAATGCAATAACTATTATTTTCCCTTCCATGACTAGGAATACATACACATGAATCTATTATTTTCCATTCTCAGATGAAAGCATTGATGTGGGTAAGGGCGGTGTATAATGAAGTAATTTTAACTGAAAGTTCTTTTTGGTACCGTCCTTAAAATGCAGGTCTCCTAACAAAACTTATAAGGGCTTGGAGATGAGTTGGCGGTTTCCTCCAAGGGGTTGGCTGAATTTTAATGTATGCGGGGTAGTGTTCGAGGACAAAGCTGGAGGTGGAGGGGTATTGAGAGATGCAGATGGAGTGACGCGATTGGAGTCACGCTTGAGTTATATGAAGGTATGGGATGGGCAACATGTTGTCCATTATTGATTGAAGTTGGTTCCAATGTGGTATTTAAATGGCTTTCAGAAATAGAGTTAAGACCAGGAAAATTACACTATATTTTTGTTGAAATTGAGAGAAGATCGTATTTATCATTTGGGAAAGTAAAAAATATAGGGAATGAAATGATTTTTGCACTGGCAATAGCAGGGGTTAAGCCTTCGGATACCTCTAAAGCATGGTGGTGAAAGTGTTGAAGAGAATGGGAGTATTGGTCTTTGTTTGATTAATTATTTTATTTTTACCGTTATGTATTCAATTAATAAGGAGATTTGACAGAGTTGGTTTTATTGGCTTTGGTAAAATTTATTGTATGCTTCAAGTTTTTGAGATTGGAATGGCTTGTATTCTCCATGACTTTTTTTTTTTTTTTGTAATCGTTAATAATTGAGAAAAAAAAACTACAAAAATACATCAAATTAAAAAATAAATTAATTTAACATGTTTATGCAATATTGCCTACAAAATAATGTCACATACGATAAAAATTTCATAAATCCAATTCATTGCCATAACTACATGCTGGTGCATTTATTTTCCAAATTTACTACTCTTGAAAGCATTTGAAACGTAAAATCAACATTTCTGGCTCTAAGTTAATGAATTTGAATAAATAAATAAAATTTAAAATAAGCCTTTTGTTTGAAGACATATATTTTCACCTTTTTTGAAAGTTATTTTTTAATCAACTTTCAAGAATACGGACAAATGCAATTTGCACCAGATGTGGTGAAGACTTTGAAACCAATATATATGCAAGCCGTGATTATCCACTTACCTTGAAGGTTTGGCAAGAACTTGGAATTAATTGGAGTATAATACCTCATATCCGGCCTAGACATTACGGTCGGATTATGAAAATTACATCGCACATGAGAAATACTGATATCTAATTTTGATGAAAAATTAACTTTTAGCGAATAGGAAATCAATTTGAATAAATCTTTGAAAAATATACCAATTTCTGAAAACACATCTTTAATGGTTTTACTAAAATCAAATCCAATTTACTCAAAACGTTTGCGAGTTAAAACATTTTAGTGATTTTTGACAAAATTTTGGCAACGGACACATTATAACAATTTAGTCTTTATTACCTTTAGTTTATAGTTAGTCGTCTTGTTCCAAATGCCGGTTAAAAACTAAAACTTTAACAAAACAATTACTGAAATAAATCCAAATGTCCAAAACAAGATTAAAATGTCCAAAGTTCCTTAAAAGTCCAAAAATATAAAGTCCGAAACATACAAAATCCAAAAAAGTGTGAAACCCGAGCTCTAATGTCGTCGTTTAATCCTAAGTCTGAGGATCACCTGAAACGAAATATACAAAAGCGTGAGCTTTAAGCCTAATGTGTGGTTTGGCCCACAAATTTCAATACAAATAAATATATATCAAAACGTGACATAGCACAACAGAATTCAAATCAGAGCATAACTTTTAATATTTCATACTGTATTAGATTTCAAGCTAGCTCATATCTTATCATATCATTCGTATCATATCATATCGAATCAAAACATATCATATCATATCATGTCCTATCATCATCCACTACACACCATATCCGACTAGCTAGTCACCACAAATAAGACTACAAGAGTCCATCCATCCAATCACACCAAAATGTGGAGGTGTGCTACTCATAAATATGCAACTAAGCAACCAGACATAAATTTGCGGTCTAACCGCTATAATTATAGTAAAAACTATCATATAATACTTCCTTCATATATTATAAACCACCCAAAAACATAAGCATACTCGTAAACATAATCATAAAATCAACATATACATATTATAAATCATATGTCATGCTTACACGTATATTTTTCTACGGATAATTGTATAGCATATGGTTACTTCAACATAATTTACTTAACATACCTCCTAAGCTTACCCATGTATGTTTATGTGTTAAAACTTACACTTTTCCGGCCCCAAATTATGCCTATAGGCCCAATTTTCTAGTCCCTTAAATGACCCTTAATTTGGCCCTAAATTTGGCCAAAAAGGCCTACACGGCCCATAAAGGCAACCCATATGGCCCACACAGCCTACCTACACGGGTTGCAAGATTTCACACGATTGTGTGCTCCACACGACCAAGCCACACGGGTTGCAAAAACACACATGGCTGTATGGCGCTGGGCAATTTCAAAAACAACTCTTGTTTCACATTTTCTCGAGTTTCAAGCGATAAATCGAGTTAGTCTTACACACCTAGTTACTGATGTGAATATCCACACAACTAACGCACTCCGAAACCTACAATAACTTTCAACGAATTGATTAAACTACAATTCCATCCCGAATTCTCATCCAAGAACACCCATTTTTTCCAAAATTAAACAGCCCCAAAAATCAAAGTTTGGATACTTACCCACCGAAACAGCAAGCAACACAACAATCACACCTTTGGAGGATCCTGATCTCCCAAAGCTTCGCCTATCAAACCATTATAAAAAGCACTAATCACCATATGGAATGGATTATACTAAAAAAAATCCCCTTTTATCCAACGAGTCAAAACTTAATATCATTAACAAAGATCGAAACAAGATATCAAATAGAACTTACATAGCGAATAAGGACGACCCAAACGTAACACTACCCAAGTTTCAATCAATAAATGCCAGAACCACAAGAGTAAGAAGGAAGAAAATAAAGTAATCAAAAGGCAAAAGAAAAAGAAAGAAAAAAAAAAATTTTGGCAAAATTCTTTTAGAATTTAAATTAAACTCAATAACTAGCAAGAGCCTAAGCAAAAATATTCCATACCACAAGATTCAAAATAGGACTAAATGATAAGCTAAAGCCTTACCACTAAACTAGCAAGCTCATTCTATCACAATTTAATGAGAAATAAATGATAAACCCTAAGGCTTAAGCTTAACATAAAACCAAAATAAATAGGGAAGAATTCAAAACATGGTAATCTAACTCAAAACCTTAAGCAAACATTCATGGCACCTAACCACTAAACCAAATCAAATTATTTAACATACTTGCTCAAATTAAAACAAAAAATTTTGGGGCGTTACATGGAGGGTGAATCAAACAGAGGATTCTATGATTAATTAGGTTCGACAATTAATTTTTGGGAGCAATAACCAGCAAAAATTAGTAGTCATAATTGCAATATGGACAATTTAGCTTTCGAGAAATAAATTAGTGCATGAAGGCAAGCAGCAATCTAAGATTGAAGATGTTACTTTCATTTCGGGATACGCTTGTGAGTTGGAACTGTTGACTGGGGAAAGAATTGAACAAGTGACAAGGAGACGCTGGTGTAGTGGTCTCCCTCGAAGCCTTTTGTCTGAGTAAATTTTGATGTAGGTTTCTACAATGAGTTGGAGGCAACGAGTAAGAGGATTATCATTAGAAATAGCACTGGTTTGATAATGGGAGCAACTTGCCTATGGAATAGATATGTATTGAATGCATTGGCGATGGAGGTGTTGGCTAGTACTTAGGCTCTCAAATCCGCACAAGAGTTGGGATTTTGGGCAATGGAGGTTGAAGGGGATTCCTTGGTGGTTATAACGAAGCTTCGAGTGACATATATTGATCGATCGAAAATTAGTAACCACATATGGGAAGTGAAACAGATTGTGCTTGGTTTTGAGAGATGTAAACTTTAACATATCAAGAGAGGGGGCAATCGGGTTGCTCACTTGTTGGCCAAAGAGGGGTTTCACCGGAAACGTGATGTCTGGTGAGTGGAGGATGGCCCAACGATGATTAGGGTCTGGTGGAAGAGGAGAGACAATCCACTCTTCATATCAATTGAGGTCTATTGATACGGCGACAGAGAAGGCTAGAAGATTCCATTATAGGTAGCAATGTCAAATTGCTTCAGAACGGAGCGATTCAACACTAATTTTAAGTATCTGAATCAATATATGACGTGTGGGTTGTGTTCACATATCCTCAATGAATCTTCATTACATGTGCAACATAGGCATTGATTTTGCCAATTAAATTTGATAACGCCAATTTAGGAATTTTAAATTCCAAAGTGTAATGGTTTAACTTATTTGAATGATATAATTGGATTTGAATTGAATTGATTATTTTTTAATGTTCTTAAACATTAAATAAGGGATGATCACAATATACTGTGAAATTAAAAAATTAACATGAATTTGTTCTACTTGCAGGTCCAAAAGGAGATACCAATCCGCTCACCGTAAACGTAGAGTCGCCGCCCGCCGAAGGAAAAAAAAAAAAAGCCTCATCAGAAATAGCTCTCATGCATGCACCCTCACAAAATTTAGTTCCGAAAAACATAAAACTAGTTATTTTACAACTCTATTCATACACCAGTTTCCAGATATGGTATTGGTGAGCTGATTTTTATAATTAAAGTGGACTAAATCGAAACTTTTGTTCCTCACCTGAGATTTCAAGGATGTGTGAGGAAGTTTCATAAACCCCCCCCCCCAAAAAAAAAAAAAAATTCCAAGCGCCAAGTATGACTCATCCCATAGCTTTATTCACATGGCACATGCATTTGGGGGGCCAAAGACAGTGACCACAATCCATGTCATATATATATAACCCTATACATGTTCTTCTTGATTCATATACTTGAGAAATTGAAACAAAATGGAAGCATCCCAAAGAGGGAAGAGGAAAATGAAGAATGAGATGGAAAATGGGGGAGTTCGATACAGGGGAATCCGCAGGCGACCATGGGGAAAGTTTGCAGCCGAGATTCGTGATCCGACGAGGAAAGGGGCACGGCTATGGCTCGGAACTTTCGAGACGGTTGAGGAGGCTGCTAGGGCTTATGACAGGGCTGCTTTTGCTTTCCGGGGTCACTCGGCTATTCTCAACTTCCCAAACGAGTTCCAATGTCAGAATCCAAGCTTTCCAGCCTCTTCATCTTGTAATTCAGTTGGAAGAGTAAATCCCCAAAGAGGAGGAGGAAGTGAAGTAATTGAATTTGAGTACTTGGATAACAAGTTGTTAGAGGACCTTCTTGAAACGCAACAAAACATGCATGGTCTATAAAGTAATTTATTACATTGCATTCATTAATTAACCTTGGAAAGAATAATAGTTGTTGCAATATTTTCTTTCTTTTAAAATCTTTAACTCAGACTGCATTTGTATTCAAATGGTATTTTACATGAATTTCATATTTTTGTAATTTTGAAATTAAAATTCAAAGTTGGGTGTTGAATCTTTTCTTCAAGTGTTGGGGATTAAATGGGATTTTTGCTTTGAAAATTCTTATCCTATGTATAATGTTCATATTAAATTAGAAATTATTAAATTTTAGATTTATGAGACTTTGCACTAAGTGTTAGGTCTAGTTTAGCAATGTTTTTAAAAGTATTTTTAAAAGTTAAAATTTCAGCCAAAATCAATTTATTTAGTACAAATTTTCTTTAAAAAGTACTTTTTTAAACACTACTTAACAAGCCCTTAATCTAAGTTCAATTAGCTCATTTAAATTTAAGTACTTGCAATATAAAAATTTTATTGATTAATTTATGTATTTATTTTGCATTTATATTTATTAAAAATAGTTTTATATATTTTGATTATTTTATGTAAGGATGGCAATGGCAAGTGGATATTGCTAAATTCATTACCGCTTTCCATTATGAATATATAATATTGAAAATCACTACTACCTTAATGGATGTTAGATGCATCCATCCTCATCTCACCCGGTGCTACTTTCAATTTTAATTTTTGCTACTTGTTTAAATTTTTTTTTTAATTTTTTTAAAGTAAAATAAATATTTAATAAAATTTTATGTTTTTAAGGTAACTTTTTTAGGGTGTTAGTAGTAGGTAATAGTACCCTATTGACATTACATAAAAAAATGAAGAGGAAAACGAATGATAAAAACTATTGGGGTCCGGTGCCTTGTAAATTGCATTTATATATGTTATCTTATCCAGCTCCATGCTCAGGCGCATCTCCTGCTTCCCCTTTCATCTTTAAATGCAGTTTGTGCAATACTATTAACATCATCTTGTAACAATCTGCATATATCCAAAGGGGTTGACCGAATAATTAAAGAAGAAAGACATTGGCATTAGCAACTTTGGCGGATTATACGCAACCTTATTGGCCTCTATCAACCTGACTTGCAAATCTCTATCGCACAGCCTTTAAACTTCCTTCAGTGTATGTCTATCTTCAAGGCCATTGTTGTGACTAGCAGTTCATACTAAAGCAGTTGATTCTATAACTCAAATGAAGGGTCTTAATCAAAAGCATACTTGAGCCTCCAAGATGCCAAGCATCAGTCGGAAGCATATTATAAATGATCTTGTTGTAGTAGTATTATCTTCACAATGGATCAGAATTCTTCAGGAGCCGTTTGTAAACCTAGTCCACAAATCCTTCAACTTGCTGTTAACTCGGGCATAGAACGGGAAGCCCTTGGTTTAATCCCTCATTTTTTTTTATTGAAGTTATATTATCTGTTTTGAGTAAATTAAAAAATATTTAATTATTTTATTCAAGTTAAAAAAGAAAACAACTCAAAAAATTATAAAAGATTATATCGTTTTTCAATATAATATAATACAGGCTAAATTTAAAGGTTTATTTAACCACTCGATTTAACTATTAATTCGTTAAGATGTCAGTCACAGGCATATAAAATTATAAGAAAAATACGTGTAAAATTAATTAATATTACATAAATATAAATTTTATAACTCTTTATAATATATAATATAGGTTAGATTCGAAATTTTACCTATTCAATATTATTATATATTCAGATTAAACTATTAATTTGTTAAGCTGTCAGTAAGCTGTGTATAAGATTATAGAAATACATTATTGTGCAATAAGTGGGTGAAGTAGTTAAAAAAAGAAGAAGAAAAAAAAGAGGGATGTGAACATAAAAGGTGAAATTATTGTATATTTCCATGATGTGTGAGTTGTTTCAACTTTACATGAGATGAGATGATGAAATAAGGAAGAATTTGAAGAGTGTGCTTAAATCAATCCCCCCCCCTCCCAACCAAAGCAAAGAAATTGACAACAGAAAAGAAGATAAGAAATGGGATTAAAGTACCCAAAACAACAAAGGAGCGGTACTTTCACTGACATGAACTTATTAACAGTTGTTCTAAGTAATCAGCTCCCAAATCTTCAAAGACCAACAAGTTTTGCTGTTGCCTTAATGCCGCGTCCTTTGGCTTGATTTTCTTGTTCTTGGATCTTTTCCTCAATGAATACCGGTTCTTGAGTTCCACCACAGGGGACCAACCCTTGTCTTCATCACATCGACCCTTGAGTTCCTTAAGCGATGCCTTGACAGCTTCAATGGGGAAATTGAGAGTAGCCAATGGCCCTCTCATTGAAAATGCGGCTTGGTCGTAAGCTAAAGCAGCTGCTTCAGCGCTGTCGAATGTACCAAGCCAAACCCTGGTACCACGTTTGGTTGAATCCCTAATCTCAGCAGCAAATTTGCCCCATGGCCGTTTCCTCACTCCTCTGTAACTCTTCACTTCCTTGGGTTCTTCTGAGCAAACCTCTCCCTCCTTTACACCATTGATGGAGTTGTTGCTACACTCTGACGATACTTTACCCTTTTTTCCTTCTTCTTCTTCTTCATCACCCAATAAGTCCATCCAAGCCGTTTCTTGGGAGATATTGAAGTTGAGAAGAAGCTCATCCCACTCACAGGTACTGGAAAATGCCTCCTCCGATCCAAACCATGATGAATCTGCATTCTTTGAGTATTGAAGCAACCAAGAATCCTCCATATCTGAGTGACTTTTTATTTTTTTGCCCAGCTTTTCTTTTAGTTCTCTCTCATTGAAGACTCACAAATTAGGTTTTGTCTTGCACAAAATTTGAAGTACGGACACCCTCTATTTATACCAGAATTCTTCTGATGTGATCATAGACAAATTAAGAAACTACTATATATGTTGACAATTTGTATCCCGCCAGTCGACTAATAACCAACAAATTTAATTATTTAGAAGCCTGTATAATTTTACATATTATTTGTATTGTATTAGTAAGTATATAATTTTGAATTTTAAAGAAAATATTATTAAAAAAGATTTTATTTTAATATTATTTTTAAGGTAAGTTTGAACGGGCAGTAAGCTGCGTTTAACTTATTTTTTATCTCCCATCGCTATTGTTGTCTTTACGCTAACCGCATCCTCAATCCTAATACTAAGCTTATACTATAAAACAAATTAGAACAATTATTGTCTTACCGAAAATACTTTACTTGTCCTAGTCTATAATTGATAAATTAAAATAGTTTTACAATTAAAATTTTCATATTGATCGAAAATATAATCGGATAAAATTTTAACATTCTCTTTAATATTAAACCGTTTAATTTTATAATAAAGAGATTAATTTATTCTTTTATCGAACTTACTAAATTATTTAATCTATTCAACTAACTCATAAAAAAATGTTTAAAGACTGGATTTTTTAAAAAAGATGTTTTTATGGAATTTTAAAATGTTGATTAACGAAGTGATAAGATTTAAATTAGTAAAATAATATGTGAATGTATATCGTTAATGCAACAAATACATAGTTTTATAAGAACGAAGTAAAAGGAACATAGAAGAATAAGATGACGTACGGCGGCGGAGTGTGGAAGCCACTTGTTAGTATAATATAATGTGTAATTAATTTCCTCTTATGATGGTCGGGTTTGAAGGTTGGTTCGAAAAATGAAATAGTTTAGACAAAAACAATAATGTTTAGCTTTTAAACGAATCAGATTTCGGGTAAGATTTTAAGCTTGACCCAGCTCGATTTTGTTTAAAATTTTCTCCTATTGTTGTTTACTTGTTGTTTTGCTACCATTTTATTATTATATTTGTTATTATTTTATTATTATTTGCTTTCTAAGTTGCAATGTGTTATTTAAGTATAAAAACTTTTTTAATGTATTTTCAATTTGCAGGAAATATTTATTTTAATATTTTAATATATTCGATATATTATATTTTTAAAATTTATTTTATATAAAAATTTAATATGAACTAGCCGAGTTGAACTCAAGTTTAATATTTTTTATTTAGGTCGAACAAATCAGTCAGATATTCAAGTTCAAAGTACACTTCCTAGGTTACAACATAATATTTCTTTTTAATCATCGAGTTTTTCCTTTTATTCATGAAGTCCTCAATCAGGACCTGATTACACTACCTCTCATATCCACTTAAAAGGTATAAATAGTGATGATCCATGTATTTTGAGATTTGTTCTAATACAATACTTTTACTTTTAAAATGTTTAATTTAATACTTAAATTTTAATTTTGTTTATTAACATAATAATTGACTCTTTAACATTGTTAAAAATATTATCAATGCAATCGTGACATTGATTTAAAGAGCTTAGAAGCAAAAAATTGTGGCACGTCTCAATTTACGATTGATTATCATGTCATGTAGTTAAAGATTAGTTATCATCCTGATAAAATTGGATTAAAATTTAAATATTAAATGGGAAGAGATGTCACATTACCTGAATATTATCTCAAACAATAAAAACTTTTGGCATATTCCATCATTTTACCCTCCACGCGCGGCCGTCATCGTCTCAAATTTCTATCAATTTGATCATTTTATGTTATTTGGTACAATACTATATTTAGTCCTTAATATTTATACAATCTATCAATTTGATCCTAATTCTAGATCATTTAACAGGTATAACTCTTACCATTTACAAATTCTATCAATTTGGTCTTCAAATACATCATCATAAATCAAAAACAAAACCCTATAAAATTAAGTATAACTGCAGCTTTGCTTAAAGTTAAAATTTTATCACATATGTTATTCAATATTTTTATTAAAAAAACCTTAAAAGAAAGTATCGGGTTTTTATGATTTTTCTTTTGCAATTCAACCCTTCGAAACGGACTGAATGAATCTTTAAATTATAATTTTAACAGAATATTCAATTTGTTGATCTAACTTTTTAAACATTTCTAAATTGCAATCTATACTTTGATATTAATAGCAAAATGGGACTTGACAACTACTATGTTCGAGCAGGTAATCAGGGTGTAATTTGAGGGGTGGCAGTAGCCTCGGCTCTCCTTTAAAACTTTTAAAATTTTAAATTAGTAAAGGTAAAATTACACTTTTACATTCTTAAAAATAATAAAATTTAATTTAATCTTTTAAAATTATAAATATATAAACTATTAAAATGTTAAAATTATATTTATACTATCATAAAAGTTATAATCTAATTTCTACCCATAAAAATATTTTCTGATATATTATATTAATAGGGACAATCTTATTCAAATTTGGTTGGTTTGTGAAAAATATATAATTGCTTCTCTGTGGGCGTTGAGCTCACATTGGACCTTTCTTTTTGAAGTTTGATTCGAACTGTACGAACATGGGATTATTTTAGCCCCAGTTATTCTTCAAAAGGCTTGGCTTGGTCAACGTTTGACCATATGCATAAATTTTGATCTAATATATAATTTGATAAATGTATTTTAGTTTTGATTCAATTATATTTATTAAATTTTTATTTTGATTCAAATATATATATAGAATTTTGATTTTGATTCAATTATATATATACGGGGTATCTAGGGAGTCTGGCAGGGGCCCGATCTCCCTTAAAATGAAAAATTTTCCATTTAAGCCATTTAAAATTTTTAAAATTTTAAAATTTTAAATTAGTAAAAGTAAAATTGTATTTTGGCCCCCTAAAGTTGATAAAAAATTAATTTAATCCTTTAAATTTTAAAAATATAGGGTATTCAAATGGTGAAATTGCATTTTTACTATCATAAAAATTACGATTTAATTTCGGCCCCCTAAAAATTTTCTGGCTTCACCCCTGTATACACATTTAAAGAAACGACTAAATTAATTTAATTTTATATTATATAAATATACTTATTTGTATATGCAATACGCAAACAAAAAATAGTATTTTATCGATAACAATGCTAATAGTTTATGGAACTCATCAGAAATGGCTCTCATGCATGCACCCTCACAAAATTTGTAGATTCCCACCAATGGCGAAGTCAGTGGGAGTTGGCAAGGCCCCGGTCTCTCTAAAATGAAATTTTATTCATTTAAGCCCCTTTCTAATTTATACAATTTTAAATTAGTAATAGTAAAATTACACTTTGGCTCTCAAAATGATAAAAATTTGATTTAATCCTTTAAAAGAATTATAAAAACATAGGTTATTAAAATTGTGAAATAATATTTTTACTATCGTAAAAAAAAAAACTAATTATTTTAGTACTTTATTCATACACAGTTCTCATATTTGGTCTTGGTTAGCTGATTTTATAATTAACGTGGACTAAATCGAATTTTTATTCTAAGGGCACATGCATTTGGGGGGGGCAAATACAATGACCACAATCCATGTCTTATATAGATATAACCCTATCCATCTGCATTTTCTATACATGTTCTTCTTGATTCATAGACTTGAAATTGAAACAAAATGGAAGCATCCCAAAGAGGGAAGAGGAAAATGAAGAATGAGATGGAAAATGGGGGAGTTCAATACAGGGGAATCCGCAGGCGACCATGGGGAAAGTTCGCAGCCGAGCTTCGTGATCCGTCGAGGAATAAGCACACGGCTATGGCTCGGAACTTTCAAGACGGTTGAAGAGGCTGCTAGGGCTTATGACAGGGCTGCTTTTGCTTTCCGGGGTCACTCGGCAGTTCTCAACTTCCCAAACGAGTTCCAATGTCAGAATCCAAGCTTTTCTTCATCTTGTACTTCAGTTGGAAGAGTAAATCCCCAAAGAGGAGGAGCAAGTGAAGTAATTGAATTTGAGTACTTGGATAACAAGTTGTTGGAGGACCTTCTTGAAACGCAACATGCATGGTCTATAAAGCAAATCAAATTTTTGAGCTAATTGTTTATCATATGGCATTCATTAATTAACCTTGGAAATAATTCTAAAAAAATTAAGGAAATGATATATTACTGTATGTATATTTTATTTGGATTAGTGATTAGAAAAATTTTACTCGGAAAATTAAAAATAAATTTAAATTTTGATTAATTAAATCGAATTATTTGAGTTATTCGATTTTTGAATGAACTCAAATAAATAATTTAGTTTTATGAGTTTAAGTCAAGTTGAGATTTTACAATTTGAATAAAGTAAATTATAAATTGGTGTAAATATACCTTAGGTCACTATCAATTTTGAGAATGAGGATATTGGTCTCTCTCGAAAAAATTACAAAAAAAAACTCAAAACAGTCTTTGTTAGTGACAATTAGAACTATCAATTTTGATGCCAATCACAACTTAAGAAAAAATCGATAAAACATTATAACTTGTCTTATTTGATTGTCTGCTTTAAGAGATCAGTTTGGGCAATTAATTGTTGAATATCAAAGATTATTAACAACTTATTTGAGAAGATTTTATGGACAAGAATCAAGACAAGTAAGATCGAATTTAGACTTTCAATGTAATCAAAGTTCTCCTAAATAAAGGATCTAATTTTTATAGGAGTTTAATTACTAGAAGATTACTGCTAGAGGTGTTCATAGGTCGAGTCAGGTTGATTTTGGATTTGGCTTAAGTATGATATTAACATATTTTATACTTGTCTAAGCTTAATCGGGCCTAAAATATGGACCTAAAATTTTGTCCAAGTCTGTCCATATTTATAAATGGTTAACCCAAGCCCATATAAGATAGCCCATACTAGTTTTTAATCTTTTTTAAAAAAATAATAATTATTTAACAATTATTTTTTTCAATTAATAATATTATATTTATATATATAAGCATCTTAATATTTTTTAATGTTTACATTATAATTGTATATATTACTAAAGATTAATTTTTATATGTTATAAATTGCATAATATATAAAAATAACATAATATAATAAATTACGAACGTAGAAAAATAAGTTTAGTAGGGTCGGGCTTGGGTTGGCCCTTGAGTGCTCAAGCTCAAGCCCTATCCATATTTAAGCGGGCTAATTTTTTTTGCCCAAACCTATTTTTTCAGCATAATATTTTTCTTAAATCGTCCTAAATTTTAAATGAGCTTTTAAGCTTAGACGAGTAACCCGACACATAAACAAATTTAATCATTGTCAATATGCTAATTATTGAAGATCCTTTTAAGCGACTATTCTGAAGGAGTTAAGTGACTATAATTGATTGTATTTCAAGTTTTCACTTTAGTTTTTAAGTACGAATGAAAGAGCACATTACTTGTTTAAGAACTATTTTATTAGTGTAAATTTGTAAGTAAACTGTTCTTTCCCAACTCCCGTGCAGGCTGCAACATCAACCCCAGCTTACGCTCAGCTTTGCATTGCTCCTGCCACAAATTCGGTGATTAAATGTCATTTTTTATTAATTGGATGTTGAAAATAGTCTAATTGTTTTGTTTGTTCTTTTATTAATTGTGAACTACTTAGAGAAACGGGTGGGGGCTGTGATGGTAAAAATCGCATTTTATGTAATGTCTCTACTAATCGAAAGCTTTATTTCTTTTTTTTTTATAATTTAATTTTTTTTATAAAATAGCTTTAAATTTAATGAATATGTGAATCAAAATTCAAACAAATTTTTATTTTGATATTTGATATTGACTGTCAGATCGACTTGGATTGAAGATGTATTTTTTTACTCATTGATGGGTACTAATCAATTGTACCAATCGTCACTTGTAATTCACTGATAAAATTTTTTATAATAAAAGAAATTAACAATTCAATGATTTAAATAAAAAACTTTGAATAGCCGAATGAATTAAATGAAAATTTAGCTTACCTGAAAAACCAAGTATAATAAAGTAGATAAACTGCAAAATCCAAATCAACCAAAACTGCAATACGGGGTCTCCATATAGGCCCCTGTTATGTTACACTACTTTTTTACAATAACTAAATGCAAAGAGGTTATACAGATGGTTTTTGCTTTGCTGACAAAGAAACCATGTTATTTCCCAGGGATAACAACACCCCCTGCTTTATTGCTGAAGCAAGTCAGAGTTAGAGAAAGAAGAAACCACGTGTTTCAGTCTTTCTTAGTGTCTTTATTATCAAAATCAAGGAGTTGCTCTAACAATTCGTCATCCAAGTACTCCAACTCCAAAACTTGTGTGTCATGCTCTCTCTTCCTTTCTGCATTTTCTATGGCTGAAGAAGAAGAAGAAGCCATTGATGAAGAAGGTGGAGGATTGGTGGTGGGTGAAGCCATATGTTCATCTGGGAAGTTTAGAATTGCGGAGGCACCCCTCATTGCAAAAGCTGCTCGATCATAAGCTCGAGCGGCGTCTTCCGCTGTATCAAAGGTTCCTAGCCACAACCGAGGTCCTCCTAGCCTCGTCGAGTCCCGAATCTCCGCTGCGAATTTCCCCCATGGTCGCCTTCTAACACCTCTGTAACGGATGCTGGAATCTCCCTCTCCCGCTTTCTTCCTCTTGTCACCTTCCATGGCCACCTTGAATAACAACCGTGACTTACACTTTGCCATTTATAGTAGGTGGCAATTGGCCCATATTATAACAAAATGGAAGATCCGCTTAAACCTATCCAATTAACCAATGCCAAGAACTTGACCTTTCAATCACATAGATTTTGGTGCAACGAATATGAACGAATCACACCAAGGGAAAAGGTGAATTTACTTTTTGTGTATATTTTAAACATCCTGTCTGCAATTGTTTATTCTTATTGTTCCTTTCCACCAAAAAGTAAAAGAAAAACAACTCTTTATGTTCCTTTATCAATTCCTTATTTTATTTTTCAGTTTGATTCCAACAGGTAAGTTGGTGTTGATGTGAGACGGTAATTATTTCAATTAATTAATTTGATAAATAAACAACTCGAATGGTTCCATAGATTTTTAATCGGTTCGTGCTAAATGGAGTAATTTTTGTTTACAAGTAAATGCGATATGAAGATTTTTAGACACGGTCAATGTATAACTCTATTCTTGTATTAATTTTTAAAGCAATTAAATTCAAATCCTATTATCTTGAGAGGTTAAAATATAATTTTATCATTGTATTAACTTGTAATTTCAAAAACTTTAAAAAGGTTAAAATGAAATTTAATCACTTTGGGTGTTGGGAGAGAGAGAGGCACGACTCCTACATACTCTCTTAGGATTGCGGTTTGATGGTGGACATGAAGCAATTATGATAATTATGGTCGCTTTATCAAATTATCACCCTTATATATATAATTATTAAAAAGGTAAAAATATAAAAAAAAAAGTATTAAAAATCTATTACATTAACAAGGTAGAACAGTGATAAATGTATATAACTCTCATGAAGGTGGTAATAATTCTCAAGATTATACATATAGTAAAGTGGGTGATGAGTAGAGATGTTCATGTGTCAAGTCAGTTTGGCTTAAGCATCATATTAATATACTTTATGTATTATAAAAATTTATATATAGGAATTTAAACATTTTTTAATGTTTACATTATAGTATTATATATTATTGTAAATTTAGATTATGTGTTATAAATTATATAATATATAAAAATAATATAATATAATATAGGAATAAATATCAAAGCTACACATGAACATTGATTTAATATGCAATGTTATACATAAAACTTTAGTTTTATGCAATTTTATATATGAAATTTTGATTTGATTTAATTTTTATAAATCAACGACACCATTATCAAAGTAACACTTTTTATTATATGTTGCATACATAAATAATTATATTTATCTAATGTAAAAATTGATATATTTATTTTTTAATTATATATAATTGAACCAATATCAAAGTTTCAAGTATATATCTGAATCATAATTAAAGTTTCATGTGTATAATTGCATCAAATCAAAGTTGATTTAGTAAATTGCACATTAAATCAAAGTTTATATACAATTTTAAGCTTTATCCGTGTAATATATTATTACAAACTTAGAAAATAAGCTAGAACTGGTGGAGTTCGAGTTTTAAGTATTTGAATTTAAGCACAATTCATATTTTAAATAGATCTATTTTTTTTGTCTAAACTCATTTTTAAACATAATATTTTGCCTAAATTTTTTTCAAATTTTGAATAAATCTTTAAACTTTTTCAAATTTTGAATAAATCTTTAAACTTAAATGAATAACTTAACTTTTGAATAGGTATAATGATAAAGCACAACATATGAACATTAGCCTCCCTTACATCAAAATCCTTAATAGATTTAATAGCAACAACTTTTAAAAGTAAATTTGTACTTTTATTGGTGGGATAATTTCTATTTGCATAAGCATGAGTGATGTTACTCATGAGGTCAGTCCATTACGTTAGCTTAATCCATCGTCATCTTCATAACATCATCTTTATTCTTTAGTTATGGTTTTCACTTTTCATTAATTAAATCGAGAAAACAACAATAATAATAAGATTAAAGAAAACACACACACAGACACACCTATATGTGTAGCATCTAACGAGGTTGGATCTAGTCCTCGGGAAGACTAATTTCTCAATTAAAACAGCATCTGAAATCTGATATTCCGGAGGCGACAATTCTATGGCTTACCTAAGTATATGATTCGTTTGATATACATGGTCATGCTTTCGTGTAAGTGGCTGAGGTAATTTGATGGCGTCAACACGTTTTATCACCATGGTTATGCCAACTGATTCCTTATGTCACTTGATGAAGGGAGTAGGATTTTGAAAGAACCACAATTATTTGTTTAATCGGTTGATTGATTAGTGTTTGATTTGAAATCCTGATTGTTATAGACCAATATAGCAATCAAAATCGAAATGCAAAGATAATATAGCTGAGGTGCTAAAAGCTTTGTTGTCATTAAATTAAATGGAGATGCTGATGTTAATTGCTGGAATCCAACTAATCACGTCACTGATTTAATGATAAATTTATTTAAATTATAATTTAATTAACATGAAATTTAAGGTTTAATCTCTATATTTATATTAAATATTAAAGGAATCCAATACCCTAACTCCCTTCCATACAATATTTGGATGTACTGTTGACATAATAATGGTGGTCCTTCCTTTTTTTATTCGATTTTGCTCTTAAAATTATTTAATCATTGTGCTTTGTATTATTAGAGTATTATATAATAGAGTTGACCCATTAGCAATAATGATCACCCAAAGAGAAGTAGCTCTATAGTTTAGGCAACCCCTTGCATGAATCTTTTTATTATTTTATCCATGGTTGAATGGGGAAATGTTCTTATATTGAAAATAGGGTATAGTGGAAATATAAATGGATTATAATAATTGGTAGGCTGATAATCAATCTATGAGAAAAGGGTCTGTTATCAGTAATATGCATGCACTTGAAATTTGTAAATGCAATCTTCTTTACCATGTGGGCTATTCCACATGTTCCAAGTTCAATGCAGGTTGGCGCTGAGCATTACAAAAAACAAATCAGGAATTTAGCAATTTGGTGGTGGCTTGCAGGTCAGATTTGAGTATAGGGATTTCTATAATATTTTTACCACCTAAAAAGCTCCGCATCCATGTAAAGCCTACCTGCAATCATCTGTTGGAACTAGATGTAAACAGATCATTTACATGGACATTAATTTTCTGTTGGCGTAAGCAAGAGTGATGTTAGCGATGAGGTGGGTCCATTACGTTTGCTTAATCCATCGTCATCTACACAAGCATTATGATTCCTCGTTATGGTTTTCATATATAATATATATATATGTTGGATCTTGTGCTGGGGAAGAGTAATTTCTCAATTAGTCTAACAATGGCTTACCTAAGACTATGATTCGTATGATAGAGATGGTCGTGCTTTGGTGTAAGCAGGTGAGGTAATTTGATGACGTCAACACGTGTTATCACAATGGTTATGCCAATTGGTTCCTTATGTCACTTGAAGAGGACCATCAAAATAATCAAAGTTATCCAACAAGCTGTAATGTAGACCCAAACCCAAATAAAAATAAAGGAGATCACACCAAAAGTCAAGTTACAGAACTAAATCCAAATGACAAGAAAAAAACACCTCACCCTAATATAACATCTCATATTTGAGCTTAGATGCATAAAAGAAGAAGAAGGTGAACATCCAAGCTAGATCCCCACAATTTCATTTTGAAAGTTTCTGGTATGCCTTCAGTACCTACCCACAGCCAAGATCAATAGCCAACTTCCTCCATTAAACAGCCTTAAGTTGAGACCCCAGATGAGAAAACACCCCCAAACAATCCAACCAGAAACTTACAACCATTTCTTAAAAAAAAAAAAAAAGTCCTGCGAAAAAACTCAATTAAGCTATTGTATTAAATTTGCATTCAATTAAGCTCTTTAAAAAAAAAATCAATTAAGTACTTCCGTTAACAGTTTTCATCATTGACAATGTTAACCGTTAAAAAAATTGACAGACCAATCGAATGATGACATATGACGACTTCTAATTTAATCTAATATTTTCCCATAAAAATATTAAAAATCAGAAAAGATAAGAAAAAATCATAAAAATCATTAAATATTAAAGAATATTAAATTTGATATAAACTTATAAAATTAATAAAACTTATAATATTATAAAATAATAAATTATAAACAATTTTAAAATTAATAAAAACATATTTACAATTTTATTAAAAAACCTATAAAACTTCTTAAAACTTATAAAAATCATAAAAATATTGAAAAATATAAAAATAAAATAAAAATGATATAAATTATTAAAAATCATAAAAACATGAATTATGCGAATCAATTGGTTGGACTAGTTGGATCGAAATCGGCAAAGGTACCAATCCAAAGAAAGACATTAGATTGGTTAACCTATAAGCCGAGTAGTTGAACTAATTTTTTTAATATATTCTTTAATTAAATTGGATGGACTGGTCAAACCGACAAACCGGTAGCCTAACTAATTTGACCTCGGTCTAATTTCGAAAACCTTGGTCAATATATTTCATATTGACATACACTAATAGTTGGATAGTGAAATTTTATAAAAATTAATAAAAAAAATTCAAAATTAAGTTTTTTTTAATAAAGTTAGATCAGTGATCAAGCCACCGATTTGTCAATTCATCCAGTTTAATTAAATAAAATATTAAAAATTAATTCAATTTCCTGGCTCCCAAGTCGACCAATCTAATGGCTTTCTCTAGATTGGTACCCTTGTTGATTTCGGTATAATCTGTCCAATCAACTAATTCAGTCTAATTCAAGTTTTTATGATTTTTTAATAATTTTTATAAGATTGTATCGATTTTAATGTTCTTAATATTTTTTATGATTTTTATAAGTTTTAAGAATTTGTATACGTTTTTATAATATTTTAAATATTTTCATTAATTTTTATAAAAGATTTATAATTTATTAAAATTTATTAGATTTTTATAATATTTATAAGTTTTTATTATTTTTTATGATTGTTATAAGTTTATATTAATTTTAAAATATTTTTAATTTTATATTTTATATTTTTTAAGAATTTTAATTATTTTTATAGGAAAATATTAGATAAAATCATAAATAGTCACATGTCACCGTCCGATTGGCTCGTTAATTCTTTTTAACGATCAATATATTCAACGATAAAAATTGATAACAGATGGGCTTAATTAATTTTTTTTTGTTAAAGACAAGACTTTAATTGAATGCAAATTTGATATAAAACTTAATTAATTTTTTTCGTATTTTTTAAGAGCTTTTCAACATATAAACCAAAAAAACAAATAGAGAAAAATTTTATTAATTACTTAAACAAACTTCCATTGAATGAATTAATTGAAGTTTTAACAATTACCCAAACCGAATTTATGAATTAACCCATTCCAAATAATTTTATTTTTGGTTATTTTTGGTTTTACTAAACAAATATGTAGTATCCTATTGAAATCCACGACCATGTTGGCCCATATATACATAAGTCAAAACTAGCTATGAAATAGAAGTTTAAATGTTTTTTTAACTTCATCAATCCGGCCTAGACGTTAGAATTAAACTCGGAAGATTACTTTAGTCACCAATGACTTAGTAAACTATCGGAGTTTATAAAACAATCATATTAAATCATTTGTTTAATTTAAAATAAAAAATTAAATTTTCAGAAAAACTCATCAATTAATTAAAAAAGGGATTAAGTTATATGTTTTCGTATAATGGTGAAACTTAACTAATTCCTAATTTATTTATTACCCCAAATTCAATTATATCCCAGCAGCAAAAAGTGATATTCAATTTAGTTTTTAATAAAATTCAAGGTTCATGTATAAATTAATTAATATTCATAATTTGATATCCTAAAATCAAAATAAATGTCATGCAAGCGATATAAAAAAAAACTCAAATCTTATGTCTTATGTCATAATCCAAAATAAAATAATACAGTCTCTGAATAATAGATGTCGAAACCTTTTTTTTTTGAGAAAACGAGGTCGACTTGATTTTTGAAAAGAAAACGAAAATTGGGAGTCGCCACCAATCTTTTTTTGTTTAGGTGTGATCAGATCACCTAGAAATTTGGTCATTTTAATAAAACATTTTGATTTACTAAAACAACGATTTTGGTCTACGAAATTTGAGAAAACGGGTTTGGGAGTCAGTTACATACGAGGAAGGATTAGCACCCTCGTAACGCCCAAAATCGGTACCTAATTGATTAATTAATGTCTTAATTTCGAAAGTTAAAAGTTCGTAAAGAATTTAAAAATACGATCCTCTCTTTTCATTAACATTAATTTTGCAAATATGTTTAGATAAATAGAAGCAGATGTTAAAGACCTTCTCGTCCCGAAGTAATAAAATGTCACATCCAACACGTTAGGACACAACACTTTAAACCCTCGAGAGTAAGCCAGTCTTTGGATTTTCAAAACTCATGCACCTTAATTTTAGAAGGTTATTCGGTTACTTGGGTCAAACGAAAAAAAATCGAAACTCAGCACGTTAGGGCACGATCTCTCGAATCCCCAAAAAACAGAATATTGCCTTTATTTTTTTAAGAATCCTTTTTATAAGAATTTTGATGAAAGTTGGTGAAATACTTAAAAATGATATACGAGTAGATTATTTAATTATACCTAAAAAGAAATCGTTTCAAACATGAAGAGGGTCATATGTGACTAATAAGGATAGTGCAACATAGATTTGAAATAACAATAGCACAATATGCATAATAAAATATCACATATATAGCCTAAATATTAATAAATCACAAAGTTAATATGCATGAACGATAATATTTATAACAATGAAATAATAACGATAACAATAATAATAATAAATCTAAATTTTGAAGGTACATGAAAAGTAGTAAGTAGATAAATAAAAAAGGGAAGTAAAATGACAATAGCAAAGGCAAAAATAAAATAAATAAGCTAATTTAAAAAGAGTGAGTAAATAAATAAATAAAAGCTAATACAAATTTGAGTTAAGGAGAAATCAAATAAATAAATAAATAAAATATTAAACAATACATTAAATAAAATCATACATTAAATAAAATCATCTTTAAAATAAATAACTAAATAAACAAAAGGGATAAAATAAATAAAAAGAGTCCAAATCTTAAGAGAATAAGGACTTGATTGTAGTTAAAATGAAATTTAGGGTCCAGAATTAAAATAAAATAAATGCAAGGATATAAAAGATTAAATTGGAACCTAAATAAAACTTCAGGTAAGCATTTGAAATAACAAAAACGAAATAAGGGACCAATTCGCAATACGCTAAAAATTCCAGGGAGCAAAAGAGCAAATGTCCCTAGCAACTATGAGCAGCGTTTTATCTGGCAAGGCGACGGATTAAAATAAAAATGAAACAAAATTAAAGGGGCAAATTGGTAAAAATAAAAAAAGAAAAAAAAGGATTAGATTGTGGCGCGCCGCAAAAGCAGAAGGGATGATCACGTAAATAGCCCAAATGTTGCAAAAACACGCGAATCTCTTTGTGGAGTGGGTCGGATCTCGGGTCACCATGCCAAATGGCGTTGTTTTGGCGCTAAAACACCCTAAGTGAAACAACGTCGTTTTGCTTAGGTTATAAAAGCTAATTTTTGACTCAAAAAATTGACTCAGCTTCCATTTTGGAAAAAAAATTCAGAAGCCCTCTCACTCTCTCTCTCGCGCTCCCTGGTCCGATCACCGGACCAACGTCATCCACCGCACAGGCCACAGAACTCGGTGGCCGAAAATCGAAAAAAAAGGTAAAATTTTATTTTATTATATTTATATATAAATATATATATACTGTTTTTAAAAGATAAACTAGAGAAAACATGTATAAAATAGATTCGAAAAGAAAAGAAAGAAAATAAAATAAAAAAGAAAGAAAAAATAATAATAACAGTAACCTTTGGTTTTTTCTCCGAATCTGTTTTGTGGATTTGCTATTCATGTTTTTTAAATCTCCTTTTTTTTTTGTATTGATTGTCTAAAAAAAATTCCCCTTACATTCGAAATGTGATTGCCTTTATAGCCATTTTACAATCCATTTTTTTAATCTATTGCTTGCGTTTGTTTCATTTTTGCAGTTTAGTTGATGGCGGTGGAGCAGGTGGCTGATAGAGGAGTGGCGGCAGGTGGTGGTGGTAGACCTAGGTGCGGCGCACCTAGGGTTTTTTTGTTTTTTCTTTAGTTTTAGGTATTGGGCTAGAGTTTAAAATTGGGCTTAGTTGGGTTTAGGTAGTTGATTTAGGTTTGGGTTTTGGGTTTGTAATTGGCTGATGGGTTTTTAATCTGGGTTTAGGATTGGTTTTGTTCATGGGCCCGGGCAAAATTTGGGCTGTACAATAGAAATATCAAATAAAAAGCCTAAAATATTTTAATAGATAAAACCCGAGCCAAGACCATCCGGATGTTGTGTTCGCATCCTAACTTGGTGAGTTATCTATAGAGAAGGAAATAAAAAGAGAGTAAGCTATGAAGCTCAGAGTGAGTTCCATCATAAGAAAATCAATGCAAACGATTAAGCATATAGAAACAAGACACACAAAATAACTCACAATAGCAATTTCAGATTATCGATATTTCAGATCACTCAACAAAATATATATATAATAACATCATAAATCCTATAATTGTATGCACATGCTTTATGAATGCAAATATAGTTTCGATTTAACAAAACTTGTCTTACCCTACCGCTACACACCACAATGGGAGTTCCCCTGAGCTCCAACCACCTACACATCAGGTTGTGGTTTTAACCACCAATGGTTTGTAGATAAACAACCAATGGATATGAACACACAACCAAAACACCGCCGACAAAATCTTCCTATGACTATGGATACACAACGAAAACACTGCAGATGAAATCTGCCAATGGTTGTGGTTACACAGCAAAATAATGCAGATAAAATTTGTCACTGGCTGTGGATGCACAATATATTTGTAGGTAATAGTTGTCGATGGGTTGTGGATGCATAACATATTTACAATTAATAGGAAAACATTGTCAATGGCTATGGGTGCATAGAAAAATTTGTAAATAAACTACCAATACTTCCTCTGTACATATTGTCCCACCTCATGTAACGCAATAAGGCATGCTCAAAACAAGTTAATACGGTGGCATTTAATATGCTTTTAACAGAACAATATGGTAGCAACCATTATACTTATAACAATTCTATACAGTAGCAAATAATATGTGTATAACCGATAAATTCAATAGCAAAAGACATATTATCATGTGTTTGGTTTAACGGTAACATAATGCATGTTGAACATACAATCAGTAGTACAAATGCAATAGGCATATGTTATTCACATTACATATACAATAATAGTTTGGTTAATTAGAACATGTGTGCATTTCAATATTCATATTCTCATAGATTCAATTAAAATAAATAAATCTCTAAAAACAATTCGGGGACTATCCAGAGACTAAACTGAACAAATTATAAATTTCTGGGTACAATTATAAAATACGAAAAATAGGGATTACGCAGCCATGTGACCAGGCCGTATGAGAGTGGTTGAAGTCGTGTGGAGGAGTTACATTGCCGTGTGGCCAGGCCGTATAACAAACTGTGGCCGTGTGGAATTTGCAAAGTTAAGCTATAGAGGAGACACGACTGTGTGAGAAGCCTAGGGTTTCAGAGGCACATGGTCGTGTGAGGGGTTGTGTGGTCTACATGCCTATGTAGCCCTAATCCTAGGCATAGTTTGCCCTAATTCACTTGTAAAAAAACACACACCTTTCACCGAAAGCCTGAACGACATCCCTTGCAGTCAACTCTGATTCGATGCACCTAAAACAGGTCCTTCAAATGGCGTATTCGCACGAATTAGCAATTGATTTTAAAACTTGATGAGATTAATGGAAAGATCCGACAATAATCGCAAGATAGTGTAATCGAATTGAAAGATTAGCGTGGATCGACGTTATTTCAGATTTTATGAGTTCTACTAATTGATACGAGAATACTTACCGAATTTTTAACGAAGAAGAGCTATGGATGTTGAATTTGACAACTGGTAGAGAAATGGTTTAACGAAATTTGATTTTGATTTAGGAAATGTCAAAATAATTATCAGCAATAAAATGGAGATATGATGAAAAAAAGGGGGGGAAGAAAAGAAAATAAGAAGATATAGAGAAAAGAAGGAGCAATTCTAATTGGAATGAAAAATAAAACAAATTATTGGTTTGTTTGAACTTATTTTTTCTATATAATCAATATTTTTGTTTTCATTAGTCCTTTAATCGATATTTTGAGAATGCATCTTATATAAAATATTTAAAAATCCCAACCAAAAAATATGAATTTGATTATTTGAAATTCAAAAAAAAAAAAAGTTGAAGCATTAATAATGTCACAAAAGGGAGCTCTTGATAAACAAAAACCTCTAAAAAAAAAGTAGATTAGAAAATTTGGGTCATTATTCTATGAATGAGAAAGTTAACAATATAGATATAGATAATAATGAGATTTTACTTTAGAAGAAGAAGACGAAGAGTTATTAGTTAACAAAAACACTTATGTTGATCCCGAAGCTCATTACGAAGACAATCAAGTTGATGAATTAGATGATTCAATTCCTAAAGCAAAAATTATTTATAATCTTCGTAGGTGGACAAATAGCATTGATACAAGCTTGAAAAACCATATAGTAAAAAAAAAAATCCAAATAAAATTGTTGACATAGACTTTCCAAAGAATAATTTTTCAAGACATTTTTCAACTATGCATTATATTTTTTTTTATCGAAACTACGCATTATATTCAAAAGTTGGTAAATTGAAAGAAACATGAAAGAAAATAGTTAGTTTTTTTCAAAGACTTAGACAAAATATTTAATTTTTGTTGTAAATTGTTTAATGTTATGCCTAGTACAAGTAAACTAGCTAGTGAAGATACTAATAATTGCAGAAATCTTAGTATAAAGCTTTAAAACAAACATGAAATAAGTAATGAGCATATTACTAATATGAGTTTGTAGATAGATTTAAATTTAAGATTATTAAAAAGTAAAACAATTGATAAACATGTCCAAGATCGAATAAATAGAGAAAAACAACATTGGTGAAATGTATTTGTAAGAATAATTGATGTTGTAAAAACTTTTGATAAAAATAATTTGGTCTTTCGTGTAAAAAAAGCAAAGGTCTTTTGATACAATTAGAAAAAGTCTTTTTGATGCTATTGTAGATGAAGTAAATAATGTTGGACTTGATATAGATAACATAAGAGAACGAGGATATGATAATAGATCTAATATGAAAGGAAAACGTCTAGGAGTGCAACAAAGATTTTTCAGATATTAATCCTAGATCATTTTTCACTCCATGTGATTGTCATAGTCTAAATTTAGTACTTTGTGATTGTTCCATCCTTTTCTTTAACGAAAAGATGAAAAATTCTATAAAACCATATACCAAGCCTAACTCTTAAATCATTGTCACAAACAAGTTGGGAAAGTTGTATTGAAAGTAGTAAAACTACATTTTAATCTCCATAAATAGGAGATGTTTTATTGAAATTAGTTGAAATTAATGATGATCCTAAAGTCAAATATGAAGCTTGAAATTTGAGTTTTTGTTGTACACGACTAGTTGGTATGAAATAATATTTGCTATGAACTCGATTAGCAAAAATTTACAAACTAAAGATATGCTAAATAATGTAGCTATAAAACAATTAAAAGGTCTTCTTTCATTTTTGTGAAAAATATATAGATTCCAAAAGAGTATGACGTGTGCTAAAGAAATAACTATTGAGATAGCAATAGAACATAAATTTCATAAAGAAAACATATTGTTCGTAGAAATAAACCATTTGATGAGAATGTTGATAATGAAACAATAAAATCTGCTCAAAAAATTTTTAGGATTGATTGTTTTTTATACATAGTAGATCAAACAATTTTTCTCTCCAAAATAGATCGGAACAATTTAAAATATATGAAGATATTATAGCATGATTGAATTGAAATTTGGTTTTTTGTTCTTGCTTGGGGATTTGAACTTGTTGCAGGGTTTAGAATAACGAAGTAGCCAATTTTTGGAATGGAAAAATGTTTTTAGAATAATTACAGAAAAGCTTGTAAGCTTTAGTAATGAATTGATAAAATTTTTAAGGGTAATAATAAATTGAACATTTATTTTAATTAGAGTAATTAAATTAAGAAAAATTAAGTGATTAAAATAGAATGACTCTATTTTAAAGTGATCTTACGTATAGTGAATTCAAAAAATTCTTAACTCATACTAAAAAATAACATTAACATATCAACTTTTGGGTTATCCATTAATGTCATTAATTAAACTGAATTAACTTATAATGAAAATTTTTAAAAATCTCATCAATTAATCCAACAGTTTTTTTAATGGTTAACTCAAATGGCGTAATCAGAAATTTTTTAAGGAAAGTCAAAATTAAATTTTAACTTTTAATAACATGTATCTTTATAATTTTTAAAATATTATATCAAATTTTTATTATTTTTAAGAGACTAAATTATAATTTTATCTTTATTAATTTTAAATTTTTGAAATGCTTAAATCAACCATTTTTTATTTTAGTGGCTAGGCCCGCCAGCCTTAGATACACGACTAGTTAGCTCAGTAACTAAATCGAATTAAAATTTGGTTGGTTAATTGGATTAAAACCAAATAATGAATCCCACACTCACAAACCAGCAAAGACCAACTCCCTTAATGCAATGAACTCACCTATTAGGTTAGTACAAAACAACAACAGTAAACCACTAATGTTACTACGCATTTGTCTTTGAGATTGAACACCTCACCACTTGAACCCGTCTAGAGCACCTTATCTTTGATAAACTCGAGATCGGCCATGGCCAAAACAATCTTTTTACCACGATGGCTATTCCATATGTTCCAAGTTCAATGCACATGGCTGCATGTTGGCCGCTGAGCATTACAATCAAACTTGGTGGGAAAATAAAATTAATAATTGAGAAATGATGGCTCCATACTCAGATCACATGTATGGATAACCTGAACTCTTAACAAAGACATGGCACGGTTGACTCTGGAGTTATGTGATTATAGCCTAACAAAATCTATGTTTTAAGATGGGGATTCTGCTCTTCTTCAACCACCCTTTACCATGCTTGTTACCCTTTTGTTGCATTTAGAGAATTTCATGAGGATAAAATGCAGTTTTAACCCTACCAACCACAAGAAGATGTTAGCTTTAACAATAACTGGAGAACTGAAAATCAAAAGGAGAAAGAAACAACACAATCATCAGTTCTAGATTAAAAAAATCAAAATCACAAACCTTATTTTTCTTTTCAACTCAAATTTTGATCAATACTAAAATTTCATTTCATACTATGGAAGTTATTACATTACAGACAATGGCAATAAACCAAAGACAATGATTCTCAACAACCAAGAGGAATCATCACCAGTCACTTTCGCGTCAGTAGTGCGTATGATCTCCGTTATTGAGTGACCGTTTCCACTGAAGACCTTCCTTACAAGAGAGGGAGAAAACAACAGAACACGAGATTCATCAATCGCTAGTCAGGAGACACCTTGGAGCCACCTTAGAAGATAGTGAAAGCCACCAGCAACAGGAACAGCCACCAAACGGCAGCTGGCATCTGGGGGCTTTTGGGCGCCACCATCCATCCACCACTCGTAGCTGCAGCAAAACTCTCCCCTAAAGCGGGGGACATCATCGGCAACGGAAGACCCCCGGGATATAGAGATGAGCCACGCAAGCTCAGATTCGTACTTGATGATACGAGATTTTGTTATTTTAAATCAAATTTTGATAATTTGTGTCTTAATTATTTTTATTTTTATAATCATATTATAATTGAGATATATTTGCACTGTGTATAGATAAGAAAAACATATAAAGGTAGTGTTAGCTAAGCTTGCAATTTAAAACGCCCCATAACGACTTCGTTGTCTTCCAAATTGGGGAAGTAGTGAAGTAGGAAGTCTTTGAATTCAAAAGCTCTATAGAATGGAGAGTCGTCAACTAGAGATTTCTCTGGCTCTATAATGCTATCCTCGGAAGGGCCAATGAATAAGCCAGCTGAAGTTCTAGCAACCCTCGAGTTCGTTACAACCCGATGTTCAACGCTCTTCAGCTTGTTGTTACTTATAATCTATATATGCATAATCAAGGAATCAGTCTGTATTTCTATATGCTAGTTTTTAAAAAACTGGGGGATCGTAAAACAGATATATACCCACCTGTAACTGGTTGCCAATGTTAACCACAAAAGCATCGTGCAACGGCTCCACACCAATCCATTCCCCATTGTTGAAGACTTGAAGCCCACTTACATCGCCCTGGTGGAGAAGGGTTAAGAGATTAGGGTCGCAATGTTTAGCTACTCCTAGAGTCAAACTCGGGTCTGGACAGGGTGGGTAATGGTTGATTGATAGTATCTCAGATTCACTTAATTTATCCCCAAAGTATCTAGATTCTAGCCCCAACCCTTCTGACACTAACTCCAGGATCCTTAATCCCAATTTCTTCGCTTCAATCGTATATGTAGCCACAACTTCCCTGCAAAGGTTTTTGGTACTGAGAAAACCAAACAAGAGAAAAAATTCAGGGGGGGTTACCTTTACCTGTATCGAGTTGGCTTTTGAGGCCAATGCTTGATGCAACTTTGTAAAGGATGACAAGGGTGTCGCAAATTATCACGCCAATGGTGAATCTTTTCCCGGGCATAGTTTACACTGCTTGTGGAAAGCCTGCAACTATTTTTGGGATCCTCGGAATAGAGCATGGCTTTGTCCTCCCAAGGCATCTCAAAGAACTCCTTGAACACATCCATGCTTTCATTCATCAGACTTTCAGGAACTCCATGGTTAACAACCTGTTTACAAAGATCAATGACGAAGCAAGTAACACTTTAAAAAAAATCAAAATCAAAACAGTTATGGTGATTAGAAATTGATAATAAAGCTTCTTTCAAACTCGTGTTTGACCTGGAAAAATCCATACTCTTGGCCGGCCTTCAAAATCTGTTGAACAGTATGGGTTCGATTTTGACCCTCAGCCTTACTGAGATCGATGACTGGAATGGAATTGCAGGTAGGAACAACGAGATTGCCGGGTCTTGTTTCTGGTGGGAAGATATAAGATTCAGGCAAAGGTTTGTTTTTGCACCAGCTTGAAACTAGCTTCTCCATCTCTTGAATGTGTGAATTTATGATAGATGTTGTTGCAGACAACTTAAAAATCTGGTTAAAGATGAGACTGATCATATAAGAGATCTACAAGTTGTTGTTGAACACAGAGCCAATAAAGAGATAAACAGATGATTTAGAAATTCATGGGCCCCAGCTTTTGTCTTGCTTCATGCTTCGCTCATCCATCACATCACATTGCTGTAAGATATTAAGAAGGGTAAATCACACAATTAGTTACTCAACTTTTAGTAAATTTTCGTTTTAGTCATTTAATTAAAAAAAGTTACAATTTGATTGTTAATGTTCTTTTTTGTAGGCTAACGATGATACTTTTAATTGGTATAATAATAATTTTATTCTTTAATTTTTATATTTTTATTAATTTAACCTTAATTCTATATAAAATAATCTATCTTTATCATTTGGATTTTTAAAATTAATTTAAATGACTTGAATTTGGAAAAGAAAGTTTTGAGGTTATATTAAATTTCAAGATATTATTAATTTAGTTTTTCTCTTTTTAATTAGTTATCGGATTCTATTGAATGATCATTTGCATTCTTGTGCCTCAACTGTAATGCCTTAAATTTATTAACTTTGTTTTTGTGAATTTTGTTATAAATATGTATTTGCTTCAATGGTTAAGTGTTTTGAATGTGTATGAGGTCTTGGATTTAAGTCTCATTTTAGGCAAATTTTGTTATTTTTTATCCTAGCTTTATCTTTGTTGAGTGGGCTTATATTTTATTTTTAGTAAACTCATATTAGAATGAACTTGTTGGTTCAAGTGATAAGGAGTTAGCTTGCCTAAAGGTCTTGTGTTTGATTTTCTGTGTAAGCATGGATGATATTTTTGCTTCGGTTGTGTGATAGAGTCTGGGTGGAGTTAGAATTCTGAGGTAGTTGGTTGTGGTTAGTGGGTAGAATTTTGGGGGATAGGGTGGCTAGTCGATGGAGTGGGGGAATTTTGTTAAAATTTTAATTTTTATTTATTTTTATTATTTTTTTCTTTTCCCAAAAAATTTCCTTTCCACATCTGACGTCTTTTTTTCTCCAAATCCTTCTTCCAACCGTTTTTCCCTGTTTGACTCTGTAAACTTTTTGGGTTCTTCTTTCTTTGATTTCTATTTGCAATACATTCGTTTAATAACTGCGTTTTGGTTCCATGATCCCTATTCGAATTGTGGTAGGTAAGTGTTTTTGAAGTTCGTGCAATTGTGGGTCGTTTTCGGATGTGTTAATATTGTGAATTCTTGTGGTAGGTGTTAATCAAGGGGATCGAAATTCGTCTTCGATCGTGTACTATATGTGGGCTGTCGTAACTATTTTGGCAAGTGATTGAGCCTTTCGATTAAGTAATACTTTCAAGTATGCCGATTGAGGTTTTGATAAATTGGAGTTTTGGTACTTAGAATTGATTGCTTGAATAGTGTTTTTAGGTTTCAGAGATCTCAAGATGCTATAGCATCAGAAACAAACTAGGTGTGTAACAAAAATACGAGAAATAAAGGTTCAGCAAAAGCCAAAAAGTGGCCAGTCGATGCCACATAGGCGTGTACTGACCATGTGGTCGGCCGTGTGCGACACATAGTTATGTGATGGATAAGTGTGTGGCCATGTGGGCCATACGAGCAAGGCCAATTTGGGCGTATGGGCCAAAAATTCTGAAATTATCCCTAGGGTTGCACGTGTCATTCCGATCGACTGTGGGCTTTCCATATGATCGATAAGGGCTAACTAAACCCTATCGCATGAGATCTGTTAATCTGATAGATTAATTGAGTATAGGAAAACCGATATGTATGTCTGACTGATTTGCATAAGTTTGTATGATATTTGTATTCGAGTATGTTAACACTGTTATGTTCGCATATCTGTTTTCTGTATCTATATATGGGGTAGGATTGTATATGTAGATGAAGTGTTTTTTGAGACAACATTTCGCCGACATTTTGACAACTTGACTGTATATTATTTTCATAAGTGTCATACAGACGCTATGTGGTGTGTAGGGATGGGTCGGTGTTTTATACCCCACATTGTGTGTTGGGATAGACGAAGATAGTGTGTAGAGGATAGGGGTGGGATTCTGTATATATGTATATTTCTGATAATTTGATTCTGATATGATCTGATTCTGTTGAGGAATGTCTGCTTCCGTTTTGATATACTGGAAATCTGAATTTTATGCATGTATGTTCCCGTGAGTTACAAACTGAGTTTATGAAAACTCACATCTGTTTGTTGTTTTGTAACATTCGGACTCTTTTTAACAAGTAACTATTCAAGGTTGTATTGAAGTAACATTAGTTTCAAAACTCTTTTCCGTAACACTCCCTGATTCGGCCATAACATCTAGGCCGGGTTTGGGGTATTACATTAATATTGAATGATCTTGAGCTTTATTGCAGTAGAATCTTGAGTTTTCTTATATGAACATTAGTTTTTAGTCCTATTTAAGCTTTATACCATATGAATGTTATGTTAAAGAGATTGAAATTTATTTTTATCCGTTTTCATTATTTTATGGCAATGTTGGAAATTCTTGATTTTTCATATAATTTAAAAAAAAAGAATTGAGTTTTTTATATAATTTTATATAAAATTAAGGTTAAATTGATAAAAAAGTATAAAAGTTAGGACTAAATTTTTTTATACCAACGAAAAAAGTGCAACAATAAGTCGTTTAACAACAAGGTGATTAAAAATAATTTTAAAATATTAATGATCAAATTGTAATTAATTAATAACCAAAATGAGAATTTGTCTATAATTAAGGGATTAATAATGTAATTCACACTATTGCTAATGTGTTTGGACTTTCATGTAATTTCTTCGATTTTCACTCTTTTGCAGTCTTCTCTAATAATAGGAAAGTGCTAATGGATGCTTTAATTACATCTAATTCGGTAGATACGTTAATTAAAATAGAGAAAATATTTAATACATTGTAATTAGAGATTTTAGAC
Organism: Gossypium arboreum; assembly: GCF_025698485.1. Classification (NCBI taxonomy): domain Eukaryota; kingdom Viridiplantae; phylum Streptophyta; class Magnoliopsida; order Malvales; family Malvaceae; genus Gossypium; species Gossypium arboreum. Next base: position 3,433,324 of record NC_069076.1, read on the forward strand.
TTCACAAGTAAGACCGAAAGTTGAGAAGTGTTTTATAGAAATATAATAAAATATTAAAATAAATAAATACTAACAAAAAAGACATGTGATCATTTTTAAAACTACTTATAGAATATAAAAAAATATATGTTGCTAGTGTATTAAATATTAACCCGTTAAAATAATTACTTAAATATGTCATTGATATATAATTAGAAATAATTATTACCTAATGATGAATTTTCAAAGGGTAAACTACACGATTGATCATCTAATTTTTATAAATTTTCATTTTGAGCATCGAGTAAGAAAGGGCACCGTTTTTACAAATAGTTTTCATTTTGGGCATCTAACGCTAATTTGTGGTTAGGCAATATTATTATACACTCATTTTAGTCACTCAACTTAAATAAGTTTTTATTTTGGTCACACATTTTCTTTTTTAAAATTAATTTTATTTTTTTTCAAAAAAACTTAAATTTTTACGAGAAATTGAGTTATTCAACTACAAAATGGAACATCAGTTTTCCCTATAATTCAATACCCCATAAAAACTCTGGTTTTTCCTAAAAACTCAAGTTTTTCATGTAAAAAACCTAAGGTTTTCCTATTTAATGAAAATTTTAAAATTAATTTTAAAAAGAAAATTTTAAAAATAAAATAGTTTTTCCTATAAAATTCAAGTTTTCCCCATAAAATCCCAGTTAATTCTTAGCGTTTTACTAGAAAAAAAACAAAAATTAATTCTAAAAATAAAAAATTAAAAAGATAAAATAATTTTCCATGTAAAAGCTCATGTTTTTCTCTTTATTGAGAAAAATTAAAATTAATTCTTAAAAATAAAAAATAGAAATTTAATAAAATAAAAGAGTGACTAAAATAAAAACTTATTAAAGTCGGATGACTAAAATGAGTGTATAATAATATTGCATTACCCCAAATAAACGGTGAGTAACCAAAAATTAAAATGGTTTGTAACAACGGATCCCTTTTTATAACTTTATTTTTATTTTTGATGCCCAAAATTTAAACTTATGAAATTGACTTACTAACTATTTTCAAGTGGTTGGATGACTTTTTGAAAAGAAAATTTTTGTTGTTTGACAGATTTTCTTAAAAATAAATTTTTGAAACAAGCACACATTAGAGATTTTCTTATCCATGAAAGTAGGGGTAAGCAAAACTCGAATTCTATTTGAAAGAATCGAAAAAAATTTGAATTTTGAGTTATTAGAATTTTTCGAGTCAACTCAAATAACTCGATTCGAATTTCAAGTTTGAGTCAAATTGAATTTCACAATTCAAATAATTCTGTAATATCCTGATTTTGGGCCTAGTCGGAATAGTGGTTTCGTGACCACAAAATCCGAGATAGAAATAATTATTTTATGATTATTTTAAGGTCTATGATATGATTGCATGATTGTGTGAAAATTTCGTGAAAAAATTTTATGCATAAAGTGCCTAATTTGAAATTTGGGACTAAATTGAATAAATTGCAAAACTTTGTTCTAGAAGTATTTTGCATAAAATTGAATTAGATTATTAATTAGAGGTCCTTAAAGAGTAATTTTACCAATTTCTAAGTCTATGGACAAAATTGGACATGGATGGAATTTTGGAAAGTTTAGTAGTAAGGGCATTTTGGTCATTTAGGGTAAAATGAATTAAAATACAAAATTAAAAGCCAATTTTGCTCATCTTCAACCCCATGGCCGAATATAGCAAGGAGAAACCATGGCTAGGGTTTTCAAGCTTCCAAGCTCGATTGTAAGTCCGTTCTAGCCTCGTTTTAATGATTTTTACGTTTTTGGAGTCCGTAGCTCGATTTAGCTTATGCTAGCAATAATTTAACCTAGGGTTTATATTTGGAAAAATACCCATAGGTGAAATTTGTGTATTTTGGTGTTTTATGATAGAATATGAGGTTTTAAATTATGTTAGACAACTTGTGCTACTCGGTTTTAAGTGAAAAGCGAGCAAAAGGGCTTAATCGGTAAAAATACCTAATAGTCATAAGTACATGTTAGAGTGAGAATTTGATGTTGCCATAGAAGGAAAAATGATCAGCATGTCATAAAACATAAGAAAATAGGCTGAATTTTAATTTACGAGCTTTGGGGCAAAAGTGTAAATATGCAAAAGTTTAGGGCAAAATTGTAATTTTTCCAAAATATGATTTTGGGTCAATTTGAATAATGTGAGTCCTAATTAGACTATATTTTAAATGATAGAGCAAGGAAAACTGAAATTGAGCTAAAATGGGGAAAATACCAAGTTGTGGACGAAATGGTAAAATAGCCATTTTCGCATACGAGGTAAGTTCATATGTAAATGTTGGTAACATAGTTATTATTTTAAATGTTTTAATGTTTTTAAATGATATGATAATTATTATGAAATATTATACTTGTGATAATTGTTTGATAATATGTAATTATGTGAATTACTTGATGAGTATGAACTATCACCGAAGTATCGATTTCGATATTCCGTGGAAGACGGCAAAGATGTGAGATCGAGGAAAAAAAGCCCGTTTGAACCTTAGGAATAGATTAGGATACAAGTGACATGTCACTAGGATGGTTGAGCATCCGAACTCGTTGAGTTGAGTCCGAGTTCACTTATGGATGCGAGCGTCCGAACTCGTTGAGTTGAGTCCGAGTTCATGAGATGTAACTAGGCATCCGAGCTCGTTGAGTTGAGTCCGAGTTCACTTATGGATGCGAACGCCCGAGCTCGTTGAGTTGAGTCCGAGTTCACTTATGGGCGGGTTACATGGTAGCTTGGCTACATTTGTGGCACTTATGTGCAAGTTATCCATGTATCCAAATTATATTCTGATGTGTTCAACGGGTAAAGTTCTACTCAAATGGAGGAATACTCAAGATGAAAGGGACGTATTGGTAAGTGTTGTGAAATGGATAATTTGAACAGGTATGTACTTAACCCTCGGGTTGAAAACTCGATATAACAACAATATGGTAAGATGATAAATGAAAAGGTGATATGAATGTCTTGGTGATGATTATGCAAATGATGTTTTATGTTTGCTTATATGGTTATGTTACTTGCTATTTGCATGTGAGCTTACTAAGCATTTATGCTTACTCCCTCCTTTTCATTCCTTGTAGTGTTGACAAGCCAGCTCGGAAATCGGAAACGGTCGGAGGCACGCTCACACTATCCGTATACCATCTTGGCATAATGGCTTGTATATTTTGAGTATGGCATGTATAGCATTATAATCATTTTGTATATATGGTCTTATGATATGGTTATTGAGTGGTATGGAAATAGAAATGCTTGGTAATGATTAGCCATTGGAATGGCTAATCATGATCATATTTGGTATTATGTATGTCAAATTGCTAGCTAATCCATGGAAACCATGAAATAGGTAAAATTTACCATAAAATAGATTCAGACAGCAGCAGTGACGTGAGTTTGAAAAATCACTAAAAATAGTAGAAATGGAATTAAATAATGAATAAGTTATGGAATCGAAGCTTGATGAGTCTATTTTCATATGGAATAAGCGAAACAGGTATATGAGCTATATTTTATGAGATGTTTAAATTTTTGTGAAACAGGGCCAGAGCAATTTCTGGATCCCCTGTTATGACTTTGGAAATTCACCATAAATTTTACAAAGATAATTAGAAGTCACGCTTTATATGTACAGATTCCTTATTGAGTCTAGTTTTATTAGAGACAAACGGCATAGTCATTGAAGGTCTGTATAGGGAGATATCTGATTCGTAATACACAGAGGTCAGAGTAGTTGAACCCTGAAACAGGGAGACTTTAACTAATAAACTGTACTAATTGGCCTAACCAAAATTCTAGAAAAAATTAGTAGATATATATATGAGTCTAGTTTCAGGAAAAATTTACGGAATTGGATTTCGAGTTTCGTAACTCGAGATATGATTTTTAAAGCGACTGTGATGCAGTTAGCCAGCTTGTCTGGAAATTTTAAAATGAATTGTATGAGCTGTTTAATTAATGAATTAAGTCCGTTAACACCTCGTGTTCAACTCCGGAAACGGTATCGGGTATGGGGTGTTACAAATTCGAATAATAAATTAGTGTAAATACCCGTTTAGTCCCTATCAACTTTGGAAATAAACAAATTGGTCTCCCTCATAACAAAAATTACAAACAAAAATAAAATAATTTTAAAAATTTATAATTTATAATTTATAAAAATTATAAAATTTAAAAAATCTAAAATATATAAAAAGTTAAAATTTTAAAAATTTTTCTAAAATAATAATTTTGGGACCTAATTAATGATTCAAATTTATCATACTCAAGTATCTTATTATTTTATTGTTTTGCTTTGGAATTTGAAAGATTTTTCAAATATATATGATTTCAGATTTACGTACTCTAACATGGAATTAGTTATAATATAACAATATTTTTATTTGATATGTTTACTTTTTTTAATTTAACTCGAATAATTTCACTCGACTTGATTCGAAAAAAATTTAAATTGAATTAGAATGATAAAATAGGAGTCGTGAACTCAACAACTCAAAAAAAAATTACTCGATTAGTTTACCCTAAATGAGATGAATGTGCTTTAAAACTTACAATGAAAACTAAAGTCGCACCACCATAACATCCAAAGAACACAAAACGTACAGTCAACCATACAAGTAATCTATTTCTGTTCCATCTATATGTGCTTTTCACCTAGTTTATTTGCTCTTAATATGGCGTTCAAAATAGCCAAGAAAGCAAGCAAAATTGTGATATCCTTTTACTTAGACCACCAATGGAGGAAGTTGTTGCGCCTTTTGATCTTTTTTTTTTTGCAATTGGCCATGGGTGGACAACCAGGAGCATAGATGTCAACAAGGGCTATTCTACCACAACCTCTAACAACACAGCTCGAGTAGCGGTTGTTTCCACCACCATTCGCACAATTCCCCATAGAAATCACCCGCTTAGGTTTCGGTATTTGGTTGTAAACCCAGCAATAAATCGGAATCAAGTTGAATATTTATAGTGTTTTAATAACTATAAATAAAATTGTATAATTAATTAAAAGTTAAAATTTTTATTATCAGTCAAGAATTATATTATTCAAATAATATTACTTGAATATCTGTTATATTAAATGAATAATTATGTGTCCTTTTAAAATATTATTATTCGAAAAGACACCTATTGAAATATGTTTATATGAAAGAGATATAAAATTCGATAAATAGGAATGAAATTTCATTTGAAAATCACACTAACAAATTCTAATATTCTTTCTGTCCTTCCTTCATTCTTTTAATATTATTAGATTATTTTATAAAGAATTTCTTTCTGTAGAAATTATTTGTAAAAATTGAGTTTCTTGTTATACATTACTCAATGCTTAGTGGACTATTCTCGTCAGTGTAAAATGCAAATAGATATCGGCTTTATTGTATCATCGAGGTTAATTTACTTGAAACTCATTTGCACACCGAATATAGGTGGGGCGGATATAACCTTAAAGATAGTAGCTTGATACACGCTTTGGAACATTGTCCTATTTCTTTATTTTTTGTTCGAGTCTCATTCGTGTATTCGAAATTTTCCTCACCAAAAATTTGCACTGACAATAATAACTCTGAGCAAACGTGTATGAGTTACCGGCAAGGGTAAGATATTTATTTTGTACTAACTCAAAACAAAATGCAAATCTAAATTCATGCAAATAATTAATAAACTCGATCACAAGCAAGGTGAACTTAGGTTTGAGTAGTTTTCTACATGTTTAGACAAACCACTAACAAAGGTTTGAATAGAATAAACATCAATGTTGATACTATATATTGATTATTATCAACCTAATTACTAACACATCAAGCTTATTAGATAATATTAGACTTTATCATGGGTCGAATAGATGCAAAATTTTAGATCCGTTTTCTAGATCTGAGCTCAACCTAAAAATAGGCCTAAAATTCTGTCCAAGCTCTGTCCAGATTATAGATGCTACATTCAAGCCTAACCCGGTTCGCCCGTATTTATTTTTTTAGATTTTTTTTATATAATAACAAACTTAAAAAGTATAATACATCATATACACTAAAAAATATTAAAATAATCTTTTTTCTCAACAAATTGAAAATATATTAAAAAATTCTTTATACTTAAATAACACTAAAATAGTTACAACTCAGCAAGCAAATGCCTTTAAAATAAAAACAAAATTAATAATAAAACAAAAATTGTATAATATCCAAACAATAACAACAAATTAACAAAAAAAAAACAGTAGTGAAACAACAAAATAGTAAGAAAACAACTTATTTGGGTCGAATTGGGCTCGACCTAGACAAAAAATTCTACTCAAGGCTCGGTCCATTTAGAAAACGAGCTTATTTTTTGTTCAAACCTATTTTTCAAGCCTATATTTTTACCCAAACCCTCTTACTTTTCGAGCGTGCCTTTGGGTCTGGACGAGTAGTCCAGCGCATGAAAAAGTCTAGATAGCTCAAACTTAGGGCCCTTTTGGATGGACAGTGCGATTACCTGGTACTAGTGTAAAAATAGTGGTGGCGGTGAGAGTAAATATTGTAACGATAATGCAGCATGAGATAAAAAAAAAAACACTACGCATCGCACCTCACCGGAGGTAAACACTCGGTGCCTTATTCAATGACATGACAAATTTGATATTTGCTAACAAATTTGAGCATGAATAAAGCAGGAAAAATAAAAGCAGTACAATAAATAATGTAAAACAAAGAACGAAATTAAGGAAATGGACTTATTGTTAAAGTCAACAGGAGTACCGTTAGTTAAGCTTTGGGATTCAAAACGCCCCAGTAGACTTCATTGTTGCCCATGTGGCAGAGGTAATAAAGTAGGAAGTCTTTCTATTCAAATGCTCTATAAACTGAAGCTTCGCCAACAAGAGATATCGCTGACTCTATAATGCTATCCTCAGAAGGGGCAATGAAGAAGGCAACTGTTGTTCGAGCGGCCCTTGAGTTTGTTACCACCCGATGTTCACCACTCTTCAGCTTATCGTTACTTATAATCTATATATAAGCAAAAGCAACCAATATATTTTAATCAATGAGTAAACTAGGCTTTTTGGTGTGTTTGAAAATTTCGAATCACCACAGGGGAACTAGCAGTACCTGTAACTGGTTGCCGATGTTAACCACGAAAGCATTGTGCAGCGGTTCAACACCAATCCATTCCTCACTATTGAAGATTTGAAGGCCGTTTACATCTCCCTGGTGGAGAATGGTTAAGAGGATAGAGTCGCAATGTTTGGTTATTCCCAGGGTCAAACTCGGGTCAGGACAGGGTGGGTAATGGTTAACAAATAGGTGCAGAGATTCACTTAATTTATCCCCAAAGTATCCAGATTCTAGCCCCAACCCTTCAGAAAATAACTCCAGATCCTTAAACCCAATTTCTTTGCTTCAATCGAAAATGCAGCCACAACTTCCCTGCAAAGCTCTTGTACTGAGAAAATAAAACAAGGAAGAGGGGTATACCTTTTACCTGTATCGAATTGGCTTTTGAGGCCAATGTTTGATGCAATCTTGTAAAGGATGACAAGGGTGTCTTAGATTGTCACGCCATTGATGAACCTTTTCCCGATCATAGTTTAAGCTGCTTGTCAAAAGCCAGCAAATTTTTTGGGGTCCTCGGAATAGAGCATGACCTTGTCTTCGTCAGGCATTTCAAACAACTCCTTGAACACATCCATGCTTTCATTCATCAAATTTTCTGAAATTCCATGGTTAACAACCTGTTCACAAAGAACCTTTTATGAGGACGAAGCAAATTCAACACAGCAGTTGGTCATAGGAAATTGATAATAAATCTTTCATTTGTGTGTGTTTAACCTGGAAAAATCCATACTCTTGGCTGGGCTTCAAAATCTGCTGAACGATATCGGTTCGATTTCGACCCTCAGCGTTACGGAGATCGATGACTGGAATAGTTTTGCAAGTAGGAACAATAAGGTTGCCGGGTCTTGTTTCCGGTGGGAATTTATAAGATTCAGGCAAAGGTTTGTTTTTGGACCAGCTTGAAACAAGCTTCTACATCTCTTGAATGTGTGCTGCTTTTTCTTTTTCGTTTTTGAGAATTATAAGTCAATGCAACGAAATATTTTATATTTTAATCGCCCCTGCTATAAGATACAAGAAACATTCATGGCGGAAATTATAGATATAGTCGTTTTCAAATAACCTAAAAAATATGAAGAAATTGCATTCTGACTCTGCAAGGACAAGACCTTGATGGTTTTTTTTTTTTAATAAGAAGGATAAAATTAAGATAAGTGAAGTTGAGTTATTCCAGAATAATCATTATGTAGAGGACTTTATCCGAAGATTATATGTAGATATAGGTCTTTTTATCCAATTAACCCCTCAAAAAAATAAATATTTATAAGAACGAGTCAACTTAAAAAATAATGATGGGAATGACTTAAAATGAATAGTGTCAGGTAGTGCCAATAGATACCCAAATCAATCATCCCCCAATCATTAGTTGTTGGTTGTATGGGGGTTTAAAAAAATATTTTTTTTGGTGCTGACACTACAATGTTGGTATTGTGGTGGCTGACACCCATGGCAAGAAAAAAATTTTAGTGTCGGCCTTTCCTCCCCCAGCGTCGGTGTGATTTTTAAATTTTTTTATCAGTGCACTCTAGTTGTCAGGATTAGCCTGTTTGGTTCTTCTTCAAGCTTGGATAATGTGACTCTTAAGTCTTCAGTTGCATGAGAAGAGATTTAAAGAAAATATGCAATATCAGTAGAGAAGAAGCACTGAATATTTGATAAGAAAAAGAAAATGCTTTTGAGTTTAGTTTACTTATTATAACACTTAGTGGGCAAATAAAACAAAAGAAAAATATGGAGAAAAAAAATTCAACAGTCAAGGAAACAAGAGAAGAAAATGAAAGAAATGAAGAATTTGACATTTACGGTTTCATCAAAGAAAAAATAAAGTTGTATATGAAATTGCATTAATAAATTTAATTAGCGGTTTTTTATGGTTTCAGGGCAAGAAGAAATTTAATGTAATTTTATAGTTTCAATGAGAAATAAAGTTGTATATTGTTTAGAATATTTCAATAAAAAATTTGTAATACATTATTTAGAAAATTTCAAATCATACTATTTAAAAATAATAATGCAGTTATATTATATATGGTCCTGGCAATCAGAGCACACCAGGAAAAAAATTAAAAATCGTATCGGTGTTGGCAGAGAGAAGGCGTCAGCTAAAAAATATTATTTTTCCTGTCACAAGTGCTGGCACCAAAAAATTACCAAAAAAAATTAAAGAAAAATTTCTGACGTCGGCCACCTAGGCGGTAACACCTAAAAAAATATTTTTTTGAACTGAGAAATACCCATATTTTTCAAAAAAGTACATAAAAATATATACGAGTGTCGACCATTATAGTGCCAGCACATAAAAATACATGCGGGTGCCGACCATTGTAGTGCCAGCACCAAAAAATATATATTTTTTAAAACTACCCATGCAATGATTGGAGGATGATTGACTTGGGTGCTGGCACCACCCGACACTGTTCATTTTAAGTCATTCCAGTTGTTGTTTTTGAAGTTAGGTCATTCTTGTAAATATTTATTTTTTGGGGTTAGTTGAGTAAAAAAATAGTAGATATACCTACTTAGAGACCTTGAGGACACTATTGATGCCAAACCATCGGCTACATTGGATACCCTCTCTAAATACATGTGTAACCTGAACCATCCAAGAAAATTGGAATAGATTTTTAATAGCTTGTAAGATAGTTAAATGATGTTGTTTTGCTGAATTTGCTTGAATCAAATGAATAGTTGCTGTACTATGCATCTCAAGCACCACCCTTTAATTTTAACCTTAGATTTCAAGCTAGTTGTAGCTCCTCAAGAGCACCCCAAAGCTTAGCATTGAGTACAAAACAACGTCCCATATTTTTAGAAAAACCAACAATCCAATTGCCATGTTGGAAATGAATTAAACCACCAGTTGACACATTTCCAGACACATTGCTAACAACACCATCAATGTTTACATTATACCATCCATCATTAGGTGGAATCCACCTAGCTAATCTGCAAATTTTAGTTTGTTTATGGCTAAATATCTCATATTCATTAGCTCTTCTATAAGAAATTATCACATTCAAAAAAATTTGCATTAAAAACAAAATTGTTTCTTCTAATATAGAGATGCCAGCAAATGACACTAAAAAGGATCAGTCAAACATTAAGATTGTTAGCAAAATAATCGGAATCTAATAGGTTAATATCAAACCAATTCTCCAAGCTAATGTTAAAGAATTCCTGTATTTTATTTTGTTTGACCACCGCCACTCATGTCGCCACAATTGGGGAACAAAATCTCAGAACATGATTAATGGTTTTTGTTGAATTTCCACACACCTTATAGCTTGCATCGAATGTCAAGTGCCTTCTCGCTCACCATCATTAGTAAGGACCCTATTTAAATATGCAAGTCAAAAGAAGATTCGTACCTTTGAGATCCCGGTAAGTGCCAAATTTTATCACTATTGTCCCTCTCCATCTCACAAATAAACACATAAGTAGAACGAACCATAAATGTACACCCCTTATCATTACACTATCCAACAAAATCATCCACGTCATGAACGGAAGGAGACTTATAGGCTGAACTTCTCAAAACCATTGGAGGCGGCAAAAATATTTAATCACATTCCAATTTCAGTCCCCACTCGATGATACCATATCTATTATGAATATGTGGTGAATGCATATATAATCGGGTTAATGGATAAATGATAGATTTTGACAAATGAAAAAGAAATTTTGATTGTAAATTAGAGATAAAAATTTGATTTGATCCCTTTTGTAATATAGGTCTGATTTTAGTAAGGGCCAGTTTGGAAATATTTTTGAGAAGTGCTGTAGAAAAGTGCTTTTAAGAGTGCTTTTGAGAAATGCTTTTGAAAATGTTAAGTGTTTGGTATTCATCACAAAAGTCTTTTGAGAAGTAAAATGTCTATTTTAGACATGATATTATAAAGTAACAAATATGTATTTAAATAATATTCAAATTAGTTAATATTATGGTATTTTAGCAAAAATATAAAAATAATTTATTATAACTTATTGTTAATATTTTAATATATAATATTAATTTTAAATATTTCTAAGTAATTAATATTAATTATTTATTAAATTTAATTAGAATATATAAACAAAAATGGTTGATCACTCAGATATCTACCACACAAATACAAGCCAAGATTAGACCATCACAACTTATTTTATGAGCAAGAAAAACACATCTAGCTAATGGCAAGAGTTACACTGTGTATATTATTTTCACAAGAACAAATAAATTAAACTACAAAGACAAAGATAAATGTTTCTCTTTTAAGCATAATCCTTGCATAACAATGAAAACAAGGGTGAAAGTTCTGTCAAAGATGAAAAGGATAGAACCTCGAATATGAAGAAAAACAGCAGTTGCAGAATGTTGAGAAGATCGAATATGAAGAAAAACAGAATGCCGACGTTACCGGGCTGAAAAAAATGTGAAAAAATTAAACTATATTTCATAATTATTTCATAAAATCAAAGAGAAGAAGATGAGAAGGAAAAGATAAAACTCACTGGTGGTGGAGAAGAAGAACAAACCAGAGAAGAAAAGTAAAGTCCAGACAAGAAAAGGGAAAAAAAATCTTCTAAAGTCTAGAAAAAATAACAAGATTAAAATAATAAAATACCAGTCAAGAAGCACTTTTAGCTAAGAAAAACCAAAAATTTCTCATTTTTCATCTGTACAAAAGTGCTTAATTTAAGTTAAAAAATTCTAACACTTCTATTTGTTCTCTATTGCTTTTAAAGAAAAAAAACTTTTTTGAGTAAAAGCCTACCAGAAAAAGAATGAAGAACGGGGCCCAAGTGCATTTACATGAATCGAAACCTTTGTTAGAACGGGTTCCTCTTGCTCCAATTCCAAGACATACCTTAAAAGAGAACCCGCGGGACGTAACGGGCCAATTTGGCGGGAATACACGTGTCAAGTATAGATAGTAGTGCCAACTTAGATTTCCCGCCACATTATTGCCCTCTTATATTCTCCCACCCTTTCTCGTTCTCCGCCGTAAAGCCCCTCCTCTCTCCGCCGCTAACTCCCACCTCTCTTCGTTATCTTTTGTAATTTTTCCAGACATGAACTCATCAGATTCTCTTCAATCCACCTCTCTGAAATCCAAAAAGTCTCTCAATCTAACCTCCAACTCACCCGTTTCTAAAACCCCCGCCAAGCGCGCCTCTCAGCTTCCCAGTCGCGCTCGCGACCGTAACGCTGCTCTCTCCATCAAGGAGGTCGGGCAAGCTGCCCAGATCCAGCCCCAAACTCAGACCAACCAGATCAAATCGGCTCGAAAACAGATCTTATCATGGACAGCCGAATCTCCCCCTCCCAAAACCTCCAGTGACAGTTCCGATAAGCTCCCTGAAAAGTAAGTCTCACCTCTTCTGACCCAATTTTCCTTTTAAACAATGTATGTTTTTATTGATTGAATATTTGTGAAACAGGTACGAGATTTTGTGCGGGTTTTTCGATAGCTTGGATTCTGCAATCCGGCTGCTAAAACTTAAGGGTTCGATGCCAACTTTTACTAATATCTGCCCCAAAGTAGAGTGCTTAACCGACAGGTAACTCGATTTGGCTTTATCATTTTTATTCTGTGTAAACTGCGTTCTTTACTTATTCATCTTTTGGGGGGTTGATTTACAGGAGGTTTTCATATGGTCACTTGGCCCAATTGAAGCATATTCTACCGGAGGCGATTGAGATAAAGAGATTGCTGATATTTGATGAGAGAACTAGTTGTATGAAACCAGATCTCCACGTTAGCATCATTGCCAATGCGATTGACTGTGGGGATAACTCTAAGTCTGAGACTAAGAATCCGAACATGAGGAGGGTTTTTCGAGCTCGGCTTGCAGGCTATCTCGACGCTCATCCTGAGGTATTCTCTTCAGTTTAGTAATCTTTGTGTGGTTCTTGCTATCATATTTGGATTATTTGGCTTAGTTTTATAATATGAGTAACTCTTTCTAATTAAGCTGTAACTTTTAAGATTGAAGTTTGCTAGATGTAAAATTAAGTACTCAAACTTCATTGTAAAGTATGTGAATAGCTCCCATGGCTGGTATAAACTACCCTTGTTAGTAAGCTCACATTTTGAGGCCTACAAAACGTCTTTAGTGGTCTGGAAACTAAAACTTTACTAATGTTGTTCTAACCATTTTTTTCATGTATCATGTTGTGTTGACTTTAATTGTTGTGCTTTCAGGTTGATGAAATTCCGGAAGATGATCTCCCAGAGCCATTCAATCGTTCAAAGCAAAATTCGCAGTGGAGTTCATCAGCTGAGACAGTGACAGAGCAGCAATCCTTGACATTGCAAGGTGAAGTTCTTAAAGAGGAAGCTCAACCACAACCATCTAAACACACAAATTCCAACTCAAAACTGGATGTGGAGACATTACCTGATGCAGTTAATGACCAGCTACCTGTGGTAGCATCTCATGTATCGAGATCATTTCGAAAGCGCTTTTCCAGGAAAGCCACAAGCAAAGCGCAAGAGGTTGTCGAAAAATGTTCAAAGGTTTCTCTTCAGTCTTCACAAGTTGCAGAAAAATGTGCTCGCAAATCTGTCAACGGCATTGAAACTAACTCTGCTCCAATTCAGTCCCCAACTAAACTTTTATCTAAACCAACTATATGTGAGCCAAGTTCCAAACTTTGCCTCCCTGCAACTCCAGTCAAAGAGATAAATTCACTGGAAACTGAAGATAAGTCCCCTACAAAATCTGGCTGTCTTCAGTCCACACCTGCAAAACTAGCTTCAACTCCTGCTAGGCTGATGACTGCCACACCTACTCTGCAGCCGCAAAAGAGATGTTACATGAGCCCAGATGAGGTTTCTTCCAATCTATCAAGCAAGTTAGTCAGGCGGCCACCGCGCACCAGGTCCTTGAAATTTGACACTCCTGTTAAGGAAGAGAAAGTTGTTGATGAAGTGCGTAAGATTGAAAGCATTCCTGTTGATAATGATGACGACATTCTGTCTACCCTACCTGAGAGCCTTCTGCATTCAGTAAGCCCTCTCTGAATTCACTTTTCTATCATCATTCTAGAGCATGAATTACATCTGCATACATTACTAACTACTCCAAGTAATTGGTCACCTACTGTCTTTTCTTTTGCATTTCCTTTTAGATACAGAATTAGGGACAGTTAATCAATATATAAGATGAGACACCCACTATTCTTATCCTATCGTAACAAGAATGAAGGATCTTCGACAAATGCACTTCTGCATATTAGTTAATGAGCTTAGCAACTGATATATCCTGCAATCTTACTCTTTATTGGCATCATTTAGCATAGTATCTAGTTGGAAGTGAACATTGAATAGCATATGGAACCGTGTGAGTTAGGCTTTGGTATAATTTAAAGTAACCATTAATTATCTTTGCAGATAAGGGAGAAAGAGAGGAAAGCAATGGAGGAGCTAGATCCAGCAATCTCACAAGCAAAAAGACGACAACGGATGATTGCCTGCCTACCTAAGCTCTTCAACATGATTCACTATCTATTTCAGTCCTTAAATCGCTCTGTTATTACCAAAGAAGAGCTAACACACAAAATGATTGCTGGTCATTGCGATATTGCTGATAGAGGTAAGTTTTTATGCTAAACTGATAGCCCAGCTCGTGATATTTGTTTGGTTCATGAAAACATTAGTTGAACCATGTCTTGCCCTGCTTTCCCAGGAGAGGTTGAAGAGCAGCTAAACCTGTTGCTAGAACTAGTTCCTGAATGGATATCTGAAAAGACTGCCTCTGCTGGGGATTTACTTGTTTCGTGAGTATAATTAATTTGATAACTACTATTGCCACCTTTTCCCCTCATTTGGCATGGTGATAGTTGCTGGATTATTGTTCACATATTTACTTATAAAACACAAAAATATTTTCTAAGACATTTAGCACAAAATGTGCTTATTAGAACAAATCATATTCATCATAACATATGTTGGTGAGTTCTAAGAGAACTAACTAATTGACTTTCCATTGATTGGTTTTCCATTGATTGGTTTCAGCATCGATAAAATGTCAAGCCCTGAGTCAATACGAATGCGACTCCAAGAAGCAAAATGAGCTGGGAAATCAGTGCTTAGGTTCGTTAAATTATATAAGAAATCATGTCGTCAGCTGGAGTTCATCCATCATTCAGCTTTTGTGAAGTTTTTGTACAAAGTTTAATGTATGTAGGACCTTATTTAAGTAGAAGATTTATGAATGGTAAGATGAACCCTACTATTGAGTTTGATTAATCTTGTCAAAGCAAGTGCTTTACTTGACTAATATGTGACTTCATAATCTGCAAATTATTCTGAGATGATTTAATAATACTGAATGCAGTATTTCTGATTAACAATTCTCTTCTACTTTAAGAAAAATAGCAGCACTTAAATTTTCATCTTGTTGCTTTGTCTTTTCTTCCCATCCATCCATAACTTTGTTTCTTCAGATTGGTTGGCACCTGAATTTAAACATTATATTTATCTTCCCAAAATAAAAATGGATGTCTACATCATTGAGTTCTTGAAAGAATCGTCTTCCTTTGTCTCCTGTGAGACTAAAAGCCAATTCATATTTCATGTTTCCAAGTTTCCATTTCTACCAAAACACTGGAAAAAGGCCTTTGAATTTGGTTTTTTATCTTTGGTATATATTTCAAATTGGGAGAGGGGAATCACTGGGGTGCCAATAAGGTGTTTAATTAATCACTGCTAATTTATGTTGTTGGCGTTCTAATTTGTCAATTACTTGCAACACTGTAAGATGCTTAATTAATGCAATGATCAGTTTAAATAAAATTTTAGTCATTAAATGTTTAACTTACCAACACTGTTCATTCTATGTTTGCTAAAAGCTGCTGCTGCCAAATTTGGGTTTCCATCCAATATCACCAACCTATAATTCGTACATGGGACTTGCACATACACAAGTTTATCTACATTCGTTTTCGTAAAGCACTCGTATCCGACATTTGTATTCAACACATAGTTGATATGTGTAAGGTATAATCTTTTAAATATATTACAAGCTGTTAAATTGAGTGTACTGTTGTTGTGAACAAACTTAAATTGACACTAACCTCAGAATCTTGATAACATAGGGTTAACATAAGGGTAATAAAGTGAGTCTTGAGATCAAAAGTTAAATATTGGAGGTAAGTCCAATGCAGCCTTGAAATGTTCTCCCATAGAAGATACCAAAGATACTGGTACAAAAGGCCTGGAAGGTGGGCCTAAATTTAAGTACCAAAAAGCAGGAATGAGGCAAAGGGAACTTTTGGAGTTCAGAACTCCACAGCATCCTTCTTTGGGAACCAACAACTGGGGGGGTGCTTCTCCATTGTTAGCAAGAGACATACCAAAGGAATCACTTGAACAAAGGTATCTAAGGCTAAATTCTATTCGCAATCGAGACGAGATCTTTCCCGCCAATGCCGATCATTTCAACTGCAACACTCCAACTCAAGCAGCCAAACATGGACAAGCCCCCACACCAAGCCGTAGAGGCAGAGGCTTCCTATCCAAGCTTATGTTCCCACGGAAAGAGACTGCAACCTTGGGTGCAAATTCGAGTAGAAGGCGATGGTTTCCAAGATGGGATCCCAAAAATAGGTGGCCTCAAGGCTGGTGCTAGAACAGCACATGCATTCAAGTAGCTGCTAAGATCTGTTCTATTAGAGACGTTTTCATTAGCTTTAATTTCCTACTTCTATGTTCCCCCATGTTAAAGTATTACAACTAATGAATGGTGATTGAATCAAAAAAAAAAAGTTCATCATTTGACATATAGAAATTATGCAAATCCCAGGAGTAGACAGACACAATCCTGATTGTAAAAACCAATATATGTGACAGTGAACAATGCTGCTGAACATGTGTCAAATTCATAACCATACAACCATAGCCTGCCATGGGGGGTCCCAAATGCCCCAAAGTGCATTAGGACCTTAGAGCTACCCTACACATGTTTAAGCCTAACTCTTTTATGTTCCGTAGGGAGAAAACGTGGGGGTGGGGGCGGAAGTCAAAGAAGCAAATGATGTATAATCAAAGATGATCTAAAGGGGAATAAAATGGTGGACTTTTGCAGCATAAGGTGGCAAATGTGAAAACTGAAACCGGATTTAGGACAAACTACAAGTGCTTTTGATTGGGCTATGTATTTAAAAATTGGGTTCAGTTCAGCTCTCTTCACTACATTATTAGGTCACTGCTTATGTCAGACTTTGGTGCTAAAAGCAAAGCAAAGCAGCTTCTGTGTTTCACTCTTACAGTTCTTTTAAAAGCATGCATTTTGCATTGTTGCACAGATTATCAGGAAATTGCAAAGGTTATTCATAATTCATGACCAAAAATAAAAACTCCTTGGAAATATGATATCCTTTGTAATACTCTTAAATATAAAAAAATATATATATAACACAATGAAAAAATATCATAAATAATTTTATAAAATAAAATAAAAAAGCCAAAAGATAAACATTGGCATGTCAAGTGAAAGGAAAGACAAGAATTCCTTGAACCCATGTGATGGCTTAATGGTTAAGGTTGTTCACCAGCTGAAGTGTGACTTGGATTTGAGTCACATTAGTTACATTTATTGTTTAGGTTTTGTCCTATTATTATATAAAATTTATATTTATGTTATGTTAGGTAAGGTAAGGTTGGTATTTGAGACACACCCTTAGTGAAAATTTTTAATTTAATAAGAAGTGTTCCAATAGTGCCATGTGTTCCCTTTTCCAATATTATTTTATATATATATATTAAAAGTATATGTCATTGTGGAATATAAATCTTAATTCAAATTTTAGATAAATAATTTTAGAGTTAAAATTAAATTAATATAATAATATTCTACTAATTATGAAAGGAAATAGAAAAAAATTAAAAATAAAATAATTATGACTTAAATACATTGAAAATTGTATAAAAATATCGATTGGGCCTTAACTCTATCAACATGAGTTTGTTGTCAATGTAAGAAGACATGAGTTTGAGTGCACTGAAGCGCATTATTATACTATTTATGTGTTGGAAAGGGGTTACGGGTAATTTTAGGTATTGTCTCAAAAAGAACATATATGATCGAATTTATAATGAAATTATTCAAAAAAAAACTACATAAAAACAAATTAGTATCTTTTAAATTTACAATGTTATTAATTAGTCCAACTAATTAATATTATTAATTATTTGATTAAAAATTACGTAGTTATATAGAATACACGTGGTTAAAAATTACATGGTTAATAGTTAATATGTCTAAATATACATGGCTTCCCATTTCCTTTAAGACAATGGTCAAATTTCAATTTTGGCCTTTAAACTATATTGAAACTTGAGATTTAATCTATATACTTAAATTTTAACGTACTTTAGTCCATCTACTATTGTAAAGTAATTATTTAGTCTAAATAGTTAATTTTATTAACTATTTCAATTAAGATGTTGAGGTCAATTTTTCTTAAAACAATATAATTCCAATAGGAAAAAAATTCTAAGTAAAGGACTATATTCTTGAAAATAAAACCATAAACTAAATTCGAATGTAGAAAGTGTACGGAGACTTAAAACTGATTTTAACTTTTAAATTTTTACTCTACAATTTGAAATAAACAAATAATTAACCTAATAATAATAGAGTTATCTAAAATGAAATTGATAGTATAAATTAGGTTAAATTTGGCCATTAGTCCTTATACTTTGTGAATATTGTGGATCTAGTCTTTATCCTTTAATTTGGTCAAATTTTGTCATTGTACTTTTCAAATATTAAAATTCCAATATTCACCGAACTATAATCATTAAATTCATTAAGTGAAATTTTGCTATTTCGAATCTAATGCGACAAACATACTATCATATGTGTAATGTCATGTCAAATTATTATTTCATCTATTACTTACTAAAAATTAAATTAATGGATTAATAACTATCATATGTGTTTAGATTGAAATTTCAAAATCCCAAAAGTATAAGAACTTAGAATGATCCAAATGGAGAATATGGATTAAATCTACAACTGTTGACATAATACATGACTAGTAATTAAAATTTGACCAAATGAATTTAACTACTATTGTTTGGGTCAGAACTAAAAGTTCAACATTTGAAAATTAAATGGACTACAATTGACCAATTCGAAAAATACAGAGATTAAAATTGATCAAATTAAAATATAAGGACTAAATTCATAACTTTCATAAAGTATAAAGACTAATAGTAGAATTTAACCGTATAAATTATATTCAAGATAAAACATAAAACGGATAGCTTCTTCCCAAATCATAAATAGGAGCACAATGCGCTTTAGTACACTCAAACCCATGTTCTCCTACATTGACAATAATGTCTATACCAATTAAGTTAAGACTCAATCAACAATGCTTTTTTTTTTTAAATGCATGAACAATGGTAGATAAATATATTTGTTTGATTGCAAATTTTTATTTTTTTTCATTAGTTTTTAGAATAATAGTTGTTAATTAGCTTTTTTAGGAAAATGGTTGCTTATAAGAAGTGAAAGTGATTGTTAAAAATAAGCAATTTTTCGATTAAAGTATGTTATAAGTTTTGTATTTTTAGTACATTTAGGATTTAACTTATTTACTTTTATTTTAAAGAATTTAGTCATTTTATTTTTATTTAAAAATACAAGTTCAATTGTTAACATTGATATATATTTTTATTAAATTTAGGTTCATCGTAATATCTTTTTTTTAGTCACTGGCTATTAAAGGAGTATTTTTCTTATTTTAACATGTCACACCAACAAATTTAATTAAAAAATTTAATGTTAACAATAAGACCGAAATTTAAAATCTAAAAAAAATAAGGAGACTAAAATTTTGAAAACAAAATACGAAAACTAAATTTTAAGTTTACAAAAAAAATTATAAGGATTTATAGCATACTCTAAACCCTTTTTTTTTCCCTGACTTGAATGCTCAAGAAGATATGGAACACCTACTCAATGATTGTCAATTTACTCGTATTGTTTGAGATTCAATTTTTGCCTTTGCCAAAGTTCTCCTCATTCCTAGCATAGAATGGGTAGACTGGCTATTAGGTAATCTCTTTGTTAAGTTCTAGCCTTTGAAGTCAAAATTCCCTTGGAATGCGATATTTGTCTTTGCCCAATGGAAAATTTGGCTTACTCGCAATGTACTAGTATATAAGGGTGTTTAATCGGTTAACCGACTCGAATAATTGTTAACCAAATTAATTAATCCTTTTAAACCTTTAACCGTTAACTGAACTACATTTTTTTCAAAAAAAATAACCAAACTAAACTTTTTCTGTTAATTTGATCGGTTAACTGAATTAACCGAAATCTATATTTTTTTTAGTTAAAACATGTATAAAACATATAAAAAATTAACCGACTTAACCGACCGATTAATTTATATTTCTAAAAAATTAACCGAACCGACTGAATACTTATATATTATAATAATATTTATTAAATTTGGTTAATTCGGTTAATCGACCGATTTTGAATCGAATTAACCGTTAACCGAACTTTCAAAAAATTATTAACCGACCCCTGACCGAATTAATTCGGTTATCCGACAGAATTTGGTTAATTGATCGGTTAACCGAATTAATTTGATTTTACCCGAAATTTGCATACCCTTACTAGTATGTAGAAATGATCGCAATAAAGAAAAACTTATTAAGAGAGTCTTTACTGCGGGAATAGAATTCTGTGCTATTTCTCTAGTGATAAATAAGAAAGATTTACCTTGTTTTGTTCCTATGTCTTGGAAACCACCTATGGTGAACTGATTCAAACTTAATATTGATAGATCTTCATTAGGAAACCCTAGTAAAGCGAGGGTTGGGGTTCTCATAAGAAACCATTTTGGTGATTGGATAGTTAGAGCTTATTGCAAGAGTCACAAGTGTTGAGGTGGAATTTTGTGCATTGAGAGATGGTTTATCTTTGGCTAGGGACATAAACATTACTAATCTAGAAATAGAAGTGGATGCAATTACCTTTATACATTTTGTCTCCTGGTAAAGTCTTTAATATTTATTTACCCTCTCTTATTATTAAGTGCAAGATGCTCCTCCATAGTATGACATCTAGGTCACTTAAGCATGTCTATCAGGAAGGAAATAAGTGTACAGATGCTTTAGCTTGACTTGGAAGTAAGTCCCAACATGATGTTTCTATAGTTGAATATGTTTCAATCCACAATTAAATTTGGTTATCTAGCTAGGACTCCTCCTAGTTGTTTAATTTCTTTATTAACTAGTGATATGCAAGGTAATGTCTTGCACCGAACAATATATTAATTTCGATTTAATCACATCTTCCTTTATTTGATCGAACAAAAAAGTATCACTTGTTTATATGGTATAAAGAAAAAAAAAATTAACTAAATATGACATGAGCTATCAAAATTACATATACTAAATTATAGAACACTTATGATATGAATGAAAAACGTTAACTGAAATGGTAAAGTTAATAGTCTAAAACTTATAATGTTTTAAGTTCAAGCTACATCATGTGTGGATTTTTTAATTGAATTGGTATTTAGTTGTCTTATGACACCAACTCAATCAATAGCTTTAAATATAATACGAATAACGTAAACTATAATACAAATATTATATAAATATGAAAATTTTATATAATATGAATTTATTAACATACCTTAACAGACTTTAACACCCTTTTAAACAGACAGGGTGAGATCAAATACTGTAATGATGTTATAGCATAAGACAAAAAGAAAAATTAAACACACTATATTAAAAATAAACCTTCATTCAGAAAACATCCATAATCTTATCAGAAATTATTGGTGGTTTCCAAATTTCTTGTACCTTCCATTTCTATGGTGGGTAGGAGATCAACTTCTTCATTAATATAAAAAAAAAATTACTACAAATATTCAACAGAGCAAATCCAAATCAACTCAAGGTAAATAATAAAATAATAATTTAAATTCAAATCGATTCACTTTCTAATCCTATTATTCTGTGTCATACGCTGATATCAAATCACAATGTTTTTACCTACCTTCAAACTTTTAACCCTACACTATTATTGCTTTTATCTTCTTCCAATCATTGTAGTAAAAAAAAAAGATTAATTGAAAGTTTAATGCAGGTCTTAACTTTCATCTGTTTATTACTACGTGGCTTGGCTTTGTATAAATTACTGTTTTCAATCACACTAATCATGAACCTTTGCTTTATATTAATACCAAAAGATATGTAAATCACAATTGCTAATCATAACTAGATTCCCCCTAATCCATAAATTTATATATTGGGTCACCACCTACTATTTTCTCAGTTTAAGTAGACTAGTTTGAGCTTAAAAGCTTGTGAGAAAGAAAAGTAGGAATGCATAAATAATTTTTTCGGGATCAAAATGTAATTTTATCGTATATTAATTTGAAATTTCAGTATTTGCAAAAGAACTAATCAATGACAGTTTTCTTTTTCTTTTTTAGGAGGTGGAGTTAGGAGTGAATCTAGGGGCTGACGGGGGTCCTGACTCTCCTAAAATATAAAATTACTATTTAGACCCTTGAGATTTTTAAAAAAATTTAAATTAGTAAAGTTAAATTTGTACTTTGGCCCCCCCTAAAATTATAAAAATTTAATTTAATCTTTTAAAAATTATAAAGATATAGACTATAAAAAATTAAAATTTCACCGACTCCCTCTAGAAAATTATTCTGGCTTCGCTCTTGGATGAAATACTAGAGCTTGATAGAAGACACACACGTTAACTTGACATACTAATTAAATTGTTCTTATATTTACCCTATATATACTAACGATATTAATTATTGGAATAAAATTTTTAAATTATAAAAATTAAATCTTAAATTTTGTCACTAATTAGCAGCACATTTTGACCTTATATATAATTCATAATTAAATAACTCTTGTAACTTTTCTTTCTTTCTTTTGAATTTAGAACTTTTGAACTTTTATTTGAAGGATTGGGGTTTTGTTTTTGTTATTTATTAATCTAATCTACTATTTTGATTAAATTTAAGGGTCAATTTAGTATTATTTTAAAAAAATATTTTTGGGATAAAAATATTTTTAAGACAAAAGTATTTTTAAATAAATTAATTTTTAGAGAAAATGCTTCTCTTAAGCTAAAATTAGCCTCAAAATATGTTTTTAGAAACTGAAAATTTTAATTTTTCTTTAAAAACATTTTTGAGAAGTATTCCTAAACTAAGTCTAAATAGGATTAAAAGTTGAAATTGTGAAGCTGATGAGTTGACTACTGTGGATGTTTAAGTAAAATCTTTTTATGTTATGTTTTAAAAAGGGAATTAAAAGGCAGCATGCAGCCTCTAAATCCTTAAGAAGGATAATTAAATTATGGGGTAATGGCCACTAAGCTCACATACATAGAAATCATATGAAAACATTGGATTTCAAATGGGTGGTTCCATTTTCTCGCCCATCTATATTGACCTAAAAAACCCCAAAAAATAAGACTAAAATAAATGAAAAAGCATCAAAACCAACCACTCATGACTATAGAGGCTAATGTGTCAATAGTCATCCGTTTAGATTACATGTTAGTAAAAAGCTAAGCTACAAAATCTAATTGGGATGATTATGGTTTCCCAACCCTCTAGCAACAAAGGAATGAAAGGAAGAAAGAAAGAAAAATTTAAAAAAAAATTAAAGAAAAGAGAAGATTGAATTGATAAAAAAAAAGCTTGATTTTCAAATATATGTATTTTGAAAAAAAAATTTGTGGGTTCAATTCTTATATTTTAATTTGATTATTTTTAGAAATGATAATGGTTAAATTCATTAAGTTTTGTTAATTTCAAACTTTGATACGTCAAACATATTATCATATGTGTAATGTCATATTAGCTTGATATTTTCATATATTACTTATTAAAATTTCAATTAATGGATTAACGTATCACTGCATCTAGAGTGAACTTTCAAATTCATGACTTAGAATGATTCAATTGAAAAATATGGACTCAATCAATAAATAAATTTAACAAATACTATTTGAGTCAAGACTAAAATTTAAAATTTAAAAAGTATAAGAATTAAATCTATAAATTACCAATCCTACTAATTTTTTTGCAGTCACATCTTTTATATATATATATTTAAATCTTTATATATTTGGGAGCATTACATTAGCACTTACACCATGTGGGAATTGAAAGGGCAATAAGGAGGTGTAATGGGTTTATTCAATAAGAGATTAGAAATAATCAAGTTTTTGAAAGAAAGTGAGGTGGAATAAAAGATTGAAAGATGGAGAAAACATGTCTTTACTTGTCTCTTGACATTCACCATCATCATCCTACTATTTCTTCCTATAAACATGACTTCTTCTTTTATCATTTAAAGCCATTTTTGGCTTATTTGTGCATTAAGCCCGCTAGTGCTAGTTGACTCTATTTCTACATGTTAAAATCAATGAAAATCCTTTGGTAGACATTAAATTCATGATAGAAATCAACTGGGGTTTCCCAACTAAGAACCAATAGCAAAATTTAGCATTTCTAAAGGGTTTAATTGGCAGTAAAATAGCAAGTTAAATCAAAGATAATTAATGGTCAATCTTTTACATCATGATTTTGGTAAGTTGATGTTTTGACCCAAAGAAACTTTTTGGATGATAGCAACATCGACAGCAAGTTTATTTCTATCCGATCATCGTATTTTATAAAAATTAGTAAGTTATTTTTATCGAACCCTTGATTTTCTAAAATATGAAAGAAAAATTATAAAAATTTTCCTAAAATAAAGGGATTAAAATTTAAAATTCAATGATTAAATACTTTTAATTTTAATTTTTAAATAAATGTTTTAATTGATTTAGTGTCCCTTTCATGATTTTAACTAAAAATATTATGCCAATAGAAATTTGACTGCAAACCCTATGACTGATTTGAAAAGATAATAATGCTTTCAAAGATAAGAAGAAAAAGTTACATGAAAATGTGCTTTTATAAAAGGATAGATATAAATAATTTTTTTCTAATTTGATTTTATTCTATAAGTTTATGTATCAATATGGTGTTGGGTATAATGGTCATGTACATTATATTTTAAAAGGAGAACGTAAATTTAAATATTAAAAATAACGTTATAAAGAAGAGTAGTTATAAACTTGAATATAAACCGTAAAATGGATAGTTGAAGTTGAATATTATGATTGGAAAAAGAAATGTTTTTATTTGGTGCATGGCTATAATGGCATGCATGGAAAAACATATACATAATGAATAAATCATGATTAGGCATGTTAATATAGGCAGTAAACTAGGTAAAATCTCTTAAATTACATCCGACAAAATTGAATCTTTTAGGCTAAAGCTATTATATATTTATAAAATTGATCACATAATCATTCCATTTTAATTTTTGTTTTGTAATATTGTTGTTGATGGTGAGTAAATTTTGGCCCGACTCTCTTATTTTAATGTCACAAATGGGAACATAATAATAATGAGTTTAGGAAAAGGTGAAAGAAAATGAATAGAGATGAATGGCAATAATTATCAATAAATGCACCACTGAAAAAACATATACTATCATGGGATTCAAAACAAATGATGTTGAATTGGTGTGGTGCAAGAAGCTAAAAAAATTGAATATGTCATCAATTTGAAGATAAAAATATTGGTTGATTTTTAGATTTTATAAATGAGACTGGTTTTAATGTAACTAATTGTTATAATAAACGTCGATAATAGAGGTAGAAAATTTGTAAAGTAATAGAAAAAGAGAAAAATCAGAACATACAAATTTTACGTTAAAACTTTTTTGGAAAAAAAAACCATTAGTAGAGGAGGATAAATTCACTAATGTTAAGAAACGAATGATACAAGAGAAGTTTCGAATACATATATTTAAGGGTTGAAAAATCCTTCTAATCAAAATCAAATAAAAAAAGAACAATTCTATACGGATTCAACTTGTGCTGTATGGTCTATACCGCAATGGGCGGTTGCAACCCTAATCTAGTTTTAAAACTAATTTTTATTTAAATTTTATATTTAAAACTAAAAGAATATATATTTTAACTTTTTTTATTTGTTTTCATATAAATTCATTTAACAAAAGAATTTTTAATAAAATTAGAAATCTTATTTATAAGTAGGGATAAATCTCAAAACTATACATAAACTTGGTTTAATGTGTATACATGAGTTTTGATTTTGTGTAATTTTATATATGAAATTTTGATTTGATTTAATTCTCACAAATTATTAACACAATTATTGACATAACATCATTTTATGTTTATATATTGCATACATGAATAATTATACTTATCCAATATAAAAAAGTTGATGTATTTATTTTTTAAAATTTGTATGATTTAATCTAAATTAAAGTTTTCATGTATACATTTGAACCGCAGTTGTATTTTCATGTGTATAATTATACCAAATTAAAGTTCATGTATAAAATAAACATTAGACTAAATTTTATATATAATTTTGAAATTTATCCCTTATAAATATGATAAATATTTTCACCAAATAATCAATAAAACTAGAATACTTATTTACAATTTCAAAAGGAAATTAAAATGTATGATATAACTTCAAATTTGAGTTGTGTCGAGTTAACTTGTGACATCAATTCAATCAATAACATTATCAATATATGCAATTGATGATGGTAATAACATGTGCATGATAAAATTAAAATGAATAAATAAAACTTCAAAGTAAAATTTTGATTGAGTGATAAATTTAAAGTTTTACTTATATAATTGGTACAATGTAATTGGCACGAGTTCAAATGTCATTATGTGTATACTTTTATTGGTTTTAATAAAAATTAAAATACCATTGAATAATTTAATTTATTTTAAATACGAAAAGACGTCAAAGTAATTTTTCTAACTGAATTGGTGCTCGATTAACTCGTAACACAAATTCAATTAGGATTTTAAACCATGAAGGAAATGAAAATGAAAATTTTTATTACTTAATGTTTTATTTTAATATTTTTATTTAAAAATATTATTTTCTAAATTCTTTGAAAAGGAAAAAAGTGAAAATGAAAATAAAATACATGATATAAAAGCCAATCATATTGAAAGAAAATATTGGTATAGAAAGGAAGATAAGGTGCAAAATCCTATCTTGCTTGGGAAATGATTTTGTTGGCCATAAAATCACCCTTCTTAGACTTACAAAGTGTACTCAATTACTCCCATTTCATAAAATTCTTTTCTTTATACTTAGATTTTCACTCTTATGGAATAAAAATTTATTTTTTAACATAATAATTTAAAATATTATATAATAGATAAATAGTTTTAAAATATCAATCTTGAAATAGATAAAATAATTTATACTTAGATTGTTACAGGTGATGTACCTAATTTACCTTTTTTCTCAGGAAGATACTTTCGTTAGTCCAACCATTAAGTTTATTTAGAAAAAGAGACTTAACCTACAAATTAGTGCCTAAAATATGTCCCTTTTCTTTTTCCATTTTGGTACTTAAATAGTTTTTTGGTCACAACGGTTATTCAAATTCTTAAGTTTAATTAAAAAAATAACCAATTAAAAATTATCATGTGGCAACAACTTCTATATCTATGAGCTTTTTGGGCTTCTTGGTTTTGATCAATGTTTTCAAAATAGAAACTTATGTTGAACCAATTAGGCCATCAATTCTCGGTTTGATTGGTTTATTCAATTAGATCAAATAAATTGTTAAAAAATTACAAAAATAAAAAAATGGAGAAAATCAATTCAACTGGTATTTTAGCTCGATTCAATCAGCTTGTGTCAGCTTGTGAGTTAATCGATTCAACCCCACCCAATTCCCAATCCAACTAGCCTATCAAATTATTAAAACACTAGTTTTGATCGATGAAAGGACTTTTTTAATCTTATTATATCAAGCAAGTAGGTGGCGAAGTTCAAAAACAGAATTAATTGCTAGCGTCTTGAACTTAGGAGGGCAAATTTCGAGCATTGCTGACATTGGTAGACATTATAAAAGAAGAAGGAAAAAAATAGAAAAAATAAAAATAAAGAGAGCTAAATAATGTAAGAAAAAATAAAAAAGTATTTTTAGAGTTTATATGACATGAAAATCTATTATTAACTAGAATTTTTTTAACGGATATAATATTTTTGTGTAAAATGGGTAATGGAAAAATAGTTTAGGTACCACAAGACAAAAAAGTTTAGGTACTAACTTGAGAAAAATGGTATAGTTTAAGTACTAATTTGTGGGTTAAGTCATTTTTTTTAAATAGACTTAACAGTTTGACTAATGGAGGTACCAACTTGAGAAAAAAAAAGGTAGTTTAGGTATCACTTGTGACCCAAAAACAATTTAGGTACCAAGATGAAAAAAATGTTTAGCTTAGTTACCAATTTGTGGATTAAGCCAAATAAAAATATAAGTTTTATAAATTTTAATATTTTTTAAATCATTAAAAAATCAACCTCTTTAATTCTAAAATCATTAGCATGTTCTAAAATTTATCTCCATATTTTTACCTTAAAATCACCATATTTTTAAATTATTGTATTTTAAAAGAAAAATAATTTTTTAAGAATAAAAATGGAGTTAAAAACAAAAATAAAGGTTTATGAGTTAAAAAAAAACCCTTAGGAAAAAAAATAAAAATGCAATTAAGCCTTTTGGGTTTAAGTTCATCCTATTGATCCCTCATGAGAAACAAAAAATAATATGTCGTCTATCAAGTCCAATTGGGAAAATGTTTTGTCTTAAGCTTCGGAGCGGATGACTCCCAGAAGATAGTGACATAGATATGACTGATTGAACTGACAATACATCAGACATGACCCAAGTAGATTATATCTTGAATCTGTTTATGGATTTATTCACTTGTGACGTTTATAGTGTGACATACCTAAATCTTTAGTGGATGATGGACTATGTACACGTAACTCGTATACTTTGATATAAGTAAAAACTTGAGCTCACATAGGTAAGGAATCAAAAGCTAGTACGTTAGGTATACAACTTCTTTAGTATGTAGCATCATTCACAATAGTGAAATTCATAACCCAAGAAATAGGTAAATGATATCCTCTCAATGGAATTACATTATAGATGAAAAGTAAACGTGGCCACAAGTAATTTTTCTTTGTGATAAATGACTTGATCACTAGTTGATAGTAATGATTACCATATGAGTCAATATAAGATCATGTTGGTAGAACAAATTTATCCCAAAGAGATTAAGAACATCCTATGAAGGAACACACTTATGATAAGATCATTGGAGGAGCACTGATAGAGTAGCTTTCATAATAGTAACTAATTAGGGAGAACTTAGTCACGATACTACAGTGGAATAGATTCGTTACTAAATGAGTTCAAAGTAATAGGCGAAAAGTTGGAACTTAATTATAAATCATTTGAGCCCTAATTATACATGTCTAATCGATACCTCTGCTAACTCGATGAAACCAATGGAATCAAATGAACATAAATGGACGAAAATGGTAAATTTAGAAAAATGGGTCACATTCGAAAATGATTGTGTTTTTCTACTAAGTATGTGTAGCACCTCAAACCTAGCCTAGACGTCATGACCAGATCTGGAAGTGTTACCTAAATTCATTCGGAAATCCAGAAACACTTTTGAGACTTATAAAATTAAAAGTATTAGCTTTTGATAAAACAGTTCCATTCATTTAGAAAACACCTTTTCATCATCAAATCATTAAGTTTTTTTTAGGCTAAATTCTTATAAAATATCTTAATTTTACAATGAAATTTCTTATCCAATAGGAATTTTGGAAAACACAATTTGATTTTGGAAATTTGATATTTTGCAGACAAAGTAATGTAATTTTGAAAACGTTCAACCAGTATAAAATGAAAGTATTACCCAAGAATTAAAATAGTTTTAAATGTCCAAAACAGTCCAAAGAAATAAAACAAATTTATCCGAACAAACTTTAAAGAAACACATATTTAAAATGTTTAGCCGAGCTCCTTTCGCACTGATCCGCCTTATGTCTGAGGATTACTTGGGAATCAAACAAACAGAGAGTGAGCTTACAAGCTCAGTGTGTAACTTAAAATAAAATCAACAGTTACAATTTCAAACATGCTTTCAGATTTCAGTTAGTCATATTTCATATACAGAAACATAATCAGAATATATCAGATGCAGATATACAATCCTACCCCAATCTACTACACACCATCTTCGACCATCCATACACATTATATAGGGTATTTAATACCCATCCAGCCCTACACACCGCTAAGTGACTGTATGTCACTTTTCAAAATATTTGCGATCTAGTTGCCAGATCATTAGGCTGCAATCTGCTAGAAATCGATATGCCACCAGATACGACAGATAAATTTAACTACACACACTTCCTCTATAAACATATCTCCCACCCCAATGCACATGTAGAACTAACAGATATCAGAAATGTATATGACATACATGTTTTTTTATAATAGATTCAAATCATATTTACATAATACAGATCAAACCTAACATAGAACTTGTTAATCATGTGTAAATAACTCGTATTTAGCGCTAATAGGACATCAAAAATCATCATTTATAGTTTAATTCATACCATACGGACCCTATGGAAGGCCTACATTCAACTTGAACGACGAGTACAACCATAGGGAAGAATTTCATAAATTGGGCCCACATGTCTTGACACACGATCTCACATATGCCCATGTGACCTACACGGCCTAATTGGCCTAGACTGTATGGCTCACACGATCTAGCACACGGCCGTGTGTCATACATGGTCTACCACACGGCCTGGCACACGATCATGTGGCGTCAACAGTCCCATATTTTGATTTTTTTACGTTTGATATTTTCTCGAGTTTTTGTTACACGTCTGGTCAAATTCCGATGTTGATTCAAAAGTCTAGTAATCCAGTACCTAAATTAACAATTCATACGAACTAATTAACACGATTCTACCAAACCCAAACATTAATTCAATAACCAAAATTGACAAAATCAACGTTGATCGAAGTCGCTACAGAAAAATCAGTCCTTAACATAGCGAATAACCACTTACCCCAGCGAAGATAGCCGCCCACCAACAGGTTCTAACTCATCAAAAGATTGATCGTCTCGTGGACTTCACCTAGAAGACCCAAATGATTATTTAATAGAATTCATAACAACTAAAAATGCTAATTACGAGTAAGAAATCAACTAAACATTGTTAATGGAAACAATGACACTTACGCCAAGATTGCTTATGATCAAACTCCTTGAAAATCGCATAACCACCACACCCAAATCAACAATCATCAACCTAAAACAAAAGCAGAAGAAAAATATTTGAAGGCAAATGAGTGAATGTAAAACAAAAGAAAGAAAAGAACTAACATAGAAACAAAGGCTAAAGCCAAAAGAAATGGCAAAAGGGGAAAGAGGGAAAAACGTGAAACCTGTAGAGAGAATTAGAGGGTTTTTCCTTAAAAATCAAATAAAATCAAAATTGGGATAAAAACTAAAATTTTAAAAGAAAATCTCAGATTTTCTGTTAGCTTGTCAACTGGCCAAAGTTTAAATTTTACCCAAACACCAACCACATGGGCGGCACACGAAGGAATTAGTAAAAAATATTCTCAATTGCTCACGTAGAGATTTGAACACAGAACCAAAGAGTAAGATGAAACTTAACCACTAAACTGGTAAGCTCATTTTTAGCATAAGTTGTGCAAAAATTAATATTAGCCAAATAAACAAAGATAAAACTAAGAGTAAAAATAACTAAATTTTCCCAAAAGAGATATTTGAACCCATGACCTCCAACACACAATCAAGGCCCTTAACTACTGAAACAAATACTTAATTATAACAAACTTTAACAAATCAAAAATTTAAATTTTGGGGCGTTACAGTATGGAAATGACTTGAGAATTAATTTAATTTTTTCAAATTATTATTTAACCAAATAATTGAAGTTTGAATATTGAATTAAATTAATTGTTCATTGTGAATCCATTGAATATGAAAATTAAATATATTTTTTCATAGATTCTCTTACGGTAAAGTTGCAATGACTTTAACAGAATTAAAATTGGATTGAGAAAATTAATTTAATCTAATTAAATTAATTTTAGTAAATAATATTTATTTTAGAAATAGAAAAACATGTATTGGATTGGATTTGATTATAAAGTTCTGGGTTAAAAGCTCAAGAAGTACATATAATTGAACCTAATATAGAAGAGGCCCAAAATCCTCTCAGAATACATATGAGGGATGACAACCCTAGTATATTTAACTAGGCTGTGCCACCCCTTCTCCTAGATAAACTAGGAGACTAGTTTTTCTATCAAATAAGTATTATTTAAGCTCTATTAATTCAACTAGAATTCTCTTATCTCTTCCAATAAATAGATGACATTAGAGGAGCTAAAAACACACAACTTTAAGATATTTTATTCAGCCCGAAAAGAGTGAAAAAAGTATTTTCTAAGTATAAATTATATTTGCTAGGAATAACAATTCTGCCAATTTCTATTGAGAGAGAATTACTTTCCTACTGAAAGTAGGAGATTGTTTTTTGGTTCTATGTTTGATTCAAGATTGTTTGAGCTCACACTCGAAATGATTCATGGTACAAGAATTGCAGAGAAAACTGTTTGATTGAAAGCCGGGAACATCTAGGATCCATCTCGCTCAAAGCAGATATACTTTTCGAGAAAAGTTTATTGCTATAAATATCACAAACCGACTCGATTTTTAAAATTTTAATTTTCCACTGTGACAGGACACCATTTTTAAACCTGATTTTTTTCCAATAGTTGGTTTAAAAAAGAAACCCTATGAGTGAAATCGAATAAAAAAAGATTGTTTGATTTGTGGATTCAAAATTGAAAGTGCAAAATAGATTTAAAGAACCTTAACCCCTTTTTTTTAAATCATTTGAAAAACCATAACTTCTTTTTTTGTACAATTGAATCAGAAAACCCTAACCCTTTTTTTAATCTTAATTTAACTAACCCTAACCTCTTTTTTAATCTTGATTTGATCAAACAAAAACATTTGGATTTCATGAATTGACAATGAAATGCCAAAAAAAATGTTTTATACTATTATTGTTGTTCAATTAATCATGTTAAGTGGCTTGGAATATGTTGGTATTGTTCATGTATGAATGTTATATTTATGGAAAAAGTCATAGTAACCTTTTATGCTTGGAATATCTAGGTTCTATTCATGAAAGAATATTATATTAACCTGTTATGTTAACTTATTGCTATTTTGTTTTGTTTGTGGTTTAAAGTTACACAATATAATGTATACAAACTATTATGTTAACTTAGATAGTTTGCTTAATCATGACGCATTTGACAGTTTTCATAATAAGACTTGGAATTTTTTTTAAAACTCGTTTGTATGTTGAATGAAAGATGAACTAGAAGTCATCTATGTTTTAAATTATTATTATGGTGGGAAATTTGTAACAAAACCTAATTTTGAATATATTAATGGGTTCATAGATAGATCTAATGTTGACCTTAATTTGCTTTCTTATTGGGAATTATTAGAGCATGTTAAGACATTTATGGTACACATTTAAGAAAGAGGAAGAGCCATATTTTTGTTATAGGGTCTATGGTAGTCAATTAAATGGAGTTGGGTTTGTGTTAGTTCACAATGATGTAACTGTGAATCAATTAGTTAAATAATTGACATAAAAATAGCAGTGTAGAAATATATATGGATAATAGAAGTAACGATGTAAAGGTTGGTAAGGGTATTGAAGATACTGGTTAGTGTATGAAAAATGTTGGTGAGGGTATTAAATATGGTTATTAGTGTAGTAATGAGGGTGTAAAGGCCTTAATAAGGGGTGATTGGTGTACAAAGGGTAATAAGGGTGAGGATGTTGACCTTGATACTAATAAAGGTGATGAAGAAGTGTTTTTACATAATGCGGAGCTAGGTGGGGACATTGATAATGAAGTAGAGGAAATTAGATATAATTTGAGAAGTAAGAAAAAAAAAAAGCAAATCTATGAGAGAGCGAGATGGTTTAGAGTCACAGAACAGTGTTAAAGGTTTATGTGAGGGGGATGATGGGTTAGGTCATACTATTGAGGGTAAGTCAGTTTTGTTAGATGATTTAGGGCTTAACGATAGAGGTAGTGATACTAATGGTAACATTGAGGATAAAGGAAATCGGTAGGTTCATGAGAGTGAATACATGTCATCATTTGACCTTGGGGAGTATAGGGATGTTGATCAGTCAGATGATGACATTAGGAAGTTAACAAAAAAGGGGTTGTGGGATGATGTATGATTCCTAATATGTCATTCCTATGTGGGAACAAGGGACGAAGTTTGAGGACAATAATCAATTTAAATAGGTAGTTAAAAAGTAAGCATTTTTAAAAAGTGTCCAGATTAGATTCAAGAAGAATGAACCAAACAGAACTAGGGTAGTTTGTTGGAATGGTGTCCATAGTTCTTGCATGCTAGCTATGATAGGAAGCAATATAACCCTGTGCATAAATGCTTTAGTAGTAATAAGAATATGCTACTTTCATGTATATTTACAAAGTTTTATAGGGATAGGATTATGGATGATCCAAAATTAAAAATTAAGACATTGAAAGATATATGTAAGAGGGAGTTAGGGGTTTATGCTAACTTCAATATGAGTTAAAGGGCTAGGAGGGTAGTGTTGATAGAGATAAAAAAAATGCATATGTAGATAAATTTGCCAATTTAGAGGGGTATGTTGTTGAACTAGTTGGAAGTAACCCTGGTAGTATTGTTTCTATTCAAATATATAAGCATGGTAGTGGTCAAATAATGTTTTATGAGATATTACGTCTATTTACAAGCAATAAAGGAAGGGTTCAAACAAGGAAGTAGACCTTTCTTAGGAATAGATGGATACTTCTTAAAAACTGAGAGAAAAATGGGAGTTCCTTATGGCAATTGGTAGAGATGCCAACAACCAAATGTGTCCACTTGCTTTGGTTATGATTGAAGGGGAATGTGCATCATCATGGAGGTGGTTCTTGAAGAAGGTAATGATTAATGTAGACCATCCAACTAGAGAAGGGATAACACTAATGATAGACTAGCAAAAGGAATATTCTTATATGTTTTAAGTCTTTTATTAATGATGAGTCATTTCTAAATTATCACATGGTTTAACAGGCTGCTTATTATGTTCATTTATTCTATGTAGCACTTAGTTAAATTTCTTTTTAAAGAATATCCAAAAACAAAGTATAGAATGTCTGCAAGACACATTTATGCTAACTGCTAGAAGACATGAAAGGGTATGTATACAAAAAGAAATACATTTCTAGAATGGTGTTAGAAGCACATATGTGGAAGAATTTAATGATAATTTGAAGTAGTTGGAGTCTCTAGGAAAGAAGTCTAAGAAACACTATTGGCCACTCCTGTCCATCATTGGACCAAGGCATACTTCAAAATAACATCCAAGTGTGCTATTGTAGGCAACAACCTAGAAAAGGCCTTTAATGGTTGGATTGTAAATGTAATATGCAAAACAATCATAAGCATGCTTAAAGAAATAAAGGTGATTGTAACACCCCTCGCCCGTATCCAATGCCGAAACAGGGTTTAAGGTGCTACCTAAATTAAACAATAATAGACGAACAAAACCGAGTCATAAATTTGTATTTCAATTTGAAAATTTCTTAAATTTCATCTTTAAGTCCCTAATATGGACTTATGAGGCCCAAAATATGCTTAGGAAGTGAATTGGGACTAAACCAGGAACTTTGGAAACCTTTCCTTGAAAATAGGGGCACACGCCCGTGTGGCCTAGGACATGCCCGTGTGGCCTGCCCGTGGGGCTCCCATGACCGTGGGGCCAGCCCATGGGCAAATTTATCTTATTCACACGACTGTGGGATTAGCCTGTGGGCGATTCTGACTTTCCCACATGGCCTGGGCACACGCCCATGTGACTTGGCCGTGTGAAAACCTGATTTTTCACCATTTTAAAGCAATTTTCACATATCAAACACCTCTAGTTCATGCTCAAAACATTGACTTGTAAATCTTGATCAAATAACATTCATTTATCCATTTCCTGTACTTAAACACAATTATACACTAATAGAATCCAACCTATTAATTATTTCAAGTCAAAACATATATATTTTATTTTCAAACACAAAACATCACATTCAACATACTTTACATACTTAATCATTTACACAATTACATTATCAAATCAACTCCTATACATGCCATGTAAATCAAAAAGTTGTTTAACAAAATCTACCGGAGTAAATCTGGATAGTGTGATCTTTGATGTAGATCCGATTCTCCGTATGTATATAAGTCAATCTACAAAACAAATATCACACACAAGTAAGCTTATATAAACTTAGTAAGCCCATAGGCATAAAAACTAATATCATACACAAATCTTACCAAATATTGTACACAATCATATATTTATTAGTTTAACTAATTCATCCTGCAAATCATAATTTCATTAATAAACTCATTTGGATAATTCCCATGTTACTATTCACAAATTTAACTCCCTTGGGCCCATTTCTCATTTATTTCCATTGTCAAATTAGGGAACAATAAAGGAATTGAGTGCTTCATTATCATATTGTCATAGTAAACTATGAAATTTCACATTGTCACACATCACACACTGAAGCCATAGCCCTGCCATGGTCTTACACGGATCACATATCATACCGATGCCATATCCCAGATATGGTCTTTTACGGAATCACATTATCACATCATACCGATGTCATAGCCCAGCTATGGTCTTATAGGGGAGTACGAATCACATTGTACCGATTCCATAGCCCTGTTATGGTCTTATATGGAAGCACATATCACATCTTTTCCGTCAAATCATTGTGGTCATAAAATGAAAGCACTCAAAACCATTGTTCCAACTAATTTGTTCTTTTAGTCACACATTATTTATTAATTAATACAATTTGTTAGTATTCATCTACAATAAAATACTTTAACAATCATAAGATTTTCATATCAATTATTGAACTTTGTCATATGAACTTACCTGGGCTAATTTTCAAAAGTCGTAGAAATTCAGGGACTATTCTTGAATTTTCTCCTTTTCACGATTCACTTCGTTTTCTTGATCTATAATTATAAAACCATTCCTTCATTAGCATCTATTTCAATTCCATTCTATTTCACAATTTATGCCCTTAAATTTTTAAAATTACACAATCACCCTAAACTTTTCAATTTTTACAATTTAGTCCCTGTTCAACTCATTCATCAATTAAACTAATTCATTTCAAATATCATTTTATCTAAACACAAAAAACTACTTCACAGACTTTGACATTCCAAGCTTCAGCACAAAACCCTAATTCTAACAACTTTCACAATTAGGTCTTAAAATAAATTTCTATGCAAATCTCTTCATAAAATCATCAAATAATAAAATTAAAACTTCAATTCCATGATAAATCATCATAAAATTTCAGCACTTATTCATGGGAACTTTCAAAATTACCCATGAAATCAAAAACTAATGAATTAAACAAGTGGACCTAGTTGTAAAAATCTTAAAAACACAAAAATTACAAGAAATAATCAAGAGTTGAACTTACATACTGTAGAATAGAAAAACCAGCTTCTTAAGAGCTCTCTAATGGTGTTTTAAGCTGATGAAACTTTTAAATTTTTACCCTATTTCCAATTTTTCCCTATTAAATTTTAGCTTCTTAAGAACTTACATCATATTTAACTATTAAATTTTTACCCTATTTCCAATTTTTCCCCTTGTTCACACTTGATGTTTATTTTTTTTGCACACACATTCCGTCCAGCCCAATAATAGGTGTTTAATTGCCTATTTATTTCTCCTTTAATTATTACTAGAGCTATTTAATCACATCTCATAATTTTGCACTTAATTCAATTTAGTTCTTTTTACCCAATTAACTACCGAAACCTTAAAATTTCTTGACGAAACTTTAATACTAACTTATTAACACTCCATAAATATTTATAAAAATATTTATGGCTCGGTTTATGAATTCGAGGTCTCGATACCTCATTTTTATCCCATTTTATATACAACTTCCTTTAATTCATAATTTCACTAATTCAAAATTATTTCTAAAACCACACTTAACATTTTCTTACTAATATCTAAACTCACATGTCAGATTTAGTGATTTCAAATCACTGTTCTGATATCACTTAAATTTGGGCCGTTACAGTGATGATGATGACAAGGATGATTGTAAAGAGGAAATGGGTAGACAAATGGAAGACCAACATCTCATTAGTGGCTTCTAAAACACCCCGTGCCCGACTCGAACTCCGGATTTGAGTATGGAGCGTCACAGGTTGATTCAATCTAAAAACACGTCTATTTACTTTTTCTTTCTAGAAAAGAATATTATCCATATTAGTGGATACCCTCTCTATCAAAGCGATACTCCTTTAATCTAAGTTCACCTATATTTGGAAGCAAGATTTTAGTGTAATAATCCGCCACATTTAAAGAATTAATTATTCTTGGATTTCCCTTTTTCGGCTACTAAATTTACATCTATAAATCATAAATATTGTTATGCCGTCAAGGCTTCTATTAAACATTCAACGTTTCCAAAATTACATTCAATACAAATTAAAATTCTCAACTTGGTAGTTTCTAACAAGTAACCTAACACCCTTAGCAAATACATGTTAACCCCCAAAATTAAGAAGGCTTACAAATAGCCATAGATCTGGGTGTGTCATTTCAATCACCACGCTTAACTTAGGAACCTAAAAGGAAGAAGAAATTGGGTATGTTCATAATGTTCATAAGAACTTAGTAAGTTCATGGGAAGGTCAATATCAGACGTTACAAAAATAAAACAAGGACTTGTCTAGTTCGCCACAGTTGGTGGATACAATACTTAGGTTTTCAATTCAACTAGAGGATAATACCGCAATTCAATTCAACCTATTAACGAACAAGACCAGTTTCTATATTCACATATGACAATCATGGGAACATCTGCTCCGTGAATGCCCTACTTGTGTGGTTTACCCTCTATGATAGACATACTTACTATTCATGCACTCATGCAACGTGCAATACCACATGCACCTTTCTTCTACGTACTCCCTTCCTTATGCTAGCTTTTGATCCTCGGTTCTAAAAGAACCTAATTTTTCATGTACCTTCAAGTCTGCTCATCTGAGCTATATGACAACATGTCCTTCGTATCCTCCTAACTCCCCTCATTGTATGAACACACAAGTGTTCTCTTGCAAGGTCGAGTTTTTTCCAATCACGGTTTGCAACAAATGCTATACTAGAGACAAATTGTATTTTTATGTGTCTTATTTATCATTATATACAACATACCTCTGACACCTCCTTACACTCATCTGGATATGAAGCTTGTACACCAAGGAAGGAGTACTCATACTGTATATATCCAGGTTTTCTGGGCCTGTTTAACCAAAATTAACCATGTATGCATTGACTCTTTGAATGAGACTTCTTAGACATATACATCAGAAATGAATGACTAAGCGACTTACCTAGTTGTATAGAGTTTAAGAGTAAATGAATGAAAACATATACCAGGCATAGGGTACAGAGGAACTTACCAAGATACTTACTTAAAGCTTTATCTACTCTACTGGTTCTTTTCCTTTATCACGGGGAATTTCTCTTATTTTTTAGCTAAATAAAAAAAAAACTTATTTAATCATAAAAACAACCAAAAACTTAAGATACAATAAGAATCTATAAGCATCTAAACGATTTCTGGATAGGAGTTTCCTTTCTACCCAGTATTCAAAGAAATCCTACCAATCATTTCTTATGTTAGTCTCTATCTATCTGGAAAAACTTAAAGTAAGGTTTAAGAATTTACCTGTAGACAACTAGAACAGAAGTTCTCCTAACTTTTGCAGTTAAGAGAAGATGAATCAGAAATATTCTCTCTACTACTATGCTAACCTATTTATAGCTAACCCACGTCCAAATCCCGATCGGAATTATCTCTAATCATTACTTTTTCTCACACGCTTCCATTAATTAATCACATCCTATGAGACTTTACAAGTGTCCTAATTACCTAAACGTTGTCTCACGAGGATGTCAAATGGTTTAAACGTATCCTACAAGCCATCGTACTTACTCAAGTAATGATACTAAAACACGGGTAGTGATCTTATTAGCAGGAAAGTCTGCCTAATAAGGTCTTCACCCTGACTATAGCCTCCCTATCGCTAGGATTGGTATTTCGCAGAACTGGTGAAGTTCTTCATAGCTCTCCACCACGAAGTTATCAAACCGATCCAGTTCACTTAACCAAGGTGTGACAGCTCCGTAGAAGTTGGATAAGAACATGGATACATCAACCCATTTTAGCTTAGCTTGGAATGGTGATATATGATTTGAGGTCATTCATGGGGAAGACCAACACATTGTTGATATGAAGCTGCTTAAATTTACATGCAAGGATAGGAATTGACTGGGATTTCCTACTGCCATGCAATTTGTGCAATGTACCATAACAACCTAAACCCTCAAGAGTTTGTATCTGAATGGTACACTAAATACAAGTATCTTGCAGTTACAATCAAGTGTTGCAACATGCTTGAGGGAATTTTGTTTTTGGCTAAGGACAAATGATCTAATATTACCTCTAGAAGTTAAGGTGCTTCCTAGGAAGCCTAAGAAGAAAATAAAAAAAAAGGCCAAAGATGAATCAGTGAAAAGGAAGCCTAATAAAAAGTGGGGAGGTAGACACTGCAAGGGTTGTAGTAAGGTCGACCATAACATCAAACGTGTCCAACTAGATCCAACCTAAGGCACACTTCAAAACAGGTAAATAACTCAATTTTGGATTTCAAAATTCATTTTTGGAAATGGTGATGCTTTTTACAAACCATTTATTCATTGCGACTAGCAAAATAGTTCACAGTTCACAATAGGTAGTTGTTTAAGGGTTGTTAGACCAAATCCCAATTCGAAAAAGGTGAACAACTCACTCATTATAATTTCATATTTATTAACCAAATTAACTGAAATCATAAAAGTCTTAGGCGTTAATCGAACCAAATTTTTTTCAAAATCTTTTAACTGACTAATATAATTTCAATTAATTTGGACGATTAACCGAATTAAGCGAAATTGTAACATTTTTTTTTTGTTTTGTTCAAATAAGTTTGGAACATTAAAAAATACCATTGTAATGTTATTTTTCTTTGCATTTAATTAAAAAAAAAGGAAATCAAAAGCAACAAATAACAC
The DNA here is from genome assembly GCF_025698485.1 of Gossypium arboreum. NCBI lineage: Eukaryota > Viridiplantae > Streptophyta > Magnoliopsida > Malvales > Malvaceae > Gossypium > Gossypium arboreum. The sequence continues at coordinate 3,474,694 of NC_069076.1, forward strand.
AATAACAACACTAATTTAAAATCATTATAACAAACATTGCATTAAAAACAAAAAAAGTTTGAGACTTGAATGATGAAATGAAAAAGAAAAGATTCAAAGAAGTCGAGAAAAATAGAAGATGGCTTGGTATCAAGCGGTGTCTATCTAGACATTATTTTGAGTTTGGTGATGGAGAGAAAAAAAAAGTTTAGGGCTTCTTTCTTTTATATTTCTATTATCATTTTATGTCCATTATAATAATTTGTATAAATCCAATTAGTTTGAAGTCCGTTCTTTAGTTTTTTATATTGGGCTTATTTAATATATTAGACATATAATATTTTATTGATAATAATTTTGGTTAATAGATTAATTTGGTTAATTATTTAATTTTGAATCGAATTAACCGTTAATTGAAATTTTAAAAAACTCTTAACTGATTCTTAATCGAATTAGATTTGGTGGCTGACCAATTAATCAAAATAATTCAATTTGGGTGTTTATTTCGATTAAAATTGAATTATACACACCCTTAATATTAAAACCTAGAAGCTTTAACATCCCAAGTTTTATTCTCACTCTTGTGAACTATTTGTGGATTCTTCATCCATATTTCATTAGGTTTTTTGTCTCATTACATGTGGACCACATATAAATTTATTTTGACTTAGGTCTAAGTATATTTTGGTTAACCGTTTAATTATACTTTACAATAATTATTTTTGATTATAATTATTTGGATGTATCTTTTGTAATTGTTACTATGCTTAAAATATGCTTATATTAGAATATAGGATAAACTACAAGTATAGTCACTCAACTATTAATTTTCTTTTATTTAGTTACTCAATTTTTGAAATTAAATATTTCATTTACTCTTCTGTTATTTGTGTTAGATGAGTGATGAAAAGTTGACGTGGGCTTTTTTTATTGGTCTAATAAAAATTTACCCTTCAAATTTTATATATTCTAGCAATTTAATCCTAAGTTTAAAAAAATCAATAAATTTAACTCTTAACATTAACAAAATTATTTAATTTAGTTCTAAATCTAAGTTTCAAAAAGAAAAAGAAAAGAAAATATCTAAAAATTTAGTTTTGGATAAAATTATTTAAAAATCTAAAAGTATAAATAAAACCAAAACATATGTATTAAAAAAATAAAAAAGGAAAAAAAGGAAAAAAAATATTAAATGATTCAAAAGAAATGAACATGAAATGCATTGATGGATATGAGAGACACATGAAGTCAGATATCTTATGGGACATGGAATAAACAAAGTTATCTCCATTAATTCAATTTAGCTCGTATTTTCAATTCTTAAACTAGATTTTTTGGGACTTCGGTTGTTTGGCCAACATACTTCGACTACTCAAGTTTGAAATTTATTGATTACATATCCGAGCCGAAAAAATAAGGTGAAAAAAACTTTTTAAAATTTTTCATTTCATGAAAGATTTCATATTATATTATTTTCTTTACTCAAAGATTGCATATTTTTATGATAAGAAAAAAATCAAAATAAGTAACAATTTAAAATTGTTAATTTTTTAGAGGAGTTTAATTAAATAATATGATATTGATCTAAAATATGGCACTTAGTTAGATTTAAGCCAACTTGATTTTTTATCATATTCACCAATGTGACATTAGTTTAAAATAAGTAAAATACGAATAATGTTAAATCCTCTTCTTGTTCAACGAGTTTTGGAGGCATGTTAAGAAATATTTAAAAAATATTTTTTTTTTTTTTTTATTATGAAATTTCTAGAATTAGAACTAAACTGTCAAACTTTGTAATTGTTGAGGTTAAATTTATTGAATTAAAATGTGAACTACAATAACAAATTTTGTAAACATTTAGGATTATATTTGTTGAATTTTTAGATATAAGATCAATTTGATAGAATTTGTAAAGATTAGAAGGTTAAATTTGTTATTATTATATGTGGTCCTTAAGTACTAGGTTCCAATCCCACCATGTGTGGGTATACAACCAAAATTTGAGCTGAATATATATTACAATCTCTAGATAAGTACTTTGATTCTTCTATTTGGTGGATTATCTTGGATTAATGCAAATTACTTCAAGAGTTGTCGAGACTTCATCTTGAAATTGGGTTTGAAGAGATGTTTACTTGATAATTAAATTTGATTTATATTCAAGGGACTTTGGGACTCAATCTTGAATAAAATGTTACTTGATCTTGAAAATTTATTTGGAGAGAGTTTGGATCTAAATATCTTTGAGAGTTAACCTTAGATGAATGATTCTACTTCAAGAGTTTTAAAGATTTGATCTTGGACAGTTGAGTCAACTTCAAAGATCTTTTGGACTATAGATCAGGAATTATCCTTTTCTATAGTACCAATAATTTGAGTAAAAAAAAGTTTTCAATGAATGCAAACTCTACACCTGAAGTAATCCATAAATATTTAAAATTTTTATTTATTATTTGTATTATATAAAAAATATTATTCAAACAATTGAAAAAAAAATTAAGGGATCTAAAATGCGCCGGGTGCGTAGACAAATAAAGCAGCCCAAGGCCTGCGCAGGTTATAAAAAGTTACGCCGCGCCCATTTTTGTCAGATTAATAACCAAAAACAAAAGAGCAGACTAAATGTTGCAGAGAGATTTGGATTCTGTCTTTGTTGAAATTCGCTCCTTTCAACTCTCCATTAACCTTTGATCTTCTGAATTTTGTTCTACTCACTTTTTTCCTACATCTACTATTTCAATTCTTTGTTGAATCTCGTGTCAATTTGAAAAAGATTTGATTTTCAACGAGTTCAACTATCCATGTCGTCAGATATTAGCTAGACTTCTCTGCCATATTTTCCGCCGTCTGTAGTTTTTCACTTGATCTTCAACTACTCGAAAATATTCTCGTTCTAATCCAAAGAAAAGATGGCTAAATGCAGTAACGTCTTCAACGGACTTAATTGCGACGAGAGTTTCATGATTGATCTCTCGAGTTTGATCTTGTAATTGGCATCTGCGACCAAACCATTTGAAAGATCTTTTTTTTTTCTGTTTTTGTTATTGGGAGTAGAGGAATGGGAACGGATAGTTTGTTACTGCCAACGGTTGGACCTCCAATTAAACCGCGAGCGGGGTTGAGGAGAAAACAGGCTGGAAGAGGCTCTTACAGAGGAAGCTAGGGGCTTTATTGCGAACAAAAAATAGGTTGGGGGTGATTTTGATTGAAAATTTGTTGCTTTTAGTTGGAGTTTGGGGAGGGGGAGTTTGAACAAAATAAAAAGTTGGGTTTCTTTTTTTTCTTTGAGGAGAGATAGGGATGGGTAGCAGTACAACTAGCAGTGGATTGTACCAGATACTCAGAAGTCTCTGTCTCAATACTGAGTGGAAATACGCCGTTTTTTGGAAGCTTAAGCATCGAGCTCGAATGTCAGTAAACTGCTTCTTTCTGACCTTTTTTGTTTCTTTTTATTTGATCCCCATTTTCTTTCAATTGATTGATTTGCAGTATCTTGTTTTTAGCGTAGTTTACAAAAAAAGCTTAATGAACATTTTGTCGTGTCCCTTGAGGTCACCTAATTCTGAGTAGGCATGTTATTTAGGGTAGGATGGAATGATCTTTTTTTCCCTTTAAATTTTCAATTTTTATGATTAAAGCATAGAATGTTGGTTTCATTATTTGTTTATTATCCTAAATAAAATGTTATTTAGGTTAGGATGGAATGGCTTTGACCCCTAGAAATCTCCCAACTCTTCAGAAGTTCTTGAAATTGACATATTTGCTTTTAGGGTTATCTTGGGTTCCCCTCCCCCTTTTCACTAATTAGAAACACAATAAGTGGACAAAAATACCAATTGGTTATTTAGGGATTTCCTTTTATGGCGTTCCTTTTAAGTACTAAGATTTTCAGGAGTGAGTTAATCTCTCTGTTTTACCTTTAATTTTGTGGAATGTTATGATGGCCTTGGTGAACATGGGTTGATGTCTTTGCTAAATCTCATTCTTAGTATTGACTTGTTGCAGGGTGCTGACTTTGGAGGATGCATACTACGACAATCATGACCAACGTGATCCTTCTGAGAATAACTGTTTCCGAGATACATTACAAAACTTGCACACAGGATGTTATTCACATGACCCCCTTGGTTTAGCAGTGGCAAATATGTCTTATCATGTATATTCGCTAGGGGAAGGGTATGACTCAATTCACTGATAAATATATTGTTCAGCGTTTGGTATGTGTTTTTGGATGAAATTTATACATATCTTAGATATGTCTAAAATTTATACTGCAATAGTTTGAAAAATATGGTACCAGGATGCAATGGGTTGAAAATAGTGTGTTAAGATATGTAGAAATCTTTGATATTGATTTAGGATTACAATAGGCTGAAATTTAGGTAATTAGTAGATTACCTTTCCTTTTTATGTATAGTTTATTTTCTCTATGTTTGAGGGTAAAGTATGATAAATACATTCGGATTTTCTCTCTTTTTCTCCTTTTCTTTTCTTCCTCTCTTTTCCTCTCACGGCAGCAGCCACTCTTTTTTTGTTCTCTTTCTTTCTTGTCAAATTAACATGGGGTCTTATAACCCCTTCAATCCTATTGCATCTCTTTTTTATTTATCACATCTCCCTCCTTTAAGTATGTACTAATGAAACAATCTCGGTTTATGAAACTCTTGTTTTAATTTTAATTGTGATTATGATAAGAATCAAATTTCTGAATTTGAAAAGAAGCGGGTAATAAACGAGTACATGTAGCTTATGCAACAATTCCCATTAGTATTCATTGCTTGTTTTTACAGGATTGTTGGACAGGTGGCAGTTTCTGGAAAGCATCAGTGGATATTTGCGGATGAGCATGTTAACAGCTCCTGTTCATCATTTGAGGTAAGGAGCTTCACCAAGCGCTGATATCAAACATACTGTTTCAGAGTTGATTTTGTTTTCAATACTCGCATACTCTGTTTTCTGCCTTAATTTTGTTTTAATTTCAGTTCTGTGATGGTTGGCAAAGTCAATTTGAAGCAGGGATCAGGGTATGCATACTTTTAATCCGATCTAAAGAATAGCTAGAGTTCAATGTATTTGACTTGTGAATTGTGATGAACTGATGATTACCGTATTTCAACACATGGAAGTCAACAACTGATTTTTTTTTTTCTTGGACAAAGGTCAAAATTTTGGTAGAGCTTGCATTTTGAGTGAAGGCATTAAATTCCACTTCACTTTTACAATTCATTAGGCTTATTTATTTGACCTTAGCATAAAGTGAATATAAGTTTCGGCTCTTTTAACTTGTATTCTGGGTGTTCGGAAGTAAATGTCTTTCCTAGTGTTTTCTGCAACTGTCTTTTGCCTGAAGTGTATTTCCATTCCATATATATATGGTTATGCTATTAATAGAGGTATTTCTCATTTTGCCTTGTAGACCATTGTTGTTGTTGCTGTTGTTCCACAGGGAGTTGTGCAGCTTGGCTCCTTAAATAAAGTAAGATGAGTTCCAATTATTTTGGTGCTTTCTACTTTATGAATGTTTGTCTAGGTCTTCACTTTAAGTTGATGTTTGTGCAACTTCATTTTGGGGTTTTGGGATGGATATCTTTGACCTCCTAAGATTTTTGTTTTATACAAAAACATCTTGCTTGCTTGAACTTTTTGGTAGTGTCAATGAAGTAGTTGACTTCTGAAAAATTAATATTTTTGTGGCTGGCTTTGTCGATGTAATTTCGATACATTTTCTCCAGCATTTTTGTTACTGCTTGAATTCTTTTGCTTCTGAATTCTGAACTCTATATTTTTGTTTATACTGGATGAAGCACTGAAAAGTATGGGTACGAAAACTCATGCCTTATTTGTAAAATGTGTTTTTAACATGATAAATAGTTACTAAAGTATGTTTTAATATGGTCATGTCCTAGAAGCCTTTTCTGGATTTGAAATTTATCATCATTGGCAAAAGAGTCTGTTGCGTTTTGCTCTAGTTCTTTGAGCTCATAATCTAGACAGCATTATAGTAAAAAAGTTTTATTTATCTGAATGGAGCAGGTATTTGAGGATGTGAAGCTTGTGAGTCACATCAGAGATGTATTTTTTGCTCTTCAAGATTCTTCTGTAGGGCATATTGCCAAGCCTATAGAATGTAGCATGAAGAGTTCAGTTTTTGAGGTATAATTCTCTTTCACCCCCATTTTGTGTATCAGCATGTCTACATGCATGCAGCCTTGCACAAAACTACATATGAATTTACTTATGGTATTAATATTTTTGGATCTTTGTTTTGCAGCCCAGATTACATACAAAACTATTAGATTCAGAAATTATTTCTTTAGATAAAGCTGTAGACAAAGAAGGGCCAGATTTTTTGTTGCCTGAGTTTTCACTTCACCAAAAATGCAGTGATAGTTCATTTGTTTTTCCACTGTCCAGTAATCCTCAGAAAGGGCTTGAGCTATCCGCAGCAGGGCGTGATGAGAGTGCTAAATTGCTGACACCAAGATCAAATGTTTCCAACTTGGAGCATCTAAATCAGTTGGGGAGGAATCTGATAAACAATGTGGTATGCAAAGGGGAGAGTAGTGGGTGGAAAAGTGCACGAATAGGACCAGAAAATGTTTACACAAGCCATCCTGTTGTGGGTAGTACAAATTTATTTAATGTTACAATTCAAGCTGAACAGTCTGGAGCTGAACGTACATGCGGCTCAAACTTCCTTCAACCTGCAATTAGTGATACTGTTAAGTTGGGTGGTTTGAATTCTTATCAAAATGAAGTGTTGGACATTCCTGAATCTTCAGATGTAAAATTTCAAAAGGACCTGAAGTTTGGGAATCTAAATGATTTAAGTGACTTGGACTCTATAAACACTTCCTCAAAGTTTTCTGCTGGTTATGAGCTTTTCGAAGCACTTGGACCAGCTTTTCTGAGAAAGAGTATCTATACTGATTGGCAGGTAGAGAAAACAGAAGCTGGAATTGAAATGCTAGAGGGGATGAGCAGCAGCCAATTAACTTTCGAATCTGGTTCAGAGAATCTCCTAGAAGCTGTAGTGGCAAATGTTTGCCATAGCGGCAGTGATATCAAATGTGAGAGATCATTTTGCAGATCAGCACCATCATTGGTGACTACTGTAAATACACCTGAGCTTTCAAGCCAAACAAATTTTACTATTAATTCAGCAGGTTATTCAATTAATCAGTCTTCTCTAGTGGAAAATAACACACAGCAATTCCTGAATTCGTCAAAGTTATGTGGTGCAATTTCTTCAAATGGGTTTTCTTCTGCTGGCCCTAGCAACTGCAGTGAGCAGTTAGAGAGGTCTTCAGAGCCAGCTAAGAACAATAAAAAGAGGGCTAGACCTGGTGAAAATCCCAGGCCTAGGCCAAGGGACAGACAACTCATTCAAGATCGTATTAAGGAGCTAAGGGAGCTTGTGCCAAATGGAGCAAAGGTAAATTTCTTGCTGTTCAGACGAGTCTTGGATTTTGATAATTTCCTTTTCCATCCTTACAAATGTCACTCTGCTAAAATTTCAAGAAAAATATGCAGTGCAGTATTGATTCATTGCTGGAGCGCACAATCAAGCACATGGTCTTTCTGCAAGGCATCACAAAGCATGCTGACAAGCTCAGTAAATGTGCTGAATCAAAGGTATTGGCCCAGGCAGTTTACTGGTTAACGATCGTTTTTGCTCATATATTAATGAAGATCTCAATGCTCTGTTTGAGTATTGGGGGTAATGAATTAAATGATCTCATTTGAGTTCTATTGGAATTATTTTGTTGGGGGGGGGGTGCTTTACCATTGGGCTTGTAGGCATATATATGTTTGTCATGAAAGGGCAACATAATTACTGTACACCCGCTGAAATAAAGTATTGTCACAGATTTTTGAGCCCCTCTTACTGCAAAACTCGTTTCAAGTTGTCATAAATAATTAGATGTAGTGGAAAAGCTTACCTATTGGAAGGGCCTACCATGTTTTCTTCTATCATACATCTTACTGCTGATTTTGTAGATGCATCACAAGGGAGCTGGCATGCTTGGATCATCCAATTATGAACAAGGTTCAAGCTGGGCAGTGGAAGTGGGAAGCCATCTAAAAGTTTGCTCAATAGTAGTGGAGAATATAAACAAAAATGGGCAGATGCTTGTAGAGGTATGTACAGAGTCTGTGTAGGTTCATGATATTGTTCCAGTTGACTTGATTATTAGTTATTGTTTACTAAGTTTATGATTTCATTGGTGGGTTCAGTGCTTGATGTATGTTATTATTTCACTGGTTATAGTTATTGGTTGACTCGCTGCTTACGGTATTTTAGTTTAGGATATTTGTTCATTATTTCACCTGACTGAAAGAAAAGTAAGAAGACTTGTATAACAAATAGGGAATGAGATTTTATATCCGAATCAAGACTTCACTTGTTACTTTTTTAAATTGGTTTTAATGTTATTTTAGTTTATCCATGCAGCTGTTGTGTGAGGAATGTAGTCATTTTCTTGAGATAGCGGAGGCCATCAGGAGCTTGGGCCTTACAATTTTAAAGGGGGTTACAGAAGCACATGGTGAGAAGACTTGGATATGTTTCGTGGTTGAGGTAGGATTTACTTTCCAGGTTGAGTTCTGGCATTTTATGACATATGCATCAATTTAATTTCCTGTCTATATGATCATTTGGGCATCTTAATTTCCACATTTATTAGTTTAGTATTTGCTAGCCTCAATGTCCAAGCTTTTCTTGTAAATTTATATGTTGAAAAAGTTAGATCTCCTACATGCTGGATGCTGAAGATTGATTTCAAAATTGTATGCATTCGTGGAAGGAACTTGTATAAATGAGTAGAATAGAAAACAAGGGGACATTTTCAACATTTTGTGTTGTGTCCTTTTGCCTTTGCATTTGAGGCTGTGTGTTCCATTGGTTATGTGCCTGCCCAAAACATACTCATTGGCTGCTAATGGTACATGCCAATGACTTCTATTGATATTTATGATATATATTGAATCTGTTATAAGATATATCTCCCCCATGCACGTATGAACTAAATTTTAAGTGCCAAAAGAGTTCAGTTCTTTAATCCTCTTTCAACTTTGTTCCCCGTTTTATAAACTAATTCCAATTATTTAAAAATTACAGGGACAGAACAGAGTTATGCATAGAATGGATATCTTATGGTCGCTTGTGCAAATTCTGCAATCCAAGGCTACAAGCTAGCTGCAATGGCTTGTCAACTCTTGGAAGTAGTAACATTGGCTGTTAGTGTAACATATTGTGCGTGTTTTGAGATTTTAGATTGGCTTTATGGTTTTTGGACCTAGTCTTTGCCCTCCAGCCCCTAAAAGAATATCTAAATTAGGGGAAAAGAAGAGAAGGCATACTTACGAAACATTTACTGAAGATTATTTTTGCTTTTGTTCTTCATGGTTTGTGGAAATGCCATCTACCATTTTCTTTTCTCCTTTCCCAATTTATATTAGACATCATCAGCTATTTGCAAGTTCTGATAATGATCCAATCTCGGGTGCCTTAAGCTGGATATTTTCCAGCAGTTTCTACTTTAAACTTTGGTTCTTTACTTATGAACATGTAGATTCAACATTCACCATTAATGCAGCAACTGCACATGAGAAAGAGGAAATTGGATATCATAGAGTGTTATTAGCTAAGTTAACAGACTACTTTACATCCGTGCTTCTTAAAATGATGGTTAAGTAGTATAATTGCATTGTAAGTTGAAGTGAGGAAGACTTGAGTTTCCGTCCAGACCTTTGGCTCTGAAATAGGCCATGTATTCAGTAACATGAGTTTCCCGATATATAGGTGGATTACTTTCTGTCAGAAGCTCTCTTATTGGTCCATATGGTTTATGTTTATTTTCCGTGCTTGGATAGAAAAAACAGGCCACTGATACCCTTGGTGCTTGTCCTGCTAGCACCCTATGCTCCACACTTTTGAATTTGTCATTTGTGATGAGCTAGTAAAGGAAAAGGAAGAGAAATCTAGTTTGTCATTCTAGATTGGAGAGGAAAAAGAGCTTGCATTTACATATGCATATTTTTGCATTTATTAGGTATAAGAATCACTTTGTAGTGATAATTATAAGACTATACCTGAATGAAGTCGCCAATGTTAATCACAAAAGCGCCTGGAAGAGGAGGAACATCAATCCAGTTACTCTGATGAAGAACTTGGAGGCCTCTGTTATCGTCTTGAAGGAGAATGGTCAGGAAAGATGGGTCCGAATGCTTGGTTGCACCCAGCGTTAATTCTGGCTCAGGGCAAGCAGGATAGTAGTGGCACACAAGCGATTCGGTTTCCATGCACCCTATGCTGGCGAGGTAGTCACTGTGAAGCCCCAAAGTCTCCGATAGAAGTTCAGCCAATGTCGTTCTTAGCTCAATCACGTGTTTTATGTATTCACTTACAGCCTCCCTGAAAATGTTTTTTTTCAAGAATTTTTTAAGTTTGCATCTGTTATTACACTCTTGGTGGTTAAATTGCATTTGTTACAGTAGTACCTGCATATTGGAGGAAAAAGTTGGGGGTCAAGTTGGCCATCATGAAAATCAAATGCTATTGAATCCCTCCAATTTGCAGCTCCTTTGTTTACAAGGAGATCTCCATTGCAGAAATACCTAACAGGTTGCTGCTTATAATTCCTGGAGTACCATTTCATCTTCACATCCTTTGGTTGCTCATGAAATCGGCGTACGGCTTCAACCATGTTGTCCATAATGCCAACAGGAACTCCATGGTTAACCACTTGAAAGAAACCCCATGTTTCTGATGCTGCTAAGATTCCATCCAATATCTCCTTCCGTCGTTGGCCACCTTCGTAGCCTTCCAGATCTATCACCGGAACTTGGAAACAAACTTCACTACTACTGGTAGTATAGTTTAGGAGGCTTTCAGGGCGATGGATGAAGAACTTGGGAATCTTGACAGCACCAGAGTCAACAAGTCCTTTAACCCCAGCTTTTGTTTCATCAAAGTCCTTGACTTCCTTTGCTCTGTCATAACTTGAATCTTCTTCAGAAATCACCTTCAGCTCCATGTCCACAGATAGTACCTGGAAATTGGAAGAGAAATAATGTTAAGCAGAAGCGAAGAAGAGGACCAAAGACGCTTAGACTGAATGAAAAAGAATGGTGTTTAAAAGGGGCACTAAGAAGTGACCATTCATGCATACAATTACGAAGATGCTTAGTTGAATGAACAAATACCTTTGAAATTTAAACAAACTTGGCATGAGAACTGAGCCACTACTACTACTATTATAATAAAATACTGAAAGGAAAGGAGCAGTGGAAATTTATTTAATTTTCACAGTAGGCAAACTAGCGAGATATCCGCATAAGGCATTTCCTTGAAACTCGCACAATCTTTCGTGAGCAGGGTTTAAACAAATAATAAAAATTGTGTATATCTGGCCTTTTCCCAGAATAGAAACACTTCCCCTTCACAGGTTTGGCCTCATATATATAGATTCTGCAGGAAAAAAGAAATGGCATTTTCAATCAAGACAGACATAATTGTTGGCTCTTTTGTCCTGAATGAGCATCTCACATAAAAGCATATAAATATTATAATATGAAAATGAGAAAATGGAGAATGTAATAGCGCAGGCTTTGACTTACTATTGTGAATGAGTTGAGTCCAATACCAAACGACAATTTATAGGCTACATGAATTCAACTTTTATGTGCTTGTAGGAACTGCAGATAAATATTACAATCTTTCTTGCACAAAAGTACTATAACATTATTGTTATCTGTTTTTTCTGAGGGTTTCTAGCGTTGAAACAATTGCTAGAAAGCATTTTGTTGATGAGATTATCAATAAGAGAGAAGATAAGGGGGAGGATGTGATGAGCTGAGGAAAGCCGGTTCACGTTAGCAGCGCGGAGAGCCGATGGTGGTGTATGAAGGTAGGAAGGAGGCTGAGGACTATAGGTATGCTATGTATGCTTAAGAGTCAATCCCCTTTTCTTCATGCTAAATGGTATATACAGTGAAGGTCTCATACTTGGAAGTGTTGACGTGTTAAACCTGCTATCAATAAGTTATCCTTGCGGAGTGCATAGGGGGATATACGTGATGGGCCTCATTCTGTCAATTCTTTTGAGTTGTGGTATAAAGTTGTTACATTCAAGTAGGGTTTGGTGGCCTAAAGGGCATGTTCACAGTAGGAGTGTTCACACCAAAAAAGCGAGTACCTTGAGGAATAGTGGCTTGTTCATAAAGACGGATGGATAAGATCTTTCTGAAGAGAACGGACAATTTATTTGCAAAGACGATTGAGCCGAACCCTTTTGAGAAAATTGGGAGGTTGGATGAAAGTAGGCCTTCCGGGATGTTGTTCATTCGATGACTAGCTGAACAATTATTTTTATTATCGTAAAAGTATACAATTTAATTCCAACCCCTCAACAATTATTTTTTCCTTTTTAGCTTAGCCCTTGAGTAGAGGGTTGCTTGTGAACACTTCTCAGATAGCTTGTTACATTGTCACATATCCGAAGGTATAACACATTTCATTCCATTTTCTATTTTTTTCCTGTTAGAATTAAGTGACCCAAATTCTTATTTAAATAAAATACGATGGAAAATAAAATAAAAGTAAAATCCATATAGAACTAGACTTCTTTTATTTTATTTTAGAATAAGGTTTTTTAAACCTTATTAAACTCCATCTATTTTATATTGATTAGGATAAGGTGTTTCAATCCTACTAGAATATGGCTTTGCAAGCCTATAAATAGACATAGTCTATTCCTCTTGTATTTGAGTAAAAAAAATTTTCGACATAGTGAATTTTCTTCTCCTCTGCCCGTGGTTTTTTTCCCGAAAGGGTTTCCACGTAAAATTTATGTGTTCTTTATTTTTATTTATTTTATTCTATTTTATTTTTCACAAATTGGTATCAGAGCTTCCGGGTTATTCATATCGATCACGGTAATGGCGTCTTTGAAGTATGAAATTCATTGTTGGATCGCAACACCGATTTGCGTTGTGGCAAATTAAGATGCAAGCGCTTCTTGCACGATGGATCTAGAGGATGCCCTGCTAGGATAGATAAGATGCCTTCGACATTAACAGATGAAGAGAAGAAGCGTAAGGATCGAAAGGCATTAACACAATTACATCTCGCATTTGTCCAACGAAATTTTGCGGATGTCATGAAAGAGAAAACTGTCATTGCATTATGGAAGAGGCTAGAACAAATATGTATGTCGAAAACTCTAACAAGCAAGTTGCATATGAAGCGGCGTCTTTATGCTCATCGTTTGGAGGAAGGTGCGTCAGACACGAACACTTAATGTGTTTAAAGAAATTCTCTCAAACTTGGAGGCCATGGAGGTTCAAGATGATAAGGAAGATCTAGGGTTGATTCTACTTTGTTCGTTGCCCCGTCTTATTCAACCTTTAGAGACACGATTTTATATAGCCATGAGTCTCTCACAGTTGATGAGGTTTATGATTCTTTAACCTCGTATGATAAGATGAAGCATCTTGTGGTTAAACCCAACTCTCAGGGAGAGGGTCTCATTGTTCGTGGGAGACAAGACCGGAATGTTGATGATGATCGTGGTAGAACACAGGAACGGAATCCTCGTGGTAAATCTAAGGGTAGATCGAAATCTTCAAACAGAGGTAAAACTTGCAACTTCGCAAGAAGAAAGGGCACATTAAATCTGAAAAGCTATAAGCTACAAAATAAGATTAAAAGGAGGCTGCGAATCAAAAGGGAAAACAACGAAAATTCGATGAAGTGATGTTGTAGAAGACTACAATGATGGTGAACTTCTAGTTGCTTCATCAATGATTCTAAAGTAAGCGAGGAGTGGATACTTGATTCAGTCTGCACTTTCCACATGAGTCCCAATCGGGATTGGTTTACAACTTATGAAACAATGTCTCAAGGTGTTGTTTTGATGGGAAATAATGCTTCATGTAAAATCGCAGTGTTGGAACAATTAAAGTTAAGATGTTTGATGGAGTTGTCGAACACTTAGTGACGTGCGGCATGTTCCGAATTGAAAAGAAATTTAATTTCCTTGAGTACTCTTGATTCAAAAGGGCATGATACACAAACCGAAAGCGGGTTTTAAAATTTCCAAAGGGTCCCTTGTTGTGATGAAAGGGCAAAGAAAGATTGCCAAGTTATATGTTTCTGAGGTTCTATCATTCGGTGATACAAATTGCCGCTTCCTCTTCCTTGTCGATGATGATATTACTAAACTTTGGCATATGCGCCTAGGGCATATGAGTGAGAATGGCATGGCGTAATTAAGCAAAGAGGACTTCTTAATGGGCAAGGAATTTGCAAACCGAATTTCGTGAGCACTGTGTTTTGGGAAGCAAAGAGAGTTCGATTCACTAGAGGAATCCATAACACGAAGGAAACGTTGGAGTATATCCATTCGATCTGTGGGGCCGTCCAGAGTGCCTTCGAGAGGTGGAGCTAATTATATGCTAACCTTTATTGATGATTTTTCCAGAAAAGTTTGGGCGTTCTTCCTGAAGCAGAAAAGCGATGTGTTTTCCATATTTAAGTCTTGGAAAATTATGATTGAAAAACAGACGGAAAAGCAGATAAAATACCTCCGCATGCACAATGGCTTAGAGTTCGCTCGATGAGTTTAATAGATTGTGCAAGTCGAAGGATCATGAGACACTTGACGTTCGTCATACTCCACACAAAAGCGGCGTTGCGAACGAATGAACAGAACGATCATGGAGAAGGTTCGATGTATGTTGTCAAATGCCAACTTACAAGTCATTTTGGGCGTAAGCCTCTCATCGCATGTTTTTGATCAACCGATCTCCATCCGTTGCCATTGAGAAAAAGACTCCACAAGAGGTATGGTCTGGTAATCCTGCTAATTATTCTGATTTAAAGATTTTTGGGTGTCCTGCGTATGCTCATGTTGATAATGGAAAATTGGAACCGAGATCCATTAAATGCGTTTTTCTTGGTTATAAAGCTGGTGTAAAAGGCTATAAGTTATGGTGTCCTGAAAATAGAAAAGTTGTGATTAGCAATGTTGTTTTTGATGAAACTGCTATGCTACCTAACTTATCTCTTAAAGACTCTTCCAATAAAGAAAACCAAAAGCGGTGGAGCATCGATTAATACGTAATCAACTCCTCAAGCCAAGACAAAAATTGAGAATAGAGTTGCTTCTTCACCGCAATACTCTATCGCCAAAAATAGGACAAGAAGAGAAATTAAACCTCTAAAGAAGTATGCCGAGGTTGATCTAGTTGCTTATGCTTTAAATGTGGTGAAGATATAGATGCGAATCAAGAGCCATTTAATTATTCGAGGCGATTAGTCGTGAAGACTCGAAAAGTGGATGTTTGCTATGCAAGAGGAGATGGAATCACTCCACAAAAACAGAACATGGGATCTTGTAAAACTTCCTAAAGGTAAAAAGGCAGTTCGTTGTAAATGGGTGTTTAAAAAGAAAGAAGGGACTCCAAGAGTTGAAGAACCCGGATATAAAGCAAGGCTTGTTGCAAAGGGTTACATCAAATTCGAGTGGACTTCACGATGTGTTCTCTCCGGTTGTTAAGCATAGTTCGATTCGAGCTTTGCTTGGTATTGTTGCCATGCATGATTTGGAGCTTGAGCAGTTAGATGTAAAAACTGCATTTTTGCATAGAGAACTTGAGGAAGATATTTACATGCAACAACCAGAGGGTTTTATAGTCTCAGAAAAAGAGGACTATGTTTGCTTGCTGAAAAAGTCCCTTTACGGTTTGAAACAGTCACCAAGACAGTGGTACAAGAGGTTTGATTCCTTTATGACTTCTCATGATTTCAAAAGAAGTAGTTTTGACAGTTGTGTCTACTTTAAGAAAAATAGTGATGGTTCTTTTGTGTATCTACTTCTTTATGTTGATGACATGTTGATAGCGAAGAAAAGATAAAAGAGAGATAAGAAAGGTTAAAGCCCAACTAAGTGAAGAATTTGAGATGAAAGATTTAGGACCAGCAAAGAAGATACTTGGTATGGAGATTCTCGAGATAGAAAAGCAAGTAAATTGTACCTAAGTCGGAAGGGAACATTGAGAAAGTTCTTTGCGGGTTCAATATGCAGAGTGCTAAGCTGTTAGTACTCCTTTAGCGACCATTTCGACTTTCATCCGCCTTATCTCCTCAATCGATAATGAGATTGAGTACATGTCACATGTTCCATACTCTAGTGCAGAGGATCTCTCATGTATGCTATAGTTTGTTCACGCCCGATTTATCATATGCGATCGGTCGCGGTTAGCGATACATGGCGAATCTCGGTAAAGAACACCGGAAAGCGATTCGATGGATTTTAAGATACTTACGAGGCACTACTAATGTTTGCTTACAGTTTGGAAGAACTAAAGATGGAGTTATAGGGTATGTTGATGCTGATTTTGCTGGAGACCTTGATAGAAGAAGATCTCTCACAGGTTACGTCTTTACAATCGGAGGTTGTGCAATTAGTTGGAAAGCCACTTTGCAAACTACGATCGCTTTGTCTACCACTCGGTGAGTACATGGCGATTCCTGAGGCTTGTAAAGAAGCTATTTGGTTGAAGGGACTATTTAGTGAACTCAATGAAGACCTTCAAATCAGCACAGTATTTTGTGACAGTCAGAGTGCCATCTTTCTTACAAAAGATCAAATGTTTCATGAGAGAACAAAACACATTGATATTCGGTATCATTTTGTTCGTGATATTATTGCTCGTGGTGATATTGTTGTGAGCAAAATTAGCACTCATGAAAATCCTGCAGATATGATGACTAAGTCACTTCCTATAACCAAGTTTGAGCATTGCTTAGACTTGGTTGGTGTTCATTGTTGAAGTTAAACCCTTAAGGGGTTTTTTGGAAGAGGTGAAGAACTTGTTTATTGAAAGTTCGCGATGAAGAACTTGTTCATTGAGAATTTGTGTCAAGGTGGAGATTGTTAGAATTAAGTGACCCAAATTCTTATTTAAATAAAATACGATGGAAAATAAAATAAAAGTAAAATCCATATAGAACTAGACTTCTTTTATTTTATTTTAGAATAAGGTTTTTAAACCTTATTAAACTCCATCTATTTTATATTGATTAGGATAAGGTGTTTCAATCCTACTAGAATATGGCTTTGCAAGCCTATAAATAGACATAGTCTATTCCTCTTGTATTTGAGTAAAAAATTTTTCGACATAGTGAATTTTCTTCTCCTCTGCCCGTGGTTTTTTTCCCGAAAGGGTTTCCACGTAAAATTTATGTGTTCTTTATTTTTATTTATTTTATTCTATTTTATTTTTCACATTTTCATTTTTAATTTATAGTTTGTAAGTTCATATATTAAAAATGCTTTTGTGCATATTGAAAGGGGAACAAATAAATGGAAAGATAAAACCTACTTTAAAACACCAATAAAATGCTGGAAGAGCTATAAATTAACTACAAGGGACACCCATCAACTAGCAAATGCCAAAGTCCATAGATGTTCATTTCATCAATCCATCCTCCCAAATTCTTGTAGCTACTAGTAGATACCATCAGTATGTTCTTTTCACATGCATGTCCCTGTGAAGGTTCGGCTGAAAGCTAGATTTGCTGTTCATGCAGCCGACAAAAAACCAATCCAATAGCATTGCCGGTGAACTCTCAATTAGGTGGTGGCTAAGTGCTACTTGCTTATAAAATTCACATGAATTCGAGTCTCCGAACTAGTACATCTATAAGATGATCTTTATTTGGGCAGTTCTCTTTAGGCGTAGTGTGTGCGTGAGTAGTACGTGTATATCCCTATCATGTATGAGTATTAACTTTTTTATTGTATAATACATAAAAAAAAAAAGTATGGTCGACGATTTTGACTTCTATATCTTCATAATTATCTCTATTATTTTCTTTTGAGTAATTATTGTTTTGTCATTACTTATCGGAGTTAAACAAAATTCACAAATAGAAATAAAAAGATGTCAAATGTTCTTTTAATTATTTAATTATTATTTTATTACACCTAAAAATAAATAACTCGTCTTAAATTCATTTGTGAAGTTTTTTTTATTCCACCAGTGATTTATAAGATAATGATATTTTTTATTTTAACTATTCCAACATGTCTCACTTGATAAACTAAATCATCTCATAAAAGTGGCTTCGTTTGAATGATCAATTACTACGAGTCAATTAGAATTTTAGGGTATAATATTTTTTACACCATGTCACCGCAATGCTTCTTCACTTTTATAAAGATAAAAAGACCTTTTTGATCCCATCCAATTTTGATATTAAGTAAAATGACTTCTCTTAAAAACCGAAACAATTTAGTTTTTTTCAATTTAAAAAATGAGCAACTAAAGATCATTAATCGTGATGTTCACTTCTTTCCTCAGTTTGCCCTACTTTCAATTGGTATAATAACCTCCATTGATTACATATTTTTGTCAAGTTTGTCCTAATTTAAAATATTTAACCCTCAACATTTATATATTCTACCAATTTAGTCCTAATTTTAAATTTGTTGATATCACGTGGGGGTTAAATTTGTTGAATTTTATTCACTAATTATTTGTTGAATTTTATTAGTTGAATAAAATTCAATTATTTCTCTTAAAGGTCACTAATTACACTAATTTAATCACCAATTATTATTTTTTCCTCCTCCCTCAATTTATAAATAATTTCAATTTAATCCTCAAAGTTTAACTTCCTCTTCTGCTGTTGTCTCCACGAAAAGTACGGTGTAATTTACCTTAAACTTAATTCACAATTTATCATTGATATCTAAATTTTAGCAAGTAGAAGAACAGCAAATGGCATGTTTTAGCTAATGATAATTACATTTATTTAAAAATCATTAAATTTCTTATTTGTTATTAGGTTTAACCCACTTAACCCTAGCCATTACTCATTGAGTTACTACTTCTCTACCCTGCATGGATTAGATTAAATGTCTAAGCCTAAAAGCTCACTCAAAATTTAGAAAAATCTGAGTATAAATATTTGGATAATGTACTAATAAAGACTCATTTTCAAAATAATTTATAAAAATAGACTATTTCTAAAAATAATTATGGGCATAAATTAAAAAACCTAAAAATGCGTTGACATGGACACATTTACAAGAAATGACTTAGAAAAATATTTCCACATCAACACTTATTTTCTTGTGTCAAGTAAAAGCGCATTGACTTGGACACACTTTTGCCCATGCTCAGACTAAATTTTCAAAAAAGCTCATTTTTTTTAAATATTACCAAAGTAGACTAATTTTTTGAAAACTTACGAGAATAAACCTTTATATAAACCCAAAGTAACAACACCATTTTTTTTGTGCCACCAATTAATGTAAAAATAAAACTTACAAAACAAATCTTTACCTAAATTCAAAATCTCATTTCCCTTATTTTCTTCAACAATATGAGATGTAAAATATGTGTATATATAGACTCATGAATAAATTTACAGCTTGTTCCTAGATAATGTGAGATTCTTTCCTATTTTAACTAACAACAAAAGATTAAATGCTACACTATATTTTATATTTTTTACAAAATAATTTTTATTTTTATACATATGTAATATAAAATTGTTTTATAAAAATATAAAATATATTTTAGCTTTTAATCTTATGTTTTTAGTTTTAAAAAAAGAACCTCACATTATATAGAAACAAACTGCAAACCAATTCATAAGTTTATATATACACATATCTTACATCTCACATTGTTTAAGAAAACAAGAGAAAGTTATATGAAAATCTGTTTTATAAGTTTTATTTTCATATTAATTGGTGACACAAAAAAAATAGATCTGTCACTTTAGGTCTACATAAAGACTTATTCTCGTAAATTTTAAAAATTAATCTATTTTGTAATATTTAAAAAAATAAACTTCTTTAAAAATTTAGTCCAAACATAAACAAAAATGCCTCTACATCAACATGCTTTTTCCTGACACTAGAAAAAAAAATGAAATAAAGCATTAACATGGAAGTATTTTTAAAGGTTATTTTTAAAAATAACTCATTTCCATAGATAATTTTAGATATAAGAAAATTATCCAAAAATATTAACGTCGCTACAGCTGGCCGCTAATTGAGGCGATTATTTGAAAATTTAAAAATCGACTTTCGATTTTATTAAAAAAGGGTGTTGATTTACGTTCGGTTACTAATTAGAAGAGTTTAGCATGGAAAAAAGGATTTCTTGATAGAATGGAGGATAATGCGGCCGTCCGAGTGTGGTCTGAGAGAACGCAACAAGAGAAAGGAGATAGTTTGACCGAGGGATATGAATCGGAGTTGTGGGATTTCACTCGCATCAGTGTGACTCAGAACGACCTGCAAGAGTTAAGGGATATATGGAATAGTTGGAATGGCAAAGTCAAACAACTCTTTTACTGTAACTACGGCGACCTACCCTATTTGCTTGATGTAAAGGTGGACAAGTACTTGTTCCGGGCCCTCGCCCAATTTTGGAACCCCGCTTACAGTTGCTTCACTTTCGGAGGAGTTGATTTAGTACCTACGGTGGAGGAATACATGGCGTTACTTAATTGCCCGAAGATTCAGGTCGATAGGGCCTATTCAAGACCTGTTAATGTCCCTCCCTTTTTGAAGAATTTGATGAATATCACGGGGATGAGCGAGCAATGGGTTGCGGCCCGCATCAAGTAAAAAGGGGATAGTAAATGTATTCCTTGGAGGAATTTGAGGGATTTTATTCTTGCGCACCCGGATTCGAAGAAAAGGGTTGATGTTTTTGCCTTAAGTCTCTACGGTTTGATCGTCTTTCCTAAAGCACTTGGACACATAGATGAAGCCGTCTCAGATTTATTCGATCGACTTGATAAAGGTACCACACCCGTCCCGGCAATCCTAGCAGAAACTTTCCGATCCTTGAATACATGCCGGAGAGCGGGCGAGGGAAGATTTATTGGTTTCACACAGCTTCTTTTGGCTTGGTTCCACAGTCATTTTTGAAAGGTGGAGAAGGTCTCCTATCGGGTATTCTCTAAGGATTATTCCCCATTAAGAGAATTAGTGGCCACATCGAGGCGGGACGACATCTCTGAAGAGAGGTGGATAACTATTCTCCAAAATTTACGGACTGAAGATGTTGAATGGAGGGCTCCGTGGTTGATTCCTGACGAGATCTTATATAGGTGCAGTGATTTTGACTGGGTCCCTCTGGCTGGAATATGGGGAGCCATTGGATACGCTTCACTGATGGTGTTAAGGTAGTATCGATCAAGGCAGTTTATACCGGTGACACAAGGGTTGGCACAATGTGAGTTCCCCTATAAAGACAACAATTATAAAAAGAGGGTTCGCGAGATATCAGATGCATGGAACCAAACTCGAAGAATGAAAGGATTCACTGCAGGCCCAATGACGACCCCCGAGTATGAATGGTGGTGGGGTAGGAGAGTCAACGAAAACATCCCTAGGCAGAATCAAGGGAACACACAACCGATAGAGGAGCATTTACGGGTCATCTCATCCGAGTTAGATATCATTAAACAAGATTTTGAGAAAAGAAACTCGAAGTTGGGGAAGAAGATAGAGCAGCTAGAAGAAGATAAAATGAAGTTGGGGTTAGACGTCGATATCCACAAGCTAGAGGCCGAGAAGTTAAGGAAAGGAAAGAATAAGGCCGAAGAAGATTTAGATAGTCTGAAAACCGATTACAAGAAGCTTCGTATAACGATAAAAACTGTCGGATTTAGATAGTTCAATGAAAGAATCGAAAGGATGGAAAGAGTCCAGAAGGAATTACAAGAATAACTGGCTAAGTCACAGCAATAAACGAGGGATTTGATAGTAAGATCTCGAGAGGAATCAATTGAACAAAAGGATCAAATAGCTAGAATGATGGAGATGATATCAGTTTTGGTCAAAGGAAAAGGACCCATGCAGAACCCCGATAGTATGGAACCTCAATCAAGAATTAATCATGACCAGGATCCACTCTATCCCCCAAGATTCACTCCACCACATGCCCACGTAGCACAAAGAGGGTATACTCAAGAATCCACAGGCTTGGAACAACGACCTTTGCCATTTGCTCATCTAAGGCAAGGAATATTTATGTCAAATCCCGGTGCAACCCCTGCCAATCCTATAGTTCCAGATTTAGATGATCCAGTCGAAATAGCCAAGTTGAAAATAGATGATCACGAGGCTCAAGAGAAGTATAGGAATTTGGAAGAAAGACTCAAGGCAATAGAAGGCACTGAAGTCTTCTCGGTATTAGGTGCTAAAGAACTCAGTTTGGTACCTGACCTAATCCTGCCTCCGAAGTTCAAGGTGCCTGATTTCAAAAAGTACGATGGGACAAGATGTCCAAAAGCACATCTTGTCATGTTTTGCCGAAAAATGACCGGTTATGTAAACGAAGATAAGCTACTTGTACATTGTTTTCAAGACAGTCTAGTAGGATCGGCTCTTCAGTGGTATAACCAGCTCAGTAAGGAAAGGATCCGATCTTGGAAAGACTTGGCGTTGGCATTCTGTGAGCAGTACAAGTATGTATCAGATATGGTGCCTGATCGGATGACTTTACAAATGATGGAGAAAAAGCCGTCAGAAAATTTTAGACAGTACGCGCAGAGATGGAGGGACGTCTCAGCCCAAGTGGAACCCCCACTAACGAAAATAGAGATAACCGTCCTTTTTATCAACACCTTAAAGATGCCGTTTTATGACAAACTAGTAGGAAGCGCCACGAAGGACTTCGCGAATATTGTAATATCTGGTGAGCTTATAGAGAACGCCGTCAAGAGCGGTAGAATGAAAGGTCAAGAAAGTTTAAGAAGGGTAGCACCCATGAAGAAGAAAGAGCCAGAAGCCCATATGGTGGGAATGGGAAGTCGTTATGCCCTTAATCTATATCCAAACCAACCCCGACCTCGAAGTTATCCACCTTCAAATTTCTATTATCCCCCTCAAACCCTTTACTACCAAGCACCACCTCCTTTCTACCCTGTATAAGCCACGAACAACCAAAGACTCGTCACCACATTCCCACAAAACACGGTACCCGCTCAAAGCCAGCCCAGAAATGAACCAAGACCAGCAAGGCCTAATCCCGAGAGACCGCAATTTATTCCTATCCCTATGTCGTATGGGGAATTGTACCCAAAACTTCTGGAGAAACATCTGATTTCTCCCCATTACATGGCACCCCTTAAACCTCCATACCCAAAGTGGTACGATCCAAACGCTAGTAGTGCATACCACACAGGGAACCAGGGGCATTCCACGGAGAATTGCCTAGCCTTTAAGAGGAGAGTTCAAGGACTCATTGACGCGGGTATCCTACGGTTCGATAGTGCCAGTAACGCAACTGGGAACCCGTTCCCTAACCATGCTGAAGGGAACGTGAGCACAGTGGGGAAAGAAGACGAATGGAAAGTCAGAAGATATGTTTCAGAAATAAGGACGCCTCTGCAAAAAATCTGGGAGGTACTGGTTAAGAAAGAATTGCTTTGTCACCTCGATAGAATTCTCGAAGAAGAAGGTCAAAGTTTTTGCAATTTCTATGGAATTGTAGGACACGACATTCAGTCGTGTGAGGAATTTAAAAGGTTGCTTCAAGATCGGATGGATAATAAGGAGATTAAGGTCCTTAATAAGAGGGAAGAGACCAACAAAAGAGAAGTATGCACCTCTGACAACCAGTCATCAAGTCTCCCTTATAGCACGAATCGACCGTTAATAATTTATTACGACGCGATAAAAGAGCCGGTGAAACCAAAAATGATAATCGAAGTACCGTCTCCTTTCCCGTACAAGGACGACAAAGCCGTACCATGGAAATATGACATCAATATCGTCACACCGGAAGATGAAAAGCTCAAAGCCATAACTGGAGATGTTGGAGAGGTAGGTCATTTTACCCGAAGTGGAAGATGTTACTCGAAAGAGGTCGAACCAGTGAAGAAGAACAGTAACTGGAAGCAAAAAGGGAAAGCAGTGATGCATGAGGCCAAAGTCGAGCAAGAAATTCTACCTGTGCAAGAAACTAAAAAGCCTGTGGATGAGGAAGAAGCACAGGAGTTCTTGAAATTTATCAAACACAGTGAATACAATGTGGTGGAACAATTGAATAAGCAACTAGCACGAATCTCGGTTTTATCTCTGCTGCTAAATTTGGAGCCACACCGGAACGCTTTGCTGAAGGTGTTGAATCAAGCTTACGTGGCAAACAATATATCCGTGGAGAAGCTGGACAGATGGGTGAACAACTTGAATGCGAATAATTTTATTTCTTTTAGTGATGATGAAATACCACCCAATGGTAGAGGCTCCGTGAAAGTACATGTTACGACGCGTTGCAAGGGCTACATAATACCGAATGTGCTTATCGATAATGGTTCGGCACTCAATGTCATGCCTTTGGCCACGCTTTCTAGAATTCCGATAGATCTGTCCTATTTAAGGCCCTGTCATTCCACGGTAAGGGCATTCGATGGGACAAGGCGTGAAGTTATGGGAAAGATTGATATCCCTTTAGAAGTGGGCCCTTACATTTACAATGTCGAGTTCCAAGTCATGGACATCACACCTCAGATAATCGCTTTCCGAAGACCTCGGATCCATTCTGCTGGAGCAGTTCCATCCTCTTTCCATCAAAAAGTAAAGTTTATCATGGATGGTTGTTTGGTCACTATCGGGGGAGAAGAAGACATTATCGCATCTATCTCTGCTGATGCGCCATATCTTGAAGTAAAGACGTAGTGGAATGTTCCTTCTGATCCATTGAATTTGTCAATGCCACTTTTGTCGCTGAGGGAAATAGAATTTTGGTACCAAAACTGTCGAGAAATACCAGAATGGGTGTCAAGTTGACTATAGGAAGGGGAGCTCGAGTGAGAAGAGGTTTAGGGAGATATCTGCAAGGAATAGTCAGGGCTCTAAAGCCAGTACACTACAAGGATCGATACGATTTAGGGTTCCAGCCGGACATGCGTCAAAGAAGAAAGCAGTGGAAGAAAGATCAAGAAAGAAGGATCGCGAGAACATTAGGCCGAGAACCAGAATGGGAGCCCATGGAATTCCCTCATTTGTCAAGAACATTTACGTCTACGGGAATGATATACCCAGGGCAGTATAATGCACAAAGCACAATGATAATGATCGAAGAGGGTTTTCAGAATATTAGTATAAATGTCATTGACAAAGGAGCTGACGCGAATAAAGACGTCTCAAAGATACGCCCTTGTCCCCCAGGTTTCATGTTGAACAATTGGACTGTCGAGGATCTTCTTGTAGTTTATAAGTCTTCAGAGTAATGCTCAAATGTTAACATTCTGTTGTGTCCTTAGATATAATAGAATTCTTTTGTAAGATCTTGCATTCGCTCTTTATCATTTAAATGAATATTAATGAAGATGCATTTTGTCAAGATTTTTTGCATTATCACTAATTTCATAATCATTTCATAGCCTATCTTTACATTTGCCTCATGCCATACCATAACATTCAGTTTGTTGGTTTCAATATTTGGATGCCCCTCTATAGTTTCCTTTTCCATTCAACTTTCAGGTGCTCAGATATCAATTGCATGAACAAACCCATTACGAGTCCTGAAATCGATTTTGAGAAGGCTATTTGTTTAGGAGAATTCAAAGCCAAAGAAAATGCTGAAGACTATGTCTCGTCTCCTGACTTGCTAAGAATGGTAGAACAAGAGCATAAACAGATTTTGCCTCATCAAGAATTTGTTGAAACAATAAACTTGGGAGCTGAAGAAAGGAAGTAAGAAGTGAAGATTGGGACCTCTATTTCAGGGGGCACCAAGCATAATTTGATTACTTTGCTCCGTGAGTACAAAGATGTATTCGCATGGTCATATCAGAATATGCCAGGATTGGATGAAGATGTAATGGTCCATAAGCTCCAATTGAAGCCAGAATGCAAACCCATTCAACAAAAGCTAAGACGGATGAGACCTGAGATGTTGTTTAAAATAAAAAAGGAAGTCAAGAAGAAATTTGATGCTGGTTTCCTACAAACCTCCGAATATCCAGAGTGGGTGGCCAACATAGTTTCGGTACCAAAGAAAGATGGCAAAGTACGAATGTACGTAGATTATCGTGACCTGAATCGAGCAAGTCCCAAAGATAATTTTCCCTTACCACACATTGATACGTTGGTGGATAACACAGCAAAACATTCATTGTTTTCTTTCATGGATGGATTCTCGAGGTATAATCAGATCAAGATGGCCCCTGAGGATATGGAGAAAACTACCTTCGTAACAATGTGGGGAACATTCTGCTACAAGGTGATGCCATTTGGGTTAAAGAATGCTGGGGCAACATATCAGAGGGCTATAGTGACGTTATTCCATGACATGATGCATAAAGAAATAGAGGTCTATGTCGACAATATGATTGCTAAATCCCGAGGGGAAGAAGAGCATGTAGTAAACCTGAAGAAGTTGTTCGACAGACTGAGAAAGTTCCAGCTGAAGCTCAATCCGGCCAAATGTACGTTTGGGGCTACCTCAGGAAAATTGCATGGCTTCATTGTCAGCGAGAGAGGCATTGAAGTTGATCCAGATAAAATAAAAGCCATTCAAGAGTTACCACATCTGCGCACGCAAAAGGAAGTCAGAGAATTTTTAGGGAGATTAAACTACATCGTCCGATTTATTGCTCAACTTACCAACCAATGCGACCCAATCTTTCGACTCCTTCGAAAACGTAATCCCGGAGAATGGAACGAGGAGTGCCAAGTGGCTTTTAACAAGATAAAACAGTATTTGTCTAGTCCTTCAGTGCTAGTACCACCAATACCGGGAAGACCATTGAAATTGTATTTGACTGTGTTCGAGAAATCAATGGGTTGCTTACTGGGACAACATGACGAGTCCGGAAAGAAAGAAAAGGCGATCTACTACCTCAGCAAAAAGTTCACTGAATATGAGGCAAAGTATTCGTCCATAGAAAAATCTTATTAGCTCTGGTTTGGGTAGCTCAAGACTCGTGCAATATATGTTTGTATCATACGACATGGCTAATTTCAAAGTTGGACCCAATAAAGTACATGATGGAATCACCTGCACTCTCAGGAAGAATGGCACGATGGCAGATCTTACTATCAGAATATGATATCGTCTATGTGAGCCAAAAGTCGATAAAAGGGAGCGCAATAGCTGACTTCTTAGCAACTCGAACAACGGAGGAATACGAGCCATTGAGATTTGATTTCCCAGATGAAGACTTGATGTGCATTACAGAAAAAAAATGTGAGTCATCAAAAGAAAAGTCATGGAAGATGAGCTTTGATGGTGCATCGAATGCATTGGGGCATGGGATTGGAGCAGTCTTAGTATCACCAGAAGGAAACCATTACCCACTCACTGCCAAGCTGAACTTTTTCTATACCAACAACATAG
The DNA here is from genome assembly GCF_025698485.1 of Gossypium arboreum. NCBI lineage: Eukaryota > Viridiplantae > Streptophyta > Magnoliopsida > Malvales > Malvaceae > Gossypium > Gossypium arboreum. Next base: position 3,502,063 of record NC_069076.1, read on the forward strand.
CAGAATATGAGGTTTGTATTATGGGACTTCGTGCAGCAATTAGACGAAACATCAAAACTTTAGAGGTATACGGAGACTCAGCCTTGGTGATATACCAAATCCGTGGAGATTGGGAAGTGAAAGATTCGAAACTGGTCAAATACAGTGATCTAGTGGCAGAGCTGATTAAAGAATTTGAAGAAATAACTTTTAATTACCTCCCACGAGAAGAAAACCAATTGGCTGATGCCCTAGCTACTTTGGCTTCAATGTTCAAAGTAAACAGAGAACCAGAAATAATGCCTCTTCAAATGAGCATATATGAAGTCCCTGCACATTGTTTCAGCATTGAAAAAGAGCCAGATGGACGACCATGGTTCCATGATATCTTAGAATATGTCAAGAACCAAAAGCATCCCGAACAAGCAAATGAGAATGACAAACGAACAATCAGAAGGATGGCAGTGGGATTTGTTCTTGATGGGAACATCCTGTACAAAAGAGGAAAAGATCAAGTGCTCTTGAGATGCGTAGATGCTATTGAAGCCAGAAAAATACTTGAAGATGTCTACGAGGGAATTTGTGGGACACATGCCAATGGTTTCACTATGGCCAGGAAGATTATGAGACTCAGTTACTACTGGCTGACGATGGAAAGCGATTGCATTAGTTTTGCAAGAAAATACCACAAATGTCAAATTTATGGCGATAAGATTCATGTAGCCCCTTCGCCCCTTCATGTCATGACTTCTCCGTGGCCCTTTTCTATGTGGGGCATGGATGTTATAGGGCCAATTTCCCCAAAAGCTTCTAATGGACACTGGTTTATTTTTGTGGTTATTGATTACTTCACAAAATGGATAAAAGCTGCTTCGTTTGCCAATGTGACAAAGACTGCAGTTTGCAGATTTTTGAAAAAGGAAATCATTTGTCGATATGATTTGCCTGAGAGAATCATTTCAGATAACGCCTTGAATCTAAACAACAAAATGATAAAGGAAGTGTGTGAGCAGTTTCAAATAAAGCATCATAACTCGTCACCCTATCGCCCGAAAATGAACGGAGCTGTTGAAGCAGCCAACAAGAATATTAAGAAGATTATTGGGAAAATGACTGAGACATATAAAGATTGGCACGAGAAGCTAGCATTTGCTTTGTATGCATATCGTACATCTATACGGACATCTATGGGGGCAACTCCTTTCTCTCTGGTTTATGGAATAGAAGCTGTGCTACCTATCGAAGTTGAGATCCCCTCTTTACGAGTCTTAATGGATTCAAAACTAGAGGAGGCAGAATGGGTTCGAGCTCAATATGACCAGTTAAACCTCATCGAAGAAAAATGTTTAAAGGCAATTTGTCACGGAAAGATGTACCAGAAGAGAATGATCGCGGCCCATGACAAGAAAATACGGCCAAAAGAATTCCAAGAAGGAGAAATCATGCTGAGAAAGATTCTTCCAATACAGAAGGACTTACGAGGAAAATGGGCACCAAACTGGGAAGGACCATATGTCGTAAAGAAGGCATTCTCGGGCGAAGCTTTGATTCTCACTGAGATGGATGGGAAGGAGTTACCGAATCCAGTGAATTCAGATACTGTGAAGAAATATTATTCTTAAAAAAGGAAAATCAAGATGAAAACCCGAAAAAGGGCATCTTAAGAAAAAAAGAGAAAAGAAAAGAAAAAAGAAAAAGAGAGAGGGATCAAGGTGAAAACTTGAAAAGGACGTCTTGATTAACACAAAAGATTAGGATGAAAACCCTAAAGGGCGTTCTAATGAACCAAGCACTGGCTTAAAAAGTAAGGCATTTTGAATGGTGGGTCAAACAGAGAGACTACAGTATTTGAAGCATTTCTGAAAACTCGAAATCTCTTACGCAAGAAAGCCATGCTCGAAAAGATTCTTGATTGAGGAACGTGGAAGAGTTCATGCGTTGAATATCTAGAGCATTTGTATTTGTTGAAATGCGATCCCCTTTCTCTTTATGACACTTTTTTACTATCATTGATTAACTTTCTTTGTTTGCTACATTTGAAATGAATAAATGTGAGGTATCCTTTTGTCCCTACCTGACCATTTTCATGCATCTCATTATGTGGTTCATTTGCATGATAAATAGTGAAATGACATACTCTAAACAAAAGAAGTGCTAAGCATTACCCGGACAAGAATTTGATAAGTACAAGAGCCTCAAAGCAAGGACAAAGTTTAACCAGGGGCAAAAGAGCGATATCTGAGGAACGCAGATTAGTCGTGAAGCTAGAGGATGGGTACAGGGCCTGAAGAGAAAGTCAAGAGTCAAAGCAATGAACGCAGATCATCAAAAATCATGACGGAAAGGGACATATGACAAGCAAGCCCAAGGCACATAGCATGATCATGTAGGCATAAAGGCATTTAAGACAAACATGTGTATTTCATGATAACATCATGCATGACATATACATGTATTTCAACAGAACAAGAGATTTCGATGATAGCTGTACTGAATCAAAGGAAAGGACACCTGAGTTCCACCAGATGACATCTTTTGGTATTTTGATGTTTTTATTTCTATCTTTCAAAAAAATCAACTCATATTGCGAGAGGTGAGTTGGGCCTCAGGTCACATGCTGAGTGATAGCTGTCGATTCCACCAATATAAACCTACACCTAGTTTGCAAATTAAAGCAGTATAGGGAGTAGGGTCGATCCCACAGAGACTGGAATTACTTAAAATTGTTTGTTTCTTGACCAGATTAGTGTCTGGGCAGTTGTCGTGCCCGCGACGTTTAGGGGGGAAATAAAATATGAAACCTAAAATAAACACAAGAAAACGTAAAAAGTAAAAAGTAAAAGATGAAATAAAAATAAAAAGATAAAATAAAAATAAATAACAAAATAATTTAAAGGAAAATCAATAAAACTTAGCTCAGCCTTAAGCACGGGTTTTCCCGTCTTCGACCCGTTCCTCGAAATTAGGTGAACTCCTCTTTTTCGATAAGCTAGTTATAGCTACCAAAGACGCCTCGGACACCAACTCTTCCTTGTATAAATTAGTTATGGAACGTCCTATAACTAACCCTTACCGATCGAACAACCTACAAAACATTCGTGATTTAGAACTCCGGCAGCTTTGCGTTCTAGAAGAGCCTAGCTCGAACCAATGCCCTCAAACATTGAGACATTTAAATTCGGTTACTACTTCCCTTGATGGAACCAAACAGCAATCCCCACTTGGCACGCCAATGTGTTCACGGAAGACCAATTAGACAATCGATCCTTTGAATTCCAAGCTGACGCGTCTAGCCACACTAACTCAAACGACGTCTTTTTTGACTTAGTATTGACTTGACTTTGTGAGTTGACAAAGTCATACTCTTAATCCGGAGAAATAATAAATATTGAAAGTTGGGAGTTAAACAGCTCGGGTTCGTAACTCATGGGTATTTTGACGAGGTTAACACCGGCTTAAAGCTGAAAGGGGTTTAGTGTGGCATGAATTTAATCATGCTTGAAGGTTATGGAAATGATAGAAATTATATGAAAAAGGTAGTGGAAATGGATAGGAAAAATTGCAAAGAGAATTAGACAAATTTTGTAAAAAGAAGACAAAATAATCTAATGGTCAATTGATTTAAGAAAAAGAAAACAAAGTGGATAATGGAATTCCAAAATGAAATAGGAATGTAAAGACAATTGATTAATGGATGATTTCCTAAGAACTAAAGCCCCCTATTTATATAGATAGGGTTTACTAAAAATAGCTTAAGAATATAAAATCTAAAATAATAATAATTAAAAATAAATAAAATTAAAATAAACTTAAAATAGAATTTCCTATTTTTGGCTTTTTTACAAAGTCAAATTTATGACTAGTCCTTGGCTTGCTCCATCTTTTCGCTTTGGCCTATTCCAATAATTTTCTTCTAATTTGGCCCTTTTTCAGCTTGCTTTTAATCAATTGCATCTCTGACAAGAATTAAATCATAAAAACACTTAATTAGTAGGATTCAGTTCATCAATAAACCAAATTAAGCATAAAAAATATGCAATTTGACATGTTTATCACTGAGGTATTTTCAATTTCCATTTTTTCAATTTATGCTTTTCAAAAATCAACTCATATTACGAGAGGTGAGCTGAGCCTCGGGGCACGCCGAGGTATTTTTAATTTCTGTTTTTCAATTTCTGCTTTTAATTTCTATTTTTCAAAAATTAACTCATATTGCGAGAGGTGAGTTGAGCCTCAGGGCACGCTGAGGTATTTTCAATTTCTGTTTTTCAATTTTTGCCTTACAAATTCTACTTTTCAAATCAACTCATATTGCGAGAGGTGAGTTGAGCCTTAGGACACGCTGAGGTATTTTCAATTTTCATTTTTTTAATTTATGTTTCTAAAAAAAATCAACTCATATTGCGAGAAGTGAGTTGAGCCTCAGGACACGCTGAGGTAATTTCAATTTTTGTTTGTCAAAACTCAACTCATATTGCAAGAGGTGAGTTGAGCCTCAAGACACGTTGAGGTATTTTCAATTTCTGTTTTTCAAAAAATCAACTCATATTGCGATAGGTGAGTTGAGCCTCGTGACACGCCGAGGTAATTTCAATTTTGTTTGTCAAAATCAACTCATATTGCGAGAGGTGAATTGAGCCTCAAGACACGTTGAGGTATTTTCAATTTCTGTCTTTAAAAAAAATCAGCTCATATTGCGAGAGGTAAGTTGAACCTCCAGACACGTTGAGGTTTTTTCAATTTCTGTTTTTCAAAAAAATCAACTCATATTGCGATAGGTGAGTTGAACCTCAAGACGCTGAGGTAATTTCAATTTTTATTTGTCAAAAATCAACTCATATTGCGAAAGGTGAGTTGAGCCTCAGGACACATTGAGGTATTTTCAATTTCTGTCTTTAAAAAAAAATCAGCTCATATTGTGAGAGGTGAGTTGAACCTTAAGACGCTGAGGTGTTTTCCATTTCTGTTCTTCAATTTCTGTGTTTCAAAAAAAATCAGCTCATATTGCAAGAGGTGAGTTGAACCTCAAGACGCTAAGGTGTTTTCCATTTCTGTTCTTCAATTTCTGTGTTTCAAAAAAAATCAGCTCATATTGCGAGTGGTGAGTTGAGCCTTGACTCACACGCTGAGGTATTTTCAAATTCTGTTTTTCAAATTTTGTTTTTCCAAAAATTAACTCATATTATGAGAGGTGAGTTCACCTCGGGACATCTTGAGATATTTTCAATTTCTTTTTTTTTTCAATTTATGTTTGTTAAAAAAATCAACTCATATTGCGAGAGGTGAGTTGAGCTTCAGATCACACGCTGAGGTATTTTCAATTGATTTTTTTTTCAATTTATGCTTTGCAAAAATCAACTCATATTACGAGAGGTGAGTTGAGCCTCAGGTCACATACCGAGGTATTTTCAAAATCTATTTTACAAATTTTGTTTTAAAAATCAACTCATATTGTGAGAAGTGAGTTGAGTCTTGGCTCACGTGCTGAGCTATTTTCAATTTCTGTTTTTAATGTTTAGTTTTAAAGAGTCAATTCATATTGCGAGAAATAAGTTAAGCTCAGGATCACATGCCGAGTAAAGAATAAAGACTGGAATTAATCGAAGACACATATTTTATATCCCTGAAGTTACAGTGAAGCTAATTGAAGTTGCAGTGGAGCTGATCGATGATATCAAATCTTACATTTCTAAAAGTTGCAGAAGAGAAGACCACAAATTTTATCTGACTAAAGCGATGGAAGAGCAGATTGAAGCTGTCGATCTTATCTTTTTGAAGTCACCTTGGAGTAAATCGAAGCTACAAGGCATATATCAGAAGATGCAGTGGATTTGATCAAGACAACAAGAAACAGTGGTTTGGAAAGAGACTACCTGGATGAGAAGAGCACCAAAGAAGTCCATACTTAGTAAGACCGGGCAAAATTGGCCTTTCTTTGTGTCTTTGCTTTATTCCCGTTACACGATAATAAGTAAAGAGAGGCAGCTGTTGTAGGCCAATTTTAACCCATTTATATCAAAACCCAATTTAACCCACTAAAATTAAACCCAAAACCCAAAATCTTAACTACCTAAAGCTCAATTTACATCAAAACCCCAATGACCCAAACCCTAAGCCCAAATCAAAATAAAAAACCCTAGCCCACAACCTAAACTTTTCTCAACTAAATCCTAGCCTTTGCCACCACCAACTCCACTAGCCACACTTGCTCCACCACCTACTCCATTAGTCACACTTGCTCCACCACCACTTGTACCTACAAATGAAGACATAAACAATAAAAAAATTTGGTAAATGGCTATATAAGCCTTCTCATATTTTATATTTAGGGGAGAAAGAAGTTTTGGGGGAGAAAATTATTGTAAAGGGTTTTAAGAGGTTTTTTTAGAGTAATCAAGGAGAAAAGTTATTGTAAAGGCTAGTTTTTGGAGAGACTAATTTTTTTTGAGATTAATCAAATATCAAAGCAAAAAATATTTCTTGGTCTATTCTCGTTTTAAGTTCTTTGTTTGCTTATTGTTTTCCTTTCAGTTATAGACCAAGAAACTTCTTTTGCTTTGATATTTGATTAATCTCCAAAAAAAAACTAACATCTCCAAAAACTAGCCTTTACAATAACTTTTCTCCTTGATTACTCTTAAAAAACCTCTTAAAAATCTTTTACAATAACTTTCTGCCCCAAAACTTCTTCCTCCCTTAAATACAAAATATGAGAAGGCTTATATAACCATTTACCAAATATTTTTTATTGTTTATGTCTTCATTTGTAGGTACAAGTGGTGGTGGAACAAGTGTAGCTAATGGAATAAGTGGTGGAGCAAGTGTGGCTAGTGGAGTTGGTGGTGGCAAAAGTTAAGATTTAATTGAGAAAAATTTAAGTTGTGGACTAGGATTTTTTATTTTGATTTGGGCTTAAGATTTGAGCCATTAAAATTTTGATGTAAATTGAGCTTTAGGTAATTAAGATTTTAGATTTTGAATTTAATTTTGATGAATTAAGTAAAATTAAATTAAATTTTGATGTAAATGGGTTAAAATTGACCTACAACAATTAAACTTTGAAAAAAAAAAACTTAAAAAAAAAATTAAGATATTTAAAATATTAGCCAAGACTCAGGTTTAAAAACATTCATGAATCCAGCCCAACCCAACTCAAAATTGAGTCAACCAAAACTCATGAGCTAATTAATTCATACACATGGAGGAATCCTTACGTTCAGTGTTTCATCCCCAATATCACTTCAGAGGAAAAACATGGATATCCCTTACCAATTTCCTTCATGTTCATCACATTAGGAGAACAAAAAATATATGAAAGAGAATGATCAGATAGAGCTAATACTGAAGTTGCCATCATCACGGCAATCAAACCAATAGGGAAACAATATCACATTCATCATTTCATTCTCCCACAACACCAACAACAACAAAATGTTAAATCAATCAAGTGAGCAATGTTCAAAGGTCCATTTTTAGATCCAATACCAAAATTAACAGTCTTGAAACAGGGAGTATAATAACAAAGTCTGAAGCTTTGTCAAAAACCATATCAAAAACCACAACTTTTTTTTTTTACAAGGTAAAGAGAATGATCAGATAGAGCTAATACGTTAAGGTTGCCATCATCACGGCAATCAAACCAATAGGGAAAATTCTGTTCATCATTTCATTCTCCAACACCCTTGTTTTTGGAAGAAAAAGAAAAAACCAAACACTTAAGAATTTTGAACCAGAAAAACAAGCATCAGAACTAGAAATAAATATAATCTGAAACAAACAGGGCAACCAAAGTAGAAGAAAGAAATACTATGTCGAAACGGCTTGTCTCTGCAGCTGCTTTTGGTGGCTAAACCCTAAGAACAAAAGAGTAATTTATAGGAAGAACTGACTAATGAGTTAGAAACTTTAAAAACCCTAGTTAGCACTAACTATTCAGACAAGTCTGTTGGACTTGGACTTATTCTTAGGCCCAAAAGCTAAACCCATGGTGGGCGGTGGCCGAAAGCCTGCTGTCTTTGCATAAATCTTTATTCTGTTCTTTCAATCCGTCTCTGTAGATTATTAACATGGAATTATCTCCCTTTGTCGTTTGTTTTCTATTGAAGGCTAAACTATTAGTGAAAATCTCAACTTTACCAACTCATGATAGTGAAAGGAGGAGCATCAAAGATAGGACAGGAATTGGCTGAAACGGGGTTACAACTTGAGCTGGTTAAGCAGCTGGATCTGGATACGACACTTTTGTGCAGTTTTCATGAGAACAATGTAAAATCCTTGAAGCTCTACGAGGAAAAGTTCACTCTTTCTCTCTTTATTTTATTTTATTTTCATCTTTTAATAATTGGGTTTCTTGGTTTTGTTGCTCATTTTGATTAAAAGATGGAAACTTGTTATAGTTTTAATGCCGTTCTTAACCGGTTTCAGTCACAATCTTCAAAAGCAATAATGGGTTTTAAGTACAAATTTTGGTGTTGGAGATCATGTAGATTGATGAAAGCTTAAACTTCTGCTTTTGCGATATGCATATGTACTTCTAGGCCAAAGAGTGTTGGGATCAAATCTGCCCATTTTGCTTCCATTACTCATGTAGACCTCTCCTTGCTTTACTAATTTGCAATATTTGTTTTTCTTTAACAAATGCTGTATCAATCAATGTGAAGAGATGGTGCTTAAACATTACCACAGGAATTACATAGATGATGCTTTACCACATGTAGTAAAAGGGTTTGCCTTTTTCTTTGATGAAAACATTTCCAGTCTACATACCAGACAAGCATGGTCCTTTTTCTTGTTGCTTCATCTGATACTGGCAGAAGCAAATCACTGTCACACATACCACTACTAGGTAATTCCTGCAATTCCATCCCACTGAGTATGGAGTGAACATCCTTGACCAATGGGCCAAACACCGGAGTTGTTTGCAACTTTGAGAAAATGCTTCTATGTGTAGCGAGGAAGTTGCTATGTGTTCTTGAATCTTGAAAGCAGGTTTATATAATATTACCCTGAATTTCATTGTGCTATGCATGGTAAGGTGTATGAGTCCACCGGCAATAGACACTGTGTGCACCAATTATACGTCTCCACTCGACAGTATTTGTTGTTGGGGGTTACCTGGTAGCCATAAAGCTCTAACCCTACTCTATCCCCTGCTTTGCTTTGCATTGCTAAAGCCCCTGCCATTTCAGCTGTAATGATGCCAAATTCCTTCCACAAACATCTTACTTTATTGTGCTTGCTTTTAGCGACTTCAAGGTTAGCAATGGAACAGATCCTTTCTTTAAATAATGAAACATAAGCTATCCAATACTAGGACATAGCATTTCCCATAAATGATGATCACCAGGCTTCCCTACCCTCCAGCCTACGATTGGGAAATTCTCAAATAGTTTTTCTTTCTCAAGGAATTCTTAAAATTGTTAGTAATTTGAAAGTAAAAGTTTCCATGGCCAGGTCGGGTCAAGCTAGATTTGGGTCCATGTATGTTATCAACATGCTTCATATTTGTTTAAGTTTAGTTCAACTTGAAACATGGATATCAAAGTTTTGTCAAGTTCATTTATATTTTCTAAATGATTAATCTAAACTCACTTTAAATCCGGCTCTATTATTTTTATTTACAAAATTTATGATATCTTTAATTTGATATTTAATAATTTAAATTTCAAATTTTGGACAAATTCAAGTTTTGATGAATAACTCATCAAAATTTTATAATTTAATTTTAGATTATCTATTCATGCTATTATTGTTTTTATTCATTTATATAATTACTTCTTTTTTCTCTCATATGATATATCTTTTATTACTTTATGAACTCTTTGCAACTTTCAACGAAGTCAAGACACAAAATACGGAGATAAATTGAACATAGACATCTTAAGCCAAATATCAAATATGTTGAAGAGATTCGTTGACTGTTGACGGAAAATATTTTTGTGGACTTCTCTCTAAACAATCAAAATCTTAAGGAATATGATTAAGCCATACATAATAACAAAACCATCTCTTTCACTTTGTGTGTGTGTGTTAATTTTCTAGATGGTAACCTGAGGATTGATAATGGCCGCCCTTAAGCTAATCTAGAGCTTATTGGTCCCTATTTTTAAGGTTTGGACTTTGAAATCTTGCCCCTTATTCAAAGTACATCCAAATATTATAATCATACTTGATTAGTGACTTAAACCATCCTAATCATACTTTAAATATAAATTTACTTGTGAAAATGAAGGTTTCAGCTCCTGTTTCAATCATCAAGCAACCACATTTTCGTCGCTTCCTTTTAGAAATGGACATCTTGGACGTCTAGAATAGCATCTTAATAAAATATATAATTTAATCATTTTAAATTCACTAATTCTCACGCATTTATAGAAACCCTAAATCTTATACCATATAATGAATCCACACGTAAAAATGGCCCCATATGTACGATGGGTGTCGGCTTGACCAGTCTTTCCAAGGATACAAAGATTACTATGTTAGCATCACTCAAACACCTGTTTTTTCTACAGACCAACTCCTCCTTTTTCTTCTTTCTAAATTTTGTTTTGAAAAACAAGAAATAATATGGTGTTTGAATCACTTGCATGGATCAATGGCTTGAAGAGGTAAATCAGACCCATGAACTTGAAAGAGAAAACATGGAAAGTTTATCAAAAACTGATAATTGCATGGATTTTTGGTAATTGTTGGATAATAATTCCAACAAAAGTCCAAAGAACTTGGTCTTAATTTGTCTTCTGCCAGTCTTTGCATATACCCTATTTTGAAGAGTCATAATATAGTATTTGTCTTCAAGAGTCATTGCCTCCCACTATAAAATAATGGGATAAATATCAAATTTGTATATATATTTTGATTTAGGGTCTGAAAGAGAAATCGGTCCCCGTACAATAGATAATTTTTCATTTAAGTCATTTATAATTTATAAAATTTTAAATTAATCCTCTAAAAAGTATAAATATATAGACTATTAAAATGGTAAATTTACATTTTACTATCATAAAAATATATAATTTAATTCCACCCTCCTAATTTTTTTTACTTACCGCCCTCTCACCCCAAAGTTCTATTTCTAGATCCGCCACTGATTATCCGCACACACACACACGTATATATATGAAACTTGAATTGTAGTTTATATGTATACATGAAATTTTGATTTTGATTCAACTATATACATTTAAAGAAATGAATACATATTAATATAATTATTTGTGTATGCAATATATTAACATAAAATTGTGCTAATTCGATAATATTATCAATGATTTGTAAAAATTAAATAAAATATATAAAATTACACAAAAATCAAAGTTGATGTATATCCTAAAATAATTAATGCACCATTGCTAAGATGATGATATCAACCTTATTTGTAGAACCCTTCAATAATTATATTCAACAAATTCAATTTAAATATTGAAAATAAATATTTTAAATATGAGGTATTGTTTTTTATATAATATTAAAAATAGAAAAAAATAATACAATTTAAATTTATACTAAACAAATGTCTAATAAAAACTTTAACTATTACTTCATAATTAAAAAGTTTATATTAAATGAACTATATATTATACTACACTTTTGGGTTTTTTTTGCATGATCACTTAATATAAATTATGATTTATTTCTGAAAAAAAAAAGATTTGTGTGTAACTTTATTATAATATAATTTATTTACCTCCGAGTGCCATACTCTGCCTTGTACTTTAAGCTGACACAGGCATTGAGTTTAAAGAGATTCCGTTGCTCTCAATATTTGATAGCAACTAGCGAATAATTGGACGGAGCAATTATGCACTGTGGTTGTTTATGGGTGGGGTCGAGTTAGATTTAGATTACGATTAAATATGATATTAATATATTTTATATTTATTTAAAATCGGTTTAAATTGAAATATAAATTTAAAATTTTATTTAAATTTATTCATATTTGTAAAAGATTAACCTAAATCCATTTAGGTCTATCCATATTATTTTTTAGATAAAAAAGTATTTATATTATGTTATTTTAATATTTGCATCATAATAGTATTATATATTTAGTACAAGATTATTTTTTTAATGTGTTCTAAATTACATAATATATAAAAATAATATAACATAAAGTATTATAAACTTAAAAACGTGCTTGAGCCTTGAATTTTTAAGTCTGAGCCCGACCCATATTTTAAATGGGCCTAATTTTTTTTTTTGCTTGAATTCATTTTTTAGGTCTAATATTTTTACCGAAACCTTCCTAAATTTTGAACGGACCTAGACGAATAGCCTGACCCATTAACATATCTAATGCAAAGGATGTTGTCAATATAAACATACATAAAATATATATATATATATATATATATAACTTTTTCATTTTAAACTAAATATGAAAGTATATATATTCATCTTGTATTTATATAATTTTGTTTATTATAATTAAAGATTATTATTTGGTATATAGATGATGGAGTTTTTAACATGTAAATTGAATTAAAAAATTGAGAGGTGTTCCATTTATTCTTATTTTATTTTTAATATTAATTAAAGATTTTCTTAATGTCGTTTGTAGACTTCAAAATTTCACCTATCTATGTATCGAATAATTATCCTCATAACTAATGATATATGTGTTTATGTTATTTTATTATCATAAATATTCACACTTTATTAATAAATTTACTCAATTTGAGATTAGTTAAGCTTTGTTAATGTTCTATTTTTTAAATCCAAAATCTTGTTAGGAATTTGGGAGGGCTTGACTAAAAATATTAGGTTTGAAAAATAAATTTGGACAAAAAAGGCTCACTTAGAATATAATCGAGCTTAGACTCCAACATTCAACGTCAAAGTCCAATTTGACCCGATTCATTTTCTAATATATTTAATATAAATATGATGTAATTTACATCACTTAAATCTAAATATGTAATAATATAAAATACCATAATGTAAACATAAAAATATGTTGTCTATATTTAAAATTTTAGTAAAAATGTTGATTGAGTCTTAACTTGATTAGTATGAAAATTGTTGCTAATACAGGAGAACGTGGGTTCAAGTGTGCTGAAACACATTATCTTTCTATTTATAGATTGAGATGAGCTATAAATAATTATAGAGTAAACTTAAACAAAAGTACTATATATAAACTTAACCCAAACATGATGGAGTTCCACGCATACCCCCTTCTAACTCAACCCTTTCCTACGTTATTCTTTAAGGTGATTAATATTTTAATAATGGATTAGTCTTTCATGCACATACCTTCTTGTCCGAAAGATTAGTCTTTCGTTTCTAATGGATTAAGTGGGCAACAAGTACAAATGACCTAAAAGTTTATATATATTTATATATATATTGTCGAATGGAAGATCGGATAATGGTTTAGCCCTGTCATTAGCCCATGCTATTGCTTTAAGAGAAGGGTTTAGCCAATAATAGCTCATCGAAATATGTCAAGTTGGGGAAGGGTCAGTCATTATTATTAGGGGTTAGGGTTGTGGGGCCAAAAGGGGCAACCTCTCATGTGGGTGCCTAACAAGCTTTGCTACTTAATTATAAAGATAAGTTGATGATGTTGATGATGATGATGATAAATAGTGTATAAATTGGTCATGTGTGGGAAGCACTAATAAAATTTACCAACACACTGCTATTGGGGGTTCTTTCACCTGAGTATAAACCCATAATGTTGTATTAATTGCAGTGTCACTATCTTTTGTTTCATTCATTTTTGGAATATATGCTCTCTTTCTTTTTTATCTGCCACCCTTTTTGCACTCTCATTATCTGTACTCGAACAGCTATGATGGAGTATTCCACCATTTCATGTCTAATATTTACAATATATATTTTTCCTTAATGATTGACCACAACAGATACCTGATTTATTAGTATTTGTTTTCTTTGTTATTTCTTGGCAAAACATCCCCATATACCATTTTAGTTTTGTGTCACTACAAATCCACATGATTAATCAGCTTTTAGTGTGGCTGCTAATGAATTTGAAAAATTTGCATCAACATGGTTTTTTTTTTTTTTAAACCTCGGATATCTTTTAGTCATAAAAATAAAAATGGGAAAAGACAACTTTATCAGGTGGATTATAGCAAGCAAAGGAAGAGGGACCACTATTTCAACCCTAGAGATTATAATCATATCCGTATTAGCAATAGGGTAGGGACTAGGGACTAGGGGCTAGAGACCCTCTTGTATATACAGATCTTTTATAAGTCACCAACATCACACTATTCCATTCTAAGAGTTTTCATTTCTTTTATAAGGATTAGATTAGTTTTAATCCAAGATTGAAACACAAATCTTTTGAAATTAAGTGAACTTCTTTTTTGGTTTTGGTTAGATAACATTATTTAATCTCCACTTAGTCAGGCAGTTTGTTATATTATACTTATATAAATATATAAATCATCAATGTAAACTGAAGCTTGCTCTGATTGGTATATATATTTGATTTAACTAATAATGAGCCACACATGCTGCAAACTGCAGAGCTGAAACAATGAAAATGATCATCTAATTAAAGTGAGCTTCACATGTTAGAAGGGTTCATGATCAGTTCATTATTAAACTTCCGAAACTGATTGGTTCTTTTTTGTCTTATTTCCCAGCACGACAATGCTTTAGATTAAAACTCTGCAATCTTTGAATATATCCCAAGAAAAGTTTAGATAGATTAGAGCTCATCGAGACTTATATATCTGTAATAGCAGTGTTTGTTATAGGAATATATGAGTATATTTTATGTTGTAGACTCAGAAACCAAAAAGTTTTAACTGTATTTAATGATGGATGGAATGTCTATCTTAGGTTCTAATAATGATTTAGATGGTAACACTTGAATTTAGATTCTACTAGTGACAATATAGATTATACATGGAAGGGTGGGAGAGGGGTTTTAAAACGAAAATGTAAATAAAAAAAGAAAAGAAAAGAAATGTGTAGCCCAATAAGGGGACCAAATGTAATAAAGAAATGATTATTAAATGATCCACCTTACACTTCCACTGGTGTTTTATAAGGTCCTCGTTCAAACCTCTCCTGTCTGTAAGAACAAAAAGGAAATTAACCAAGAAAATAAAGAGTTCAAAATGACAGGTTCTGGTTCCCCTTGTGGTGCCTGCAAGTTTTTGAGAAGAAAATGTGTTAGAGGGTGTGTTTTTGCACCTTATTTCTCACATGAACAAGGTGCAACCCATTTTGCAGCCATCCACAAGGTTTTTGGTGCAAGCAATGTGTCGAAGCTGCTTGCTCACCTCCCTGTTACTGACCGCTGTGAAGCTGCTGTCACAATCTCATACGAAGCTCAAGCTAGGCTTCAGGACCCCGTTTATGGCTGTGTTTCTCATATCTTTGCTCTCCAACAGCAGGTTTTCTTCTTCTTCTTTTTTTAAACCACCCTTTGACCTTGTTTGATGCAATAAGCTGATCATGTTGCCAAATTCCTACAGGTTGCTAAACTAGAAGCACAACTTGCTTCTCTTACGGAGCAAGCATCTCAAAGCATTGTAAATGGCTCGGTTACATCAAACCCTAATGATGGAAAGCTTCCTTGTTCTCAGCTCCCAGATGTTCAAAGTTGGTTTCACCCTGATAATTCAAGCCTGGCACCAAATTTTAACCAGAGTTCATACGGTGAAAATGGGTTCTCGAATCCAAACTCATCAGGGATCTATTATGAGAATTCAATGGTCTCATCAGAAGAAGATCATATCTCGTTTACTACTTTTGTAGAGGCTCCTCATTCAATGTCTTCCTCCCTTGACATGCAAACAAATAACAGACAATGGAGTTTCCAGGATGTTGATGACCTTCAATCAATGGCCTTCGGGTATGCGCAAAATTCCAGATGAAGGGGGCTCAATGGAGAGGAAACAGTTCATGAAGACACCATGGACCTTCCAGTTTTGAATTGAATGCTGCTATGCTCCTGCATATTTTGAAGCATATGCACTTTTAGGAACCATAATAAATTAATGTTCATACAATATCTCAAACCCTATATCATCTACCCTACCATTATTTTCTGTAATCTAGAAAGAAATCTGTCTATGGCCTTATTGAGGACATCAATTTTTTTTGACATGATAAATTTACCGTCGTGAAAATGACCGATCAGGTTAATTATTTACTATTTGCAAGAAAATTATACTGATCAGGTAGCTAGTAATGGCTTGCTTATAGAGCACATATATATACTGTCATGAAACATTGAACTGGCTGTCTACTAATGGCTTGAATGTAGTTTACTCATGACTGAAGTGAACAATAATAATTAGCTTTGGTTATAGGTCAAAAGTCACTTTTGTTTTTCTTAGATTTCATTTTAGTCACTTATATTATTGTGTTGTAATATTTTAGTTACTAAATCGTTAATTACCGTTAAGGTGTAACGGTAAGCTGACGTAGTATCATTATTTCAAACAAAAATTTTAGGTTAAACTATACAATTGGTCTTCATTTTTTTTTGAGCAATTTTTTTAACTTTTCCTTTTTCTTTCTTTATTTTTCATTCTTTTCTGCTTTCCCTTCTATTTTCTTCCATTCTTCATCTTTTTTAAACGTAAAAGAATAAAATTAAATTACTCAAAACGAAAAATAAGAGGGACTAATTTGTAATTTAATCTAAAATTTTGGTTTAAATGATGATTTAACATGCTACGTCAGCTTATTATCACACCGTTAATGGCAATTAACGTTCAGTGACTAAAATGCAACTTAAATGAAATAAAAATGACTATTTTAAAATTTACCCATTATTAATATAAAAAAATTTAATATTAATATTAATGTTGTTATTCATTTTTCAATGCAAAGCAGATTTTTTGACTTGTCGTTGGAAATAAATTAATGATCCGCCCAATTTATTTATTTTTCCTACTTTATATATAAAATAATTTGAAATAATAAAAATTTTGAGTATTTTGAGATTTCAAATTTGAATTTTGTTCATAATTATTTTAAATTAATTATATAATTTAGAATTTATTTTTCAACTTAAACCGTACATAGAACACTCATATACAAATTTCACCGAAGACCCAATCAAATGCAACAATTAAAATAATAAAAGAAAATTTTGTTCCTATACACGTAGGGTTCGGCACCCATGATGTAGATGTAGATATTGGTTCTCAGCTTAGAAAGGATCAAAAATTTATCTCAAAGTGACTAAAGTCCCTTACCCCTCTCAAAGGTTCGCACCCCAACTCGATCGAATGTTAAAATTAGATAGTACAGGGACGTGGGTCCAAAACCCCAAGTTGTAAGAATTTTCAATTTCTCTTCTTAAAAATGGAAGTAGACTTTCTAATATTTTTATAGTATTAAAAATAATATTAAAAAAATTATTCTTAAAAAAAAACAAATGAAAAATCTTCTTGAATAAATTGGAACTTACACTGTTTCTTTCAAATGATTTCATCCTTTATTTGTTTTTACTTTCTTAATTACTGCAAAATAAATACAAGTTTGAGCTTTATAGGGTCTTGATATTGGTATTTTCATCAATCAAGGTATATACTCTTAATTTACTAGTGTGCCATTTTTTTAATGAGAAAGAGGTATTTAGATGTCTCGATAGTTTATTAGTTGAATTTGGGAAATCAATTTACACGTAAAAGTTTAATATTTTTGAGATGCTAGTTAGATATATGTTGTTGTCACGCTTCAAAATTAGTGAAATAGTTATTTGCAGTAGAAACTTATTTATAATGAGATCCATTACTGAAACTACTATTTGTCATGGTTGGTATGCTTTTGGTAATAATTTACAAAATGTGATAGTTTCATTTTTTTTTTCTATGTTTTTCTCATTGTTGAATCAGCTCCATATAGCTAACGATACATGGTTTTTTTTTTTTTTTTACTCATTGTTGAATCCAATAGAAAGTTATTTTTCTAATGTTTTTTTGTGTTGGTTTTGGTTGATTTTTAAGCTGTTGTCATTTTTTTTTATGTTTTTCTCATTGTTGAATTGGGTCCATATAGCTAATGAAACTACAATTTTTTTTATGTTTTTTTCCTCATTGTTGAATCCAATAGAAATTTTTTTTTTTATGTTGGTTTTGGTTGATTTTTATGCTATTGTCTTTTTTTTTAATGTTTTTCTCATTGTTGAATCGGGTCCACTACCGAAATTACTATTTTTTTTCTCCTTTTAGTGTTAATTCTTTATTTACCATTTATTTTTTTGTCCATACGTGTGACTTGCTATTCCTTGTTTCACTTGTTTTCAGTGAAGTCTTCTCATTTTTTAGAATTCTAATTGTTGGAGGATGTTATAGTCATTTTATTTTATTTTTATAATTTTATAAAATTAAATTTTAAGTCGATTGTAAAAAAAATGAAGAAGGTAAAGATATTTGATACTTTTTTTTAAGAGGAAAGTAGTGATGCTTGTGATGCTAGTCTACCAGTAATCAATGAAGATTCTCCAACTATCAAATTTTAGCTTACCCTTCCCCCCATATTAACATGGCTCCGCCATTGCCTGAAGCCTCCTTAGGTATCGATACATAGGCCCTTGACAGTGCCATGACACTATTTTGTTGAAATTGAGACCTTCAAGGCTCATATTTAGTCCTGAACGCTTTCAAACATCTAAAATTCATTTCTAAATGGTTTAAACATGATTTTAAAAATTCAAAAATTGATTTTATCTATTTTATATAATTGTTTTAATATTCAATTTCTTAAATAAATCTAAGATTATTGTCACGAAAATGCTCTAATGACACCTCTCATTTATATTGTATGTTGGGACAAGTGAGAAGTATTACACTTAATAATTTTAAAATCCCCATTAATAACCTAAAGAATATTAGATTAAATCACAGAACCAAATTTAGCAAAAAATCCTGCCTTTCAGTTTACTTGTTAAGACCATACACATTCATAAACTCGCATTTATGATTCAAATGCTTTAACAACCTATAGGAGAGAACAAGCTTTCTTATAAGTAAGTTCTACTAAATTCAAATGAATAAGGAGAAAAAAGATTTGAGGAGAAGTCAATTGATATGGGAATTAGTCTAGATGGTGACATGACAGAGGAAGAAATGGTATATGGCATGAAAACGGTGTATGGTTTTGTTGAAGAGGAATTCTTGCATCTACTTGAAGGGTGTTTGTAGGTATGGCAAGGGATGTACCACCCCTTACTGGTTCGGTCGCCAGTCCCGAGCTACGGAATGCTACAATTAAAGTTGGAAGAGAAGACATTCAATTCATGTCGATTATTTCAAACAAACATGGAATTTCTTCATAATTACATAATTAACATTCAATTTAAACATGAATACATAATTGTAATCAATTCAATGCATAATCACCAAATATAATTTTGGTCGGGCCTTATACTATCTTATGTATGCTCTAATATCAACCTAGAATTTAATTAAGACTAATTTGCAACATTTCCAAAATTATAGATCAATTATATCATAAATAAATCTTTTAAATAATCAATCATGTCTTAAACATTTAAATATTATTATATACAATTAAATTCAAGTCTTAATCGAGCTTACAAAAACTCTTAAGTTGACCCGAGAACTATAAGGATCAAATTGAGACATTTTCAAACGATAAAGGCACTTATGCAAAACAGGGGGCACACGACCGTGTATCTTATTGAGGCTGTGTGGATCAAATTGTAAAATTTCATCAAAAGTCACACGGTCGTGTAACAAACTGAAGCCGTGTGTATAAAAAAATTTACTAGATCTATAGTATATTGGGCTTGTAGCCAGCCCGTGTGGGTCACATGATTGTGTGCCAACTCGTGTGGCACAAAAAAATGTCATTTACTAGATCTATAGTCATCTTCCTCTTTCATCCATTTTCAACCGAAAAACATCATAGAATTGCTTGCATGGTAAGTGATTTTGATCTCATTTTTAATGAATTTTATGTTTTTGAAGTCATTTTAGCTTAATTTAGTTAACCCGAGGGTTAATTTATGAAACTATTAAAAGTTTAGAGACTTACCATAAATGAATTAGGTGTGTTTGTTATTTAATTGATAGATTTTAAGTTTAATAGCTAAATAAAAGTATTTTGTTAAGTGAATTTTAGTAATTTTAATGTTTAAGGATTAAATAGTTTAAATAATAAGTTAATATTGTGAAATGATGATAAAAATGAGTTGATTATGAATCCTATAGAATTCCGCTAGCTGGTATTATGATTAAATTTGGATAATTCATAAATTTTGAGGTTAAGAATTAAAGTGTATAAAGGTTAAAATGTCAAGGGTAATTTTGTAAATTCACATTGATAAGAGCTATAGGCTTGAATTAATTATGTAAGTTATTTGAATTATTTAATTGAATGAAAATTATTATATAGATAAATAAACAGGCCAATCAGATTTAAATCATGGAAAATCTAAAGTATCGAACTAGCCGTCGGCTTCGTTTTTACAACTGTTTTCGTCGATGTAAGTTTGTATAATAGTTAATTCATTTCTTGTAGAATTGTTAAATGCTAATGAATAGCTAATTTAGGTAACTTAAATGTTTAATGTACACTATATGCTAAATTAAATTACATTGCCATAATAATCAATTGTTGAAATTGTTGATAATATGGATTACATGTATATGAGAGTGAAATGTTATAATGGAAATGAAGTTTAAGGATAAGGGTATGAAAGGTGTCCCATTTGAATCTTGTGAACACCTAGGATACAAATGACATGTCATTAGGGGTTATACACTTTCAGGTTAGTCTTGGATGTCTTACCAATAGCTGAGGTCCTGCATTTGTTGTGAATTCTCCACAGCTCGTGTGAGCAGCATCATGTAGCTTTATATTCTGACCTACAGCTCGTGTGAGCATTACATATATAGGCACAAAAGTGTGTGAGCATGGTTCCCATGTATCCAATGTTGTTTCATTTGGTTCAACGGGTAATAAATACTTAATCAAGTGAGCTTAATTATATGAAATGTTTTGGTTTGGATGAGTAATGTAAATTGGTAATGTTTTGGGAAAAAGGTATATTTGATAAGTTACTATTATGTGCTTTATGACATGATAAGATTATGTATTTTCCTGTTGAGCTCACTAACTTATGAGACTTGTGATGTATATGGGATTTAATGAATCATGAGCATGAGAATGAAATTATGCATCACTTATTTTAAATTGAGCCTAATAGGTAAGTTTACGTTTTTGGTTATACGAGTTTACTAAGTATTATTTGCTTATGGGTTGTTTTTCCTTTCTTGTAGATCATCAGAAGGCTCGATCGGTTGGAATCTAGTCACAGTAAATTCGCACTATCCATCCATCACTTTGATAGATATTTTGTAATTTTGTTGATGGTTATAAATGGCACATAATAGGAGCTTTATGCTATTTTTTCAATATGGTATGGTTTGAGTTTATGTCTAGCTTACTTGTAAATATATGATCTTATTTTTGGGTTTGTAAATGTCTGTGTAAATATGTGACTTGGTTGCTTATTTATGCCTTATGAAAGTAGATAGTTGATGGTGGAATAAATTGTGGATGAATTGGTGATAAACCGTAATCTATACATATTTTTACCTCATACTTGGGATATTTATGAATGATTTTTCCTTGGTTTTAGTGAATTTGATGCTCCTAATCTTTTAATTTCGTGTTTTATACTCAAGAGAACTAAAGATAGCAAAAAAAGTGAGAAACGGGCCAAAAACTGACAAATTGGGCTTAAAACAGTGTTTCACACGGCCTAGGCACTTCCACACGGGTAGACCACACGCTCGTGTGAGACACACGGGTAGGCCACACGCCCGTGTGTCATGGCCGTGTCGACATCAATCCAAGTCAGAATTGTATACGGTTTGAGCACTTGCACACAGGCATGGCATACGGCCGTGTCCCTGTCGAGGCCAAGTCTAGTTCTACTCGAAAAAGGCCACTTTTAAGGGTTTAAAGCATTCTAAAGCCTATATAAACACCCTAGAAGAGGATTAAAGGGGACACGCAGAGTGGAAGACAGAAAATACTCGAGAATTGCCATCGGAATCACCTCGGAGCCAGGATCTACATCAAGAGTGAAGACTTCCATCCAATTTCCTAGAAGTTCTTTGGGTTTCTTTATGTTTTGTTGTTTTCCAAACTTTGGAATGTTTTCCATTAATATTATGAACTAAACTCCTTAAATACCTAAGGGCGATGAAACCTAAGATGAATCTTATTACTCTTTGATTTATATGATAAATACTTGTTCTTGTTCTTAATTGTGAATTTTAATTCTTGCTTTAATATTCCAGGTATTAATTCATGTTTTTAATGTGCTTATTCAGTGGATCAAAAGTCTCTGTTTAAGAGTAGATCATTCATAATTAAGCGGAGTAGCATGCAATCCTATAGATAGGATGACATAAATCTACCGGATTAGAGTCAAATCTAATAAGGGAATCCATAGATCAGGTTAATGCGACAATAGGGGTTTTAATTAGAAAGTGATTTCAATTAATCAACCTAGAGTCAGTTGTTTTTAGTCTCGAAATGGATATTAACATAAATCAGGGATTTCTACGAAATAAGTCAAATGAATAAATCATCTAAGTCAAAAGTAATAAGTGAAGTCTAGGTGGATTCTTTCTTGGGTATTATCTTCTCAACCGGTTTTCAAAAGTATTTTCCAACTTTAATCTCTGTCGTTACTTTAGTTAATTAGATAATTAGTTTAGATAAAACATTCTCTTAAATTTTAGGCTAGATAATAAAAAGATAGTAATTACTAGTACTTTTAGTCCTCGTGGATACGATATTTCCGGTCTCACCATAACTATACTACTGTTCGATAGGTGCGCTTGCCTTAAGTCAAATTTTTAGTTAGTTTCACGACCATCAAGTTTTTGGCGCCGTTGCCGGGGACTAAGATATTAGGAACACTTATTTTTTATTACTTTCGCCATTTTTTATTTTTATTGCAATTTAATTTTAATTTTTCTTAAATTACTAAATTTTCTCTTATTTACTTCTGGCAGGTTTTTATAGTTTATAACTAGAAGAAACCCATCAGGACCTCTACTTTTTGATAGTGAGATCGAAAGCATTGCTCGTAGAAACAGAAGGGAAATAAGGCGAAGCCTACAATACATAGAGGAAGGACAAAAAGACGATATTCAAACCATAACTGAGGAGATGATTGATAATCAAAATAATCTATTACCTCCTGTGGCTGTTGCAAACCCAGTAAATCAGGATCCTGCTCCTCGTACTATGTATGATTATGCTAAACCTACATTAACATGAGCTGAATCGAGTATAGTTAGACTTGCTATTGCTGCAAATAATTTTGAACTGAAAATTAACACAATTCAAATGATACAACAGTTTGTTCAGTTTGATGGTTTGCAGGATGAGGATCCAAACACTCATTTAGTAAATTTTCTGGAACTCTGCGACACTTTTAAGATCAATTGCGTTTCTGACGATGCCATTCGCCTTCGGTTGTTTCCATTCTCATTGAGGAATAAAGCTAAACAGTGGTTACATTCGTTACCACGAGGGTCAATCACTACTTGGGAACAAATAACTGAAAAATTTTTACTTAAATATTTTTCGCTGGCCGAAACGGCTAAATTGAGGAATGATATCTCTTCTTTTGTACAGATGGATCTAGAAACTCTGTATGATGCATGGGAGAGATACAAGGACTTATTAAGAAGGTGCCCTTACTATGGGTTACCTCTATAGCTGCAGGTTCAGACATTTTACAACAGTGTGAACCCCTCAACAAGGCAACTAATCGACACAACCGTCGGTAGAACATTGAACGAAAAAACACCTGAAGAGGCTTATGAATTTATTGAAGAGATGTCACTGAATAACTATCAGTGGCAAGTCATGAGAACAAAGCTGATGAAAGCTGCTGGTGTTTTCAACCTCAATGCAGTTACTATGCTATCTAACCAGGTAGAACTTTTAAATAAGAAGATTGTTGGTTTGTATGGTTCTACTCAGTAACATCCAGTGATGAGGTGTGATTCAAATGGAGGAGGGGTACACCACACAGAATATCAATTCTTTAACCCTACCACCGAGGAGGAACAAGTCCACTATATGGGTAATAATAATTCTAGACCTTAAAATAACCCATACAGTAACACTTATAATGTAGGTTGGAGGAAACATCCCAATTTCTCGTGGGGTGGTCAAGGAAATCAAAGGCCACAACATCCCCTAGGTTTTCAATAACCGCCTTACCAGCAGGAAAAGAAGCTGAACCTTGAAGACATGCTAACGAAATTCATCTTGGTGTTAGAAACGCATTTTCAGAATACCGATACAGCTCTTAAAAATCAGCAAGTGTCGATTCAAGGGCTCGAAACTCAAATAGGACAGCTTACTAAGTTGATTTCTGAACAACTACAAGGGAGCTTGCCGAGTAATACTGAAACTAACCAAAGGGAACAACTTAATGTGATTACTATTCAAGATGAAGAAGGGTTAGTTGAACTTGAACCAGAACTGAGGCAAAGAATTGTAGTAAGTAAAAGTAAGGATGAGGTGGACCATAGTGAGCAAAAATCGGTAAGTAGAGAATATAAACCCCGTGTGCCATACCCTAAGGTGACAAGAAAAGACCACATGGACAAACAATTTGGTAGATTCCTTAAATTATTAAAGAAATTACATATTAACTTACCGTTTATTGAAGCTCATTCGTAGATGCGAAATGCAGTTAAATTTTTAAAAGAGCTTTTAGCAAATAAGCGAAAGTTGGATGAGGCGTCGCATGTGGAGTTGAACGCAGTTTGCTCAGCCATTCTATAAAATAAGCTACCTAACAAGTTGAAAGATTCAGGGATTTTTATGATTCCTTATTTAATTGGTAGTTTAAATGTTAACAATGCTTTGGCTGATTTAGGGGCAAGTATTAATGTCATGCCCTATAAAATGTTTAAACAACTCGGTCTTGGGAAATTCAAACAAACTAGAATGAGCATTCAATTAGCAGATAAAACAATTAGATTTCCTAGAGTTATTATTGAAGACGTGCTGGTCAAAATTGATAAATTTATATTTCCAGTTGACTTTGTTGTCTTAGACATGGATGAGGATAGTGACATACCTTTAATTTTAGGAAGAACCTTTTTAGCAACTGCTAGATCTATCATTGGTGTTGGCACAGGTGAATTGATACTTCGTGTAGGTGATGACACGATTACTCTCCAAGCTCGTGATTCTACTAAAATATCTAGTAATCGACATGATTCAGTTAATTTAAATAATGTTACAACTCAAACTTCTATGCAAAAGTCCCCTAGGAAGAACGTGATGGAGTATCATTCTAATCCATGCCACAAAAACGGAGCTACTCACGAAGAATGAAAGCTTCAGATCGATGAACTAGATGAATGGCGAACACATGTCAATGAGAAACCAAAAGCACACGAAAAATCAAAGAGACACCACGATGAGCGCAGGGATGAAACAAAGCAAATTAAAGTTGGGGATAAAGTATTGTTAGATGAAAAGGACCCCTGAATTGTAACTTTAGAGCACAATACAGAAGGAGTGACTCCCTTCACGGTAATAAACATCTTCCCACATGGTACAGTCGAGGTAATACATACTAAATTCAAAACTTTTAAGGTAAATAATACTTGAATCAAACCTTATTTTGGTAAAATTAATAGCAGAAGCGAGGAGTTTCAACTCCTCAATCCACTGTAATCATGCGAATAAAAGGTAAGTCGAGTTTAGACTCTAAATAAGCGCTTCTCGGGAGGCAACCCGAGCACTAACACTACTGACTAGTTTATTTTAGCTATTTTTAGTATTTTTGTGTAGGTACAGTGGCCCACACGGCCTGGACACACGGGCGAGTCCTTTGGCATTATGGAAACAGGGCTAAAAATCCCTTAAGTATCGAGCCACATGGCCATGAAGTCGATCCACACGGCCGTGTGAAGAACACGGCCTAGACACACAGGCGTGTCCTAGGCCGTGTGAAAATTGGAGCTAATTTTTTAAAATTTAAATAAGTTAGGGAGCCACACGGGCAAGGCACACGGTCATGTGTTCGGACACATGGGTGTGTGGGGTACCACACGGGGGTGGGAGAAGCGAACAACATTGCACACGGTCATGTGAACCACACGAGTCAGCCATACGGGCGTGTCCTCAGGCCATGTGACGATTAGAAATTCAAATTTTGCGATAAACACGGGCTGGACGAGAGCCACACAGGCCTTTTTATAACCCTCTCAAACCCTAATTTTTTCCCCTTGTCTTCTTCCCCAATTCTCTCCCCTTAGCCGCCGCAGCCTTCCAAACTCCCCTCACGCCTGTGCACCCATTCCGATGACCAATAGCTTCTACCAGCGTCTCCACCACCGGCTGACCCCCTTCTTCAAACCCCCTCTCTTTTTTTCCCTTCCATCTTCGCGCCACACCCCCACGCCCTCACATTGCGCCACACGGCCTACCTCTCCATGCCCGTGTCCCGCCCCCCACCATTGGGAACAGTACCGACTCTGACCAGCAGCTCCGTCCACTGCCGTGCACACCCTGACTACTGTTTTTAGGCATATAATGACAAGCACACGAGGCAAGAAAATTTCTTTTCTCGCTTCAAAAAAGCGGAAGGGCCCTGGCACAACCTCCTCAGGCGCCTCGACCGAAGCTCGCCATCCTCTGCTTCAGTTCTCGTCAGACCCACAAAATGACTTGTTTCAGCTACTACGTGTACGACCATTGGGAGTGGGCCGATGTATTGACTGGGCTGTGTTGGAACAGGTCCAACTTGCTCACTTTGTTCACTTCCATCTCGATACTGAGCCATGGGATCGGTTCTTTGCAATCATCGAGCCCATCTATTCAGAGCTGACATTGGAGTTCTGCACTACCTTCCACTTACAGCACGTGATGAACACACATGACGAGGTTGGTACTATTGTTTTCAGACTTGGTGGACTTGTCAAGCATATGAGTGTACCGGAGTTTGGAGCTACTTTGGGCCTCTATACGGAAGAGTTCATGGCTTCAGAGAATTTTCTACAACTTCATCGACACATACACTATTCACCATATTGCTGTTAGACCGACCTTAAGGCGAGCACGGTTCCCTATGACACGAGTCGCTCAAAAGTAACCTCTCTTCCTCCAACACTATGCTACATCCATGCCATCTTGGCTCACACTTTTACTGGAGGAGAGAGAGTAACGGAGTAGTTAGCACCACTAACGCGTACTTCCTATGAAGCATGGCGACTGGCCATGTATTTTACTTAGCATATTTTATCGCCCTCGCCTTTCACCACTAAATAGATCACCATAGGAGGGGCCCTATCTGCCTTGGCCCTTACGTGACTCGCCTCGCTCGACATTTCGGCCTCTTCGACACTTCAGAGATGTCATCGACACTCACATTAGTCGGCCAGATGTCTCCTCAAAGAATTTTCAATATGATCCACATGATGATGATAGAGCGACGTCGTGGAGTCGACCCTCTTCAGTACAGACTCAACCACTCTGATGACCAGGATGAGCCAGAGGACATTTCTGACAATGTTCATCCCTTTACGAGGACCTACCCCCACCACCACCACCGCATCACCAACCTCCTGCTACCACTTTAACAGACTTATCCGAGCGATTCACTCGCTTTGAGCAGCAGTGCTTCGAGCGATTCGACAGTATCGACGCCACTCTCTGACAGATTTGCCACCACCTCCATATTTCTTCTTCAGTGCCACCGGTCCACGACTCTGATGATGAGAACCTTTGAGTCCTTTTATTTTATTTTTATTTTTATTTTTATTTAAATTTTATTTTCTCTTATTTATTTTTGAAGACTTATGTTTTATATTTTTAAACCCTACTTATCTTTATGATTATTATTGAATTATCCCTTAATTCTCTTCCACAGTGGTGTTTATTTTCTTATTAGTACCTCAGAATCATGTCTTTTATTCAGCTTTCTCTACAATTCTTGCTCTCGTTACTCCAAGGATCTCATCCAAATATTCAGGGCAATTTTGCTACTCTCCCTCTCTTCTGATATTATGCTTATATTGTTATTAACTATCTTTGTACATTGAGGACAATGGACATCTTAAGTGTGGGGAGGTTATTTATGTGATTATCAGAAAATATCTGAATTTTTATCTTGTTCTCAAATAATTTTCTCATATCATTATTAGAGTAAATTTTAATTGATCTATGATTTTTATTGATATGTTTTGAATTAAATCATAAGTAACTGTGCATTGATTGTTTCAACTATAAGACATTAGAAAATCGAGTATGATAAGTTGAAATTTTTTAGAATTAAAATTGCTAGGTTGTTTCCCTGAATTGAGGTATTATCTTGAAGTTCTGAATTTACAGGATTGACATCAAATACCCATAATTCTCGTGAGATTTTGAGCCTTTTAAGAGCATATATATTTCTTGCTCACTGATTTTATTGGTTAGGAGTGTGTCAACATTGAATTGTTATTCTAGAACTTGTATCGATTATGTATGTCAAGACCACACCTTTGATTTGATATACTAAAATGATAAAGGCACTTAGGTTTTAACCCATTTACCCCATAAAAAGCCTACCCTCATAATTAACCCTTAGTGAACCCCTTTGAGGTTAACAAACTATTTTTTTTAAGTTACCCTAAATTGTAACCCCTATATCATACTTTTTGATTCGTTGAGAATTTTTCCTAATTTATTGAGGCCTTTTTTGTCAAGATTTGATTTGGTTAATTGCCTAACTATTTTCTTTGAATGTTATAATTTCCTCTTATACTTGTACTTGTTCTTATTCTTAAAAAAAAACATATATATTAGTAGTAATTCTTTGTTTTTGAGCGTAAGTATTTAATTCCATATTCTGAGAAGAAGCTCATGTTTATTTAATTGATGTTAGTTATTTTTTCAGTTAGGTAATTTATCAATTTAATCTCGATTCTAACCCTTTCTTTGTTAGTCTGTATCCACACTTTTAACCCAAAGCCCCGTTACAACCCTTTAAAGACCTTTTGATTTGTGTGTCATCCAATTTATAGTGGTGGAGATTCGATTTTCATGCAAGCCTATGGTAATAACTTTTCGTGTTTGACTAATAAGTGCTTAATCATTGAACCTTAAACACATTGAGTGATTTGAGTGAACTTTTAGCGAGGATGTCAATAAATGTCAATTTGGAATTAAAGATAATTACTTAGATAAATGGGGGTGCCTATAATTTTATGATTGAAATGCTCAACTTTGACTATTAGAAACTTTAACGTTCTTTTAGTTAAATTTTCAATGTATGACTTCTTGTGGATTATTTTGAATCATTATTGATGAGAATTATAAGTTGAGAAGAATTTATTTTGATTGTGAGTTGAGGATTTTGCTTGAGGACAAGCAAATGCTTAAGTGTGGGGATATTTGATAAACCATAATCTATACATATTTTTACCTCATGCTTGACATATTTATGAATGATTTTTCCTTGGTTTTAGTGAATTTGATGCTCCTAATCCTTTAATTTCATGTTTTATACTCAGGAGAACTAAAGATAGCAAAAAGAGCGAGAAACGGGCCAAAAACGGACAAATTGTGCTTAAAACAGTGTTTCACACGGCCTAGGCACTTTCACACGGGTAACCCATACGCTCGTGTGAGGCACACGGGCAGGCCATATGCCCATGTATCATGGCCGTGTCGACATCAATCCAAGTCAGAATTGCACATGGTTTGAGCACTTGCACACGGGCGTGGCACGTGGCCGTGTCTCTGTCAAGCCCAAGTCTAGTTCTACTCGGAAAAGGCCACTTTTGAGGGTTTTGAAGCATTTTAAAGACTATATAAACACCCTAGAAGAGGATTAAAAGGGACATACAGAGTGGGAGGCAGAAATACTCAAGAACAACCATCAGAATCACCTCAGAGCCATGATCTACATCAAGAGTGAAGACTTCCATCCAATTTCTTAAAAGTTCTTTGGGTTTCTTTATGTTTTGTTGTTTTCCAAACTTTGAGATGTTTTCCATTAATATTATGAACTAAACTCCCTAAATACTTAAGGGAGATGAAACCTAAGATGAGTCTTATTACTCTTTGATTTATATGATAAATACTTGTTCTTGTTCTTAATTGTGAATTTTAATTCTTGCTTTAATATTCCAGGTATTAATTCATGTTTTTGATGTGCTTATTCAGTGGAGAAAAAGTATCTGTTTAAAAGTAGATCATTCATAATTAA
Organism: Gossypium arboreum; assembly: GCF_025698485.1. Classification (NCBI taxonomy): domain Eukaryota; kingdom Viridiplantae; phylum Streptophyta; class Magnoliopsida; order Malvales; family Malvaceae; genus Gossypium; species Gossypium arboreum. The sequence continues at coordinate 3,532,256 of NC_069076.1, forward strand.
GCGGAGTTGCATGCAATCTTAGAGATAGGACGACATAAATCTGCCGGATTAGAGTCAAATATAATTAGGGAATCCATAGATCGGGTTAATGCGACAATAGAGGTTTTAATTAGAAAGAGATTTCAATTAATTAACCTAGAGTCAGTTGTTTTAGTCTCGAAATGGATATTAACATAAATCAGGGATTTATATGGAATAAGTCAAGTGAATAAATCGTCTGAGTTAAAGGTAATAAGTGAAGTTTAGGTGGATTCTTTATTGGGTATTGTCTTCTCAACCAGTTTTTCAAAAGTATTTTCCAACTTTAATCCATGTCGTTACTTTAGTTAATTAGATAATTAGTTTAGATAAAACATTCTCTTAAATTTTAGGCTAGATAATAAAAAGATAATAACTACTAGTACTTTTAGTCCTCGTAGATACGATATTTCCAGTCTCACCATAACTATACTACTGTTCGATAGGTGCGCTTGCCTTAAGTCGAATTTCTAGTTAGTTTCACGACCATCAATTGGTTAGTTGGTAAAGTTTTATACATGATTATGATATTGACTTGTGGCTTTGAGTTTGGATTGATTTGGTGTATGAATTGCGGTGCCAAGTGATGGTATATTTGTTAGACACCTAGATTGATTGATTTTGGCATGTTTTAGGTGTGTTTGATTGTGTTTTAATGTGTGGAAGTGTTTGGAAATGATTTGTCTTGGTGTGTACGTAAGGGTTATTAAATTGGCTTACATTGAGGGTTATTTTGGTGTTATTTTGGTAGTACATAGCCTGGAACACAGACTGTCACACGGTCGTGTGCCACACACGACCACACCACACAACTGTGTGTCATTTTAAATTTTAAGTGCAATTTGGTCCACACGATCACAGAGAGTTAAATGTTCCACACTTTATGAGTTTATTCACTTGTGATGTTCATAGTGCGGTATACCTAAATCCTAAGTGGATGACTGACTATGTATGCGTGACTCGTACACTTTGATGTAAGTAAAAGATCGAGTTCAAATAGATACGGAACTATAAGTTGGTGCGTTGGGTGTATGACTTCTGTAGTATACGGTGTCATTCATAATAGTGGAATTCATAGCCCAAAACATGGGTAAATGATATCCTCTCAGTGGCATTACATGGTTGATGAAAAGTAAACGTGGCCACGGGTCGTCCGTCTTTATGATAGATCACTTGTTCACCATTTGATAGTGATTGACTTTTCATTAAGAAAGATGTAATGGTTAACATGAGATAAAATATGATCATATTGGGAGAACATATATTATCCCAAAGAGATCGATGATATCCTATAAGGGTAACACACTTATGACAAGATCATTAACGAGCACTGAGTAGTTGCTTTCGTAATGGTATGTCGTTGGGGAAAGCTCAGTCATGATACTATAGTGGAATGACCTTATGACTAAATGAGTTTATAATTAATAGGCGAAAATCCAGAACGTAATTATAAATCATTTGAGCCTCAACTACATATGTCCAATCGGTCCCTCCGCTAGCTCTTTGAAAGCAAAAATGAATTGTGTGTTTGAATAGAAATGAACGAAATGAATAGAAAAATAAAAATGGAAAATATTCAAGAATGAAAATGGTTTTCTCTAAAATGGAAAAATGGAATCATTTAGAAATGAATGTAGGTTTTCAAAAATGGAAATGGAAATGAAAATGAAAATGAAAATGATCCGTTTGCAATCCTATATGGATTATTTAAAAAAACCATTTGGTCATAGCAAACATGTTGAGTTGTTAAATATTAAACATATTTTCTCGAAATTTTACCAAGGGCAAAATCATCAAAAAATTACCAAGGGTAAAATCATCAAAATTTTTCTGAGGTTAAAATAGAGATGACAAAAATGTTTTATATATAAATATTAAATTTTATTTTGGGAACTAGAAAAATTGAATTGGGTTGAATCACATTATAGAGTATTGGGCCAAAAAGGCTTAAGAAGTACTCGTACTTGGACCCGATGTGAGAGAGGCCAAAAAAACCCCTATGGACATGAAGGGGATAGCAATCCTAGTAGGAATACTAGGGTGTGCCATCCACTCTAGTCCTATTCTAATTAGGATGTTGTTTTTCTATTTGAAATAAATCGCTACGACTCAACAAGGGTTCTACCTTCTCTTCCTATAAATAATGGCATTGGTTTTCAACTATTAACACAATTTTGACAGATTGTTATTCTACTGAAAAGTAGAGAGAACTTATTTTCAACTATTAAATATATTTTTCTATAATAACAATTCTACCGGTTTCTATTAAGAAGAGAGAATTTTCGTTTTCACCCCAAAATGAGAGAACTTTTTTTAGTTCTATATTTTGATTCAATTGGTTAAGTCCACACTCGAAGCAATTCATGGTACGAAAATAGCGGATAAGATCGTTTGGGAACAATGAATGTCCGCTAAGTCAAAAACACATGTACAAATTTGGTTAAAGTTTATTGCTATAAATATCACAAATCATGCCAGTTTTCAAATTTTAAATTTTCCGTTGTGCAAGAAAATCATTTTTAGACAGAGATTTTCCCAACACTTACCTTAATTTACAATTTAGCATATCAAACTAATTAATTTGGCAAAGTTTGCCTAACACAGCAACCACAACAACAAGGTGAGCTTTAGTACATAATCAATCATGTAATATGTCAAGTATGTAACGTACCAATTCATATATTTTAAATCACCAATTCAATCTTATTTCAATCATGAATAGGGTATTCATATATGTATACGAAAGCTTTATATTCAAATCATTCATCAATACTTCATTTGAGCATTAAACATATTACATGTCATCTCGATTCCTCATTTCGTTTCATTTTTATCGCCCGATGAAACTTAGTAAACAAACTCAAATACGCTAGTACTCATCACATCTGTTGCTCATCCAAGCTGAATATATATTTGTCTCAGGTTACCCTTTCGGGCTAAACCTTTAAAACGACATCAAGTTACTCGTCCGAGCTAAACCTATGTCAGATGTATCTTCGAGTCCGCAAAAAATGTTGGATCTCGATAATCATCGATAATCAATCCATACCCATGTGTACAAGACCTTTACTAAGTTCATCAAGGAAATTTCAATATAAGCTCATATATATTTCTTTACAATTTAATCCAAATCTCACCTTTTGTACTAAATTGTAAACATTCCAAATTTTAATTAAACATACATACATTCATAATTTTCAAATACATAAAAATTTAAACACAATCACACCATATGAACTTACTTGATTAAATCAGCAAACGAGTTGACTTGAAAGGACTAATCGATATTTTTTTCTTTTCCTCAATTATCCTCGGTTTAGCTCAAATCCTAATCTAAATAATAATTCAATCAATTTATCTATTTCACACATCTTATATCATCCTATTATAAGCATATGTCAGTTCAACTTCATTATTTGCATTCCCCTAAAGTTTTGAATTTTATTCAATTTAATCCTTAAAATCAAAATTGTCATAACTTTCAAATTTGAGCTTCGATTTTGAAACAGATCTCAATAACATCCTTCTAACGCCCTCTACTATCTATAAATATAGAAATTTTACACCAATTTTGAAATTTATACACTTTAATCCTTAGATTCAAAACTAACAATTTTCACTGTACAAACTAATCTTTTTTCATATCTAAGCTTAAAACCTAGCCATTCAACACCAATTTCATCAAGAAATCATCAATGGAATGTAACACCCTTACTCAACCCAGTCACCGAACCCGAGTAATAAGATGTTACAACATAATTTAACAATCAACCAAAACTTAACTTATTAAAAGAAAATCCAATTAATTATCATTAGTCTATATATACATATATATTCAAACATATTATAATCTAGAATTCTACATGGACCTAATTACACAATACAATCATATAGAAAGTTAGAATTGAAAAATTATGAAAGTTAAAGGTCAATATTTAAAATTCATAGGTGGTACTGATACCAAATCGATACCTCACTAAAAATCGATACCAAAATTTGATTTTGTTTTTTTTGTAAAGAAATGGTATCGGTAATTATTTTAGGGTATTGATATTTTATGAAAAAGTTTCGATACTTAAATAAAAATCGATACAACTGCTTATATGTTTACGTACCGATACCAGATGCCAAAATATCGATACCTAATATCCAAATGGTAAAATTTCATCTTTAAAGAGTTTATACCATGCCATATTTACCTAGCAAGCAAAAAACAATAATATCATCTATTTAAACACTTAATGTCTAACCAATGTGCCCTTATTGACACCATAATTCAATATTCAAATCAATCTCACATTTCACATTAACTAATAGCATTCAAAATTCACATATTCAAACACCATGCATATCTCTAACTTACCATATTTCAAATGCCACAATAAGACTTCTATCAAATATCCAATGAATAGTTCACCAAACCAAGACATGTTCAGACCAAACCCTAATATCATATATAAGTATCTTGTCTAACTTCATACTATCTAAAGTTGCATCACATAAAATCATTGTTCAAAACATACCATATCTAATATATATATATATATATATATAAATATATTTCTACTACATATATGAACACATAACTCTTATATAATTCCAACCAAATCACTAAATGACCATTAAATACAAAATGAGTTTTAAAGTCTTAAAAGACTTCCTAGGTACATGCCAAAAATCAAAACAAAACATCACCAACACTCAAGTACGGTATTTTCGCTAGATACCAAGTTGACGAGTGAACCGGATAGTACCTAACCTGCGTACATAAAATAAAACCGTACGCTGAGTAACTCAGTGATTTTTCTATAATCCGAACATTAAAGCAAAATATAAATACATTTACATACTCAAAAAAAAATTTGATAAACTTATATTAATATCTACAAACCCATACAAACATTATTTTACTTTAAATATTTTACAAATACCATTACATGGCAAACTCAACTCATGCATATCCATTTCCCATTTGATTTCCAAAAACACATTTAATTCCCATCACTTTCTATTTTAATAGCATTTTCACTTTAATAATATTTTCCATATTAATTTAATAATTCAAATTACCATTTATTTTCTCTATTAACACGACTTGAACTCGAACGGATAGATGGACCCAACCAACACACCAATTTGGCATCCAGTGCCTCATTAGATAAATCCAAAGCAAATAGTTGCGCCCAGTGCTATAATGAGTTGACACCTAGTTAGGGGTGAGTATTCGATCGAGTCGAGTCGAATCGAGTCAAAAATTTTTGAGTTAGTCGAGTTGACAAATCCTATTTTAGCAACCGAACTCAATTTGAAATTTTTTCGAATCGAATCGAATTGAGTCAAAAAATTTCGAGTCAAATCGAGTCGAGTTAACGAATCCTATTATTTATACTTAATGTTGTGTTTAGATGGACCGATTTTTAACTAGTAGATGAAGTACAAGATTATTTAACTACATGAATAATATAATGATTTAGTCTTTTTAACTTAATGAGTAAACATTTATCAAAACGACTTAGTTTTACCTTTTAACTTAATTATTTTGAATTTTAACTTTTAATAAAGTAAACATTTATCAAAACTACGTAGTTTTGTCTTTTCTTATTCAGATTTTCGGATAACTCGAATTGTGTAATTCATATTCGAGTTAAACCGAAAAACTTAATTTTTTATTCGAGTTGATCCGAATAACTTGATTAACTCAAATAACTCGAACTATTTAATTCAAAATTTGAATTTTTTATCGAGTTTTTCGAATCGAATCGGATTTTACTCACCCCTACACCCAGTGTCTCATTGATTTAATCAAAGTACATTGGCATTCAATGTCTCATCGACTTGTAATCGAAATAACCCTGAACTCTTCCTATACTATGGCATGCCTCCGACTTAGTCTGAACAGTTAATATGGTTTTCGTTTCATATTTTAATACCAACCAATGTTTCCAATCCACATTTATTCTTAACATATATATATACAAATTTATTCAAATGAATAACAACCATAGTATCCTAATATATATTTATATTCAATTCATGCATTTAAAAATACATATATTTCTCAAATATACACAATTGAGTTTTTATAATCTTCATTGATTCAATTAAGCTCAATTGAACAAGAAGCTACTCAACAATGGTATCATCTAAAATCTTAAGCAGTACTAAAAAATAATACATGGGTTGACTAGCTTATGGTATCAGGATTCCAAAAATATAAAAATTACAAAAAAATAAACTAAATTGACTAATCAATTGAACCTTGAAAAATAAAAAACCCTAATTCGTTCACCCTATTGTTTTTCTTCTCCACCTTACACAAGCAAGAAACGAAAATCTAAAATTTGTTTCTCTTTCTCTCCCACTATATTTTTTGTTTTCATTTTATTCCCATCTCATTTTCATTTCATCGTTTCCCTTTTTTTTATTATGATAAAATTTTATAACTTATAATAATGTTAATTATAATATATATAACATACATACATAATAACTTTACTCATGACCGTCCACTACTATAAAGACATATGTATAATTGCATTATAAATCCCTTAGCTTTGTTTTACTTTATATTTTAATAATACTTCCCACTTTTATCATCTACACAATTTAGCTCCCATAATAAAATTAAGCACCAATTCAGCAAAATTAACTATCTAAAATTCAATTCACTTCCAACATAATTTCGTAAATATTTAATAAAAATATTTACAAATTTGGTTTACGAAAATATGGTCCAGAAACCACACTTTTCAACACCTCTGTCTTATGGGTCGTTACATGAAAACTTTTAGAAACTTTAATAGTTTTACAAATTGGTACACGGATGAGCTAAATCAAGTTTCCACGACCTCAAAAACATAAAAATCACAAGAAAAAGAGTAAATTGAACTCACCAATCTTTAACCGAAAGTTTGAAGCTTTGTACCCCAAAGTTTCTTCTTTTTGTTACGGTTGAAGAAGATAAAGAAGAGAAATGTTTTGGCTTTTTTTATTATATTTTTATTAAAACTTAATTAATCTTCTATAAGCATAATTAGAAAAATTGGTGGATGCTTATTTTTATCCACCACCGTTTGGCGACTTAAAAAGGGTCCAATTGCTCAATTGGTCCTTCAGTTAGTTAAAAAGTTATAGCGATTAACTTTTACTATTTTTACAATTTAGTCATTGTACCTTAATTAACTATCTATTTGGCAAAATTAATGGACCAAACTTTAATTAACCTTTATACTATTCAATATTTATGGACTCGAACATCAGAAATAAGGTTTCGAAACTATCGTTTCCAACACCACTAGAAACGGGTTGTTACACAAGTCTTCCTCTTCCATCATTCTAAAGCAACTAATGATGCCATTTCTAGTAACATTAAAGTGGATGCCCAAAGCCTTACTCATCTCTCTAAGTGTCTTTAGCTTATTTAATAATTTTTTGAATCCTATTAATAATACCCAAATCAAAGATAGATAATTGAAAGCCCCTTTCACCAACAACTAGTTCCTTAATATCTTTCCTATTTTTTTTTTGTTTCCTATTAAAACAAGATGCACCAAAAATATTATTAAATTCACCTACATGTTAAAGGTATTTTGTTTAGTCTTATAATTTTTTTTCCTTTTCTTCTTGTTGGGATCGACCCGATTAAGCAACAAGTAAAAAAAAAATAGCGGAATAAATTGCGAAATTGAACACACAAATTTAACGTGGAAAAACCCCTTCAAAGAGGATAAAAAACCACGAGCAAAGATAATTTTACTATAATGGCAAAAGAACGAAGAGTATAAAAGATGGAGATAAAAACTAAACCCCGAAAACTCGAAAACAAAGAACCCTCAAAACATAAACACAAAATTCTCTAAATGTGTTATGAGTTCTAATCTCTAATGGGTGCATTTTCTAAGGTTGTAAAAGAGCCTATTTATAGGCTAAATTCATAGGTCAAATAATAATAAAATAATCTACACTAATCAGAGTTTGATTGAAACAAATAAACAGAATGTAACTGAAAGGTTATTTCTCAAATTTGACTAAAATATGAGTCATACTCAACAAATCTCCACATTGACTCATATTTCCACAATGCCATCTTTGCCAAAGCTCGTCATGGGTGTATCTTGAACTATGCAGAAAATTAATTGATTCGAATATGTGCTTAAAAATTGGAAGACTTTTAGCCTTTGACTTGTACACTACCAAATTAAAACTAACTTGAGTCTGATTTTCACGAACACAGTGCCCTAACTTTTCAAAACCTGCATCCAAAAGAGAACCTCTCTTAAATGAAACGGTCATACCTTTTTCCCTCCTATGACCAAGTTGCCTCCGCTCCAAATGAGTTGACTTTGACTTCGTAACGGATGAGGGACGTCCGATTTCACCGGTCACTATAGAACCTTCCAGAATATAAAGACTGCCGGTTCTTTTACCTTTTAACAAAATAAAAACTCCGCGAGATACTTTAATGTCGCTCTACTCGATGTTGATTTTGCATCCTTTCAAGTCTAATATACTCAAGGACATGGGATTCTTTCGTAAATCATGCATATACCTGACATCTGAGAGTCTCCTAATCATCTCATCGTGTATCCTAATTTTAATAGTACCAGTACCAATTACCTTATTAGAGTTATCGCTCGTTGACACTAACAAGAAATCATCACTGGTTTAATTGGCCAAATTAGCACCAGCTGCATCTTTCTCGTTACTCTCAACAGCTCTTTTATTTTGCAGTTTATAACAATCTGCTTTGACGTGACATAACTTTTTACAATAGCAACACCTTTTGTCTCATTTTTTTGATGCTGAAGCTTGCCTATCTGTCTTGCTATCCAAACCAAACTTATTGTCGAGTTTGTCTCTACTCAACAAATGAGCCTTCACATCTTCGAACGAGAGTTTGTCTCTGCCATAAATCAGGGTCTCACTGAAAGACTTGTATGAAGGGGGTAAAGAGCACAATAATAGCATAGCCTGATATTCATCGTCAATATGAACCTCAACATTCTTTAAATTATTTAAAAGAGTAATGAATTAACTGATGTGATCTCTAAGAAGCTCATCTTCGTTCATGCAAAACGTAAATAGACATTGTTTCAACACTAAACGGTTAGCCAAAGACTTAGTCGCATAAAGAGTTTCTAACCTTTTCCACAAGGCGGGTGAGGTCTTCTCTATCAATACCTCATGCAATACCGTATTTACGAGGCACAACTGGATTGCAGACAAGGCCTTTTCATCAAGCTCTTCCCATTCTGTTTGATTTAGATTCTCAAGCTTTTTCCTGGTAACAATCTTTTTCAAGCCAGTTTGAACTAGAATTGCCATCATCCGAACTTGCCACACATTGAAATTTGTCTCACCATCAAACTTCTCAATTTCAGACCTTGTTGTTGTCATCTCTGAATGGGTTGATCTATGAAAATTGAACTAGCTTTAATACAACTTGTTAGGATCGACCTGATTACGCAACAAGTAAAAAAATAGCAAAATAAATTGGGAAATTCAACACACAAATTTAACATGAAAAAACCCCTCCAAAGAGGATAAAAAACCACAGGCAAAAATAATTTTACTATAATGGCAAAAGAACGAAGAGTACAAAAGATGGAGATAAAAACTAAAACCCGAAAACAAAGAACCGTCAAAACATAAACACAAAATTCTCTAAATGTGTTATGAGTTCTAATCTCTAATGGGTGTATTTTCTAAGGTTGTAAAAGAGCCTATTTATAGGCTAAATTCATAGGTCAAATAATAATAAAATAATCTAGACTAATTAGGGTTTGATTGAAACAAATAAATAAAGTTTAACTCAAAGATTATTTCTCAAATTTGACTGAAATAGGAGTCATACTCAAGACTTCCCGACTTAACTCTTTTGACATTGTTTATTTTCAACCCAAAGCCTTATTTATTTCTTCAACATTGTAACCTAAAATGCTACTAGACCTGTTCATAGGTTGAGCCACCCGGCCCGGCCCAAAGGCCCGCCCGAAATGTGGGAGGGTTTGGGCAAAAATATATGCCCAAAAAATGGGCTTGGACAAAAAAAAAGACGGGCCAGGCCTCGGGTAAGGCATTTTTGGCTCGGGCCCGATCCGAATTCACTAAATGACAAAAAAATCTATTTTTTTGTTTTTTAACATTATTTTCTTATTTTTTTCTCCCCATTTTGCTACCATTTTACTATTATGTTGCTACTATTTTGTTGTTATTGTTTGGATATTGTATAAAACTTATTTTATTGTTAATTTTGTTATTATTTTAAAGATATTTGTTAATTTTGTTTCTATTTTAGAGTCATTTGCTCGTTAAGTTGCATCTATCTTAGTGTTATTTAAGTATACATATTTTTTAAAATTTATTTTCAATTTGTTGAGAAATATTTATTTTGATGTTTTTAGTATTTTGATGTATTATATATATTTTAAATTATATAAAATTAATATGGGCGGGCTGGTCTGGGCTCGGGTTTTAACATTTTTATCCGAATTGGGCTTGGGCAAAATTTTAGGTCCATTTTTCAGGTCCAGGCCTAAATTTTTAATTGAGCCCGGCCCAGCCCGACCATGCACACCTCTAAATACTACAGAGTCTTGGGAATTTTGAAATTTTAAGTTCAAGTTACATTATGTGTAAATATCATGACTGAATTCTTAGTCTATATATATTTTGGTTTAAATCCTAACACGTGTGGGTCTAGTCTAGATTCTAATATATTTCATTTATCAATTTATAGTTTAGTCTAAATTCAAATATATTTCAATTACCAATACATTTGTTTCGCATTATAATGACTAATTCTAATCTGGTCATAATTATACTGATCGTAATTATGATTCCATTTGTGCTTTATGCTAATTAATTCGCTTACAACTATGCAAATATATTAATTATAATTGTGATTATAACATAATTAATAAATATAAATCTCAAAATTACATATGAATTTTGGTCAAATATTATTATATCAATAATTATGTTATTGATTTATGAAAATTAAATTAAACCAAAATTTTATATATAAAATAAACAAACATAATAATTCATGTATAATATTAAAACGAACTTCATACTTTTAAAATTTATCCTATTAAATCAAACCCACGAACTTCATACAACAATATTTTTCTTTGATTGGTATTAATATTGTTGTCAATATAGAAGGACGTGGGTTCGAATGTGTTAAAGCGCATTATCCTCTTATTTAAAGATTGTGGAGAGACTATAAATAATTTTAAACATTGTATAAAAAAACAACTTATAATGAGATTAATGTTAAAAGCTCAAATTTTGTATGGGAACTAAATAAAAATAAAGGCAGTAGTATCCACCATATACTGTTCATTAATTCTTTTAATTAATACTTAATTCCATCATAATAATAATTAGGAAAAAAAAACAAATTAACCTCAATAATCAAAACTCTTTTTCACTGATCTTTTGACAAAGATCAGAGTTGGAAGTGTTTGTCACTGTCTAACTCTCAACAAAGAAAAATATAAAAATATATTTATAACATGGGGTTTTGTTCTTTAAGAACAAGACTGTCAAAGAAACAGACCATACTATCTTTTTTTTTTGCTTCTTTTCAAAGTTTTTAATCATATTTTATACATCCAGTTCAGTTAAGTTCTGTCCTTTCTTTTGTTTCTTTAATGTCACAGCTATTCTTTTCCCCTTTCATTGAGCTCACTTTCAACTAATCATCAATCACCTCCAATTTAAATAATCATCATTGGAATAATTACTATACCATTTTTTTTCTTCTTTTTTTAAGTGGAAGTAATGGAGTCCAACAAATGCAATTTTCAGCTTAGTTTTTTTTTTTTCCTGTTTATAGTTGTTGTAATGCAAGAAATAGAAACAAAAGTGATCTCTATGCCAACTTAGCTTAGCTTACATGTTCTTTGTTTTGCAAAATTATAAATGGGATGTGATGAGCTTGCAAACATGATTCTTTGATTAATGTCTACAATGGTGGACAGGTTGTAAACCTGAAGATCAACCCTGTGTTGGGGCTTAACTTTTTTGTTCTAGTTTATTTTTTATTGGAAATCAAGATTTGGGTGAGGCTTAAATTTTATATACATAGTTGTTTTGGGGAAAAAAAAAAAAGAACATCAGCATGAAACTCCATGATCAGTTTCTCATCATTCTAAGGGCAATTGCTTGAAGCTCACCCAAATCACTATCACATGGTGTCTTATTAGGATAACCATGGAAAGAAAAGTCTTGTAAGCTTTGTATTTCTTGCATATTCATGTTGTCAGCTGTGTGGAGTTCAACTTCAACCGAATCAAGAGAGCTTTGTGGGGAAATTGGATTGTTGGAGCTGCTTGGATAAGACAGAAATGAAGGGAATAAACCAGAAAGGTGTCCTTGCCAGTACTGAGTACCGTTGATGTGATTTGAATTCATGGCATTTTGAGCTAGTTGAGCCTTGACTTGCATTAATTGAGCTTGCAGGAATTCCACCTATAAAAAAATGGTTGCATATGTTTGTTAAACTGTTAAGAGATGATCAAATGGGAGCTTCCATAATTTTACCTGTTGTTGCAAGGCGAAAATATGAGCAACACAACCATAAACAGGGTCTCTAATCCTTGCTTGAGCTTCATAAGCAATGGTGACAACCGCCTCACAACGATCATGAGCTGGGATGTGCGACAATAATTTGGAGACATTGCTAGCACCAAACACTTTGTGAATGGCTGCAAACCTTGCAGGGCCATGTTCTGAACTAAAGTAAGGTGCAAATATACAGTCTGTGGCACATTTTCGTCTCAGAAACTTGCATGCACCGCAAGGGGAACCAGGTCCTGTGGCAGTACTACCAGATGATGCCATGGCAAGTGAACAAGTTTGGGATAAAACAGAAAAGAAAACAAAATGTAGAGAAATAGCTGGAGATCAGGGACAAGTGATATAAATATGTTAAAAATTTGCCAAACCACACGAGTACACTAGGAAATAGTGCCAAAAAAAATCGGGTTTTGGGGTTTAGGGTAGGGGGAGAGGAGATCCTTAAGGGGCACAACAAAAGGGGGTAGTCTTATAAGAAGTGTGAATGGGGGGACATTGATGGTCATCATGTGGGGTGTCAATGGAGACATTTAATAATGGTTTATGCAATAAGGGTTTATTATTTTAATGGGTTAGACCAATTTACTATATTATTTAGACTGCTTTATATTTATTTGAAAAAAATAATAAAAAAGGTAAATATTTAATGGAGTCCTTGTATTAGGAGTTAAATTGTATTTTATCTCATTTATTCAAAAAATAGGTAAATTAATCCTTATACGTTAGATCAAAAGAGCAAATTGATTTTTTTTGTTGAAAATTTCATTCATTTATACTATTAAAAATTGACGTGACTGACAAAATAACTAAACAATTATACATAGCATGTCACATGTACCTCATTCTTAACAATAAAAATGAATGAATTTTTAACAGAAAGACTAGTTTGTTGTTTGATCTAACGTATAGGGACTAATTTGTCCATTTTTTGAGTAGAGAGAGCAAAATACAATCTGACTCTCAGTATAAAGGCCTCCATGATACTTTTATCGAAAAAGAATAGAGTTCCATAAGGATTATTAAATACATCTTTTTAAAAGATTAAATCAATGTTTTTAAAATTGAATTGTTGATGAACTATTTAAGTTATCAGTTTGCCGTCCAACTAGTTTAATTAAAAAATAAAAATAAAAAATATTTAAAAGAAAATTTATTTAACTGATTCATATTAATTCTTAATCTAATCGATTCAATACCATTTTCTAAATCGATTCTCTATCCAATTTGATTCAAACTGAATATCAATGAAGTGCTATTTTATGACACCAAGTGTTTGCATGCAAGTTTACATTAGACTAGCCCTTCTCATTTATTTCATACAAGAAGTTAGGTATCTGGTAGCGTTTTAGATGATTTTTAGTACAAAGCTTTTCATTTTTCTTATCTAAAATAGTCCGCCGATCGCCGCACCTTGGAAATGCTGCCCTTTGACTTTGTCGCTTTGTGGGCGCTCCTCTAATTGCCACACGACCTATCAACATTTTTGAAGATTCATTATGAGTAATTTTATATAATATCTATCTGAAGAGAGAGTATGATCTATGAACAGAAAATTTTAAAGCTAAAGTGAGGGTCAAAAGAAAATCAAGTAATGAAATACTAGTGGCTGCTTTTCTCGTTGAGAGAAGATGAAGCAGCAGGAGATTCTTTAGCTTTTGTTCGTGTTTGGAACCTGTAAATTTGACTTTGATTTACCTGCTTAGTGCTCTTCTGCCTAAACTCCTGTCTATAAAATTACTCTATTAATAACAATCTTTATCTTTGTTTATATAATTATTCACTTCCAAGTTATATGATTACCAGATTTATTTCATTCTCTTTGGGGTCTTTTTTTTGGTCGGTAAAAGGGTCTGATTCAATGTTTATTGTCACCAATACACGTTATTTCCTTGCGAATTTTACGCATATGAAAAGCTTTCCACACCACACAACAATTTATATTATATATACCATTCATAAGCTAGAGTTCACAGATATGCGATATAATATATAGATAAATGTATGTATGCATCAGCCATTAACTGCAAACATGGAATTATATCAATCAACCCAAAAAGTCTAAAGCCAACCAAAACAGCTGGAACCATAAGAAAAAATGGCCTAAGAACAACCATGCAGCTACATCAACATGACAACATGCAAAGAAAAACACCCCCAAAGACTCAATGTCAGCCAAGAAAACACAAAGCAAAACTAAGATAGAAGGTTCATCATTCCCTAACACAGGAAAATGGAGTTTTGCAAACAAAATATCATAGTTCTGACTTCATCTTCCTCACTCGCTAGCTAAGCCTCTGTCACCACATCACAGTTTTGACTTCATTTTTCAACAAACTGGTTTTCAAAAGTCTAAAGCAGAAACAAATGCTTTGAGTTGTTCCCTTTCTTTCAAGTTCTAAACAAAAGGGACATCTACAATAACTTTGCAACTTCATTTCTTTCGGTATTTGTCTTCTGGCTTTTCTGACAATATAATCATTACCTGTGGTGAAAATTTTGTAATTTGCGGCAAAATGGAGAAAATTTTGCCCAAATAAGATGATTATATGTTGTTGTACTTTAGAGTTTCAGCTTCTGTCTTTTCCCTAGCTCATGTTTTAACCAGATCTAATGCACCACAGGAGTTTGCATGAAGAGGAACTGCATACAAAAATGATTAGGATTGTCATCATCAGAAATAAAAGACTTGAAATAACAATCATGCTTGATTTAAGTTAGAACTGTAAGTTACATGCCTCAAATGATTTTCCTGCTCTCTCAAATTCCAGCATCCTAAGAGCGACTTCACAGCTCTGTGAGACAATGGGCTCAGGATCCCTAGCAAATTCCTCAAGAAGTGCTACACTTTGATCATCTACAACATGGGCACAATGTGGAATTCAATTAGACTAACCCAAGAAGTCAGAACAGCAAAGATGAAATATTCATAAGCCACAGTAGTAATCCAAGAAAGTGAAAAAAGAGAGCAGATCTCATTGCTCAGCAGTACTTATTGCCTATCCCTTATGACAAATGACAACAACAAAAATTGGCCCAAAAAAGTCGCATTATCAACCCTCACAGAAAAAGCAGTTTATGTTGGACTATTGGCATCACATAGTCATTACCTGCAATGGAACCGAGAGCTTCAGCAGCTTCATGTCTAACCATTGGATGCTCAGTCTCATTCCTGAGTATACTGCTAAGTGCAGCTGAAGCAGCTTTATTTTGCAATTGACCCAAGACATAAGCAACCTGCATTGTAGCAAGTTGACAAACATAAAGATCCCTCTGGTTGTAAAGGAAACACATTAAGGTTGCATAAAGACTAAGACATTGATTAAAATAACACTGTCAAACCTCATGCTTCAACAAAGCACTTTTGGCCCCCAAAGAATCAATAATGGCAGAAACAGCTTCCTCTCCACCATGGTTCCGAAGAGCAAAGAGAGCTGAATACCTCTCATACATGCCTCTTGCTTCATCCAACAGCACCTCCCTTAATATTAGACAACATTGTTAAATAGCCTAAACAATGACATGGAAAATTTAAAGTTGCATCCATCACCAATAATGAGAGTACCTAAGTTTATCAACAGATGAATGAGATGAAGCTGGTGCAGCAGGATCAACTGACAAGAAGGGTGACTTTTCTGTCATGGATGATTTGTCATTACTACCATTGGATTTTAACTCCTCAATTCGCTGGAGAGCCAGTTCGCATGTTTCACGGACTTCTGGAGCAGGATCTAGAACCAAACTATTCTTCAAAAGAGGAATGTTACTCTCCAAACCAATGGCACCAAGTGCTTCAGCTGCCTGTAGCAGAATAACATATGAACAATTTAAGGAAAACAGCCATTGTATAACAGATATAAACACAATACATAACCGTAGAACAACAGTGTAACATGAACCAACCTCATGACGAACGATGGGATGCAAAGAAAGATCATTTAGAACTACTTCCAAAGCAGGAATAGCTTCAGCATCTTGCATTTGACCCAATGCAAATGCAGCTTCATGAGCCAACAAATTTGATGAATCCCTTGTCGCTGCAAGAACATAGATTGCGACAAAGATTAGACTATTCAGTATGGTTAACACTTAACAGAGCAGAATATTTTACTATTATTAATTCATTGATAAAGTTACCATTTACTCGTTTTATTTTGTGGGATTTTCCAAATATATAATCAATTATTGCAACAAAACCATAGAATTTATCCCAGATCAAGTCACACTAATTCCCATCTATCTATGCATTTTCTACATTAGTTTGGCTCCAAATAAAATGATGCAAATGGAATCAGAAAAAAGTACTAAAAAAATTGAAGTAATTACTCTTCTGTTTAGCATTACTTAATTATATATATACTTAAAAGACACACATATCCTCAGGCAGAAACTAAACAAAAGAAAAAGACGAATAGAGATATGTAAAATTAGGAAGCGCATGGACCTTGAATGAGAGCGTTGCGAGGGGCAGGGCCTTTGAGGTTGCGAAGGGAGAAGAGAGCTCGGAAGCGCTCGGATATGGGTTGTGTCGGGTCAAGCAACCGGTCGCATAGAAATTTCTCCATGTAGGATGCTGATACGCCGTCGACCAAGGAACACATGAGCGGGCGATGCAGATCAGTTGGCGGACCCTTGAGAAGTGGCTTGGAAACGACGCGAATCGAGGTCCGGGGACTAGGATTCTTTGTTAAGAGGGAAAAAGATTTGGGCAAACTAAATTGATAGTCACCAACTATTAGTAAATTTACTTTTTAGTCATTTAACTATGAAAAATTACAAAAGATCACTCCGTTGTTCTATTTTATCTTCTTCTTCTTCTTTTTTTTTTTTTTTTTGACAACTTTTAAAATTGATATACTAAAAGTTTTGACCCTCAATTTTCATTTATTATGTTGGTCTAATTTTAATTCTCAAAAAATTAGCTCTCTATGTTTAAACATTATGTATTTTTGTCCATTATTGCATTATTTTTATGATTCTTTCATTGAAAAAGCTTAAAAAAACAATTTATTAACTAAATTTGATAGAAAAAATCAAAAAATAGAAACACCCAATATCATAATTTTTACCTTTTTATTCTTTTCTCTTAATGGCTCTGGTTTTCACCATTAGATAAAAATTTAATGATTGAGATTATTCTTCTCCAATTTTGTAAGATTTAAGCTTGAATTGTTCAACATCAATTCATGCGAGTTGCTTTTTTTGTTGTCATTATTGTTACCCTCTTCGACAAGTATAAAGAATCTTAACGTAATATTAGAAGGAAAAATGAAACCCATATTTGAAATCATCAATGTTTGGACCCGAAGATGCAATACGTTTAGTTGAGTTTGACAAATGAATAAGTTTAACATATTGGGAAGCAAGAGTTTAGATTAGACTTATCTATGAGCTAGACCACCCAGAACGAAGACTTGTCCCGAAAGTGAGAATGTTTGAGTAAAAGTATATGTCCGAAAAATAGGCTTGACCAAAAAATAAGACTCGTTTAAAAAATAGATCGGGCCTTGGGTAAGATTGTTTTTAACTGAGCTCGGCCCAGCCCAAATTTGTAAAAAAAAAAAACTGTTGTTTATTATTATTTTCTTGCTATTTTTTATTGTTTCTTGCAATTTTTTTCTCTTTTTTTCACTATTTTGCTACTATTTCATTATTATGTTGTTATTATTTTATTGTTATTGTTTGGATATTGTATAACTCTTTTTTATTGTTAACTTTATTACTATTTTAGAGACATTTGTTTGTCAAGTTGCACTTATTTTATTATTATTATTTAAGTATACATATTTTTTAATTTATTTTTAATTTGTTGGGAAATATTTATTTTAATATTTTTAGTATTTTTAATATATTATATTTTTTAAAATTATATAAAATAATATAAAAATAAATACGGGCAGGTCGAACCCGAGTTTTATTATTTTTATTCGGACTGGGCTTGAGCAAAATTTTAGACCCAATTTTCAGGCAAGACTTGGGCCTAAAAAACGGGCCTAAAATTTTTTATTGGACTTGGACCAAACTCGACTCAAACCATGAACACCTCTAGTTCAAATAAAGTTATGAATAAACTCACATTATTAGTTGTTGGAGCTAACATCAAATCATGGATTTCATCAATAAATAAGAGAGATTAAAGTGTTGTCACTCCATCCCTTTACGATGTTGTCCTGCGTTTGACTCCGTGAAAAATTAGAAAATCAACAAATAAAATACCCAATTTTTTTTAAAAAATACCCAATTCAGTTACTCAAAAGTAAAAACTATTCACTCCGTTAATTTAACCTAAAAGACAAAACAATATAGTTGAAGATTATTTAATTTAATAAAATATAAAAAAAATCGAAAAATATTTTTGTTCTAATTTATAATTTACACATTGTGAGTTGGCATGTAAAGAATATAATAAATTAAGGTAATATATAAATATTAAGGGCTAAATTTTTAATAATTAAGACTAGATTAACACAATTTGTAAACGTTGAGGGCTAAATTTATTTTTATGCCGAATTTAAAAGTTTCCATGCTATCTTCACATTGACTATTTAACGACCGGTGGTAAAAAAAATATAAATAATTAAGTGACGATTTTATAAATTTTAATAGTCAAGTATTTAAAAAGAATTTACTAATAGTTAGATCACTATCGATGTAATATACTCAAGAGGTTATTAACTTTCATACTAAATACAAGAAACAAAATACGATTAGGATTTTAATATCTAATATGTGTAAAGGACCAATAGTCCTTTTAAATTTTATCCAAAATTAAAAAATAGATTCCATCCTTTCAAATTAAAATCCGATCAAATTCGATATGATAATAAAAGTTAATAATCTAAATTTGTCCAATTTAAAATTCAATATTGTTAACTTAAATAATCAAACCGAAATTGTCAAAAGGAATTTGTTGGCTTTTAAAAATTTTGTGGATGCTAGAGAATGATATAAAAATTTGACACAAAAATTTAGAATGGTTTGGTCCCAATTGCCTATTTTACTACCTTAGATTTCCATAACTAAAGATTTTCCCAAATTCACTAATTTGATAACTTTTGAGGATAAGGTTTAATCTTACAAATTCCCTTAAGATTTCTACTCAAACGTTAAGACACAAACTTTCTCAAAGAGATGCAAAAAAGTAAATAAATAAATAATTCTTACAAGATCAAAGTGTTTGTAAATTAAGCTCACTTACAAAAAGAAACACTTGAGCTAATAGAATAGCAATGAAACTCACAAGTTAATGAAAGAAAAATATGGAAATATTTGGCACAAAGGTTGTTTGATTGATCTTTTTGCTTGAATATTCCTTTTTGTTATTATAAGGCTTTAGGAAGCAGATATTTATACCCTCTAATTCATTTCCAATTATAGAACCGTTAGGGATGAAAATACTAAATCATTAAATTTACTTGCAACAAAAAGTATCAATATTTTTTCTACAAGTATCAATACTAGCAGCATTTAATGTCTGATTTAGTGACCGTTAAAGTTAGTTTTCAATGATACCAAAGACCGTTTATCAATATCAGGTAAAATGGTATCGATATTTTTTGTAAATGTTTGAAAAATCATCAAGTCAGAATGCAAAAGTGGTATCGATATAAAAAGATGGTATCAATAAAATTCAATAGGTATCAATATATTTTGAAAAGTATCGATACTTTCTGCATTTGTTCAATTTTTATTTCAAAATCGTAAGCAACTTTGGTATCGATAAAAATTGTATGGATATGAATACTTTTTGGAAAATATTGGTTCTTCTTGTTGGGAGTAGTTTTTTAATCAATTTAAAATTGTTTCAATTGATTTCAAGAGTTTAAAACGGTTTTTGAACTTTGTCCAAAATTTTCTAAGTATTCAAAACATTTCTGAGATGTTTGGAAGTCTTGAAATGATTTTTATGTTTTGAACTTAATAATTTCTTTGCTCAAAAACAAATTTTATCAAAAATATTTTTATTTGTTATATCAAAACAATTTATCAAATAAAGTTAGTTTAACAAATATTAAACTAATAAAAATTACTTAAATAAGTAACTTAAAGTGAGATAAATTTAAATTAAATATATATTAGATGGGTAGTTATGAATCCAAAAAAAAATTACTCATTATACCATAAAATATATTTAAAAATTAATAAAAATATCACTAAAAACAAAATTATTAATTATTTTAACTTATAGGTTATACATTATATAATAATTTTTTATTGTCAACAAAATATGCAATTATGACCCATATAATGTGATGTGGAATAAAAAACAATAAAGACTTAGTTGTGATATGGAATAAAATACAATAAAGACTTAATTATGCATTATCACTTTATTTGCAAGTAAAAGTAACAAGTGAAGAAGAGATATGATCTGTCATGTTCTATACCCGATTTGATTTATCGAACTCAAATATAGGATGTCACAATACAAAATGCTTAGCAAAAATTTTACAATGATAAAAACCATACTAAAAATACTTCTTATTTATTTGTATTCTTTCTAAGTCAAAATATTATAAAAGAGACGTTCATTAAATACAACAGATTCTCGAAAGTAGCTTAATACATTATAATTTAAAACCTTATTAAAACCCACTTAATCATGGAGTAGAGTACTATTTGCCATATATCCAAAAATGCTCCTTTGTATGCATAATATCGCTCTTCGAACTACCATCTTAGTGCATTCCTGGCTTGGTCCCTATTGGCGCACTGGTTCAATTCCAAAAACCTGCATAACAAATGGACACCTGTAAGTTCAATGGAACTTGGTGAGTCTCAGCCAATTTTACCTTTAAACGACGTTGTTGAATTCTTTGACTCGAGGATTTTGGGCTTTCTTTCAAAACTTGGCGGATACTTTTCTAATTCTTGGGGGATCATTAGACACCAACCTCTACACTTGCCTCCCTTATACACATTTCTTCGATTGGTAGATCACAGACTTCACACCTCATTGCAGGTCTTCTTCATAATCTCTTTGAAGATAGAAATTGGATACACTTCTTAGAATGATATACATACAAATTCTTAGATTGGCTTTGGCCAATATCAGAAGGCCAGTCACCATGTGTCATCAAGTCGATCAAGACAATGAACTTATTACAATGAATGCAATATTTTAAAACATCCATTAGAATCTTAGATGACATCGATATAGCATGAGAATTCTTAGGTTTGGCAGACACTTACTTTACCCATAATTCCGGATATGCCAAGCTCCATGGCCTGAAGGGTTACTATGGCGGATTTGTCAGTTGGACACATTGTTGAGAACTTTTTCAGAAAATTCCGCAAAGGCATACCCAAATCTAGTCACAAGGGTAGACTAATAACTCGTCACTTAGGCATTACATAATTCATTTTACAGGCTTTCCAAATGACCTCACTACTAAGGTTTTCCAAATAATAAGCCACATAAGCTTTTCAGATAACTCGCCACAAAGGTTTCCTAAATAACCTCTCCACTAAGGCTTTCCAAATAATACGCCACATAGGCTATTTAGGTAACTTGCTACAAAGGCTTTACAAATAACTTGTCATAAAGTCTTGGTTTGGTTTGCCATCAAAGCACCATACCAAATCTCGTGTTTGGCGGTATGAATTTGCCTAAACTCGGTATCGCATGAGTTTTACTCATAATCGCCCCTAGGACACGTAGAGACCCTAGTAAACAAAAGGAGCTCATCTGCCATTTCTAGAATGTGTCATGGCCATGGTCTTTCTATATAACTATCACACTGGCCTTTTTTGGTGTTTACTGTCCCAGTGGACCTCGTGTTTACGGTCTCGACGGACTATATTTTTCCATACTAGCCTTCGTATTTACTATCCCAATAGACATCATCAAAGTACCACCGTGGGGTCCATTATCATATCACATATTATCCCAACACGCCATCCGACCCCCCTTATCGCCAACCATACTTTGTCATGCATCAGTCAGTTAACATAATTTACACATTTACATAGATTTCACTCATACCTATTGGGAAATATGCCCTTATTGTAGTAAACATGTAATTATTTTCTATATATTTGAACAATGAATAGATAAATTTCATATTTCATTGTTATGTCTTTTATATTTCTGTCTTTCATGTTTTGCATGCATAGCAAAATTGTGACAAGAAAATATTAGCTCATTGATTGTCTAAGTTCAAACTAATGATAAGTGACACTATAGGAATGTTTACACTACGAGAAAGATAACATACTTCAGAAGATAATCTAAAGGAGTATGTAATCTCGTAAAAGAATCAAAGTGAGCATTTGATTCAAATATTGAGAAGGATTATTATGTTGTTTATAATTCCAATTAAGGAGATGGCTAGTCTTGGCTATCGGAGCAGTTGGCTCTACGGGCAAAGACATAGATGTATTCATTGGCAGAATGATACACTGGACTGGACCCAAGATGAATTAATTTTGAATCCGTTTGTGAATTAATTCACTTGTGACATTCATGGTGTGATTTACCTAACTCTTGAGTTAGTCACTAACCATGCATATATAACTCATGCACTTCAATCATGGTACTTCTTGTGAACTGACTCTATGATTAAGTAATTGTAAATTATCGAAATGATGCTTCTGGACATAATTGCAATTATTAGAGCCTAATTGTACATACCCGATTGGTCCCTCCGCTAGCTTAACAAAAGCTTGATCAGACTGCATTTGAATCAGAAGAAAATTCTACAACTTTGGAAATAATTTAATTTAGTCAATTTATTCGACGTGGAATTAAATTGGGAGGTCGTAAGAATTATTCAACTAGAAAATTTGATAAAAGAAAAAAAATTAATTTGAAAAATCTAAGTGATTTTTGGAAAAGTTAATTTTGATCAAGTAAAATTAAATAAATCAAAATAATTAAAATTAATATGATATTTTTGGAAATTAATTTTCAAGCCAAACAATTGGCCTAATGGGTAATTGAATTTGAAAATTGGATCTGAGATTATAAATTGGGCACAAGAGCCCAAAACTGAGACCAATACCCAAAAACCAGTCGAACCAAGTCTGGCATGTGAAATCGGGCCGACAGTCTAACCGGTGGTTAGACCGGACCGATCAAGCCGTCACTGGCTAAAACAAAACTGATTGAAACCAAACCAGCTCGAGGTGCTGGCGGCATTCCTGTAACACCCCTAACTCGTATCCGTCACCGAAATAAAGTTACGAGGCATTGTCGAACTTATACATTGGCATTTGTACAAAACCGAGTCATAACTTTGCATTTCAAATCAAAACTTTTCTAATTTTACCATAAAGTCCCTAATGTGGGCCTACGTGGCCCAATACATACTTTAGAAGTGATTTGGAACTAAATCGGTAACTTTGGAAAACTTTAAAAAAAAATTCTTGAAGTTAAGGGCACATGCCCGTGTGGTCAGCCCGTGGGCAATTCTAACTTGCAATTCTTAAGCATCAAAAGGGGCACATGGCCTGGGCACACGCCTATGTGGTTAAGCCGTGTAGTAAACTGATTTTTCACTATTTTTAAGCCATTTTCACACGATTTTAACACACGACCATGCTTGAAACCTGTGTCCTTCACACGACCATGACACATGGCTGTGCCTTTTGCTTGTGTACTATCCTGACTTCACATTTAAGGATGCAGGGGACACACAGCCATATCACACGCCCGTGGGCTTACCGTGTGTCACACACGGCCTAGACACAAGCCCGTGTGTCTAACCATGTGGACGAAAATAGGCCATTTTAGGCCACTTTTCTCACCCTTTTCATCCATTACCTGCACTTAAACACAATTATACACAAATTACAACCAACCAAACAACCAATTTATGCCCATAATATGCATTTAATATTAACACTCTACTACTTAACCATTAAACTAAGTTTCATACACATATGTCATCCCTTTTACATACTTTAACCATCTATAACTTTATCCAACCAAATACTTATACATGCCATATAAATCAAAAGATAATAACCCAAAAACTACCGGAAAATGTCTGGATAGTGTGATTCTTGGTGATGATCCGATCCTTCGACTCCATGTTAATCTACAATACATGACAATCACATTCAAGTAAGCTTGTGAAAGCTTAATAAGTTCATAGGCTTAGAACGTAAACTTACCAAATATGGTAAAGCATCCGTATATTATACAATTCACTAATTTCTCCTGTCATTCACAAACCAAGTCAATTTCACTTAGTATTATTCACATCTAAACTTCATTCTTTTGGGCCCCTTTATCGTTTACCATCTCTTTTCAAATTAAGAAACTATACGGAATTGAATACTTCGTCTTCACTTTGCTATAGTAAAACTATGGTCTTGCACATGATCATGTTTCACTTTCCGAAGCCATGGCCCAACCATGGTCTTACATGAATCATATATCATACCGATGCCATATCCTAGATATGGTCTTACACGGGAGGACTTATCACTTTTCTCCAATGTCATAGCCCAACTATGGTCTATACAGATCACTTGTGTCACTTTAATCCAAAGCCATAGCCCAGCTATGGTCTTATACGGAAATCAGTTATCACTTGTTTTCCGATGCCATAGCCCAACTATGGTCTTATACGGATATCGCTTATCACTTGTTTCCATGGTCCAACCATGGTCTTTTTCCGTCAATTCATCGTTTGTCACTGGACAGAAGTACTCAATCCTATGTTTCATTCAATTTGATTATTTCTTCAATTTTATATTTTTACATTGTTCATGGTTTTATCATAATCATATAGTATAACTCATTATAAAATTCATAAGAATAACAATGGTCACTAAAATTTAGCCACATGAACTTACCTGGGCTAATTCGCAATAGTTGTAGAAGTTCGAGAAAATTATTTGACTATTTTCTCTTTTCCACGAATCACTTCAATTTCTTGATCTGTAATTGCAAAATCATTCATTAATTAGCATTCATTTAAATTTTATTTTATCTCACAATTTATACCCTTTAATTCTTTAAATTATACTTTTACCCCAAAATTTACAATTTTCACAATTTGGTCCCTGACTAATTAACTTATCAATAGAACCTTTTCTTCTCAATTAACACTTTCCTTAGACATTTTAAATTACTTCACGACCATTGAAATTTAGAATTTCCACATAAATCCCTAATTTCAAGCTCTTTTACAATTAGGTCAATATTCACTTTCTATATAATTCTTTCAACAAAATTAGCATATAAACAAATTAAAGCTTTAATTCCATGCTAAATCATCATAAAATTCCAGTACTTATTCATGGTAACTTTTAAAATCAACCATGAAATCAAAAACTAATGAATTAGATGATAGGACCTAGTTGTAAAAGTCCTGAAAACACAAAAAAATTCAAGAAATAATCAAGATTTGAACTTATTTGCAGTAAAAATATGAAAAACCAGCTCTAAGGTTTCTTCAATGGCTGTTTTTAGCTGAAGAGGGTGAAGAAAATTGAAGAAATCTCTAGATTTCCAATTACATCCCATTTTTAACCATTCAGTTTTTACTTCTTTTCCAATTTTACCCATTGTTCACACCTAATTTCAATATTTCTTGCACACACATGGCGTCCAGCCCAATAATAGGTGTTTAATTGCCTATTTAGTCTTCCTTTAATTATTACTAGATCTATTTAATTACATTTCACAATTTTTACACTTAATTCAATTTAGTCCTTTTTACCCAATTGACTACCGAAACCTTAAAATTTCTTGAAGAAACATTAATACTAACTTAATAACACTCCATAAATATTTATAAAAATATTTATGGATCGGTTTAATATTCCGAGGTCTTGATACCTCGTTTTCACTTCCAAATTATTTAGTATTTATTATAAAATATTATTCACTATTTCAATCATTTTCCTAACTTCACATCTAACTTATTTTCATTAAATTAATAATATTTTTTACTCATTTCTTAGATTTAGTGATCTCGAATTACTGTTCCGACACCACTGGAATTTGGGCCGTTACAATTCCAATGGTTACCAAATGATCTACGACTCTCGTGCTCAAGTGGGAAGAATTACACTCCTACCGGGATTATACAAGAGAATTTGATTTTAGATTAACTATTCTAAAAGTAATATTTTTAATAGATTTAATATTAAATTAAATTTAATACTTATTTTATTAGTTTTTTATTAATTTAATATTAAAGTGATTAAGTTTAATCATAGTTGAACTATCTAAACTCTCCCTATATAAAGAGAGTATTGGGTCATTATTTACACACACTTAAAAAATTGTAAAGAGAAAATTCCTTGAAGAAATTATTTTAGAAAATTTATAGAGATATTTTTCTTATTTACAACTTGGCCCAAAAGTTTAGAGAATTTAAGAAATTACCCAACTTGTAACCTTTGTGAAAAATTTTCTGATTCGAAGCGAGCCTACACTCAACAGATTTGAGCTTGATGATAGTAGAGAAGACTACTTATTTGAAGCATTCATCCTAGACAAATAAAAAAGGTAAAATTTTGATTAAGTATTTATTACTTTAGATATCACACCAAGTTCTTGTTTTGGGAAATAAATTTTAAAACTCTAGTTTTTCCATAAATTTATTTTTCGTCACATTTTCAAAACCCGATTTTCCAACAATAGCCTTAACAGAATCTTATATCCCAACACATAATTTTCTATGCATGCTTACTACACATCATCATTTCAATACGTACATACAGATGCTTCATAATAACACACAAACATACATGTGCACTGCAACTCCTCAAGAAGATGACGTGTAGGAGACGGGTCTAGGGATTCACTAGAGACCTACTTTTACCTCGGCCTGGAGCTTCTGTTTCAATTGTCCTTCCTAATTCAATAGCTGCAATTGCTTAAAAGATTATGAAATTTCCATTAGAATCTCATTTATAGATAGTTTACTAATGTTTCAACTACATACGACCCCCATACAGGGCTTTCCATTCACACCCTACTGTTTTTACACCTTTTAACATCCTTACTCTTCAACAATCAACAATTATAACATTCAGGGCTATAAGACTTACTAGGAAGTTGAATCATCCACTGATTAAATAAGGTCTTAACTCTATTTTAACGAAGAAGAAGAGAACATTTAGGTTAGAAAGAAGAACCTAAACATTGAGTAGAAAGAAAAACCATTTGGAATGTCCCCCTTCCTTTAATAAATATATATACCCTTGGTCCCCTTGATTTTCCCTACCAAATCTAGGTGTAGGTAAAAGAAAATTTGGCAAAGATTTACTTTACTGTTGATCAATCATAAAGAGGGTCAAATAAATCAAATTGACTCCCAACTAATCCCATTACAAAAACCAACTTGAACAGTGCTTATGCAAACCAAGCGTACTATATTTTGGAGCGTATGGCATGATCTTAAAGACAATTATGTCTCCTACAACTTTCTCATACACTTGGTAAGCTCTTTGTGCACATCTAAAACTCTAGGACATGCTCTTCCCTAGGCTTACTTTTTCTTGGGTGTATTTTTTTGTCACTTGAAGATGCCCTATAAATAAATCCTTAGATACCGCTAATGGGCGGATACTTTAACGCTAGTATGCGTCAATACTCTAACTCACCAGCAAGTCAGCAGGGTGGCAGATTATACTCCCATAGTGCCAAAACAATTTACATACATACTTTACTCACCTTTTTGGATCTGTCATTTTTAGGGTGTGACATGATCAAAATACAAGTCTACAAAGATTAACTAAATGTTATCAATAATAATAAAAAATGGATCTTTTGTCAACTCATTTAGTTAAAAGGTAAACAGAACACACTTCATAAAAAATCGATCTTAAAAGTAGAAAGTGTGTTCTATTTACCTTTTTGTTTGATCAAGATTGTTTGTTCTTCCAGTTTTGTCAACTTATTGGATCTTTTGCTTAGCCAATTCAACTTCTTTTGCCTCGGCATAACATTGGTCTTCTCATGAATAATTTTTTCAACCAATCTGTTAAAAAAATTACAAGTTTAAAGATGAATATACTACACTTAGGGCATCAAATCCAACAAATACTACCTCGCACAACATCTAAGTTTAGCATGGTGTAATCCTTCAATATGAGATGTGTCATTTGTCTCGAGCAGAATAGAGGATTGGGCTCTTTTAAGCGCTGAACTCACAAGAGTGGGTCCTCAAAAATTGGACTATGTTTCGATGGATCGATTTATGGCCTATCCTCTTTTAGAAATAATCCTCGTTTAACGTTGTTTAGCGTCCTCTCTAGCTTGGGATTAAATAAGACCAGCTTGTTGTTGCTCTGATTCATACACTTTGTAATTTTAGCCACAAGGAACTCAAACAATTAAAACAAAGAAATAAACAGTAATATAACAAAAAAGAATAATGCAATGCACAAAAGAAAGTAAAGCGTTATCTATAAATCTAGCTTTCACTAATTATCTCCCTAACAAAGCATGTAGAAATCAACACAATTCAACTTATCACACACATTAAAATCTTCTTGACAATGGCACCAACAACTTGACTGCGTGCCACATGTATGTATACCGAGCAGAGAAAATTGAAAATAAATAAACGTGAAGTGTGGTACTCTGCGAATGTGACAGGTCATTTGTAATACTTATAAGTGTACAATGAAACACTTAGGACATGCAAATAAGGGAGCTTAGTTGTTGCGAGTAGTAAATTAGCTTGAAGATATGAATCGACAATTATGATATTGTAACCGTGACTTGGTCATTAATGAAAGACATTATTGAGATTTTTTGAATAAACATAATGAACCGAGAAAGATGAGAAATTGAAATTGCCTTAATATTTCGAACAACTGTCAATCAAGTGGAAGGTTAGTGCTCAAAGTTACTAAAGGTGATTGAAAGGTAGTTGTTTGGAGTGATGATCTAGGTTCAAGATTTTGAGTATTTGTGATGGTTAGACTAGTTTGATTGGTGAGAGAATCCTTGACTTTTGTTAAAAGGGATTCCTATAGACAATAGCAATTATTGAGGTCAATTTTTGAGGAAAATGATTTGGGTGATGAATTTGGTGCTTTAAGATATTTGTAAGATAGAAAAACAAATTAGAAGGTATCAGAGTTGATCTTCCAAGACAACCTTTGATGCTTAAGCCCATAAACTTTGAAGAAAATAATTCTAAAAAGTGCATAATTTGAAGTGTATACTTTGTCAATGTTGTCGTGTAAGTTATTTATATATTTGTGATGCCTACTGAGGCATAATAACATTATGAACTTTACGTTTCATCCTTTATTAATTTGTTTTAGGACTAATGTAATTTTTGGCCCCCAAATTTGACAATGATGTCTACTTTGATACACATATTTTTCTGGTGTTATTTTAAGATTATGTCAATTAAGAAAGGCATAAGTACCTAGATTATGTTTAAAAAAAAAGAAAGTTAAAAGAACATAAAAGAAAAAAATTAAATTGCTCAAAAAAATATGGAGACAAATTCTAGAATTTAACCTAAATTTTTTGTTTGAAATGATGATTTTACGTGCCATGTCAGCTTACTGTTACACCGTTAACAACAATTAACGGTTCAGTGACTAAAATGTTATAACACGATAACGTAAGTGACTAAAACATAACGTTTCAGACATAAGTGACTAAAATGTAACCTGAAACAAAACAAAAAGACTATTTTTGTAATTTACCAAGAAAATACATATATGAGGTTTAAGTGTTAACGATGGCAACAAAGTTAGATGAGGCAAATATTATTAAATCTATCACTACTACCCTTTTCATGAATATACAATACATCCATCCATCCTCGCCTCATTTCATTTCAATTTATTTATTTTTACTTTATCTTTAATATTTTTAATTTTTAAAAGTTAAATAAATATTTAAACATAATTCTAAAAACATTTAAATATAAAATATATGAATTTTTTCATATTATATTATTGCATTTTAATAAAAATAAAATGATTATTTCATATAATAAAAGGAGTCAAAATATCATCTGATGGCCTAATGATTAAAAGTGTTTATCATTTTAGATGTGACTTAGATTTGAATTAAGTTATTAATTTTTGTTGTTCGGACTTTATTTTATTATTATAATTAAAAAATAAGAAAAGTAAAAAGGAGTGGAGATAAGACAAGCAGCTATCCACTTTCCAAAATCCATCTGGCTGGGTTTTACCATCCTATTTAGTATTCAGCAACGTAAAATGTAAATCATCAAATCAGTATACTTATTTATTTATTTATTTATATCTTACTCTTTTGCTAGTATAGCCGGGAAAGAAAGAAATCCAGTCCATCTTCCTTTTCAAACACAGAAAAAAGGGATTTGATTCTCCTATTCTGAAGAACCATGAATCCTCGAAGGTCAGTTCAATCTTTATTCTGCCATTTTTTTTAATGTAATCAATGCTTTGGTCGTCTAAAATTGCTTGCTTAGATCTGTTCCTGATTTATTCGCATCTGATCAGTTTTTTGTTTTTGAAATCCTTGTCTTATTTACCTTGCCCCATTCCATATGATTTTTCAATTACTCTGATATTCCGCACGATTTATATCAAATTTTGCTTTGTATTTGAGAAAGGATCAGTTTCTTGTTTATGTTTATCAACTCTCAGGGCTTGTGATTGAAGCAGGTATTGCCATTATAGCTACATTCATAGATCATAATTTTCAATCATCCATCTTTCTAAAAGCTGGAATTTCCTATCTAATCATACAACTAGAACGAGACGACTGCACTTTGATTGTTAATTTTCGTTATGACCTTGGTTTATGGATTCTATCCTTCATATGAAGGAAATTATTCTGGCTGTCTAATTAGTATAAAAGTCCGCTTTGGATGCAGGGACATGCGTAACAGCAGAGTTGCACTCTTTGATGGCATCGAGGAAGGTGGCATAAGGGCCTCATCTTCTTACTCACATGAAATCGATGAACATGAAAATGAAAGAGCAATGGAAGGATTGCAAGATAGAGTCAATCTACTGAAGAGAGTAAGTCTGATCGTGGCTGCCGAATGGAGCCCGTCTATCTTATGCCATTACTAGTTCAATTGTTTCATTGTTTGTTTCTATTGATACCATATATAGCCACTTAACGAATTAGAGTTCTTTTAGCATTTTAGCCTTGTCTTGGGATGTTAGACTCCTTTTATTCATTGCGACAGAACGTTTCTTTTATATTCTTTAGTTCCTATTCCTTCCTGTTGTATCCTTGACAAAGCAAAGGAGGGGCTTGGGGGAGGTGATCCTGTAAGTCTATTTTTAAAGAACATTAAAGGTGATAAGCTCCTACAAGTATAGCAGTCTTCTGGAGAAATCTGTGTTTTATTTTGGGTGAAGGTTTTTTTTCCCTATTATTCAAG
This sequence comes from Gossypium arboreum, assembly GCF_025698485.1. Classification (NCBI taxonomy): domain Eukaryota; kingdom Viridiplantae; phylum Streptophyta; class Magnoliopsida; order Malvales; family Malvaceae; genus Gossypium; species Gossypium arboreum. Next base: position 3,564,175 of record NC_069076.1, read on the forward strand.
TGTTAAGGATTTGTCATGGTTAGGGGTATATTTCAATCTTGAATCCTGATTCTGTGGCTTGTTAAATGACATGATGATATCTTACAAGGTAACGGAACTGATGACAGAAACTCAGAATATATACATTTATGTCCTGAAACTTCTGTTTTTTTCTGTAAACACGAATTTTATGCAAACATTTCTCAAAAATGCCACTTCAATAGCTGTCAGGTGATATACATGAGGAGGTCGATAGCCACAATCGCATGCTGGATCGGATGGTAAGTATGCAGCAGCAGTAAAACTGTCTTTTTCTGAATATTATTGGTTTTGTCAGAGCTGATGTTAGTATATGGCACATGGTTTGCATGTAGGGAAATGATATGGATGCATCTAGGGGAATACTCTCAGGAACTATGGACAAGTTTAAGATGGTATGTAAACTAGATAAATTTTTCCCTTTGTGATTTTTGTGCAACTTCTTTTGCTTTCAGCTTTAATTTCTTACTGATATTTGAGCATGGATGTTGTCAATAACTAGTACATCAACTGTTTCATGCCATAACAATGAAATTCAATCTGTCTCTCAGGTATTTGAGACCAAATCAAGCAGAAGAATGTTTACACTGGTGGCATCTTTTGTGGTTGTTTTCCTTATCATATACTATCTTACTAAGTAACTGGTCTACGGTGTTTTTGATACAGCTGAGAACTTTATGTGACAATTTGTAAGACCGTTTTTATATATGGTTACTGAAATGTGCTTCCGACATGTAAGATATTTTCGTATGTTTATATGAAGATTTCTTGGTATATCAAACACAGGCCTTGGTGGGCATGGACTATAGTTAGGAGCTAATGTCTCTTTAGCATCCTCCAACATAAATAATTTGCATATATCTTCTTCCTCTCCTGTCTATGGCCTAAGATCCGAATTTCCGGCTGTCTGTAACTGTCTTTTAAGTTCCAAACTCTGACTTGGATCTGGGCTAATGATTGGCGACTAAAAGTTCACCAAGGTTGACATTTTTTTAAGTTATACAACATGGTTTTTCAAGAGTTTAACTATTGGAAGAAGCAGCGAAATTGCAACAAAGAAGTGCATTACAGGACTGCATATATATGCTGGAAGGTTGTGCTTTGGGCTATTATATTATATACGAAATACTAGATTCCATTAAGTTAAGCAGCCACTTGTATTTATGATTAAACAGGATCTTCCTACAAATATAATGGACCTTCCCGGAAATTTCTATTTTCTAATTTTAGTCATGTATACTTTATCCATAGTTTTAGTCCCATATGTCTACTTGGGTTCCCAAATTTGATAGAGATGAACAAAACCAAATCTGGCTTAATGCTTTGATTGAGTCTGCTGCATGCACTAAGTTTGGATTGTTAGAATGTGTATGCTTAATTTGTTATTAAGTGATAATATGATATATATATATATATATATATATATATATATATATATATATATATATATATATATATATATATATATATATATATACTTTAACAAATTGATCCATTTTAAATGGAGTGAATTTTTTTAAAAAGTAGATGCTGGGTGGGGTAGCTATTTTCTTTCGAATAATGGATTTGGAATGGTTATGATAATCGCCTGCTCTGTTTTGACCCGTTTCACCAAATGAAGTTATTAATTTATCTTTGTAAATATGAATTATTAAAAGAGTAAAAATATAACAATTAACTATAGAAAAATTTATATATTTTATGTTAATTTTTTAAAAGAATTATGTTTAAATATTTACTTAACCTAAAAAAATAAAAATATTAAAGATAAATAATAAAAATTCAATTGAAATGGAACAAGATGGGGTGGAAATGGATGCATCCAACGTCCATAAAACGAGACAGATGATAGAACAGAATGTGCCAACTATAAAGTGTAGTAAATTTAACAATTTCCGTCCCTACTCTATTATCAGTCCTATTCAGTGTTGAGCCATTGATATTCACCGTATCAAGACGAATCAGGTTAAAGTTTTTCTGAATTTTCTTTTATCATTGTCATGATACATGCATGTAAATGATATAGAAACGGAAATGACTTGCAGTTGTCAGCTAATGACGTTGTTCTATCACACAAAGCACTTCCAATTATATCACATCATATCATGCTGTTAGAAACTTCTTGTTCACTGCCCAAACAGACGCAGTCATCCGATAAATCACTGAAAGCGAAAATCTTGTTTCATAACCAAACAACTTAAGCGGACATTCTCATTGTATGTATTGATCGTAAGGTGACAAGAAATGGTGATTTTTGTTGGATACCAGCTTCACAATATGACAAGCTTGTGACGGGAAAGCAGTGTCTGAAAGAATTTGTCTAGGAATATTTGTGATAAATGCCTTAGTTCACGCAACCAAAAAAGTCTTTACTTTTACAGTCCACTGGATTTGATTTACTAACCCCACTCAGAATTTTGATAACACTACCCATTTTATCACTTTCCAATCCTTTAAGGCTTTTTAAAGCAACTTTATATATACATGTAATTATACAGTAAAAGATTTTGAAAATGAAAAAGTATGTTTCCATCAGCTGGGTTTTTAATTCATTGAAGCCAGAAATAAACTTAATATATACATCCTAAGAACACCTAGATGCATGAACAAGGGATCACTATATATCAATTGCAACAGGATTTAGTGTAATTTACATTAAAGTTATAGTATTCAGTAAAGGACTTAATTGTATAGAATACTTGTTAGCCTCGGGTAAATATACCGGTTGATAACAAAAGATATAAATAATTTATGCTACGTTTGGTTATTAGTATAATAACAGAAGAAGCTTATTTAATATATGTGTTAAATGGTTACATTGCATTAGACTCACAAGCCATATTATACAACAAATATTTCAAGCACAACTATACAACTATGAAAAAGTAAATAATATGATATATTCATCAAATAACTCAAGTTTTAGATCAAGAAAACAATATTGTGAAAAAGAGAATCAAGAAGAAAAGAAAGATCTTATGATTCATCTTGCCTTCCCTTGCTCTTAGAAGTATATATTATTGGGGAAAAAAGAGGTCCTTACCGTACCTTGCCTTGCCTTGGTCTTTGATGTATGATTATCAATGTGGGTGAAGCAACTTTATGTACCTCATTCAACTTTTTTTCCCACATGAAGAACTATATCCTTTCCTATATCCCAGCTATTTAGTGCTTGATAAAGAATTAATATATGCAAACAACTGAAAATATATAGAGAAAGGGTTTTTAATTATATGTAAATGTAATAATAATACTATGGATGATGACCTAATCGAAGTTCCAAGTCTAATCCATCATCTTGTTGACTACTTCCATATGCCTTGTTGTTTTCATATACATGGGATGGACCCATTCCCAAGCTAAGACCAAAAGGATTCATATTCTGTGAATTGTGTACAAACAACTCATGATAACTGTGTGGGGGTCTAAAACCCCAACCTGAATCTGGGAAAAGAGCTTTATAACTTACAGGTAGCTGGTCAGGATCCATGGAGTGATAGGTTTGGATTGGTGGATAGGGATAGGAGCTTATTCTTGGGTTGTAATTGTCATGATCATCAACATCAACAAATTTATCTGAAACAATAGGAACTGAACTAGGCCTGCTGCCCTTGGCCCTATCTTTCCTATGGATATTCATGTGGCCTCCTAAAGCTTGTGCTGTGGTGAAGCCTCTCTTGCAAAACACACACTCGTAGGACCGACCAGTGCCCGTATCATCGTTGCTTTGCTCCGATCGATCAGTTTCTTCACTCGAGCTCTTCGAGTCTTCTAGCTGGCTGGATTCCATGGAAAGTGTTGACTTAGAGTCCCAAAATCTCATCAAGAAATTAGGGTGGGGTACTGGGGCTGCAGAGATTAAGAGAAAGAGAGGGTATTATATGGAGGAAAAATACATGTAGTTAGACAAGAGACAAATAAAAGACATCGATAGGCCTTTGGGTAATAGTAATTGCAATTGTCTCAAGATGTTCTGGAAAGTCTTTGATGTTTCCTGGGAGAGCTTTTCTGTCAGCCGGCTATGGTGCTAAATCCATCTTTAGCAGACAATACTTCCATATTTTATCCTTTTTCTTTTCTATTATTTGTCGAAATTCTATCTTGTTACTTTCGTCTAAATTTTTCCCTAACCCAGTTTTCACTTTGTCACGTCTCTCTTTTCCTTTTTTTAATATATTTTTTTACTCTAATATATATATTTAACTAAGCTATACTCCATATTCATTTTATGATTATTGATATCAACTCTTTCAGTGTTTGTGATTTATAGTTACCTCTCGTATGAATGGCATTTCTAATTTTCGAATTTAAAATTTTCTCTTAAAACAATGTATCTTATCATTACATGTAACTCGATTGATTATTCCTATATTTTATTTTTATATAAATAGATTTACCCTCTTCAAATACATTTTAATCCATAATTACATCTTATTGGGACTAAATTGAAATATTTTTGAAACTTTTATTATTTTCTTTACTTATAAGATTGAATTAAAAATAATAATCATTCGACTCATGAAGATTAATCTCCATTTTATTTTACCAACTATACTATCATTACGAGTCAAATACGTTACTTGAATGGCATTGAATCCCATAAAATACACCTTTGATTAATTAAGCATGTATTATGTACATTTAATGCATGATCAGAATTAAACACAATTTCCATTTGTTTTATTAATTACCAAAGAAAATTATGTTCCATAATTCCATCTAGTCCATGCCATGGTCATCAATTGTGGCCCTTTAACTTAAATCAAATGTTAATATTATATCATCGGATAAATTTGATATATCGTTTCAATTTATTAGTATTATTACAATATTAAATATAAATAAATAAAATTTTTAAAATTTTTAATTAAATTAATGATTATATTCTAGTTTTAAATGTAATTATTAATTAATGAATTTTTGTAATTTTATTGGGAGAGACCAATTTGTTTATTTTAAATTTGATAGGGACTAAAAATTATTTACATCAATTTATTATTCAAATTATTCGAGTTATTCGAATTGTAAAATTCAATTTAATTTAAACTCTAAACTTGAATTACTTATTCGAGTTGACTCGAATAATTCGAATAACTCGAAATTCAATTTTTTTCAAATCAAATCGAGTTTTACTCACTTCTAATAAATGTATGTAAAACCAACGTATGCTTATGACAGTGGTGAGGAAATATGTAGGAACCTTCCTGCATTATATATATAAATTTCCCCCTCATATAAGTAAAATAATGTAGTTTTGTAGTTTGCATTTGTCGTTAAGTATAAGCTTTTTGCACCATAATTAATGGGGAACACATCATCTATTTTGCCATCACAATCACCTTCATTTACGATCTTAATTAATGGGAGCACGAATTAGCAAACAACTCTGCTAATTATAAACCCAAAAATACAAAAAAATAAATAAATGACGAATAATCTTAAATACAACGTTTGTGATTATCTTAAATTTCAATTTGCAGGCCGAGAATTTTAAATAGAAGAGTAGGTTATAAATGGTAAACAGGGCAGGTGTTTTGTTTGGAATTAAAATGGCGGCTACCACTATCAAATTTCAACCATTTTTATCATTTTTTAATCACTAAACAAATATGCATTTTGATGGAACCATATGTCCATATTACAACCATTTATAGAAAACAAAAGTGGTGAAAGCGTAAGAGAGAGGAAAAGTGAAGCCTGCATTTTTTCTGTGCAAAATATCATAGTTATAAAGGTAATTATTTCATATACTTTCAAAATGGGTATATATATATATATATTATAAAACATTTGTTATACTTTAAATTTGTATATAGTATGATTGATTCTTAGTTTAATTTGTATGGATATTGTTGTTGAAATGCATTATTTTTCTATTTATGAATTGGAGAGGGTTATGGATAGTTCGAGGTATTATGTCAAAAAGAGCATATACGATCCGAATTATAATAAAAATTTTTGTTTATAGAAATTAAAATTTTTATTGAATTGTTAAATTAGAATTCTTATCATAAAGAATATTGGAGTTCTCATTTTATTAACACAATGTGCGAATGGGACTTGATATCCTTGATTAAGTGGAAATTTTTATTTTTGGACATTCTAAAAATTAATTTAATTTAAGTTTTTAGCTTTTAATTAAATAAAAATTAGATTTTTGACCCATTTTAAAAATTAATTATTATCGATTGAGTTTTAACTCGATTGGCATGATCATTGTTATCAATGCAGGAGGATGTGGGTTCGAGCACGTTAAAACGCATTATCCTCCTATTTATGGGTTAAGAAGGGGCTATAGGTAGTCAAAGGCATTGGGTAAAAAAGAATAGATATGATCAGAACCTATAATGAGATTGTTAAAAAAATCCAAAATTTCTATAATTTTTTCTTAAACTCCATCAATATAAAATTTTTAGCTTCATCTCTAATTTTAGTGGATGTTAACGAATAATAATATATTAATAATAATGATTTCTTTAGGGGGAAATTGATAATTTGATTTGTTAAAAAGAAGAGGGTTTTAAGTATTTACATGTCTTGAATTTGACATAGTTTGCCAAGCAAATTCTAACCTACACAAAAAATATGGCATATGAAGACAATGGTGAAAACCAGGACCACAATAACATAATGTTTTCCTACTAAATTCGACTCCGATAATGTATCATTTTCAATTATTATAATGCTATTAATCAATTACAATATTGAATTGTGTAAAACTCACGAAAATATTACAAAAAAAAAAATCGTGACTGTAAAACTTACATGATATTGAGATAGATAATTTCAGAGTTTAATGCTTCATTTTAACTACAAGAACAAATCCACTCATTGTCAGGAACATCAATGTTAGATATAAACTAGAATACTTTATTTGGGAGAGGAGGGTGGGAGAAAAATAAATATTATCATATCTTTGTAGTCAAAGTCAAATATAATTGTTGATAGAGAGAAAGCTGGTGGTTCACACAAAGGTAAGTTGTTGAGAGTTGTTGAGACAAAAGAAGTAAGAGGTATATAGAATATAGATGGAAAGTTGAAGAGGATCCCTTTTAAGGCCAAAGATAGGCATTTATAGGTAAGGGTGACCATCTCTCGACCTAAGTCTTCACAAGTGGCTTGCGCTAGTCTTGTCATGGTTGGCCACTTAGGCAGCATAATATAAGCGGAGACGAGATTGACATGGACCAATCGAGACTCCACGTGTGTTCTATGTAATGAGGGACTTGACACATACACCTTCCTTTTGTGAGGTGGCCAAGAAAAATACCGTGGATACATTCATGAGAACCGTAGTTGACAGGGTGATGCTATTGAAGAAATTTTTGGGAGCAATGACTCGAGTAGTGGCCACTACACTTGGCACAACATAGGTTTTATAACTTGCCTTATTTTTATACATATATGACCAAAAAATCTTGGTTATTTACTTGCATCTTTTTGAGAATTTTCTATAGACAATCTTGTGTTTTTTTTAGAGAGACCAAATAAACAAAGTTATTTTCAAGGATTTTTATGTAATCTACTTACCTTATATATTGAGATATGCAATCCAAGATAATATAGGCTAACTTTATGAAGGTTTATCTCAATCCTTTGTATTCTTATATGAAAGGTAATTAATTTGATAAGATTTGGGTAGATCGTGATGGATTAAATTTTACTTAGTGAAGCTGGATTCGTACTCCAAATATGAAAGGCTTGTTCAACCTTGATAGAGGTTTTATTGTTGAGGGAGTTATAAAAGGAATGCCGAGAGCAGTACCTACTACTATCTGGAACTTTTTAGCTTCATAACTTCCCATATTTGGATTTGGAATTTTTTTTGTAAAAAAAAAATCTTTGGGTTGTGATCTTTATTGATATTTTGGACTTGTGTGAACCTATCTATTATATCCAAACCTGCTATGGAATCATATCTTAAAGATTGGTTCGGATTGAATCAAGCAAATTGACTTTTCTGTGTTGATTATCTTGCTACTTTGATAGGAAAGTTGAATGTAGTTGATTTAGTGTGTTAGCAAGTCGAATCATTATATATTGGGGAGACTAGTATATGTGATGTACTAAATATTGAGAGAATTTATTTATTCATTGAGGAACATTTTGTTTTTAGTGCATTAAGTGTGAAAACTTAGAGAGAGATCTAGATCTTAGGTGCAAAGATGAGTTTGCTAATCAATGAGTGTTAGAACTTGTAATAACTTATTTTAGAAGTTGTTAAGATAGATGATTATCTCTCTAGGAAAGGCCTCCAGTTGTAGGGAAATTGAACTAAATAAATATATTGTTGTGTTCATCTTTGTTCTTCATTAATGCCTAAAGCAATTGGCAATGCTCATAGGACTACTTTTGGCACTGTTTAATTTCCTTGCAAATGACGTTCTCAGTCTTTATAATTGGTATCAGAGCTTTTCATTTAACATAGCTATTGATGTTTCCTGGTGTCGATAATTGCTTTTAATGGAATGTTCTTCAATTTCATGTTCCCCTATATTCGATGGATTAAAATATTCCTATTAGAAGACATGTATGAGAGAGTTTATAAAGTCAACTGATGAGAAGGCTTGGAAGGATATTTTATTAGGTTGGGAGCTACTTACAAAAAAATTAAATAGTGAACCATCAAACCTGAAACCACCCAAACAGCAAATGAAGACATAACATCTAATTTGAACTCAAAGGCTTTATATGTTATCTTCAACAGTGTAAACCTCAAGGATTCAAACACATCTCCAGTTTTATTTTATTTTTTCTTATAAGGCTTGGACCATTCTTGAAATAGTTCATAAAGGAGCCAACACTGTAAAGTAATAAAAGCTACAAAAGCTAACCACCAAATTTGAGACATTGAGAATGCATGAAAATGAGACTCTCGATGAGTTTTATGCCAAGCTATGCAATCTATCAAATCTTACTTTCGCACTTGGTAATGAATGTTCATGCTTGCATGTAGTGAGAAAAGTCCTTAGATATTTGCTTGAGTGTTTTTCCATCAAAGCAACTGCAATTGAAGAGGCTAAAGATGTTGATGTAATAAAAATTTATGAGCTCGTTGGATCTTTTCAAAAGTTAGAAATGAATCTTGATGAGTCAAGGAAGAGCAAATTAAAAGATGAGAAGAGCAAAACCCTACAAGTTACAACACCAGTGGCAATTGTTGGTAACATTGCCATTGAATAACTCCATGAGCATATTGCTTTGCTTACTCAAAACTTTAACAAAGCTGTCAAGGAGATTTCCAAAAGAAATAATGTGTGATATTTCCAAAAAAGTGTAATGATCAATGAAGAGGATTAGAAGCATGTTGCTCTTATTGTTAAAATTGGAGGTGTTGCATCCAATATTGCAACTAACTTTGAAACTGTCAATGGTGGAGATCTTAAATTAGCAAAAGACTTTATAGAGACATAAAAAACTATGCTTGAAAAATAGAATCATGTATGTGAAATTACTTCCAAGGTTGCTGATGAGAATTTTTGTGCTTAAATAGAAAATCAAAGGTTGTTGAAAAACATTAAAGAAAAATACTACCCTTTAGCAAAAAAAAAAGAACCTACCTCAATACTGCTCTAAAGGAGCTTGCAGCAACCAAATCTACCTTGAAAAAGATGAGATTAAGAAGCGAGAAATCATATAAGATTCTTTATATTACCAAAAGAGAACCAATAAAATGTGGTATTTACTATTTTAAGAATAAGGGAAAAGTTGTGATGAAATGGCCAATTTTTGTCAAAGCCACAAATATTATTGATTAAATTGAATGCTCCAAGAAGCGTGTTTTAGTTTATGATGGAGAGAATGGAATCTCTAATCATCAAGCTATTTGTCATTATTGTGGAGTTCCTGATCATAACAGAACTAGATGCTTCAAAATGTTAAAATATCAAAGGTGGACACATGTAGTGGCAGAACTAGTCCCTACTACACCTGACATTGCTCTAGGTTAAAGGCAAGAATCTATATGGAGGAAAAATGAGAGACCATCTTATGGAATAGAGGAGCATAAGAAGAGGAGGATTATCTACCATTATTGTAGTATAATTGGTTATATCATGTCACATTATTATAAGATGTTGAATGACTTGAGATGATGAACTATTACAATATCAATTGAAACTCAACAAAGATACAACCATAAACTAAAAATGCAAAAATTGTTGAAAATCAGTATGAAGATACTTCTACTCCCTTAAGATCTTATGGTAAAAAACCTTATTGTTCCACGAGTTACAACTCCAAACTATAAAGTTGTTGATGAGTTAACATCCATTGCACCCCCTACTGAAACATCATATTGAGGGGGTGTGTGTTGATATGCTATTACTAAGGGGGAGTCTATTGATGGTCTTACTAAAGAGGATTTTCTTCTTTTTTATGCTTTTCGTTGTTTTTATTTATTCTATTTATACATGATATTACCTACATGTTATTATTTTGTGTTGTTGATGAAACCTCAACATATGTAGGTGTTTTTCTAGCTACAATTGCTTGAAAATGCTTTGGATTTTTATCTAAAAAGTGGGAGAATAACATGATTTTAAGGAGGAGATGGAACTTGATTGCAAATGTTAAGTGTTATATTCCTTGCTTGAGAAAATTGGTTACATGGTCTTTGGTCAAAAATGCTAAAGAGGGAGATTGTTGAGGCAAGTTTTGGGAGCAGTGTCTCAAATAGTGACCATTGCACTTGACATTGTTGGAAGATTGGGTTTGGAAAACACAGCGGAAAATAGGTTTAAGGGAAAAACCATAGTTTTAATTTTTTTTCCAAAATAAGAACTTGGTTGTGTAATCTAAAGTAATAAACACTTAATCAAAATTCGTACCTTTTTTATTTGTCTAGGATGAATGCTTCGACCGAGTGGTCTTCTCCTCTATTCTCAAGCTCACGTCTACTGGTGGACTTGCTTCGACTCAATTTTTTTTTTTACAAAACTACCAATATGGCAATTTTGAAATTTCACTAAACTTTTGGGGTCAAGTTATAAATATAAAAAATATCTCTACAAAATTTTTAGAATAATTTCTTCAAAAAATTTTCTCTCCATAACTTTTTCTTGAATTTAAGTGTATGATAATAATGACCCAATCTCTCTTTATATAGGGAGTGTTTAGAGAGAATTTAACTAGGATTATAATTTATCATATTAATAAAATTCTATCTAGATAAATATTTAATATTTAAAATGACATATTATATTAATAATATACTATCAAGATAAATATTAAATTCATTAAAACAATATTATTTTTGAAAAAGTTAATTTGAAACCAAGTTACCCAATAGAGTCCCATTAGGAGTCAACTTTTTCCATTGCTTTAGTGCCAAAGAACCATCGTTGCCGACCACCCGCTGGCAGTCGTATGACCATGGTCGTAGCCACCGTGCCTGGTGGTGCCGTCATCGATGTTGCTTTCTCTGGCACCTTGAACCGTCACCATTTTGCCTGGATGGGCCTAGTCAGTTCAGCTGTTTCCAGTTTAGTCTGGGCCGGTAACGGCCTGACCAGTTTGATCAAACCACTAGTTCAACCATCGACCCAGTTTCATACACAAGGCTTGATTCAACCAATTTTGGGTATCAATCTCGGGTTTTTGTTTTCGCGTTCAATTTCCGATTTCGGGTCAAATTTTCAAGTTCAATTACCCATTAGGCCAATTGTCTGACTTGAAAATTAATTTACAAAAATATCATATTTATTTTAATTAATTTGATTAATTTAATTTAATCAAAATTATTTTTTCCAAAAATCATTAAGATTTTTCAAATTAATTTTTCAAGAAAATTATTTAATTAAATTCTTTAGATAAACAATTCTCACGACCGCCAAAATAATAATCAGAGAAGCCGTAAGGCATATGAGTGGTAACCCAACTAGAATAAGATACAGGAAAGGACACATTGGTAATGCCTAGTGTAAAAACAAACGAGATAAGATGCATCTGAGGATCACAGTTAAGGATCCACCATTATGGATCGCTAGGGCCATTAAATGAAACTTGGATGGGAAAGAAATAGATGCCCCAAAAAAGTATCCTAGTGATAGATATGTCTGTCAATACTACTCCTCTTTGAGGAAAATATATCACGAGTATAGTTGTCTTAGAGTTAATTTCATAGGGAACTATCATGTAAAAGAAATTGTAAATTCAAATGATTGTTCATATAGCAGTCTGTTGGAAACTGGAGGCTCAAGCGGTCCAAAGCAGACATATATGGTACACCTTAGAAGCAAGGTAAAGCAAATAAGGTGGATTACAAAAAGTAATCTAGTGATATTTCAACTCGAATGAAAGGTAGTAGTAGGTAGGAAGAAATGAGGTTAAGTCCACCGTAATGGAACGGATTGTACTGGCAATCTCATTGGGGTTTGTTAGTGAATACCCTAGTATACTATGAGATAATAGAATTAGCAAAGTAAATGCCACGTAACGGGAATGTATTTAGGAAGGTATAATGCGTAGGAATATGAAGATCCAAAGTATGACGGAAGGTCTAGGAATCACCACAGAGTGATAGCTGATCAAAAACTTGACCGAGTAATGGTTGTTAAGCGATCAATCCGCCAAGAAGGAAATACAAAAATTGGCTCGAAGTCCCCCGTTCTGGATAAAACATGAACTTCAAAGTAAAAAAGGAGTAACACATTTATTCATTTTTCGTTAAAACCTCAACAAGATAAGGTTTAGATATATGCATTTATATATATTCAACCTAGTAAAAAAACTCACTAAGTTCTTTGAACTTTTAGGATTTTGGTCCATGGTTGCAGGACTAATTAGGAAATTGAAGAGCTCAAGGAGGGACCAAGCTAGACAGTGTTGGATTAAGAGTCAACGTTAGTAATGTTTCATGCATATGGGAAGAGGGTACTTTAGAGGCTTTGCCTCGGGGTTGATTATATTGTAAGTAAGTAGTTACCTTAGAGTTTAGAAACTTGAGATAGTAAACTTTTATTTGAATTTAAGGACTCTGTTGTAAGATATATATATATATATATATATATATATATTTTATTAATAAAGTCCATCTTAAATTTATTAAGTTTATAATTTGGTCTTTAGTTCAAATCAGGTCCATTTGTGACATTCCACACTAGGATTCAGCTATCAGGTCGGGTAAGGGTGTTACACTCAAGCTTCTCGATTTTTGCATTCAAAGTTGCTACTGTGGCTTTATTTTCTTCTTTCATAGCTGTCATCTAAGCTCCAAGAGCATCATTCTTTTCTGTCAGCTTACCTATAGTAGTATCAAAGAGCGCTTCCAATACGTCCATATTGGAACTAAAGGCCTTTTCCATATATTCCTTGAACTGCTTTCTCATCCGATTTAACTCATTAGTGCATGCCTCCACTACCTCGAGTGTTTCCTTTACTTCTCCTATGGATTCCTCGAGATGGACCACACGACTTTCTAAAGTCGACAACATATCCCTTGATCTTCTTTGTTTCCTACCTTTCCTAGCACGGGTCTCTATCGAGGCATTCTGCTCATTTGCTCCTTTCGACATCTCAACGGTGCCTTCGAACCTTATCTTTGATACCAACTGCCATGGGGCTAGACCTTTTGTCTCGCAATTCGTGCGACCTTAGGCGGTTCCTTCGCTTTGAATGCACCTAAGTCAACCTAACTCTCGCAAAGTGAAGATTATCATAGAATTCTTTTAAGGCATCAAAATATAGCGAAAACAATCTTAAAGACAAAAGAAGCTCAAAAGAGTATAATAGCCACAAAAAAAAAATGTATACAAGGTGTTTGAATAAATGCTCTCAATATATTTTTTAACTCAAAGAATAATGGATACAATGGATGATTACAAATGAGGGAGAGACTTTCAATTTATAGTTGAGCTCCCCTCAAATCCAATGGTACAAATTGATTTACATCAACGACTAAGATTAGCTCCCATCTACAATTAAGAGTCTTAAGGAATTTAAACTCTATACAATATTATCCATTTAGAATTTATGCTAGTTTACCCTGGTAACTCTAGTTTTTATTGAAGTGTTTCACTAGGCCACCAAGGCTTCAAGTAGATGGGCTTCTCCACGGGTTCCATGAATTGGGCTAGTTCATGTGGGTCAAATGAGTCACATTTAATAAGTTGACCTCTATAAGGCATTTTGTGCGCAATAGTCACGGGCTTTGACATGTACCCATGACAATAAGATCAAATTAATACAAAGTACAATGAACAAAGTATCGAAAAGAACTAAACAAAATCAGAAAATTTTTAAACAAAATCCATACATGATATACACATAATGAAACTGGAAATTTACACATTACAATTACATATTATGAAACTCAGAACTTAAATAATTAATAACCCAACACCGATATCCAACAATATCAAGTTGTCATCTGCAAACTTAAAACTTATAAATAGAAAAACGAAAATTTATTTGCAAGTTTCTAAAAATGAAAAATTGGATGGGTGTGCTTATGGAGTTGACATGGACTGAAAGGTCCATTACACAATTCCAGCCCATTTGTTTGACGGGCTTTCAATACAAAATCGACATTTTTAGGGCTTATATTCATGGTTGTTGAAAATTCAAGATTAAAATTTACTGGAGGAAATCTCATAATATAATCTGTCAAAAAATATTATTAGACCATAATATCTTAGATACATTATTATTGTGGGTGATGTGGGCAGCCTATTAACAACATTAGAAACCATATAATTAGAAAAAATTTTAGGGAGGTTTTTAGCTACTATAAGTTTAGCCAAGATTGTTAAGTATGGCATAGAAAACGGGCCATGATTTAAAGCAAAAGTGCAAAAGGGGAAGGGGACTTGACTTTGCGAACAAGGAGGAGAAGAGACGAGACGAGTCGTGTGGCACTGCCAGCCTTAAAATGGTGACGTGCGCCGACTAGCTTTTCCTTTTATCCCTCCATGCATGCCTCTCCTATCACTCATCTTTTCACTTAAACATGCACTTGGGTAGGCACTGTTCTTGAGTCTTTGACCCGCCCTAAACGTCTATTCTTTTAACCTTGTTAGTATTATTTATTTACCTTTGGGGAATGACTCCATTTTGATCCTTTCTCATTACCTTTTCTCTGTTTCTTCTCCCACAGTCCACTCATTCTCACCCTTTCTTAATTGCTAGGTCACTCAGGACACAGTGAGAGACAGATATGGAGGTCAGGGCAGAGTTCGTAAGTGTTGTTGTTTCTGGTCGTTGTTTGCTGGGTTGGGAAAAAGAAGGTTGGGTTTCTTGTTTAAGAAAGGCCATCATGTTCCATCTGACATGCTCAAAGACATTTGTGGGGAACATGCAAAAGTTTCAGATGTTGGGAAGCACAACTTCCCTCCCTATGTATGCACACATACCAAAATGCCTCTTTAAATTAGAAATCAATGGACACATGCCAATGGACTACATTTACTGGTCACTGCCTGCTACTACTTCAACTCTTACAACCATCATTCATGCCTTCTTCAGTAATGCTATGTGATATTTGATCATCAATACGACAGATGTCGAATTACAGACTTTTTTTCCGCTGACTCTAGTTAAAATACAATTTTGACAATCTCCTATAAGTTTACATATAAATATTATAGTTTGTTTATAAAAGAAAACCTTTTTTCCTAACAGCGCTACCTATTAAGGTAATTTGGACAACGAAAACATAGTTTAACATAGATATTACAATTAAAAAGTGATTTTGAAAAGTGTTATAGGAAAAAGTTCAATAAAGTGTAGTTTAGATTTTCTAAGTGATTAGTATTTCTATAAAAAAACAAATAGATTTTGTAAATTTAAAATGTTTATTTTAATCTAAAAGTTGATGGCATCACATTATTAGTGTGAAAGTATTTGAAAGTTTTAAGTTGATACAATATTTAGAATTATTCATAATTCATTTTAACTCTTAAATAAAAAGATAAAACGTGATTCATGGTCGAACCCATGTCATCTTGCATCGAAAACAAAATCAATACCAACTAAATTAAGACTCAATCGACATTAATTTTATGATATATAAAACAAAATTTTAAATGCTTTTTAATTAACTAATATAAAGTTAATTACCTTTTAAGCCATTAATACTATAAATGGAAAGAAAAGCAAATTTATAATTTCCACCCTAAAGGGAATTTGCAAAAGTCGAAAGTAGTAATTTTCAGTTTTAATTTTGGATTAAAAAACCAATTTAAAGTTAAAAACTAAATTGATTTTAGTTAATTGATATCATTATTGTTATAATATAGAGAGTTTAAGTAATTATTATCCTCGGTGTTATAACAATAGAGTTGACTATTGTTGGTAATGGTAGTATAGCACGTAGATTCTCCTCCGGGTGCCTTACTATCAAACAGTATAGCAGTAAAGGGCTACAGTTGGACGCATGCTTAGATAAGGTTGATGGGAATTCTCATCGTTTCTTTTCTTTTCTTAAGATTTTCCTTTCTTTTTCCCAAGATCAAGGAGTGAGTATAAAATTAATTAATGAGAGCCATTAAAGAAAAATGACGTACTTGTTTTTTTTTCTTCTGATTTTGCATCAGAAAGAATGCAAAAAGAACATTCATTAATTGAACAAACATCTCATCTGTCCATACCAGACAAACAATTTCACTTTCGATTAATAAATTACGATTTTCAATCCAAGTAAACTACCTGTTATGATGATCCTGGTCTTGACAGTTAACGCATAAAAAATATTCGTGGAAAAGCTGATGACAGATTGTTTAAATCAAAAAGTAAGGTTATATATATATTTGCTAAAACATTAATTTTAGTCTTAATATCAGTATAATATGCCTTGAACTTTGACACCTGGTGGATGATGGATGAGAAAGCGATGGGGAAGGAAAAGAGAGAATCTTGCAGTTGTAGAGATAAAATAGAAAAAAAGGAACAGAAGATAAGTAAATAATGCAACCCAGATGATGAAATAAGATACATAAATTGGAGCCACAATACCACCATTGCACTTAAAGATGCCCCAGTCGAAGATCTAGATCTAAAACCTCCTTTGTATCTCCGAACCCTGTAGCCAAGTCTAAACCAGTAACCCCACCGACCTCAAGCTTATAATTTGGTGCATGCACCTTCAAATTTTCAACCCCAGCTGGGAAGGGTGTCATGGTATTCTCCTGTGACAAATCTCCAAGTTGAGGGTTCAGAGGCTTTTTTGGGTTTTCCCCATAGGTTAGAACTGAAGACGAAGGAGTGGGGAAGAGTGGAGAAAGCAAGGAATGATGGGGATAGACAGAGAAGTCATCAGATGGAGAAGAAGAATTAATAGGGTTAGGGTTAGGGTAATTAGGGTTTGAGCTGGGTTTATTAGGGTTCTGGGATTCTAAAACCCATGAAGAAAACAATCTCAACCTGGCTCTATCCTTCCTATGAACATTCATATGACCTCCAAGGGCTTGAGCTGACCTGAATTCTCTCTTGCAAAAGGTACAAGTATAATATTTTGCGGGCCATGGTGACTTACAACATGAGTACTGCTCACCCTCCAACTCCACCAAGTCCAACCTGTTAAACTCCCAATTGCCCATCTTGCTTGTACTCCAATCACTCCTTTCCATGCTTGCTTCTGTATTCTAAAAACATTTAAAAAGAAAAGAGAGTAAGATTAAAAAGTAAAACCCCCAAAAATGTTGGTTTAACTGATTAGAAAAAAGCCGTAAGAAGAAGACAGAAAGTGAATCAAAATTTACAGAGAAAAAGAAAGCGAACGTACTGATGATCGATCTGCGAGAGATACAGTTAAGTTAAAGCAGGTGAGACGAATTGGGCAAGTATTATATCTGCTTTATAGATAGCCGCTACTGAAATTCTATGCGCCACAAACAAATCATATTTATTCTATTAAATTAAATGTGCTCACCAGCAAATGTTGGTTCTACTTCTGGATATTAATTACTTGGCTGATATATCAACCCACCCATTTTAACCCCCAAAATGGCAATTTATGGCGATGTGTACTGAAAATGCATATAGCTTTAGTTATCTATACTATAATTAATTTTGAATTGTTTTAAAAAAAAAGTATTTATATATGTTGATAGAAGTCTACAATAAAAGAGGAGATAAAGAGGAGAAGGTGGTGGTGATATAAAGATCGATTCACCTATATAGATAAAGATTCCGAAAATAAGGGCAGTAGGAGAGAAGTAAGGTGGCTACGAAGGTGAGGGAAATTGAGTGTTGTATGTAAATGCTTAATGTTGTTGAGAGGGTAAAACTCATTCTTTCATTGTTCTTTTAGGTATTTATAGAGGAAGGTCTCATGCCTTATCCTATGCTTGGTGGTGCCACATCATAAACAAATACGAGTGGTGGTCCACTCGTGTGGTCGACTAGGTAATAGGCCAATTGCCCTCAATTGTAGTATTGCTCTAACATTCCCTTAGCTGAAGTAATACGAAGTTGTTATGTCCCAATGGTCCCCTCTTAATGGTAAGTGTGTTCCCACTAAAAAACAAGTAGTCTAATAACGAGTAGAGTGCACGGGTGGCTGGTCAACTAGTGACTAGCTAGGCATATATGGAAATCCGTAAAGGTTATACAACATATATATTTCCTCATCAAGTGAATTTTATTAAATAAAAAAAAGTGTATGAAACAACACCATAATTGCAAAGCATGAGATCACCTCAAAATATATGTTCAAACCAATACCAAAGATCTCAAAATAAAAAACATAAAAAAAAAAACCCACACTAGATGAAAAATTAGACAACTCAAAACAAATACAACTCCAAACATTCAGAAAGATAGCATTAATAAATAGCCTTTGATAATCTTTTTTCCTTTCTTGCATCTAAGTTGTTGAAACATTGGTTGCCTGTACTATTACCTTGTTCTATTTCATGTTAAAATAATAGATAAAACAACTAGTTTTTGGAACAATGAAAGTTTTCGTGTTTGGTTGACATATTTGACTTATTCAATTAATATGGTTTATTTCTAAAATATTACTAACAAATGAAAGAGAATTTCATGCAAGAGTATGTTATGATATTCTTATCTTTTTTATTGACTTGGAGAAGAAAGGAGTAGAGTTTGAGTTGGTGAAGAATTCTATCCTTATCTTTCAAGAGAGTTTAAACTTATTGGAAGGTCGAATTATGAACAGCCTTATTTGATAAATAGTTAAGATAATTTATTTGATAAAATTAACTTTTAAATTGAAGACAAAGTCTTATAGAAATTCGGCTCAAAAGACTCTTAAAGATGCCCATAAATAGGCAGTAATACTGCACATTGAAGGCATGGTTCTTAAGTGTCTAAGTCGAGTATTTTGTTGAGTTTTCTTGTTTTTTTTGTTTGACACTCTTATAGGTATTATTTGGAGAGTTCTATTATTTTTATGTGAGGATATTTTGGGGAGAATGATTTTAACGATTGTGTTCAACATTAGGGTTGCCATTATCTGTTGTTGTAACAATAGATATTAGGTTTAATCTAATAGGTGATCCAGTGCAATTGTTGAATATAATCATTCTTTAAGCAAGGCTTTGTAGAGTAAAATTAGTAAATCTGAATTACATTAACAAATATTGCTTATTGATTCTCTCCTTACCTTACTCTTTTTTTTTTTTAATATTATCTTATATTATTTGTTCCAACTCAAAGTTGCACCTATTCCAACAATAGTTTAAACATTAAATTGGAACTTTTGCAAACTAAAAGCCTTTTCACAAGTCAAAATCGTTGCAGCAAAACACAAATTCAAGATATCCTTCTTCCACTATTGACCGCCTATAAACGCACTATCATTTATAGTTTAAATATAACACCAAAAAATATAAGAATTAAGAACGGCGATGTTCGCAAGTTCACAAGTCAAATTGTAATATAGTTGTACAACGAAATACTAGAAGTATTTCGAGTATATTACCCAAGGGAGGATGGAATAAATAATGAAAATATTTTTACAATAACAAATCTAAGTAGTAGTAATTATTTCTTATATTACGATTAACCATAAAATAGATTAATTAGAATAAAAATAAATAAATAAATAAAAAGATATAAATAACGAGAAATAAACAAACGAGCTAAATCGATAAACCAATCAGAAAGATTAGCTTGCTTCAGGGTTTGTAACTAACTTCAAATTAGAGTTTTAGAGTGGATTAGTAACTGATTAACTAATTATTACCTCCCGGCATCTAATTAACTAATTGTTTGGTTGATACTCGCTTATCTCTCGACCTCAATTTCTCAACCATGATAAATTACGATTTACTTGGTTCGACTTATCTCCCGACCTTGTCTAGCCTATGATAACTTATTAGGGTTGTCAAGCCTAACAGTTTAAGAACACATAATTTATAACAACTAATCGCTCTCAAGAAATCTTAAATCCTCCGTTAATCACATTCCCATCCACTTGTTAATCTCCCCTAAGGAATTTAGCCACTCATGCTATTCATAATCTAAACTTCGATTAAACAAATCAATTAAAAAACACAATTGATTTGAAGAAGAAAAGAGATTTGAATAATCGTAGAGTCAATATTGAATAGGGAATGAAGTAGCAAATATCTCAATTGGAATACAAAAATAAAATGAATGCAAAGGAAAAACAAAAACTAAATACTTTAATTAAATAAACAAGTTCTTGAATCCAAATTGATTGAAGAAGAAAAACAAGTTATGAAAAGCCAAAATGAAAATAACTACAACTACTTCTAAACTACGAGGGTTTTTGAAGGTGTCTAGGACGACTTTATTACATTCAACCCGTAATCTTATTTATAGAGGTGTTGGTAGCCCAAATTAGGTCCTCAGCACGTTCTAGGTCTTTGTATAAGTTTGATTGCTAGGACGAAAATAAACCTGAAATACTTGGGCAACACGTCAGCCTAGTGTCGCGCCACACCCATTGAGTGGTGTGACATGACACCTAAATACTTCCTTGTGTCATTCGTTCTGTGATTTGACGTCCTAGAAAGCTTGAGCCTCACTCGACCCTTGCTTCCACTCAATTAGACCTTTATATCTCCATCCTACACACTCAATTGGACTAAATAGCACAACCTAAGGCCCATGTCGGCCTATTAGGTCACAACACCTACAAAATGTGTTAAAAACACTTATTTTTATTAACTTTTAATCATAATCCTAATTATTGAAAACATAAATTAAAATCCTAAATTGCTTAGAAAACAAGATCCTTAAGTGTAGAATTGACCCGAATTAACAACTACATTTGATGACAGGTCAACTATCAAAGATGAAACGCCGTCCATGATATCATACCATTAGCTTTACCCATATCAACAATTATGTAAAGAATCCCAAAATAGACCAAGAATGTAATATTCATAAAAAAAAAAAACAATGACGTGCAGGTCAAACACATAACATCATGCAACATTTAATAGCAACCAAAATAGCTAAGAAACCAACCAAAATCACCAAGCCAAAAATAACCATACTAGAACTAGCTTAGGTGATGTTGTGCTCAAGGATTAGGACCTATGAAAGGAAATATCAATGAAACAAAAAATGCCCAAATCTTTCATAAATGATCAATAACAAACTTTATATGCCCTTTTTGCTGACCAATATTTGACCACACCTTACTCACCACTAGTCATTTCCCTACACAAGCTTAAATCAACCATTAGACTCCCAATGACACAAATTTTCCAATTTAGGTCTCAAAAGAAATAAAATGCAAGAAAAATATTATTAGTTCTAAAATCTAAAAATCAATAAAAAAAATTAAAGACTCGTAAATTGCTTGAGAACAAGCTCATTAAGTATTTGAGAGAGTTGAATTTGACATGCCAAATTACGATAGATTATGTATTGCTCCCCCAAACTTTGATAATCCTCAAACGACATTATATCTTACCAATATTTGCAAACCTCTAAAGTGTACATGGCCTAGTTGTTGGATCCGGTACCCTAAGTGTAGTATTTTCATCTAAGTACACTTGTAATTTTTTTGAACAAATTTATTAATAAAATTATTCATGAATTAAATTAATATACTTTGTATTATTGTCCTTAAATGGTTTTTGCGTGCAAAGCAAACTAGAAGCAAATATTGCTCATTGATTCTCTATTGTTTAAACTGATACTAAGAGGTATTACGTGGTCGGACCGTAGTATAGAAAGACAAATTGTATTAGTAGACGAACCTAAACATGTCCTTAGTCTAATCGAAAACGAGCAAGCAGATTGAAAGACTTATATCTTGTCTATCAAGTCTAATTGGGAAGATGCCTTGTTTTGGACATCAGAGCAGATGACACCCAAAAGATAGAGACATAGATGTGATTGACTAGACTGACAGTACATTGGATAGGACCCAAGCAGAATAAATCTTGAATCCCTTTATGTATTTATTCACTTGTGACATTATAGTATGACGTACCTAAATCCTGAGTGGATGACGGACTATGTATGCGTGACTCATATACTTTTATATAAGTAAAAGCCCAAGCTCAAATAGATAAAGAATTCATAGCCCAAAACATGGGTAAATGATATCCTCTCACTGGCATTATACGGTTGATGAAAAGTAAACGTAGCCACAAGTCGTCCATCTTTGTGATGGATGACTTGATCACCATTTGATAGTGATTGACTTTTCATGAAGGAAGATGTAATGGTTACCATGAGATAAAATAGGATCATATTGGGAGAACGAATATTATCCTAAAGAGATCAAGGATATCCTATAAGGGTAACACACTTATGACAAGGTCATTGGATGAGCACTAAGTAGCTGCTTTAGTAATGGTATGCCATTGGGGAAAGCTCAATCACGATACTTTAGTGGAATGATTTCGTGACTAAATGAGTTTATAAATAATAGATGAAAAGCCTAAACTTAACTATAATTCATTTTAGCTTCAACTTCATATGTCCAATCGACCCTTACGCTAGCTCGTTGAAAACATAAATGAATTGTGTGTTTAAATAAAAATGAACGAATTGAATAGAAAAAGAGGAATGGGAGACATTCAGGAATGATTATGGTTTTTTCTAAACTGGATAAATGGAATCATTTGGAAATGAATGTAAGTTTCCAAAAATAGAAATGAAAATGGACATGGAAATTTGCAATCCTATATAGGATTACTTAAAAAAATAATGGAAGAATGAATTTATGTTTTTGGACTGTTTTAAAGTTCGAAAATAAAAATAAACCATTCGATCATAGTGGACATGTTGAGTTGTGACATAATGAATGAATTTTCTCAAAATTTTACTAAGGGTAAAATCGTTAAAATTTTACTTGAGTAAAATTGAGATGAGAAAATTATTTAATATGTAAATATTAAAGTTTATTTTGGAAAATAGAAAAATTGAATCGGGTTGGATCACATTACATAGTACTAGGTTAAAAAGGCTCAGGAAATACTCATAATTGGACCTGATGTGAGAAAGGCCTAAAACCCTTCATATAACAGTGGCAACCCTAGTAGAAATACAAGGGTGAGTCGTTCAACCCTCTCCTACTCTAAGTAGGATGTTATTTTTCTATTTAAAATAAACCTTTACAACTTTACACGAGTTCTACATTCTCTTCATATAAATAGATGGCATCAGTAGAGCTATTAACACTGCTTTTGGGAGATTGTTATTTTGTTGAAAAATAAAGAAAATTTATTCTCAACTTTTAAATATATTTTTTAAGAATAAAATATTTACTGATTTCTATCAAAGAAGAGAGAATTTCAGTTTTTACACTAAAAAGAAAACTTTTTCTAGTTATGTGGTTTGATTTAATTGGTTCGAGCCCACACTCGGAGCAGTTCGTGGTACGAAAATAACGAAGAAGATCGTTTGGTTGAAATCCAAAAACATCAAAGATCCATTTATCCAAAAACCCATGTACGTATTTGGTTAAGATTTATTGTTATAAATATCACAAACTGGGTTGGTTTTCAAAATTTTAATTTTCTACTATGCAAGAAAATCGTTTTCAAACTGAAATTTTCCCAATAGTCTCTCATGTTGTAGCTCAAGATCAAAAGAGCTAGCTAGATTGCAAGTGAGTGGTTTTACTAGCCTATAGTTGTAACACCCTTAACTCGTATCTGTTGTCGGAATAAGGTTACGAAATATTACCATAAAAATGTAACTTAAAATCATTCATTTCCAAACATTTCACAAATCATAGCATAATCTATTTAAACACATGCATATCGTCCTTTATTCAAGCCCTTGAGGCCTTAGAAACACTTTAAAAATGATTTGGGACTAAATCAAAAACATTTGAAACATTGAGGAAAAAGTTAGAAAAATTCACACTGCAGGGGTCACACGGTCGTATGGTCAGGCCGTGTGACTTACACAATTAAGACACACGTCCATGTCTCAAGCCGTGTAACATTTGGAATAGGGACACACGGCCGTGCCCCAACCCATATCCGTGATCGTGTAACTCTCTAACTTGGGTCACACGGCGAAGCCATAAGCCCGTGTGTCACACACGACTGAGACACATGCCCGTGTCTTAGGCCACGTAGACAAAAAATTGACCAAAATCAAGCCATTTCTTTCACCCATTTCCAACAAGTACCTACAAGCCATATGCACCTATGATCAAGGCACCAAAACATGCCAAAACATACACAATATGACCATTTCAACATACAAACAATTCATTCAACCAATATGCCAATAAGGCACCTCCAACATAATCTATCAAATCTACTTAAACATATGCATATTTTAGTCATTCATCAACCATTCATATCTAACCTATTTCCATACCAAACTTGCCACATACCAAATCACATCTTAACCTACCAAATTGCTTATTCAAAACATACATTCACTTATCCATATCGACACCAACCATCAAAGCATCAAAGTGCCAAAGCACACCAACCATATTACCATATATACATGCCAAACATATCAACTAGATCATTAAACACAAGTCCACCTATACATGCCATTATAACCATGACTAAAACATCAAAATCTATCGATATAATCGCTAGATAGTATGATAGGTCTCCGACGAGCTTTCAAATTGGTCGAGCTTCCAATAATCTATAAAACTCAGAAAAGATAACTACGTAAGCATATAATGCTTAGTAAGCTCGTAAATCATGAACATAACTTACCATTTCAATGCATAATCTTATAAAATAGACATGAATCAATGCAACATAAGCTTGGCACAAGCTTAAGCATCAATCAACAACACAAGTTAGTGATTAAACACATAACTTAGCAAAATCATCACATGGTAAGATAGATTTCATGAACATAGTACATTTGAATTCATACTTTCCATAAACATGGTTATACATACTTTGATCATTAACAATTCTTACCCTTTTATAGTTCTTAACTTAACTACCGGAACACTTACCATTCATTCCCTTTTCATGCCCATTGAACCACTTAGAATAATACAGGATTCACGGGAAGCTCACACAAAATGTGCTAAACATATGACCAAAACCATTTCCTTTCTATTTCCTTTACATCAATGCTCACTCGAGCCATAAATGGGTCTACTCACACAAGCCGACGGTCGAAATGTAGCTACATGATGCCACTGACACAAGCTGGCGAGTATCTGCAATAAATGCCAGAACTCAGCCATTGGTAGGGCGTTCAAGACCAGCACCCAAAACATGGTAACCCTAATGACATGTCATTTGTATCCCATATATTCCTATGGTTCAAACGGGACTCGATAGTCGTCGTAGCATCGTTGGATTTTCGTCGTAACATGGTATGATAAATAGCATTGTAGACACCCGTTTTTGTCCGAACTCGATTGGGGGCCATTTAAATTTTGTTCTCTTTTGGACTATTCGAAGCCCACCCGATTTTGGTCTATTTGTGACCTTTATTTTTCTTTTCTTTTTTTCTTCTTTCTTTTTTGGGCCTTTTTTTTTTCTTCTTTCCTTTTTGAGCCTGTCAAAGGCCCAAATTATTATTATTATCATCACTACTATTACTACTATTAAATACTATTATTATCATTTTTACAAATAAACAAGATTAAAAAAAACAATATATAAACATGAAAGGAAAAGAAAAAAAAGGAGGAGGTTTTTCATTAATTTTTTGTTCTTAAAAAAAAAAGCTTTAAAAACCCACAATAACTACAAGCATTCTATTTCTTTTTTTTTTCTTTTCTTCTATCTTTTTTTTTTTTTTGCCATAGGCATGTCATGAGAGATCGAATTTTGGGTTCCAATGAAGGGGACGTCATCGGACCGTCAGCCCTCCGCCCTAGGAGCCCCCAAAAATCCCCTTTTTTTCCCTCCCCTTACTAAAATAAAGGTTTCTTTAAAAAAAAAAAGCTTGATTTTGAGAAAAGTTTTGATTTTTTAAAAAAGAGAAAGTTTAGATTTTAACAAATAATTTTTTGTTATTTTAAAGGAAAGTTTAAATTTTAAAACAAAATTTTAATTTTTTCAACTATTTCAAAGTAAAAGTTTTAATCTTTAAGAAAAATAGCATTTTTTTAAAAAAAGGAAAAAATTTAGATTTTGAAAAATAAAAATCTTTTTTTGTCATTTTAAAGGAAATTTTAAAACAAATTTTAATTTTTTCAACTACATCAAAATAAAATCGTTAATCTTTAAGAAAAATATTTTTTTAAAAGGAGAAAATTTAAATTTTGAAAAATAAAAATATGTTTTTAAGTCATTTTAAAGGAAAGTTTAAAATTTTAAAACAAAGTTTTGATTTTTTTTTAATTATTTCAAAATAAGGTTTTGATTTTTAAGAAAGTAATGATTTTTTTTAAAGAAAACTTTGATTTTGCAAAAAAAAAAAAATTCCAGCCACCATACGCTGCGGCTCCACCACCGGAGGCAAGAGAGTCGTTGGCTCTACGGTTGTGGAGCCATAGCCAACATAGAAGTTGGAAGAGAAAGAGGAAGATGTATTTTTTTTAAAAAAAACAATGAGGTTAAAATGAAAGAATGAATAATTTTTTCATTTATAGGTGCCAAAAATGGGTAATTTATTCCTACCCCATACTTTTTAAATTTACAAAAAATACCCCTTTTTTGCAGCACCGCCCTCGCTCTCTTACCTATTTACACACGTAACAATTTTATTTATTTAAACATTCGATTTAATCCAAAATTTAAAAATTAAAAGCAAATTAATTGCTACATCAGTCCTCTGTCTTCCACATTTTTTAATCTTTTAATCTTAAAATCAAGCTAGGTCATTTTGTTTCTATCTTTAATAAATAATTTACACTTATATCTTCCATTTCAATTGCATTTATACATTATATATTTAATGTTAATTATGTATTTTATTTTAATGTTTTATATTTATTCACACTTATAATTTTTATTTATTATTATTATTTTGTTTTATTTATTTCATGTCTATTTATATTTTTTTTACACATTGCCCTTACATACATTGTAATATTATTTATTTATGTTACTTTGATTCTTTTATTGTATTATGAATAAGGTGTATTATTGTTATTATTATCATCATCACCGTATTAAGGTCTTATTTATTTCGTTTATTTAATTTTTCTTTTATTATTGCCATTTTAAAAGAGTTTTAACTTTTCATTAACTTTAGCCAATTTAATTAATTTTCCTATTTTATTACTATTCATTTTAAAAGAGGAAACTTTAGGTCATTTTTCATCCTATAATTGTTGGCATGAAGTTAGTTAAGTAGGTGTTATATTTTAATGAAATCATAAGGTTTTTACATTTGCATTTAAGTTAGTCCTTAAGATTTTACCTACCATTTACCTTAGAAAATTATAAATAATATGTAAGATATTTTTAGGATTTTAAATTAGTTTAAATATTGTATATGATTAGAATCTTAAGTTAATATGTAAATATTTTTAGGACTTTATTCAAGATTAAAACTAAAGATTTTTGTAAGTAAATTGTAAATTATGAGTAGGTCTTTCTAAGTATTTTATTTTAGAAACTTTTTGAGAAAGCTAATAAATGTTATTTAAGATTTATCATTTTAGGATTTTGACTAATTTAAATCTTAGATCAAGAATTTTAAATAAGATAAATCATAAATCGACATAAAATACTTTTGTAAGATCTTGATAGGTTCAACGTTATTAATTAAATCTTTTAAATAATAATAAAAGATCGAATAAGTTGTAGATGTATTTTGATATTTCTCTTAATTCATTGGTAATTTCTAGGTTTTTTTTTTAGAATTCTAAAATAGAATTAATTTTAGGAATGGAGGGTTTACTAGAATTATTTAGGTATCCTTTAGGGTTCCGTTAAAAGTAAAATTCTCTAATTTAAGTTTCAAATTAGATAAGTATGGTGAACGCATCTTAATCGAGCTACAGGTCAACCGGAGGCATTTCATTTAGAGTTTTTATTTAAGATTTCCATAAGATTTTACTACTTTTACACATAAGTCTCTAAATGATAATTTCATCAAAATTCACTTTACAAAAGTTGTTTATTTAACAACAAAGATTCATTTTCTTCTATTAAAGTTCAAAAATAACACAAACACATTCATGGCAAAAACCTAATCCTTTAAAAAATTTTCAAATTAGTCCCTAGGCTAGCTAGATTAAGCTATAACAACTTCAAAAACATAAAAATCATTAAAAACAAAACAAAAACTACTTGCATGCAAGCAAGGAAATGTAGCCGAACGTTCAAAGCTTAAAAATGGTGTTTTTTTCTTGAATTTTCGGTGGTGTTTCTAAAAAAAGAAGATGATATCTTCTTTTACATTATTTTTACTTCCTTTATTTATTAATTTACTTTATTAACCTTTAACTTAAACTACTTAAAACATCAATTTTATGTCAATCTTTGTCCACTAAATATAATAATGGTCTAATTACCATCTATGTCTTTTAACTTTAAAATTTCATAGCTATTTAATACCTTTAACTAATAGAACTTTACTTTTGCACTTTTTATGATTTAGTCATCTTCACCAAATTAAGCATACAAACGACAAAATTTCTTAACGAAATTTTTATACGACACTGCTAACAAACTGTAGACGTTAAAATAATAATAAAATAATTATTTACACTTCGAATTTGTGGTCTTGAAATCACTGTGTCGATTTCACTAAAAATGGGTTATTACAATAGCAATTTTTGAATGTTCTATCTCCCTCCTTCCATGATCAACTCATCTAATTTGTCAATCACCTGGCAGTTCTCCTCGGTAAAATTCATCATTTATATTGGTCACAAAGTTGGCTTATGTTGATCAGCTTGGTTTTCATACCTTCCAAAAGGAAAACATTCTAAAGCTTTATAACTCATTCTAAATTTAACACACCTTTTCCAAGTATCCAAACCTTTTTGCCATCTTCAAAAGTTACTTTGCCTTCATGGTTTGCTCAAAATTCCTTCAAGCACACTCTATTTCTAGTCTTTTCCCTACAACAACTACTATCAAAATACCAAATATGATTAGTAGAGGCCTTCAAGAACTGTGAGCAACCATAAAGTACTTTTGACCTTTTATTCTTTCAGGTAAGTTACTTATTCTACTTTCTATTAGTTATAACTCGAGTTGCAATTGGTGATGCAACTTACTTTTTTATTCTAAGATCCTTTAGCGGTTTACAACATTTGGGAATGATATTCCTTAGAACACCACAATAATGATACACCATTCTTTCCTTGTACTTCTGGGGTTTTTCACAAGTGTGAATAACTTTAACCATCTTGGAGCTTTCAACAATTCCCTTCGCTTTAAAAAAAAAAAACTATTGAGGGATCACTTTTCATCTCTCATGTCTACATACCCAAACCTCCGTGACCATGTTCCTTTCTTCAAACAACAATGACTTTATTCAACTTTTTGCTCTTAGAAACTATCATTTTTAAAATAGACTAGGTTGGATTCAATTCTTTTATAGTTTCATTGAGTTTGATTCCATTTTTAGTCAACAAGGAGTCATTTTCTTTAAGCTTTCTCAAGAGCATTTGATACACCTATTTCTACATATTTTTCCCAATCGGTGAAATATATATTAATTTTACAAACCTTGTCTCGATTATAAAGAATAGTCTTGTAAGTGTCCATGAAGTTTTCTATTGACTTAGCATCACTCATACTGCTATTAGAATCTATTGTAACTCTAATTTCTTCTTGGGAATTGAAGGTAACATAATTACTTAGGTACTTATCATCACTCAATATTACTCATAGGTACTACGACACACTTAGTTTGTATATGGTCATACCTTTCATATTTGTAAGATTGCATGTCTTTCTTTTTCTCTTTAGGGTTCCTCTTATCAACTATTGCTTTCCCTATTCCTTTATTGACATTTTGACCTCCTTAAAAGGCTATGTTTTTTTTAATAGCTACTCTAATACCTTGTTGAATTTGTTAGTGAGAATGGCTAACTGCTCTTACAGATTCTTAATGTTAGTTTCTTCATTAGTTACAACTAAAGAAGCAACTTGTAAAGAATGTTCTTTTTTGTCTTGACTTTGTCCCTTTTGGTTTCTTCCAAATCCTCATCGTATTGATATCTTTAGCCTTCTCTATGATAGTCACTGTGATTAAAAATCATTAATTTAAAAGAGATTCAAGGACAGTTTGCACCAACTTTGAATTTAAATACTCCTTATCAGAAGCAAAAGGTTGGTAAGAGATGTCATACAATTTTGCATAAAGATCAAATAATGTTTCATTTTCTAACATTTTGATATTCTTAAACCTAGATGTTAACATATGGAGTTTGAATTACTTCACAATTGAAGTCCCTTCATGTGTAGTCTTAAAATGGTCCATTCCTTTTAAGTAGTGGTGCACTTGGATATTCTCCTAAATTTTCGGGGTCCACTTTATTAAAAATGAAATTTAAAGCCAAATAGTTATAATTGGCAACCTTATTCTCCTTAGTGGTCCAAGTGGTGCTTGGTTCAAGAGTGTTAACACAATCTACTACAACAACTAGTGGTTCCCATCTAGTAAGTATTTCTCTGTACGCCTTCTCATTTATGGACTTGATAAACACCCTTATGTGTGCTTTCAAGTATGCATAGTTGGAGCCATCGAGCACAGGAGGTCTAGAGATCAAGCTTTACTCAATGCCTTAGCAATTCAATAGTAGTATCTTCACCAAATTCTTCTAGTGTCTAGCTTTAATGTTGATTGTTAGTGTTGAGTTGTTGGTCTAATTGTATTGTGAGTTGCAACTTAAAAAAAGATCGAAGCAACTTAAAGAAATAACTAAGACGGGAAAAGAAAAACAATGAAAACATAAATTTTTGCACAATTCAAAACCTTTTTCTATGCTTGTAGGGCCTTACCTAGAGAGTAGTATACTATAATTCAACAATACAAAAGATGATTCAAGCTTTAACTCACTGAAACTTGTTACAACTTCACTCCTATGCAATTATCTAAATTTAACTTGTCCACCCATTCTTTCTGTTATGAAAGCTTAGTTATAAACCAATAAAATAAATTGTTTTACAATACAATTTGCACTTCTAATTAATAGTTTAGTGCTTTCTCGAACTCATCCCTAAAATAGTAGTTTTTAATATATATATATATATATATATATATACTTTTTTTTAGACTTGTGAAACTGAACTAGTATGATAAATTACTTAAATTACACCCTAATTAGACTTCTTATTATGGTAAGGGATAAAAGAGATCTTCACTTTAACTTATTCTATTGCAATATCTCTTTAAACAAGTTAAGTGAACCATATTAGAACTCTTCAAAATGCCTTTGCTTGAGTAAACATCTTAATCAATTATGATAATGAAAATTGCTGCTAAATATTTCTTAAAAAGATGCCCAAAACTAATATTCTTAATCTGGTCGAAATATGTCAAAAAAATAGACAAGTAACAACTAATGTAGTTGCATGCAACTGACATTCACTAACATCTTCATTTTTTTAATGCTTGAATTATGTATTTTTACTTTGTTTCTTTGTGCATGACTCGACAAATAAAAAGACGGTTTCCATGATTTGGTGAAAGTGAAGCATTTGCAAGTTGAACCTTTGCCCGACTCAACTCGAAGGGGAGTGACAAGGATATGTAACCTTGTATGTGTCAGGAAATTTTTTCCTATAATTATTTGATTAGGCTAGAATGTACTCCTGTTATACGACTACAAAATATATATAAGAATCCGACTCAAGATTCAACCTAATTATCTATTCAAACTACTCATGGTTTAAGTAACCTCAAGCACTTCATTTGAGAAGGGTTTATTCTCTATTTTCTAGACCAGAACACTATCCCTTTTCATCTTAACCTCTAATTTTGACCTCCGTTGATACCGTATATCAACACTTTCATACCATATATATATATATATATATATATATCTTCTTATTGAATTTTATTCCATATAATAATCTTATTGTATAAATACCTAACCTTAATCTATGAAATACAAATCAATTACAACTTTTACTTAAACAATCTAATCAACATTAGGTTATGTGAAGCTAGGGGATAAATAACTTTAGCATTCTACTTCATAATGCTTTGACAATTGCTTAGCACGAAACTGTATATCTGTAAAGTTGTAGCCACTTGCTACTTATCCAAATCTATTATTTATTTGATGTTACTATAGTTAATACTTATTTATCATTAGTTTGGTTAGCAGTAAAAGGTTGCAGTCTTTTCTTTTGTCCAAGTCTTCCCATATACTTTGTATTTCTTTCTTTTCCCTTAAAACCTAAGGTCAACTCGTTTGTCAAAAGGTTCGGTCTAAAGACACTAAAACAATGTTGAAGCAGTCAGACGTTTTTATCCCCCATTTCCTGAAGCTTCACTGTCTCTTTCCTCATGGTGACTGACTGAATTTCCATTTTCCCCAGAAAAGAAATATTTTCGTGTAATTTGAAAACATGTGACTCAAATTTCAGACATATTCAAAGAATTAAACCTTAGTAGTTACGTGTCCCCTAAGATTCCTCACCTTCAAAAGTGCCTGCTGAGGAAGTAACGGTACAGATACCATGGGCCATGCAAACAGAATCTTCATCCCAACCAAGTTTCTCTTCGCTTAATTAATATTTCTTAATAAAATGAGGCAGCTATGAATATAATCGTATCCATTTAATAATTTTTATCTTTATATGTAAGCCAATGAACGATGGTCGTCACTTTGCTGATATTTCCACCAGTCCGGGAACGTTAAAAAGCTTCAGAAGAGAAAGCATAGCCGACCAAGAAAACCCCAAAGTCCATAGTCCAATCCACATGCCAATTAAAACAGATTTATCTGATTTTATAGTTACGTGACGACGCCTCCTACTTGACCTGCATCCTTTTTTTTTTTTTACTTTGAATCCTTTGATTCAATTTGTAAGCCATGGTTTTCTTCAGGTCATGAGTCAAGAGCCATGTATTCTAGTCATTCAAGTTGTGATAAACACATATAAATAGGCCTACCTTACAATCTAATTTCCTCAAACTCCAGGGCTAGATACCATATACATCAAAATGAGCAATCTACATTTTCTTGTCACCGCAGCTGTTATTTTTCTTGTAAGCACTCATCTATACGAGGCTTCCGGCCGTGTTCTAAATCGGTATGATCTTGTCCTACAGTCTGTCCAAAAGGGAGAACCTACTCCTTCTGAACACAATGGCTGCACCAACATTCCTGGAAGTAATGGCCCGCCTTGCATCAACCAGAAGGCCTTTGCAGGCCGAGTTATGGCTCCACCACGGCTACCAATCGGACCAAATGATTCCATTTAATGCGGCAGCCTAATCTCAAATGAATTTTTTGTTGCAGCTAGCTAGCAACTGAGTACTACTTTATTGATTTAGTTGTTAGTAGTAACATGGCGATGAAATTAATCGGAACATTTCGGATGGCCGATTAATGTTCTCTTTTATTTTTATTCATTCTTTTGTATTTATTTAAATATATAAAGAATTTACTAAATACGCCTCGGCTCGATTGGGAGGAACGTTTTATCGTTCTATTTAAATGTTATAGGTTTTGTATAAAAATAAAATGAAATGTTAATAAGAAAAAATCAAAAGTTTCTGCTTCGTTTAGTTCTTTTTGGGGCTAGTAAACCTTGACATGGCACTCAATATCCCCCATGTGAGAGCAACTTGGTACAACCAACATGGAGTTCCACATTTCCTAGCTGCTATGCTTAATTGGTCTAGTAGTAGAAACAATATAGCAATCATTAAAAAGGATTTGAAAACTACCAACATGCTAAGAGAGCAAGTGTTGATACTTCAAAGATCAGATTGAAACTCAGCAAATGTCATCCACTCCTCAAATTGTAGATTGTGTAAACTGTAGAATCTACCAAAATAAAAAAAAAGAAAAAACCTTTGGAAATATTCAAAAATACCCTTTTAGAAGCGCAAAAGCTTAATCAAACTAATGCTACTAATTGCCTGCAATTTATTTTCTGAGTAGAGCATTAGCAGAAAATAGAAGATACCTGGAACTGGATGAAATTCACCCGAGGTTCAGGCTCTCTGTTTATTCTACGGCTGTGGTTTGACTCAGCCTCAAAGTATGCTACTTTGACTAGGCCATGGTTTGAAGGTTGAAACGAGGAAGAACAGCTCAGCAACACGTAAGGCAGCTTCAATCACAAAAAGTCATAAAAAGTGGGAACATGGACAAATATTTGTTTTTATCAATTATTACTCTTGAGTATAGTTTGATCAACATCTGTCAAACCCAACCTGTTCTAAAATGTGCTAAAAAGAATTTCATACGTACTGGGAATCAGTTAACGACAGAACAAAGATGCGTGCGGGCGAGGGTGATTATTTATTTTTTAACTCTAAAAATTTAAATGTTAGAATTTGCTTGTTCGTATGGAATTTAATATTTATATTTTATATTCAGAAATTTAATCTTTTTATTTTTTAATTTAAAATTTAAAGTTCATTTATTAATACAGTTGAAATTCTTTTGTATCGGTGTGACATTTTGAAAAAAATAAACTTAGTATCCATCTAACAAAAAAATAACATTATAATGAACTTTAATTTAATAAAGAGTAGATTGTTTTGCCCGCTATCATTGAGTTTCAATTTTTAATTATAATTATAATTATAATTATCTATGCAATTTATTAAGCCCATGATTGATTGGTGTCACCCTCAATCGAGTCACCAACTCTGACAGAAAATTATAGAAATATATTTTCATAATTAAAAAATAATATATTATTCGAGGGTATTTTAGTTTTTTTCATTTTAGAAAACAATTAAAATATACATATGGTGAGATTTAAACCGGACCAATTGAATTACTAAAACCTTAAATTTACCACTCAATCAAAGCTTCATTTTGATGTATTTTATATTTTTTGTTTAAATATGCTCAATTAATTATCTCCCAATTGTATAATTAGTTTTAAACCATACGTTTTATTGTTTATTATATGCTACTTTTAAACAAACATATGTGTTTTAAATCTTAGGTTTCCACATGCATACACGTGTGATATAATTTATAATATTATCTTTATTTATTAAATGCTTATTAAAATTGTGTTTTAGGATTTCTCTGATTAAGATACTAAGTGAATAAATCGTTTAAGTCGATTCATAATAATAGATAAATATAGGTGGATTCTTTCTTAGTTACTGTTTCTCTCATTGATTGTTATTCAATTATTTTCCTGATTTATTCTCTGTTGAGTTCTTTAGTTAAATTAATTTAGTAAATCTTAGTTTAAACCACTTACTCCAATTTGTCGACTAAATATTAGGCAAATAGTAATTACTAGTACTTTTAATCCTCGTGAATATGATATCTTTACTCACCGTAGCTATACTACTTATCGATGGGTGAACTTGCCTTTGTTATATTTTTAGTTAGTAACATGAAAACACATCAATCATATTCACATATTATTTTACTTATCTTACAATTAGTCTTTAGAACATCAATTCAACAAATAGATTTTTCATCTCTTTTAATACATGTAACATATCTCACCAATGATATAATGTCCATAAATCAATACTATTCCTTATCATTTCTTTCACATATTACTTTTACACTTTCAACATATTAGTCTTCGTCTTTCTCATTTTTCATCCTACACTTCCATAACACTATTATATCATTCTACACATCATTCATATGTATATATATATATATATATATTTACTTCACATAATCATTTACTTATAATAATTGCAATTTAATCCTTTCATACATTTTTAATTTAGTTCTCATTTTTCTTTCTTTTCTCCATCACATAATATTTAATAAACACAATCAATTTATTATTTATGTGACGCCTTAACCTAACCCGATTCACTGGGCCCAGATCTTGAGTGTTATCAGGTAAACCATTTAACAAATTTTGTAAAACAATTAACAATTATAACTTACTTAAAATATCTTTCTTATTATTTTATTTAAAGACTCCATATTAAATAACAAAAGCACGTATTTAAAAATTAATACATATTACATCTGACTTGTTACAAATTATTACAATACATAGGCTTACAAAAGATAGACTCTTAAGGTGTAATCTTACTAAAGGCCAATTTTCCAAAACATCCATTGTATGTATAGTATCCCCATACACCGTATCTCTGGTGCATTCCTAGCGTTGTCCCTTTTAGCAAACTCTCATAAACAACCATACTTGAAATATAATTGTGACATTAGTAAGTTAAGATGAACTTAGTGAGTTTTGAACACCACATAACTTTTAACATTTCTTGATAAATTCATCATCTTGTTGGATTTTCCCATATCTGTCTTTGGCGGATTCCTTCACCTAATTAGTTATATAATCACATTCTTATACGTCATTTACCATTCCTAACATATCATCATTCATCTAACTGCTTGGTTGACTCTAGATCATTCAGAAGATTTCCACACAACTTACTACAGGTCAAGAGAGCTGCCATGATAACGAACAACTCAAATTCCATCAAATCACAGATCAAGACATGATACTATTCAGATACAATGAATATTAGATAACTCAGGATCCCACCTTAATGGCACAAATAAATCAAACTGAAGGACTCTTATATCGAATACGCCCATATACTAAATTGACAGACAGCTACAATGAAAACCTTC
Organism: Gossypium arboreum; assembly: GCF_025698485.1. Lineage (NCBI taxonomy): Eukaryota > Viridiplantae > Streptophyta > Magnoliopsida > Malvales > Malvaceae > Gossypium > Gossypium arboreum. The sequence continues at coordinate 3,601,214 of NC_069076.1, forward strand.
TTTGAACATACTAATTGATACTTATTTTCAAAAAACTTCCCTTAAGACTTATTCTATTTTATCATAGAACTTCTCACACCAAATAACTTCGAACAGATCATATCTTTAACATATATAAACTCATCAGAGTATACCACAAGGGCCAGACAGAATACGCCACAAAGGCTATCAGAGTATGCCACAAAGGCAACATACAGAATACGACACAAATGCCAAATAGAATGCCACCTAGACACCCCAAATGAATTGTCGTGTTTGCAATATGGATTTGCCTAAACTCACAATCACGTAAGCTTTGCCCATCATCACCCTAGGACACGCAGAAACCCTAGTCGATAAATGCGGCTCATCCGCCCTTTCCAGAATGTGCCATGACCATGGACTTTCTTTAGATTTATCATATCATAACTCGTTTTTACTCTTCTGATGAAATACATTGAAAACTGTCGCGGTGTTAAAACTCACATATCAAAACCTCTCAACACTCAATTACACCCTATCTCCCCATCATTATCAATCACACCTCATATATCTAACATAGGTACACATTAAAATAGGCTATACTCATTTTCTTAACCAAATCATGCTCAATACATGTTTCACACACACATCACATGATCACGTATTACAGTATACATCTCAGACACACAAACATAGTTGTTTCACAGAATCATATGCATCCATACGTACAATCCATTACATACTAGACTCACGAGGACACTATATCAAGATCTCACATATTTTCAATAGTCCTTAATCATTATTTTCCTTAATTATCTTCTCTAATAATTACCATTTTACCCTTTAACTTTTCCTTGACATGGATGATTCATTTCTCCTTATGGTAATTTCCACCTCTAGTCCCTTTCTCCTCTTTTCTTAATTCAATTTAATCATTTCCTTACCAAAATTTCCTTACTCTAGTCCCTTTCTCCTCTTTTCTTAATCCAATTTAATCATTTCCTTACCAAAATTTCCTTACTTTAGCCCCAATAATTTTCACTCTCTTAAAATTTAGTCGATACCCCAGATTTGTTTCTCTCAATACATAATTTTTTTTTTCAAATACCTTCATCACTTGTCCTCACTGTCTCATAACACTGAAAATTTCCAAATTCTGACTTTCTCAACTATGACTGATTTATCATTTATTTTCTATTGTTTCGTACTCAGAGAATTTTTTGGATGTTATAGGATCGATCCAGATCATGCAAATCAAATCATTTGCTTTGTGGAGATTAGCACGAAAGTTTTAAAGGAATATCTTGGAGAGAATTGTCCTAGACTTTACTAGGATGCCAGTAGTCTTCTTTTGGTGGCTATTTTGATGGGGATTATGATTGTAATTGATTTCTATATTGGTAAGTCCAAAAATGCTTATATACTCGAGACTTGATAGGTTAGAAAAAAAAAGAGTTTTTTAGCATTAAATTTGTTCATTGGGCACCTATTTTAGTGAATGCATTTTGTAAGTAAAACAAGTAATTCACATGGTTTTACAAACTAAGTTTTCTAGGGGAAAACTTAGTGGAAAGTGTCTAGATCTTAAGTACAAGTGTGAGGTTACTACACTAGTGAGTGGGAGAACTTAAATCATTCATTGTACATCGTTGAAAATAGTGGATTGACTCTCTGAGTAAGACCCCACAGGCATAGGTGATTATCAAACTGTGTGACCTATTATTTTTGTGTTGTTGTTCTTCAATTGTTATATGCTCCAGTTATAACTGCTTCTTTACAACTTGCAGAAATAAATTGCTTCTACAATGAACATTTAGGTTATATTCATTCACCAACTTTGATGACCTTTTTCTTAAATTTTTAATATATATTCCATGATGTATATAATCATTCAACTTGTTAATGACTTAAGTCATTACAACATGACCTTCACTTAATTTTCATTTACATCAACCATTCAACTCCTTTAAGAAGAGGATATTATTAACTTTTGGTAAGAGTTATGATTCTCTCTCTATAAGCAAAGCTACACCATGCATAAGTGTCATACTTGACATACAACATATTCACTTACTACTTTAAGAACATTTTAATCTGTCGTCCATCAAAGTTTTATTTTAGTTAGTCAAAATAAATTTAAATAAAAGCCCAACAATATTGAAGCTAACCAAAACGTTAGATAACAAAAATAGTCAATACAGAAAATGCAACCCAAAAAATCACCAAAACAACATACAAAGCTGTAGTTATTCAAAGCAAAAAACCATGGCAACACCAAGCTTCATCCTAGAGGCACTCACAAAATTAACAAATTGTAATAATTTGCTTTACGAATGATGAATATCAAAGTATACAAGTCATACATGTGCACAAATTTGTATGGAGACAGTTTTCATATTTAAAGTGCTAGAAATTTATTAAACCAATTATTTGGGGTATGCTAATTATATGGTTGATATTTAGTCCACTATGGAAGATCGTATTACTTGGGAATTTTCTATTAGTGATTGGATTAGTTTGAAATTACCTAAGACAATCCCTTGGATCATGGACTTTGAATTGGATCGTGATTCTTTGTATTCTGTGAACCTATGTAAACAACTCTTTGTATTATGTGTGTTTACTGTTTTACATTTGGTGGTTGAAAGAGTGCCCATTACCTTAGACACCATTTCACCTAAACTGTTTGATTCCCAGCAAACAGTTAAGTTATTTCAAAATATAACCAAACTAATTTTCTTGATGCACGTCTAGTTTAGGTTTTAGGAAATTGAAAGCAAAGCTAATGAAAACCAAAGCAAAACATTCTAAGGTTAAAACAAATTAAAACAGTGAAGAAATATAGTTTAACCAAATTGTTGTTTAAAAATGTTTGGCTTAGAATTTGAGTTTGAGTTAGTTTTATATCTTAAATTTTATAACTATAATACATAAATATATATTTAAAATACGTATAGTTGGATTAAGTCAAACATTAAAAAAATTGTTCAAGTCTAAAATTTTATCCAAATTCAATTTTTGGGCTTTGTCTATTTGTTCAAGCCCTTTTATATTTCAAACATACCTTTAGGCTTAAAGCATTAGTCTAACCCTTAGGCGGCTCTACTTGAGATTCTCTCCTCCTCTAATAGCTAACAAAAGCTATTCCTCACGATGACTTTTGACAACATAATACTTCTTACATAAGTTACTTGCTCCTCATAATCTCATGAAGTATGCCAAGAGCCCGTTATAATCTTTTGACCTAATAGCTCGAGCATTGTACTACAAAGCATGAGAACTTGAGTTTAACTTGAAGCAATCCCATCCCATATCAATAAAAAACCAATTATAAGGTGTGAAATTAAACGAAACTCTCAACTAAAAACTATTACAAATTCAATCTAAAATTTTAACATCATTACAATTTTACCACTTATGTAACATTAAACAATATCGGTTTATTTTTATTATGTGACGTGTTTACGTGAAGTTTTATAACACAAAGTATTTAGTTTTATTAAACATGTCAATTTTATTTAAAAATTAAAAAATATCTAATATTTATAAATACTAAAAGATTAAAAATTCAAAACATAAATAAGTAAATAAATTTGAGATATCGTGTTGATTTTCCTACTCTTTGTATTTCTTTCAAGTCCCCTAAATTTTGAAGTCATAAAAAGATCTAAAAGGTGTCATTCTAAAGATACTAACCCAATGTTGAAGCAGTCAGTCGTTTTTAATCTCCCATTAGGAACGGGTCTCCGCTTCTATTTTTCATTGCTTCAGCTTCAGTGTCTCTTCCCTCATGGTGACCGACTGAATTTTCATTTCCACCAGCAAATACTTTGATTTTTAGTGATTCAACTTTATTATCACAATTTGCATTTTTCTATAAATATATTTTATATATAATTTTCTTCTTATAATATAGTTTATATGTTTGATAATGTTATTATGACTTTGTGCTAGCAATTTTGGATATTTAATAAATGGCTTAATACCTTTTTTTATTATCAGTTTGGGTCCTGCAATTTAATTATGTAATCTTCGTTACCCTAATCCAAATTTCTGTTAAGAAAAATTAAATCAATCAATAACTCACATGTATTAAAAGAATTTCAAATTCACTTAAAATTTTTAAAATATTAAAGAAAATATTAAAACTTAGATATAAAAATCTAAAAGAGTCTTAATCTATTTTTAAAATTATATGTAAATTTTAAAAAAAACCATAATTTTTTTGAAAATTGTTTGTCTGGAATTTTAGGTTTTTTTATAGAAAATTTTAGAATTTTATGAAAAGTTTTAAAATTTTTATGGTATCTATTTTACTTTAAAAAAACTCAAAATTCCTTGAAAAATATAAAATATTTCATAAAAATGCAAAAAGAAAATCCTAAAATTTAAAAAACACCATAGAATTCTTAAAATTTTCATTAGATTCTAAAATTTTCTAAAAGCTAAAATTCCAAACAAACACATTTTTAATTTTTTTTAAATTTTCAAACTTTTTCAAGTTTTGCATACTTTGCCAAATTAACAATATATGCCAAAAAAATTTTATTGGCGAAGGAGAATTTTTAAAGATTTAAAGAAATATGTCATTTTTGAGAGAGAGGATGTGCTTTTCTTTTATATCATATTTTCTAATTTTTTTAATATAATTAGGTTTTTAGTCGGATAATTAAATGTGAGTAGTTTTGTTTTAAGTCTCAGGTTGGATTTCTATCCCACTTACATTTATATTTTTTATTTCATTTTATTTTAAACTTTTTTATATTTTTAATTAATGCTTTTAATATATAAGTTCATTTGGTTAAATTGTTAAATAATAATTTTATCCTTGAGATCGATATTCAATTCCCTCTTCTAAAAGATGAATTAAAAAATTGAAAACAATATATTTATTAATTAAAAATAAAAAACTTGAAATAATATGAAATAAAATTACAAATTTGTTTTAAAAATGGAATTGAACCTAGGTTTAAAAGATGAAATTATTATTATTTAACCATATTTAACCAAATGAGCTGATATGTTAGAAAATATTAATTAAAAATATAAAAGCTTAAAACAAAACAATATATATATATATATATATATATATATATATATATATATATGTATGTATGTGTGTGTGTGAATGAGAGAAGAATCAAATTTGATACTTAAGGATAAAACCTATTTCTCTAAAATTTTAAAATATCGGACTATTTATCCAATAAATCTTTTTTTTGGCATAAATGGTTTATTTAGCCCGCATACTTATAATTTTTAAATTTTCAAAAATAGATATAATTTTTTAAGTGTTAATTTTTTGGATTTTTAATTTTTTTTTGAAAAGTGGCAACATATCATTGGTTGGTTTAATTTTTGTAAGGGAAAATTGAGTTTAGGCAACGGGCTATAAAGAATGAAAGTAAAAGGGCCAAATTGATAAAAAATAGTACATGTACGAAAGTGATAATTTAGCTATATTACAGAGGCCAAAAGAAGTATTAAGCCTTAATAAATCAATATCCCTGTTTACTGTTTGGGTCTTTCTTATGCTGCTACTTGGAAAGCCCAAAAAGTGGCCTATTTTCCCATTTTACACCCCGTTTTCCTTATCGTTGAAGTCCGAGCTTTCCCCGTGATTAGCAATTTAGGCATACGCCGTGAAAAAGGGTTCACAGACACATTGATCTGAAGACCGAGTAAGCGTGTCTCTACCATTCTGGGAACGTTAAAACCTTCAGAAGTGCAAGCAAAGCTGACCACGAAAACCCCAAAGTCCATAGCTCAATCCACACGCCATCTGGCATTAGTATTTGATTAAGAAAATAGTTTTTTGATTGAACAACATTTTGCTTATTTTATAGGTACATGACGATGCCACCTTGACCTACTTGATATGCATCCCATTTTTTACTCTTAAATCCTGTGATTCAATTTGTATGCCATTTTTTTTCCAAGTCAGTCAAGAGCCACGTATTCTAGGCATTCAAGTCACCATAAACACACACAACATACATACATATATATATGCCTACCTTGCAATCTAATTATGTTCAAGTTCAGGGCTAGATCGATCTTGAGTAGTTATATTGCTTCCTAGCATTGTGCCATATACACTAAAATGAGGAACCTACAACTTTTTCTTGTCACTGCGGCTGTGATTTTTCTTGTAAGCAACCATCCATTTGAAGCTTCTGGCCGGGTTCTAAATGAATATGATCTTATCCTACAGTCTGTCCAGAAGGGAGTACCAACTCCTGGTGGACACAATAGCTGCACCAATATTCCTGGCAGGAATGACCCGCCATGCATCAACCAGAGGGGATTCGCAGGCCATGTTATGGCTCCTCCACGGCTGCAACCGAACAAAAGGATTCCGTTCAATACAGCGGCCTAATGTCAAAAGAATCCATTTCGTTCCAGCTAGAAACCGATTAGTACTTTATTGATTTAGCTGTTAATAGTATGACCATGAAATTAAATAAGAGGAAAATGATCGAATCCCAGTTACTGTTCTCTTTTAACACTACGACAATTCATTTTCTTTGTTTAGATGTGTAAAGCATTGGCTAAACACATGGTGAATTGTTAATAAATTATCGAAGTTTCTGTTTCATATCAATTTTATTGGGCTGTTAACACTTGCATGTCAGTCAATATCTGCCTGTGTCAAAGAGTAACTTGCTGTGGGTTTTTTTTTTTCGGGGGGGAGGGGAGGGGAAGAAGGAGGAGATGTCATGTCATCTAGGTACAGCTTTTTCATACCGAAACAAGCATTGGCGCAATCATATAAACTGAAGCATGGAGTTCAACATTAATAATTGACCTTAATTTATCTTATTAAGATTGCCTTTGTAGGCAAGACAGGAAGTTAAACATACGAAAAAATGAAAAGAAGAGAAATAAGTTTCATTCAGTGACATTCTTGATTGAATAATTTATTTTAGCGATCATCTTATCGTATTAAAAGTTTTTAATTAGTTTCTTGTTCAGAGGAATAAACCTTGTATAGCCTCTATTTAAGGGAGATGATTCTGAGTAATAAAGCAAGAAAAAAATTATCAAAAAACCTAAAGAAATCTTGATCTCTCTCTAAGAGTCTCCCTTCGATGAGCTGAAAGGTTTCAATCTCTCTTGGTTGAGCTAAACTATCAATCGATATAATTTGTGGCAGGCAGAACTATGCATGAAGCTCAAGCATTTTTGAACCCCAATAGAACAATTATGCTAGCAGCAAGGGGATGAAATTTTTATTGAGAACAAGGCTTATGTGTTTGATAAAATTCTTAAAGGAATGGATAACATGATGGCTAATAAACAGGTTTGCAACTTTGGAGTACATGGCAAGGTAGTCCTCTAATTGAAAAACCCATTATATGGCGATCTCTATCAATCTCTCTTCCTTATCCTATGCATCAAGCCCTCCTAAGTCCATCTCGAAAAAAACCATGACAGCCACAACCAATTTCACTCCCTTGTCTTATTCATTAACCCCTTCTATACTCATAGTCAATAATCGATATTTTTTATATAAACCTATTCAGAAAACCTTCAACTCTTTAGTGAAAAGTTTTATGGGTCTAAACTTACTAGGTTATTTTTTAAAAACTTGAATGTTTGAGAGAAGTCTGAAGAGATATATTCAAAGGTGTTGATAAATGACAATAAGCTTGCACAGATCTATGATCACTGTCGATTTCGATGATCAGTAATGGAGGGGACCTTTCGCCAAGGTTATCCTGTCTTCAAACAATATGAGGACAAGCTCTTTCTCTAGGAGGGGGATAATGTTATTGTTGCCTTTTGTGGGCAAAACAAGAAGGCAAGGCGCAAAAAATGGAGACGGGATAGCGCAGAGATTCCTTGAGAAGTTTCCGGGTTTGCTAATCAATTTGAATTGATGTCTAGCCGTATTTAACTTTCAATAGAATAACCTTCTTCTTTATTCTTAAACTTTCAGATGCCTAAAAAGTAAGTTCCAAACCAAAACATTGAACACAAGGTAATCGAAATAACCTTAATTATGGTTCTTCTTTTTCCGATTGTCACTCTAGAAAAATACTAAATCTCATATTCTTAATACAATTAGCAATTATAAGCTTCACCTAATTTAGAAACAATAACTAAAAAAATTACCATTTGTTTTATGCTCAAAGAAAATTTACAAAAATAAAAATTTCCTTAAATTTTGGCAAAGTTCTCAAGGTTTAGATATGTTTAGAATAACTATAGTCTATATTTAGGGGGAGAAAATATGCAACAATTTTTTCTTCATTCAACATAAAAAAAAAATCAAAACAAAAGAATCTCAATCCAATTAGCACACATGGCTAACAACTTAGGAAGCAAGAAAGCTTATTATCTCGATTTTCATTGGGCTAAATAACCCTTTCTTGGGATGCAAGTTGCAAGGTCTCATTTCCTTACACTTTTATAAAAAAAAACTCAAACATTATTAATAGTTTCAAAATCAATGACCAAATTATCTTCGAATTTCCCACCAAAAAAGTTTCAATGTAAAAGAATTCACTAACTTTCTTACCTTTGGCTATTAGGCAAAACGAATATTTTTGGAACCGAATTGGATTGGTCAGTTAGGTCTGTCAGACCAGGAACCGACTGATGTATAGGTTTGGAGTAAGGGAAAGAACAAGTCGAACAAACTGTCTTAAATAATGATTGAACCGCAAACCGTGGATCATTAAGAAACCAATTTTTTCTTCTTCTTTTTGGCCAAATTTCTTGGACCAAACTTAAAAAAAAAAAACCCAAATCAACTAAAATTAGCTAAACCCAAATATCCATCCTAGCCCAAAATAAAAAAAATGAATTAAAAAAAAACTTAATTTAAAAAATGCATAACACTAGTCTGTCATCACTCTTGTGACACCCCACACCCAACCTGATCCCTGGATCTGAATGTGTGACATCACATTATGTTGCCAAAGCAACTCAGATTAACTTGACATAATTTCAAAAAGCTAAATTCATAATCATCATTCAAAACAATAAATTCATTCATTATAATGAATTTACATACATTCATAGTACATAATAATCTATTTCATCTAATTACAGGGTTATGATAAATTACTTTTAAAGTTATGATTCAAATCCAAACTCAAATGTAGTATTTCAAGTTTATGTCCCTTGTCTATTTCATGTAATTACAGGGTTATGATAAATTACTTTTAAAGTTATGATTCAAATCCAAACTCAAATGTAGTATTTCAAGTTTATGTCCCGAGACAGGGGTCTTCATGTCTCGAGACAGGTCCAAAATTATTTTAGAAATTTTAGTTTCGAATTTAACATGTCTCAAGACATTACATGTCGTGTCTCTAGACAAGGTCCTTTATGTCTTAAGACTCGATCTTGAGACTAACCTCACTTGTTTTCCTATTTTTGCTTCGATGTTAGAATGTCTCGAGACAAGGGGTTCTTGTCCCGAGACTTGGAGTAGGGCAAAACCTATTTAGCTAACGTACTTCTACCTCGAGTCAAAGTCCACTTGTCTTGAGACCCCAATACAATTGTCTCAAGACTTAATAGTTATGTATCGAGACTTCAGGCTCTTGAATACAAAAATTAAATGAAATTTGTTCTAACGATATCGAGACATGTTCTCCCTATCTCGAGACTTAATGATCAAATGTTTTAAGTGTCCAAAATTTTAATCAATTGAACCAAACTTATCTAAAAAAATAATCATCAAATTACTCCATCTAAACACATTCAAACATTACCAAATTATAACCTTCCATGCATCAACACTTAACCAACCATTCACACAATCAAACCAATATAAACAAGCATAATTAACTAATAGTCAAAAGATAAAATCCAACCTTTAAAAAATTACAGGTCACTTACTAAAACTGTCAAAACTAACTTAGGCAACAAATATACTAACCTAGGTACTTCCCATATGACTTCAAAACAAATATATACATACAAAATAAGATCATAATGGTTTTTGAGATGAGATGAAGAGTTGCTCGCGAAACTTCCATAGCTTTTACTTGAAACCCGCATACAGAAACAAACAAATGCTTACATTGAATAATGGTTACTCAATGGTGCAAACATAATTCTTATTCAACTATAAACATGTAAACAGACAGAATTGTAGAGAAAAGAATGTTATATTATTTTATGTAATAGTAACATCTTTATATACATGTATACAACAGTCCTAATAGGAAAGTCTACTATACAAGTAATATGGAAACAAGTACAATTTAGCCTACAAATTAGGCACAAATTTGTCAACCTTAAACTAGGTAAATACTAGATATAGAAAGTCAATAATACTCCCCTTCAAACTGGAGCATAAATGTCTAGTATGCAAAGCTCGTCACACAATTTGAAGGAGTTTTTCTTCTTAAGTGCTTTAGTGAACATATCAACAATTTGTTCTTTTGAAGGGGAAAAAGGAGCCCAGATCTTCTTATTAGTAACTGCATTTCTCACAAAATGGCAATCAACTAAGATGTGCTTTGTCTGTTCATTAAAAACAAGATTGTTTGCAATATGAATTGCAGTTTAACTATCATAATACACAGAAATAGAATCTTAATAGGTGATACCAAAATCCTTGGGTAGAGTTTTCAACCAAATCAGCTCACATGCTGTATGAGCCATGGCACAGTATTCTACTTTAGCTCTAAATCTCGATACAATAGTATGTTTCTTACTCTTCCAAGTTACTCAATCTCCACCTACAAAGGTACAATAACCTGATGTTGACTTTCTATCACTCTTGTCACCAGCATAGTTTGCATCAAAAAGACCAACTAATTTCACATGATTGTTATTTTTTAACCACAATCTTTTTATCTTGGAGATTTCTTTATATATATCTCAAAGTGTTGCAAGCAGCCTCCCATTAACCCTTTTGAGGCTTATTCATAAATTGACTAATTAATCAAACCCACAGCATGCATAATGTTCGTCTAGTAACTATTAAATAAATAAGTTTCCCAACAAGTCTTCTATATTGTCCACGGTATACAAAGTCATCATCCTCCTTCCACAAGTCTAGATTAGGTTCCATTGGTGCATCTAATGATTTTGCACCTAATAAATATACTTCTTGTAATAAATCAATTGTATACTTCCTTTGAGATAGTACTGCACCTTCTTTTCCACGAGTAACTTCAATTCCAAGAAAGTACCTTAACTGACCAATACCTTTGGTGACAAATTGTTGCTAGAAGTGTTTCTTGGTTGCTTCAATTCCATTTACATCACTACCTGACAAAAGTATATCATCAACATAAACAATAAGTACTACAATCCCCAATGAACTATGTTTCACAAATATCAAATGATCAGCCTGACTTTGCTTGAATCCATCTGCAAAAATAACCTGTAAAAATTTATTAAACCAAGCTCTAGGACTCTACTTCAATCCATAAATAGCCTTGTTGAACTTACATACTAAGTGAGTCTCCCCCTAAGTAACAAATCCATGTGGTTGCTCTATATAAACTTCCTCATTTAAGTCTCCATAAAGAAATACATTCTTGACATTTAGTTGATATAGTGGCCAATAATGATTGACTGTAATAGAAATGGACACACGAATAGAGTTCAGTCGAGCAACAAGTGAAAAGGTTTTAAAGAAACCGATGCCTAGTGTTCGGTTGTATCTTTTGGAAACTAGTCAAGCTTTATATCGATCAATAGAGCCATTAGGGTCGTATTTTACAGTAAAGACCCAATGACAAACAACAAGTGAAACTCTTTTAGGTAAAGGTATCGAGTCTCATGTATGTCTGCTGAAAAGAGTTGACATTTCCTCATTCATGACCTATTTCAACTAATAGGTTCCTAAATTACCTCTGAATAATTATTAGGAATAGATACGGATGACATGGATAAAGCTAAACAATGGAAAACAAGACTAAGGTGATTAAAGGAAACCACATTAGCAATAGAATGTTGGGTACAAGAGAGTTTACCTTTCCGGAGAGCTATCGACAAATCATCAAAATCATCAGCAGAATGCATTGAAGGAGATGGCTGAAAGACAGGAGGAGTTTGCAAAATATTTTGTCTAGTGTAAACTTGTAAAGGTTTTGAAGGAGGAAGAGTCATGAGAGATGGTGTTACTGTGGTAGGAAAGGGAACTGACTCTTTAACTTTGGAGTTATTGAAAAAAATATTAGGACTCAAAAAATGTAACATCCGCTGAAACAAATATTTTTTTGACACTAGATCATAACATTTGTACCCTTTTTGAGTTCGAGAACACCCTAAAAAAACACAATAGATAGCTCTAGGAGACAACTTATCCATACTAGTTTCACATAAATGAATAAAGCAAACACACCCAAAAATTCAATGAGTTGAAGAAAATAGGGGAGAATTTGGGAAAAGACATTTAAAAGGAATTTGAGAAATCCAACAATGAAAACACCATCACTCTAAAGAATTTGGGCACATTCATTTAAACCATGACAATACGAGCAATATCAAGAATATGTTTGTTTTTACATTCTGCCACACCATTTTACTGTGGAGTATGAGCGCATGATGTTTGGTGAATAATTACATTAGTAGAACAAAAAAGAAAGAAGTGAGTTTTCATATATTCTAAAGCATTATCAGATCGTAAAACACGAATACTTGTAGAAAATTGAGCCTTTATCTCACTACAAAAGGTTTGAAATACATCAAAAACAAAAGACATGTCTTTTAACAAATAAATCCAAGTTATTCAAAAATAATCATCCACAAAAATAATAAAATGCTTATGACCAAACAATATAGGATAATGACAAGGCCCTCATACGTCAAAGTGAACTAGATCAAATAGACTTAAACTTCGACTCTCTTGTTGTTGTTGCTGGTAGTGTCTCTTTATGATTGACATTGTCGTTTAGGTCATCCTATTTTTTCCAAGCTAAAAAAAATAGTACCTTTTACTAAAAAGAAATAATCATCACTTTCATCAGCCAAATTAGCACCAACTATATCTTCCTCGTTACTCTCAACAGCCCTTTTATTTCGCAGTTTATAACAATCTTCTTTGACGTAACCTAACTTCTTACAATAATGACAACTTTTGTCTCACTTCTTTGATGCTACCAAAACGAAAGCTTGTCTATCTACCTTATTATCTGAACCAAACTCATTGTCGAGTTTGTCTTTACTCAAAAAATGACTCTTCACATCTTCGAACGAGAGTTTGTTTCTACCATAAATCAGGGTCTCCCTAAAAGATTTGTATGAAAAGGGTAAAAGAGCACAATAATAGCATAGTCTAATCTTCATCGTCAATCTTAAGCTCAACATTCTTTAAATCATTCAAAAGAGTAATAAATTGACTAATGTGATTTCTAAGAAGCTTACCTTCGTTCATGCAAAACGTAAATAGACTTTGTTTCAACACTAAACGGTTAGTTAGAGACTTTGTCGCATAAAAAGTTTCTAACCTTTTCCACAAGGCGAATGAGGTTTTCTCCATCACTACCTCCTACAATACTCTATTTGTAAGGCACAATTAGATTACAAACAGGGCCTTCTCATCAAGCTCTTCTCATTCTGTCTGATTTAGGTTCTCAAGCTTTTTCTCGGTAATAACAACATTTTCAGGCCGGTCTGAACTAGAATTTTCATCATCTGAACTTGCCACAAATTGAAATTTCCGACACCATCGAACTTCTCAATGTTAAACCTTGTTGATGCCATCTTTGAATGAATTGATCTACGAAATTTGAACTAGCTCTGATACCACTTATTGCGGATTGACTTGATTAAACAACGAACAAGTAAAAACTAGCGGAAGAAATTGAGAAATTGAACACACAAATTTAATATGTAAAAACCCCTCCAAAGAGGAAAAAAAATAACGGGTAAAGATAATTTTACTATAATGGCAAAAGAACGAAGAGTACAAAAGATGGAGATAAAACTAAACCCCGAAACCAGAAAACAGAAAGCCTTCAAAACATAATCACAAACTTCTTCAAAAGTGTTATGAGTTATAATCTTTAATGGGTGTGTTTTCTAAAATTGTAAAAGAACTCATTTATAAGCTAAATTCATAGGTCAAATAAATTATGCTAATAAATGCTAAATATATTATACTAATAAATACTAAATCTTTTAGAAAGAAAATATATTTTGGGGTTTAGGGAGGACATCTCGTATAGTTAAATACAACAAATCATGAATACTCTCATATTGTGTGTATATTGTCCCAATTTGCAAGTTGGAGAAGCCAAATTCAATTTAACTCATACAATCGTCCAAAATCTAAACTTCATTTAGTAAATTGATCATAACTTAAGGTACAAAAATCTAATCGAAAAAATTCAAGATGAGTTTGAAACATAATTAAAAGAGTAACAAGTTGTAAGTGAGCCACTTGACCTAATTATGCTTGGATTGAGCACCAAATCATGTCAAAATCAAAACCCTATAACCTTATATGGTTTTTATCGATCTCTTCTTTTAAATCTTCTGAGATCAAGTTTCAACAATTTTATCGTCTCCATTATTCTTTAACCCACAAACCACTTAATGTGTTTGAGAACTAAATCAAAAAATACCTCGTACAGATTTATAAATCTGTGAAATTCTATTTCGAACAAATTCCTCTTCATTAAATTAATTGTTAATATTTTAGAATTATTGATACTTTTGATCATTCATAACAATATTTGTTACCAAAACTTTGATCTAATCAAATCCACAAAACTAAAAAAAAAAAAAGAGAGAAGTTATTTGAGCTTAAGAAGATAGCTCAATGATCACAAATAAATTTTAACAAAGTTTCAGGTTTTAATCTATTTCATAGAATGTGTAAATTGGTATAAAGTTGTATATTGGTATTAAAAAGTAAAAAAATTATGTTAATTTTCTTCTTCTTCTTTTTTTTTTTTTTGAAAAAAAGAGATCAAGACAAACATAAAAAATTAAACTAATCCCTCAAAGGGGAAATTCTCAATCAACGGTAATTTTGTTCTTCTGTCATGAACTATCTTAACGAAACTATCTGCGATTTTATTGTCTTCACAAGGAATATGTTGTATTCTCCAATGTCCTACCATTATCGAGAGTTGATGAATTCTCCTGACTAAAACGAAATTGGAACTCAAAATTTCATAATTATCTCTCCTCTCATAATCCATAGGTTATATTGCCAAAATAATTTGATAATTTCTTACTCTTTTGATATCTTTTAATTTATATTTCTAAGAAAAAGTGTACAAAAGCATTATAATTTTTACAATTTTTAAAATTCTTATAGTTTTCACAATTTTAATAATTTTTACAAATTTTAATCAATTTTAAAAATTAATGATTTAAACACTTTTAATTTTAAATAATTTTACATTTTTAATATTTTTTGAATTTTTATTTTTATTTTAAATAAATTTTAAAAATTTTACATTTTATAATAATATTATTTATTTCAACTAATTTCTTTTCATTCACCATATTTTTCTAAATTTTATTTTAGTAATTTTTATAATTTTGAGATAATATTTTTTGAATTTTATTATATATTTATTTTTCATTTTATACATATTTTTTATTTTTATATATTTGATAAAAGAAAATACTTATTTTTTACAAAAAGATACCAAATGTCGCTATTTGATTGATCACCAGTTATTTTTAATGCCTGTTTAAAAATTGACTAAAAAGATAATGGATGCTCACTTTAGGTATCAAATTGGGAAACAAGTATATTTTAGATACCAAAAAGAATTAAAAACCAAAATAAAAATATAAACTTCAAGGGTCAAATTGTAAATTAAACATTTTCTTTGTCCAACTCCAAGCCTTAATTTCTTTCCTTTCCCCTAAAATCTGAAGTCAAGTTGCTGAAGACACAAACCCAATGTCGAAGAAGTCAGTCATTTTTATCCCACATTTGGAACGGGTCTCGGTTTCTATTTTCCACTGCTGAAGCTTCACTGTCTCTTTCCTCATGGTGTCTGACTGAAATTTCATTTTCCCCAGTATAATCTCAAAGCTTACCATAGGAAACATGTGACTCAAATTGCAGATACGTTCAAAGAACTAAGCCTAAGTAAATACGTTTCCACCAAAATTCCTCACCTTCAATAGTGCCCGCTGAGGAAGCTTTGGAACAGATACCTTGGGTTCATACCAACCAAGTTTGCCTTTGCTTAATTAATATTTCGTAATAAAATGAGGAAGCCATGTAGCCGTATCCATTTAATATTTTAATCTTTATATGTAAGCCAATGATGGTCATCGCATTGATGATGTTATAGCAAAGATTATGGGATAAAACGACTTCGTGTTAGCAGTTTCAGATATTTAATAAATCAACTACCCTGTTTACTGTTTGGGTCTTTCTTTGTTAAATCCATGCTGCTGCTTGGAAAGCCATTTTACACCTCTTTTTCCTTATCGTTGAATTCCCATCTTTCTAATGCTTGGCAAATTAGGCACACCCCATGACAAAGGGTTCACAGATATATTGAACTGAAGACCAGACTATGCGTGTCTCTACCATTCTGGGAACCTTAAAACCTTAAGAAGTGCAAGCAAAGCTGACCAAGAAAACCCCAAAGTCCATAGTCCAATCCACATGCCAAATGACAAGATGTTGCTGATTTTGTAGTTACATAAGGATGCCACCTTGACCTACTTGACATGCATCCCATTTTTTTACTTCTAAATCCTATGATTCAATTTTTAAGCCATGGTCTTTCTTTCCAGGTCAGTCAAGAGCCATGTATTCTTGGCATTCAAGTCACCTTAAACACACACAATATACAGACATACATACATACATACATACATACATACATACACACACATACATACATATATATATATATATGCCTACCTTGCAATCTAATTATGTTCAAGTTCAGGGCTAGATCAATCTTGAGTAGTTATATTGCTTGCTAGCATTTTGCCATATACACTAAAATGAGAAATCTACAACTTTTTCTTGTCACTGCAGCTGTGATTTTTCTTGTAAGCAACCATCCATTCGAGGCTTCTGGCCGGGTTCTAAATGAATATGAGCTTATCCTACAGTCTGTCCAGAAGGGAGTACCCGCTCCTGGTGGACACAATGGCTGCACCAATGTTCCTGGCAGGAATGACCCGCCATGCATCAACCAGAGGGGCTTCGCAGGCCATGTTATGGCTCCTCCACGGCTGCAACCGGACCAAATGGTTCCGTTTAATGCAGCAGCCTAATGTCAAAAGAATCCATTCTTCTCGTCTTTATCTATTTAGCCATAAATAATATGTGATCATGAAATTAAATAAAGGGAAAATCACCAAATCCCAATTCCTGTTCTGTATTTTTTTCGCTATAATAAATCTTTCTCTTTGTTTTGATGTGTAAAGCATTTTCGAAACACAAGATGGATTGTCAATCAATAATCGAAGTTTCTGCTTCATTTAATTTTATTGGAGCAATCATATATACTGAAGCATCGAGTTCAACATTAATAATTGCCCAACACAAATAAGTTTATTTTAATAATATTCTTAATTAGAATAATTTATTTTAGTAAGTATTTTATTGTATTAAAAGCTTTTTATTTTAATTTTAATAATAAATTTTATAAATAATATTTAATATAACTCTACAAATAAAATCAGAGATTAACAAATATCTTATAAGATATATAATTTACGTACCAATTGAAAAATCCATTCTCCGACCATCTCAATTAATCTCTCCTTTCCTTCTATGCACCAAACCCTCATCTTGACAAAAGCATGAGGGTCACAAGAAATGTATACGTTTATTTATTTTTAAAATTTTTTAAATATAACTCAAGAGACACGTGTTATCATCTAAACCTTATTTTAAAATTTTTCTTAATGAAACCAAATAATAATCCTTTATATGTTACACGCAAGACAAATTTGAAACATTTTGTTGTCAATTAAAATTATAAATTAAAATATGATAATTATAAATTTATCAATAAAAATATTATTGCTAAATATTTAAAAATATTATTATTTAGAGGAGAGATACACTCATTTAGTGTAAAATTAATATGGTTTTATATCATTTCATAATTTTTTTTTTACCACTGATATATTTTAACAATTCAACCTTCGAATTTCGCGTTCCATTCATGTAGATCATGCATGTCAAGTTTGAAGTAAAGAAAAAAATTTCAACTCTTTGTTTTTTGCAAAAAAAATAAACTGTTAAGTATATATAAAAAAAATATTAGAGGTTTTAGACTCCACAAGCAAGGGCGGATCCCTCTAAAATGTAAAATTTTTATTTAGGCCCTTAATTTTTTTTAAAATTGTTAAATTAGTAAGGGTAAAATTACACTTTGGCCCCCTAAAATTATAAAAATTCGATTTAATCCTTTAAAAATTATAAAGATATAGGCTATAAAAATTAAAATTTCATTCGCCACGGGTATAATAAAATATTATAAATATATATTTTTAAAAAATACATGTCAATTTTTTTAAAATATGCATATTCATATATATACAATAAAATCGAGAGAAATATGTATATATAATGCATCATTCCTTAATAATAATAATAATAATAATAATAATAATAATAATAATAATAATCACAGCATAACAATTAAATTAATTTTTGAATGATTATTTATTTATGTAGAAATGTAACTTTATCATAGTTTATTATGAACATGTTTATAGAAAAGTAGAAGATTTCAAGATAAATAAATAAATATTGGTATACCAAAATATTAAAATTATATTTTAATTGATTGAGTTCTGGAGAAAGTGAGCTAGGCTTTCCACCCTACTAAGCTCAATTGTAGAAAGATTTTGAAAGAATTGGGTCTGTAGACTCGAACCCCATGTTGAAAAAGTCGGTCATTTGGAACGAGTTTCATCTTCTATTTCCATTGTTGAAGCTTCAGTGTCTCTTTCCTCGTTTTCTCCAGCAAGTACAAAATTTCGTGTAACTCGAAAGAAAGCTCACAACACAAAACACGTGGCTCAAATTTCAGCCATATCCAAATCAAGTTGCATGGCCCATGTTCCAACATTCTTCACCTTCAATAGTGCCCGCTGGGGAAGCATTGGAACAGATACCATGGGCCATGAATTCAAAACCATCATCCAATATTTCATAATGACATAGCAAGGATGGGATAAAACGACTTCATGCGAGCTGTTTCAGGTGTTTACTGTTTACGTCTTTCTGCTGCTGCTTGGAAAGCCGGAAAAAGGGCCTATTTTCCCATTTTACATCTCTTTTTCCTTATCGTTGAATTCCCATTTTTCTAACGTCCCTTAGCAAATTAGGCACACTTCATGACGAAGGATTCAGAGATATATTTGATCTAAAGGCCAGAGTAAACGTGTCTCCACCTGTCTGGCAACGTTAAAAGCTTCAGCAGAGAAAGCAAAGTCGATCAAGGAAACCCCAAATTTCATAGTCCAATCCACATGCCAAATGGAATTGGTGTTTGATTCAGTTGATTTTCTCAGGTCAGTCAAGAGCCATGTGTTCTAGTCATTCAAGTTGCCATAAACACCTATAAATATGCCTGCCTTACAATCCAATTATCCTCAAGTTCAGGGCTAGATCGATCTTTGATTAGTCATATTAGCTTGATAGCATTGGACCATATACACTAAAATGAGGAACCTACATCATTTTCTTGTCACTGCAGTTGTGATTTTTCTTGTAAGCACCCATCCATTTGAGGCTTATGGTCGGGTTCTAAATGAAGATGATCCTGTCCAACAGTCTGACAAAAAGGGAGTACCCGCCCCCCGAAAACACAATGGCTGCACCTACATTTCTGGCGGTGGCCCACCTTGCATCGACCAGAGAGGCTTTGCAGGCCATGTTATGGCTCCACCACGGTTGCAACCGGACCAAATTGTTCTGTTTAATGCGGCAGCCTAATGTCAAACGAACCCATTCTTCTCTTTGCAGCGAGCAACAGTTTAGTAGCTGTATAATGTAATCATGAAATTAAATAACGGGAAAATTACCGAATCCCAATTAATGTTCTCTCTTTTCTTCCGTAATAATAATTCTTTGTCTTTGATTTTGTGTATAAAGCATTTGCTAAACACAAGATGAACTAGTAATAAATAATTCAAGTTTCTTCTTCTATAATAATGAGGTTTTCCATACAAGTTTTGGTCTTTATCTTTCTCAATGCAAATGCATCAAAGGTCTGTTGTAATTCTTTGCTCTTATAAAAAAAAAACCCTTGTTTTAGACGAGCAAGAGCTTAATAAAAGAAGCAATTGCTTCTAATTGCCTGCGATTTTCTTCTTCTTTTTTCTTTGTCCTGAGTGGAGCAATTTGCATAAAATATATGATATGAGAAGAGTGGAGCAATTTGCATAAAATAGATGATATGAGAAGATGGATGAGATTGTGGACGTCAGTAGAAACCATCTGGTTTAAATTTGTTAAGCTTTGGCCTGCAATGCAACAACAGACCAGCATTGAAACTAAACCAGTGGAGCAGTAGCATTTTGTTTAGTTTGTTCATTTGTAACTTGCCTTAGTTTCTTTATAATTTAACTTTAAGTTACTAAGATTTGTTGTTGATTTGAATTTGATGTAATAGTTGATATGTCAGCTTCTTTTGTGTGTAATTTAAGCTAAGTTTTAGTCAAGTATAGTGGGAGCAGTTACACATTAGATGGCTGCCTTGTATCACATATATGCTTATCATTTTTAATGAAATTCAAGTGATTTTTCAGTCATCTTCTTGTTCAAGTTCATTTGCATTTGTTCTTTGCATCAATTCTTCTTCGTTTTTCTGTTAAAAACCCCCAACAAATGGTAATCAGAGCCTGTCATCTTTGAAGGCCTCTGTTGTTGGTAGCTTTTTTTGTGAAAAAAACTTGGAAAGAAAGAAATTGAAGTTGTTGCTTGTTGCTTTGAAATGAGCTTCACACCACCACCACCTGTTTTTGTTGGTGAAAACTGCCACATTTAGCTAGTGAAGATGAAAACTTACCTGCAAGCACATGACTTGTGGAATGTGGTCGAGAATGACACAGAACCAACTCCATTGAGGGCCAATCCGACCGTTGCTCAAATCAGACAGCATAGTGAAGAGTGTTCCAAGAAGCACAAAGCAATGTTATGCTTGCAAAATGGTGTATCTAATGTGATTTTCACTCGGATATGGCTTGTGACACACTAAAGCAAGTATGGGAGAAGTTGAAAGAAGAGTTTATAGGGTCAGACAAGACAAGGCAGCAGCAACTGATCAACCTCAAAAGGGATTTTGAGAACTTGAATATGAGAGAGTCTGAGACCATCAAGTAGTACTCTAATAGGATAATGGCCACAGTCAACAACATTAGGCTCCTTGGTGATGATTTTAGTGAGAGCAGAGTTGTTGAAAAGATCATCACAACTCTCCCTGAAAAATCTAAGTCAAAGATCTCCTCATTGGAGGACTCAAGCGACTTATCAACCATCTAATGTCTAAGTTGATAAACTCTCTATATGCACTTAAGCAAAGAAGGGCCAACAGATTAGAAGAGCATACAAAAGGAACTTTCCAAGCAAAAGCCAAAGAAAGTTCGAGTTTGAGCTACAAATGGAAGAAACCATGGCTTGACAAAAGGGAGAAACAAAATAGGGATGCAGGAAAGAAAAAGTTCCCACCATGCATTGACTACAAAAAGACCACACACTTGGAGAAGTACTGCTAGTACAAGCTTGACATTCAGTGTAGGAGCTGCAAACAGTTTGGTCGTACTAAGAAAGTTTGCAAAAATAAAGGAAGGGCACAAACTCAGTAGCATAATCAAGCTCAAGCTGCTGAGGATATTCAAGCTCAGGAGGAGCATGTCTTCACTACATCTTGCTTTGTAGCTTCAAGCAAAGTTAGAAGGGACTGATTAGTAGACAGTGGCTACACTCACCATATGGCATTTGATGAAGGGCTGTTCAAGGATCTCGATATAAGCTTTGCTTCCAAAGTCAGGATTGGGAATGAAAATCTCATTGAAGCTAGAGGTAGGGGCAATGTTATAATCAGTACACATTCAGGTAACAAAGTAATTTCAGATGTCCTTTTTGTACCTAATTTAGACCAAAATCTGCTTAGTGTTGGTCAGTTGATAGAAAAAGGGTATTCACTTGTTTTCAAGAATAACTTCTGCATTATTGAAGATCCACTTGGTCAAGAACTAGTTACAGTAGCCATGACTGAAAGATGTTTAGTGTTGGACATGAATCAGTTGGAAATGAAAGCCTATACTAGTATTTCTGATATAGATAGTTTATGGCACAAAAGGCTAGGCCATGTCAGTTATAGATCACTTAGCTTGCTGCACAAATCGAACTTGGTTGAAAACATGTACAAGTTTGAAGTCAATGACAAAGTGTGTGAGATTTGTCAGCTTGGTAAGCAAGTGAGATTGCCTTTTTCTAGTTAACAAGGCATTGAGAGCTCGAGACAAGCTCGCATTGGTCCATACTAATATATGTGGACCAAAAAAGACTTCTTCTTTAAATGACAGCAGATACTTTGTGCTGTTCATAGATGATTTTTCTATATTTTGTTGGATCTATTTTTTGAAGCAAAAGTCTGAAGTATTTGAAGCATTCATCAAATTCAAAGCCTTAGCTGAGAATCAGTCAGGTTACAAGATTAAGGCTTTGAGATCAAATAATAGAACTGAGTACTTATCAGAGAACTTTCAGAAATTGTGTGAACAAGCTAGAATTCACCATCAGCTAACAACCATTTACACTCCTCAGCAGAATGGAGTGTGTGAAAGAAAGAATAGAACAGTACTCAACATGGTTAGATGCTTTCTGTTTGAAAGCTAATTGCCAAGCAAATTTTGGGCTAAGGTAATGAACACTTCAGTGTATCTGCTCAACAAGTTGCCTACAACTTCTGTCAAAGACAAAACTTTTTTTGAAGCTTGGCATGAACTCAAGCCAGCAGTGTCACACCTAAAGGTGTTTGGTTGTGTCTGTTATACTCTCATATCAGCTGAAAAGAGAACCAAACTTGAAAGAAGATCTGTGTCAGGGATCTTTGTTAGTTATAGCAGTACAAAGAAAGGCTATAGGATGTTTGATCCTTCAACAAAGAAGATCATGGTGAGCAGGGATGTAAAATTTGATGAAGGAAGAATATAGAACTGGAGTGATACAGATGCAAGTCTAAGTGAAGAAGATCAGCAAGACTTCAATCTGCAACCAGCTGAAGAAGGGCCAATTGGTGATGATTTTGATGATGAACCTATAAGAGGCACAAGAGCCATTGCTGACATCTATCATAGATGTGATGTTGCATTACTTGAGCAGAGTAATTTTGATGAGGCCACATGAGAATTGGTTGACTGACCAGACCACAAAAAGGTTATTAGTGTGAAGTAGGTGTTTAAAGTCAAGTACAATGCTGATGGCTCTCTAAACAAACACAAGGCAAGACTTGTGGTGAAGGGATACAACCAACAGTATAGGATCGACTTCATTGAGACATTTACTCCTGTTGCAAGATTAGACACAATAAGGCTCTTATTTGCTTTAGCAGCTCAAAATGGTTAGTGAGTGCATCAGCTAGATGTCAAGTCTGCTTTTCTAAATGGATTCCTCAAGAAAGAAATTTTCATTGAACAACCAAGAGGGTTCAAGGTTCTTAATGAAGAAGACAAGGTCTACAAGTTGAAAAAGGCCCTGTATGGTTTAAAGCAGGCACCAAAGGCCTAGTATGACAGGGTTGATACATACCTATCCAGGCTCGGGTTCGAGAGTGTGAGTGAACTTACACTTTATGTGAAGAAATCAGAGAATGAAACTCTACTGATTGTGTCACTCTATGTGGATGACTTGCTGGTAACTGGAAACAAATGAAAGATGATTGATGAGTTCAAAATGCAAATGCAGAATGTTTTTAAGATGACTGACTTGGGGAAAATGACATTTTCTTGGCATGGAAGTAATTCAAATTGACCAAGTCATCTTCATAAGTCAGCAGGCTTTTGCACTGAAGATCTTAAGCAAGTTTTGTATGTCCAATTGTAAAACTGTCAGCACACTAATGGCTCAAGGTGAAAAATTAATTAGCAATAGCAGTCATGAAAGGGTTGATAAGAAGGAGTATCGTAGCTTGGTAGGTTGTTTGCTTTACTTAACAACTACAAGGCCTGATATCATGTTTGCTGTTAGCCTCCTGTCAAGATTCATCCATTGCTGCGATGTTATTCACTTTAAAACAGCTAAAAGAGTTCTCAGATATGTGAAAGGGACTTTTAGTTATGGAGTGAAGTTTGCGAAGGAAAAAGAGCTCAAATTGATTGGTTATTCTGACAGTGATTGGACATCCATTGATGACATGAAGAGCACTTCTGGCTACTTATTTACTCTTGGCATAGGGGTCTTTTGTTAGAGTTCAAAGAATCAACAAACTGTTACTCAATCTACAGCAGAAGCAGAGTATATTGTAGCGTTGCAGCTGTCAGTCAAACCATTTGGCTTAGAAAGCTCTTATGTGATTTGAATGAAAACCAAGTTGAAGCTACTAAGATCAGAGTTAATAATCAATCAGCAGTTGCTATAGCCAAAAATCCTGTTTTTCATGGCCAGACCAAGTATTTTAAAATTAAATTTCATTTCGTTCGAGAGGCTGAACAATCGAGAGAATTGAATTTGATTCATTGCAGCTCAGAAAATCAATTTGCTGATATCTTAACCAAGTCTCTCAGTGCTACAAGGTTTGATACTTTAAGAAAAGCATAGGTGTTTGTTGCATATAGTCCAAGAAGGAGTGTCAAGCTTTGGCCTGCAACGCAACAGCAGACCAACATTAAAACTGAACCAGTGGAGTAGCAACATTTTGTTTATTTTGTTCATTTGTAACTTGCCTTAGTATCTTTGTAATTTAACTTTAAGTTAGTAAGATTTGTTGTTGATTTGAATTTGATGTAATTGCTGATATGTCAGCTTCTTTTGTGTGTAATTTAAGCTGAGTTTTAATCAAGTATTAGTGGGAGCAGTTACACATTGGGTGGTTGCCTTGTATCACATATATGTTTATCATTTTTAATGAAATTCAAGTGATTTTTCAGTCATCTTCTTGTTCAAGTTCATTTGTATTTGTTCTTTGCTTCAATTCTCCTCTGTGTTTCTGTTAAAAACCCCAACAAAATTTGAAAATTAAACCTTTTTGTTACCCTTGTTGGACATAAGTTTCAAGCTTATCTTCCACCTTGGAACAAAACTGAAGATAATGAATGCAAAGCTTCAAATTTACCTGCAACAGTACTCGGGGAAATCTTATTCCACGAAGTTCAAAATAAAACAAAATAGAATGAATTCAGAATAAAGAACGATCGCAAAAGTATACATGTTTACATTAGACAAAACTTGAGATTGACTTGAATATTTTAAGCCAATTGCTAAATAATTAGCTTACTTTTCTGTTGAAAAATACGAAAAAGGATGAAAGAATGTTTGCGTGAGCGTCCACTCTTTGGCTAATTACCACATATTGAATTGTTTGCGTATTTGAGTTATTAACAATTAATTGAATCAAAATTTTTTTATGTTGATATTATGAAATGTATTTAACACATCAATAAAGATAATACTACTTAACGAATCATATATGGAGGGTCGAATCGAATTGGATCGTGCTTATCTAATCTCATAGATCAAAAAAGCTGGCTGAATTTGAAGACTTCATTAACAACAGTCCTTGTTTGCCTTATTTATTAATATATTCTATTCAACCTATTTAGTTATTGTCTAATAGGGATTGTGATAGATCTTTTTTATGTTAAGAAGTCTCAAAGTACTCTATATAATTGAGAGACTTATAAGTTATTGTGCTAAAAGATATAGCGCTTAATCTATTCAAGTGAGGAATTTTATTTTATGTGTGCATTGTTATAGTAAAACTTGTGTTGTGGTTTTATTTATTAAATTTAGATGGATGAATTTAGTGGTGAGAGTATCAATCTTCAAGATATAAATGTGAAATTGTCACGGGTCTATGATAAATTTAAGTTCGCTTGTTGTAAATGTTGAAGATAATAAATATTTCTCACTGAGTTAAGCTCCACATACATAAGAAAACCTAATTATGCAAACAATCTTTGTGTCCCCTATTTTGTTCCTATTTGTTGCAGTGTTGAAGAAGTATTCACTCCCTTAACACTTTTTGACATGCAAAACTCTTCTTTTATTACTCGTAGCTTAAATTTTTCCTTTTTATAGTTTACTTTTCTTGGTTAAATGTTGCATATGGTATGAGAGGAGGTGGATTTAAACACATTTAAATGTATTTTTTTTTTAATTTAATGATTGAGAGGGATTATATATAAAAGTAGACTTTGTTTGTATAGAAAATGTTGCAAGCTAACACAGAATATAGCTGCAATGAAAACCGTGAACTTGAACAAAAAGCAGAGCGAGGAGGAAAGCATATTATATGCACTTTCATGATGTTTGCAGGGAAGCCTTCTCCTATTAGTGATTGTAGGAATGTAGAAGTCCTAGCCCAATGAATCGAATCCCACAAACCAGACCCATGAATTAGACTGGAGGTCCATTTGGCTGGTTGGAGGAGCCTCTGCTCCTAAATCTTTTTCAAATTTTGAATACTTGGTGTGTTAAAAACTTTAGATTTTATAAAAATGTAATTATTATATACTTATAACAATATTTATAATTTATAATTTATATTATATTTTTATTTTTATTTTCAAATTTAAAATATAATAGATTTATAATATTAATTAGCTAGATTTATTAATATTTTTAATAATATTTACAAATGACATTTCAATTATTAAAGATTATTATTTTTGATAAAATATGGTTCATAATTTTTTATGTAAAATTTATACATATTGAAATAACATCTTGACTAAAATTTATGTTTTTCTTATTTCATTTAAGAATAGAATTAAATTTATCGAAATTTGATATAAGAAGCTATTGTTACATAGTTTATGGTTGTTGCAAAATTCGGTTCTTTAGCAAATTTATTTGTTATAATGAAATGTTGATATAAAGGATGGTTGTTATAGAGAGTGGTGTATATACATTTACCTCTTCAGATTTATTAACAAAATTTGAATTGGTCTCATGAATTGAACCCTTGAACTAAATTTTAAAATCAACACTCAACAACTGACTCAATCAATCGATTTCATAAGTCAATACTAACTTTCTTTGCACAAAAAGTATCAACTTAAAGTAACGAATTAAGTCAAAAAAAAAAATTCAATAAAATGTTATAACTAAACTTATCCAAAGGTGAAGTAATTTTATCCAAACTCCAAGATTTTTTTAAAAAAAAAATATTTGGGACGGTTTGGATTAGAATATTGAGGTCGAAAAATGTGTTTTAACAAAAATATTTAGGTATGTTTAAAATATGGGTCAAATTTAGTTTCAATATTCAGAGCGCAAATTTGATCTAACCCGACCTATTTTCAAGTTTATAATATGTTATTTTTTCTCTTATTTTATATATTATGTAATTTATATTGTAACGATTAAGTATAGGAATGCTACATTAGTTGTCAAACAGTAACACTATATTAGTTGAATTTCATATATTAAAATAACAAAGAAAAATTACAAAGATAATCACAATCTTTTTTTTTTTTTTCGCTTTGTTGGAGAAGTGTGTATGGACAGATAAAAAAGCTGATATTTAGTTTAATTCAATGGTGGGTACACTTGCCAGGTGTGGGGATGAGCTTGAGGAAGCAACCGAGCTCCAGCTCCACCAAATTCACAAACACTTTGGTACAACTGTGGATTATTTTGTTCATAGCAAGGAACGTCATTGTTGTTGATGGGAAGAATGAGTTGATTTTGTTTAAGGGATGAAGAAGACGAAATCGAATTTTTCACTTTCCCAAGGAAGGAACATGGGCTTGAATCGGCAACTAGCATGACCACGTGTTTTTAGCACCAAGTTACCCATGCAGTTACTGGAAAGCCGATTAAGTTTTTAGAGATTCAATTAATTGACCTGTAACATTTTTGAAATGATTACGAAACTAATGTTAGCTTAATACTTTTAGGTTTATATCTCCAAGAAGTCCTAAAAAATGTAACAAAAATCAATTAAGCCCTTATATTAAATAAGTTTATGTCGTTAATTAAAATAATCAATTAAACTCTTTCGTTAACGGTTTTCTTCATTGACCATCTTAGACATTAGATTCAGATGGTGACATGTGGTAGCTTTTGTTTAATTTAATATTTTTCATTAAAATATAAAAATGGAAAAAATAATCAAAAATATAACAATTGTTAAATATTAAAAATATGAAAATTTATATAAACTTATAAAATATTATAAATATTATCAAATAAATAAAAATCTAATAAATTATAATTCTTTTATAAAAGTTATAAAACATATCTAAAATATTTTAAAATTTTATAAAATATATTAAAATTCTATAAAAATCATAAAATTTATAAAATTATTATAATTGATATAAACTTATAAATTTATAATAATAATAATAATAAACCATAAAAACTTGAATTGGACCAAATCAGTCGATTGGACCAATTAGATCGAAATTGACAAGAGTATCGGTCCAAAGAAAGCCATTAGACTTGTTGACTTGAGAATCGAACGGTTGAACTAATTTTTTTAATTTTTATTTAATTGAACTGGACAGATCGATCGAACTAGCAAACAAGTGGCCTGACCGATTTGACCACCAGTTCTGTTTTGAAAACTTTGGTCAAAATATTTTATTTTGACTTATACTACTAGTTGGATAATGATATTTTGGTTTGATAAAAAAATTGTTTTAAAAAATATCGATTCAGCCACCCGGTTCTCAAGTCAACCAATCTAATGGCTTTCCCTAAATCAGTACCCTTGTTAATTTAGGACTAACCGGTCCAGTTCAAGTTGTTATGTTTTTTATATAAGTTTAAATCAATTTTAATTTTTTAATTTTTTTTTTCATCTTCTTAAGAACCTTTTTACATATAAGCCTTACTTTTATAAATAGAGAATTTTCTATGAGTTTTAATGTAATTTTTCTAAATATGTACTTATATTTGACAAAAGTTATAAATTTAAATATTTGAAGATAACGATGTTAATATTTTAATGCTTAGTTCAAATTTTAAAATTAATCTTGATAGTAAAATCCAAATTAATCTTAAAAAAAGTGAACTCTTAATCAACAGGCCATAACATGAGATTCTTATCGAATCAACATTAAAACCCAAACAATCAGATTATGTTGAACAAATGAAACATATAATAAAATTAAATCACAATGAAAAATCTATCGACTTTATCAAATAAACTCTAAAATACAAATTAAACATTACTAAAATTCTCCAATTTTAGGGCAACAATTGAAAGTCAAACCATAAGGTTAAGAATGTGGACTTTGTTTTCTCTATTTTTGAGATTGCTTTTCCTGATGTTGTCTGATTTTGTCTGTACTTTTATCAACCTCGCTTTCGGACATAGTCTAATTTAGCTTATTAATTTTGCTTCTTAATCAAGAAAGCATCCATTTTGTTGGCTGCTTCTTCTAACTTTCTGTATTCAATATTCAAACTAAAATGCATGTTTGATTCGCATGAATAATCATTCCATTTCATTCAGGTCAGATTTAGTGGTGAACAGTAATTCAATAGTTTAGTTCATTGAATGGGTTATTCATCAGAATCCATTCTTTTTCTATTCATCAAATTCACTGAATCAACATTCAGGAGAAGAAGTTAAGAAGAACTTTTCAACATCAACACGGAATAGAAAATTTTTGTTTTAATTAATTTCATCCAATATTTTTTTTCAAACCCACTCTCAAGTCATTTTCAAAAAATTCAAAAATAAATTGTAGAACCCATTTCTGTTTCCATCTTGTTTTTACTTTAATCTTACTCCTCATTCTCTTCTACTCTATCAATTTCTAGAACATAACAAGAAAAGAATAAAAATTCATTTATCAACACTTTCAACTCTTGATCAATTTCGAGAAGATAAAAAAAATTAAAACTAAAACTCATTTCTTAATAATAGATTTGTAAAATTCTCTTCTACTCTCTATCAATTTCTAGAATATAACAAGAAAGAATAAAAACTCATTTCTCAACAATTTCAATTCTCAATCAATTTCCATAAGATAACAAAAAACTAAAACTAAAACCCATTTTTTAATAATAGGTCTATAAAATGTGATCTGGAGAGGGAAGCTTTCTTACGGGGAGAACAAGAAGATGAAAAAAACAGCTTAAATCAACGACTTTTGGAGCAGGTGAAATAGTGGATGATAGCGCCACCGATGGTCGACTGTGGTAATTGATTCCAATTCATATTAAGGGAAAAGATTATATGAAGAAGATGAGTGCTTAAGAGTGATGATGAAGAAGATGTGAAGAGAAAAGATTAGATGAAGAAGATGAGTGGTTAAGAGTCATGATGAAAATTAGAGAGAGGCACAATAAAAAAAAAGAGAGAAATAAAACAATAAAAATAATATTAAATTTTCTATAATTAGGTGGGTTTTTATTTAGTACCCAAAAGAAATTTTGAACAAAATAATATTTGAAATATAATTTATAAAAATATCTCTTGATATTAAATTTTATCATAATATTATTATTTTATTATTAAATCTAATTAATTTACATATACAAAATATGTATTAATAAAATAAATAAATAATATTTATCTAGTGTAAGGGTTATATAATATGTATTAATTTATATTTTAATAATAATTTTAGGTAAAATTTTAGTAAAAACTATATTAATAATGTTATTAAATTATATATTTTTATTTTATTGAATTATATTTAGTAATAATTATGTTAAAACATGGTTAAATTATTTATTATTTTAATAATAATCTTAGTAAAATTTAATAACAATAATTATGTATTTTAAAAAATCATTAATGGTACTCTAGTCATTTTAGTTTTTTTCTTATACTATTACAACATAATTCCATTCAACCAAACACAAGAATACCATTACAGTTCTATTCCATTCCATTCAACCAAACAATTAATTACCGATTACAGCTCTATTCCATTACAATTCTATACTATTACAGCTCTATTCCATTACAACGAACCAAACGTGCCCTGAAAGTTTTTGCAACCCCAAAGGTAGCTACGCACAATACCCATTTTTGGATTACTATTATATAATTACATCCTGATTTAGGGCCAGAAAATATTTTTAGAGAGACCGAAATGAAATTTTAATTTTAATAATATATATTTTTATAACTTTTAAAAGATTAAATTAAACTTTCATAATTTTAAGGGGCAAAATATAATTTTACATTTACTATTTTAAAATTTTAAAATTTTCTAAAAAATTAAAAAAATAAATTTTCATTTTAAGGGAGGCAGGGCCATCTAGCCCCACTGGATTCGTCGTCCTAATTCTTTGCTTTCATTCTACTCAACTTTATTTTATTGATATTAAATTCATTTTAAATTGGTTTTTGAACATTAAAACATTTTAATCAAGACGACGGCAGTGGAGTTGACAAGATTCGGCCTTTCCTAAAATAAGAATTTTTTTTATTTTTGACCTTTTACAATTATGAAAACTGATTTCTTTTCGAGATTTTAACTTAGAAACCAGTAATTCATTTTTGTCGGTTTAAGTGATTTTATAGTTTCGTGTTAGAAATTGATTGATATGGACGAAATTGTCAAAAGGAAAGCAAGGCAAATCCAAAGACAATTTACAAACCCAAAAGATCAAATCACATTTATTACAGTGCAAGACAATTCAAGCTTCTGTATGCCGTCTGATTCTAAATCTGATGCTTTCCTGAACAATTAAAGGTAAGACAAAGGGTGAGTTACCAATCACCGCGTATATCCAGACTCGATACAAATAAGCAGAACATACTATATAAATCGTAGTAACACTGTAGACATTCAATTTTGCCCGGCCAATTTCAGTATTTAAAATAATAAACCCAAAAAAAAAAGTCCAAGTTCAGTCCAGAATTACAAATATAATTTGGCCCGATCGGAATGGCCCATTACTTGAAAAGATTTAAGGTCCATCTACAAGCTTGACTCATATGGAAATATAATCTTCAATGATATGTAATCTTAGATATGATTGCAATCTTAGATATGATTGCAATCTTAGATATGATACAATCTTAGATATGATTGCAATCTTAGATATGATATACAATCTTAGAAGATATGATTTTGTTATCTTGGAGATTTAATTTGTAGATATCCTTTAATCTTAACCGTTGATGTAATTGATCTGTACCGTTGGATTTGGGGAGGCTCAACTATAAATAGAGGCCTCTCCCTTCATTGTAAAACACTTGAGTTTTGGGAAGCAATAAGAATTCTTGAAGAGCATTCACTCAAATTTCTCTCCATCTTGCATTCTTACTCTCGTGATTTGTTCTTATTTTATTATTCGTCTATCTTAATTTTTCAACTCTTTAATTTCTTCATTTTTCAAATATGTATATTTTTCCTATCTTTTATACATTTGATTATGTATTTTATATATCATAATATTGAACCTTTTATATAGTTTATTTTCATATATATATTTTCTATGCATGTATATATATTATATAATCATTTCATTATAAATATAAATTATTTTACATATTTGATATTTTATACATTATTTTTCTAAACCATTATATTTTATATTTTTATATAATTATTATTCTTATAAATATATTTTTATTATATATTATATTTTAAATTTATTATTAAATATCACATTTTTTTATTTGCTCATTTTATTTATCAATTGTTTATATTATACATATATTTTTAAAACTTATTTTTTTATTATACAATATTTGTTTTTACTTTAGCATTAATGTATTATTTTTATGTTATGTATTTCATATGTTATGTAATATCTTGGACTTATATAATTTACTTTCAAATGCATATTTCTATATATGTACATTGATATATTGTATTATATGCATCATTTTATTTATTAATCCATTCATGTGTACATTAAATTATTGGATTTTATATTTTATGTAGATTCTATTTATCCATTTCCTATGCATGTCATCTATTTTTACTCATACATATTTTACACATTAATATTTATCATGTTTTTATATTATTTAATGTTTTATTTATGATATATTGTATATAATTAGTGCATTTATTATGTTTTCTTTTGGTATATTCCTATTTGCTTAGCATGATTATTTTATTATTCTATTTTACCTCTATATAGTGATTGCATTTATATAAAGTGTTATAATACTTTATAATAAACGCTATTTGAATATCTATGTTTCATAATATAGAATTGTCACTCTAAAAGGTCATTTAAAACAATATTTAAAAGTTTTATAAAAATAAAAAAGGCAATGCTTAGTATTTGAAAGCTTCGAGAAAAGTAGTGCCCTAACTTATTGGGTTGCAACTTTTCTAGTTGAGTTCGATTCATCCATAATACATGTAGTTAGGAGCATTTGATTCATATTTGGCATCCTAATCATCTAGCATAAGCATATCACTCTTCTACAGATGGATTCCCCAGTGGACAATGTAGCAGGATTACAGATATCATCAGCCTTATCTTCACTGAGCAGGAGTGGAGCAGGCTAAATACCAGGTCTTATCTTCGCTGAGCAGGAGCGGAGCAGATCAAATTTTGGTGAATCTTATCTCCAGGTACCGGTGATGGAGCAGATTCCAATCATCAGCCTTATCTTCACTGAGCAAGAGTGGAGCAGGCTAAATACCAGGTCTTATCTTCGCTGAGCAGGAGCGAAGCAGATCAAATTTTGGTGAATCTTATCTCCAAGTACCGGCGATGGAGCAGATTCCAATCATCAGCCTTATCTTCACTGAGAAGGAGTGGAGCAGGCTAAATATCAGGTCTTATCTTCGCTGAGCAGGAGCGGAGCAGATCAAATTTTGGTGAATCTTATCTCCACGTACCGACGATGGAGCAGATTCCAATCATCAGCCTTATCTTCACCGAAAGAGAGTGGGCGGGCTAAATACTGTGTCTTATCTTCACGAAAGCGAGAGCGAGCAGATCAAATTTTGGTGAATCTTATCTCCACGTACCGACAATAGAGCAGATTCCAATCATCAGCCTTATCTTCACTGAGCAGGAGTGAGCAGGCTAAATTGCAGATCTTATCTTCGTTGAGCAAGAGCGGAGCAGATAAAGTTCCAACAAATCATACCTTCATGAAACAGCTAGGAGACATTTGGAAGCAATAGGATGCAGTGGGTTGCGATAAGGTTACACCAAGAAGCCAATATCTAATAGGACCGAGCAAAATTGGCCTTTCTAATCTTTGCTTCGTTCCCATTACATGACAACGAGCAAAGAGGGGCAGCTGTTGAGCCCAATTTATGCCCAGGGCCCAATACATTTAAAACCCAAAACAATTAGCAATACAAACCATTACCCAAACCCTAAACCCATCAGACTTAAACCCAAGACAACCCTAACAGCCCAGTAAAATTAAAGAAAATGAAAACCCTAGCAGCTAACACCCTCAGCCGCCGCAACCGTGAAGGTTCCCAAGCACCGCACATCGCGCGTTCCTCTGTGTCGTGCGCTCCTCTACTAGCCCACATCAGAGACGTGCTCGACTGAACCTACAAACAAGTAAAATAAGTTGTAAAATAGGCTATAAAGCCATGGAAAAACGATTGTAAGGGAGGGTTTTTTTTGGAGATACTAGAGGGAGAGAATATACAAAGTTTAAGAGTAAATCAAGAATCGAAACTAAGTTTTGAAAGGTGATTTTTCATTTTTTTGAAATTTTCTCTTGATTTGGATTTCCTTTGTTTTGTTTCCTTTTCAATTTTTTTCAAACGATTTTTAAAAAAAAACAAGAGAGGGAGAGAGGGGACTTACCAACGAACTCTCGATGTCGGCGGCCTCAGCGCGCCGAATCACCGATGAAGGTGGCACGGGTCTAAGTGAAATATTAAAAAAAAAAAAAAAGAAGGCATCATTTGTTTTATTTTTTTCCCCCTCAAAAGTAGAGCCTGGGAAGGGGAAAAGCTGGCCATGCATTAAAGGGATGGAAATGTGCATATGTCTTTTAAATGGGAAATTTTCACGACTAGTCTCTGTCCTCTGTGCTTACATTCAATCAAATCCTTTTTTTTGTTTTCTTTAAGTGCTTTCAAATTACCCCGGAAATTTGCGCCCAGACCCCTCCTTCCTTACCCGCGTGTGAATTTTGGTCCCCTTGTCTCCTTTTGTTCTGTTTTCACCCCAAAATTTCATTTTTTAATTCAATTAAGCCCTATTTTGTTTATTTTAGACACTTTTATCACAAAATTATTTTTTTTGGTATTATTATTAATCTATTATTACTATTTTACTTTTTTTACTATCATTTTTTAAATTATTTTCTTATTATTTATTATATTTTTACACTATTATTTATTATACTTATTATATCATTTTCATTATTTTTTATTTATTTTCATTTAATTTAATCAATTGGAGTTATGGTTCACATTATTATATTATTTATTTATTTATTTGTATATTTGTTATATGCTTCGTATATATATATATATATATATATATATATTTAAAATAAAACTAATTATTTTATGTATAAATTGTCATTATATGTATTACATTATTTGTTATATTATTTTATTTTTACTAATAATCATTTTTTCTGTACTATTTCTTTTTATATACATATTTTACAATAATTTTAAATATAGTTTATTATACTTATTATATTTTATTTATCATATTTTATTTATTTTTTTACCGTTTACTATTATTTTACTATTATTATTTATAATTTTTATATGTATATATTTTTCGCTAAAGTTTTTCAATATAATTATTATTAGACCTACTATATTATTTTTATTATTTTTATATACCATAGTTTTTTTATCGAATATTTTTATACTAAATTATTATTATTTATTACTTTTCACTTTCACTAATTTAGCATTGTTAATTTAACTTTACTATTATCACTATATATATACATCATCATTCAACATATCATTTTCACTTCTATTATGCATTTTCGTATCGTTAATATCTTTATTGCTATGTTTGTTATGTTATTATATTTATTACTATTGTTATAATTATTGTTGATTTTCCTTATATTTACTATATTCTAGGTATTAATATATACATCATCAAGTTTATTATTATACTTGCTATTTTCATATCGCAT
This sequence comes from Gossypium arboreum, assembly GCF_025698485.1. NCBI lineage: Eukaryota > Viridiplantae > Streptophyta > Magnoliopsida > Malvales > Malvaceae > Gossypium > Gossypium arboreum. The sequence goes on from NC_069076.1 coordinate 3,637,294, forward strand.
GTCATCATTTTTTTTGAGTTTCAACCGCCAAATTCATTTTATTCAAAGATTTATCCTCGATTGTTTTCAAAATAAAGGCAATATTCGATATCCGGGATCCTCGGAGGGTTGTGCCTAACTTCATCGAGTACCAATTTTCCTCGTTGAACCTAAATAATTGAGTACCCTTCTTAAATCTAATTGTATGAGGTTCAAATAAAACCTATTCTTGAAATTGGACGTTGCACCCTAACTTCATCGGGTGTGGCATCGCGTTATATTGAGGTAGTGATTTCCAAAATCAAGGCAACCTTCTATTTGGGAGTTTTGAGAGATTGAGCTCTAACTTCATCGAGTTCTAATTTTTCATGAGTCCCGGAGGACCGAATATCCTTCTCTCGAACCTTCATACATGAATTTTAAAAATCGAAGACCAACTTAGTCCCGAAGGTCTCAAATGTTGGACCCTAACTTACTGGGTATGGCATTCTCTCCTTCGAAATGGGTAGGTCTTTACATTTTATTCGAATAATTTCGATTTTCTTTCAAATAAAAGGATCATACTCTAAAATCTTTTCAAATTTCAACATCAAGACATCAACTAATCAAATAGGTACAAATTTTTGGGCGTTACGAGGGTGCTAATCCTTCCTCGTACGTAACCGACTCCCGAGCCCATTTTCTCAAACTTAGCAGACCAAAAAGAATTATTGTTTTAATAGGCCCGATATTTTATTAAACGATTGATTTTAAGGTGGCCTAATCTCACCTTAGAAAAGATTGGTGGCGACTCCATTTACATTTTAAAAGCCGATCCACGTTTTCAAAAAATAAAAATGGTTTCGACAAATACAATTATCCTTTATCAACATATATGGTTGCATGTATGTTTATATGTCACTTTATTAGTTAAAGAAATCCGGTTGATTGATAGTTAAGTTGAATTGTTTGGATAAATTTCTTTTAATTTTCTTTTACATAAACTTGTATATAAGTTCAAATATTTTAATTTAAGATTATTAAATTATAGTTCAATTAATATTGATATTATTATTAATATAGAAAAATATAAATTTAAATGTATATTTTTATTTAAATGTTAAAAAGGATTATAAATAATTTTATCCAAATTTTAGCTATTATGACAATTGGAACAAAACGACGTAAAACAAAATAATTGAAAATCAGTGATTGGCACATTAAACATGACGCTTTAGCTCAATCGAGATCTTCTCTTTCCTCCATCCTGACTGGGAACCCACCTTTCATCTTCGATGTTAGATAAACAACTAACGAAGGCTCAAACCCATCCTCCACTGCCGGCACCACCTTGAACTGCCTTAGAACGCCACTCACCACCCTTTTCATCTGCAAGAACGCCATCTCCTTCCCCAAACAAACCCTGGGTCCCGCCTGGAACACTGGGTAAGTATATGGATCTCTCCCACAAAGCTCCATTTCCCGCCTCATCTCTCTGCAACCATCTTTCTGGCTTGAACTCTGCCCAATCCGATCCCCATATCTTCTCCATCCTCCCCATCGCGTAAGGATGATACGTCACCACCGTTCCTTTCTTCACAACTGTCCCGTCCGGTAAAATATCGTCGTCCACCGCCTTTTTGCTGTCCAATGGGACTGGAGGGTACAGTCTCATGCACTCGCAAAGAGCAGCGTGTGTGTAAACCATGTCTTTAACTTCCTCAAACACCGGCATACCGGATTTCTCTTTGATTTCTTTGAGAATCTCCTTTTCAACTTCAGGGTTCTTGTGTAATAACCAGAAAAACCACGTCAAAGCAGCCGATGTTGTGTCACGGCCGGCAAGTATGAAGCTGATGACAATATCCGTCGCGAAATTCTCGTCCGTATGGCCTGAGGTCAAGAACCTCGACAACAGATCAATAGATTCCAAAGACGAATTATCAACCAGCTCCTGTTTCTTTTCCTTACAATCTTCCTCGCGAAATCACGGACTTGAGTGACCGCAGTATGGAATCTTTTCTCCGATCCCACGTTGAAAAATCGCTTGATTTTCCAAGCTATGCTAAGAAAAGCACGAAACCTTCTGCTACTTATATCAGTAGCATCTTCAAACGCTTCAGCAAACTGCGCCGACGGTAAAGAAGGCAAAAGACAGGCAGGGTCAAACCCAAAAGCGATCTTACAAACGTTGTCAAAAGCGAATCTCTGAAGAATATCTTGCAAGTCAAGCACGGACTTATCGACAACAGCATCAAATAACATCGGAATCAAACGGTCGTGAAGCTCGGTATCAACCACGGTTTGCACGAATTTACGAAGCGACTTGGTGTTGAACTCGTGGCTAGAAACTTGTCTCTGAACTTCCAAGACTCGCCATCGACGTTGAAGATGCCGTGGCCGAGAAAATCGAAGAGAACGTCCCTGGAGAAAGGGCCCTTATGGTAGTTTAAGAAATGGGTCTTGAGCATGTGCTGGACATTGGCGGGTTGGCAGTGAAAATCTGGCGGCTACCAAATAAGTTGTGGAGGGTGAAAGTTGCAGAGGAGAACTCTGGAGGATTTCGGTAGTCCATTGCACACGGTTTTCTCGATTGGATTTGATAGCAAAATAGGAACCGATTATTGGGTAAGATTTGGGGATATTTGGAGGAGATGAGGCTGATTTCTGGGATTTCGACGTTCTTCTGATGATGGTTAAGATTAAAACGGAAGAGCGAAAAGCAACAAGGAAGTAAACAGCTGAGTAAACATCATGGTGCTAATGACTTTGAGATTTCGCTTCATCATAGAATCTCCAAATATATAGACGAAAAAACGTGTTGTACGGATTATCTGGAACCCAATTTTCTTAAATATGATAATTAAAAATATTATGTCATTTCCAAAAAAAAAATCCAAAACGGTAAACTATAGAAAGATTTAGAAAGAAAATAAGATTTAGCAACTTTACTAATTTTTTCTTAATTTAATCTTTAAATTTAGATTTCATAACATTTTAAAATTAAAATTTTAAAATAATTATATAAAATTCAATAAATAAAAATTATAACCTCAACAAAATCCATGGACCAAATTGAAAAAAAACCATCACTAATATGGATCAAAATAATTTGAAGGACCAAGTGAGAAATATTAACTAATATTTATTATTTTATAAAGAATTTTTAATAATTTCTAACTTAATTAATAACTTATATTTAACCCCAAACAATATAATATGTCAGGTTTGATTAGTTGGTGCATGTAAATATTAATTAAAAATAATAATTATAGTTAATTATATATTTTCATCCACCATATTAAATAATTGCTTTCATATTTAATAATTTAAAACGTGTAAGACCTCAGCATTTCTTCACGGATGAGGAAGATGAGGAATAAAAAGAAAAGACAAGAAATACAACAAATTAGATTTCAAAACATGGGTGTAAATGTAAATTACAAAAAGTTTTAAATTTGTTTTGAAAATCATCGAGTTTAATAATACTTGACTTAAATTACTTGTAAATCTTATCAAATTTTTATATTTTATATTATTAAATTATATTATTATTATTTTATATATATTATTAACACTGAATTTATATATTATTAAACTTAGCTGTATTTGTGTAATGATTAGATAGTCTTCAAATTTTGATTTTGAGAAAAGTAAGAAGGGAATTTTATTTTATTAACAACCTGTTGACCCCTAAAAGAAGTGTGAACATGTATTATTTTAATAACAAGGTGGCGAATGATATTATAAACGTAAGCAAAGACGTACCATCACTTTTAATGCCATTCGCCATGCGTATACCGCTAAGGCAAAGACCCAGTATTTTTCTTGGTTTATTTTCTAAACTTTGAAATTTTACGAATTTAGATGTTAATTTTATTATTTATTGTGGATTTTAGAGTAGATTAATCAATTTAGATATCTAAATTTGATTATAAAATATTTAATTTTTTTTTTCTAATAAGATTTAGATTTGTTCATGGGTCGGACCCTGATAAAATTTTAAGTTCGTTTAATAGGTCCGATCCTGATTCGGCTTGAAAAATAAGTCTAAAATTTTGTTTAAGTCCAATCTAGATAAAAATGCTATAACCCAGGCCCTACTCAGCCCGCCCGTATTAAATTTTTATATCATTTTTAATATATATAATACATTAAAAATACTAAAAATATTAAAATAAATGTTTCCGATACGAGCAACTCATCCAAATGCAAATGCCGTAATAGAGATGAGCTTAGTTTCCCTCAAGACCCAATTACGAGATCCAAATCCAAAGAGATAAAGTTAAAACTTAACTTAATTGTTCAAGACTTTATCACGAAAAAAATTCGAGAAGAAGAGTTAAAGTTTCAAGACGATGAATTCTGGAGTAATGATGAATTTGAAGAAACTAATTCTATTCATGGGCACCTAAACCCTCAATCTATGATGACAAGCCCATGTGGAAAATGCTAACAAGCTTAGGCATTTCACTTCAAGAACCACAATTGATCTCACAAGCCTAGACATTTCGTATTGGGTTCGAGTTTTAGGCTTAATTTTTATATATGAGCTCAATATTTTATTTACCAGTTTTTATTATTTTATTATTATTTTATTTCAAATTTTTATAATTATTAAGTATTTTAAGTTATTTAGAAGTTTTATGTTAACAAGAAAGTTTAATTTAAAACTAGTTCTTGTTTAGATTAAATTAGAGTTTTAGTATACTTAGGAGTTTTATTTAGATTTATTTAGCTAGCTTATATATAGGCCTTTGTATTGTACATAATTCGCACAATTCATTATTATTCTATTTCCTTTTGCGTTAATAAATTCTCTCTCAGATTTTTCTTTTCAAAAATTTCTCTGGAGTTTCTTTTAGAAGAGTTTTAACAATCTTTTTAGATTGTGGGTATCATCTTGAAACTTTTTCTTGTCAATTTTTCTATCTTGGAGTGGAAATTAGAGCCGCTTGAAGGGGGTTGTGGATTCTTCGTATTTCCAAGGCTTCTTAGGACTTCTACACGCCACGTTCTATCTTTCCATTTATCTTCTTTATTTGCTTCCTTATTATTCTAATATTTGATTTATTGTTTTATATTTTAGTTATTTTAATTGTTTTATTTGACTTAGATTCAATTTTATTTCAGGTTTGTGTTAAAATCTAAGTTTCTTTCCGAATGTCTAGAGGCCTAAGTCAAATCCGCGACTTTGAAAAACTTTACGATCCGCTTCTGCGTTTATCCGTCTCATCCTTTATCAGTTTCCCTACAAATTAAAAATAAATTTTAAAAAAATATTTATACTTGAATAGCACTAAAATAGATGCACCTTAACAAGCAAATGCTCTAAAATAGTAGCAAATTAAATTAACAATAAAATAAGAGTTACACAATATTCAAACAATAACAACATAATATTGAAATGGCAACAAAATAGTAAAAAAAAAGTGGGAAAATAACAAGAAAACAACTTTTTTTATCTTTTACAAAATCGAGCCGAGCTAGTATAACACCCCAAACCCGGCCTAGAAGTTTAAGCCAAACTTGGATGAGTCACACCAACGCATTGAAAACTGATTTCTTTTCGAGATTTTAACTTAGAAACCAGTAATTCATTTTTGTCGGTTTAAGTGATTTTATAGTTTCGTGTTAGAAATTGATTGATACGGACGAAATTGTCAAAAGGAAAGCAAGGCAAATCCAAAGACAATTTACAAACCCAAAAGATCAAATCACATTTATTACAGTGCAAGACAATTCAAGCTTTCGTACGCCGTCTGATTCTAAATCTGATGCTTTCCTGAACAATTAAAGGTAAGACAAAGGGTGAGTTACCAATCACCGCGTATATCCAGACTCAATACAAATAAGCAGAACATACTATATAAATCGTAGTAACACAAAGAACTTAAGAGCAATTGTATAACCAGCCCGCACAAATATAGAGCATCACAGAAATTTGATCAAAGGTGGTTCAGCAGTACAAAGCAAAAACTGAATACAGCAGAACAAAATAAATCATATAGTAAGAATCAAATAGAACTGAACAGAATCGAATGGTACAAAGCAGAGCAGATTGAACAGAACAGAACGAAACAGAGCAGACAGAGCATGTATGTTTATGCAAATGCAGTATTTTCAAATAGATTAGAATACAAATTTATCAAAAACATTCTACCCAAACTCCGCTACACACCAAGATAGAGTTCTCCCTCAAACTTATCCATCCAAAGCACATCAACAAAGTCATCCTGAGTTGCCCGGCAACGATGCCTTATCAATATGCAGTTAAACTGCAATCAAATATATGTGGTCAAGCCACTATAGTACAGTCGAACTGTCAGAACAGAAGTGTAGATAAACCACCAGATAATGCAGATCTTTAAACTACCAGAAATTTCCTCATTTTACATCAACCTAAGTATCATGCAGTGTGTTATGGCATGCTTATGCAGAATCAAAGTAATGAGCGTGTAAGTCATGTTATCTCTCAATAACAAAATCAAAAAATATGGGAGTCCATGTTTTGTAAAATAGACTTATCAAACCTCAACAACCATATCATATTGCTATGAAGTCGCATGCACGATTATAAATCATAATCAGTAACAATCAATCAAACATATTCAGATATCGCATATTCTCCATCAACAGAAAAATGCAAGGGCATTCCAGTAAATTTAACAAAATACAGATTGTACCTGGATAATTCGCACACATCGAGACGAGCACATTACGTTTTGACAAATCTTAGTTACTTAGATTTACACATAGCGTATATACGTATAGATCAAAAATAGTTCATCGTCGGACCATCAAATAATCCTAATACAATTAAATTCAGATCATAAATACATTGTAGAGGTTAGTACTCATGTTTGGGCAACACTCACAACCTCAAAAATAAGATTCAATCCTATTTATATGCTACACGACACGGACACACGCCCATGTCCTTATCTGTATGGCTCACACGGCCTGGGCACACGCTTATGTCCTTACCCATGTCATCTACCTGTGTGGTTCTAAACCATAAACAGTAAGTTACACGGCCTAGACACACGCCCATGTCTTTGCCCATATGACTCACACGGCCTGGGCACACGCCTATGTCCCCGCCATGTGGTCCTAAGTCACAAACAATGAGATACAAGGGCTAGATACACACTATTGTTTGTTGCCTGTGTGAACCCTACACTAACATGGCCACACACGGCCTAAACACACGCCTGAGTGCCTTGCTCGTGTGGCACTAATTCGATAAACAGTGAGTTACACGGTCGTATGGCATCGACATCCACGTTTTTCGATGACAAAAAATACAGAAAAAGAGGGGTTTCAACACCCACCTGATACGGACTCAATGCATGAGCAACAAAGATGAATTCCTGTCCCTAAAGACAAACAATCGTTCAACAAACAGTTAAATCACAGTTAAATCGCTCAAAACTAACATTCTAAAATCGAAGTTACGTCAAAGAACTTTTGACACTAGAACTTAAATCAAACTTACCAACCAGCGAATTGAACTAAAAGGAGAAGTCAGACCCTGTACAAAATCAGTGTAACGTAACATAGCACAAAACAAAAGAAACTTGAAACGGTGAAACAAAATCAATGCAGAAGTAAGAAAAATGTAGCATTAAAAATAAAAAAGATGAAACAATATGAAAAAAAAAAGAAATGGAAGTTTTGTTTTGGGAAAGGTTAATTAACTAAAATAAACTACCCCACAAGGTAGTTCAGTAAAAACAATATCTCTATAGCTTTTATTGAGATTTGAACACAAGACCAAAAGGTGTATAGACACTTAACTATCGAACGAACAAGCTCATTCTTGATATCAATTGCACACAATTACTTATAAACCACACATTCAAAGGTAAGGGTTTAAGCAAAATGAAAAAAATTTCCAAAAACATGATTCGAACTCGAAACCTCACACATATACCCAAAACACTTAACCACTAAACCAAACCAATTTACTTGTCTAGAATTTCCAAAGTCTAAACTCAAATCGAGGGATGACCTCTTTTGGGTTCCAAAATACGATTTCTTCTGAGCCAATTTTTGGGATGTTACAGCCTGGGCCAAAAAAAATTTACCCAGGCTTAGCTCGTTTTCTAAATAGGCCTTATTTTTTGCCCAAACCCATTTTTCGGGCCTATATTTTTTTCCAAACTCTCCCACTTTTCTAGTAGGCCTTCGGGTAGGGCTAGGTGACCCGACTAATGGATAGTTCTTGTAACGACCTAAAATTACATGTATCAAAAAAGTGTATTTTTGGGTCTCTGTTTTCGTAAAACGGATTCGTAAATATTTATTAAAAATATTTACGAAGTTAGTTGTGTGGTTAATTAGGTTTTGATTAGGTGAATTTGTCTAAATAAAGAATAATTAGGTATAAGGACTAAATTGCAAATAGAATTATAGAATAGATAAAAGTGAAGGGACTAAATTAGTAATTAAACCATAACAAGTGTATGGTAATAAATGGATACATATGTACTAATAATATACACATGTATAAAAAATAATAAATAAGTATTACTTAGTATTTAAGTATAAATATTTATTATATTATATTATATTATAATAGTTTAATAATAAAATAAACAAATAAAGTAAATAAAGAAACAAAAAGAATGAAAAAGAAACAGAATTGAAAATGAAATAGAGAAGGAGAAAGGAGAAAGAAAAGAAAAAGGAAAAATTAAGGTTTTAAGGTTCAAACTCAAATTGGTAAGTGTTAGAATTAAGTGACCCGAATCCTTATTTAAATGAAATACAGTGATAAAATAAAATAAAAAAAGAATCCATATAGAATTACACTTCTTTTATTTTATTTTAGAATAAGGTTTTTTAAACCTTATTAAATTTCATCTATTGGATATTGATTAGAATAAGGTATTTCAGTCTTACTAGAATATGGCTTTACAAGCCTATAAATAGACATAGCCTATTTCTCTTGTAATTAATTCGAATTCGACATAGTGAATTCTCTTCTCCTCTGCCCGTGATTTTTTTCCCGAAAGGGTTTCCATATAAAAATCTGTGTGTCTTTTTTTTTTTTTTTTTTTTTATTTTCACAGTAAGTCAATTTAATCCATTTTCTTTTAATTTTGATATTTTTGGAATCCTAGAACAAAATACTACTTGATTTAAGTTGAAAATTTGAAAGTTAGTTAATTTTGTTGATACATCTTTCGCAAATTTTGACTCGAATAAATTTCAGTTCTATCTATCATTATAATCTTTTTCGAGTATTTTCATTGAAATAATGATTAATGAACTAATAATGCTCTCAAAAGAAGGTTTTGCATATTACTCTGAAAGGTTTCTAAACAATACGAGAACCTGAAACAAGACAGTTATTTAGAACTCACCGAGTTTAAAAGGGCTAGAAACGTGTGAGAAATAAGGGACTAACCGCATCTTCAAGTCCTCTTCTATCGAGCTAAACAAGAAGGCATATGTCAGGGATGTTACCTTAGTAAACAGCGAGCGATGACAACCCAAAAAGTAAAAATGGATCATTCTCATGACATTTTGCATTTTGTGCATTTAACATCCATAATACATGTAGTTAGGAGCATTTGATTCATATTTGGCATCCTAATCATCTAGCATAAGCATATCACTCTTCTACAGATGGATTCCCCAGTGGACAATGTAGCAGGATTACAGATATCATCAGCCTTATCTTCACTGAGCAGGAGTGGAGCAGGCTAAATACCAGGTCTTATCTTCGCTAAGCAGGAGCGGAGCAGATCAAATTTTGGTGAATCTTATCTCCACGTACCGGTGATGGAGCAGATTCCAATCATCAGCCTTATCTTCACTGAGCAGGAGTGGAGCAGGCTAAATACTAGGTCTTATCTTCGTTGAGCAGGAGCGGAGCAAATAAAATTTTGGTGAATCTTATCTCCAAGTACCGGCGATAGAGCAGATTCCAATCATCAGCCTTATCTTCACTGAGAAGGAGTGGAGCAGGCTAAATATCAGGTCTTATCTTCGCTGAGCAGATCAAATTTTGGTAAATCTTATCTCCACGTACAGTCGATGGAGCAGATTCCAATCATCAGCCTTATCTTCACTGAGCAGGAGTGGAGCAGGCTAAATACCAGGTCTTATCTTCGCTGAGCAGGAGGGGAACAGATCAAATGTTGGTGAATCTTATCTCCACGTACCGACAATAGAGCAGATTCCAATCATCAGCCTTATCTTCACTGAGCAGGAGTGAGCAGGCTAAATTGCAGATCTTATCTTCGTTGAGCAAGAGCGGAGCAGATAAAGTTCCAACAAATCATACCTTCAAGAAATAGCTAGGAGACATTTGGAAGCAATAGGATGCAGTGGGTTGCGATAAGGTTACACCAAGAAGCCAAGATCTGATAGGACCGGGCAAAATTGGCCTTTATAATCTTTGCTTCGTTCCCATTACATGACAACGAGCAAAGAGGGGCAGCTGTTGAGCCCAATTTATGCCCAGGGCCCAATACATTTAAAACCCAAAACAATTAGCAATACAAACCATTACCCAAACCCTAAACCCATCGACTTAAACCCAAGACAACCCTAACAACCAAAGAAAATTAAAGAAAATGAAAACCCTAGCACTAACACCCTCACCGTAGAATCATGAAGGTTCCCAAGCACCGCACATCGCGTTCCTCCGTGTCGCACTCCTCTACTAGCCCACATCGAGACGTGCTCGATCGAACCTACAAACAAGCAAAATAAGTTGTAAAATAGGCTATAAAGCCATGGAAAAACGATTGTAAGGGGGGGTTTTTTTTTGGAGATAATAGAGGGAGAGAATATACAAAGTTTAAGAGTAAATCAAGAATCGGAACTAAGTTTTGAAAGGTGATTTTTCATTTTTTTGAAATTTTCTCTTGATTTGGATTTCCTTTGTTTTGTTTCCTTTTCAATTTTTTTCAAACGGTTTTTAAAGAAAAACAAGAGAGGGAGAGAGGGGACTTACCAACGAACTCCCGACGTCGGCGGCCTCAGTGCGCCGAATCACCGATGAAGGTGGCGCGAGTCTAAGTGAAATGTTTTAAAAAAAAAAAAAAGGCATCATTTGTTTTATTTTTTTCCCCTCAAAAGTAGAGCCTGGGGAAGGGGAAAAGCTGGCCATGCATTAAAGGGATGGAAATGTGCATATGTCTTTTAAATGAGAAATTTTCACAACTAGTCCCTATCCTCTGCGCCTACATTCAATCAAATCCTTTTTTTTTTGTTTTCTTTAAGTGCTTTCAAATTACCCGGAAATTTGCGCCAGACCCTCATTCCTTACCCACGTGTGCATTTTGGTCCCCTTGTCTCCTTTTGTTCAGATTCACCCCAAAATTTCATTTTTAATTCAATTAAGCCCTATTTTGTTTATTTTAGACACTTTTATCACAAAATTATTTTTTTGGTATTATTATTAATCTATTATTACTATTTTACTTTTTTTTACTATCATTTTTTAAATTATTTTCTTATTATTTATTATATTTTTACACTATTATTTATTATACTTATTATATCATTTTCATTATTTTTTTATTTATTTTCATTTAATTTAATCAATTGGAGTTATGGTTCACATTATTATATTATTTATTTATTTATTTGTATATTTGTTATATGCTTCATATATATATATATATATATATATATATTTAAAATAAAACTAATTATTTTATGTATAAATTGTCATTATATGTAAAAAAAGTCCAAGTTCAAATTCGAATTACAAATATAATTTGGCCCGATCGGAATGGCCCATTACTTGAAAAGATTTAAGGTCCATCTACAAGCTTGACTCATATGGAAATATAATCTTCAATGATATGTAATCTTAGATATGATTGCAATCTTAGATATGATTGCAATCTTAGATATGATACAATCTTAGATATGATTGCAATCTTAGATATGATATACAATCTTAGAAGATATGATTTTGTTATCTTGGAGATTTAATTTGTAGATATCCTTTAATCTTAACCGTTGATGTAATTGATCTCAGCATTGTTGGATTTGGGGAGGCTCAACTATAAATAGAGGCCTCTCCCTTCATTGTAAAACACTTGAGTTTTGGGAAGCAATAAGAATTCTTGAAGAGCATTCACTCAAATTTCTCTCCATCTTGCATTCTTACTCTCTGTGATTTGTTCTTATTTTATTATTCGTCTATCTTAATTTTTCAACTCTTTAATTTCTTCATTTTTCAAATATGTATATTTTTTCCTATCTTTTATACATTTGATTATGTATTTTATATATCATAATATTGAACCTTTTATATAGTTTATTTTCATATATATATTTTCTATGCATGTATATATATTATATAATCATTTCATTATAAATATAAATTATTTTACATATTTGATATTTTATACATTATTTTCTAAACCATTATATTTTATATTTTTATATAATTATTATTCTTATAAATATATTTTTTATTATATATTATATTTTAAATTTATTATTAAATATCACATTTTTTTATTTGCTCATTTTAACGTAAAGAAGCAAATTCACCAGTAAACTACAAAAACAATCAATGACTTAAAGATTAGATAATAAACGATCTTAAATTCTGATTCAAATGTATATGCAAATTATCAAATCTATCAGATAATCAAAAGATCTGAAAAGTTCTAAGTAATGAGGATATTTAACATCCCAAGACAACTGTAATTGCAATGATCTTCGACTTCAATATCATGAAGTATTCGTACAAATTAGAATTAAGTTAGTTCCATTGTATTGAATGTTTAGATTAATATTAACAATTGGTCTTACAATTCATGATCAAATGCTGAGTAAATATAGCAGATTCATAAAATAATTAGATTCAAAAAGTTAGAATTAAATTGTTCTTAATTTGATATTATGAGTTAAATTAGACTAATATCATAGACTTTAAAATATTTAGAAATATGTAGATTAATAGAGGCATGAGTTATTATGATTAAATTCTAATATATTGCTACAATTAAACGATGGAAAATATAGGATTAAAATGTCAAACTAATGTAATTTGAATTATTACTAATTATCATGTAATATAATTATTTAAAATGATTTAACAAATAAGATTTTAATAATTGTAATAAATGTATTAAATTATTTAGATATATTTAAATTACAGTTATTTGCTATAAATAATGTTAAGTTATAAGATTTATTAACTTTGACTAAGATGTAATTACTAAATTCTAAAGAGATTTCTTAACTATTTATCAATCTAATTTTTCTATTAAATTTTGATTATTTATATTTTATGATTTAATATAATATTATATAATTTCATTATAAATTAATATGAAATGAATTTTTCTAATCATTTATAAATTTAAGATTTAATCTATCATAATCTAAAGATCTTAATTACAATTATAAAAAAATAATAATATTTATAATTAATAATTAGAATTATCTTAATCATCAGATGAAATTAATCGAATTTCAATGGAACATAATAAACATGTATTAATTAAATATTGAATATTAGTTTCAGATTTATATCAATATTAAAATAATTAACAATATAATATAGCAATTTCTATTAAACTATTAAATTAATTTATATTTCAAAATATAATATAAATTAAAAAATTAAAATTAGATTATAAATTTATAGATTTAATAAATGTTAATATAAATAAAGAAAATTAATATAATCATGATAATTAATTAAATTTTGAACAGAATTGACAAATTACATAAAAATTAAATTTGATTAATTAAATTATTCAATTAATCACATATATATTATATTTTATAATTTAACATATTTTAACTTTTATATTAATTACATATGTTAATGTTCAATTAGTTTATAAATAATATTGTATCTAACTTATTAATTAAATTAAATTATTAGTAATAAAATTAAATTAAGTATAATATATCATATAAATGATATAATCAATTAAATGATCAAATAAATTATGAATAAGTAATCTTAATTATCAGTTAATCACTTAAATATATCTACACAATTTCTTATATTTAAATTGTAAATGTATCCACAACATACCTTATTACGACAAATTTTAATCTAGTATTTTTACCTTAATTTTAATAAATGATTTTAATAAGACCATTTTAATAATTAAAATTACAAAATTGACATCAATTTGTTTCATATTGTATATATCAAATGTAAATTAATAGAATATGTACATTAAAATCAATTGTTAAAAATTAAAAAGTTTAATAATAATAATATCATAAAATCCTTAGCAAATCCAAATGTAAATTTATACTATTAATTAATATTTAGAATTATTACACGATACAATGAGTAATCAAAATGATACATCACTTCGAAAAAATTCATATAAATAGAATTCCAATGATCTGAAAAATAGATTCCATAAAATCCTATTAGATTATTGTAGATCCAAGTTATCACTATAAAAATATTACATTTAATTCAACTTCAAATTTTAAATATATTAATATTTCACATACAATTAAACTTAACATATCGAACATATTAGAAATCTAACTAGTTTAGCATATTCAAACTAAGTTCAATTATCAAACCTCAATCTTCTAATTAGTGATTACATTAGTCTTTATTAGGTCCTAATATTTGCAAATAGTATAAGTTGCTTCAAGTAATTAAATATTCAATTTATATAATTTACTTAATATTTATTCATTGCTGATATTAAATAGTTTATTTAAACAGTTTGAATTAAAGTTAATACATAAATATAAAATATCTCAAAATTAAATTTAATATTAGAATTAATTAATATACTAATCTTTATGATCAATAAGTTATAATAGTTTAATTCTACATATTAATTAATGCTAATATTAAATTGTTTAATATTTTATATTTAAAAATTTAAATTTTATACTTATAATTTCAATTTAATAATTTAATAACAATTTAATCTAATTATAAATTTTAACATTATTTATCTATCAATCGTAACAATACTTCTACAAGTTCTTAATTACTTAAGACTTAAATTTCAATCTAGTTATCATTCAATTTATTCCTAAATTTATCAATTAAGTATTATACAAACATTATTCTATTATACATTTATTACTATTGCAATGTTACATAATAAATCTATGATTCAATTATAATTTAAATTATTACATACTATATTAAGATATCAATATCATGTTTAATATAGTCTCTTAAATCCAAATCTATATTAACAAAAATTATCTTAATGATCTAATTACACACCATGTTCTCAATAAAACTTAATGACAATTGAACATAATATGAATACTAATTAACTTAGAAACATAGTTACACATGCAGTTAAGTATCAATTGAACATATAATACTGAAATGTCAAAGAACAATTATTAAAGAACATTTAAATCAAGTCAACTTGATTAGACAAACGATTAGAACATAGTGCATAGTAACTTCTTCAAATAGTCAAACATTATCGCATGAACATTGTACAATACAGATCACTAATAAATAGTAATAGATTATAATTCAAACTGATAATCGTCAACATTTCAATTCATACGAATATGTATAACATTGATCAAATCAATAAACAATTAACATTAAACGTAATCAATAGTTATTACGATTTAATATGATAATGATCAATTAGAAACCATAAATAGATAATTATAAGATAAGAGATAAAACGATCAACAATGAATTAAAATCAGAAAGCATTAAGTCATACAAATCAAGAAAAAGATTAGTAATGATTAGAACAATCACAAGTAGTAAAGTAACACTATCAAGCATAATAACTATACTAGTTTAAAATCATTATATATCAACATAACATGTCAACCTATTAAATACAATATATCGAATTAATAACATAAACTAGTATCAATGCATCAATACTAGTGTAAGCGACATCAGTATCAAGTGATGAACAAAGAAATAGAATCGAATACTAATACAGACTTAAAATCTACAAATCATATAGTAACTATTAATGCGATTATCAAGTAATCGAGATGATAATCTATAAATATTCATATAAATCAGATTCCATGAATTTCAATCAATAGAACTCACTAAAACTTATTAATTAAATGATACTATACTACAGTAAATTAGTACAATTATATCAACTATTTCATATCCAAGAATATTATCTATTACAATATACATATTGATAATCATTGAACTGTTTTACAATTATGATTCAATTAGATGAACCATATTCAGATGACTTTCAGTGAACTGGAAAATCATTATACTTATACTAATGCAGCTTGATTCTACACTAAACCTCATACTGAATTAAGTTTTAAGAATCTGTCCAGTCTTCGTACAGCATATATCTAAGTTACAGTCAGTCATAAGATCAACTAATAACATAGATAATCATCTAACTACGATATGCTAACATAGGCACTACATCTGAGACAATTCATAGTAAGATTACATCTAGACAATTGAAATACTAATTATCGACCAATACAGCAAGTCATCTATGAAAATATAACAAACTTAACATTCATAAATGCAATAAATCTAAATACTACAACAAATAAAAGTTAAATCATAATATCAAATATGACAAATGAATTATGACAAAAAAATCTCAAGTAAGTAAAAACAAATTAATAAGCTTCGACTAAAGAATCATTACTAAAAATAGTAAATAAATAATGAAAACAAAGAGTATTAAATAATATAATACATATAAAGCAAATAAATGAAGTTTATAATATAAAGAAATAAACTAATCAAATATAACAAATTATAGCATTAAATACATTATAATAATTTCATAACTAACAATGCAAGAACTTTATATCAATGACAACATATTAACATTATTCAATCAACAATGAAATCAACGCATAATCCCTTCAAGACATTGAACCATTTACTAGATTCCATCTAACTTTCTGATACTTTGTTCAATTATTTACGAGCTTAATATATGGATTCGTTCTAGAGCTAATTATGACTAATTCAATATAATTTTACATAATTCTAGAGTATTTCAAATTCATTAACTTTAGTGTCATAAGGTGTTCAGCTTATTGATATTTACATAAATAAAATAGTTATTATATCAATAGATAAATATTAAAATTAAGTTTTAGTAAGAGGTTAAAATGTATGAATAGGATATATTCTAATATTAAAGATATATAATAAAAAATTATTAATTAATTATAATATTAATATATATTATAAATATAGATAAGAATAATAAAATAATGAATTATGCATAAAATAAATAAGTATAAAATCAATATAAGTAAGTTAATGAAGATTAGTCAAATCAATGTATAGAGAATAATATAATATATTACTTAATCTCAAATTTAAATAATTAATTATATACGATTAAATTAATAATATAATATTAATATAATTTAAGTAGATTCAGAATACATTAAGTATCTTAGAATATATTACATTATTAATAGTTAATTCTAACTATAAGAATTAGATTTCAATTTTATAATATGTTATCTTATAATATGTATTTAATTAAGTTTATCATGCTATTCATTAATACTAATTGATCCTGAATCATAAGTTTTGCATTAAATTATTTTTTATACTATTTCGTTATGATATGAATTATACTATACTTGATTATCAATCTTGATTTTAATTATTAATGTGTTTATTTATTATTAGTTTATACTAATCATTCATTAATATTTAATTCTAATTTAATTATATTCAGATTTACTAAAGATATAATATAGTCATTGAAATCTTAATTCTTAAAATTAAACATGATATCATATACACTAAGATATATCCAATATCAGATACATGCAGATTATTAAAACTAAATGTAAATGTTAGATAGCATTATTCGAATTTGCAACTAGATAAGATACATACTAGAACTAAGTCATTATGAACGAGCAATTATGACAATTCTTAGTTAACGAGATCGTATAGTCAAGAGATAATTTCGATCTTATCTTAACATATAAGATCAACTAATATGTATTTAATTGCATTTTCATGAAATGCATAGCATATTTGCAAGCATTTAATCTGTACATCACAGTAAGATCATATCAAATTTCAATATTTACATGATTAACATATTATCCTAGATCAACTTATCAGTAATTATTGACAGTAATTTACATCTTACATACATATTACATAACATTATCTTATCAATATCATACAGATTCACATAGGAATGGTCATGATTATTAGGTATCAATTCTGATACTAATCTATCAGCTTGAATAACATTCATACTTATCTAAAGTATGTAGGTAATCATAATCTAAATTTAGCGAGGATTATCAACATTACTTAATCTAGAAGTTAGCAATCAAATATGGTAATCAGTTAGCATAAATCTGTTACAATTAATGTATACTTCATTCCGTTCATGAGCTTAATATCATAGCAATATTATTAGTTTATTACAGTATTCAGGATACAATACATCATCAATTACTATTGAAACAGATCAATTCTTATCTTAGATGAAACTGCATCATGTCATCCAATGTAGCTGCTATATAATCAATTATACCATTACAGATGGAAGTAGCATCTGACTTAACATAACTCTATAAACTATAAAATCAATAAGTAAAATATAGTTATACACTAAGTGTAAGGTATTGCATTATATAATACAATAGCAATCAAGATGTAATTTTTACTAGTTCAATTACATTGAATCGATGAAGTGCATTATTCATTGACATTATAAACTAAATATTCAAATATATAACTTAAATCAATCCTATTCCTCTAAATGCATTACAAATAATATGCTACTTCATTTGCATAAGCTTCCTGTTATTAAGTCATTAAAACGAACCATTACAGCAATCTTGCACTCACTAGTGACTAGACATGTGTTCAATGAGCTAATCAAGCAATGTTGATAACTAATAGTATTAATGTATTTCGCTAATTATATGTTGTATAGTTGATATTAAGTCTATTATATATAATGTATAATTTCATATTTAATTCATATTAAATCTATCTTATATATCTGTATTTTTTCATTTTAATTTTCAATTTTATATCATAAGTATATTATTTAACTTTCAATAACCAATTTTACATTATTCAATATGATCTAATCCTTCGATTCGTATGTTATCAATTTATTAATCAATAATTAATATTGGTTTATTTTCTAAAAATTACATGTTATGTATAAATTATAGTCATAGTTTGATATATTAACTTATATTCATTATTAAATATTTTTATATATAATTTTAACTCATCTTATGTTCTAACTTTATTCTAATTTTTAATCTTTATTATTTAACTAATTGTACTTTGATTTTGTAAATTTTTTACTATTATTCACTTTTTGATATTCATTACATTTACTTTTATTATAATCTATTTTACAAAAATTAATATTTATATATTATTATTAATTATTTTAAATTTATTACATTATATTGTATTATATTTTATATTTATATTATATTTCTATATATTTTAATTATTTTTATTTATCTTATTTATTATTTAAATTATATTATTTTATTATTTATAATTTTTAATTAAATTTTTAATGTATATTAATTAAATATTATATATTATATATTTTTAATTTAGTATTTAATTATATATATATTATATATTATAATTATTTAAATAACATATTTTATATATTTATTATGAATTTATATTATTCTACTTATTATCATATTTTACAATTTACTATTATTATTATTTTTTTATATATTAATTTTCATTTATATTTTATAGTTTATTAATATTATTAAGTATATATTAATATTTTATTTTGATTAATCATATTACTATTTATATTATTTAATTGATTAATTTTTATTATATAATTTATACTATATTATCAATTTTATGATATTGATTAATATTTATTTTAATTTACTCTATTTCTAACGTTTAATTATATGATTTCTAATTAATAATTTAGTCTTATAACTTTCTAGAATTACTATATAATCTTATCATACTAGTAATTAGTTACATCATTGATTTACTTCTTAAATTGTTTATTGTTAATATAATAGATTATTTTAATTATCTGAATGATATCTATTCAATATAGTCATGATTTTTAATTAATATTTAACTTAATCAATATCAAAGGACTTTATCATAGTTATTACTATCTATGAAATTGATACGCTGACATTATTCAATAAGTTTCAATTCAAATTCATATTATTGAAACGACTTAATATTAATTAGTTCTAATATCGAGATTCTTCCTAATTTGGATCCTACATTCAGTTAATCGCTTCACTATCTCAAAAATGTCAATACGTTCAACATATCTATATAATCAGGACTTATTTTGTGTAATAGCTTCAATTACATAATCGATATTCATCACTTAAGATCTTGCCATATATTAACTACATATTTAAAACTTGTTATACAATTAATGAGTTATGTATATTACAATATGATCTTTAACTAAATTCTTAATTCAATTACATCATATTCATTACCATATGTCATATTACACATTATTTAAATCAAAATTCATCAAATTGTAAATGTATGTAATTAATGAATTCATTATTTAAAGATAATCTAATGTTATTTAAATATTTTCATGATCAATTTTGAACTTACATAATATAACTAACATATAAATTATAGAACGATTTATAAATGATATTAAATATCTTTATCAGGATTAATGTCCTTATTACATTGAGACCATCATTTCACTACGTATGTTAGTAATTGTCAATAACATAGATTAAACCACTCAGAATTGTCGCATACATTATGAACCTTTACAATAACTTTTCACATACCAATCGAACCCACTTTCTTACACGTCCAATTAATCATATGACCTCGCTCAATTCATTAGAACGTCCATCTCTTACTTCATCTGTAACTTTGCCTAATACTTGCTTCACAACCTTCCAATCATGTCAAAACTATTTCATCAGAACTTCTTAAATGTTACTATTCTATATCATACCATTTCATCAGATAACTTACTTTCTTCCATTCATTTAAAGATTCAGGTTATATCCAATCTTGACTATTAACTTAAACTACGTACAACGATTGATCAATGCCTCTACGATCATATATCTGTCACTCATTCTCTCAAAACTAGCATCACGTTACTGAACATGGATCTTTACTCCATCCTGACTGACTCTCTGAAATCATTCTGTTATGCAATCTAGATCTTATAACTCTCATAGACTTCCAAGACGATTACATTGAACTCTTTCGTTACATCCAGCATTCTTCCTAGCTGTGAACGCCTATGTCTCATACGATCCTATTGTCAACGTATACGTTCTTTAATCACTGAATCTCGACTTTAATCATGTATCTTGTCCAATTCCTATAACGATACCCGTTCATTTAAATGTACGTTTACTCTTTACGCAGTTCTTACAACTTACTCTGAGCGATCTCAGTATGAGAATTTCGCAGTTGACAGTCTTATCATCAGAATCTGGTCAATAACATTGAACATTATTAATGTCATAGACTTTCGAATACAATTGAGTATCATGGTAACTGTCGCAAACGACTTCAGTACAGTGTCAAATTCCGATCTTGAAATCTGAAGATCTAAGCTGATCGAATCCATTGCTTGACTAGAATCGTAGCAGACTTGAACGTTCGATAAGCAGTATGAGAATCCATGCATAAAGCTTGATACAATTACTTAATCAAGCTATCTAGACTTGCAATATCGATAGGCAACGTTCAACTACGTTTGCAAGCATCTGAGAATCTCGAATAACGTCTAAAGGTGTATTGCAATTATAGAATAGGCTAACATTATTTGTCGATTTCGAGATTGTATGAATCTCTAAGATTACGAGTATTGAAAGTCAGATAATGAATAATCATTGGATATCACTGATTTAGAAGTTATATCTATTTGAACTATTGGAAGTATGATGAGATATCTGTACATTTTAGTTATAATTAGAATTAGATGATATGAATTTACATGTCATAATGATGGTTAATAATGAAAAAGCTAAACTATTATAAAGTATGATATGAATGTGAAGATTAAATGATTTACATTATTGACGAAATTATATATATATATATATATATATATATTTAAAATAAAACTAATTATTTTATGTATAAATTGTCATTATATGTATTACATTATTTGTTATATTATTTTATTTTTACTAATAATCATTTTTTCTGTACTATTTCTTTTTATATACATATTTTACAATAATTTTAAATATAGTTTATTATACTTATTATATTTTATTTATCATATTTTATTTTTTTTTTACCGCTTTACTATTATTTTACTATTATTATTTATAATTTTATATGTATATATTTTTCGCTAAAGTTTTCTCAATATAATTATTAATAGACCTACTATATTATTTTTATTATTTTTATATACCATAGTTTTTTTATCGAATATTTTTATACTAAATTATTATTATTTATTACTTTTCACTTTCACTAATTTAGCATTGTTAATTTAACTTTACTATTATCACTATATATATACATCATCATTCAACATATCATTTTCACTTCTATTATGCATTTTCGTATCGTTAATATCTTTATTGCTATGTTTGTTATGTTATTATATTTATTACTATTGTTATAATTATTGTTGATTTTCCTTATATTTACTATATTCTAGGTATTAATATATACACTGTCAAGTTTATTATTATACTGCTATTTTCATATCGCATGTCATCATTTTTTTTTTGAGTTTCAACCGCCCCAAATTCATTTTATTCAAAGATTTATCCTCGATTGTTTTCAAAATAAAGGCAATATTTGATATCTGGGATCCTCGGGAGGGTTGTGCCCTAACTTACTAAGTACCAATTTTCCTCGTTGAACCTAAATAATTGAGTGCCCTTCTTAAATCTAATTGTATGAGGTTCAAATAAAAACCTATTCTTGAAATTCGGGACGTTGCACCCTAACTTACTGGGTGTGGCATCGCGTTATATTGAGGGTAGTGATTTCCAAAATCAAGGCAACCTTCGGTATTTGGGAGTTTTGAGAGATTGAGCTCTAACTTACTGAGTTCTAATTTTTCATGAGTCCCGGAGGACCGAATATCCTTCTCTCGAACCTTCATACATGAATTTTAAAAATCGAAGACCAACTTAGTCCCGAAGGTCTCAAATGTTGGACCCTAACTTACTGGGTATGGCATTCTCTCCTTCGAAATGGGTAGGTCTTTACATTTTATTCGAATAATTTCGATTTTCTTTCAAATAAAAGGATCATACTCTAAAATCTTTTCAAATTTCAACATCAAGACATCAACTAATCAAATAGGTACAAATTTTTGGGCGTTACGAGGGTGCTAATCCTTCCTCGTACGTAACCGACTCCCGAGCCCATTTTCTCAAACTTAGCAGACCAAAAAGAATTATTGTTTTAATAGGCCCAGATATTTTATTAAAACGATTGATTTTAAGGTGGCCTAATCTCACCTTAGAAAAGATTGGTGGCGACTCCATTTACATTTTTAAAGCCGATCCACGTTTTTCAAAAAATAAAAATGGTTTCGACAAATACAATTATCCTTTATCAACATATATGGTTGCATGTATGTTTATATGTCACTTTATTAGTTAAAGAAATCCGGTTGATTGATAGTTAAGTTGAATTGTTTGGATAAATTTCTTTTAATTTTCTTTTACATAAACTTGTATATAAGTTCAAATATTTTAATTTAAGATTATTAAATTATAGTTCAATTAATATTGATATTATTATTAATATAGAAAATATAAATTTAAATGTATATTTTATTTAAATGTTAAAAGGATTATAAATAATTTTATCCAAATTTTAGCTATTATGACAATTGGAACAAAACGACGTAAAACAAAATAATTGAAAATCAGTGATTGGCACATTAAACATGACGCTTTAGCTCAATCGAGATCTTCTCTTTCCTCCATCCTGACTGGGAACCCACCTTTCATCTTCGATGTTAGATAAACAACTAACGAAGGCTCAAACCCATCCTCCACTGCCGGCACCACCTTGAACTGCCTTAGAACGCCACTCACCACCCTTTTCATCTGCAAGAACGCCATCTCCTTCCCCAAACAAACCCTGGGTCCCGCCTGGAACACTGGGTAAGTATATGGATCTCTCCCACAAAGCTCCATTTCCCGCCTCATCTCTCTGCAACCATCTTTCTGGCTTGAACTCTGCCCAATCCGATCCCCATATCTTCTCCATCCTCCCCATCGCGTAAGGATGATACGTCACCACCGTTCCTTTCTTCACAACTGTCCCGTCCGGTAAAATATCGTCGTCCACCGCCTTTTTGCTGTCCAATGGGACTGGAGGGTACAGTCTCATGCACTCGCAAAGAGCAGCGTGTGTGTAAACCATGTCTTTAACTTCCTCAAACACCGGCATACCGGATTTCTCTTTGATTTCTTTGAGAATCTCCTTTTCAACTTCAGGGTTCTTGTGTAATAACCAGAAAAACCACGTCAAAGCAGCCGATGTTGTGTCACGGCCGGCAAGTATGAAGCTGATGACAATATCCGTCGCGAAATTCTCGTCCGTATGGCCTGAGGTCAAGAACCTCGACAACAGATCAATAGATTCCAAAGACGAATTATCAACCAGCTCCTGTTTCTTTTCCCTTACAATCTTCCTCGCGAAATCACGGACTTGAGTGACCGCAGTATGGAATCTTTTCTCCGATCCCACGTTGAAAAATCGCTTGATTTTCCAAGCTATGCTAAGAAAAGCACGAAACCTTCTGCTACTTATATCAGTAGCATCTTCAAACGCTTCAGCAAACTGCGCCGACGGTAAAGAAGGCAAAAGACAGGCAGGGTCAAACCCAAAAGCGATCTTACAAACGTTGTCAAAAGCGAATCTCTGAAGAATATCTTGCAAGTCAAGCACGGACTTATCGACAACAGCATCAAATAACATCGGAATCAAACGGTCGTGAAGCTCGGTATCAACCACGGTTTGCACGAATTTACGAAGCGACTTGGTGTTGAACTCGTGGCTAGAAACTTGTCTCTGAACTTCCAAGACTCGCCATCGACGTTGAAGATGCCGTGGCCGAGAAAATCGAAGAGAACGTCCCTGGAGAAAGGGCCCTTATGGTAGTTTAAGAAATGGGTCTTGAGCATGTGCTGGACATTGGCGGGTTGGCAGTGAAAATCTGGCGGCTACCAAATAAGTTGTGGAGGGTGAAAGTTGCAGAGGAGAACTCTGGAGGATTTCGGTAGTCCATTGCACACGGTTTTCTCGATTGGATTTGATAGCAAAATAGGAACCGATTATTGGGTAAGATTTGGGGATATTTGGAGGAGATGAGGCTGATTTCTGGGATTTCGACGTTCTTCTGATGATGGTTAAGATTAAAAACGGAAGAGCGAAAAGCAACAAGGAAGTAAACAGCTGAGTAAACATCATGGTGCTAATGACTTTGAGATTTCGCTTCATCATAGAATCTCCAAATATATAGACGAAAAAACGTGTTGTACGGATTATCTGGAACCCAATTTTCTTAAATATGATAATTAAAAATATTATGTCATTTCCAAAAAAAAAAAAATCCAAAAACGGTAAACTATAGAAAGATTTAGAAAGAAAATAAGATTTAGCAACTTTACTAATTTTTTCTTAATTTAATCTTTAAATTTAGATTTCATAACATTTTAAAATTAAAAATTTTAAAATAATTATATAAAATTCAATAAATAAAAATTATAACCTCAACAAAATCCATGGACCAAATTGAAAAAAAACCATCACTAATATGGATCAAAATAATTTGAAGGACCAAGTGAGAAATATTAACTAATATTTATTATTTTATAAAGAATTTTTAATAATTTCTAACTTAATTAATAACTTATATTTAACCCCAAACAATATAATATGTCAGGTTTGATTAGTTGGTGCATGTAAATATTAATTAAAAATAATAATTATAGTTAATTATATATTTTCATCCACCATATTAAATAATTGCTTTCATATTTAATAATTTAAAACGTGTAAGACCTCAGCATTTCTTCACGGATGAGGGAAGATGAGGAATAAAAAGAAAAGACAAGAAATACAACAAATTAGATTTCAAAACATGGGTGTAAATGTAAATTACAAAAAGTTTTAAATTTGTTTTGAAAATCATCGAGTTTAATAATACTTGACTTAAATTACTTGTAAATCTTATCAAATTTTTATATTTTATATTATTAAATTATATTATTATTATTTTTATATATATTATTAACACTGAATTTATATATTATTAAACTTAGCTGTATTTGTGTAATGATTAGATAGTCTTCAAATTTTGATTTTGAGAAAAGTAAGAAGGAATTTTATTTTATTAACAACCTGTTGACCCTAAAAGAAGTGTGAACATGTATTATTTTAATAACAAGGTGGCGAATGATATTATAAACGTAAGCAAAGACGTACCATCACTTTTAATGCCATTCGCCATGCGTATACCGCTAAGGCAAAGACCCAGTATTTTTCTTGGTTTATTTTCTAAACTTTGAAATTTTACGAATTTAGATGTTAATTTTATTATTTATTGTGGATTTTAGAGTAGATTAATCAATTTAGATATCTAAATTTGATTATAAAATATTTAATTTTTTTTCTAATAAGATTTAGATTTGTTCATGGGTGGGACCACGATAAAATTTTAAGTTCGTTTAATAGGTCCGATCCCGATTCGCTTGAAAAATAAGTCTAAAATTTTGTTTAAGTCCAATCTAGATAAAATGCTATAACCCAGCCCTACTCAGCCCGCCAGTATTAAATTTTATATCATTTTAATATATATAATACATTAAAATACTAAAATATTAAAATAAATGTTTCCGATACGAGCAACTCATCCAAATGCAAATGCCGTAATAGAGATGAGCTTAGTTTCCTCAAGACCCAATTACGAGATCCAAATCCAAAGAGATAAAGTTAAAACTTAACTTAATTGTTCAAGACTTTATCACGAAAAAAATTCGAGAAGAAGAGTTAAAGTTTCAAGACGATGAATTCTGGAGTAATGATGAATTTGAAGAAACTAATTCTATTCATGGGCACCTAAACCCTCAATCTATGATGACAAGCCCATGTGGAAAATGCTAACAAGCTTAGGCATTTCACTTCAAGAACCACAATTGATCTCACAAGCCTAGACATTTCGTATTGGGTTCGAGTTTTAGGCTTAATTTTTATTATATATGAGCTCAATATTTTATTTACCAGTTTTTATTATTTTATTATTATTTTATTTCAAATTTTTTATAATTATTAAGTATTTTAAGTTATTTAGAAGTTTTATGTTAACAAGAAAGTTTAATTTAAAACTAGTTCTTGTTTAGATTAAATTAGAGTTTTAGTATACTTAGGAGTTTTATTTAGATTTATTTAGCTAGCTTATATATAGGCCTTTGTATTGTACATAATTCAGACAATTCATTATTATTCTATTTCCTTTTTGCGTTAATAAATTCTCTCTGTATTTTTCTTTTCAAAAATTTCTCTGGAGTTTCTTTTAGAAGAGTTTTAACAATCTTTTTAGATTGTGGGTATCATCTTGAAACTTTTTCTTGTCAATTTTTCTATCTTGGAGTGGAAATTAGAGCCGCTTGAAGGGGGTTGTGGATTCTTCGTATTTCCAAGGCTTCTTAGGACTTCTACACGCCACGTTCTATCTTTCCATTTATCTTCTTTATTTGCTTCCTTATTATTCTAATATTTGATTTATTGTTTTATATTTTAGTTATTTTAATTGTTTTATTTGACTTAGATTCAATTTTATTTCAGGTTTGTGTTAAAATCTAAGTTTCTTTCCGAATGTCTAGAGGCCTAAGTCAAATCCGCGACTTTGAAAAACTTTACGATCCGCTTCTGCGTTTATCCGTCTCATCCTTTATCAGTTTCCCTACAAATTAAAAATAAATTTTAAAAAAATATTTATACTTGAATAGCACTAAAATAGATGCACCTTAACAAGCAAATGCTCTAAAATAGTAGCAAATTAAATTAACAATAAAATAAGAGTTACACAATATTCAAACAATAACAACATAATATTGAAATGGCAACAAAATAGTAAAAAAAACAGTGGGAAAATAACAAGAAAACAACTTTTTTTTTATCTTTTTTACAAAATCGAGCCGAGCTAGTATAACACCCCAAACCCGGCCTAGAAGTTTAAGCCAAACTTGGATGAGTCACACCAACGCATTGAAAACTGATTTCTTTTCGAGATTTTAACTTAGAAACCAGTAATTCATTTTTGTCGGTTTAAGTGATTTTATAGTTTCGTGTTAGAAATTGATTGATACGGACGAAATTGTCAAAAGGAAAGCAAGGCAAATCCAAAGACAATTTACAAACCCAAAAGATCAAATCACATTTATTACAGTGCAAGACAATTCAAGCTTTAAATGACGCCCCGATTCTAAATCTGATGCTTTCCTGAACAATTAAAGGTAAGACAAAGGGTGAGTTACCAATCACCGCGTATATCCAGACTCAATACAAATAAGCAGAACATACTATATAAATCGTAGTAACACAAAGAACTTAAGAGCAATTGTATAACCAGCCCGCACAAATATAGAGCATCACAGAAATTTGATCAAAGGTGGTTCAGCAGTACAAAGCAAAAACTGAATACAGCAGAACAAAATAAATCATATAGTAAGAATCAAATAGAACTGAATAGAATCGAATGGTACAAAGCAGAGCAGATTGAATGAGCGAGAGCAAGCAGAGCAGAGCAGAGCATGTATGTTTATGCAAATGCAGATTTTCAAATAGATTAGAATACAAATTTATCAAAACATTCTACCCAAACTCCGCTACACACCAAGATAGAGTTCTCCCTCAAACTTATCCATCCAAAGCACATCAACAAAGTCATCCTGAGTTGCCCGGCAACGATGCCTTATCAATATGCAGTTAAACTGCAATCAAATATATGTGGTCAAGCCACTATAGTACAGTCGAACTGTCAGAACAGAAGTGTAGATAAACCACCAGATAATGCAGATCTTTAAACTACCAGAAATTTCCTCATTTTACATCAACCTAAGTATCATGCAGTGTGTTATGGCATGCTTATGCAGAATCAAAGTAATGAGCGTGTAAGTCATGTTATCTCTCAATAACAAAATCAAAAAATATGGGAGTCCATGTTTTGTAAAACAGACTTATCAAACCTCAACAACCATATCATATTGCTATGAAGTCGCATGCACGATTATAAATCATAATCAGTAACAATCAATCAAACATATTCAGATATCGCATATTCTCCATCAACAGAAAAATGCAAGGGCATTCCAGTAAATTTAACAAAATACAGATTGTACCTGGATAATTCGCACACATCAGACAGTAGCACATTACGTTTTGACAAATCTTAGTTACTTAGATTTACACATAGCAGACATACGTATAGATCAAAAATAGTTCATCGTCAGACCATCAAATAATCCTAATACAATTAAATTCAGATCATAAATACATTGTAGAGGTTAGTACTCATGCTGGGCAACACTCACAACCTCAAAAATAAGATTCGAATCCTATTTATATGCTACACGACCTGGACACACGCCCATGTCCTTATCTGTATGGCTCACACGGCCTGGGCACACGCTTATGTCCTTACCCATGTCATCTACCTGTGTGGTTCTAAACCATAAACAGTAAGTTACACGGCCTAGACACACGCCCATGTCTTTGCCCATATGACTCACACGGCCTGGGCACACGCCTATGTCCCTGGCCATGTGGTCCTAAGTCACAAACAGTGAGATACAAGGGCTAGATACACACTATTGTTTGTTGCCTGTGTGAACCCTACACTAACATGGCCACACACGGCCTAAACACACGCCTGAGTGCCTTGCTCGTGTGGCACTAATTCGATAAACAGTGAGTTACACGGTCGTATGGCATCGACATCCACGTTTTTCGATGACAAAAAATACAGAAAAAGAGGGGTTTCAACACCCACCTGATACGGACTCAATGCATGAGCAACAAAGATGAATTCCTGTCCCTAAAGACAAACAATCGTTCAAC
Source organism: Gossypium arboreum (assembly GCF_025698485.1). Taxonomy (NCBI): domain Eukaryota; kingdom Viridiplantae; phylum Streptophyta; class Magnoliopsida; order Malvales; family Malvaceae; genus Gossypium; species Gossypium arboreum. The sequence goes on from NC_069076.1 coordinate 3,667,277, forward strand.
AAACAGTTAAATCACAGTTAAATCGCTCAAAACTAACATTCTAAAATCGAAGTTACGTCAAAGAACTTTTGACACTAGAACTTAAATCAAACTTACCAACCAAATGAATTGAACTAAAACGAGAAGTCGACCACAGTAAAAAATCGATTAAACGTAACATAGCACAAAACAAAAGAAACTTGAAACGGTGAAACAAAATCAATGCAGAAGTAAGAAAAATGTAGCATTAAAAATAAAAAAGATGAAACAATATGAAAAAAAAAAGAAATGGAAGTTTTGTTTTGGGAAAGGTTAATTAACTAAAATAAACTACCCCACAAGGTAGTTCAGTAAAAACAATATCTCTATAACTTTTATTGAGATTTGAACACAAGACCAAAAGGTGTATAAACACTTAACTATCGAACGAACAAGCTCATTCTTGATATCAATTGCACACAATTACTTATAAACCACACATTCAAAGGTAAGGGTTTAAGCAAAATGAAAAAAATTTCCAAAAACATGATTCGAACTCGAAACCTCACACATATACCCAAAACACTTAACCACTAAAGCAAACCAATTTACTTGTCTAGAATTTCCAAAGTCTAAACTCAAATCGAGGGATGACCTCTTTTGGGTTCCAAAATACGATTTCTTCTGAGCCAATTTTTGGGATGTTACAGCCTGGGCCAAAAAATTTACCTGAGCTTAGCTCGTTTCTAAATAGGCCTTATTTTTTGCCCAAACCCATTTTTCTAGCCTATATTTTTTCCAAACTCTCCCACTTTTCTAGTAGGCCTTCGGGTAGGGCTAGGTGACCCGACTAATGGATAGTTCTTGTAACGACCTAAAATTACATGTATCAAAAAAGTGTATTTTTGGGTCTCTGTTTTCGTAAAACGGATTCGTAAATATTTATTAAAAATATTTACGAAGTTAGTTGTGTGGTTAATTAGGTTTTGATTAGGTGAATTTGTCTAAATAAAGAATAATTAGGTATAAGGACTAAATTGCAAATAGAATTATAGAATAGATAAAAGTGAAGGGACTAAATTAGTAATTAAACCATAACAAGTGTATGGTAATAAATGGATACATATGTACTAATAATATACACATGTATAAAAAATAATAAATAAGTATTACTTAGTATTTAAGTATAAATATTTATTATATTATATTATATTATAATAGTTTAATAATAAAATAAACAAATAAAGTAAATAAAGAAACAAAAGAATGAAAAAGAAACAATTGAAAATGAAATAGAGAAGGGAAAGGAGAAAGAAAAGAAAAGGAAAAATTAAGGTTTTAAGGTTCAAACTCAAATTGGTAAGTGTTAGAATTAAGTGACCGAATCCTTATTTAAATGAAATATATGATAAAATAAAATAAAAAAGAATCCATATAGAATTACACTTCTTTTATTTTATTTTAGAATAAGGTTTTAAACCTTATTAAATTTCATCTATTGGATATTGATTAGAATAAGGTATTTCAGTCTTACTAGAATATGGCTTTACAAGCCTATAAATAGACATAGCCTATTTCTCTTGTAATTAATTCGAATTCGACATAGTGAATTCTCTTCTCCTCTGCCCGTGATTTTTTTCCCGAAAGGGTTTCCATATAAAAATCTGTGTGTCTTTTTTATTTTATTTTATTTTATTTTATTTTCACAGTAAGTCAATTTAATCCATTTTCTTTTAATTTTGATATTTTTGGAATCCTAGAACAAAATACTACTTGATTTAAGTTGAAAATTTGAAAGTTAGTTAATTTTGTTGATACATCTTTCGCAAATTTTGACTCGAATAAATTTCAGTTCTATCTATCATTATAATCTTTTTCGAGTATTTTCATTGAAATAATGATTAATGAACTAATAATGCTCTCAAAAGAAGGTTTTGCATATTACTCTGAAAGGTTTCTAAACAATACGAGAACCTGAAACAAGACAGTTATTTAGAACTCACCGAGTTTAAAAGGGCTAGAAACGTGTGAGAAATAAGGGACTAACCGCATCTTCAAGTCCTCTTCTATCGAGCTAAACAAGAAGGCATATGTCAGGGATGTTACCTTAGTAAACAGCGAGCGATGACAACCCAAAAAGTAAAAATGGATCATTCTCATGACATTTTGCATTTTGTGCATTTAACATCCATAATACATGTAGTTAGGAGCATTTGATTCATATTTGGCATCCTAATCATCTAGCATAAGCATATCACTCTTCTACAGATGGATTCCCCAGTGGACAATGTAGCAGGATTACAGATATCATCAGCCTTATCTTCACCGGCGAGGAGTGGGCAAGGCTAAATACTGTGTCTTATCTTCACGAAGCAGCGGAGCAGATCAAATTTTGGTGAATCTTATCTCCACGCATCGGTGATGGAGCGATTCCAATCATCGACCTTATCTTCACCGGCGAGGTGGGAGCGGGCTAAATACTGTGTCTTATCTTCGTTGAGCGGAGCGAGCAAATAAAATTTTGGTGAATCTTATCTCCAAGTACCGGCGATAGAGCAGATTCCAATCATCAGCCTTATCTTCACTGAGAAGGAGTGGAGCAGGCTAAATATCAGGTCTTATCTTCGCTGAGCAGATCAAATTTTGGTGAATCTTATCTCCACGTACCGACGATGGAGCAGATTCCAATCATCAGCCTTATCTTCACTGAGCAGGAGTGGAGCAGGCTAAATACCAGGTCTTATCTTCGCTGAGCAGGAGCGGAGCAGATCAAATTTTGGTGAATCTTATCTCCACGTACCGACAATAGAGCAGATTCCAATCATCAGCCTTATCTTCACTGAGCAGGAGTGAGCAGGCTAAATTGCAGATCTTATCTTCGTTGAGCAAGAGCGGAGCAGATAAAGTTCCAACAAATCATACCTTCAAGAAATAGCTAGGAGACATTTGGAAGCAATAGGATGCAGTGGGTTGCGATAAGGTTACACCAAGAAGCCAAGATCTGATAGGACCGGGCAAAATTGGCCTTTATAATCTTTGCTTCGTTCCCATTACATGACAACGAGCAAAGAGGGGCAGCTGTTGAGCCCAATTTATGCCCAGGGCCCAATACATTTAAAACCCAAAACAATTAGCAATACAAACCATTACCCAAACCCTAAACCCATCAGACTTAAACCCAAGACAACCCTAACAGCCCAGCAAAATTAAAGAAAATGAAAACCCTAGCAGCTAACACCCTCAGCCGCCGTAACCGTGAAGGTTCCCAAGCACCGCACATCGCGCGTTCCTCTGTGTCGTGCACTCCTCTACTAGCCCACATCAGAGACGTGCTCGACTGAACCTACAAACAAGCAAAATAAGTTGTAAAATAGGCTATAAAGCCATGGAAAAACGATTGTAAGGGGGGGTTTTTTTTTGGAGATAATAGAGGGAGAGAATATACAAAGTTTAAGAGTAAATCAAGAATCGGAACTAAGTTTTGAAAGGTGATTTTTCATTTTTTTGAAATTTTCTCTTGATTTGGATTTCCTTTGTTTTGTTTCCTTTTCAATTTTTTTCAAACGGTTTTTAAAGAAAAACAAGAGAGGGAGAGAGGGGACTTACCAACGAACTCCCGGCGTCGGCTCCTCAGTCTTGGGGATCACCGATGAAGGTGGCGAGTCTAAGTGAAATGTTTTAAAAAAAAAAAAAAGGCATCATTTGTTTTATTTTTTTCCCCTCAAAAGTAGAGCCTGGGGAAGGGGAAAAGCTGGCCATGCATTAAAGGGATGGAAATGTGCATATGTCTTTTAAATGAGAAATTTTCACAACTAGTCCCTATCCTCTGCGCCTACATTCAATCAAATCCTTTTTTTTTTGTTTTCTTTAAGTGCTTTCAAATTACCCCGGAAATTTGCGCCCAGACCCCTCATTCCTTACCCACGTGTGCATTTTGGTCCCCTTGTCTCCTTTTGTTCTGTTTTCACCCCAAAATTTCATTTTTTAATTCAATTAAGCCCTATTTTGTTTATTTTAGACACTTTTATCACAAAATTATTTTTTTTGGTATTATTATTAATCTATTATTACTATTTTACTTTTTTTTACTATCATTTTTTTAAATTATTTTCTTATTATTTATTATATTTTTTACACTATTATTTATTATACTTATTATATCATTTTCATTATTTTTTTTATTTATTTTCATTTAATTTAATCAATTGGAGTTATGGTTCACATTATTATATTATTTATTTATTTATTTGTATATTTGTTATATGCTTCAGTATATATATATATATATATATATATATATATATATTAAAATAAAACTAATTATTTTATGTATAAATTGTCATTATATGTATTACATTATTTGTTATATTATTTTTATTTTTACTAATAATCATTTTTTCTGTACTATTTCTTTTTATATACATATTTTACAATAATTTTAAATATAGTTTATTATACTTATTATATTTTATTTATCATATTTTATTTTTTTTTTACCGTTTACTATTATTTTACTATTATTATTTATAATTTTTATATGTATATATTTTTCGCTAAAGTTTTCTCAATATAATTATTAATAGACCTACTATATTATTTTTATTATTTTTATATACCATAGTTTTTTTATCGAATATTTTTATACTAAATTATTATTATTTATTACTTTTCACTTTCACTAATTTAGCATTGTTAATTTAACTTTACTATTATCACTATATATATACATCATCATTCAACATATCATTTTCACTTCTATTATGCATTTTCGTATCGTTAATATCTTTATTGCTATGTTTGTTATGTTATTATATTTATTACTATTGTTATAATTATTGTTGATTTTCCTTATATTTACTATATTCTAGGTATTAATATATACAATTTGTCAAGTTTATTATTATCTTGCTATTTTCATATCGCATGTCATCATTTTTTTTGAGTTTCAACCGCCCCAAATTCATTTTATTCAAAGATTTATCCTCGATTGTTTTCAAAATAAAGGCAATATTTGATATCCGGGATCCTCGGAGGGTTGTGCCCTAACTTACTAAGTACCAATTTTCCTCGTTGAACCTAAATAATTGAGTGCCCTTCTTAAATCTAATTGTATGAGGTTCAAATAAAACCTATTCTTGAAATTGGGACGTTGCACCTAACTTCTTGGGTGTGGCATCGCGTTATATTGAGGGTAGTGATTTCCAAAATCAAGGCAACCTTCGGTATTTGGGAGTTTTGAGAGATTGAGCTCTAACTTACTGAGTTCTAATTTTTCATGAGTCCCGGAGGACCGAATATCCTTCTCTCGAACCTTCATACATGAATTTTAAAAATCGAAGACCAACTTAGTCCCGAAGGTCTCAAATGTTGGACCCTAACTTACTGGGTATGGCATTCTCTCCTTCGAAATGGGTAGGTCTTTACATTTTATTCGAATAATTTCGATTTTCTTTCAAATAAAAGGATCATACTCTAAAATCTTTTCAAATTTCAACATCAAGACATCAACTAATCAAATAGGTACAAATTTTTGGGCGTTACGGGTGCTAATCCTTCCTCGTGCGTAACCAACTCGAGCCCATTTTCTCAAACTTAGCGGACCAAAAAGAATTATTGTTTTAATAGGCCCGATATTTTATTAAAGCGATTGATTTTAAGGTGGCCTAATCTCACCTTAGAAAAGATTGGTGGCGACTCCATTTACATTTTTAAAGCCGATCCACGTTTTTCAAAACATAAAAATGGTTTCGACAAATACAATTATCCTTTATCAACATATATGGTTGCATGTATGTTTATATGTCACTTTATTAGTTAAAGAAATCCGGTTGATTGATAGTTAAGTTGAATTGTTTGGATAACTTTCTTTTAATTTTCTTTTACATAAACTTGTATATAAGTTCAAATATTTTAATTTAAGATTATTAAATTATAGTTCAATTAATATTGATATTATTATTAATATAGAAAAATATAAATTTAAATGTATATTTTTATTTAAATGTTAAAAAGGATTATAAATAATTTTATCCAAATTTTAGCTATTATGACAATTGGAACAAAACGACGTAAAACAAAATAATTGAAAATCAGTGATTGGCACATTAAACATGACGCTTTAGCTCAATCGAGATCTTCTCTTTCCTCCATCCTGACTGGGAACCCACCTTTCATCTTCGATGTTAGATAAACAACTAACGAAGGCTCAAACCCATCCTCCACTGCCGGCACCACCTTGAACTGCCTTAGAACGCCACTCACCACCCTTTTCATCTGCAAGAACGCCATCTCCTTCCCCAAACAAACCCTGGGTCCCGCCTGGAACACTGGGTAAGTATATGGATCTCTCCCCACAAAGCTCCATTTCCCCGCCTCATCTCTCTGCAACCATCTTTCTGGCTTGAACTCTGCCCAATCCGATCCCCATATCTTCTCCATCCTCCCCATCGCGTAAGGATGATACGTCACCACCGTTCCTTTCTTCACAACTGTCCCGTCCGGTAAAATATCGTCGTCCACCGCCTTTTTGCTGTCCAATGGGACTGGAGGGTACAGTCTCATGCACTCGCAAAGAGCAGCGTGTGTGTAAACCATGTCTTTAACTTCCTCAAACACCGGCATACCGGATTTCTCTTTGATTTCTTTGAGAATCTCCTTTTCAACTTCAGGGTTCTTGTGTAATAACCAGAAAAACCACGTCAAAGCAGCCGATGTTGTGTCACGGCCGGCAAGTATGAAGCTGATGACAATATCCGTCGCGAAATTCTCGTCCGTATGGCCTGAGGTCAAGAACCTCGACAACAGATCAATAGATTCCAAAGACGAATTATCAACCAGCTCCTGTTTCTTTTCCCTTACAATCTTCCTCGCGAAATCACGGACTTGAGTGACCGCAGTATGGAATCTTTTCTCCGATCCCACGTTGAAAAATCGCTTGATTTTCCAAGCTATGCTAAGAAAAGCACGAAACCTTCTGCTACTTATATCAGTAGCATCTTCAAACGCTTCAGCAAACTGCGCCGACGGTAAAGAAGGCAAAAGACAGGCAGGGTCAAACCCAAAAGCGATCTTACAAACGTTGTCAAAAGCGAATCTCTGAAGAATATCTTGCAAGTCAAGCACGGACTTATCGACAACAGCATCAAATAACATCGGAATCAAACGGTCGTGAAGCTCGGTATCAACCACGGTTTGCACGAATTTACGAAGCGACTTGGTGTTGAACTCGTGGCTAGAAACTTGTCTCTGGAACTTCCAAGACTCGCCATCGACGTTGAAGATGCCGTGGCCGAGAAAATCGAAGAGAACGTCCCTGGAGAAAGGGCCCTTATGGTAGTTTAAGAAATGGGTCTTGAGCATGTGCTGGACATTGGCGGGGTTGGCAGTGAAAATCTGGCGGCTACCAAATAAGTTGTGGAGGGTGAAAGTTGCAGAGGGAGAACTCTGGAGGATTTCGGTAGTCCATTGCACACGGTTTTCTCGATTGGATTTGATAGCAAAATAGGAACCGATTATTGGGTAAGATTTGGGGATATTTGGAGGAGATGAGGCTGATTTCTGGGATTTCGACGTTCTTCTGATGATGGTTAAGATTAAAAACGGAAGAGCGAAAAGCAACAAGGAAGTAAACAGCTGAGTAAACATCATGGTGCTAATGACTTTGAGATTTCGCTTCATCATAGAATCTCCAAATATATAGACGAAAAAACGTGTTGTACGGATTATCTGGAACCCAATTTTCTTAAATATGATAATTAAAAATATTATGTCATTTCCAAAAAAAAAAAAATCCAAAAACGGTAAACTATAGAAAGATTTAGAAAGAAAATAAGATTTAGCAACTTTACTAATTTTTTCTTAATTTAATCTTTAAATTTAGATTTCATAACATTTTAAAATTAAAAATTTTAAAATAATTATATAAAATTCAATAAATAAAAATTATAACCTCAACAAAATCCATGGACCAAATTGAAAAAAAACCATCACTAATATGGATCAAAATAATTTGAAGGACCAAGTGAGAAATATTAACTAATATTTATTATTTTATAAAGAATTTTTAATAATTTCTAACTTAATTAATAACTTATATTTAACCCCAAACAATATAATATGTCAGGTTTGATTAGTTGGTGCATGTAAATATTAATTAAAAATAATAATTATAGTTAATTATATATTTTCATCCACCATATTAAATAATTGCTTTCATATTTAATAATTTAAAACGTGTAAGACCTCAGCATTTCTTCACGGATGAGGGAAGATGAGGAATAAAAAGAAAAAGACAAGAAATACAACAAATTAGATTTCAAAACATGGGTGTAAATGTAAATTACAAAAAAGTTTTAAATTTGTTTTGAAAATCATCGAGTTTAATAATACTTGACTTAAATTACTTGTAAATCTTATCAAATTTTTTATATTTTATATTATTAAATTATATTATTATTATTTTTATATATATTATTAACACTGAATTTATATATTATTAAACTTAGCTGTATTTGTGTAATGATTAGATAGTCTTCAAATTTTGATTTTGAGAAAAGTAAGAAGGGAATTTTATTTTATTAACAACCTGTTGACCCCTAAAAGAAGTGTGAACATGTATTATTTTAATAACAAGGTGGCGAATGATATTATAAACGTAAGCAAAGACGTACCATCACTTTTAATGCCATTGGCAGATGCATAAACCGCTAAGGCAAAAACCCAGTATTTTTCTTGGTTTATCTTCTAGACTTTGATTTTTTTTAGTGACGTGATCGAATAAAGGAGTGAGACGTACAAAATAAAACTTAAGAGAGCGATACGTTAATTACTCTATTTTTTTTTTGAAAGAAAAGTAAATATTTAGGGAATGATTAGAAGTTATAAAAGAAATAGTTAGAGATTTGAGTTTTAGTTTGATTGGTATAAGTATTGTTTTTAATGTAAGAGACTGTGAGTTTACGGGCGAATCTAAGGGAGTTAGCAAGGGCCCGATCCCCTAAAATAGATTTTTTTTTTATTTTGGCTCTTTAAATTTTTTAAAATATTAAATTAATTAAGGTAAAATTACACTTTAGCTCCTCTAAAAATAATAAAATTTTGATTTAACCTTTTAAAAATTATAATTTAATTTCGCCCCTGTATGGGTTCAAATGCCCTAAAATCAGGGAGACTGGCGGGGACCCTGACTCTCTTTAAAATAAAAAATTTTCTATTTAAACCTTTTAAAATTTTAAAAATTTTAAATTAGTAAAGGTAAAATTACATTTTGACCTCCCTTAAAAATGATAAAATTTTAATTTAATTTTTTAAAAATTACAATTTAATTTTTACCCTCTTGACTTCGCCTCCGGCTGAAATATATTTTAAACTATTTTGACAAAACTTTTGACTTTGAATATCGTGTTTTTAGTTGGGTGCATGAATTTCTTTATCTCTGTTCTTTTCCTTTTCTAGAAGTGGGACATGCTTTTTGTTTCATTTAGGATAGTGATTTTGGATAAGGTTGGGAATTCATATTTCGAATTCCAATATTCGTGGATGTATGATTTAAAGTTTACGAATTTAGATGTTAAATTTATTAGTTATTGTGGATTTTCGAGTAGATTAATTAATTTAGATATCTAAATCTGATTATAAAATATTTAATTTTTTCTAATAAAATTTAAATTTGTTGATAAAATTGTTTGATAGGTCTAATCTTGATTTTACTCGAAAAATAGGTATAAAATTTTATTCAAGTCTAGCCCGCTTATATTAATTTTTATATAATTTTAAATATATATAATACATTACAAACACAAAACATTAAAATAAAATTTTCTCAACAAATTGAAAATAAATTAAAAAAAATCTTTATACTTGAATAGCACTATGATAGATATAACTTAACATGCAAATCTTTGTAAAATAGTAGTAAAATTAATAATAAATAAGAGTTATACAATATCTAAACAATAACAATAAAATAATAATAACATAATATTGAAATGACAATAAAACAGTAAAAAAAAAACAAGAAAATAATGGAAAAATAATGGAAAAAACATGTAATTAGTTTTATGATAGATTATAATATATATATAATTATAACATTATATAATTAGGCTAGATTATTAATGATATGTAGCCCTATATATATCTATGACATTATAGATTTAAATAAATTTTGTTTGATTTTAACTTATTTTTAAAATTTTAGTTTTAATAGATTCAATTTTTGCATATTTGGATACCCGAATGGATAATGATATTTAATTCTGATTTGGATTCCGATAATAATACTTGAATAACTTGCAAATAATAAACGAATTCATATTTTTAGACATATTTATGAATTCAGATTTGGATCATCCAAAAATTACAAATATTTAATCCACTGACATTCTAATCTTCGTGTTTTCTATCTCATCCCTATATTTCCTTTACTTTTTAAAGTATCAATCAACCAACTATTCATATTCCCAATCTGATCCCTCAAAACATAATTGACCTTAAACCAAACCCCTCTCACTCAATCCCACCCAAACTCATTGCACACAACACAAACAAGACTATACCTAATCTAGAAGGAATAGCTATTACAACATGCATTTCCACAAGACAAAAATTATACTTGGCAAACTCAGATTATTCCATATGATCTGCTAGCTAGACCTTGTCATCCACTATATATGAGATGAAGAGGCTTTATTTGAAGTTCTTTCCTTTTTATCATTCCTCAACAACCAATATCCCTTTTATGCATTATGAGGCCAAATCACACAGTCTTCTCTTTCAACATCATATAGTAGAATTCTTTGAATTACATTCAGGAACTCATAATCCAATTACTACTCTACAATAGACAAATCCCAAATTTCTTCTTCTGTTTTTTTGATTTTAGGCATTTTTGTTGGTAATATCTGAGAATTATCAATTATTCTTGGATTCTTAATTTCTAGTATCCATCTATCCCACCAAATACTAATCTTCTACCATTTATCATTTGGCACAAATTGTCATCATTTTGTTAATGGTTCAATTAATTATTGATCTAATTAATCGTTTGAACACCTTAACTCTAATTCTATCTCCATTTTCTTGATGGGGGGAGTGCACTATCATTTTAGAGGATGTTGCACTGCAACTTGGGCTCCCAATCGATGGGAGTGTAGTAACGGGAATAAGTACGATCTCTGAGCCGACTGCCCTTTGTCATAACCTACTAGGAGTCTCGCCCGGTGATGTTGAGCCAAAATTTATAAGTTTGAGGTTTTCATAGATGAAGGCCAATTTTAAGCATTTATCAATTAATTCCACTGAGTGGGAGGTGATGTGTACCACTCGAACATACATTATGCACATTATAGGGGGTGTATTCATGCCAAATGTAAACAACAATAAGATCCATTTGATGTACTTACCCCTATTAACTTATTTGCGTAATGTTTATTCTTATAGTTGGGGTTCCGTAGTACTAACTATGTTGTATAGCGAGTTTTGTCGGATGACAAAGCCTTCTGCCGTGGACATAGGTGGATGCCTCATATTGCTGCAGTCTTGGGCTCTTTACCGAATGCCATTCTTGACTCGTACCCACCAATTGTAGCCTTTCATCGACCTCCAACACTCCCCAATATATAATGTTGGTTTAAACACGGCGACTTTGTAGTCCACTGACACATTCATGCTATACCGCTTAATGGCAAATATGCACTCTTCCTTGCTTTTGAATTTTTGGCCCACGAACAACTCATTAGGATCAGAATCTACGGTCATAAGGTGAGCAGGTAATATATCAGGATATTTCGGGAACTTGGTTGTATACGTCGCATCAGGGTCTATAAGCGACATGCATGCCCCAAGATTATTCTGTATTACAATACGTCGAATCTAGCTCCCGAATGAAGACGCGTTAACATTTCTATTATCATTCACACCTTTATTGTCAATATCATCCGAAACCTCGTCCATATTGGGATTACTATCACTATCGACCTCATGATCAAAAGGATCACTACTACCGCATCCATCATCACCAATCGCATCAGTCTCGGGTGCAACATTAAGATTAATATCGATTCCACATACAGTCGATTAACTATAAACATACGATATTGGAACCATCAAACACGGCTCTTGAGCTCCATGTTCTTCACCTAATGGAGTGAGATCTTCAGTTCTCTCCACATTAACTAACTCAGCAAGTAACTGAACTGGTGCATTTTGGTCGCCCTGATTCCCACAATAAAGAGCGACCACTGTCTCCATCGTCTAGAAGTTTCATCTCGATGAATTTAATGGGATCTATCGAAACTGGAAACTTATAGAAAAGTTTCGAGATCCTTTTACCACAATGTCTAACAATTTTTGCACTATTCATTCCTTTCGTATCATCAAACGAGATATTTCTATTAAATCTCATTGCTATTTGTTGGTGACATTCAAATGTACATCCAATTGTTGTGGTCAGATTTACTCTATCGAAATAAACGCATGCGAAAAACTAATTATCCATCTTCAATACTAAATCTGTTAAAAAAATAAAAATTCTCAATATAATTTCGAACAGTAAAAAAGTTACTTTAATAAAAAAATAAACTGTAAAAAAAAGACCAATATTATATCAATATGAAAAACTTTTTATTCATAAGATTAACATTATATCAGCATTAAGTTCTCATTTCGTATATGTACAACCATATTTACTCATTTTTTTTCACATTCTCTAGTCTCTAACTTTTACTTTATCTTTGCATTTAACTACTTAAACTCATTTCTAGGTTTTCTTCCTTCTCCAATTCTATATCTTCCTCTAGGAAATTCTTTATATTAAATTTTTAGTTCTCTTCAAATTCATCTTTTACAATCCAAGTTGGAAATTCCTCAAGATCTTCTTCCTCTTTTATCTTTAAAACAAGTATTGAATTTATAAATTCTCTTGGTAATTTCCTAACAACTAATTTATCCATCTATAGCATGTCAAAGACATTTTGCTTCCCAATCAACTTTCGTGAACTTATACTTTGTCTCACTATTTTTCTTACTCCATAAGAGATTATAAACTTCACGTAGTATATAACTATATTCCAATAAGTTCGTGGTACCAATGTCTTCCAAAGTTGTTGATGCTAACATTCTATTAATGTCTCTCTAAGGGTCAAATATTACACTTTATTCTTTCTAATTAGTTTATGATCTTTCCATAACACTTCTTATATCTTTTGACTTACAGTAATAAGGTGTTGAAGATGTCTTCTTCAGATTTCATTCTATAATCTTGCATTTCTCTCATCATTCTATCAACTTTTTTCCTTTGTGCTGAGGTTGTTATTTCATCAAATAATATCAGATTTATTGTCATTTCTTCCAATATCTATAACAGAAAATAAGTTTTTTTTTTCCGAATTTTAGTATTTATCTATTTTCATTTATTGTCATCACTAACTAACAATTAATTTATAATAATTACTAACAAAGTAACTTTAAAATAAATTAAAAACAACATAAATAATTACATTTATAACAAATCACAACAAACATCAAACTAAACAAATTAGTAACAAAATACCTTCACAATAAAAATTACATTTCTAATCCCTTTATTAAAAAAAAAAACATATCTTCACCTTTCTCTTCTCTACTATCCTTTCTTTTTTTATCCTCTCCCTCTCTTCTTCCCTTTTGCTATCTTTATTTTTTTTTAAACTACTTCTCTTCTTCTCTACAAAGAACCATGGTTATAAGGCCCCCAAATTTACTTCACCGATGTTGCCTATAAGATAGGGGTCACTGGTGCCGCCTATTGATATGGCACCATCCCCAAATGCTATACTCGTATATATCAACGGATATATACTAAACCTGAACTTTAGGTGCCGCCTATCAACATGACATCACCTATTAAAATATATATATATTTTCAAATGACAAAAACTGAAAATGACAGCTTTAGGGTGGTGGTGGCACCTATCCACCACTCTCCACCACCCCATCTCTATCATTTTCGTATATAATCAAGCATCCAACCTATTTTCAAATTTAATATGTTTTTTTTGTAATATTGGTGTAAAAAAGCCAAGAAAAGTAGAAATAAATAAGAATAAAAGAATCTCCTCAGTTTACAACTTGATAAAACAGTGTTTCAGGAAAAAAAAAAGGCCACAAATGTAACCGTCTTCCCAAGTGGCAACCAGTAAAAAGGAAAAAACCCACCAAGAGAGAAGAAAGAAAACAATCGTAAGTATTTGTCAAAAAAAAAAAAACAATGGTAAGTAATTACTCCCATGACCGATCACCTGAGGTGGTACCTTTCTATGACAACTCCCATTTTCTTTATAAGCTGAGAGATAACCAGTTCTGTGTTCTGCAATGTTTGTTTCATATCTCATGCTGACATGCCTCGCTTCTGCTTCTGGTCAGTTGCCCTCAATTTGGGACACATCTGAAAGACAGTAAAATGGTCAGCGTAAGGATTCAGACACTATTTCCTTAAGAACATGGATGAGTTAATAAAATGCTTACCTTCTGTAATGATGATACGCAGTCTGTCCACATTGAGCTCATAAAACAGAAAGGTTCATTGTCTTTAACCCAAATTTCTTTACTTCTCGTAACAGATGAAGTATCTCTTGAATTAATAGCAGCCCCTTTTTTCCATTTTTGAGAGCATTTAGAGAACGTTGAAGAAAACTACAGTCAGTTTCAAGTGCTTCCAACCTCTCATTAAGTTCTGCAATTTCATTTTCAAGAGCATCTAAGCTAATTTCTCCACAATCTTCTGAACCTTCCTGCCCATTGGAAACCGTATCACCATTTTCTTCTTCATCTTTGCTTATTGAAGTTTCTTGGAAAACACCGGTTCCATTAGCTATTGATGAAGCTTCCTGTACTGGTGTATGATCCTTTTCTTCTCGGCCTCCATCAGAGTTTTGTGGCGATGATGTCCCATACTGAGCAAGCATGTTAAGTTTCTTCTCCAACTTTTGTAGCCACTGAGAGATGTACGACTTCTCATCTTCGATTTCCGACCATGCGGTTATGACTACGGGATGATCGTCAACGACGGTACTAGCCTCGGGCAACATTGTTTCCAAGGGATATTTCATATCATCTTGCTTGGAACATGTGCTTGTGTTGTTCTCCATAGAAACATGTTCCTTGTCTAAGTTGATGTTCGCCTCGGGTTCGGTCTCTTCCGATGTTTCATCAGGGAAGTTATATTTGTAATATTCAAGCTCTGCTTCCAAATCTTGTATTTCTTTCTCTTTTTCAGTCAGAAGATCGTTAGCTTTCTCCAAGGCGTCAACATCGAATTCGGCTTGCTCTTCCATCATCCTTAGGTACTGCAGGGCTTCCATACGGAGTGCTGCTTTTTCTTCTTGCAACCTTGTGATCATAGCCATTGCCTGATTTGCAGCAATTGCAGAAGCATTCCTTTCTTCATCTAGTTCTTTGGATAATGCATTTATGTAGTTCCTGTAATTGTCAACTTCTTGTTTCAGCGTATCAAGTGGATTTTCGCCGTCGATGACGCTGCTTTCTTCGAAATATTTGAGGCCAGGCGAGTCATTTATTGCTTCAAAGAACAGGTTCTGAAGATTCCGAACCTCTTCGGAGTTGGATTCGGATCTTAGCAATTCAACTGCACGATCTTGTAACTCAGGACTTAAGTTGTTCAATGATAAATGAATCCCTTCTCTAGAAGTGCTCTGCCCCGGCAATGACTTAACTTCTCCATTAACTCCATTCGTAGGTTCAGTAACAAACTCGGATGCACTTTTTTCTTCACCACAGACTGGTAGCTCCTGCACCGCACTCCGATCCCCATCGGTTGAATTTACGATGGCGGTATCATCCTCAAGTCGGTCAGTTCCGAAAACAGCTTGAGTTGACGAGCTTATCAACTTAGAGATTTCATCACTCTCAGTTTTACTTGGTTCAAAAACAGTCTCCACTGGCAATGACTTATGATCTTCATTAACTCCATTATTGTTTGTTAGCATATGTTTTGTTACAAACTCAGGTTCACTCGGATCTCCATCGGTCGAATTTAGCATGGCAGTATCATCCGCAACTTGATTGGTTTCGAAACAAGCTCCGGTTGTCGTACTTATCAACTTCAAGATCTCATCATTCTTATTGACAGAAACATTTTCATTATCTGGTTCAAGAGGAACATCCTTAGCATTAATTGAATTGGAAGCATCAACCTGAGAAATAAAATCAGCTGCTAATAATGAGGCACTGAAACTTGGAACTTCCATAAGACAGGATGTAGGAGGATAATTATCTAGAGAAATAAGCTCAGGTAGTTCATTAAAATTAGCCTTCACTTTATGCTCACTGAGCACATTCTCGATCTCTGGAACCAAGCATCTAAGATCAAGAGATTCATTAGGATCATCAGCCTGTTCTTTTTTGTTCTCGTTTATATTACGATTTATGCTATCGCCAGTATCGTTATCAGTAGCCGGGAACGCGGATTTGGATTCAGAACTGATCTTCACCTCAGTGTCTCCTACGTGAGACAAGTGCTCAAATCCAGTTTTCCTAGGAACCGTGTCGTTCATCTTCTTCAAGTCATTTATAGGACTTAAGCTACGAGGCAAAGGAATGCTGGGCTTCGAAACCGACGTGGATGATTTCAGGAGAAGTGATCTATTGGAACTTGGTCTTGGAATCCATGGTTTATTACAGCATAGGCACAACCGTGTGAATTTGTAGGCAGATGTAAGATCCTCATCTACTTGAGAACAACAATTTCCATCATAACCCAAATTTCCTGAAACGAGTCTCTTCATATCGGAGTTTGATTCATTTCCCTCGACATGCGACGCGAGACATTCATCGCACATGCCACTGCTATCGACGAGCTTGTCATGGATGTTGCAGGAAAGCAAGAATGAAATCTCTGATCTATGACTTCGGCAAAACAGAGTCCGATAGAATCCATCTTTTGCATTGCCGAAAACATGATCAAGCCGAGAGCATAGAATGCAAGGGATTTGCAATTCACAGTACTGTGCAAAACTTGTGACCATGTAAGAGAAGGCAGCATCAATGAACAATAAAAAGATTAGAATCCATTCACAAGCAGCAAACTTGAGCACTCTTATAAACCCTTTCAAATTCCTTTGTACTCTGGGAAATGGATTTACAATTGCAGTCATTTTTTCCAGAAATTTGCTCTAGGACTGGATTTCCACAAGGTTCACAAAAAAAAAAAACCTTGCAATGCAAACCTGAGATTTTTAAAAAATGGGAAAAAAATTTCATGATAACAAATAATTAAAAATTGAAATCAAATTCCTTAAGGTCCAACCTATTAATTAATTAATGTAATAAAAAACAACCCCACATGAAATCAAAGAAAACCCAATTATGAGGATCTATTGACATAGACAATTATAAGAACAATCCTCCATATTCAATTAAGATCCAAAGATGAAGAATAATACCTTATCAGGATTGATATGAACGATGATGATGAGTTAGGACGAGTGTCAGAGATATATATACCTGTATATACATATATCTGACACAGGTAATGTTGAAATGTTATTAGATTTAGAAAAACATTACCATATCACTCTGTCCTAATAAAATCCATACGAAAAACCCAACTAATATGATGATGATTTAACAGGGAAGAAGAAGAAGAAGAAGAAGAAGAAAAGGAAATGGAAAGTGCTTTTGTCCGGGAAAAATGATTGACCGTTGAAACCAACTGTTATTGTTTGTTTAGTTGCCAAATAAAGGATTATTTCATGTTGGAAATTTTTTAATTTGAACCAGTTTGGATTTGTATTTTTTTTAAGCTCGAGTTCGAATATTTTTAAATTCGGATTTTCTCTTGCGCAGACCTTTTGAAATCAATTTTTATGGGGCTTGAATTTTTTTTTTTTGTCTGGATTGGTTCAGGTCAAAGTGATTTAAACGGATTTAAATAATTTTAATGTTTTATAAATACTACCTTTCTGAATGTAGGTGAACAACACATTTATTTTTATATAAAAATCTATATAATATATAACATATAATATAAATAATATTTTATAAATAAAATTTTTGAATCATAATTTAATATAAATAATATTTTATAAATAATATTCAGAAGATGGACATACTACATGACCATATTTTCTGTTCTTTAATTTTCATTTTTTTGATGTATGCGAAATTGATATAAATAAAGTAGTTATATTCTAGATTCACATAATAATAATTTTCAGTGAACGTAACACTTCCAGCGCTGCAAGTACATCAGCCACCATATTACCTCCACGGTACTCATGCACCACCGTGACCTCCCAGTTTCGCTTAATCAGTTCCATCGTTGACCACCCGATCGAACAAGTAGGCTCCAGCGTCGTCTAGAACCATCCGTCTTATCCCTATCTCCCATGCACCTTGGAGTCCCTCGTATGCACCCCCAAAACTCTGCCTCCATCACCGTGCAAGTTCCAGCATTTTTTGCAAACCCCCATACCCATTGACCATTCTGATCACGTATACCCCCTCCACTGGCAGCCACCCTGTTAGACTTTATATGACTTCATTAAACATAAATCTGGACTAGGGTTACGTCCACATCTGCGATAGAGATCATACAGCATAAATTGAGTCCGTATAGAACTATATTTTTATTACTACTATTATTATCGATGTTTATTATAGTTTTAATATAACTATCGTAACTCATTTTTTCAATATTTTTAATTTAAAAAATTATTATATGCAATTTCTTACTTAATAAATCTGATTCTAAATTATATTATAATTTTCACAATATTTTTTAAATGTAACCACCTAATCTATTTCTTTTCTAATCTATTTCTTTTTTCAACTTTTTAATATAATTATAGTAACCTATTCCTAAATTATATTATAATTATCACACTTTTAAATATAACTATTGTAATTTATTTCTTTTCAACTTTTAATTTATTATAATTATTTTTAAGATTTAATATGATAAAAATAAAGAGTATTATTATCCATTTAAAATTTTTCTAAACTCATTTATATATATATATATATATATATATATATACACAATACAAATTTATCATTATAATTTGCATTATTATATAATATTACATTATATTGTGCATATTATAATGTATAATCTATCATATAAGATAATATAATGGTATAAAAAGCCATTGAAAGTATCCTAAAAAATTGATTAAGCCCTTTGATTTGATAGACTTAATAAATGACTGTTAAACTCTAACAGTTGACCTGCCGTTATTTGATATGTATGTCAAATTAGTTCTTATGAATCCGTTGAATAAAGAAATTAAATATATTTTCTCATAGATTCTTTTATGGTAAAATTGACAAGACTTTAACGGAATTAGAATTGGGTTGAGAAAAATATTTGATTGAAAAATTAATTTAGTTAATTTGATTAATTAATTAATTTTAATATTTATTTTGCGAAATAGGATTTCTGGTAGATCTATTTACACTCAAGTTTTTATATATTGTTATTCTACTAGAATTTCTGGGAATTACAATTTCTGTCAATTTTTATAAGAGAGAATTATTTTCCTACTGAAAGTAATAAAATTGTTTCGTTTTGTGTTTGATTTGTGTTGTTTGAGCCCACACTTTGTAGACCCTCACTCGGTGAATAGTTTGTTCAACAATTGATCCAACAATCTATTGACTAAAGCTCAATCTATCCTTAAATAAGAAGCAATTGTAGCCCCAATAGATAACCCCCCAATGTGTTACAACCACTTGCCCAAATGACCTCACTTACAATAAGTTTTAACTCTCCAAGAATGCTTATAACAAAACACAAACAACAAAGTAAATGCTAACGACAATTACACAAGAAAACAATACAAAAGCACTCCCTCAAAGAGTCATCGAACCATGTGAATAAGTTGCCTATTTATAGGCACAATATAACAACTTCCTCAAATAGCTTCATGAAATAGAATTATCATTTTTGTTGCATGATTATCCAAGAAAAAAAAAACCTCCAATATTTATCTTAAATTAAAGCCTTTTAAGTTGAGCAAAATCAACAGCTTTATCACCAAGTAAATGGCTTAAAGGATAAGGACAAACCTTATGGGATAAGACAAGTCAATCACCAATTTATTCTCTAACCAATATCGATCACCATCCTTTAAGAAATGATAAAACATACTATGAGGACCATTTGCTTATAGAGAAATGAATGATGGAGGTCAAAGTCAAAAACGTCAACAACCAACTCTATTCGAGCTATCTTGAAGATATTTTCAGACTGTAGGTCAAAGGTATGCCTGGACATATGTTCCAACATAGGAATAAACAAGCAATTCTAAGAGTTGTTTGAACATGAATTGAAACATTAGCAACAAAACAACTAAAATCCCAATACATATATTTTATATTTACCATTTACATAGGTATTGCAATAAAATACATAAATTATTATCATGATTTACTATTAAAATAAATTGCTCTTGATTAATTCTAGTCAACTATAAAAATTCATAATTTTAAATTTTTATTTATTATTTTTCATGCCTTTTATTATAAACAGTTATAATTATGCATACAAATTTTTCAAGTTTAATTTTTGTTTTCTTAGTCCTATTGATTTACTCATGATTTGTATTGTTCTTCTTCTATGAAGTTTCATTTTGAATTATGTAAAATTTTATTTATAACATGACAAATTTTAGAATTTTTTATAAATCTTTATCAACTTTATAATTAACTTGCTTATTGTTAATTTTTTAATTGATTTAGCATCCATGTCTTTTTATATATATAATTAAGATAACTTTTATGTCTATTTTTTTAATTATCCATCGAACAATGTCATTTTCAAGATTCAAACATAAATTATTTTTCGTATTCATGTTATTTACATTATATATAAAATTATACATTTTTACTTTATAAGGAAATAATTTCATGAATTATGAAGAATAATAACATATTTAATAAAAATATAATATGTGAAGTTTTTATTGAATTAAGTATTATGTGCATACCACAGGTTTAAAACTATTATTATATTTATTTTTAGGAAAAATAAATTTCAAACTATTAGTATATTTACTTTAGAAAAAATTGGATTGTTTATTTATTTGTTATAAATATGTTATACTATGTGGAAGTATGCATCGCATTTCGACCAATACAATGAGTTACGTCGCAACAAGGGAAGACTCTTCATCCCGACTAGCAGTCGACGTCACGACTAGAAGAAATGCCTCTGTCCTAACAACGTGATCGCTCTTTGTCCCAACAACACAAACACCATGTCAAAATGTGGCAATGTGTTTCTCAAGTTTATCAGTTTTCTTTTCTCAATTAAACTCTATTTTAATTTCTCTTGCCATAAAAGCAACAAATTTTAGTCTATAAATAGGCCTTAGTTACCCTAGGTTTATACAACAGAAAATATACTAATTGAAAGATTTTTGTGTTTTTGAGTTTGAAGGGTTTTACTTTCGGGGTTTCAGGTTTTCCTTGTTTTGATTCTCTCCATATTTGTACTTCTTTTATATTAGTGAAATCTCATTTTGCTCGTGGTTTTTATCTTTTTTTTAAGGAGTTTTTCCACATAAATTTGTGTGTTCGATCTTTTCAATTTCTTCTTTACTATTCTTATTCTTTGCATACACAAGAGTATCCCCAATAAATTGGTATCAGAGTTTAGTTCGGTTTATAAATTCTGCCCATCCAGAAATGGCAGTGACAAGGTTTGATATTGAGAAGTTTGATGGAATCACAAATTTTAGTCTGTGGCAAGTTCAGATAACGACAATACTGGTTTAGAATGGTCTGAAAAAGGTTATTACAAGGAAGAAGCCCGCGGATATGGATCAATAAGAATGAGAAGAGCTTGATGAAAAATCTCTATTTGTAATTCAACTATTCCTCACGAATAAAATGTTACAGGATATTCTAATAGAGAAAACAACGTCTACACTATGAAGGAAACTAGAAGCCTTATATATGACAAAACCTCTAGCCAATAGGTTAGTTTTAAAACAATGTTTATACACGTTTAAGATCGTCGAAGGTGAGTTCATTAGGGCTCATATCAGTGAGTTAGTTACCCTTCTAAATAACCTAAAGAATCTTGTAGCATATATCAGTGATGAAGATCAGGCTATGTTGTTCTTATGTTCTTTGCTCTCTTTTCACAAAACTTTAAAGGAAACCATGATTTACGGAAGAGATGATATCTCGTTCGAGGACGTGAAGGGAAATCTACTAAGCAAAGATAAACTCAATAAAGAGTTAGGCCCAAATAAGAAGTCAGACGGGCAAGTCTCAGTCTTTGTTACAATGGGCAAACAACAATCCAGAAAGTCAAATCGAAGCAAGTCTAAGGCAAGATCAAAATTCAGAAACTAAGACAAACAATTTGGCTATTGCAAGAAGATGGGTCACATTAAGGCAAAATGTTACGAACTTCAGAATAAGAATAAAAGATATGTAGAAAATGATGAATAGAAAGCAAAAGTTGCTAATGATAGTGTAACAGAATAAAAAATGATAATTTCTTGTTAGTGTCGACGAGCAAGAGTTCCAAGCTTACTTCTGAATGAATCCTAGATTCAGGGTGCTCTTATCACATGTATCTTAATAGGGACTGGTTCTCCACGTATAGTTCTATTGAAGGTGAGGTTGTATTAATAGGGAATAATTCTCCATGTAAGATAATCAGAACTGGAACAGTACAAATCAGGATGCACGAAGGAATTATTCGAACACTGTCAAATGTCAGGTATGTACCCGACTTAAGAAAAATCTCCTCTCATTAGGAATTTTAGACTCTAATGGTTGTAGGATTATTATCGAGTCAAATGACTTAAAAGTTTCTCATGGAGCCCTCGTTGTAATGAGAAGATAGAAAAAGGGTAGCATGTACATTCTGCAAGGGTCAATGGTAACTGGTGCAACTGCAAGCACCAAAAAAAAGCTAAACCCGTTGTCACTTTGCAACGAGGACCACCATGACGTTGTAACAACATCACGTGATTTTTTTTCATAGATTCTGAAGTAACCAAACTATGGCACATACGACTTGGTCATATGAGTGAGAAAGGTATGACAACATACATTGTGTAAAAGAGGTCTTCTGAAAGGCACTAGAGTTAGAAAGTTAGGTATCTGCAAGCACTATACTTACAGGAAATAGACACGAGTAAGTTTTGATTCAACAGTACATATAACAAAAAGGACTCTCAATTATATCCATTTCGATTTATAGAGTCTGACTCGTGACATCTCGAAAGGAGGTAATAAATATTTCCTAACTTTTATTAATGATCACTCTAGAAAAGTTTAGGCTTATTTTTTGAAACAGAAGAATGAAATTTTTGGAATCTTTAAGCAGTGAAAATATTGTTAAAAAAATAGACAGGAAAGCCTGTGAAGAGGTTGAGAACGAACAATGGTCTTGAATTTTTATTTATCGAAGTTTAATAATTACTACAAACGAGAATGAATAAAGAGATATCGCACCATTGTAGGTACTTTGCAGCAGAATGAAGTTGCTGAAAGGATGAATAGAAACTTGCTCGAAAATGCTCGATATATGCAATTTAATGTAGGCTCAGGAAAGGAATTTTGGGATGAAGCCATCAACATGGCAAGCCATTTGGTGAACCTATATTCCTATCGAGCATTAAACAAAAAATTTCAAAGGAGATATGTTCAGGTAATCCTTCCAATTATTCTAACCTTATAATTTTCAATTGTCCTACTTATGCTAGAGTTAGCTAGGGAAAGCTCAAACTAAGGGTCATAAAGTGAATTTTTCTAGGATATTCTGTCAGTACGAAAGATTTTAAATTGTGGTGTCCGGAAACCGACAAAACAATTGTTAGTAAAGATGTTACGTTCGATGAATCTATCATGATTTGTTCAGAAAATGGGTTGCCTAAATTTAAAGACACAACAAACTAGAGTGTTTCAAGCAAGGTAGAGTCTAAGGAAGAAACAATAAGTGACGTCACGACGAGAGGGAGCATAACGTCACAATAAAGGTACATCATGAAGATCCTTAAACGATTTGAGATGCAAGACTCAAAACCGATAAGTACTCCCTTAGTTGCACATTTTAAACTCTTAATTTCATATTCCCCTCAAAATGAAGAAGAAAGGTACATGTCAAAAGTACATTACTGATGTATACATGATAAGTTTTATATTTATGATTGATCGTACTTGAAAACTAACTATTATCACGATGAAGGCAAGCGCACCTATCGAACAGTAGTATAGTTTATAGCAAGACCGGAATGTCGAACCCACAGGAATTAAAAGTACTAGTATTAACTTTCTTTTTATTATCTAGCCTAAAAATAAAGGGATTTACTTTATCTAAACTAATTAACTAAACTAAGAATGCACAGGAAGAAAATTGGGGAAATACTTTTAGGAAAACTGATTGATTTGGACAATACCCAAGGAAAAATCCACCTAGACTTCACTTGTTACTTGACTCTGAACCAGACGAGTTATTCATTTAACTCGATTCGTAGAAATCCCTAAGCTATATTATTATCTCTCTCAAGACTAACAACGTCTAACCCTAGGTTGATTAATTGAAATCTCTTTCTAATTAAAACCCCTAGTGTTGCATTAACTCGATCTATGGATTCCCTTATTAGGTTTGACCCTAATTCGGTAAATTTATGTCGCCCTATGTCTAGGGGTGCAATCAACTCCGCTTAATTATACTAGATCTACTCTTAGACAGGGACTTTTGCTCCTCTGAATAAACCAATCAAAACTTGAATCAATATCCTGGAATATTAAAACAAGAATTAAGAACACATAATTAAGAACAAATCAAGTATTTATCATATAATTCAGAAAATAATAACAAGATCCGTCTTAGGTTTCATTCCCTTAGGTATTTAGGGGACTTAGCTCATAAGTGTAAAAGGAAACATCTCAGAAGAATAATAATAACAAAACATAAAGAAAACCCAAAAACCTCTGAAGGAAATTAAAAGGAGATCTTCAGTCTTAAATGAGAATCCCGCTTTTGAGATGGATCAATCGGCTTTCTTCGAGTAATTCTTTGCCTCCTACTCCGTGTGTCTTTTCTAGGTACCCCCTGGGGTGTTTATATAGGCTTCAAAACCCTCAAGAGTGGCCTTTTCCAAATAGGACTAGACTTTGGCTCGACAGGAACACGCCCGTGTGAGGTGGCTTAGGCCGTGTTTAGAGTCTGCTAAATAGACACGGTCGTGTGGTGTTGTAATACCCTGAAAATCTTTACAGTAATATATTATCCTTGATATAATAAAATAAGGAAATAAAGTGATAAAAAAGGGAAGTTTTGAGTTATGGCAACATTGGGAAGTAAATTATGATATCTTGATTCAGGAAAGGACTAAATTGTAAAAGTTAGAAAAGTTTTGTTGCCTAAGAGTAAATACTCAAGACTTAAAGGGTTAAAGTGTAAATATGAAAAGTTGAAGGACCAATAGTGTAAATATTTTAAGGGTAGAATGATCTAGAAACTAAGGAAAATGGATGAATTAGGACCAAATTGAATAAGTGAAGAACTATGAGGGACTAAATTGCAATTTTACCAAATTAAATGATGACTCAAGGATGGAATTCTAAAAGATCATGAAGGACAAAATGGTCAATTAAGTAAGAGAGAATTCTAGAATGTAATGATTATGTTAATGATATTTTAAATTAATTAATTAGATAAATATTATTTTATTAATATTTTATGAGATATTTAATATTATTTTATTATTATTTATTTAGTATATAAGGAAAGAAAGATGAAGAATTTTCATCATCTTTCCTTTCCATGCAAACTAACGTGAGAGAAAGAGAGGAAGAAAGAAAGTTTTACTTTCTTTACAATTTAGTCCTTTTACCAAAAATTCACCATTTTCACCCAAAAATCAAATGAATTTCCATAGCTACCAAGAGAGAAAATGTTAAGGAGAACATGGGGAGTTAGAATATCAAGTTGGATTCAAGAAATAGAAGCTGGAGGAGAGAAAAATCAAGTTAAAGATTGGTATCAAGAGAATAAGGTAAGTACATCAAGATTTCAATATGTTTTTAAGTTTGTTATTGTTGATAAATCATGGAAATAATGTTATAGTAGAGTTTTATTACATAAGGTCCTATGTTCTTGATATGTTAGTGAAGAGAAAATAAGAGAAAGTGATGAGAAATGGTGTAGAAAAAGAAAATAAGGGTGTTATAACATGGTAATTAATATCTTGCACTAAAACAGTTATGGACAGCAGCAGTAGTCTAACTTTGAAAAATCACCATAAATTTTATAAATTGAATTAGAAGATGAAAAAATATGGAATTAAATCTTAATGAGTCTAGTTTCTCATAGAAGAAACAGTGTAAGCAATGAATTTGTAAATTTTGATATATAATGAATTTTGTGAGACAAGGTCAGAATGAATTCGGGTTCCCCTGTTCAGACTTTGAAAAATAATAAAAAAATGAAGAAAAATAATTAGAGGCTTAAATTTATATTTATAGAATCCTGAATGAGTCTAGTTTTATTAGAAACAAACTAGAACATCATTTGAATTCTGTAAAAGGAGATAACTAATTTTTAGTGAAGAAGGGTCAGAACTGTCAGACAGCAGAACAGGGTGACTTTAATGAATAAACTGTACTAATTGGCTAAACCAAAAATTCTGAAAAGTTTATGATAAGAATACATGTGAGTCTAGTTTCAGGAAAAATTAACGGATCTTAATTTCGAGTTCTGTAGCTTAATATATAAATAATTTAGTGACTATGACGCAAATGGACAGTTTTGAATGTACATATAAGTAAATAGTGAAATTATTGATAATGTTACTTGTTGTAGGTTATATAAATTAAGGATGTGGAATGGAGAGGAGGAGGAGGAAAATATGTATGAATATTCATCTAGCGTGGCTAATTTGCATGTTTTAGGCTCAGGGACTAAATTGAATAAAAGTAAAATTTTATGGGCAATTTTGTAAAAATGTAAAAAATGACTAAATTGCATGAAATAGATTATTTTATTATTTAAATTACAAAAATTTAACGAAATTATCAATTTAGTTCAAGATCGGGAAAACATGTTTTAGGGATTAAATTGAAAAGTGTTGAAATTATGGAAAATTTTGATATTTTATAGAATTCATGGACTGTTATCAATATATATGAGAATAATAGTTGGAAATAAGGATTAAATTGCAAGAATTTTACTTTCCTGTCCCTAAGGATGAAATCGTCATTAATTAAAGTTTAGGGGCAAAATGGTAATTTTGCCTAGAGCATTAATTAAATGTATTAGAATATGAAATGAATGAAAATGATGATCAAATTTATTTATAAAGATCCGGACGACACAAATACGAGACTTGATCATGGAAAGAAAATATATCGAATAATGAAATAATAAACACGAGCAATCAATGAGGTAAGTTCGTGTAACTTGAATTATATTCGAAATGCTTGAGATTGTATGTTATTGATGTGAATATGATTTGAATGTTCATTGTATGAAAATTTATAAAACATTGATATATTTGATAAAATGGGAAGAAATCCGGTTGAATGAAAGGAAAATTCGATGGATCTCGAAAAGGAATTGACGGTAAAAGGATCTAGCAGGACGGGTGATCCTATTCGATATAGCCCTCCAGAAGAATATGTGTAAAATGGATTTAGCCGGACGGGTAATCCGAATTAGGTCTCAATTTAGCTTTGGTGGTAATTCGGATCCAAGCTCATTAGAGTAATTGTCGTTGCGGGATTTAGCTTTGGTGGTAATCCAGACAATACTCTATGAGTTTATATTGCGAGATTTAGCTTTGGTACCGGTAATCTGCTGCAAGGATGAGGTTCATGAGGTGTGCTCTCGATATGAAATGTGTAAGACCATGGTTGAAAGATACCATGGCAACTTTGAGTGTAAGACCATGGTTGAAAGATACCATGGCAACTGATATAAAATGTGTAAGACCATGGTTGAAAGATACCATGGCAACTCGATATGAAATGTGTAAGACCATGGTTGAAAGATACCATGGCAACGTGATATGAAATGAACAAGACCATGGTTGAAAGATACCATGGCAACGTGATATGAAATGAACAAGACCATGGTTGAAAGATACCATGGCAACATGACAGAAAATGAGTAAGACCATAGTTGAAAGACACTATGGCATCATGTCAAAGATAAATAAGACCGTGGATGGGAGACGCTCTAGCATCATTGAACAATTGATATTCGGGTAATATGTATCGGATGACGAATGGTTATATGAAATAATTATGAAGATAGATAAACGAAATAAGTATAAGTACATGAAATATAATTTATGTTAAGTTTGATATAAGCTATTACGGAATAAATATACATAAAATATATGGAAATGATGGAGCATGAAATATTGATATAATGAAATGAATGATATATGCTTATGAAGAAAGCGGTAAGAGCATGATATGTTTCATGACATGTACATATATGATTATCTTTGATATGTTGATACAAGGAAATTATGTAATTGAGACTATTATTAAACTCAAGTGTGATATGTCGAGAAAATAGATATATCGATGTTGAATTTATATGAGATATGTGCAAGTATACTAACAATGTTGTTGTTTGACGTTTATACAACTGTCAAACTGTTGATTGAATGGTAATATATTTATTTATATGATGCATTGAATCGGTAAGTATTTAAATTTTTTAGTGATCGTAAATGGTAGTAATGCTCAAACCACTGCTTACGGCGTGGATACGGGTTAGGGGTGTTACAGGTGTGGCTTCGGCTGTGTTACAATCTGTTAAATAGACACGGGCATGTGGTCTACCCGTGTGAGGAAGTCCAGGCCGTGTTGATTTCCCACGTTAACCCATTTTCTCCGTTTTTGGCCCGTTTCTCGCTCTTTTTACTCTTCTATGCTCACCTAAGTATAAAACATGAAATTAAAGTATTAGGAGCATTGAATTCCACAAATATAATGATAATTCATCCAAAAATATGCTTAGAATGGGATAAAAATATGTATAAATTACGACTTATCAATTACCCAAGCGCAGTCGAAAGTTTAATGTCTGCAATGGTATACACTCATCTTAATATTTTATATGTTGTTAGTGTTGTTAGTGTTATTAGTAGATATATAGTCAAATTAGGTAAGTTACACTAGCATGCAGTTAAGTGAATTTTCAAATATTTGTGGGTACTTCAAATATGTGCTTAGAGTTTGGAATAAGCCAAAAGGGTTTAGTCAGATATGTTGATTTAGATTGTGCAGAAGATTTAGATTGAATGAGGTCTCTCATAGGTTATCTATTTGCTTTCAAAAATTGTGTTATTAGTTGGAAAGCTATATATCAAGCCACAGTGGCTTTGTCAACTACTAAAGCTAAATACATGGCAATCATTGAAGTTGTAAAGGAAGTAATTTGGTTAAGAGGCCTGTTTAGCGAACTGGTTAATAAGAAAGGGGAAACTGTTGTATATGGTGATAGTCAAAGTACTACACATCTCACTAAAAATTAGATGAGTCACAAAAGGAGAAAACACGATCATTAGGGATGTTTATATTCATAAAATCGGCATAGAACACAATCCAGCTAACATGTTGACAAAAAGTCTTTCAGATTCAAATTTCGAGCACTGCTTAGACTTGGTAAGTATCTGACGAAAATCCAATTAGGCCCATAATAGGGCTTGGCAAAAGAGTTAAGTCAAAATATAAGTCAAGGTGGAGATTTGTGAAAGTATGCCTCGCATTTTAACCAAAACAGTGAGTGACGTCAAAACGAAGGAAGACTCTTCATCCCAACGAGCAATCGACGTCATGGCGAGAAGAAATGTCTTCGTCCCAACGACTCAATCATTCTTTGTCCAAACGACTTGATCAGTTTTCTTCTCTTTGTTAAACTCTGTTTTAGTTTTCCAGTTAAACTTTGATTAACCTTGAGATATTCTAATCATAAAAGCTACGAGTTTCAGCCTATAAATAGGCCTTAGTTGCCTTAGGTTTATACAATAGAAAATATACAAATTGAGAGAATTTTGTGTTTTTGAGTTAGAATAGTTTTTCTTTCGAGGTTTCAGGTTTTCCTTGTTTTGATTCTCTCTATCTTTGTACTTCTTTTATATTAGTGAAATCTCTTTTTGTCTGTGATTTTTTATCTTCTTTTGAGGAGTTTTTTCACGTAAATTTATGTGTTTGATCTTTTCAATTTCTTCTTTATTATTCTTACTCGTTGCATACATGAGTTCATCCCCAACATACTATAATTTATTCAATTGTCTATAATATTATAATATTGATAGTATATATATACCAAGAGTATATTAAATATAACACTTAACTAAATAATCCTTAATCGATACCTAGATTATGGAAATGTCTATGTGTCGATTCATTGCTTAGAATTTTTTATTTTCTTGCACAAACTTGAGCTCATGTAAAGCACATTTTATTAGTCAAAACAATTTTAAATAGTATTAAAAATGAAAAAGAAAGTATGTTATTTTTATAGGATAAATCTCAAAATTATATATAAACTATAGTTTAATGTGTAATTGTATACATGAAATTTTAATTTGATCTAATTCTTATAAATCATTAACACAATTATTCATATAACATCATTTTATGTTTATATCTGCATACATAAATAATTATATTTATCCAATATAAAAATAAATTGATGTATTTATTCTTTAAATGTGCATAATTAAATCAAAATTAAATTTTTAAGTATACATTTGAACCACAATTAGAGTTTCGCGTTTATAATTGCACCAAATTAAAGGTCATGTATACAATTACACATTAAATCAAAATTCAAGTACAATTTTGAAATTTATTCTTATTTTATATTTCTTTGGTTGGCTCACTAAATTATTTGTATATTTCTATATTTGAGTCAACCTAAAATTATAAATACATAATATCCAATCTATATAAGTCGAGCTTTAAATGACAAACTTGACCATTGAAAGGTTCAAGATGATAATTAAACAAAACTTTGGGGTCTAAAATATTAAATCAATTAATAATTATTTCATACATTTAAGCTTTACAAGTGGACTGAAGATAGGATAAATATAAAATAATAATAATAATTAAACGATAAATTTCAAATATATATTACTACACACTTGTCCAAAAAAAACTCTTAAAGGGATAATTTTCGTAAATCAACTTGTTTTCTTAATAAATCCCCAAGTGGAACCTGTGACCTAGCTGGTCATCGCGGGTCAAACCAACTGTTGGCAGGTATATACCATTTCGTCGGATGGCAAGGTTAGGACTACAGGAACATTTGAACAATTAATATGTTTTCCATCTGCCAACAGAGTTGTTGGCTCAAAAAACCCAAAGTGAAAGGCAAAACGTCTCTCTTTCATTCATTTGTCACCTTCCCCTTCCATATCACTGTTGAAATATAGTCAGAATTTTCATTTTGGTTTTATCTCTTCTTTGTGTTCGTCTTCGTGCTTCATTTATTCTCCTTTATAAAAAACCATTGGAAAAAAGTCAAAAAAGTTGTTTACGTGTAAGGGGTTTTGCATGGTTTCTCATTAAAAGTTTCAATCTCTACATTTTGGTTTTCTCAGTTTTTTGTTTAAAATGGGTGTTCTTCGAAGTTGGGCTATAGTTTTTACTCTTGGGTTCTTGTTCCAAGCTCAGTTGCTCAACTCAAAAAACCGGTTATGCAATCAAAAGGATTGGCATGCCCTCTTTGGTTTCATGAGTAATTTGAAAACATATTTTGAAGCTTGGATTTCATCAATTGATTGTTGTCACTGGGAAGGCATCATTTGTGGTCCTTTATCTTCTGCTAGAGTAATCAAGTTGGAACTTTCTAGGAAAAGGTTATCAGAAAAATTATCTGATTATTTAGCTGGTTTGGATAAGCTTAAAACTCTCAATCTTTCCCACGATTTCCTTAAAGGCTCACTGCCACTAGCTTTGTTTTATATGCCAAATTTGGAGCAACTTGACTTGAGCTATAACGATTTCTCTAGACCAATCCCAGGAAGCATTGATCTTCCTTCAATTCAAATTCTTGAAATTTCTTCAAATTCCTTGATTGGTTATCTTCCTTCACATATATGTGTTAATTCTACACGAATTCGGTTCCTTAGTTTGGTAATGAACTACTTCTCTAGTAATATTTTACTAAGGCTGGGAACTTGTTCTTCCTTAGAGCAACTTTTGCTTGGCAGAAATGATCTTAGAGGTGGGATAACTGAAGACATCTTTCAGCTTCAAAATTTGAACGTTTTGGAGCTTTAAGAGAACTCCTATTTCAGGCAAATTTAAGAAATAATCTTTTAGTTAAATTATGTTTATTTGTTTTAATCAAACTCTGATTAGTTTAGATTATTTTATTATTTGACCTATGAATTTTGCCCCATAAATAGGCTCTTTTACAATATTAGAAAATATATCCATTAGAGATTAGAACTTATAACACATTTAGAGAATTTTGTGTTTACATTTTTGAGGGTTCTTTATTTTCGGGTTTTCGGGATTTAGTTTTTATCTCCATCTTTTGTACTCTTCGTTCTTTTTCCATTATAGTAAAATTATATTTGCCCGTGATTTTTTATCCTCTTTGGAGGGTTTTTCACATTAAATTTGTGTGTTCAATTTCTCAATTTCTTTCGCTATTTTTAATTGTTCGTTGTTTAACTGGGTTGATTCCCAACAAACCACTTTGGTAGGAAGCTTAATCCTAGTATTGCTAATTTTTCTAAAATTGTTCGGTTAGATATTTCTTCAAATGGAGAGATCCCGGATGTGTTCAGTCAGCTTCAGAATTTTCAGTTACTAGCAGCTCATTCAAATATATTTAGTGGTAGAATTCCCAATTCATTGTCCAATTCTCCAACCATTAGTTTGTTAAATTTGAAGAACAATACATTGGAGGGTCTTATAGTTGTTAATTGTTCAGCTATGATTGCTTTGAATTCTCTGAATTTAGGTAGCAATAATTTTTCTGGCCCTGTGCCAGATAATCTTCCCTCATGTCGACAATTGAAAGATATCAATCTTGCTTGGAATAATTGCGATGGCCAAATCCCTGAGAGCTTCAAAGAATTTCATAGCCTCTCTTATCTTTCCCTCTCCAATTCCAGCCTCCGAAATCTATCATCTGCTCTTCAAATTCTGAACCAGCGTAGGAATTTAACTACTCTGGCCCTCACCTTAAATTTTCGTGATGAAACATTGCCTGATCTTCCTAATCTCCATTTTGAGATGTTGAAGACTCTGGTTATTGTAGATTGTAGACTTAAAGGTTCAATTCCCCTATGGTTTAAGCGTATGACTGTTTAGAAGTTGTTGGATTTATCATGGAACCATTTGGTTGGAAAAATTCCTCCATGGTTTGGGAGCTATAAGATCTCTTTTACTTGGACTTATTTAACAATTTGTTTACAGGAGAGATCCCAAAAAGCTTAACTGAATTACTGGGCCTCATTCATGGAAATATCTCGTTGGAGGAGCCTTCACCGAGTTTCCTTTCCTCTTGAAAAGGAATGCAAGTGGTAGGGGATTACGGTACAATAAAATTTGGTGTTTTCCACCGATACTAAACCTTGGTCACAACTTTCTTAGTGAACTAATTTGGCTAGAGTTTGGGAATCTGAGAATGCTTCATATGTTTGATTTGAAATTCAATAATTTCTCGGGACCTATTCTGGTAAATTTATCCGAGATGATCAACTTGGAGATTCTGGATTTATCGCATAATAACTTGTCCGGAACCATACCATCTTCACTGCAAAGTCTCAATTTTCTGTTTTTCTTTAGTTTTACCTATAATAAGCTTTATAGGAGAATTCCTTATGGTGGTTAATTCTAAATATTTCCGAGTTCAAGATTTGAAGGAAACTGTGGTGATCCGAGGTCTCGTTGTCACTAAGACCGTCATGAATCTCTGAAAATATCAAGAAGAAACATGAGTATCATCATTGGAATGGTTTTTTATATCGTTTGCGGGATAATTTTTCTGGTTGGCCTCATAATTCTAATTGCGTTGCGTGCAAAAAATTCGCGATGAGGTGGACCCCAAGAAAAAGGAGCCTAAGGCTGACACAAATGATAAACACCATGTGGTTTGTTGAATAAACTCAACAATGTAGACTACTAAAGTTGGAATTTAAGACTGATGTAATGAATTTTAATTTTGTGTAATCTTTTACATAAAATCTTTTATTTTGGGTCTGGTTTAATTACATTCATGAAATTTTTATTTTTTCATTTTTATTCAATTGTACATATCTTAAAAAATTAACAAACTTATTTTATTTACATGTTTGATAAAAATAATTGTTCATGTGTACAAAATTTTTTTTCTTTTGTTACTCTCCTAAAAAAAGATTCAAGAGTTTTGTGATTTGGTGGTTCGATGTGTCGTGTTGGCTCTATAGTATTGGGGCTATGAATCAAATTAGACCGCTAGCTTCCATCTATTATGGTACTTGGGTGGCACACAGTTAGTTCATTTTCAAAAATTTAACCAATAATCCTTTTTTGGTGTGGAATAGAGCAGGGAGTTTGTTGTTTGTGAAAGAGAGAATGAGTTGGTTTCGTTGATTCGGACTAGAGGGATTGCTAGTCTCAAATGGAAGAATTCGGACCTTCAGACTATCAAAGGAAATTGCGATGCATCTTGGGCGAGCAACTCGAGATGGTCAGGTATAACGGTTGTTGCCAAAGATAGTGCAAGAACTATGATTGACGGGTGCAACGTAACAGTACGAACTGCCTCAGCAAGAGTAGTAGAAGCTATGGCTATTCGTTTGGATGCTACTTCGATACAAAATGGATATGAGAACGATCTATTACCGGAATGGCTTGCCAAGACCTTGCTCTGTCGTTAATGAATGGCTCTCTAAATGACTAAATTAAGGATAAAACCTAAGATAAGCTATGTGTTTTACTATTAGAAATAAATATGGGTTTAACCAATAGAATCGTATCTAAACTATCCATCTTTTTCATCTTTGTATTTTTTTATCACAAGGGATACTTAAACTACTTGTTTTTTTTTTCGAAGTTGATAGCTTTGCTCATCAAATCCTTAAGTATATTTTAAAAAAGGTTAAATATAAAATTGGTACTTGAACATGTTCACTTCTCCCAGGTTGGTACTTATGGTTTTTTTTGTCTCAAATTGGTACCTGAACTTTTTTTCCATCCACTATATAGGTATCCGAGTCTAACGTCTTTACCTTTTTACTAATGTGGTAATGTTAGCCACTCGTGCACCGCCATGTGGCATGTCCCCTTTTTCTTTTTCTTTTTCTTTTTTTTCTTTTTTTCCTATTTTTCTTTTCTTCTGTTGCTTTTTCTTACCCTAGTTACCCTGCTTCTACACCGTTCGCCACCATCCGGCCTACTCTGGTGAGCTCTCCGACCAATAATGACCACCGTTCGACCTTCTTTCATTTGCTTTTGTCTGCTAATACTGTTAATGAGACTAATGTTGTGCTGGAACTAAAGATTGCTCAAAGATCTTAAGATTTGAGTTTTAAGAGGGGAACTGAAAAGTGTTGGTGAAAAAGAAAAACAAGAATGAATCTGAATAAGAAAAGAAAAACAAGAAAATTTGAAGGTATAAAGTTTTGAGAAATGGGTCAAACGACACCAAAGGTCGTCTCTTTCACCCTTTTTCTCCTCCTTCTTTGCTTTTCTGTTCTCTTCTTCTTTTTTTCTTAATATACCACCAAAATGGAGATACAAATCAATATTCTATAAGGATTGAAAACAGGTAAAAATAAAAATTAAAAGGGGGAAGAAAGTGAAATTTTTCACATTGCATAATGCATACAAATAAATATTCTATAGTGAAATTTTTATTTTCCCCTTTTTTATATCCATTAAAAAACTACCATATTATTTGGTTATTAAAGAAAGTTTCCAAATTAGGAATTGGGTATTTTTCATTATTTTTGTTGGTTGTGCAACTCAGACTTTTTTCCCCCCAATCATTTCCCTTGTGTCTCACAATTGAACTGGTATAATTTTTAATCATAGTTTATTTTGTTTTCATTTTTGGTTAGTCTCTTAAGTTACCCATAGTTGCAAAATTTCTGCTGTTTTCTGAGCTTTTCTTGTATTATTATGGTTTGACATGGTAAAATATGGGAGAAGGCTTGATGCTTTCTGGTTCTAGACATTGAACTATTGAAAGGAGAGTTTAGCTTTGTCTGATTTTACGATTCCAGTTCCCCTTACGCCATATCCCATACCTCCAGCACAATACACCTCTTGTAACACACCTATACCTAACCCGACTATCAGATCAAATATAGGAATGCTACATTACATATCAAAGTATTAACCAATCAAAATTTAACAAGCAAAGTTTCATTTAGAACTTATTTGTAACTTATCGAGTCATTAATTAACCAATATCAGTGACAGAGAGGAGCCCGATAAGTTTCTTAAACATTTTAGTATTTAAAACAGTGTTTTAAAGTGAAATATGAACTTTGGTGAAAAGCAGGGTACATGGTAGTGTGGGTAGGCCGTGTCTACCACATGGTCGTGTAGTCAAGCCGTGTAAATCACTGAGACTGTGTGTAACACGCCTAATCCGTCTCCGTCGCCGGATTAAAGTTATAGAGTATTACTGTACAATCAAAAATATTTAACTTCCAAACAATCTTATAAATTAAAACATGTCATAATACATTCATTCACATGCTATCCATCCCTAAATCGAGCCCTCGAGGCCCTAAAAATAACTTAAAAACAATTTGGGAGCAATTGAAAACAAATTAGAAAGTTTAGGAAAAAGATGCAAAATTTGCAAAATAGGGTGCCTCACACGGCTAAGACACATGCTCGTGTCTCAGTCCGTGTAACCTTCGAACTAGGGACACATGGTCGTGTCCCAACTTGTGTCCTCACCTGTGTAACTCTCTAAGTAGGGTCACATAACTGTGTCACACTCCCGTGTGCCAGGCTGTGTAACTCTCTGAGTTGCCCCACACGCCTGTGTGCTAGGCCGTGTGTTAGGCCATGTAACTGACTTGCACCCTATGGAAATCATCAAATGACACACGACCATGTCGCCATGCCGTATGCCTCGCACGGCTAAAACACACACATGTGTCTCAGGCCGCGTGGATCAAAATTTACCTAAAATCAAGTCATTTCCAAAACTTTTTCATGCATAACCTTTCAACCCATTTAAACACACTTTAAAAGTACCTAAACATCACCAAAACCCACATCAAAATTTCATTCCAAGATCCTAATTCAACTAACCAATATGCCATTAAAAGGCACTCAAATGCATACAAGCAATGCCTACTTAAACATGTCAATATTACCATATTTCAAGTATCATATCTTAGTTCAACACTTACTAAAACATACCACATATTGACCATTCTCAATCCATTTAGAACATACCATAAAGGATCTTATAAACATGCATAAAAAGGTGACCAAAGTGACCCAATTTTTCAAAACATCAAATGGTACCAAACCAACATAATTTCTAAAGGTTTATACATGCCAAATCACCCTATACATGCCATTATAAACCTTGGCCAAAACGTTCAAAAACTACCAAAATGTCTGTTAGATGTGTGATAGATCTCCAATAACCTTCCAACCAAACCGAGCTTTCGATAATCTCGATAACTAGGGGGTGGAAGTTAAATTGAGCTAATCCGAAGCTTTTGCTTTTCCTCGATCTAGGTCCTTAAGTGATTTATCTTGATCATGCAATCAACATAAGCTTGACCTAACCCAGCTCCCATCCATGGAGTTTCTTCTTCTTTAAAATCGATTAGGGTAAAGAATAAAGGATAATATCATTTTCTTTTCTTTTGTTTAAGCTTAATTACCTATTTACCATATTAACCTTTTAAAACTAACAAAATTTCAATAAAATCATGCCATGCACATCCACTAATTCATTAAATAGTTTATTTACCATTCAAGTCCCTTGGTTTAAGATTTCATAACTATTGGACCATTTTAACTAATAGAACTCAACTTTTACACTTTTTACTTAATTAACTATATAAACATCAAAATTTCTTGAAAAAATTTTAACACAACCTTAATATATTCCTATAGACATTAAAATAATAATTTACTCATCAAAATTGTGGTCCCAAAATTACTGTTTCGATATCACTAAAAATGGGTTTTACACTGTATGATTCCAAAATTGACCAATTCTATGGGTTGTATACGATAATGTGACTAGCCCGTGTAACTCTCTAACCCCGTGTGGGCCAAAATTGAAGGAAATTTTGTAATTTTTAAACTTTTACACCTTAGTCCCTATATATCAATTTTCAATAGCAAACCAACCAATTGATAATTTAAACATTTAAAACCACCATAACACTATCTTTCCATCATAATACTCAAACATTTAGATTAAGTTCTTATAATTTATAAAGTTTACATTTTAGTCCTTCTGAATAAAAACACATACTAAATACCTATGTACATACCATTCTAACTCAAAATTTAGAAGTCATACTCTCTTGGCCTCGAGATGTGATAAGACGAGTAGATCTCCAACTTCTAAATTCTCTTTACTGCTTCAACTTACGCGTTAAAGAAAAAACGTTAAGCTAAAATTATTTAGTAAGTATCATAACAGTTTAATCGAAAAAAACTACATATTATAATTTGAGAGACTAAATGATGGATGGTGATATTTTCATCTTTTTCTTCCTTCTTCCAGACTCTTCCTCAAAAATATCACATGATTTTTAACTAAAAAATGGCTAAATTGATACCTAGACCTTCATCCTCTCATCTATACACTTTGGCCCAATCATTATCCATAAATATCTTGCCTCACTAATTACCATTTTGATATTTATTATCTTTACAATTATCATGAATGAATCACATTTTATTTGGTAAAATTTCTTCCTAATCATTCCTTGTTTTCCATCTACTCCTCTATTATTAACTTAACTTTTAATTTTTACACTTTTACCCCACTATTTTTTTTTATTTTCCTATAATTTAGTCATTACCTCAAATCAAAATTTCCTATCTTGAAATTATTTCTAATTTCTATCAACTCTAGTTACTTCAGATACTTTTACTCTAAAATTTCTATTTAATCTATTTCCGAAAATTCTCTAATTTTCCTAACCCAACACGCCACTAAACCACACCCTCTATACTTTGAAGATGTTACACTCCTCATGTTTGTTTCCTCTCTTTTTTTTCTCTCTCTTTCACCATTGGTGCCTTCTATTCACCTTGTCAAAGAAAGAAGGTCGGACGATAGTCGTCGTTGGTTGGAGAGCTCACCGAAAGAGGCTGAATGGTGGCCAACGGTATAGAAGCAGGGAAGATACAGTCGAAAAAAGAAAAAGAAGAAAATAAAAGGAGGGAAAATGAGAAAGAAAATAAAAAGAAAAAAGGGCCAAAGAGGACATGCCAGGTGGCGGTGCACAATTGGCCAAAGGACACACCATATGGCAGCCCGCAAATGGCCAGCGTTGCCACATTAGTAAAAAAGTAACAGCGTTAGACTTGGGTACCAATATAGTGGATGGAAAAAAAAGTTCGAGTACCAATTTGGGACAAAAAAACTATAAGTACCAATTTGAGAGAAGTAGACAAGTTCGGGTACCAATTTTATATTTAACCCTTTTAAAAATAGACTTAACCCACCAATTGGTACTTAAACTATGCTTTTTTTCCGCTTTTGATACCTAAACATTTTTTGGGTCAAAAGTGGTACCTAAACTATGATTCTTCTCAAATTTCCCTTGTTAGTTCAATCGTTAGTTAAACAATTAAGTCTATTTAAAAAAAATATTAACCAATTAAAAACTTACATGTGGAAAAACAAAACCAATTAAAAATTTACATGTGGAAAAACAAGAGAAAAAGTATTATTTTCTCTGTTTTATATATATATATATATATTCTTTTTTCTTTCTTTCTTCAAAACCAAACAAATAATCAAAATAGTCAAGCCACCAATTCTGGGTTCGATCAGTTCATCTGATTTGATCAAATAAATTATTTTAAAAAAACATAAAATAAAAATTATTTTAAAACTTGAGAGAATTGGTTTAACTGTGTTTTTTAACTTGGTTTAATCGTTTTGAATCGATTCAGGAGTTAGTCAGTTCAACCCCTATCTTCAGACCAATATCCCAATCAATTCTCGGTCTAATCAGTCTAAGTCTGAAAATATTAGTTTTGATTGATGAAATAACTTTTTCGATTCTGTCAAGTAGAGCAAACAAACAATGAAGTTTGAAAACAAAATTAACCGCCAGTTCTCAACTTCATGATGGCAAATTTTTTTGTCATGATTTCTCTTACAAAACAAAGTATTTTTGCACGTAAGAGACAAATGAAGTTAGAGATGTGAAGAAAGAGAGGTTGTTGCTACGGCGTGGAGGGGGCTTGAGATGCAATGAAAAAATGTAGAAAGAGAGATAAGAGATGTGCAAAATTTTGTGGTTAACAAATAATATCACGTGTCATCATAGGCTAATGTGTCACATCAATAATTCATTAATAAAAAATGAATTATTTTAACTAGAGTGATTGAATAAAAAAAATTAAATTGATCAAAATAAGATAATCATATTTTCGAGTCACATTGAATATAATTTACCTATATTTAATTTAAATTGTCTCAAAATTAAGACCCATTTTGAAAATTAATGAATTAAAAACATGGAGCATATAGCGAAATAGAAGACGATGGACTTCCACGAAAGCTTCCTTGCACTAGTGGATTTCATGGGTAAACTATTCATTTGTTTCACATTGCCATAACTTGATGTTCTTACTTTGTACCAAAAATGGTTATGATTTTTATACTTTCTGTGAATTTAACTTTAATTCTATATAAAATTATATATTTTTAAATTATTAAATAAAAATTAGAAAATTCAGTATAAATATTCTAAAAAATCAAAATTCCAGAAGTGTTATTGCTGAAAAATTAAAATGCATGAGAAATAAAGAAAAAGATGAATTGTGTGGTGAAAAATAAGTCTTAAACTCCATAATTATATTATAAAAATTGATGAACTCGATTCTAATGTCATTTTTAATTAAAATATATAAAAAATTTAAACTCAATTCAAAATTTCAATTCATTTAAATTATTTTTCAAAACCCAAATTGTAAATATAAATTATATTTCTATTTTTTATAATGAAAAAGCTTTGTCAGAAGATATAGAAAATAGAGAACCAATAATTTTACTTAATTTTTATATTTTTCTATATTTTTTAAAGAATGGTTATTGGATATTTTAATATTGTAATTTAAAATTAAATTGATAGAAAGTCTAAAATTATGGATTAAAATTGTTATTACACCAATTAAAAATATTATTGTAAGCCACTTAACGATCGAGTAACTAATAATAATAATTTTGAAAATGTTAGTGATCAAATTGTAACTTTTTTATTTAAGTGACTAAAACAAAATTTTATCCATAATTAAGTGACTATGCTTTTTAATAATTTTGATAATTTATAATGATTTTTATTCATTTTATTTTTTAAGATTTTTAATACTTTCATATTTTTTATGGTTTTAAAATTACATCCAAATTGGATCAATCAGGACAAATGATCTATTTTTAGTGTAAGCCTTGACAATCATTCGTCTAATTTTATTCTAGAGTCTAGATTTACATTTTTTAAAATAAATTTTATTTTCTTGATTTTTTTTAGTTTTTTTCTAGCACACCAGTGCCACATCATTAATGTTCAATATCAGTCAAAGGATTGATTTGGTCAATTTTATAAGTTCAAAGGTGTAATTGGATGAAAAAGTTCATAGAGACTCGATTGATTATTTTGGAATAATTTAGGGTCTTATGTACTATTAAGCCATTAGTAAAAAAACAGAGAAAAAAAAGCGCCCAAAATCTAGTTGGCCCACTGTGGCCGGAAAAACAGAAATCTAGAGGGCCCACTAATTACAATATGCGGCAAACCGATAAGGAAAGTATCGTAGCCGAAGCAACGAAGCTATATATAAAAAGGGGAGGGTGGTGGGCTGTATAGATGACCTAAATGCCCTCTAACTTTGGCTAAACCCTACTTCACTTCTCTGCTATGACATCCCCTCGCCCCACCACCTCTTCTGCCCTTTTACCCTTCTCCTTTCCCAGTTTTCCCCTTTTAACCCTAAACCCGCGCCAACTCCCTCCCTTTCAAATTTCTCTACACTCGACACCCTCCCTCCTCCATTCTCTATGTACATGCAATCCCTAATTCCCCTTTTAAGCTCCATTTTTCTCTCCCCCCCCCCTTTTTTTCCATTTCCTCTTTATTGATTTATTGAAATCTTTTTTTCTACCCTTTTTGGTGGTTTCAACTTATTTTTGCAGGTCCCTTTAAAGTGTTATCTTCCGGTGAGTTTTTTTTTCCCTCTCTCGTCTGTTTGATTTTCTTGGAGAAACAAGAGAGGATTTTTAAAGCTGAATTTCCAATGTTGCTTTTTCTTTTTGGATACATTGAACGTATTCGAAACTTGAACTCTGTTTCTTTTTCTTTTTTCTGTATGCAAAGTTGATTGTTTATGGGGGTCCCACGTGTGATTTTTGTTGTGTTTGATAAAAGACCAAACTGAAAGTAATTTGCTTTTTTGTTTGGTTGCCTAGAAATACAAAAAAGAAAAAGAAAACCTACGTTTCAGTTGCTCTTATGTCGTTTTGTTTCTACTTTATTCATGATTTCTTTTTCTTGTAAATTGGCCATTTTGCATTGAAGTATGAAAGTTTTTTTTCCCTTTCTCTTAATTCTTTTATTTCAACTTCTTGATCATTATTGAGATGGATCCTCCCCCCCCCCCCTTCCAAATCCATGATCCTGAGGAACACCGTAGAGTGGTGTTTTGTTCCAATTTTCAGTAAAATGGGTGCTTGATCAGTAAATGTTTTTCTTTATATAGGTTCTACAGCTACTGGCTTCCTATAAATTTATGGCTTTATATCATGTTTAGATCGAAACACTGCTTTTTACTACGAGTTTCTTTTTTTGTTTTTTTTTCTTGTTATGTAAAATAATTGTTTATTTACCAACATTGTTACATGAATAGGTTCTGCTTGAAACCAAATCAGTCTCAAATTAGAGCTTCCTGTGGTTTTTTAGATGAGGTTTTGCTTGGATTTGTAGGGTGTGGGCTATCAGTTATTTAACTTTATGGCAAACCATGAGTTGGTGATTGAGCAAAATCAAGATTTGTCACTACGGCAGAACCAATATGTCGGAATGGGGCATGATGCCAACTTTGTTCTTGGTCGTAATCATGATTTATTACGTTCAGAGCAGATCCCTGATGTTGATATGGTCATCCGGCTTGCTCATGATCACTCTCAGACATGCACAAATGATGTAGCTCTGTTACGTGATAATCTTCATGATTATGAAGAGAATGGATTAGATATGGATCAAATTAACTACCCTGGTGCGGAGGAAGACCGTGCTGGTGTTGAGAAACATGATGATCAATTCCCTGCTGTTGTTCAAGATCATGAATTGGGTTTTGATGGTACTGAATTGACTCCTGTGAAGAACCAGGATATTTCTGACAACTTAAATTCGGATTTGCAGCTAAATCAGGAAATGAGTATTGAACCTGTATCATACCTGTTTCGTCAACAAGAACAGATGATAGTCGGTTCTCCCATGCTTCAGCACCGCTCGTTATTTTTGGTGGAAAACCATGAATTGACTGTTGGAAAAGAGTTCACTGATGTCCACAGCTGTAGGAGGGCCCTGAGAGATGCAGCTATTGCTCTTCGCTTTGAGATGCAAACAATAAAGTCGGACAAGACTCGTTTTACAGTTAAATGCGCGAGTGAGGGATGCCCTTGGAGAATACATGCCGCAAAGCTCCCTGGTGTTCCTACTTTTACCATTAGGACCATCCATGATCAACATACTTGTGGAGGGATTACACATCTTGGTCATCAACAAGCCTCGGTTCAGTGGGTTGCAGATGCAGTAGCAGAAAGCATCAAGGAAAATCCTCATTATAAACCCAAGGAGATATTGGAAGAGATTCACCGTGTTCACGGAATAACGTTGTCATACAAGCAAGCTTGGAGGGGCAAGGAACGTATCATGGCCAGTGTGCGTGGCTCTTTTGAGGAAGATTTTCGCCTCCTCCCGCAATATTGTCATATGATCAGAAGAACAAATCCAGGAAGTATTGCTCGGGTTTATGGGGATCCTGTTGATAACTGTTTTCAATGCCTTTTCATCTCATATCAGGCATCCATCTATGGTTTTCTGAACGCGTGCCGACCTCTTATTGGACTTGATACAACTGTTTTGAAAAGCAAGTACCTGGGGAGCATGCTTTTTGCCTGTGGTTTTGATGGAGATGGTGCTGTATTCCCTCTTGCATTCGCGGTGGTTGACGAGGAAAATGATGACAATTGGATGTGGTTCCTAGCTGAGTTGCA
This sequence comes from Gossypium arboreum, assembly GCF_025698485.1. Taxonomy (NCBI): domain Eukaryota; kingdom Viridiplantae; phylum Streptophyta; class Magnoliopsida; order Malvales; family Malvaceae; genus Gossypium; species Gossypium arboreum. Next base: position 3,711,669 of record NC_069076.1, read on the forward strand.
CTATCTGCTTGAGATCAATGCAGAGAACATGCCCAGGCTTACCATCTTGTCTGATAGACAAAAGGGTGTTGTAGATGCTGTGGAAGCAAACTTCCCAACAGCTTTTCATGGGTTCTGCATGCATCATCTCGTTGACTGTTTCCAGAAGGAGTTCAATAGTTCTGTGCTTACCAACCTTTTCTGGGAGGCTGCTTATGCGCTCACCAGAACTGAATTTGAAAAACAACTCATTGACATTCAAGCAATCTCACCAGAAGCTACTACCTGGATTCAAAATATTCCTCCTCATTTATGGGCCACATCACATTTCGAAGGGACAAGGATGGGACTCCTGGCGGCCAACATTGCAGAATGTTTAAGTGCTTGGATAGCAGAGGCCTCTAGCCTTCCAATAATCCAAATGATGGAGTGCATCCGTCGGCAACTGATGACTTGTTTCAATGAGCGTCGTGAGACAAGCATGCAGTGGACAGGCAATCTTGTTCCTCCTGCAGAAAGGATTGTATTGGAAGCCTATGATCGTGCATGCACTTACCAAGTGTTCAAAGCAAACGAATCTGAATTTGAGGTACGATGCCCCAATGATGGAGCATTCGTAGTAGATATCCGAACCCGAAACTGTTATTGTCGTGGGTGGGAGCTGAGTGGACTTCCCTGTGCTCATGCCATTGCGGTCCTCCTTTCTTGTAGACAAAATGTGCATAGGTTTACAGAAAGTTGTTTCACAGTGACAAGTTACCAAAAGGCATACTCGCAGACAATACACCCTGTTCCTGATAAAGCCCTTTGGAAAGAGATGTCTGAACAATCCCCAAATGAAGGGTCTAAAGACGTTGAGGTCACTATAAAACCACCCAGATTGCTTCTGCCACCAGCAAGACCTAAAAAGAGACGAGCTCGTGCCGAGAATGCTGGTCGGGCAAAACGGATGGTGCATTGCAGTCGCTGTAATCAAACCGGACATTTCAGAACTACATGTACAGCACCTATATAGAAACTCATTTTTCAAAGTTTTCCCCTGACCTGTGCAGATAGAGAAGTAATTTTTTAGTTTGAAAATTCTTTTAGAGCTGCTATTGTCAGCTCTACTAAGTAAGCACAGATATATATATATAGGTTTTCCATAGATAACTGAATACCTTAGTTCTATTTTCGAATTAACTTTGGCAAGCTTACTTAAATATATATATATCAAGAAGTTGCAAGTTCAATTTTTTTTTTCCACAGTTTGCTTGCATTTGCTGATAACTTTTAGCAACATATTCAAGCAATAAGGCATTCTTTTTTTTATAAATAATAGCAGTAATGCGAATAAACTATCGTGTCCTATTTATTTCATGTAATGTCTTTACGCAAGGGTTTATTATTTATATAAGCAATAATTTAACCATGCATGAATGCATGCATGCAATCGCAATGTGGATCCATCCACCTTTGTTTTTTTGACATTGAAACTTAGTAATATACATTTCCTCCATTTCCCAAAAATAATATAAAAGGCTTCGATGGATCGAATTAAGTTAAATTAAGAACCATAATATAAATAGCAAAAAGAAGTTTTGAATATGGGAGATGTATGCATTTAGGGGAAGCAAGAAATCATCAGATTATTACATGTGTCGGTGCTCGATCTTCATCTGAATGAGCATCCATGAAACCATCTCAATGAACAGATATAAAGGATAAAAATGTGCAGGTTCAACCAAGATTAATGGCAATTTTTCTTCTGGCATTGGGGTTCTCATCATCATCATCATCATCATCAAGCCTCGAAGAAAATTCTAGTTTTTGGAATTATAAAACATGCATAAAGGTAAGTCACAAATCATTTTACAAACCCTTTTACGTGATTTATGCATCTATATATAAATTAATATATATATCTATTTGTGTTGTTCAGATAATCACAGCGAACCCACATTCACACAAATCATGGTTGCCTCTTCTATAGGCATCATCATTGCAGCAGCGTTGCGGTTTCATCTATGGAAACTAAGGGATGAAAAGATCATCCCACGCCTACGATCCAGAGACAAAGGCGGCGGCCGCATTGATAAGGTCGAACGCTTCCCTCACTACGTAGGTAAATATATATATTTTTAAATTTATATGATCCTCCATGGATTCTCCTTCACGTATTTCGAGTCCGACCCTTGATTTTGTTTCTCCTATCCTATGTATTTCAGCTAGGCAGATGGGATTTAAAGATAGAAGAGAATGCCCTTTGCTCTGCAAGTTATCCGCCGAATATATCAGGAAATTAGAAGGTTGTGAAGATGATATATATACATTCTTCTCCAATGAGCCGGATGTGGATTCTCTCTTTGTTAAGCTTGTGGAAGAGTTTGAGAGATGCATTCTTAGTTATTTTGCATTTCATTGGTGCCATGCAGATCTTATGATCACCCAGGTACTAAAATATATGTATATGTATGTTAGATTCATTTCTCTTTTCATTCTTTCTTTATATTTTCTGTATTCTGATAGAAACATGTAGAAAGTGAACGCTTTTTTTTTTTTTTTTTTGCTATATGGTTTCAGGTTTTAAGTACTGATGCTGAACCCAAGAGAAAGCTCAAGCAGATTTTCATGGCAGCAACTAGGTTGGGCATTGATTATTACATTACCTATTCATTGTTTTCATATCATTTTAAAAATATGAAATATTGAAATGAGATGGACCATTTTGAATATGCATCCAACTATTACAAGAAACTGGAATTAAGATCTTAAACCAGCCCAGATATAGTCTCTTAGCATCCTTGTATAAGCTGAAGCACCTATGTTCGAACATGGGGACATGCCTCTGCATATAAGAAAACAAACTGAGCATATTCATACCGTATACATACCAACATTTGATGCTAATTCCTACAGGAGAATAAATCATGCTTTTCTAATATAGGGAGCAGAGATTTGAGAGGGTGACAAAAAATCTAAAGGTGGCTAGAGTTTTCACTACATTGGTGGAAGAAATGAAAGCAATGGGGCTTACATCAACAGATGATTCTCAATGTACAGAGGTGATGGCTCCAGTGGCTCACAGTGACAGAAGTCCAGTGCTGCTCCTCATGGGAGGTGGGATGGGAGCTGGGAAGAGCACTGTGCTTAAGGACATTCTCAAAGAGTAAGCCCTTTTTTTACCCAAAAAAAAAAAAACAACTTAAGACCAAGATGAACTTAAATGTAATTGTTCGACTTATGTTTTAGGAAGAATCAGAATGCAATAAAACCTGGAGCTTAACCACTGTTTAGTTACAGATATCTTTATTTCTTCCTACAGCATTTAAACACTGTATATTAAAAACAAGAGCAATATTTAAAAGCACTAATATAAAGCGTTTTGCATAACATATGAACAGACCATTCTGGGCAGGAGCAGCAGGGAATGCAGTTGTGATTGAGGCAGATGCATTCAAAGAATCAGATGTTATCTACAGAGCCCTCAGCAAACGAGGTCATTCAGACATGGTCCATACAGCCGAATTAGTAAGTATTGATTTCTCTGTCTCATCCCACATCCAGTCCACCATGTCCTTCACTTTAGCACACCAAAATTCTATCAATCATATCATACCATTCACCTTGTCTCGCTCAGCTGCATGGTAGTAGGCGAATAGAAGGACATTTGTGTTCAATGGGATAGCTTAATGACTGAAACCGGTTTCACTATACAATAACAACATAACTTAATAGGTTATATTGAATGGCATCTATGCATGTTTCTTATCGGCACTTAAGATGGAGGCTTAATTAATCGAAACAGGTGCACCAATCATCTACAGATGCAGCATCGTCCCTTCTAGTGACAGCACTGAACGAAGGGCGGGATGTGATCATGGATGGAACACTGTCCTGGATACCATTTGTTTTACAGACAATAACTATGGCCAGATGTGTCCATCGCCGCCGGTATCGTATGGGTGCTGGTTACAAGAAAAACCCCGATGGGACCATAACTGAGAACTACTGGGAACAAATCGAAGAAGAAGATCAAGTTCCAGAAGGAGGCAAAAGGAGGAAGCCATACAGAATAGAGCTGGTTGGGGTTGTTTGTGAAGCTTATTTAGCAGTTATTAGAGGCATAAGGTAAGGCACACACTGAAACAAAACTATGCCTAGTAAGAATATTTTATTTCCCTTTTACCCTGAGATACTGATTCTATGAAGGAATCTAATACATTCAGGAGAGCTATAATGTGTAGACGAGCCGTAAGAGTGAATTCACAATTGAAATCCCACAAGAGATTTGCAAATGCATTTCCAACATATTGCCAACTGGTTGACAACGCTAGGCTATATAGCACCAATGCCTTGGAAGGTCCACCTAAGGTGAAATTTCACTATCACTCCCACCTTCATTTGTTAGCATGATTACTTGATGAAGTATTGACTTAAACAATGTATGTGAAGTTGATAGGATGGAAAGAGAAAGACAGGACATTACTAGTGGATCCCGACGAGATCGGGTGTTTAAAGAGGATAGGCAGGCTGAACGAAAACGCGGATTCCATATACGAACTTTACAGGTATCCTAACCCCGCTTGTCAAACCGGTTCGATATGGAAAGACATTGTACTATCACCTTCAAGAGTAAATATCCAACAGGAACTGAAGTATACCATCCAGAAAGTTGAAAGAATGGCAAATGTAGTTTCCCACATATGAATGTTCACAAAACAGAAATTGCAGGCTGAACATGTCTAAATTCTCATACCTTGTTGGATGATGATGATGATGAAGCTTTATATGTAAATTTATTGTTACTAGCTAAAGCCAAGTTTAGACTAGGAAACCGAAAACCACAATATTTCCCTTTAATTGTTTCAAATAATCTGCTAGTGTCAGTAGAGTGTATTGGCTTAATGGGAACTCCAAACAGGGATTTTTAAGAAAAGAAAAAGCAAAGAGCAATTGCAGCTGCAACTTTGAGATAAAGTTTCCAAAGTTCACAAAATTCACTTAATGCAGATGGAGTATTTTGTATGATTTAAATTATGGTATCAATGCAGTTGGATCATCATTCCACTTTTTAATTCAGCTATTAATCTCAAAATATATCATTTTTATATATTATTTTTAATCGAATGGGTTATTGAATAGATTAAATTATCGATTTTTTATTTGATTGATTCATACAATTCGATCAAATAAATTATTTCATCATATTCGCTTACAAATTAATGGATTCAACCTTTTCTAGACCAATACCATGATGGATCCGATTGTAAGAGAGTGAAAAAATAGCACCTACTAAGTAAGTTCAATGGACCAAGTCAATTGGTGTCCAATCCGGGTCGGTAGAGTAAAATGCCCGTTTCCATTTCGGTTACTTATAAATTCTTGCCCCGCAATATCTTAACCCTAGAAAACGCACTCTCTTGCTCACTCTCCTGCGGCTTCGAGCTTTTGGTGCTGTTTACTTCATCTCCTAGCCATGGTCTCGCCATCGTTGCTAACTTCACTCATCTCTCTTTTCTTTCAATGTTGCTTCATTTCTAGATCCTTCTCTTCAAGTTTCTCGGGATCCAAATATTTTCTTAACAATAGTGTTTTTTCTAAGTTTTTTTTTTTTTGGTTCATTTTCGTTTAGGCGGACGTGGATGCCGATGTCGCCGCACCAGGTGTACCGAAGAAGAGAACGTTCAAGAAGTTCAGTTTCAGAGGTGTCGATCTCGATGCTCTCTTGGATATGTCCACTGATGAACTCGTCAAGCTCTTTCCAGCCCGTGCACGCCGAAGGTTAGCTCTCGCTATTTTCCCTACTCGATCTTCCTTTTTACTTTTTAATTCTTCAAGATTGTTTTTATGCCTTTTTTTAATTTCGAAAATTAGATAGTTTCGTTTCTACTTTTTTAGGTTTCAGAGAGGTTTAAAGAGGAAGCCAATGGCTCTGATAAAAAAATTACGCAAGGCTGTAAGTATTCTATTTCCCTTCTTTTTCGACTATGTGAGGACCTAATTAATACTTTAATTTTTTTTTCTTTTCTTGTTTTTTAATGCTTGGATTTGCATTTCATATGATTACTTTCTTAAAATGCATAGGGTTTTGGATTACTCTCCTAATCTTTTTCTGTAATATATTGTTGTAGTTGGTTGTGTATGGTACTTTAATGTGATTAACTAGATATAGATAAATGGTATTGATTATCATCTACAGTTTTATAAGGAAAATGCTTCCTAGATTCGATAGCCAGTAGTATATTGTTCTCAGAATTTTTTGAACTTCACTTTGTTTATATTGCTCCTCTTCATTTGATGACGTTTACCATATTTTTTTTACAATACAGTTGTTTTTTTTTACAATATGTTGGTTCTCTTGATTTGTGCACATAATAAAGTTATCTGTTTCACAAGCAACATTGTGGGAATCTTATGATTTCATGGCTGTAATAGCTTGATCATTTCATGATTATCTTCCTTTCTCCTTTGCCCTTCTTTAGCCATTGTGTAGTTTCATCTGGGATCTCTCTGTTACGTGAGATTTGTGGCTGTTGCAAATATTGCCAGTGAAGTAGATAGCGTGATTATTCATTATGATATTTAACTGATTTGTTGATTTATAATAAATTTCCCCTGAACCATTTTATTCCATGTTAATGATTACTATAAAGTAACTATAGATAGCACCATAAACTGAGAATGTTTTGCGGGTGTCTTGAAATAGAAACGTGAGGCGCCACCTGGTGAGAAACCCGAGCCAGTTAGGACACACCTCCGCAACATGATTATAGTTCCTGAAATGATTGGTAGTATTATCGGTGTTTACAATGGAAAGACCTTCAATCAAGTGGAAATCAAGCCAGAAATGATTAGCCACTATTTGGCTGAATTCTCAATCTCCTACAAGCCGGTAAAGCACGGAAGACCGGGTATTGGTGCCACCCATTCATCCAGGTTTATTCCACTCAAATGAAAGAGATTATGCATGTGTCTTTATTCTTGGTCTTGTTGGAATGTTGTTTTGTTATTGAATTTTGATCAATATGTCTAATGTTGATGCTTCTCTTTTGACTATTCAATTTAGAAAAGGACTCTGTCAAGCTTTGCATTTCTTTCCTATTTCCCCTTATTCTGAACTATTACTAAAAAAATTAAGGTTTATGTTATTGAATTTTGATCAATGGGTCTGGCCTGGCTTTGATGAAACAATTAGGCTCAAGTTTTTTGGCCCAGTTCTCAGCTGTCCGATCTTGTTTATCCCCATTCTCCACATAACTGACATGTTAAGTAAAAACCCACCTTATATTGTATTATTTTATATATTGGATAAGCAAACCCAACCTATATTCAATCATAATCAGATTCATTACATTTTCCTAAATTTTAAGGTAAAAAGTTATCCCTTGTGTAGGGTTTCACTTGAAAGAACAAAAGTCCCCAGTTTTTATCTTTAATTATGTAGTGTAACTATGAATACTACCTTTCTATCCATGTTACGATTTTATTTTTATTATAATAAAAATTGGAATTTTCAGGTAGCCCTAACAATCACAAACTCATTGCAGTTTGAACAAATGTTAAATTGCTGAGTTAATCTTTTGTATTTCTTACCCACACAAGACAAGGAAAGCCAGCCTACTGCCCTGTCCTGAAACCAATCCTCGTAACGCATTCCTTGTGTCATATTATGGGTTTTATGGTTTCACAGATGTGACTCTTATCTTCTGATTGGACATCATCTAGTCTACAACTAACAAATTGTTGGCTCGTCTCAATTCATTTTACTTTTTCAACTCTTCTTCCTTATCATCTAAGGTTGTACTTGTTGCATTAATAGTTGTTTGAAGCACCAACTTTTTAACCAAAATTCAACCTCCAAATTTTAATCTCATTATCATCATTCCTTTTTTCTTGCGTATTGTTTGGTTTAGCTCATGATTTTGTTCATAAAAAGTCTCTGTAGGACTACAGTACCGAAATTTCTACCATAATGCCACAGCTAATCCATTCAAACTAGTCTAGGAAAAAGGTCAGCCTTTTGCTAATGGAAGAGGGAATACAGTTGCAATGTGTTGTCGAGCCATGTTGCCCATGTTAGTTTAGTCTACGCAGTTCACATGCCTTGTTGCAAGGCTCACTAGAGTTTCACTTCCAATAATAACATGTTATATAATTGGAGATTATTAACTCAGACAAATCTTTGAACGCAATCGGTTTGGTAGGTATACCCTAGTTATGTCATTATTCAGAAGTTTCCAGCTGTATGTACAAGACTGCAAATCCTTTGTTGGCCTTTAAAGTTCAGAGGAGATGACACATATAACCCGAAAAGTGAAAAGAAACTTGAAAAATTATGACCAAGACTTGGTAGCTTGGACAAATTTTCGACAATTTTGGTTTGGTTCCAAACGTATTCACGCGTAGACATGCAAGCAGCAGCCAAACTTCCATCTCATGCCATGTTGCACACAAAAGAAAGGCAGCCCCACAACCCCTTTTGTTCATAAAAAATTAAAATGTATACCAATTACAGCATCTTGGTCCAGCACTAGGCTTTTAATGTCGGCTGCCGAATTTTTAGAAAAGGCTTGGAAAGCCAACCTTCCAAAGCCCCTCAAAAAGAAGGGAGAAAAGAAGAAAGAAACTGATCCTATTTATCCCATGCTTGAACCATGCAAAATATGTACATGACCAGATTGAACATTGAAAGACTTGACGAATTCTTTAGCAATGTTTCCACTGAGATTATGTCGTTGCTTGTGACGGTAACTTTGGATGGTTGTGCTCACTTTCATACGTAACAATAAGCATAGCCGGCTCTTCCAAGCACCTCTCCACATGTTTCCTCGCAGGGCAACCTCTCATACTGCTACATTTATAATATCCCCTACACAGTTTATAAACAAAAGACCACCTAAGTCGATTTTATACGACAGACTCCACCAACGGCACATAAAATTTTACAGCTCGGTCCAACATTATAAAACTGAAGACTTAAATGCATCCCTCTATTCATTTTAGTCCTGGTGGGAGTCAAAATCAGATGAGAATCAAAAGCTTAAAACACTATATTTCAAGTCCCCTAATGGAAAAGATAATCTGATAATCATATATCGCAGACACTACGACCAGGGAGTTAAATGACTTTCCATTACTAGTCATTTTCAATCTAAAAGTTCATCCATGCATACAAGCAAAACCCAGCAGGGCAACACCAAAATTCATATAAATGAGATAGCAGTCTGATAAGATGATAATGATATTACCTGGGATGAGGAGAACCCTTGATTGGCTTCTGCCCATATTTCCTCCATGAATAATCATCAGGAGGAATATCAGCAAGCTTGTTACTGATAGCAGGAACCTTGATTGATCTCTTTACCCTATGTTTCCTGTCAATACAATGCAACCAATTTAAGGTAAAAACTCAACAGTCCAGATCACATCCCTTCACTCTCCATAAAAGGGAAAGCATAATTCTATAAAGATGTGAAATTGTGGAAAAAGAAGAGAATCCAACCTCTTTTTTGAGCAGTGGCATTTCCCACTACTTCCACATTTGACACTCCCATCTTCTCCCTTACCAGAACACTTCTTTTTGTGTTGGGAAACCTGATCCGAGGATCGAGGTGCGCCGATTAAATGGAAGGCATTCCCACTATCCATGTTAGCTACACTACCATCTATACTCAGAGAAGAAATGAAAGACCTAGTTGATGACATGGTAGGTGTGCAGCTAGAGCTATCAAAGTTGAAGTTAATCCCACTATTACTCTTCCTAGACAACATTTCAGCTTGATGCTGTTGGAGCTGTAGCCTTTGTTGGTGGAGGAAATGATAGTGGGCAGGAGGAGGTGGCTGTTGGGCGAGTGGAAGAGGGTTTTTACCATTCGAACTCAGTTCCAAACATGGGGCTCCCAAATAGAGAGAGCTCTTAGCATGTGAACTAAGTTCTTGAGGGTAACCGAGCTGCAAATCCTTGGATGGATAATCTGTTGGGTTATGGAGTTGATTATCCAAAAAGATGCTTTGAGGAAAAGGGGTTTGTAATTTCCTCAGTTTCCTCACTCTTGCATGTCCCAAACTAGAGTTTAAAAGAGAAACTACTCTCTTGAACTTAAAAACAGCCTCCCCTGTTTCAGCCATTAAATTCCTGTAGTGAACTTGATCTTGAGGCTGGGACAAAAGACTCAATACTCTATGGCAACTCTGCACTGCTGCCTTGTTAGCTTCCTCAACCTCCTCCATATTACCACCAATTCTGCAAACCCAGATTAGCTAAACCAAAAAAAAAAAAAAATCAACAAAGTTCACTAAAACATTAGATCTTTAAACCAAAAAGGTTAAAGAAAAGAAAGACCAATCAGCGAAAATTCAACTTCCAGATCACCCAGAGACTCAACAAGGATCAAAGCAGAAACAACACTCTCATTAAGAGAAAAATAAAGGGAAAAAGTGCCCCCAAAAAAAGAAAGGAAAAAAAAAACAGACCTTGTTGGACTTGGTGTTGTCAAAACCCTAAATTCTTCTCCCCACGTTTTACTTTTTCTATTTTCTGAGATTGAAAGGTGTGAAAGAGAAGACTTTGTTTTTGGCTTTGAGAGGAGAGAAACTCACAAACGGCCATAATACAAACAAAGCTCCCATCTTTTCTACTATATTATTATTATAATATTACAAAAACAAAAACAAAAAAATCAATAGGAAGAGAGATTTAAATAAATAAATAAGAAAAAGGGGGAAGATGAAGCAACGAAACTGCCGTCTTTGTCACAGATTTGAAGGTGGGACCCAAACAAAACACCTTGGTTTGGGTTCATTCTTTTCCTTCTGCCATTTCTGCTTAACACCATTTCAGCTCCAGTTGTTTTTAATTATCAATCTGTTCCAGAAACCAGACATGCTTTGAGGTTTCCTTATACTTTGTCTTGTACTACTGTAAATTGCAGAGTTGTTGAGGAACTGGTCAAGAGATGGAGGGGACATTGATACTTACTTTTCAATCCTCTGCTCTTTTTCTTATTCTTTTTACTATTTACTTTATTGTAATTCTTCTTGTCATGGACGATGAAATTTGTCATTTTTTGTGTCATAGATTTAGTCTATTATTATTAACCTAATTCAATTCCATCATTTTTAGAAACCGATTATCTTTAAAATTACTACAAATGTTAATGCATTTTCTCATTGTATAGTTGAAGAATGCTAAATATGAATTACTCCTTTTTTTGGCATTTTTCATGTTGAAAAACAAAACACAAATGATGCATAGCGTATTCGTCGTCCACTCTGACTCTTTTGGAATTCACATACATACTGATAGCTTAACTATTACATTAGAATCCACCCAGGGTGGATTTCATACATATTATTAAATAAAAAATTAGGGGTGAATATTCGATCGAGTCTAGTTGAATCGAATAAAAAAATTTTAAGTTAGTCAAGTTGAAGAATTATATTTTAGCAACTAAACTCAATTTGATTTTTTATCGAATCGAGTCAAAATTTCAAGTCATGTTAATGAATCCTATTATTTATACTCAATGTTATAATTACATAGACCGATTATTTAACTAGTAGATGAAGTATAAAAAATAATATTATGGTTTTGTATTTTAACTTAATAGTTTTGACTTTTAGTTTTTAAAAAAGTAAACATTTATCAAAACAACGTAGTTTTGTTTTTTCTTATTCAGATTTTCGAAAAACTCGAATTCTGTAATTTATATTCGAGCTAAACCAAAAATATTAATTTTTTCTTCGAGTTGATCCGAATAACTTGATTAACTCATATAACTCGAACTACTTAATTCAAAATTTGAATTTTTTATCGAGTTTTTCGAATTGAATTAGATTTTGCTCACTCCTACTTCTAACTTTTAACTCAAATTTAGGTCAACCAAGGTCCAATTTGTATTCTTTGGTGGTAAAAGTATTAAAAGTTGAATTTTTTGTGGTATAAAACTTAACATATCAAAATCTATCATGTGAGATCATTAAAAATAAAATTATATGAGGAAGCGTACCTAAATCAATTATTGGAGATTGCTCCAAGAAAATAGTTTTTCTCTTAATATAACTCTCTCTGATGGGGATGGAAAAGAAATACGAGATACATACTTTTTAGGGACCACTGCCCCTTTTTAAATAACTAGTTATTAAATCAGTTTTTGGTATTTATAATTTAGCCCCTCATCAAATTATAAATACAACTTATGGTATGACACTTTAATATTTATGACACTTATAACATAATTGTTCACTTAATATTGTATCACACTTTATAATAGCATTATACATTATACATATGTGTTCATAATTGAGGATTTTAATATAACAGGACTATATTTTGATTTTTTTTTTATCAGAAATGGGCAAATTAATCTCTATACGTTAGATCAAAGAGTTAATTGATCATTCAGTTAAAAAATTCATCTATTTCTACTGTTAAAAATAGTTTTGTATCGTCAACATGAGGTACATGTGTTGCACCACATTTCATTATCTAATTATTTTATCAGTTATATCAGTTTTAAAATTAAAAATTAATGAAATTTTAACAAAAAATTAATTTACTTATTGATCTAATGTATAAATATTAATTTATCTATTTTTTTTAATATAAGGGCAAATACTTCATTATATTTTTACCACCCTTTGTTACATTTAATGTATTATTAAATTATTTAAAAATTAAGAAATATATTTATTAATACTAAAAAGAGAGTAAGAAAGGGTAAAAACTGAAATGCGTAGTAAACTTTATGCTTTTTTTACTTTGCTTTGGAGCGTTTTAACTTTTGGCCTTTCTTATCAAAAGTGGGGCCCAGCCCGGTACACGAGGGCAGAATCCGATTAAGCCGTTGTTGGGTCCAACCAATCATATTTCCCCACGTATACCCATTTTCGCCCTTAAAATCTTACCACGTACCTCATGATAAGCGGTGGCTTTGACTGCCGAGATGCTTATGTCGGAACGCTAACTTGGGTCTGGAGGACACTGACCGTGGGACCCAAGTAGGTCACGCTACCCTTGAATGATATATACACCTTCCAAGGCTTCATTAATAAAATAATATATATAAAAAAGGGTAAATTCATAGTTAGTCATTAAACTACGGGTAAGTTTTAGTTTTGGTTATTTAATTGAAAAAAGTTACAATTTGGTCACTAAAATTTTCGAATTTGTTTTATTTGATCACATGACTGTTAAGTGACATTTTTTTAGTTGGTATAATAATAATTTTAGTCTTTATTTTTTATAATTTTTGTCAATTTGACGTTGACTATATATAAATCGATAAAAAAATTGAAAATCTTTTTAAAAATACTAAAATCTAAAATAAAAAAGGGTAAACTGCCTAAATAGTCACTTCTGCTTCCCTCGAATTACATTTTAGTCATTTATGTTTGAAATGTTAAGTTTTAGTTACTTACGTTAACGTGTTGTAATATTTTAGTCACTGAGCCATTAATTGTCGTTAACAGTGTAATCGTAAGCTGATGTGGCACGTTAAATCATCATTTGAAGTAAAAATTTTAGGTTAAATTATACAATTGGTCCCCATATTTTTTTTTGTTTTGAGCAATTTTTTTGGTTCTTTTTTTTTTAACTTTTCCTCTCTCTTTTTTTTCTCTATTTTTCATTCTCTTCTACTTCTCCCTCTATTTTCTTCCCTTCTCCACCTCTTTTAACGTAAAAGAAAAAAATTAACTTGCTCAAAAAGAAAAAAAAAAGGGAGCAATTGTATAATTTAAACTAAATTTTTTGTTTGAAATGATGATTTAACGTGCCATGTCAACTTACGATTACACTATTAACGGCAATTAACACTCAGTGACTAAAATGTTACAACACGATAACGTGACTAAAACGTAACATTTCAAACATAAGTGACTAAAATGTAATCTAAGAGAAACAAAAGTGACTATTTTAACAGTTTACCCAAATAAAAATAAAAGTAGATAAAATTTCAAAAATAAATAAAGTGAGAAAAATGAGGATTATTTTATACCCTCCGAAATTTCTCTCTATTATCTATATAGAGATATCCCGTACCCATTCTTTAAAAGGCATAGAAAAAAAACATTAAGCAAAATTATCATTAATTTAACCTCTTTTGTTTATTGGCATGATTTTTCATTATAAGAAAGAAAAGAATTCAGAATACAATTTTTTTTTTACAATTTGAGTTTTGAAAGATAATTTAAATAAATTGGAAATCTGAATTAAGTTTGAAAAGAAAAATTTACCATAATTTTTATATTTTTAGCTAAAAATAGAATCAAAGTCGATTTTACATATCTCTATAATATTAATTCTGACATTCTTTAAGGGCATAGAATTTAACTTGAAAATATTACTAATTTGATTTAGAAATCTTGAGGCATGTAGTGATTTAATTTTTGTTTTGGGTTTTTAATTTGTTAGGAATTCTATTAAATGATTTTTTTATTTCCCATACATTTTAGATTTTATTTTTCTGGAACTTTTATATAGAATTTTCTATTTTTTTATAATTTTATATAAAATCAAGGTCAATTTGATGAGAAAATATAAAAGAAGGGATTAAAATTATTATACCAACTAAAAAGTGTCACTTAATAGTTGAGTGACTTAAAAAATAATTTCAAAAACTTTAGTGATCTAACTATAACTTTTTTAGTTAAGTGATCTAAACGAAAACTTATTCATAATTTAGTGATTAATGATGTAGTTTACCCATTAAAAATAATAGTTAATATATTATTTTATAATTTAACAAAATAGTGTATTACTATATTTAAAAGGGTTAAATCCATGCAACTTTCTTATATTGGGGTTTAAACTTTTTTTTGTTCCAATTAGGTTTGAGCTTGGCAATTGTTACTACATTAGGATCTGGATAGGCAAATATTACTGTATTAAGGATTGAATTTTTTTCCCAAACTAATCCATAAACTCGACAATTATTCCCATATTTTCGAAAAAAATCAGAACCCAAATAGTAATTTAATTCTATCTAAAATAAACAGCAACAACCAACTTAGATTCCACCTTTAAAAATATAAAAAGATTTAAAATGCTTATAAACACTTCTTAATTTAGAAAGTATATTTTCTTTTTTAACTTAAGATTATAGATTACTCCAAACTTTGATTTTACTTTTTTTTCTTTTACTAATTTTATTTAGGTCAAATTATGCTATTAGACCTTGTACTTTGTGTAAGTTATGGATTTAGTACATGTACTTTAATTTAGTTATTTTCAGTCCCTATACTTTTAGAATTTGAAAATTTTAGTCCTAACTAAATGATAACTATTAAAATTCATTAAGTTTGGTTGTTTTTAAAATTTGGTGTGTTAAACATATTATCAAACATGTAATGCTACGTCCGCTTATTATTTTCATATATTACTCACAAAAAATTGGTTAATAGTTTTAACCATTGTCGTTTGTATTAAGCTTAAATTTTGAAATTAAAAAAATGTAGTCAATAAGAATGATCCAATTGATGAACGTTAACTAAATTTATAACTTTACGCATAATAAATCTAACCAAACAAAATTAACTGCTACCATTGGATAAGACTAAAATTTCAAAATTCGAAAAGTACAAAGTACAAAGGTTGAAATTGATCAAATTAAAGTACAAAGACTAAATACACAATTTAAACAAATTACATGGTCTAATAGCAGAATTTAACCTTTTATTTTTGTAACATCTTTAATTAAAGTAATTGTAATCAGTCATCTTCGTGCAAGTAATTACATGTAGTGCATGTGTTCATATACACATATATATATATATATCCATAATTTATATTTTTGTATAGTTTAAAGAATGAAGTTAGAAAATTTATTTTGGGAGTTAAAATTAAATTTTAATTTTAATAATTTTAATTTTTATAATTTTAAAATATTAAATTAAATTTTATCATTTTTAAGAGGGTAAAATGTAATTTTATTTTTATTAATTTAAGATTTTAAAGAACCTAAATGGATAAGTTTCTATTTTAGAGAAGGGCTCCTGCTAGTCTCTTAAATACGCCACTATTGTAATTATTAATGACTTAAATATGCGAATAAAACTGCTAAAATTTGTTTGTAGCGGTAATTAATTTTTTATTCGCGATATAAATGATACAAAATTAAATTATATGATTTTTTAAATATTATAATGATAAAATATATATTTGAATTTAATGATAACATTTATTCAAAAAAGTTGATATAGAGAATAAGTGATAAAACAAATGATTTTTCAATTAAAATTGAACAATGTAAATAGTATTTCATATATTGAAATGAGTCGGGTGGGCAAACAATTACCATAATCGTTGTATACCCACTACCCAAAAGAAAAAATTCATCCTGAGTTGTATCCACTTTTCAAAAGAAAAAATTTGCTCTATTAGGAGCAGATCGGTTTAGAATCCATCGGGGTTCAAGTTTTACCATCCCTACTTAGAGTCATGGTTGCTTGAATCGAACTGACCAAATTGACTAGGAGCTATTCGGAGTATTGATTCGGAGAGAGGCATCAGACTGGTTGATCCACGAGCTAGTACAAACTGATTGAACCAAATTAAGAAACTAGTTGAACCGATTTTTATTTTTAAATATTTTTTTTAATTTTGATGATTTCTTAATGATTTCTTTATTCCAACCGTACAAACCAATAGCTTGAACAGTTCGACCATCAATTTAGTTCTGAAAACTTTGTTTAGACTATATTTTAGTTTTTAAATTTTTACTCTATAATTTAACACAAACAAATAATCAACCAAACGCGTAACATGAGTGAACTATTCTAATCTAATAAATTTCAATGTTATCATCTTAGACCTCAAATTTATAAAATGTGATAAAAATTATTATATGGTAAAAATCATGTAGGTTCTTCATATGTTTTCTATACTCTTTATCTAATTCATACAAAATAATAAGTAAAATTATAGCTTAACTACAAGATTAACCTCCAAATTGTATTCTTTTTCACTTAAGTATTTAAATTTTTTGTAAAAAATACTTAAACTATCGATTTTATTTCATTTTACTCAAAAATGTATAACATCCAATAAAAATATACCGTATGTAATATTCTTATAAACTAATATCATATTTTATGATCAAATTAAACGAAATTAATGATTTAAATATCACTTTTATCCGAAAAAATTCAAATACTCAAATGAGAAAAACTTTAAATGCCTTTTTGAAGCATCTATCTATAGTTTTAAATCTTAATTTTATTTTGTATATAATGGTAATGCTAATTAAGTATAATATAATATTAATCTAAAATCTAATTAAGTAATAATAATTATCACAGAAAACATTATTGAAAAACTAAATATAATTATTTTATATTAATAATTTGTTATTGAAAAAAAAATGAAAACTTATGTATCATGTACATATCCAATATTGCTATAACTTTAGGTTGATAATATAATGGTTATAATTAAAATAATTATTTTTAGAGTAAATTACACAGACAGTCATCTAATTATCAAAAAAAATTATTTTAAGCATCAAAAATAAAATGTTTGTAATTTAAGCACACATATTATATAGTTCCGTCATTTTAGTCATATTCATTAAAATCACAAATGGCAAACTGACATGAATGTTAAAAATTGGTATAATAACAATTTTAGTCATCAACTTTTACATATTATATCGATTTAGGTATATTTTAAAAATTAATTCTCAAAATTTACAAATTTATCCTAATTCTAAAATCCAAAAACATATATAAAATACATAAATATTTTTAAAAAAATATAATAAGAAATTTCATATTAATATTAATATTGAATAAAAATAATTATATTGATATTAAAATAAATAAAATAAAGAGTAATTAACACATTGCAAAAACCACAAGTAAGATTATCAATATGCCGTTCAGCTGACTTACCATGGGACTAGTTTGGGCATTAAAGCCTTATTTGCCTAAGAGAAACTCAACATTTACCTTTTGGGATTCCAAGCTTTTGTTGGGAGCATATTATCCACATGTTTGATTATATTAAATAATCCACATGTTGAGTCTGTATAAAGTGGTAGTTTAGCAGAGCTGCCATTGCCATTTGCCAATAATAAATTGACAACACTCAATATACACTTGTTTTCCCGTTAGTCTGACAATACATTTTAACATATTTCAACTTAGTGTATGTCAATTAAATTAAGATTTAACCGATAAATTTTATAATTTTATTTGATTAAACCGTGAAAAGTAAAAAAAAAATTACTTTTTACAATTATACATTCTTACAAGATTAATTAATTGGATAAAATGATAATTCACATCTAAAAAGAAACTTTAATTTCCTTTTTTAGTTTTTTCTCCAAATTGAGGTTAATAAAATTAAGTAAATCAAGGAAAATTAAAGAATATTCAATTTTCTTAACTTTCTCTTAAACTTGCTCATGGATTGGATTATCCATCTAGGCTTGAAGGTTCATCCGAAAAATGAGAGAGTTTGAATAAAATACGAGATCTAAAAAATAGATTTGGATAAATTTTAATGCTTGTTTTTATATGGATTGGAAACAATATTATATTAATTATATATTTTATATTTATATTAAATCACTAATCCAATAACAATTAAACTCATTGTCCAATACCTAAAAATTTACCCAACTAAATAACCCAACTCAAAATATAAAAATTTAACATTTATATTAATACAACAGAATATTTATTATATTTATTTGTGTTTTTAATATAATAAAACATTTATTATATTTATGATAGGTTTTTAATATAAATACTTTTTAATGTGTTAGAAAACTTTTATTTTAGTATTTTTTTGGTGTATTTAGTGTATTATATTTTTTAAAAAATCAATGCTAAAGTATTTTTTTTTCTTTCACTCACTCACCAAAAACATTAATGTATAGTCATGAATTGAGCTGTTTATGGGTCGGGTTGGGTCGGATTTGGGTCAGGTCTAAATATAATATTAACATAATTTATATTTGTTCAAGTCCGGCCCGGCCCGAAATTTGGGCTTCAAATTTTGTCCAAACCTCCCATATTATTTTTAAAATATTTTATTTTATTTTATTTGAATTTTAATAATTTTATATTTTTTAATTATTGAAATTTTTATATAATCATTTTAACATTATTTTAATATTTATATTACAGTTGCATTATAAATTTAGTATAAGTTTATTTTTTAATGTGTTCTAAATTACATAATATATAAAAATAACATAATATAAAATATTATAAACCTAAAAGGGTCGGTCAGTTCAAGTCTTGAATGTTTAAGTTCGAGCCCAACCTATATTTTAAACGGGCCTAATTTGTTTATCCAAGCTCATTTTTTGAGCTTAATATTTTTACCCAAAACCTCCGGACGGATCTTCAAGCCTAAACAAATAGCCTAATTCATGAACAAATCTAGTCATGAATTTAGGGTTAACTCGATAATTGTAACAAATTTCAATTATTAAAAAATACTTAATAAATTACTCTGTTTTTTTTCTTCAATATATTTTATAATTTAAGAGGAAATTAGGTAACTGAACTAATATTTAATGAATTAAAACCTTACTTTAAAAAATTAAGTTATCAAGCCTTAAAAGAATTTTAAAATATCAAGTAAGAAATAAAATTAAAGAATTAACTTAAATATCAAACGACAACTATTTGATATTTTACGTAAAAGTATTAATGGGTCAGGTTGGGTATAAGCATAGTATTAATATATTTTATGTTTGTTCGGTTCGACTCGAAATATGAATAATTTTTTTGTCTAAATCCGCTTGTATTGCTAAATAGCTAAGGTGAGTTATTTTAGGCTGTCCATATTATTTTTTAAAAATTAAAAAAACATATATTTATATTATTTAATATTTAATATTTATTAATTTTATATATTTTTATTTATTAAAATATATAGTTATCTTATAAATTTTAATGTTTACATTATGATAGTATTATATAATACTATAGATTTAATTTTATGTATTATAAATTATATAATATATAAACAAATAACATATATTAAATATTACAAACTTAAAAACGAGACAGAGTCAAGTCTTGAATGTTTAAGCTTAACTTCCGGCCCTATATTTTAAATAGTTCTAATTTTTTTACCCAAATTCATATTTCAGACTTAATATTTTTAGTCAGCATCTTTAATTTCAGAAAAAGATTTGGGTTTGGGTGAATAACTTGAGGCATGAAGAGTGGAATTAGCCATGTATAAGTAAATTTATGCAAGAATCACCAATGGAACTTTTCGTCCATACACTCGTAAGGTAAATAAAAATCAAAACAAACTACTCAATCCACTTGATGAATGAATGAGCACCTACCCTGTTTGACAAAAATAAAAACATAAGCTATAAAGTCAAACGAATCATGTCCGAATCCGAAAATACGAAAAGGAAAAAGAAATAGCTACAGAATTTTCCAACTCAGTTGCAGCTGAAAGGAAATAACCTGATACAAGTTCACACCACTTCCATCCATGTCTGAGAAAGAAGAGGACCAAGAACTCGATGTAGGAAGTGAAGATGAAGCTGCCGGGAAAGGGACATGGAAACACGCAGCTTTTCATGTTGCCACCACCATTGCTACCCCTGCCGCTTATGCTCCTCTTCCTTTTGCCCTCGCTTCCCTCGGTTGGCCTCTTGGTAACTGCTATCATCTTCTCCCCTTATTCCTTGTCTTCAACTAACCACTGTTTATATAAGATACACCCAAAAACAGCTATAGCTTCATAATTTTTTTCCCTTCAAAAGAATAACAAAACTTGCTGCCCGATTGATTTCAAGGTGTAAGTAGCTTGGTGACTGCAACACTAGCCACGTGGTATTCTAGTTTGCTTATTGCCTCTTTGTGGAGATGGAATGGGAAGAAGCATGTCACTTACCGGCTTCTTGCAGACAGCATCTTTGGTCAGTTTCTTTGTATTATTCTTCCAAATCACTGTTATGCTATATGCTTGACCATTTTCATCTTCCTGGTTCTTGAAGGATTCTGGGGTTACTGGTCTATTGCATTTTTTCAGCAGGTGGCTTCAATAGGAAATAACATTGCCATTCAAATCGCTGCTGGAAGCAGCCTCAAGGTCAGTCAATCTGGCCCTCATTTCCTTCAAGGAATCATATCAATAAGGCAATAAGTTAGTGCTCTATCATTTGCAGGCGGTTTACAAGCACTATCACAAGCACGGCACACTCACCTTGCAACATTTTATTATTTTCTTTGGGGCTTTTGAACTTTTCCTATCTCAGCTCCCTGACATCCATTCTTTAAGATGGGTCAATGGGTTATGCACTTTAAGCACAATCGGCTTTGCCTGCACAACCATCGGTGTCACAATCTATAATGGTAAAGTTGGGGATATCCATTCTTAATTTTGTTCTTAGATATGATCTTCATATCAGCTCTACATCCAAGTGCTAATTTTGGACAACTTTGTAGGTAAAATGATTGACAAGGAGTCAATCAGTTATAGTTTGCAGGGAAGCTCATCTGCTAAGAGATTTGCAGCATTCAATGCTCTTGGTGCAATTGCCTTTTCATTTGGAGATGCAATGCTTCCTGAAATACAGGTTTAAGATAAAAAAAATTTGATTCATTCTGTGCTTAACAATTGATAGTTTATTATTTTTTAATTCCCAGAATACAGTGAGGGAACCTTCAGTGAAAAACATGTACAAAGGTGTATCAGCAGCATATAGTGTTATTGTTCTAACTTACTGGCAACTAGCTTTCACTGGATACTGGGCATTCGGATCACAAGTGCAGCCTTACATCGTGGCTTCATTGACTGTCCCAAAATGGACAATTATAATGGCCAATATCTTTGCCGTGATTCAAATATCAGGATGTTACCAGGTAGACGCCTTTCAAGAACAAGTTTCTAAAAAAAACAAAAAACAAATATGCAGTAAACCCCAAAGTGTTAAAACAATTCCTCTGTTCTAGATTTATTGCAGGCCGACTTATGCATATTTTGAGGAAAGATTGGCATCCAACAGAACATCCATGTTGAAAAATGGTCTTATCCGACTAATCCTCACCTCCATCTACATTGTTGTCATTACATTGGTTGCTTCAGCAATGCCATTTTTTGTAGACTTTGTGTCCATTTGTGGTGCCATTGGATTCACTCCCCTGGATTTCATCTTCCCTGTTTTAGCATTCCTGAAAGCTGGGAAAATGCCCAAAAACAGAGCAGTTGGCATCTCCATGCGGATTCTGAATGTTGGAATAGCCGCCTGGTTTTCGATTGTTGCTGTGTTGGGTTGCATTGGTGCAATCAGATTCGTTGTTGAAGACGTCAAGACTTACAAGTTCTTTCATGACATGTAAAAGTTCTTCTGTTTTAATATTAAAAGATCACGTGATACACATAGATGGTGTTTGATAAATTTATATAAATATTGGGAATTTAGTTGCTTTAATCTTTAATCTTTAATCTTTAATCAATCCAGTTTTTTTTTTTCATTCTAGTCTTGAAATTTGTTAACTTTTTTCATATCAGTCCTGAAACTTGACAAGTTTTCTAATTTTGATCACGTGATGAGATAATACTCTAAAATTGTACTATATTATCTAATAAAATTATTTTTTAAAAGAATTCAGGCATCATCATAGGATCAAAATTGAAAAAATTATTCAATTCAAAGACTAATGTTAATAATATGTTGATTAATTGTGTTATATTTTTGTATTGTTTGGTGATGTTCCCTTGCAATAGCATTGCATCATCTACGTCCATCCACATATATAGTAATATATAACAATTTGTGCATTACAGGTCGTGTATATATATATTTTAAGAGAAAAAGCATCGTTTTATTAAAAGGGTAAGTATTTCATATATTGGTGATGTATCTTTTATTCCATTAGCAGTTTAAAAAAATTGATATGTAACCAAGGCAATTGGGTATTTGAGTATGGCCATTAATATAGACACTAGCTCGGTCTTAGAGATAGAATTTCGAGCAATTGTTGATAGACTGAAAGCGGCTTGGGAGAAAGGGTGTGTTAATTGGAATCGAAGTGGTGGGCTCGTCGAGATTAACATTGGAGGTTTGCAACTGGATAACGAGAGATTGGCAAGTGGAGATTCAACATATACACAACAAACATGGCTATTGATGCTATAAGGTGTTAAGGTGTTGCTAAACAATAATTTTTTTTCTCACAATCGACTTTGTTGGTCCAAAATGTAACTTTGAAGGACAAGTAATGTCTATTGTTATCGGTTAAACGTTATAGTTCAATTTCCTTCATTGTTTTAAACTTTTACGAGTAGTGTACCAAATATTTTTATTATTAAAAATGGAAAAATTTAAGAGGTAAATAAATAAATAAACTTTTGGCATAAATGTGAAAATTTAATATGGCAATTCGGGTCGTTAATAAATAAATTAAAAACGCTATCAAAGAATAGTAAAAGACAGATGGAAAATTGAGGATTCCCTTTAAAACGAAAGAGGTCAAACTAGTCTCTCGCAATCTCTCTCGCTTTACCGTGTATTCCTTGCTGGTTAAGCCAAGCTCAGTAGTCGATTACCAGTTCAGATTATCTTCACTCCTCTCCAATTCGATTCTTCCACGCCAACAATGGCCTCCCAATCACCGCCCACCACCGCCTTTTTCACGCGTGCTACTCTGTCGACCTTCACGCGCCGCCCCTGGCGAGTGTTCCTTTCCCTCACGTCCTTTGCCCGCCCCATTTCCTTCGGTGACGCCTCCGCCCGTATGAAGCGTAACCTCAACTACTTCCGGGTGAACTACGCCATGATAATCCTGGTGATCCTCTTCCTCAGCCTCCTATGGCACCCGATCTCAATGATCGTTTTCTTGGTCGTCTTCGTAGCCTGGTTCTTCCTCTACTTCTTCCGTGACGATCCCTTGTTCATTCTCAACCGTTCGATCGACGACCGCATCGTGCTGGCGATCCTCGCCGTAATTACGATTGTAGCCCTAGTTTTGACCGACGTTTGGCTGAACGTGTTGGTTTCCGTTCTAATTGGGGCTTTTATCGTGGGAGTTCACGCTGCGTTTAGGGGAACAGAGGATTTGTACTCGGACGGACTTGACGGTTCCGATGGTGGGCTGTTTTCGGTTGTCGGCAGCCCCACCCGTGGTGGGTACTCCAGCGTTTAAATCCAATTTGTTAATTACGCTGATACATTCTTTGCTTCTAGTGGTTTTTTTTTTTTTTTGGTGTAATTTTTTATGTAATGCTTTCAACCCAAAACTAAAGATAGGTACCCAAAATTCAATTAGAGATATTACTTCTTATTAAAGCTTAGCTTTGATGATTTTCTTGCTTGCTTGCTTGCTTTCTGGTACAATCAAGTTCTGGGTTTAGTTTAGGGGTTTTGCTGGTAAAACTAAAGATAGGTTCCATTGACAATTGAGCTCTCCCAAGTGCCCAACAGATATTTTGGTGGGTAGATTCCTATAGATTCGTGGTTTTGTCTCCGCTAATAATCATATTTTGTCCTAATTGGGATTTTGCCTATTGCTAACCCAACTTAGCCTTTCGGTTGGTGTAATGTTGCTATCCTTCTTTTCTTCTTTTTCCCCTTATCAGAATGTCTTCAAAAGGCCTACTGCTTGATTTTGTCTTTTCTTAGACGATGTCGTAGCAAAGCATAAAATTTTTTAGTTGTTAAAAGTTAAAAAAATTTAGAAAAATAAATGAATCCCTGGGTAATGTGGAAAACGATGATGAAAATTTTACATCAAACTGATAAATTGAAGACAGTCAAAAAGGAAGATGAAGCAATTGTAACACTAATGGGTGGCAAGTTGGATGACAATGATGTTTTAACATAGCAAATCCCATTACTTGGCCACATACGGTGCTCTAAGAAACTATATTGTAGAAGAACCAATCTCACTAAATACATATGTTTATGTAGAAGAAAATACATGCCAGAGGATCAAAATGTCCTACTCTATCACCAATGAAATTCCAATATATTTTATATATATATAGAGAGAGAGATTATTGATTGTGGTGGGGAAAAGAATGAAATAAAGAAAGCATTATTACTCATCTGGGGCTTTTCGTGCATACGCCAACACCATGACGAATTCCTTGGCAGATGAACCAATGGTGGCCGGTACTTGCTGTGATGTTGCTGCTGTTTGTAGCCACAAATCAACTAAATTATACAATTGCAGTGTTGGAACTACAGGCTGCCCCATGCATTTTATCTCAACCTGTCATCAAGTATATACCAAAATGTAAATAAACACATTGCACCTTGTTTATCGAAGAAGACGATAGATCTATGGCTTAAACTAATTCTTCAAACTGCTTGTTGGAATTTACCTATATATTCTTCAGAAATTTTCACAAACTAAATGTGATGTCGCTAGATAAGTTAAAAAAAAAGTTATCAAACAAGACAACAACTAAGATGTGGATTCTATAAATCAGACTGGTTATACATGCATATGGTTTATCCCACATGCATGAAGTGGAGAATAAAGCTTGAAGCTCTTCTATCTTAACCAGACGTCAATTATCCATGCATAATAATAAAGCATCTCCATGACATCATAAATGAGCCTCATAGTAAAAATACAGAAAAGCTAAAATCTTTTTGGTAAAATTTCATATTCGCATGTCATTAAAGAACATTATTCAAGGAGAGATTAACTCACCTCAGCTTCATCAGTGAGGTCCAGTTTCTTCTTCAGATATTTTTGAATAAAAGAAACAGGTATATTTCCATCCCTGTCACAGAATAAAATAAGTATGATAATTATCTCCTGTAGTTAAAGAAATTTTTAATCATTCTACCATTTGAAAGGTCAGAGATAAGTTCAACAACTTTGTGTATTTGTAACAACATATAATGAGAAAAACATTTCAACAGGATTTGTTACCGAACACTAACAAAGAGCTATCATTTGGTTTAAAACATGATCACTAACCTGATACAAAAATTGTAAACCTGCTATGCAATTGATGGAAGGGGGAAAAAGTAGAAAAAGAGGCAGGAGAAAGCACCTTTAATTTAACAATTTGATAGAATCGGTTTAGCTAGTGATGATGACAGACCAAACTTAAAGAAAAATTGGTCAAGTTAAAATGGTTACTTGGAAATAGAAACAAACTGCAGATTATTTCTTCTATTCCCCTTAAAAGCATTCATCTTACAATAAACAGGCCATTCAGGAGATAACTATTACATGCTAGGCAACAGTGTCCAGAAGGTATATTCCACAATGATTTAGGCTAAAGTAGCATAACCAGAGTAAATGCCCATAATGTCATAAATATTCCCCTATGCAGAATTAACTCCTTCCAAGAGAGAGAATATAAAATGGGAAAAAAGAATCATCGATAATAAGTCAATAGGAGATGAATTAACAGCAGAAAGTGACTAGAGACACCATATAAAACAATCTAAACCTTAAGCACTTCTAATCCAAGCATACTTGTCTTACGACACTGTCATGTACTTTCTTCCTATTTATCCTAAGCTTACTGGATTATTACATAATCATCCATATACTGGTCAAATGCTTTCTTGATCATTTTGATGATAACATAACCAAAGATGACCGGCAAAAAGCTGTGATGGAACTAAGTTAAGCCCACGATCTATTTGGTTGCCCGTGTGTCATTATACTATTCAGTAGCTCCCACCATCCGCGTTTCAAGAAGTGGAACTCTGGGTGCAGGAGTTACACAGAAGACTGTCAGGGTATTAGTATCTTCGCCTTCACCCATCTCCTTTCTGCTTTCACAGTCTATTAACACTTCCTATATAATTCCAACTTATCTGTCACCTTACTGAATCCAGCATATAATATTTATTTAATTCCTCCACTAGATTTGCAAAGACCACATGTTTGTTGTCTCTGCATTCTAAGCATAATATCAGGAGAATATGGTACCGAAAACAGGATAGCTGACAAGTCAGAATCACAGTCTTAACAAACAACAGATAAAATTTACAGTCTTCGTCCAAAAGGAAGAAAAATAGATATAGCAAGCTACTGTAAGACACATGCAAAAGAAATTGGACAAAGGAATGTACTTTATCCTCAAGTAATGTGCAGAAATTTGAGGGAGGGGAGCATCTCCTTCCCTGAAAGCATTGACATTTGAATCAGTTTATGACCAAGACAAGTAATCTTAAGCAACTATGTTCTCAAACCACTAAAGTCTGAAAGTTGAAATCAATTCTTACTGATCTTCAGAGGCCACTAATGAGAACCAAACAGGACCAATTCTTCTTTCATGCTTTGGACCAGCAGCATCTAGCACTGCCTGCGGGGAGATGCCAGAATCCCCAAAACCAGAAGCCCTTTTTCGACTGACTCTGCGCAGCTTTTTAGGTGTTACAGTTTCTGAAGTTGCAGGACCAGCACTAGTCCTTTCATCCTCAAGTTTTGTTTTGCATTTATCTTCTCTATGTTTGCTTTTGCACGTATGAGCTTCAATGGAGGGCACACAGGAAGGTTCTAACTTAGAATCAGAGCCTTGAGAATTGGACTTGAAGGACTTGGTCCTATTTGCAACCTCCACTAAACAATTCAAAGGTTTCCAAAGGTCCAATTTCCCATCCCATGCTTTGCCGCCATTCTCTGCTTCTTTATTTATGTTTTGGATATGTTCGGCAGAAGAAGTACACTGCATTGTTCAATTTTATAACATCGCAGATACTATCAGTTTAAGCTAAAACAATTTATTTCAATTAGAATGGATATTTGAGAAAAAGAAAACTATTAGACAATATTAAGCCCTACGAGAACAAAGGATATCACCTAAAAAATTGTCTTCAATTTACCTGTCTTTTATTCTGAGTGAATTTATTTAGTGTCTCAGGTGAGCTTGCAATCTCCTGGTGATCCTCCATAGAGCCTTCATCTCCTTTAACAGGCTTCTCTATTGGAAAACTGGAATGTCGCGAAGCACCAGCCTTTCTGGTAAAAGCTTTTGTTCTCCTCCCAGTCATGGTAGTTTGTGATGATACTTTGGGGGCATTAACCACCAACGAAGAGAGTGATCTCTCCTTTCTTCTAGTTGGGACTGTAACTGGGGGTACAACTTCAGGTGCCTTAACTTTTCTTCTTTTAAGAGGGAAGATTTTGGCCCGCACATCTTGCAAATTATGGTCTGGCCTGATTATCACAAGCACAGACCAATGTCAATGCACAATAATTTTCCAATATGTTGATTAACCAACATTAAGTGTGTGGACACTCAACCAAGAAAGACGGAAAATGATTGATTATACAGGGAAGCCAAAAGCGGGTAGCATAAGGTCATTTTTTCCTCTTCAACATATTTCACCTTGATTTTTGGCACTGAGAGACTCACAATAGAAGTCCTTGCATTTGCATAACTGCTAGACTCTGCCTAGATAATTTACTTGAAATTGGCTAACGTACATATACAAGCCCCTAATTTGTAAATATTAATCATCCTTGGACATTCAGAAGAAATCAGTAAACTTTGCTAGTAACCACTTGAAACAAGTAAATATAAATTCAGAGCAATTGACAAGATTAAAACTAGGAGTAGTTTAAATTTCAAGAATGTGTCATGAATAATATGCAAAAGAATGGTACCTTAATTTCTCCAGAGGGACACAACCCAAATCGATGTTGCATATCGGACAGCATTCTAGTTCTTCCTCTTCTATCTTATCATATATGCACTTTCTGCAAACTAAATAAAATTCAAAAGAAAAATATATCATAAATTTCTATTTATTGACTCAATAGAATTCTATGGCACATAAAAAGATCACACCCATCAATCCTAGCAAATATTTTAATTAAAAACGAGTTAAAACTGGGAAATCATCTGGGAATTTGAATCTTATTTTGGAGTTACAAAACAGAAAAGGAAAGCTCCAATGTTGGAAAGGAGCCTTGAATTGGAAATAAAGAATATGATAGTAGGGAGCCTTAGCTTAATGTGGAAAACAACAACAAGTGCAAAAAATAAAAAAAATAAAAAAAAATAAAGGAACGGATTCGTAATCAAATAAACAGAAGCCATGAATGAATTACATTGAGAACCAACTTTCTCGATAACCAAACTGTATAAGAAATACGACTGTTTTCGACTAGTTTATTAAACTAATCTGAACCCAGTTATTGTACCAAAAATGCATCAGCATCAAGTAATAAGAAACAGAGGGAAACGAAATAAAACAGCAAAACCATAAGTTTATTAAGGCACAGTAATGGTCAACCGAAAAGGTAAGAAATGAAAGCAAGAAAAACCCAGATATAAAACGGCAAAAAGGAACAAAATTTGAAGAATTAAGAACAAATGAGCTAAAAAAAGGAACAAAATTTGCAAGTAAAAAAAGAAGAAAAGGAGATATAAATCTGAGGGAGAAGAGAGAGACTCACACGTGTGAAGACATTCAGATATGGTGGTGGCATCTCTAAGAAGCTTATTGCAAAGAGGGCAAGTCATGCATGCCGCAATCGCTTCTCTCTTCACTTTGACGACCTGATTCGCCATCTCTCTTTCCTTTCACCTTTCTCTTGTTTCAATCTCAACTCAATAACCCCTTGAACACGTATCCCCCTCACTGCATGTTCAATCAAAAGAAGCAAAAAAAGGAAAAATTTACGTACATATCTTCATAAACAAACCTGCATTAAAACCCATGACAGAAATATACTAACAAGAGGAAGGATTATAAACAGAGAGAGGCCGAAAAAAAGCGAGAAGCAAAGGTAAAGAGATATGGGTGTATAAGCTATATGGGAATAATTTTTATTCTGAAAGCAGGGATTGAGATTAAGGGAAAAATAAAACAAAAAAGGGGAAAATATTATAATTACGATGAAACAATGGTGATTTCTTTTCAGACAAAGAAGAAGAAGAAATAGGGTTGTTGAGAAGAGGAAGGCAACGATGATCTGAATCTAACCAAATAGAAAGAGAAAGAAAAAAAAAATACTAAAGAGGGTGTCGTCGAAAGGAGCATGAACCAAAGAGTTTTCCTTTGGTTTTATTATTATGTATTTTTCCCCATATTTTTATTTTTTTTATTTTTTTTTCTAATAAATATTTAAGACAAGTTCAACGGAGGCTTCAAATTACACGATTCGAAATTTTTGGGTCGGTGGTGACTTGTCCCTTTTGTGAATATGTATGGGACATGCGCCCTAAAGAAAACAGAGTAACCCTAGGATGCAGTTTAATATACGACGTCGTTACTGTGTTTTATTATTCTTTTGGGGTGGGGGAGGGGGGAAGAGGCTTAAATTTTGTTGTTATTATTATTATTAATGGTAGTGAATAAATAACAGAATATTATAAAATATATATATATTTACGTGAAAAATCAATTTTAGTATTTTCGAAGTATTCGTGTTGGTGTCGTTGTAGTATGCAAAAGAAAGAACATGTTTTTCTTTAATACAATGATGATATTAAAAATTTTCAATTTTATAAGCCGAATTACAATTCAAGAAATTGTGAAATGCTTAATTTCATTTTACTAATTAATTTTAAATATATTATAAATAGTTTTTCTTCAAATCATTTCACTTATAAGTTCGATTAAAATTATATTGATGTTGAATTTTTATTTTTTTTAAATTTTACCCGGATTTCAAATAAGAATTTATCTTGCTTCCCCTATCCCTTAAACTTCAGCCACTCATTACAAAGAAACAAAAACAAAAAAAAAAAAAAATTGTAGAGCTTATTAATAATGCACATTTTGGGGACTTCTTGTAGCAATTGATTGGTTTATTAACCTTCATTGTTAAGGTAATATTGAAATGGTGACAAATGAGTAAGTCTTAGGTTTCAATCTTCTCCTCTACAAGCCTTAGTATTATGTTATGCATTAAAAGACCAAAGCTATTTCTGTTTTTTTCTTTTTTTTTTAATTTGTGCCCCCACCCAAATAAAAATAAAAGGGGATGGTTGTTATATTCTAATTTTTAAACTTAACATGCACGACATTTTGCCCAGAGAAGTAAAGGAAAGATGCAGGACACAGAGGTACGAGGCAAAGCTATTTGGGAAATGATGAAAAAGGTTCCGACCACGCTAAAAACAAGGATAAGGCAGAGAGAGAGAGAGAGAGAGAGCATTTGTTCGTCGCAGTGCCAGAAATCTCGTTAGAATTTTGTTACAGTGAAAGGCTTTGACAACTTTGGTTGGTAGGTATCCGAAGAAATTATAAATGCTGGAATTAATGCTCTATACCCGCTCCACGAAAATGATTACATGAATCAAATGTACTAACTATCGAGATCCACCCACCTCATAGTCAGTGCTCACTGGAAACACTTAGATTAATGAAATGGAAATGAAAATGCCATGGAAGGTGGGAAAAGGAAAACATGAGCGTTAAAAACAGAAAATGATAAATGATGATAGCAGTAATTGATGTGTGGCGTGATGTCTGTTGTAACTGTAACACAAGACAAGGCCTGCCTTATTCCTCTACAACAGTTACAAGGTGGCCTACCATCTAGACAGTGGCATACTAAAGGCCACTTGAGTCCCCCAAAAAAAAATAAAAACAAAAAAATAACCCAATTAGTATCAACTATCACACAACATTTAAAATATACAACGTATATATACATTTATGTATATGCCAACATGATGATACTTGATAAAACTTTGTTCTGCCAAATGCAGTGACCAATTACAATAGGAGGAACAACCCCTCCCATGGACCATATTTTTCATAAAGCATGATAAATTGATAATACTAAATATTATAGCATATGCAATGTTTCACCTGAAATTGCCAATGACCTGAAGCTTTACCAGGAATTCATTTCAGTTCTATGCATCTGCATAAAAAGATCAAGCTTTATCCCTATTACCTTGAACGCATTCTATGCACCTCATGACCCAATAAGACCCTTGTGCCTCGCGTAAGAAATTATTGATGTGAAAGTCGATGTGCATAGTAGTCCGGTAAGGATGACCACCTAAATTCAAACAGCATGTTTTCGTCATTAAAATTCTCAACAAATTTATGCAAATTATCAATAACTTGGGGAAATAAATCTTTAAAAAGAAAAAAACTGTAGGTTAAATTTCGTAGACAAATATAGTAGTTTACTTCTGGTATGGTGATCATAGGAGGCATACCCATTTAAACATGTATCCATGGCCCTCTTTCCATGTATAAGGAATATTCATGCCAAAGATTGCAGCAACCAGCGAATATATAGACAAGCAAACAGTCCCAGAACTTAAGAAGAGCTCTAGCTGCCACATACAGTGAAACCAGTAAACATAAACGCATGCTGCATGCAGATATAATATTCTATCTCGAAACCAGATTTATGTCACTGAATAACAGCAGAGAAAAAGGGTTTGGAGTCTATTTTAGAGGAGCACCTGAATAAGCTGATTTCGATGATTGTCAAGCTGCAAGAGAACGCATAATTCAGATTATCAAGATCTCAAATTAGGTCATGATACTTGAAGGCGTTAAATTGCCTTGGGAGAATTTTGATAGCTACAGAAAACTCCCAAGCTTCAATTTTAAATCAAAATTGTCAGGTAACTGAGACATTCAGACACGTCCCTCAACCATCAAAACCCTCCTTCAGCATTTTTGCCACCTTAGTTTTTTTTTTCTTTCCCAATATAAATTTACTTAGCTGATCACCTGGATATTGATATAGTCTTCTGTGTCATCGATGTATTCTCGCAGCTGGTGAGAAAAAAGGATAATTATGTTAAGTAACCATGAGATTAGAGCAGAATTATTGTTAAAACTAAGGAGCCTACCGTGGTCAATTTGTTCAATGTATTGTCAATTTGCATAAAGTAAGCCTGCAGAATCCAGAAATCTAAACATAAACATTTACTTTTGCATTAGCTAATCAAAACCCATGGCAGGTAACGACTTCAATTACCTCAAGCAACATTTCAAGCTCCTCGACATCGTTGTCCTCCTCAACTGTCACTGCACTTGCCCGACTTGTTCTTGATATCTTTGAACCTATAGTTGGTGAGGACGGATACCAATTAGGAGCACCAGAAACACTTACAGGTGAGCATGCCACTGCCAACTTTCTCGATAAATAAAGGTCTGCCATATCATCATCGTCATCCAAAAGTTGTTCAAGTTCATCTCTTACCTAAAGGTAGGAGAGCTTATAAAGAATTGGTCTAGCTCCTTCAATAAAATAAAATAAAATAGTCTAGGGACTTAATGTGTTCTACTATGTTTTACTTCAGTCATTAGTGCCTAAGGACTATGTTTTACTTCAGTCATTAGTGCCTAAGGATCTGCAACATATGCCCTAGAGAGCACTAGCAGTCATATAGTTGTAAACTGAACTCTGGACCTCAGGTTAAAATCTAACCAACCAAGATATCGAACCTTGACACATCCCAGAAATGTTCGTACGTTTTTTTTAGATCAATTAAACTACTACTGAAATAGACAATATAATGTTCGTACGTTATTCAATGAGAAAGTTACAGGTATCTTAGCAAAATGCCGAAACCCCTCTTAATATATTGGCTCCTAGGTCCTAAGGCTTTTCCATTTGAGGAGACTTTTTTTTGAAATCAGGATCATCCTTGCTCCTTGTTAAAATTACCAGGTTTTCCAATTGATTTACAGAATGTATATGCACTTACCAATATTTCTTCTTATTCTGAGGTAAAACAGATATTACATTTGATCTTAGCCAAAAGACCGAGAAAAGGTATTGCCCTTACCAACATACATTTTCTTCCTCATTATCCCTTTTTATCTAGTATCATAAAGTTGTTCTTATTGTGGCTCTCCCGGGTTTACTTTGGGAGGTTACGTTTGCCTCTTTGGTTTTCCGAGTGACTTGCATCCTAGACTAAATATTAGAACATGAGATCAACTAGAAAACAACCAAATTTGTTAACCTTCCACGGGGAAAACCTGTACCAAAATCAGATTATCCGGATCAACTCCTTGAACAGAGAAACCTATCCCCCCAAGTGCCTCCCGTTAGCTTCCTTTTATTTGCTTAAAGAGGTTTTTCCTATGAATTCGCATGCATCTAGGGCCTTGGCTTTTCATTTTTTAAATGGAAAGAAAAAAACTGATGAAAGTGCAAGCAATGGCGGAAAACAATTATGGTAGCCTTGAATCCAAATATCTCTGTTTTGGAAGCCACAAATCTGACCCTCGGTGTCTAAATGTGTTCACTGTTCGTGCACGATCAGCCTCTTCAGTGAAAACTCACGTGCGGAGGAAAGAATATTATAAATTCTAAGTGACTGACAAAGCCAAAATAAAGAACTGAAGTACTACTAAGACTATACCAATGCACGTTAATCTTTAGTTAACAGGAGAGTTTATTTGAATTTTCCTTCTGGAAATCAGCTGGACCATTCTATACATGCGCCAATAAGAAAAATCTCCAGTAATCCTTAAAAAAAAAAAGGTAGATATTTATTATGCCTGTTATTGCACAAAGTCATCTGATAACTGAAAAGCTGTAAGCAGCTTATTAGCATTGGGCCAAATCAAGAATGACAAAAAAATTATTCATCCACCATGAGAAACTGAAATTTCAGTGATGTTTAGCTTCTAGAATCCTAAACATGGCAACATACCTTTTGAACCCGATTTGTCAGTCTTGTCATTGCACTTTTCAGTTTACGCACATGGTCCAAGTTACGACTGCTAATCTGCACATAATTACAATTCTTGCTTGTAATTGAACTTATCTTACAGGCAAACCTAGAAAACAGTGGTACTGAAACTCTTTGCTATTCATCAAATAACATTAAGGCAAAGCAAATGAAAAGCTGTGATATAGAAAATCTTATTTCCATGTTATATAGAGATGACAATTAAACAACCGAATCACAGTGGACAATGTTTCATTGTAATTCGTATGTTGCAAGAGCTTCTATTCAACATTGTGGTCATATAACGTATTTTACTATTTCTCTCAATAATACTCATATTTCATTACATTATTTATGGATGCCTCAAAGTGAAAGTGCAGCCTGTTCTAGTGGCCATATAGGATGCAGTTGGTAATAATGTTAGCAACTATAGAGGAAGACCAGCCTTAACACTAGAGCCTACTCCTGATGACCAAGTTAATTGTGAACTGAAAATCTGAGCCAGAAGCACATCTTGCGATACCGAAACCTCAGGCTATCATTGCAGCTTTTACCTAGACTTTCTTTCTCCCATTTAGCCTCACAGTTTCAATGAAATTAAACTGCTTAGTTACCACCATAAGATGTAATTACTGTCATTATCAAGGCAAGTTTGGTAAAAGGACTAAACAGCACATGCAGTAAAATGGCAAAATGCCAAATTGTGATGCAGAGAAATCTCTAATATACCAAAGTGGCTGACGGATGCTTTGACTTCTTACACGCTGAAGTCGTTATTGAAATTCAATTTTGCGGAGAAAGGTTGATGTATTTTCCATGGTTGAATGTATTCATGTAATGTTAAGTTTAATCCTTTCATCACTTTCACAAAGAATAGGCATAAAAAAACTTTGGTATAATAAAGTGAGGAGGCGTTAAATAGATATAATAAAGTTTGTAGTACTTTAAGAGCCAAAACTCTACTCCTATAGCTATATTGTATGTTGCATCAAAGTCAACTACTAGATTTAAATGAAGCACTAGAAAGAATAATCAGCCAACAACAAATCTCATCCCTTCAATTCAACTAGATGTAAGGGAAAGTTAAGGATAAACTATTCAGAGAGAAAAAAAAAATGAAAATACCTTGGAGGTCAGCTCATCTAGAGCTGGATAGGTATCAGTCTCCAGTTCTCTAGTACGCGCATCAAGAAAGCTACAAATTGCTTCTAGTGCTACTTCCAGTGCCCGGAATTCAAATGGAAATTCTACATGAAACGATATAACGTCGTAGAATGAAAGACAACTCGAGAAAATGATTTCCAAACCAAAAGTTAGTATTACCGTTTTCTTCTCCAGTGTTGATATCGTTACGCAAACCAGGATGTTCTTCTTCTTCTTCTCCTAGGCCTTGACATGTGAGATCTTTTTCTTGAGGCAATCGCCTTTTAAGTTCGGCAACAATAGGTATTACGTTATCATCAAATGGATCTCTAAGCAAGACCTATCTCAAAATAAAACCTCAGTACTACATTAAACGGAAGTATTAAAAGGTATTCGTATATCCTATAAACT
Source organism: Gossypium arboreum (assembly GCF_025698485.1). Classification (NCBI taxonomy): domain Eukaryota; kingdom Viridiplantae; phylum Streptophyta; class Magnoliopsida; order Malvales; family Malvaceae; genus Gossypium; species Gossypium arboreum. The sequence goes on from NC_069076.1 coordinate 3,747,751, forward strand.
AACCTCTTCTGCTGTTATTATAGCTTTAATGTGCTGCGATCAGATCAAGAAACAAGAGTAAAATCAAATTAAAGCAATAGAAAATGAAAAAGATGAAAAAAAATGGAAATCGAAATTACCTCTAAATTGAGAACAATGACTTTTTCTCTGCCCAAAACGGTGGAAGGATAGGATAACATAGGATCAAGAACACGAAGATCTCTAGCATGAATCTGAACACGGCGCATTATAGCGTACTTGTCGACGTCAAGAACCGTGCCTTGCCCCTTTGCATCTACCGAAACCCAGCTCGTCGTAACCGCCGTTTTCTTCTTCACCGAAGCTACTTGCGTCTCCGCCGCCGGAACAAAATACACCTGTCGAGTCATTCCTGAAAAAATAAATAAAAAAGACCTTGAAAATAGAGCAAAGATGAGTGGAAAATTTTTTATAGAGATCCGAGGACATAAAAGGGAGTGTTAATGGTAATGAAGGAGATGTGGGGGCAGATGAAAAGGAAATTAAGGAGATATTTGCTGCTGTACTGCATGGGGCCTCAAACTGTTTCAGTGCTGAAAGTGAAAAATGGAGGAGGAAAGGTTTTTTAAACAGCATAAAATTTCCTTGTTTTAACTTCCAACATTTGGCGCGTGTTTTAACGGTCTTTGTCTTTTTTCTCTTTAAATAATAATTATGGTATTATTTGATAATATTTTAAAATATTAATTGTTAAAATTTTCTTTTCAAGATTACTTTAAATCAAATGAACAATTCTAGTATTGTTTTGGTCAACGAGGCTTTGAGCAAATGTAGAATTTTGTATTATGAAAATGGAGGTTTTTTTTAAATTTTTTCCTATTAATTAATTAATTAAATTATTTTAATTAGAACTTTTGACATAAACAATTTAGTCTACGTTTTATTATCAAACTGTTGAAATATTTTCAACAGTTATAAGTAATCAAAAGTTATATCATAGGTTATTAACTAAAACTTATCGCTATTTATAGTGATGAGTTATAACTCTTAAATTCGAAAATTATATTACTTGATTATTACCAAATAGTTATTGCTAAAGACATTATTGTCCATTTAGGTAGTTATATCTCTATGTAGGGGTGAGCAAAACTCGATTCCATTCCAAAAAATCGAAAAAATTTTGAATTTCGAGTTATTTAAATTATTCGAGTTCGAGTTGAGTTGAATTTCACAATTTGAATAACTCGAATAATTCTAATAATTCGAATAACAGATTAGTGTAAATACTCTTTTAGTCTCTGTCAACTTTGAAAATAAGTAAGTTGGTCTCTCTTAACAAAAATACAAAAAAATTCAAAATAACATTTAAATTTCAAAACATTTATAAAAATTTCAAAATTTATATTTTTAAGAAAAATTATAAAATTTCTAAAAATTTCTAAAAACATATAAATAAGTTAAAATTTTAAAATTTTCTAAAATAATAATTTGGGACCTAATTAATGATTCAAATTTATCATACTCTCTAACATGAAACTAATTATACTGTAACAATATTCTTATTTGGCATGTTTAATTTTTTAAATTTAACTCAAACAATTTCACTCAATTCGACTCAACTCGAATTTCATTTCATTCGATTCGAAAAATTTTCAATTTGAGCTAGAATGATAAAATAGGACTTGTGAACTCGATTAACTCAGACTTTGTTCACTCGATTCGATCGAACATTCACCCATATCCTTATGAAGAGAAATGAGACGTCCTATAAATAGGTGTAGAATTTTATTTGCATGACACATAAAAACATAGGAACAATGTTTCTTTCTATTTTTCCCACCATATTTTATATTTCTATATTATTTTATAAAGAATTACTACAAAAATTGATATCTTTGTTATACTCCAATCAATGCTCAATGGGTTGTTTCCGTCAATGTAAAACATAGACAATCATTGGGATTCATTGTATCATTAAGGTTCATTTGTCAATAACTCTTCTGTATACCATAATATAAGTAGGGGCGAGTACAACTTTAAAGAAAGTGGCATTGATACACACCTTGAAACTTTTGTACATTTCTTATAAGTTTATTTTTATCCCCAAGGACCGACAAATTCACCCCTTGTTAAATAGATTATATATTCTACAGCTAACCCTTATCAAAATTTGAAATCAAAGTGAGCAATTGTCTCATGAATAATGAATGATTAAGGAGACTTGTTTGTGATGATATCACCAATTGCAAAAGGCTCCTAAGTTTCAACATTTTCTTATGCCATTGCTTAATTTGCAAGCAACACATTCCAACCTTCTAATACATATACATCAATTCAAGCCACCCAAATTGAAATAAAAACTTTCCATAGAATTTTTTAGTACACACATTAATTCCAATTTTTCATATCATTTACTCCTAGGCCAACTTCAGTTTTAGGGGCCAAAATACTCTTTAGATGGGTAGTACATTTACTTGCGAATAAGTGTAAATATAACGGTGGCAGTATTATTAGATACTATACCGATATTTAGGGGTGAGTAAAATTCAATTTGATTCAAAAAAATCGAACAAAATATTCGAGTTTTGAGTTAATAGAATCAAGTTATTCGAGTCGAATAACTCGATTCGAGTTCAAGTCGAGTTGAATTTCACCATTTGAATAACTCAAATAATTCAAATAATAGATTGGTATAAATACAATTTTGGTCCTATCAACTTTGAAAATAAACAAATTGGTCTCTCTCAACAAAAATTACAAAAAAAAAATCAAAATAATTTTCAAAAATTCAAAATAACTTTGAAATTTTAAAATATTTATAAAAATTTAGATTTTATATTTTAATTTTTTAAATTTCTAAATATATATAAAAATTATTTTTTCTAAAATAATAATTCTAGGACTTAATTAATGGTTCAAAATTTTCATGCTCAATTATCTTTTTTTTTTTTTTTACTTTGCTTTGAAAAAATTCAAACATATATAGTTTCAAATTTGTATACTCTAACATAGAATTAGTTATACTTGTAACAATATTTTTATTTGACATATTTAGTTTTTTTTAATTTAACTCAATTAATTTCACTGGGTTCGACTCGACTCGAATTTTATTTCACTCGACTCAATTCGAAAAGGATTCAAATTAAGTTAAAATGATAAAATAAGACTCATGAACTTGATTAACTCGAATTTTTTCACTAAATTTAATTAAACACTCACCCCTAATAATATTGTAGCATAAGATAAAAAAAAATTAAACGCATGGTACTGAAAATAAACGTTGATTCAAATTTAAAAACTCCCTTTTATTGCACTTCAAGTCTTTTCCAATCAAAACGCATTACAAATTTGAGTAATTTTCTAGTGAACTTTTGTTGGCAAAAAAAAAAAAAATCTTTCACCAAATGTTGTGAAGATTGAAAATGATTGATTGGATAAGTTGTAATATGCCATAAAAAAGAGAGAAACAAGCTTTCAATTCTCTAAGTGACTTTCTCAGTGGAATTAGGAAATTTTGGATTTTAGTTTTCTATCATCACCTAATGTTAGAAGCAATAAACAAATATTTTGACAATGGTGAAGAATGCTTTATGTTTTTTTTGTTTTTTTGTTTTTTTTATAGTGGGAGAGGGTCACAATCATCAAATTTTAATCTTGGTTTTGAGGTGTTATCCATTTATCTCTTGTATTATTGGCATGTTTAATTAAAATATATATTTATCTTTTAAAAATATTAGAAATATCTATTAAAACTTAAATTGGGACGACGGTGAGAATGTGAGATGGAATGAGGATGAACGTGTTCAACATCCATGATCATAAAGATAGTAGTGATTTTCAAGATTACACAATCATAATTGAGCAAGGCGGATGATAAGGCAATAGTAAATTTAACAACATCTGCCCCATGTTTAGAAGTGTTCATGGACCGGGGCGGGTCTAAACATGATGTTAACATACTTTATGCTTGCCCAAAATTAGTCCGGCCCAAAATATGTACTTAAAATTTTACCTAAATCTACCTATATTTGTAAATGGTTTGCCTAAACCCATTTTAGACCCATACATATTATTTTTTTAATTTAAAAATATTATATTATTTTAATTTAGTATTTAATAGTTGTCTATATTCTTTATTATTTAAAATTTTATATATAATTATCTCTAATATTTTTAATGTTTACATTATAGTAGCATTATATATTACTATAGATTTAATTTTTATTTGTTATAAATTACATAATATATAAAAAAATAACATGGTATAAAATATTACAAACTTACAAAATATTCAAGCCTAAACATGATCCTTATTTAAAACAAACTTAAAATTTTTTACTTAAAGCTCTTTCAAATTTTACACGAACCTTCAAACTTAAATAAATAGGTTGGAACCTACGTTGCTCCATTGTGACCCTTAAAAACCCGATTTGCAACCCTAAGAAATAGATTTTTTAGTAAATTACATTGTTGGTCATTCAACTATGTTTAACTTTTATTTTTAGGCATTCAATTATAAAAAGTTAGAGAATGACCATCCAACTAACCATGTTTGTCATTTTATCCTAATTCATTTAACTATAGTTAACTGTGTGATAAAGAGATGACATCTAAATTTGATATAATAATAAGTTTAATACTCGACGTTTACATATTGTATCAAATTGGTCATTACTTAAAAAAATCAATATTTATACAGATATCTCAATTTGGTCATGATTCTAAAAATATTTTTTATAATTTTATAATATTATATGGTTTTTTATAAAATCATGGCCAAATTGATACAATGTGTAAATATTGAGGATTACTTTTTAGAGTCATAATCAAATTGAAACAATGTGTAAATTTTGAGGACTATATTTATTATCATACCAATTGTAAAACTATTCTCTACGTTACAAGTTAATACAAAGTTAACAGTAATTAATGAAATTTGATAAAAAAAATAAACATCATAGAAATAAATAGAAAAATGAAGGGATATTTCAATCCGTTGATCTTGTTGCCCCTATAAACAAACATGCGTGAATCATTTCATGAAATATGTGTTTAGTTAATCCAAAGTCTCAATAGTTAGCTCTTGATCTTTCGGTCGAAAAGCATTGTCAATGAAAGCATGTCAGTGCACTGTTTCACGTTAAAATTATAATTTTCCATAATTTTTTTTTATTTTTCATTTTTTCTGAAGGTGGATGAATCAAAGGATATTTTTTTTCCAATTTTTTCCTCTTATTCTCCCTATGAATCAATCTTTTCTTTGCAATAACAGTTGATTCTTATTAGGGGTGAGTATTTGATTGAATCGAGTCTAAAAATTTCGAATTAATCGAATTCACGAATCCTATTTTAGTAACTAAACTCGATTTGAATTATTTTCGAATTGAATCGAGTCAAAAAATTCGAGTCGAGGTAACGAATCCTATTACTTATACTCAATGTTGCATTTACATAGACCGATTATTTAACTAGTAGACGAAGTACAATATTATTTAACTATATAAAAAAAATATAATGATTTTGCCTTTTTATTTATGAGTAAATATTTATTAAAACGACGTAGTTTTACCTTTTAACTTAATGGTTTTGAATTTTAACTTTAGAAAAGATAAATGTTTATTAAGACAACATAGTTTTGCCTTTTCTTATTCGGATTTTTGAATAACTTGAATAGTGTAATAATATTCGAGTTAAACCGAAAAACTTAATTTTTTATTCAAATTGATCCAAATAACTTGATTAACTTAAATAATTCTAACTATTTAATGCAAAATTTAAATTTTTATCGAATTCTTTGAATCAAATCAAATTTTACTCTCTCATAATTCCTATTATTATCAATAATACAAGTAGGGCAATTAGTAGGATAATAATTTTGTACCTCTTATAGAGGCCCGCCCATCGTTGATGGGTTAATTGGATTCAAAGCTTTAGTGTGGGCCTTGCTCTCTCCAAAATTAAAAAAAATCATTTTCTTTAAATTTGTTAATTTGCCTCCTAATTTTTTAAAATTTTCATTATGCCATTTAGTTATTTTAAAAATTTAAATTAATTTTTTTATTTTTCAATTATTTCATTAATCTCATAAAAGAATTTAAAATTTTAATTAAACTATAATTTAAAAAACTCATTAAATACTTAAAATTTTTAATATTTTAAATAAGCCTCACAAATTCAATCTCAAAATCTTCTATTTTCTAACATCAAAATCTTAAACTTTTTTATAAAAATAATATTAAATTTTAATTAACTACAAAAATAAGGTAGAAACAAATTAATTACAACAAATTAAATGTTCGCTACAATAATTTTAGATGTCGCCTAACACATTAATGGCACCAATAAATTTAAAAAGAAAATTAGTTTTTGATTCCAACACCAAAGAATAACTTTTTTCTACATTTAGTGTCTTAATTATTTTTCCATGCATTTAATGCATTGATGCATATTCTCTATATTTAATGTCTTTTCCTTGCATTTAATTCTTAAAACAACAATTTTTAATTTTATTTTAATGAATGTCGCTTGACACATTAATAGCATCAATTAAAAATATTTTTTCTATTAGATTTTTTTTTAAATTTATTGGTACTATCAATGTGTCAAACATCACTCAAAATTACTGTAACAAATACATCATTTTCGTAATTAATTTATTCACACTCTATTTTTATAATTAATTAATTTTGTAATATTTTTTATAAAAAACAAACATTTAAAAGTATAATAAAGAAGGTGTGGAAGGCTGCACCCCTCAATAGATCTTCTATAAAACTTTTTCTAGCTAGAATTTGAAATTTTGATAGCCTAATTTAAGAAATTATTTAGGTTATTTTAGATATTAAGTTAGCCATAGAATAGATGGTGGTGACACTTGTGGACTACTAAGGAAAGGTGATTTGGATGATTTCTCTTTGGGTTAATTTAAGTAATTGTCCCTAAATTATTAGTTAATTTTTAAATTAATCTCTAAATTTCAAAATATTCTATTTGAATTCTTAGAGTATCGTATTGTATCAATCATACCATTATATTAGCATAGCCATTAATTTCAACATTGAATGCTAGTTTGAATCTAACATGGAACATATTTAAAATACATTAAACAAATTATGAATACATGTGTATTTATCACATTAACACGTTGGAGATGAAAAACAAACGATATCGATAAAATTTAGGAGGGTTATTTTCTTTTCTTTTAATTTTAAAAATATTAAATTCAAGTTATTCATGGCGGTAGTTACACATACGTTTACAATTTAATCCACATATTTTAAATATGATCCACATCAAACTTGAACTAGCATTTAACACCCAAGTTAATGGTTAAATTAATAGGAGGACATATTTTATAAAATATTATTACTTACAAAGTTTAGAAACCAATTTAAGATCCGAGACATACATATACATGATCACATTATTTTGTGTATGCTCAAATTATTATAATATTTTTATACGTTAACAATTTATTCTAAACTTTAAAGTATCAATATTATATCAATATCCTATAGTTTCTAAATTATATATATACACGTAAATTTTGTATTTTATGCAGCTTGTTATAATTATTCAATTAAAATAATTTTATATAATTTTTAATACATATTATAGTTTTGTTCAAATATTTTAATTATTTTTATTTTTTATGATGTGTCTTAATAGATCTCATATTTTACGTTATTTGTTATAATTAAATGTGTTCATGGGTCAAGTTTGGGTCGGGTCAAAGCATGATATTAACATATTTTATGTTTACTCAAGTCCAGTTCAACCCAAAATCTGGGTCTAAATTTTTGTCCAAACCCGCCCATATTTGCAAAATACTAACCCAATCCTATTTTAGGCCCGCCCGTATTATTTTATAATTTTTCTTTAAAATATATTTATATTTTTTATTTTAATATTTAATAATTTTATACATTTTTTATTTATTGAAAAATTTTATATAGTCATCTTAACATTTTTTAATGTTTACATTAGAGTAGTATTATATATTTAGTATATTTTTTTAATATGTTCTAAATTACGTCATACATAAAAATAACATAATAAAAAGTATTATAAACTTAAAATGGGTCGTGCCGAGCTCGGGCCTTAAATGTTCAAGTCTGAGCCTGATCTATATTTTAAACGGATCTAATTTTTTTGTCCAAGCCCGTTTTTCAGACATAACATTTTTGTTCAAACCCTCCTTAATTTTAGATGGACCTTCAGGTTTTAACAGGTAACCCGACTCATAAACAGTACTATTTATAAATGTTTATTTTTAACTTTAAATTTATTTTACACATGGTCTTTGGCCTTTAATGAATGGCATTGCCAATTCTTATACGCAATTGGAGTTTGCATTTGCTTCACGCCATGGACTTCCTAATACATAAAAAAGACTAATTTTCTTTTACTAAAAATCACAAGTTATTATTATTCTGGTCTGATATAGGATATGGAATATATCTCTAAATATACAGATGATTTATTCTTTGAAATTAACTTGTTACTATATGTAGTCAATTGCATATTAGCTTGATCGATATTAATATTATTGTCAACGTAGGAGAATATAGGTTCGAGTGCAATGAAGCGCATTATCCTCTTATTTAGGGTTGGAATAGGATTATGAATAGTTGTAGGTATTGATAAAAGAGAACAGATATGATAAGAACCTATAATTAGATTAATATTCCAAAAAAAAAAAACACTTGTTGTAGGCCAATTTTAGCCCGTTTACAATCAAACCCGAGTGGCCCAACAACCTTTAACCCAAAACAAAATAAAACCTAAACTACCAGCCCAAATTAAACAAACCCTAACCCACTAACATCAGCCCAAAACATTAACAGAAAAAAGAACCCTAGCCGCCGCCTCTGTCCCATCATCTCTGTCAACCCCCATACTAGCCTCTGCTCCACCGTTCAACCACCACCTATACAACAAACAGAATGCGCAACAGCAGCAAAATATAGGGAAACAGACAGTGTAACAAATGGGCTATAAAAAGCCGAATGGAAACTATTGTAAAAAAAAAAGGGATGATCTTTTTCGAATATTCAAAAAAAAAACAAATCAATACAAAAACAAACGAATATTGAGAAGCAATCGAATAATAGAAAGGTGATTTCTTTGTTCCTTTTCCTCTTTATTACTATTATCCTTAGATAAATAAACAAAAGACATCAAACTTACCTTGTTTGGGGCGATCGGAGAGTAGAACCGAGAAGTTTCTCTTGATTTCAGTCGGTTTTCGTGAGGTTTTTGGGCGCTTCAACTACGGATCTAGGGTAAGGGGAACAAAAAGGTTAAAAAGGGGTCGATTTTGCGCTTCCAGCCGCCATATACGGCGATTGCCGGTGACGGACGGACGGTGGTCCGATCGCCGGAAATCGTCCCTGCCCAAAGCATTAAGACCCTTTCCCCTTTTCTTTTTTTCAAAACCATAGCTGAAATGAATTTTTAAAAAAAAAACTTGTCTCTTATACCATTTACAAAACGGCGTCGTTTTGACTTAGTGCATGCTGGTATAAAACGGTGTCGTTTTGGAGTAAAGCGGGTCGACCCGACCCATCCCAAAGGGGATCCACGTGTTTTGCTTTTGAGGGGCTATTTACCCAGTTGGTCCCTCCTCCTTTAATTACTCCACAATCCACTTTTCTTTATTTTTAATTTGGCCCTAAAGCAGATATCGCTTTGCGCTTTAGTCCCTCTTGCTGTGTTGTGTTTTGGGGAGGAACAATTACTTTTTTAATCCTCCCTTGTTTTACGCGCATCCAAATCTATCCTATTTTCCTTTATTTCTTTTTTAAAATTACCCCAAAATATTGTTTTAATTTAAATTTTATCCTTTTTCACCCTCTTTTGCGTATTTTATTTTATTTTAATATTATTTATATTTTATTAATATCATTATTATATCTATTATCAATATTCATTATTATTATCGGTACTAATATAGTTTCAATTGGTATTTATGTGTCTATATGTATATATATGTATATATTTATATAGTACTATTAGTGTTTTTAATATTATTATTATCATTTTGAATATATATATTGTACACATTTTATATATTATGCATGTATTCTTAATATCATCAATTATATATTTTATATATGTTATGTATATATTCTAATGTTATTAGTTATATATATTTTTATACTGTTTCATGTATGTATTTTTATATTATCCTTATTATTATTAATATTAGTATATGTTTTATTATATATGTATATATCTTTAATACATATAGGTATATATATTTATGTAATATTATTAATAGGTGTTTTAACACTATTATTTCTAATATGTATATATTATGTAGATATTTTAATATTATATTATGTATATGCATTTTTATATATTACGTATATATATACCTTTTTTAATGTTGTATTTTATATATATCATGTATATATTTGAATACTATATTATATTTTTCTTACATATTATCTTTTATATATATATATATATATATTTTTTTTAATAACTATATATTATGTATGTATTTTAACATTACACTATGTATATATTTTTATACTATGTATATACTTTGTAATACTATTATTATGTTTATATTTTAAATATATATACGTATGTATATAGGTAACATTATTAGTGTTTTAATATCATGTTTGCATCACTTTACTAACTATTATTATATATACATATATATATTCATTGTTTTTATTTCGCTTTAACACTATTATTACGTTTAATATTGCATGCATGGTTATTTTATTATCATATTTATTATTTGCTTGATATATTTCCAATGCGGTTCTTACCCATTCGTATTAGTTTGCTTATCTTATTATATTATTAGCATATCATTATTTATATTTTTTGTTTTTATCTTTTTTATTGTAAATACTGTTTTTTTATTTTTATCTTTATCCTAGTATTCTTATATTATATGTTAAAATTTGTCACTCATCATATCATCGTTTGTACCATTTATTTACTTATGATTTTTTATTTATTTTAAAAAATATTTGATTCATTTTTATTAATTTCAATAAATAAGGTAATGTACCGATTTAACTGTAACGCCCCAATTTTCGGGAATTCTGTGAATGTTGGCATAGGTTTAATTATGTTAGTGGGCCTCTAGAAAGCCCAAACTTAAGATAGAACCCAACAATTTTAGTTAATTTTGTTCCATAAGAAAAGGGGGTGAAATTATAAAATAGGACCTATGTGAAAATGTTTGAAAATGCTATAGGCTAAATTGACGTGGCCAAATAAATAGGAGTGCAAAATAGGAGGATTTGCATGACAAACCTCCCATTTTACATGAAGTGGCTAGCCATCATGTTGTTGTAGACAAAATGTACACTTGATATCCATAATTTATGGTACAAATTGATACAAATTGATAATAGGTTAGGTAAATGTTCCATGATAATGGGTTAGGTAAATGTTTCATGATAATAGGTTAGGTAAATGTTCCATGATAATGGGTTAGGTAAATGTTTCATGATAATGGGTTAGGTAAATGTTTCATGATAAGAATATCATGTCTTTTGTATTAAAGAATTAAATGGATGAAATATGAAGTTTTATTAAAAGAAAAAGGGGTGAAAAGAACAAAGTTTTGTCCATCTTTGTTCATCATAGCTGAAAGTTAGAGAAGAGAAATGAGAGGAGAAAGCTCTTGAGTATTCGGTCATTAGGAGGAGGAAAATTGAAGGTAAGTTCTTGGTACCTTGCTTCTATTTTGAGGTTCATGAGTTCTTCTTGATTCTACCTTAACTCTTGAAGTATATTTTGATTTTTAGTTGTGTTGTGAGCATTTGGTCATGAATTAAAATGAAGGAAATGGTTGTTGTTTCATGTTCTTTTGATGAAAAATGGAAGATATGTGAAGTTGAGCCAAACAAATGAGCATGCATGTGCCTTAGATGCTAAAGGAAAAATCGGCTAACATGTTGTGCTTTGAAATGATGAAATAGAGATTATGCTTAAGTAAAAATCATAGATATGTGATGATTGATTGGTGATATACATGTTTAAATAACATGCATGCAAGATAGGTGTATGAAAGAGTGATTTGGTAATAAATCTGCTTGGGACAGCAGCAGTAACGTGACTTTGGAAAATCACCATAAATTGTGGGAGATGAGTTAGAAGGTGAATAAATTATGTAATTGAAGCTTATTGAGTCTAGTTTCTAATGAAATAAACAAGAACATATTTTGAATTCTGTATAATGAGAAATTTGATTCGTAATGAAGAGTGGTCAGATTAGTCAAACAGTGAAACATGGGAAACTTTGAGAAAAATCTGGTATTGATTTGCTAAACCAAAAATTCTGAAAATTTTATGGATAGAAGATATATGAGTCTATTTTCAAGGAAAATTAGCGGAACTTGATTTGGAGTTTCGTAGCTCCAGTTATAAATGATTTAGTAACTGTTGCTCAGAAAGACAGCTTGCAGTGAAATTATGATTATGTGGTAAACATTGACAAAAATTTGTTAATGAGTTGCTTATTGTTTTCTTATAAGCTTACAATGATCTGTAGGTGTGGTTGGCCGAATATTGTAAGGGGTTAATATGTAGTTTGTATTTGAATAGTTAGATTAACGTGTTAGTAATCCAATTGTAGGAAGTTCGTGTGTGGATCTCGTCAAGATATCGTCGCAAAAGTGTGTAACTAACACCCTCTTTCTTAGTCTAGATCGGCAAAAGCCGAAAAGCGAAATGCCGAAAATCGGTATTTTGTAGATTTTGATGTCACGAATGCTCGTGAGGTAAATCGATTAATGTTTTTGGTAAGCTGCAATGTTTGGACCGCAAAGTGCATGATTTCGTGCCCTCGATATTCTTGGGCTTAATGGGCCAAAATTGGAATGATGGGCCAACGGCCCAATTCGTAAGAACCCTCGATGCGTGATTCTGTTAGTACGTGAAAGGTAGGAATATGCATGAAAACCCTAAAATAGATAAATTACTGAAATACCTTTAAAATGGAAAATTTACGCTTTACCCCTAGTAGATAAATTACCAAAATACCCCTAGGGTTAAATTGACCTAAATGCATGTTTGATGGTTGTTATTTATCGCATGCCATGTTGTTATTATCGATGCATGGACCGGGATATTAACGGAGGAAGTACTGAAAGTGGCTTGTCCACATCTTGGAGGCTTTGCCTCAATTTATCGATAATCGAGCAAGCAGGTCGCAATCTGTGGAGTGTTTGGTGGGTGGGTTGAGTTATTCCCACATGGAGTGTATGGCTGGTACGGTGGAGTGTAGTGGCTGGTGGGTTGAGTAGTCTCCTCAAATGGGCTTGCATATGTTTCTTGATGTTGTATGTATTTTGAAATGGGCCTATGGGCCATACATTATCTGAATAAGGGCTAAGGCCCGCTTTATTGTAATCAAAAGGGCTCGCCCAGACCACTGTTACCCAAATGGGCTTGCATATGTTTACTAATGTTGCATGTATTTTGAAATGGGCCTATGGGCCATACATTATCTGAATAAGGGCTAAGGCCCGGTTTATTGTAATCTGAAAGGGCTCGCCCAAGACCATCATTACTGAATGGGCTTAGGCCCAATAGGCTTGAGCCGACTTGGGCTTTGAATGGGTTTTTCTTACACACCGAGTTTCCCCAAACTCACCCCTTTTATTTTCATCCACGCAGAAATCCCCAACCATAGTGGGCTTGGAGTCGTGAGGGAATTCGAGTGGCCACCCATTCGAAAGTTTGATTTTCTTCGTGAACTGGACATCCTTTTAATTACGTTTGAGGTTTTAGGCTTTTAAATGTAATAAGGCCGCTTATTTATTTTTGATGGTTTTAATATGTATTACTAAGATAGGTAATACTTATTTTAACTGTTGAAATTGGATAGCTTTAGGGCGCGTTTTCAAAAACAACAGTTGATTTCAAAATAACACGACAACAAGCAAAGCTTCCGCAATGAAAGTATTTTCCAAAATTAATCACTTTTCCTAAAAATGACTTAATCGAATCGGTTTCCTAGAAATATCCATGACGTTAAGGTGTGGCAATGGCGGTATGCATGTCTAGGATTGGATCCGAAGGAGCTTGGTACTTAGCAATCAGATGGACTCACCACCTCTTTCCGGTTTCCTACCGGTGCACGACTTCCATTCACTTTAACCCTTAATGAATTAATCTTTTGAACATCAAGTACGATTTTCTGGACTTAGAATGGAATTTTTTTTTATGTTTTTGATGTGGCATGCCGGATCCGGCCATAACTTCTGGGCCGGGTTTGGGGTGTTACATTAACATTAAGTCATCGATTTCATCGCTATGTTTGTAATACCTAAAAAAATTTTACAGTAAAATATTATCCGTGATATAGTAAAATAAGGAAATAAAGTGACCAAAAGGGAATTTTTGAGCGATGTCAATATTGAGAAGTATATTATGATATATTAATTCAAGAAAGGACTAAATTGCAAAGATGAGAAAAGTCTTGTTGCACAAGAGTAAATACTCAAAATTTAAGGGGTTGAAGTGTAAATATAAAAAGTTGAAGGACTAATAGTGCAAATATTTTAAGGGTGGAATGATCTAGAAACCAAGAAAATTGATGAATTAGGACCAAATTGAATAGGTAAAAAAATTATGAGGGACTAAATCGCAATTTTATCAAATTAAGTGATGACTCAAGGGTGGAATTCTAAAAGATCATGAAGGGCAAAATGGTCAATTAGTAAGAGAGAGAATTCCAGAATGTAATGATTATGTTGATGATATTTTAAATTAATTAATTAGATAAATATTATTTTATTAATATTTTATGAGATGTTTATTATTATTATTATATTATTATTTATTTAGTATAAAAGGAAGGAAAGATGAAGAATTAACAACACATTTCCTTTCCCATGCAAACTAACGTAAGATAAGAAGAAGAAAAGAAGTTTGTTTTCTTTACAATTTAGTCCTTCCACCAAAAATTCATTATTTTCACCTAAAAATTGAAAGAATTTCCATAGCCATCAAGAGAGAAAGATAGCAAGGAGATGATGGAGAGCAAGAATATCAAGTTGGATTCAAGAAATCGAAGCTGGAGGAGAGAGAAAAATCAAGTTAAAGATTGAAGTCAATAAGAAAAGGTAAGTACATCAAGATTTCAATATGTTTTTAAGTTTGTTATTATTGATAAAGCATGGAAATAATGTTATAGTAGAGTTTTCTTACATAAGGTCCTATGTTCTTGATATGTTAGTGAAGAAAAAAATAAGAGAAAGTGATGAGAAATGGTGTAGAAAAAGAAAATAAGGATGTTATAACATGGTAATTAATCTCTTGTACTAAAACAGTTTTGGACAGTAGCAGTAGTCTAACTTTGAAAAATCATAAAAAAATGTAGAAATATAATTATAGGATGAATAAAATATGAAATTAAATCTTATTAAGTCTAGTTTCTTATAAAAGAAATTATGTAAGCAATGGAATTCTAAATCATGAGATATGATGAATTTTGTGAGACAAGGTCAGAATGAATTTGGGTTCCCCTATTCTGAATTTGTAAAATCATAAAAAAATTGGATAAAAATAATTAGGGGCTTAAATTTATATTTTTAGAATCCTGAATGAGTCTATTTTCAATAGAAACAAATATGAACATCATTCGAATTCTGTACAAGGAGATGGTTAATTTTTAGTGAAGAAGGGTCACAACTGTCAGACAGCAGAATAGGGGTAACTTTAAAGAATAAACTGTACTTATTGACTGAACCAAAAATTCTGAAAATTTTACGGTAAGAATATATATGAGTCTAGTTTCAGGGAAAATTAGCGGATCTTAATTTGGAGTCCTATAGATCCAGATATAAATAATTTAGTGACTATGACACAGATGGACAGCTTGAATATTTATAAAAGTAAATAATAAAGATTATAGATAATGTTACTTACAAGTGTGCTACATACATCAAGGATGTGGAACGGAGAGGAGGAGGAGGAAAACATATATGAATATTCATTAAGCATGGCTAATTTGCATATTTTAGGCTTAGGGACTAAATTGAATAAAAGTAAAATTTATGGGTAATTTTGTAAAATGTCAAAAATGACCAAATTGCATGAAATGGATTATTTTATTATTTAAATTACAAAATTTAATGAAATTATTAATTTAGTTCAAGATCGGGGGAAAACATGTTTTAGGGATTAAATTGAAAAGTGTTGAAATTATGGAAAATTCTAATATTTTATAGAATTCATGGACTGTTATCAATATATATGAGAATAATAGCTGGAAATAAGGATTAAATTGCAACAATTTTATTTTCCTGACCCTAATGACGAAATTGTCATTAATTAAAAGTTTAGGGGCAAAATGGTAATTTTGCCTAGAGCATTAATTAAATGCATTAGAAGATGAAATGAATGAAAATGATGATCAAATTTATTTATAAAGATCCAGACGACTCAAATATGAGACTTGATCGTGGAAAAGAAAAGATATCGGATTAATGAAATTATAAACACAAACAAGCAATGAGGTAAGTTCGTGTAACTTGAATTATATTCTTAAATGCTTGAAATGCATGTTTTTGATATGAATATGATTTGAATGTTCATTATATGGAAATTTATGAAACATTGATATATTTGATAAAATGGGAAGAAATCCCGTTTGAATGAAAGGAAAATTCGATAGATCTCGAAAAGGAATTGACGGTAAAAAGATCTAGCCCGGACGGTGATCCTATCTGATATAGCCCTCCAAGAATATGTGTAAAATGGATTTAGCCGGACGGGTAATCCGAATTAGGTCTCAATTTAGCTCGGACTGGTAATTCGGATCCAAGCTCATTAGAGTAATTGTCGCTGCGGGATTTAGCTCGACCGGTAATCCCATCGTAAGGATGAGGTTCATGGAGTGTGCTCTCGATATGAAATGTGTAAGACCATGGTTGAAAGATACCATGGCAACCTGATATGAATGTGTAAGACCATGGTTGAAAGATACCATGGCAACGTGATATGAAATGAACAAGACCATGGTTGAAAGATACCATGGCAACATGACGAAAATGAGTAAGACCATAGTTGAAAGACACTATGGCATCATGTCAAAGATAAATAAGACCGTGGATGGGAGACGCTCTAACACCTGTTAAACAATTGATATTCAGGTAATATGTATTAGATGACGAATGGTTATATGAAATAATTATGAAGATAGATAAACGAAATAAGTATAAGTACATGGAATATAATTTATGTTAAGTTTGATATGAGCTATTACCGAATAAATATACATAAAATATATGGAAATGATGGAGCATGAAATATTGATATAATGAAATGAATGATATATGCTTATGAAGAAACGGTAAGAGCATGATATGTTTCATGACATGTACATATATGATTATCTTTGATATGTTGATACAAGAAAATTATGTAAGTTGAGACTATTATTAAACTCAAGTGTGATATGTCGAGAAAATAGATATATCAATGTTGAATTTATATGAGATATGTGCAAGTATACTAACAGTGTTGCTGTTTGATGCTTATACAAGTGTCAAACTGTTGATTGAATGGTAATATATTTATTTATATGATGCATTGAATTGGTAAGTATTTCAATTTTTTTTTAGTGATCTGTAAATGGTAGTAATGCTCCGAAACCCTGTTCTGGCAGCGGATACGGATTAGGGGTGTTACAATGTTGGGTAAAATTCGTCGACTCGTGTAAAAAACGGAACACCCTTCTAAAAAACCAAAAATTTCAAAATCTCGTACTTCAATCGGATCACGATTAAATATTAAATTAAACTTGTATTTTTGAGAATTAAGACAACGCGTGTTTAATAAAGATACCAATTTTGTACGTCGCGAGGGCGCTAACACCTTCCCCGTGCGTAACCGACTCCCGAACCCTATTTTTTTCTCTGGATTTTCCCGTAGACCCAAATTTGGCCTTCATTTTTGTTCAAGAATAAAATTTATTTTCTAAAAAATATGATTTATTAGGTGTCCGATCACATCTAGAAAAAAGATCGGTGGCGACTCACTCTTTTAATAAAACTGAAATTCCATTTTCAAAGTTTTCAAATAATTGCCTCAGCTAGCGACCAAAGCGAAAATTTTACGTCGCTACACTTGTTACTGTCAGCATTAAAAGTATCATCAAAGTTTTTGTACTAAGAGTCGAATTATATTTTGTTTTTTATTAAAAAATAAGTAAATTAATCATTATATATTAGAAAAAGTACAATTTGATCTTTCTATTAAAAATTCGTTGTTAAAAATAACATGGAATTGTTTTTTTGAAAAAATATCCAACATAGTAAATGTACTATAGAAACCTTTATACTAAGTGTCGATTGCATTTTGTTCTTTCAATATAAAAATTAGGTTAATTAATCTTTGTACATTAGAAAAATTAATTCCACATTGGATATTCCACATCATCATTTAAGGGTGAATTTTAATAGGATGATCAATTTGTACTTTTTCTAACATATATGGGCTAATTTGTACATTTTTTTTAGTAGAAGGCAAAATAAAATCTAATTTCTAATATAAAGGCGCTCCATGATTATTTTACCCATAATATTTTTAATCTTTTTATCCCCAAATTGCAATAATAATAAAATATTATTAGGAATTTTCAATTGGAAAAAATTCTAGCTAACTATTTAAATATAATATATTTGTTACTCCATTTAGACATAGATAAATGGAAATTCATAATAATGAATAATTTAATAATTTTTGAAAAATTTAAATTTGTAGAACTAAATTAATATAAGTATGATAGAATACAATAAACGGAAAAGGAGTCTAAGCGATATTATACAAAAAAAAAAAAATTTCCGTTCTTTTTTTTAATCTATCTAAAATAAAATAGGAGATCATATGAAAAATGTAATCAATTCTTTTGTTTCCTTGAGCTACTGGCCATTCGCCAATAGTTTCGATGTTAATACCGAGATTTTAGCAACTATATTGATTTTTTCCGAAAAGGGAGAGTGTGACTTTGTGAGATTTGTTTGTTTCAAGAATAATTTTAATTTACTTAGATGTACTTTTTCTCAATATAATTAGGAAAGAAAAGATATAATCCTATGAATTACTTCTAAATAAATTTTAAAAAATAATCATATTTAAGAACTATAGCATTTCGTGATTCATTGATACATCGACTTTGATCTTTGTTAATTAATAATGTGTGGCTATTAACCGGTTACAGCCAAACCGTTTGAAGTTCAAATGAGTACTCTTTTTTTTTTTTTTAATTTGAGTAAAGGTGAGATTGCTAGAGATTGAACCCAATATCTCATATAATGGTTAAATATCAATTATGATCCTCTATTTTTTAGATTATAAAACTATCAAATTTCAATTTTGGTTACTATACTAAACTTAAATTTGAGGTTTAATCTTTACATTTTAAGTTTTGACATAACTTGATACCACAACGTTTACAATGTCATCAATTTGTTTAAATATCGTTTATTCTCATTAAAATGTAGATATGAATTTTAAAAATTGTTTACACTATTAAATTTTTTTATTTGATTTAACTTCATTGCAATGCTATTTTTTTTTTGTCACATGGCTATTATGTGAATTTTTTTTTTAGAATGTCAAATCAATGAATTCAATAAAATAATTTTGACAATGTTAACAACTGGAGCTGGATTTTATCCAACGCAATCACTCTATTTCGTTCGGGTTAAATAGTAATATAGTATATTATATTTAAATATTAAAGCTTGTTTATATTTGATTATTAATATATTATGCATAATGCACGTACTATTGACAATCTTGCTTTGAGTTATCCCATTTATTATTGTTAGTTAGGAAGTTACGAGAATATCTTTTCGAGAATATCTTTCCGTAATTAAAATAAGTAATATTATTCTAGAGTATTTTAATCTTTTCACTTTAAAATAAACCAATAAAATATGCATACAGTGGGATTTGAACCCACTTGAACCCACGCTAATTATATTAGTTTTATTTTAATATTTTTATACATTTTAATTTTACTATGCACACTTTATTTTCTCTGTCAGTTGTATATATTAATAGTGTATTTGATTGAATTGGTGTCACAAGTTAACTCGATACTGACTCAGGATTAATGACAATACCATGATAAACAATTTAATCTATTTTTTTTCATTTTAAAACATACATATTTCATGTGTTATTATTAATTAATTTCAAATCATACGTTTTATTATTTATTGTATGTTATTTTAAACAAACATTTATGTTCTAAATTTATAGTTTCCACATGCATACACGTGATTTAGATTTATTATATTATAATATATGTATATAATGATCTTGGCATAGGCTTAAAACTTAAAACGAACGTTGGTTATATTATTTATATCATTTATTAAGTGTTTTATCAAATTGGTATCACCTCCAATCCGATTACCAACTTAGTTGTGCAATTACAAAATAACCATTTTATTTTTTATGTCAGTTATATTATTATGTGAATGTTTTTGTCTTTTATATTTTTATAAATCGATAAAATTTACTGAGATTTGAACCAATGCCCCATTCATATAAAACATTTTCATTTACCATTTTAACTAAAGCTTTTTTACAAAAATATTATATGAAACTTTAATAAATATACTTGCAGGGCGAAGTTGAATTTTTTTAGGGAACCAAAATTGAATTGTAATTTTTACGATAGTAAAATGCAATTTCACCTTTTTAATAACATATTTATTTATAATTTTAAATGGTTAAATCAAAATTTTATCATTTTTAGGGGATCTAGAGTGTAATTTTACGTTTATTAATTTAAAATTTTAAAAATTTTAAAGGACTTAAATAGAAAATTTTTCATTTTAGGGGTGTCGAGCCCCCTACCAGCCCCCTAGCTATGCCTCTGTATACTTGTTATATAAATGTTTAGATATTTATGTATATTAATAACCATTTGGGGTAGATAACAAAAACATTGATAATCAATTGTATTCATTTAATATTCTTAATCTGATTTGTTTTTTGTGTTTAAATTTTATTTTGCTTACAATTTAATCTATTCTTTCGATTTTAACATCGTATATATTTCACGTGTTACTATTAATTAGTTCCAAACAATATTTTTCATTATTTATTATATGTTATTTTAAACAAACCTCTACCTTCTACATAAGTGATTTTCACATGCATAAGTGTGTGATAAGATTCCATTTTTTTCATTTTAATATCGTATATATTCCATGTGCTATTATTAGTTAGTTTTAAACCATACATTTCATTATTTATTATATGATATTTTTAAACACGTATTTGTGTTCTCAATTTGTGGTTTCCATACCCATACGTTCGTGATAAGATTTTTAGTATATTATGATATACTTCACCTTAAAAGTATATCTATATTATTAATAAAATCCCTGAATGAGTTGGTGTCACGAGTCAACTGGGCACCAACTCGATTAGAAAAATTATTAAAATGCACTTCTGTAATTAAAACAAGTCATATTATCCGATGGTATTTTAGTATTTTCATTTAAAAAACTAATAAAAATACATATAAGGTTGGAATTAAACTTATATCAATTGCATTAATAAAACTTTAAATTTACCACTCAACCAAAACTTTATTTTAAAATGTTTTATACATTTTTATTTAATATGCACGATTTATTATCTTTATTAGGGTGGCAACTACGGTGAGAACTTCTAAAATGAGAACCAAAATGATATTAGCCATTACATCAAAATAAATAGTTTTAAACCTTAGATTTTGTATTTATCTTGCCTTATTAAAATAAAGTCAACAGGATCCAATCTTTCCCTCTCTTTTTTTCTCGTCACGTGCAATTGAAGTCTTAAGATGAAATTTTTTTGGATAATCTTTATTTTTTTTGGAAAAAAATTAGAATGGAAAGCAAGAGATTAGGGCTATTAATTAATTTGGGTTTTAGGTATTTGTTTTTCTTGATTGAAAAAATTGGTCAACCATTTCATTCTAAAAAGTTTGGGATTTTTTCTTGGTTGATTTCAAGTACTCAAAAGAATTTCAAGTATAAAATTTAAAACTTACCTCACTTTTCTAGTGATATGTTTGAAATTCTTTAAGTACTTGAACCTGTGACTGCATCACCATTAGCTGAGAGCCCGAGTTGCAATATGACATCTTCTAAGGTGATGGTGCACTTCCCACAAGGCAAATGAAATATGTGGGTCTCTAGGTGCCACTGCTCAACTAAAGCAAATATTAAGTCGACCCTCAGCTCAAACATTCTAATCAATGTCGATGTTCCAAATCCCACGACATCCAAATATGGTAAAATACGTTCGTTTGGCTAGTAGCTCAGACCATGGACACGCGCTCTCAGGACGCGATACTCACTTTGTCCATAATAAATTAACGTATTAGTTAAATATGCCAATTAAAAAAAAATGGCGTGTAACTTTGTAAATATGCCTGTGAATAGCAAGTCACAAATCTTTTTACCGACACATTAATCATCATAACTATGTGATTGGTTGATCCGATCAAATAGCCCATTTCAATATCTACACAAACAAAATTGAATGAACATATCATTTTAAAACATAAACGCTTCCACGTAATAAAATTTACCACAAACCATTTTTACTATTAATTTTATTTTTATTTTATTTAAATGAAATATTCACATAATAAAATTTTAATCACCAACTAAAAACAATTAAAAATTTACCATAACCTATATTTTTTCAAATGAAATTTGAGTATCTTTATTAAAAATATTTAAATATAAACACAAACCGACTTTTTCTTCTCCCCAAAACTCTAACATAAATATATATTTTTACCAACTAAATATAATCTTAAGCATTAAATCTAAATATTACAATATATAAATTATTATTAACTAAAAAACATACATTAAAACTATCGTAATCTAGCCCTACAACTTAAACATAAAAATAATCTTAAATATTAAATCTAAAATTAACAATAATTTAAAATATAAACATATATATAATATAAAAATAATAAAATATATCTTAAAATTAACACACTTTCTCCCTAAAACTCCAATACAGACAAACTTTTCCTCTTAAAATTCCAACAGCCAACAAAAAAAAGTAAAACAAACTTTTTTTTTCTTCCTGAATTTCAAAATTGAGATGGGAAAGGGGGACCAAGGGTTTAAATAGGCTTTTGACTAAAAAAAGAAAGAAATTTGAAAAAAAAAATGTTAGGGGGTCACGTCGACAGTAGGGTGTTAGCCCGGTGTCGCTTGACAGTTCAGTTCTTTTTCAGGCTAGACCATTTTTATATTCTTTTTCTTAAATTAAAGTGGTGCCGCTTGACACACTACAACACCAATAAAAAAAAAATTTCCATTGTGTATACTCGTATTTTCACGTATATTTTTAAAAATACATATTTATGCCGCTTGACATAGTGGCGACATCAATTTCTAAAAAAAAAAACATGATAATTGTTACATGATCAGTCAAAAAATGAGTTGATATTGCTGATATGTCAAGTTACACCTAGAATCACGATAACAAAATATCTCGTTTTCATAATTAATTTTTCTCATTATTTTATAGTTAATTATTTTTTAATATTATTTTTATAAAGAAGCATATGAATTCATTACTATAGGTGCAAGCATTCACCTATGTTTTTTTTTTAAATTGTAATGTGCAATGATTTTGTTATGATCATTGTAATTATTTTGTATACAACTAACTGGTCATTGTAATTATTACGAATAAATCTCAAAATTATATATGAATTATGGTTTAATATGAACTTTAATTTTGTATAATTTTATATATGAAGTTTTTATTTGATCTAATTTTTGTAAATTATTAACACAATTATTAATATAACATCATTTTATATTTATATATTGCATACATAAATAATTATATTTACCCAATATAAAAATAAATTGATGTATTTATTTCTTTAAATGTATATGATTAATTCAAAATTCAAGTTTTAAGTATATATTTGAACCACAATTAGAGTTTCACAGTATAATTACACAAAGTACAAATTCATGTATATAATTACATATTAAATAAAAGTTTATGTATAATTTTAAAATTTATCCTTAATTATTATTAATTTAATGTATGGTACAATCATTCTTTTCTTTTCATCATTTATTTATAAAAAAACTTTACTATAGATTGATCATGAAGTAACTCAATTTATTAGGGCACATGTGTTACACTGCAAATTAAAGTATCAGACAAAAATTATTATAAATATCTGAATATATATGCTCTCAATTGGCTTCTTTTTGCGACTTGGAAATTCCTTAATATTTACTCCATTCATACTTAAAAGCTAGTTAAAAAAAGAGTGTAGTAATAATACATTTATATTGTATTAATGTCGTAGCCAATGAAACAAACACAAAACATTGTATAAAAATTCATTGATTAAATGAGGCTCATTTGACCCATTTGAACTGATTCGATTTATAGAACATGTGAAGAATCTCATATACTGGAAGCCTTTATGGCTAAATGAAGCATTTAACGAAAATTAGGACTACCATGGTAAATATGAAAACTAATCTTCGAATAATCTCAACCGTCGGTGTAAAATAAACTATATTGTTAAATCTGAGGGAGTTCAACTATAAATATCATCCCCTCATTTGTAATCATCTCATTGTATCCTGATTCATAGTAATTGAATATGATTGAGAGTATTACTCAAACACCTTGTAAGCATTGTTTTTTGTGGCTTTTTCTGTTCTCTCGTTGTTTTTTTTTTTGTCTTTGAATTGCTTCTACTTTATTTTCAATGCTTTGGATAAGTTCTATTGTAGATTTTTACTTTTTAAGAACTAAACTAATTTAGGTGGATTTGAAATTAATAAAGAAATTACCTAATATTGCACAGATTACAAATCTAAAATTTTAATCCCGTGACATTAATATATACTAAATTTGATTCTCAATGGTTGCCATCATTTTGTTCAGCGAAACTATTATAGATCTTCGTTTCAGCATGATGTAATAGACATTTATATTTAAAAAAATTATTAATATATTGTAACTTTTATTTTTGTAAAATTTAACTCACCTTCACCTAATTTTTTTTGGATAAGTTATATTTTTTAGTCCTCTAACTGTAAAAAAGTTATAAAATGATGACCTAAGCAATTGTGCTTGTCTTTTTTGGTTCAATTATGTTAACTACTGTTAATTTTGTGATCAGTTTTGTACTCAACGTTAACACATTGTGTCAATTTCGTCGTTATTTTAAAAAGAATTAACTCTCAATATTTACACATTATCCAAATTTAGATAAAATGTAAATGTCAATGGTTAATTTTTTTATAATCATGACTAAATTGAAATAATGTGTAGATGTTAAGAATTAAAATTGTTATTATACTAATTTTAAAATGGCCACATCAATATTCCTATAAAGTTGATGAAATTGGACAAAAAGGGGCAAATACACTTACTTAAATGACCATTTTATAAATTCTTATATTTAAGTGACCGAGAAAAATAGTTAAGGATAATTGAATGGACTGAAATGTAATTTACCCTTAATTCTCCCTCTAAATTAAATTCATCACACAATAACAAAATCTTGCAGTGTTTCTCCCAAAGACGTTGACATTTTGTAATTAATGCAAGGACGACTTATGTAAATCACCCCTATTTGTCGTTACACGTGGCACGATTTTCGATCCAATAGTCATTAACTGCAATCATTGGAACTACAAAAGGTGGAAATCTACTGTGAACGTTAACTTGCAATAAATATACTATTATTGTGAGCCAAGTTCGGTTTAGATTCGAATCGTTCTAATCACGTTATTGTTAGGATTTTGTTCTCCATTTATAATTCACCAAAGCATATATATACGATTATTGTATTGCATTTTCAGGTAAAAAAAGAAAAATAAATTTAATATCTATTTGTTTATCACTAATTTTCGTTCTTCTTTTACTTCAAAGGACAAAAGAGTCATTTTAATTTATGATTGAAAGTTTTGTTCTTTTTTTCTCAAGGTAGCTATAAAAACGAGCGCAATAATTAATTTTTAGCATTTTGTAGGCTAATTAAAAGGTAGATATTGACCACAAGTTTTAAAGTTGCTCCATACCAAGAACAATGATTGAACTCTCGACCATTAGTTAATATAAGAGAGACATTTACTATTTCACCTAACTCTCGTAGTTAAATTAAATCATTTTTTATTTGTTGGTCTAAATCACTATTTAATAATGATAATCTTAAGAAAATAATATATATATGTGTGTGAATAAAGATGAAGGGATGATTTTTAAATGTAATTTTTCATTAATCAATAAGTTAATAAGATTTAAGTTAATAATTAATTATTACAAGGGGCTGTAATTGTAATTATTCCATTTAGCAAGAGAGGCAAAGCGTTGCTTGTCCCCTGGTTTGATCCTTGATTTGAAATGGCTATAAATATAATCAAATCATTCTAAAATGCAAATGGTCTCAAAATTAAAACATATTCTAAGTACTAATAAAGTAAACTCATAATAATATATATTTTTTAAAATAGAGGGTTTTTCTCTAATAAAAAATAAAATATATTTTGAAATAGAGGGCTTTTCTCTAACAAAAATAATATCTTTTAAATAGAATGGTTTTCTCTAAAATAATATTATTTTTAAATAGAGGTTTTTCTCTAACAAAAAATATTATTTTTAAATAGAGGGTTTTCCTCTAACAAAAGATAATATATTTTTTAAATAAAAGGGCTTTTCTCTAAAAAAATAATATTTTTAAATAGAGGGTTTTTTCTAACAAAAGAAATAATATATTTTTAAATAGAGGGTTTTCCTCTAACAAAAAAGTTAATAAAGATAAAAACCAAACAAGTAATGGTGGATGAAAATGACCAAATGGAAAATGGTAGACGAAAATGACAAAAGCGTATTATACCGAATATTTAATTTTATTTAGGTTTAACCCTTTCACAACCGCGCTTAATTTTTTTTATTTAAACTAACAATGTGTCACAATTTAAAATTATTATTTTTAATAAAAATATTTGAATTTTATTAAAATTATAAAAATTATAAAATTATAAAAATATAAAATATATAGAATTACAGAAAAAATTTATAAAGTTGTAAAAAATTTATAAAAATGTAAAGAAATATAACATTCTTAAAAAATTATAAAATTATCATACCAAAAGAAGTATTTTATAATTTTTCTATAATTTTTATTGATTTTTAATTTTTATTATTTTTTGCCACATGTCACTCCGTAGTTGTGACACGAGATAGCTTTAACTGGAAAAAAAATTAGGAGAAATTAACTTTAACGGTCAAATAGCCTTTTTGATACATTTTGACAATTCAAGTACCCAAGTAAGTGCAAATAAAAAAAAGAGACTTAATTGTCTTTTTTTAAATGTTTGAGGAATTTTACAGCCTTAAATCATTTTATTTAAATTTTCTGCTTATAAAAAAGTAAATTATATTATAAAAATTATTTGATATGTTACAATAAAATTTATTTTAAATTTCACAAATGTAATTAAAAGAGATGTCACGTGGCTCTATTTAATATTTTTAAAAATAACATATATGACAGAATTTTAATTTTATAAAACTAAAGATCTCCATGACTAATATATGAAATAACAATTGTTATATTGTTAATTCAATTTATTTTAGTTGGTATTATTGTTGTAATAAGCACGATAATGTAAGTTTGAACGTGTTTAAGTTTTTGTTTTGTCTAATTTAAGTGTTAGAGGATTTTAAATATTTTATTTATCTTTATATTAAAAAGAAAATATTTACTACACTCGGAGTTTTAAACTCCACATGATTAGAGGTTGACAAGTATCCTCTAAAGATATAGTAAAATATTAAAAAATGCACATAGTAAAAATTTTAAAGTTACTTGTAAAATATAAAATAGACTGTCATTATACCAAATACTAACCCATAAATATTTAAAATTTAAAAATAAATAAGAAAAGTGTCAAAATCTCAGTCCACTTTGTACCGCTTATGTAACAAATATTTACCATTTATATTGTATAATAATTTAGTATATTAGCTGTGAAATGTTTGAGTTGAGATTTTGCTATATACTTAAATTATATTTAAAATTTTAAAATAAATAATAAAACACGTGTCAAAATTTTAACCCTTTTGTGAACTAAAAACTTTCTACGACGTGTATACCAAATTATTTCTATTAAACCGTTAAATTAAGTTGATTCATCAATCAAATCCAAATCATCGATAAAAATCTAGATTATTTTAATATGTTCCAAATTATTTCTAGAGAAAATGAATTTTCAAAATAAAAATAATAAATAACATTTTATGTTTTCAATTAAATTTTTATTGGTGCGATTTTAATTAATGATTAATTTTATTAAATTAATTTGTATAATGTTTTCTCTAAAAATTTCAAGATTTGTTTATTAAATTACGTTTTATTAGACGCTTAACTTATTTTAAACCTATGCGATTTAGTCCATGTTTTTAATTTATTTTTGCTGTCGTATTTAGTTTATATTTTATATAATTTAATATTTATTAATTTTATTTGATTTATTGTATAATTTAGTTAATTTCATGATAAATGTTGATTTTGTTTTGGATTTAATTTCAAATGATTTGTTTGTGTGGTGATATTAGTTTATTTGATTAAAATCTATTTATTTGAAACAGATTTAAATTTTTAAATATTTTAAGAGTTTTAAAAATAAAATTAAATAGTATTTTATATTTTAAATTTAAGATAAATTATCAAAACAGTTACTTTTGTTTGCCTCAAGTTACATTTTAGTCACTTGTGTTTGAAATTTTATGTTTTAGTCACTTTATATTATCATGTTGTAACATTTTGGTCAATAAGCCATTAATTACCGTTAACGATGTAACAGTAAACTGACGTGGCACATTAAGTCATCATTTCAAACGAAAATTTTAGGTTAAATTCTACAATTGGTCCCTATATCTTTTTCATTTTGAGTAATTTAATTTTTTTATGTTCTTTTAACTTTCTTTCTTTATTTTTCCTTTTCTTCTATTTCTCCCTCTATATTTTTCCATTCTTCATTCCTTTTAATGTAGTTTTTCTATGTTTTTCATTTGTTAAAACTAGTCCACAAGCTTGTCTCCCTCAAAAAAGTTAAATTGTTCAAAAAATAAAAGTATAGGAACTAATTTTAACAAATAGAAAATATAGAAAAACTACATTTAAAAGAAATTGAGATAGGATGAGAACAGAGGTAGAAGCTGAAAAGAATGAAAAATAAAGAAAAAAAAAAGTTAAAAAAACATAAAAGAAAAAAATTAAATTGCTTAAAACGAAAAAAATATGGAAACTTGTATAAATTAACCTATAATTTTTATTTGGAATGATGATTTAATTAAAATCTAACATTTCAAAGTGACTTGACATAAAAAAAACAACTATTTTAGAATTTATCCTTAAATTTAATTTAATTTCATTGCATTGCTGTAGACAGCCCAACAGACAGGAGCTGAAAAGGAGCCCACAAAATCCTAGAGATAAGTTGCTAACAAGTCCGAGCATCATCTCGGTCGCAAACTCATCATACTAAATATTTTTGACTAATATCAACGGTCAATAGTCCTCGTACATAACATCAACAAAATGACTGCGGTACCACCCTATCCATCGCTATCTCGCTTTTCCCGCGATTCAAATCCTTTTTTCTCCGAAACTTGGAACCCCAAGGCGTATATATATAAATCTAGAATTCCAGATCAGAAAAAACATTAAATTCCAGATCAGAAAGAAAATAGTAATAAAAAAGAAAGCTGGAAAATGAAGGTAGTTGAAAAGGAAAGTCCATCTGCCTCAGCCGCAGAACGTGAACGAAGCTCTTAAACTATTTTTTTTTTTCCTTTCCTCTGGAAAGAGCGGCAAAATCACCGCTAGAAACCCTAGATTTTCGTATTTCTTAAACTGCTGTTCCTTGTAATTCTGGCATCGAATGGATGTCGATTTGAATCTTTGAATGGTGTTTTTCTTTTGGGAGAACGATTAATAAACTGAATAAGCGATTATCATATTCTTAACTTTCTGTTCAGAGTTCAGCGAATTCTTTTAGCAGTTTGTATTCACTCATGAAGAAGTTTCATCGTCATTGGCAGAGGATTCTAATCCTCTCTTTTCTCTCTTTCTCTGTATTCGCTCAAATCGTGTTGGTTTCGCAGAGACTTAACCCTCTCGCTTTCATTGGTAATATTCTTCGTCTATCTAGATTTTAGATTATAGGAGAACACTTATAATTTTAAGCTAAATAAGTCGCGCTTACCTTTTTTTTTTTTTGTATAAAAGAAATTTTGGTGTGTTTCATTTTTGGCCTTCTGTGATTTTTATTTAATTTAACTGTCGGGATGTTGACTGTTCCTGTTTTCTTTGCATTTATGATTCTGTCACGGCAGGGCGGAAGGATTCTGTGGAGGATTTAGCCAGTATTGTATAGATCTCTCTTACTCGGATCTGCTGTATTTTTTTTTCTTCATTTTTTTGGTAGATTTCTAACGTGTTCTTTTGCTTTATTTGATACAGAAGTATATGAAAGATGATTTAAGACTTAACGCAATAGAACAGGTAACTTTGAGATGTATGGATTTAGTGTAGTTTGCTTTGAACGTTTTTTCTTCAAGTGGTTTTGAGTTTTGACCGTATGCAATTCAATCTTTGTTGCTTTTTATTCAGGAAGCTGCCGAAGGTTTAAAAGGTCCAAAAGTAGTTGTTTTCAAAGAGAAGGGTTTCAGTTCTGCAGTTAATCACGGTTCTAACCAGAATCCTGATTTCGATCAATTGGGGGATCCGCAAGATACATCAAAATTGTTAGAAGCAAATGGTTAGTAGTTCTGGGTGCTTATAGAGTCTTTTAATTGACTTCTAGGTCATAGAGCTAATGTGAGTGTGACTCTGTGTTGCTCCACTTTGTATATTCAGGAACTAATGGTAAAGGAAAAGGCGATCATCAAAATCAGCAGAATATAATACGGCTAAACTCCAGGGAAAAGGTGTGTATGTGTCTGAACATTTAACTCCAAGTATGCTGAGATGCTATACATTTGAATCCAAGTGTAGACTATAGATGGTTGCAGTAATGTATGCTTTTCAATCTCGTGAGCAAAAGCATATGTTGGTATTGAAATTATAAATGTCTTGCCAATTTTGCCAGACCATCTCCTTTTATCAATTTTTACCACAATTCCCTGTCCATTGTATTTAAATTGCTTCCTACTAAAATTAGATTGTATATTTGTTGGATTGTAATGCAAAAACTGGTGAAGCAGTGTGTTGTATCTAAAATCTGAGCCATACCAGAACACACTATGAGAATAAGAAACAGAAAAGCCCTTTTTCTACCACAAATTTAATTGGCAATATTGCCATCAAATTGAGGGTTACTGTTCTTTTTGGGTTCAGTGGGGATGTCAGCTATTTTTTCTTTTCTTTCGAAAATGGTTAGAGCTAGAGCAAGTCATGTTTGTTTCAATATATTTGTAACATATAGTTAACACTAATTTATTTGTTGCAGGAACAATACAATCAAGAAACAGGTAGCCATGATCAACATTTACGGTCTCTATCACACAAGGTAATGGATGAGAAGGTAAAGCAGATGAGAGATCAGCTCATTAGAGCAAAAGTATACTTAAATTTTGCACCACCTGGTCGTAATACTCACTTGGTGAAAGAGTTGCGAACACGAATCAAAGATGTTGAGCGAACAGTCGGCGAAGCCAGCATGGATTCAGAATTGCCAAGGAGGTAATAGATTTTTAAAATAATAATTTTATCACTGCAACTTATATTCAATCATAAACATGAGCTCTTGAATAGTATTAAGTGAATTAGCTTAGATTTAGGGTTGAATTTGCCTTCACTTAACTCTATATCTGAAAAACTGTTGAATTTTCAGGGCTTCACAGAAGATGAGATCTATGGAGGTTTTGTTGGCCAAAGCAAGTCAAGTATTCCCTGACTGCTCTGCGATGGTCAGAAAACTTCGTGCCATGGCTTACAATGCTGAAGACCAGATTAGGACACGGAAGAATGAAGAGTCATATCTTGTTCAACTTGCTGGAAGGACTACCCCTAAGGGCCTTCACTGCCTCTCTATGCAGCTGACAGCAGAATATTTTTCCCTTCAACCCGAGGAAAGGGAGTTCCCTAACCAAAAAAATTTGAATGATCCGGACCTTTATCACTATGCAGTATTTTCTGACAATATTCTGGCTTGTGCAGTGGTTATTAATTCCACAATTTCATCTGCAAAGGTTAGCCTTCGGTGATTTTCAATAAATTTCAATCCCTGCTTTTTTTATTATGTTAAACATAGTTGTTTATAGAGTATTTATCATTCTAAACAATCACATAACAAAATTGTGTGTGATAATTATGCTAGGATGCTCTGAAGGTTGTGGTTTTACATTGCTGGGCAATAATTGAAACACTTGAAATTTATAATGAATAGTAATGGATTGAGCTTTCCCAAATTCTCCATGGAGTTCTTTCACATTTCCTATATACCAAAGCTTATCCCTAACCTGCCATTAGATTAATTTCCCCCTTAAAAAGACAATACTCTTCTGTCATTACTCCCCTTACTTTGATGAGTTAACTATAGCTAGCTCAGGATGGACCTCTGATTTACCTGTTGTGGATGTAATATACCCTGGTAACTAATACTTGGTTATGCAGGAGCCAGAGAAAATTGTTTTTCATGTGGTGACCAATTACCTCAACCTCCCAGCAATGTCAATGTGGTTTTTATTAAATCCTCCTGGCAAAGCTACAATTCATATTCAGAGTGTAGAAAGTTTTGATTGGTTGTCAACCAAGTATAATTCAACATTGAAGGAACAAAAGTCGTATGATCCAAGATATAGTTCAGCCCTTAATCATCTGCGGTTCTATCTGCCAGACGTATTTCCAGCACTGAATAAGATTGTGCTCTTAGATCATGATGTGGTAGTGCAAAGAGATTTAACTGGAATTTGGAGTGTTGACATGAAGGGGAAAGTAAATGCAGCTGTGGAGACTTGTCTGGAAAGTGAAGCTTCATTTCGTACAATGCGCATGTTTTTGAACTTTTCGGACCCGTTTTTGGCAAAGAAGTTTAATGCACATGCTTGCACATGGGCATTTGGTATGAATTTGTTTGATCTCCATCAATGGAGAAGAAAAAAATTAACCATGCTTTACAGAAATTACCTGCAACTGGTATGGGGCTAGCACTTCCTTTGAATTTGCTTTTGCTTACTGCTAATATGATATGCTTGTAAATTTCAAGATAGGTCATCTTTCTTACCCCTTTTTTTCTTTATTCCCTAGAGAGTTCTATATCTGTCTAAGCTTTGTCTTACGGTGACCTGTGAATGATGAACACTGACAAGCAAAGACCTTTTATGGGTTGGAATTGATTCATACCTAAAAATCAGTGTCATCTAGTTTATATATTCATATTAGTTTCTTCAAACTATTTTGCACGCTCCATATCTGCTCCTAACATGATTTAAAGGTGTATTTATATTCAATTCAATTCAAAGCTGGTATTATTGTGAATTCTTTTCATTTTTAAATAATAATTGTGTTTTATTATCCAACTTGTTTGTTTGGTGTTTGATGACAGGGACTTAAGAGGCCATTGTGGAAGGCAGGAAGCTTGCCCTTAGGTTGGATTACTTTCTACAACCAGACTGTGGCTTTAGAAAGGAGATGGCATGCGCTAGGGCTTGGCTATCACTCAGGTCTTCGGCGTGCTGATATCGAACGGGCAGCAGTTATACACTATGATGGAGTCATGAAACCCTGGTTGGAAATAGGAATTGCTAAATATAAAGGCTATTGGAGCAAACATATGCAGTATGACCACCCTTACTTACAGCAGTGCAATATCCATGAATAATTGATATGATCACGGCATAGAAGTGGAATTATTTGATTCATTGATGTAAATTTTTAACCCAATTTTTACCCCCCAGAATAGTTCAGGCGGGTGACATTTCAGGGGTTTAGTCTTTTTTGTGGCAATGACCAAAGGTAATAAGTTTCTGTAGGGATGCTGCATTGCAGGTATACCTTTGTACATAATTGTTATAATCACAATTCCACTAGGTTCCATCACGGATTCTTGAAATGAAAGAGGAAGCAAATAAATTTTTATTATTATTATGGAGATATTATAAAGCTATTGAAAATATGAAAATAATTTAAGTTGGGTCAGGGACCATTAACTTTTGTTGTCCCTCCTGGATCAATCTTTGTTTTATAAAAAGGATGACGTGACACGTGGATGGAACTGGTTGGGCAAATGTGGATAGGGGATATCAAAACGAAGGGTTATGCTATCTCTGAGTCTGGTCTGATTCTGGACCAACGGTATTAATCATTGTAAATTCTGTTTTCAAAGTATATGAAATAAACAAACTGGTAACCCTTTGGATCCAACTCGGCTTTGTTGCAAAAAATCAATCTGTCATGGCAACCATCTCGGCTACCACCACCCCTGCAGCTCTTGTTCACAAGACATTGCCCAGGATTGCATCCCCAGTCCCCATTGGTAAGTATTTTATTGGGTTCTTTTTCAAGGGTGGTCAATGGGCATTTTCACCTCAAACTGCATATTGAACTTGCAGGGTTGCCAACAATGGGAAAGAAGGGGAAGGTGATGATGATGTGTAGCATGGAGAAGAAGAGTGAGAATGGGTCAAACATGGGGATGAGTGCATCATTGCTGGCAGCAGCCTGTGCAGCAACCATGTCAAGCCCAGCCATTGCTCTGGTGGACGAGAGAATGTCCACTGAAGGAACAGGACTTCCCTTTGGTTTGAGCAACAACCTCCTCGGGTGGATCCTGTTTGGTGTGTTCGGCCTGATCTGGGCTCTTTACTTCATCTATACTTCCTCCCTGGAAGAGGATGAGGAGTCTGGGTTGTCCCTCTAAAACCCAAACCTTATTTCCTTCCTTTGTTCTTCATTGCAAATATCATGTATGAATCAAATGAATGGAGTATGGCTTTCCTATATTGTAGCAAAACTATTTTTTTCCCCTCTGCATGTAGTACAATGTGGGCTCTTCTATAAATTTTGATTTTGTTTATCTCCGTTGTTTCTCGATTGATGTATCAATCGACTCAATATGAACATGGATATAGGATTAAGAGGAAATAACAGGGAATATGAAGGGGGCTCTACCTCTGCCTCTGCCTCTGCCCTGTCTATGCTTCCTTGGCAATCTGCACTGTATTTCATCCTTTACGAATGGCTACTCAATCAATTTCTTCAGGCATAACAGGGAATCTAGAAATTGTAAATACCTGTGAAAATTTTTGGTATCAAAAGCAATTTGAAACCATAATCAATGCTAAATTATCAAAAGCAATTTGGGTAAGTTCATCAGCAATTATTGAATGATTAAGACAAAAATTAACCTTAAATCATTGCTTACAAGTCTGAAATTATCCGATGGTTAGGATAGATTTAACTTAATCATTTCATGTAATATTAGATTTAGTATGGTGAAATTCTTTTTTTGGGTAAAGTCTTGCAAATGTACGGATGTAGGATAGGTTTAAATCGTGTTAACAACTTTCTATATTTAATCTTTTGTTCTTTTCATGTTTGTGTATAATTTGGTGTACGCAATTTTTTTAACACAACTCACTATTAGACTTTGAACTTTTTATTGGTATCATAGCCACACACCTAAAGTATTTGGTGATATCCTAGGTCTGATAATTGTGTAATATAAACTATAAAGGAAGACAATTCAACTATACATCCACCATTTTTGGATGAATTTAATTAGGAAAATATATAAGTATGTCAAAAATTAAACCCAAATCAATCATAAGAATTAAAATTTAAATTTTAAAATATTTTTAAATTCTTAAAATATTCGTGAAATTGAGTTTATTGATTAATTTTTCATTAAAAAAAACCCTAAAAAGCCTAAACAAAAGGACATTTCTCATAAGCCTCTCAACTCAAAGCGCTGCGTTTCTTACCAAAACCAGAACCCATCGCCGACACCGAAAAAGACGCCTACGGCCCGACCCCATTCACCTTCTAAAACCCAATTCGACGCCGTTGCTTTGCTTTCTCCCATTGCCTTATCTCTGTCTGTTGCTTTCTCTGGCTTTGCTAATCTGTCCAATATTGATATTGGCTGATGCCTGAACTGAAACCTTTTAGGAAATTTGGAAGTTGGTAAGCTCTTTTATTTGAAAATTACAAGGTTAATATATGAACTAATTTAGCTTTGAATCTTTAGTCTTTGGGTTAAAACGAAAATTTGTTGGAGAGATGTGAGAATAAGAAATATAAAAAAGAAGTCTTATTTAATTTCTGAGGGATGTAATTTTGTATTTAATCAAATTAGGTGTAATCTGGATTGTTGATATCTGCTTGTTTGTATTTGTTTTGTTAATAGCAGTTTGTAATTTGGTTATCCCTAGACCCAAGCTTCAATTTTACAATAGACTAGGAAACTAAATAATGTAAGTTTTGAAACCCTAAACTTGAAGTTGATTTCTACTTGAGTCATAATATTTCAAGTTTTATTTGCTTTTCTGTTTTCTGTCCTGTTGCTTGTTATTGTGTCTCATCTACACTCTTTCTTTGTTTACTTGAGAAGGAGAATTTTCTTAAAAGCTATCGGTTTATCGGAAATGGTGGACCATTATCCGTTACATTGTTCTTTGCAGCCCACTGCTATTGATGTGAAATTTGTTCATACCACTTTTTAGGTCTCAAGTGGTATCAAATGGCACCGCTACCTCAAAATAGCGGCCGCGGCACCACTAGGTTTCATTGTTTTTCCCTTTTCTTAAACAGAACTCTTGGGTTCTTGCAATCCCATTTATGTTTTCAGTTTATTGCCCATCACAGGTTTGGGATAATGCCTCAATCTAGTATTCACTTACTGACAGTTTTTCTTTTGATTATAAGATTCTTGAAACTTTAAAACATTGAAGACAGCAAAAGAAAATGTTCTATCTAAGCTTAATCGAGCACACTTTGCGGTTACCACCTCATCTTCTTCACCTTTCTGTTGATGAGGCTATTAAGTCAGAGTTGGAAACCCTTTTCTTAGATAAGGTTTGTACTTTGTAGTACTATATCTTCCAACATATTCATTGTTTCAATGGTTCTTTTCACCCCCTAAAGTATATTTGTTGAACTATGTTTTGATGATGATCAATGAATATTTGTTACTTATAATATAGGTTATTGCAAAATTAGGACTCTGTATTTCAGTATATGATATCAGGTCAATTAAAGGTGGCTTTATCTTTCCCGGGGATGGTGCTTCTACTTATACGGTATTGCTTTCCATTTTCCCCTTCTTTTCCCTCCCTTTTATGCATGTTAAATTACTTTATGTGGGACATATTGGTTCGTATTATTGCTTGTCTGAAGTCTCAGAAGTTTGACAAATCTTTTTTCTCTTTCCTGTTGTGGCAGGTTGAGTTCAGATTGATTGTGTTTCGTCCATTTATTGGTGAGATTATTGTTGCCAAACTTAAAGAATCTGATGCTAGCGGCTTGCGCTGTAAGTCTGGAAGAATATTTTTCTACTTATATGGTTTTGGTTGTTTGGTGTAGACGAATCCAAGTCCGTGTTTCTTTTCCCTTTTGAATAACTATTGTCCTTTATCATCTTTATGTTGGTGTCTACAATAACCTTCTGGTTTAAAGATAACATAATAACCATAATTTGGTTTAGGCATTAAATAAGCCTGATTACGATAGTCTATTCCCTAACGAGTGCCTAGTTCAGCGCAATACGAGCTGTTGAGAAGACATTTCATGTAGAAAAGAAATTTGCTGGTGGTGTGTGGAGCTCACCTTTTTTTCCCATCAATGAATTGGAACTCAGTCTATAAGCTTAGGTAAAACGTGAAAAGGAATAAAATAAGCGATACTTCCAATCCTTTCTAACACTTCAAGTTTTGATAGTAACAAATTCTAAGTAGAGGCCAGGAGGAGAGTTAGATTCTTTGACAGTTCTATTATTTGGCCACTAATTGCTGGTTTGCCAGACGGATTCCACTAATTTACTTGACATAACCTTGAGCTTTGTCATATTACATGACATCTTTTCTTGTTATTGCGATCAAAGCTAAAATGACCAGACATAGGTGGTCTATTCTTTGGGCCAATTATAGTCTCATCAACCCTTTCCTTGTCAAATACCATTTGTGAAATATCTACGTGGTTCTGTAATTTGCAGTGTCACTTGGATTTTTTGATGACATTTACATACCTGTCCACCTTTTGCCGACCCCGTCCCGCTTTGAAGCTATCCCTAATACTAGGTAAGAACTAGTTTATTGTTTATTCATCTCTGATATAACCAGAGCTAGAACTCACAAGTTCCACTCTTAATTTTCCTTGCTTATTTATTATTCACTCTATGTCGGTACGTTTACTAATGTGTTGATTACCATTTTGAGGATTGCAGAAATCAAGGCAGATGGATATGGGACTTTGGAGATGCAGAAGAAGCACAGTCCGAAGAACCACGATTTGTTATTGATGGGTCAGATCCGGTATGTCTTGTGATATTGTTGCAAAAGTTTCCATAAGTTCTGTTGTATACCTTTAGTGACTTCAGCTGTTGTTAATCACAGATTAAATTTCGAGTTGATAGTGTTATTTATCCTTCGATTCCCCTTGAACAACCAGAGAATTCGAAACCATTTGCCCCGATGGTGATTACTGTAAGTTCATCTTTCAATTGTTTCATCCTAAATCTATGAAAACCAACTTTGCACGTAACACAAGATGGAAAGACAATTATTGTCATGTGTAACAAGGATCATGTCTTCTTTTCCTAGAAGAACCAAATGTTGAGTTGTATGCTTGATTTCTTCAACATTTGTTTCATTGCAGGGAACAATAAACTACGATGGTTTGGGGCCGGTTTCGTGGTGGGAGGAAGCTGAAATGATTCAGGAGGATGAATAGGCTCGCTAACATTTAGTCCTAGTCGTTTATAGTTCTCAACACAAGGCTTGACAAATATTTTTTCACCTGTGGGTGTTTATATCATGCTTCTCCCTAACTACCAGAGTACATGAGCTCCATTTGCTTGGAGATTAATCCACTCAACCGTAACCAGCTAACAAAAATGCTTAAAGTCGAGGATCCAAGTTGTAGTCTATTGGTTGACTGTTTACTTTTCTTAAAAATAGTTTGTGTTCGAATCTATCAACGTATCAAAAAAAAATTGTTAACACAATTTTTGTTGTTACATCTTTTATCTTTCTATCTTCACACCTCTTTTCCTAATATGTTAAGATTGGTGGGTGAGATTTTTAATTTTAATTTATTTAATTATAAAAGATTAAATAAGAACATATAATTGTTCTTTTAATTTTGATTTTAAATTAAAAATATTAAATAATTATATACTACATGGATAATTATCTTATAAATTACTATTTTAAAGATGAAATAAAATTAGATAGGTTATATAAACAACTAAATACAGTCCCTATTAGATTAATTTTGAAGTTAAGTAGGGTTTAATTTCAGTAATTTACGTATTAAATCTTTCTAGTTTTAGGGCCCAGTAGTCTCCAGTTAAAGCGAGTTTACCTTTAGTCTTGGTGTAAATGCACTACAACCAATCCGTTTGGATGAGCTGTGAAAAGGTAATTAGTTGACAATAATACTCGTACTTTTATCTATAATTATCATTTTATCTAATAAATAATTTAAATTAATTATATAATTAATAAAAATTCTAATAAAATATCAAAAGATACATTTTAATATTTTATTACATAAATTTATAAATTCACATATTTTAATAATTTCGTAAAAGTAAAATAAATTTAAAACTTTTAATATATATTATTTTTAATCTAATATCTTTAATAATAATTTTCTAATTCTAACACTATAATTATATTTGAATTAAACACTAACTCTATTACTATTTATAATTTTACTATTATAGTAATTAATTTTACCATACTCTGCTGTTTTTGTCGCGACCGAAGGTGGATGTAAAAACTCAAAATACTGAAACAAAACCGGCGCGCTTTGTTACTGTTTTGGAACAGCGATGTTCGCGCTATGTTGTCTTTTCACTTTGACTTAGATGTCCTCGTTTGAGTAACAATAAGGGAGGCATTTATTTTGAACCCTCTTTTGGTATTTATGAATGTATAAAAATTTCTTTATAAAAAAATGTATAAAAATTGCATAAAATTTAACACTTGAATAAAATAAATATTGCATACTGTATTTTAATTCAGCGAAATTTGAAAAAAATATTGTTAGAAAATTTGTAATATTTACTCCCTAGATTGTTAGCTGCGAATGAAATAAATCACCTTACATTTATTTCAGTTATGATATTTATTATTATTGACTCATAAATTGAATAAGTTTAAATTAAATTTTATATAATTCATATATTAAGTTCATAGATTAAACTTGTATGATGTTAAGTATCAATAAGAGAAGTTATACATGTGATTATATAAACATACGTTAAGTCTAAAAATATTATACGTGTTAGCATGATGGTAATAATGTAACAAATTTACTGTTGGTAAATGATTTTGTCCAATTTACCGCATAGAGGCAGCCAGATACTGAAATATTTTCCAATTCCATTAGTATAATTTTTTTTTTTTTTGCTCATAATTCCATAAATATCGTTAAATTAAATAAAAGAAAAAAAACGGCGTTTTAATTTAATTTAATTTTATTGTTTAACGTTTTCCACATTGCCAGTGTCACCTACCAAGATAGAGGGTAAAACAGTAAATAAACATCGTAAACTAGGCACTGGCGACGCTCCTCCCTCGTAATAATAATATTATTATAATTTTCCATTACAGGTTTCGAAAACAGGCGCCAAAAGTAGCCATTTCTCCCGCCCCTCCCCGTTGCCTTTATTTTTCATCTTTCTTTCCTCTCTAATCTCCCACCTAAATCCCTCCCCGTCTCACTTCAATCTTTCTCTTTTTTTTGTATTTCCTTCTTCGTTTCCGTTTGTCGACGGCGATGCACCACCACCCA
The DNA here is from genome assembly GCF_025698485.1 of Gossypium arboreum. Lineage (NCBI taxonomy): Eukaryota > Viridiplantae > Streptophyta > Magnoliopsida > Malvales > Malvaceae > Gossypium > Gossypium arboreum. The sequence continues at coordinate 3,788,741 of NC_069076.1, forward strand.
CAGCCTCACATTTCTACGCCAGCATCCGCTTCCTTTGCTGCCACTGCGGCGTTTGACTTCAAACCGGCCAAGCGTCGCGGAAGTTACAATTGTGGCAGATGTGGTCTTCCTAAGAAAGGCCATGTTTGCCATCTCAACAGTAGCACCAACCCTACTTCGATTTCTACTCCTACCTCATCTCCATCTGCCGTTACCGTCGAAAATTCCTCCTCCGCCTCCCGTCCACCTCACGCTCCACCCATACGCCAGTCTTACACGCATCTCCGACGTGCGCTTTCCTTTGACGACATCGAAACCCGCGCTGACTCGACGGAACGCGATTTAGATGATTCTGATTCTCCCTACCCGGGTACGGATCTTGATCCGGATAATGAGATGGTCTCCGGTGGGTTACCGGCTGGGTGTTTGTGGGAGGTCTTGAGAAGATTGCCGCCGGCGGGTCTTTTGGCGGCGGCGAGTGTGTGTAAAGGTTGGAGGGAAACGACGAAGAGGTTGTGGAGGGCGGCGGAGGAGTTGAGACTTATGGTCCCACCTAGGGGTCAGCTCAGGTTCATCGGATCGGTTTTAAAGAAATGCCCGAGCCTCGTTAGGCTTTCTCTAAAGATGGAAAGGTTCGGCCTAAGCCAACGTTAGACGGATCTAGGATATTATTGGTTGGATCGGTTGATACCAATGAAGATCGAGATAAAATCATAAAATGATAGTTGATTTGGTTACGATTTAACAATACATAATCAGTATAATGAAGGAGAAATTGATCTATAATGAAAACGCCTTGAAGCTAAAGAGCTAAAACCAATGCAATATTTAATAAGAGCTTAGATTAACTTTTGAACAAAAAATTTTGATTGGAAAATTTTTATTCACTTGGAGAGATGTATCCCAACAATTTGTTTCATTGTAAGGAACAGTAAAAATGGTTCTGTTTGCATAATTTTGGGGATCTGTAGGGAGGGGGTCAATGTTGCTTTTGGACTTTTGTTGACCCTTTGTTTTTACTCATTATTTTTCTTGTTTGGGTTTTACAGTGATGTGGATGCAACGATGCTGGCCTGCATTGCGTTTTCTTGCCCTAATTTGGAGTCTATGGAGATTTCTACATCTAATACGGCTGTCAATCGGATCACGGGGTATCATTTATCTTCTCCCTCCTTTTTCTTGTAATTTATCATTAGGTCTTTATTAAAATAGTATATCTAGTTGCTCAGTTAATGAACTTTGCTACTCTTGTTGTTGCTTGATTATCAGGGCTCTGAAATGGCTTAGATCTAGCTATGTGGTTGAATTTATCAGTTGAGTGGTTAAAGTTGGGGTGAAATGCATAGAAATATCTAGTTGAGTGGTCTTGGTCAATCCTTTTTCTTTCTTTTATTTCCGTGACCCAACACATGTTTGTAAATATTTATCTGCTCTTTATTGGTCTAGAATACTGTCTATTCACACTATGCTAAAATTTCTGTTTATGATTGAATCCGATATAATATTTTTGTTTGTTTTGGATTTCAAACTGTTTAATGGTTAATGTTTTTGTCATATTTTGTTCCGTGTCTTGATTATGTGTAATTGCAATTTAAGTTGGCTTAAGTTAATAAATGGTAGATCAAGTGATTCTGATTAACTTTTAATTAATGTTTCATGTATAGGGATGAATTGGGTCGTTTTGTTGCTGATAAACGCTGTCTCACGAGTCTTAAGATGGAAGGATGTTATAATTTGGGGGGCTTTGTCCTCTCTTCATCAAGTCTATCTACACTCTGGCTCTCTGATCTTTATTCTCTTTCCAAGATGGTAGCTTTTTCATCAAGTCCTTTTTTGTTTTTCCAAGTTTATAACTTTTTTGGGGCATGTTAGTGAATTTGTGTTTATATGTGCCTTGTATTGTAGGTTTTTAACTGTCCCAATTTGAAAGAGGTATCCTTAGAATTTTCTCGCCAAGAAAATGATACTACCGATCTTACAACCATGGTTGATGCAATGGGTAGAAGTTGCCCAAGGTTGCAAAACATACACATTGCATCAGTTCGACTTTCACATGCTGTAGTGCTTTCTCTTACAGCTGCTAATTTGAGGTTTGTTGAACCTTTTATTCCACACATTCATTTTTAATCATGTATCACATAAGAACCTATAGACTTTGCTTTGCTTTATCAGGAGTCATTGCATTTAATGGACTAGTTTTGTTCAGTTTTCCAGCAAATGGCATACTTTGTTTCACAGATTTCTGCATTTGGTGGATAACTAGTCACTAGTTTACTGATTGTTGTCTATATTATTCAGGGGCTTGCGGATGCTTTCGCTTGTTCTTGGCTCAGAAATCACAGATGCATCTGTTGCTGCTATTGCTTCAAGTTATTCAAAATTAGAATTGCTTGATCTCAGTGGGTATGTTTTCCTCCAGCTTTAAATGGTTAATCCATTTATCTGGGCTGGTTCCAAGAGGTACCTTTTTATCAATTAAACATATGTCCTGATGCTTGCTGCTTCGTCTCAGGTCTAGCATCAGTGATAGTGGCATTGGAATGATCTGCAATGTGTTACCAAACACACTGTCAAGACTCCTCCTTGCTCTTTGTCCTAACATAACTTCAAGTAATTTTCTTGTCCAAGATTCACACCTATATCTCCGGCATAGCCGTATTTAGCATGTGAATGTCCTATTTTTTCCCTAAATCTATTCATTGATGCGTTTCTCCGATTTTATCAGGTGGAATTCAGTTTGCCACAGCTCAACTACCTCTTCTTGAACTTATGGATTGCGGGATGACCGTATGTGATCCTGATTCCCAGAATTCACCTTGTGATGAAAGTGGTGATAATGAACTTCCAAATGCATTGAACAATAAACTGCACCTTATGTACCAGAAGCTTATTATTAAACACAGCCGACTAAAAAAACTCAGCTTGTGGGGTTGTTCTGGCTTAGATGTGAGATCTTTTGTCCTTAATCTCGACTATGTTGCCAATTTCTTCTTAATACCCTATGCGGTTCTTATTTCGGAATCTAAATGCAGGCTTTATGTTTGAGCTGTCCCGGACTCAATGACCTAAATCTCAACTCCTGTAAAAACTTGCATCCAGGTATCGATCTGCTAGTTTGGCCAGTCAAGTATACTCATTTTTTTATGATTTAAGATCTCATAAACTCTGTTTTCATAGAGAGATTGCTCCTTCAATGCCCAAGTTTACAAAATGTGCATGCGTCGGGATGTCAGGAGTCGTTAATTGGAGCCATCAAAAGCCAGGTAAAAAAACAATAATTTCTTTGAGCTCCATTTTCCACTTGTTATCTCAAGTCTTCAAACTGCAAATGCCATCTCTAATCACATCCTTTTATTAGTCAAATTTCGCCATTATTTAGTCTTTTGCAAATGTTGGTAATGCTAGGTTAGTGATAGCATGGCATCTTTGGAAAACCAATTTCAATGTAAACGATTGGCTGATGGCTCCAAGAGGGTTCGTGCGCCAGATTGCCTGAGTCAAGAGGTAATAGTTTGATCAATAGCAGAAATTGGTTTGAGGAATTGGACTCTGTTATTAACAAATGCTTTCTTTCATTACATTGTTGTTGCATCTTCCACATTCACATTCCCATTCCCAGACCTATTTGATATGCTTTGATGAATGTGAAAAGTCACATTTGACGTATAAATGAAAATTGCTCAGCTAAGTTGAATGCTTGTGAAAAGTGGAAGAAACTACCATGATAGTTATGCCGAATAGAGAAATATAACAATTGAATCAGCTAATATGAAGTAATATTGGTTACTTTGCAGGCAAGTGATGATAAAAAACGAAGAAAGGTTGCGGAACAACAATGTAAGGTGCTTGTGGACTAAAATCTTTTGTAACCTCTACTTTGCACAGCTTTTCTTTGAAAAGAATAAATAAAAAAATTATTGTGCACAATTGTTATCTGTTATCATATTTCCTAGGTCATAGACCTAAACATTGAACAGATAGTTGCTACTTCTCAAATAAATTATGTATGTCCTTTTTTAAGGACTTGGTATTTCTCTCATCAAAAAGGAAAAAAAAAAGGAAAGTTGAAAATTTACCAATTTTTTGTTCGAAATTATCAATGGTCTCCAATAGATTGTTCCTTCCTATACTGATACATCTACATCTAGGGTGTAAATGAGAGGTATTCATAAGTTATTTAAGTTTGATCTTTTAATTGATGAGAGCACTGTAGCTTGGATCGAGAGTTAAAAGTTGTAAAGAAAAGAATGTTTCTTGGCAGCAAAGTAATCTGAAATTTTGACAAGAGAAATTGGTACAAACAGCAACGGGCAACAAGATCAACAAAGAAAAGATCTAAAGATTGAAGAAACTTAGAATCCAATTTTGGTTCAGTCGGGTATGAGTTGATCTTGAAGGAATTAAAGGTCTCTTGCATGTGAAAAATGTTTGAAATTTTCTAGATTTGAATTTAACAAAGAGATTAAATGATTTCCAATAGAGAATTTAAAACTAGTGTTCGGATGATTTCTTGAGGCATAAGGATGGATTCTTGGTGGATTTATTGGTTCTTGATCATATTTGAAAATAAACAACACAAGCAAGTAGAAACAACTGCAAGAAACAATCAGACATAAGAGAATAAATCAAGAAGAGGACTCGGTTGAAGGGGAGATTAGATTGCAAACAACAAAAGTGTCTTGATCCCCAAGAAGCATGAACAGAACTTGATTTGCATGTTTCCTGATTTGATAAAAGCTAACTAGCAAGTTAAACAACAAAGATGATGAAAACCGAAAGGAAAGACTCAACTGGTTAAGTGGTTTGAGGTTTTTTGGAAACTAAGAATGTTGGAATCGACTTGAAGGAATTAGAACTTGGAAACTTGAAAATCAACAAATAAATTGATACAATTGGAGCACAGAAATCAAAGAGTAGAGTAGAGAAGAGAGAAACAAAGAATGGAAGAGAAAGAGAGGAATGAGAATTTCGTTCGATAACAAAATTGGTTAATTGCTTCCTCACTGTTTCTCTGCTAAAAAGAACCAAAGAAGATGTTATGGGGAAAATTGAAATTCGATTATGGCTGTTTCAATGATAGCTGGAACTTTAACGTACCGTTTCAATAAACGACAAATCATAACAAGAAAGTTTTTTAAGAAAATTCAATATGCTAATTTAGGGACCAATTTGTAAAGAGTACAAAACTATGAGATTAAATAATAAATGACTAATGGTGGTTAGTTGATTTCAATGTGGTTCGCCATTCTTCGAATGAGGGACTTAAATCTTAAATTACTAAGTGGTTCAATTTTATTTTTCGATCTCAATTTTACCAACTTAGACAAATTAATCTGGTTTGCCTCTTAACCTCATCGGCTAATCCAGGACTAATGAATTGGTTCACAAAAATATTATCTCTCGGTCTCACTTGTCTAGATATTCCCTTAGTGGCGTCAATTCCTAATTTTTTTATGTCTATTCAACTTAGTCCAATTTATTATGATTTAGTCCCTTGTCCAAAAAATCAACTTATTCACATCTTTATCAACCAACCCCCTTTAGGTTTTAACTACTCATGCTAAAAATAAAGCTAATTAACATGGAAATAAAAAGTAAATAAGCCATTAAAGTAAAGCTTAAGAAAAATATAAAAGTTTGGATTTTTATGTAAGAAAACTTAAAGAACATGACACTAAAGACATTCAACAAGAAAATCTAAAGCAATAAACATAAAAGGAACAAACTTTAACTGATTTAAAGTAAAAGAAACTAAAATACATTAAACTAAAACTAGAAATGTCTTACAACCAAGGTACAGGGATTGAAAGTGCAAATAAACCTAAGCTATAGTGATAACTAACTTAACGAACATTGAGAACAATAAGGAAGTGCAAAAAAATAAAGTTTAAAACTAAGAAAGGAGAAGAGAAAATAAAAATCTTAAAAAAGTTGCATAAAAACTAAGAAAAAAACTAAAGAAACTAAAGCTAAAAACTAAACTAATGTGTGTCTCCTCTCTCCTCAACCAAAATTTATTGTTTTAGGTTGATGGTTGATGAAATTTCGTTGCATATGTCCAATCAGTTTCACTACTAGCTCGTTAAAGGCAAAAATGAATAGAAATGGATAAATATAAAATATTTGGAAATGATTAAGGTTTTCTCCAAAATGAAAATGACCCGAAAAATGAATTTATGTTTTTTGAAATAAATGAAGTTTGAAAATGGAAATAAACCATTTGGTCATAGTGAACTGTTGATGCAAAAATATTAAATATATTTTCTCATAGATTCTTTTACGGTAAAGTCATCATGATTTTAACAAAATTAAAATTTGATTGAGAACATTATTTAATTGGAAATATATTGAAGTTTATTTTTGGAAAATAGAAAAACAAATATTTGGTTGGATCAGATTATAAAATATTGGGTTAAAAGTCTGGAAAATATTTGTAATTGGACCCAATATGGAAGAGGCCCAAAAGCCCCTTATGTAATAAGGGGGGACGACAAACCCTAGTATAATTAATTAAGTTTGTCACCCCCCACATCCTAGTTGAACTAGGATTTTGTTTTTCTAGTTGAAATAAACTTCTCTAATTCAACAAGGTTCTACATTCTCTCATTATAAATAGATGGCACTGGTAGGGCTATTTACACAACTTTCAGATATTGTTATTCTACCTAAGAATAGATAGGCTTTTATTCTCTAAGAATTAAATATGTTTTCTCGAATAACGATTCTATTGGTTTCTATTTTGAATAGAGAATTTTCGTTTTCACCAAAAAAAATATATTTCTAGTTTCTATGTTTGATTTGTTTTGTTCAAGCCTACATTCGAAACAAGTCATGGTACAAGAATAGCGGAGAAGATCATTTGGTTGAAAGTCGAGAACAAGGATCCTTCTATCCACAAACACAAGTACGATTTCGATCTAGGGTTTATTGCTATAAATATCACAAATTGGGTCAGTTTTTGAATTTTTTTTATTTTTTGTTGTGCAAGAAAATTGTTTTCGAATCAAATTTTTCCAACATTAATAGTTACCATGAGATAAGATAGAACCATATTGGGAGAACGGATTTACTCCAAAGAGATTAAAGATGTCTTATGAGGGTAACACACTTATGACAAGGTTAATGGCCGAGCACTGATCGAGATACTTTCGTAATGATATGTCATTAGGGAAAGCTTAGTCATAATACTATGGTGGAATGACTTCATGACTAAATGAGTTTATAATTAATAGGCGAAAAGCTGGAAATTAATTATAAATCAATTGAGCCCTAATCATATATATCCAATTGGTCCCTCCGCTAGCTTGTTGAAACCATAAATGTATTGCATGTCGAATCAAATGAACAAAACTGGATAGAAATGGTAAAGTTTGAGAAATAGGAAACATTCGAAAATAAATGTGGCTTTCTCACTAAATGGAAATGACCTGAAAATTAATTTATAGGTTTTTGAATTATTATTAATTAATTGAAGTTCGAAAATAGAATTAAATTAATTAATCACAGTGAATTCGTTGAATGTAGAAATATTATATATATTTTCTCATAGATTCTTTTATGGTAAAGTTGTAATGATTTTAACGAAATTAGAATAAGGTTGAGAAAATTATTGAGTTGGGAAATTAATTTATTTATATAAATTAATTTTTTATTTTTATTTTAGAAAATAGAAAAACATGTATTGGGTTAGATTGAATCATAAAGTATTGAGCTGAAAGTCCAAGAAGCATTTATAATGGACTCGATACGCGAGAGATCCAAAAGCCCTTCGTGTTAATACATGACACGACAAATGTAATATCCTGATTTTGGGCCTAGTCGAAATAGTGGTTTCGTTGTAATATCCTGATTTTGGGCCTAGTCGAAATAGTGGTTTCGTGACCACAAAATCCGAGATAGAAATAATTATTTTATGATTATTTTGAGGTCTATGATATGATTGCATGATTGTGTGAAAATTTCGTGAAGAAATTTTATGCATAAAGTGCTTAAATTGAAATTAGGGACTAAATCGAATAATTTGTAAAACTTGCATTCTAGAAGTTTCTAGTATGAAATTGTTTTGAAATATTAATTAGGAGGTCTTAAATAGCAATTTTACCAATTTATAAGTCTATGGACAAAAATTGGACATGGATGGAATTTTGGAAAGTTTAGTAGTAAGGGCATTTTGGTCATTTAGGGTAAAATGAATTAAAATACAAAATTAAAAGCCAATTTTGCTCATCTTCAACCCCATGGCCGAATATAGCAAGGAGAAACCATGGCTAGGGTTTTCAAGCTTCCAAGCTCGATTGTAAGTCCGTTCTAGCCTCGTTTTTAATGATTTTACGTTTTTGGAGTCCCTAGCTCGATTTAGCTTATGCTAGCAATAATTTAACCTAGGGTTTATATTTGGAAAAATACCCATAGGTGAAATTTGTGTATTTTGGTGTTTTATGATAGAATATGAGGTTTTAAATTATGTTAAACAACTTGTGCTACTCGGTTTTAAGTGAAAACGAGCAAAAGGGCTTAATCGGTAAAAATACCTAATAGTCATAAGTACATGTTAGAGTGAGAGTTTGATGTTGCCATAGAAGGGAAAAATGATCAGCATGTCATAAAACATAAGAAAATAGGCTGAAGTTTCATTTACGAGCTTTGGGCAAAAGTGTAAATATGCAAAAGTTTAGGGGCAAAATTGTAATTTTTCCAAAATATGATTTTGGGTCAATTTGAATAATGTGAGTCCTAATTAGACTATATTTTAAATGATAGAGCAAGGAAAACTGAAACTCGGGCTAAAATGGGGAAAATACCAAGTTGTGGACGAAATGGTAAAAGTAGCCATTTTCGCATACGAGGTAAGTTCATATGTAAATATTGGTAACATAGTTATTATTTTAAATGTTTTAATGTTATTTAAATGATATGATAATTATTATGAAATATTATCTTGTGATAATTGTTTGTTAATATGTCAAATTATGTGATATACTTGGAAAATGTGAAATACTACCGAGTATCAGAATTCAGATTCCGTAGAAGATGGTTGAGACACATGATTGGGAAAAGGTCCGTTGAACCTTAGGAATGGATTAGGATACAAGTGACATATCACTAGGATGGTTGAGCATCCGAACTCGTTGAGTTGAGTCCGAGTTCACTTATGGATGCGAATGTCCGAACTCGTTGAGTTGAGTCCGAGTTCGAGAGATGTAACTAGGCATCCGAGCTCGTTGAGTTGAGTCCGAGTTCACTTATGGATGCGAACGCCGAGCTTGTTGAGTTGAGTCCGAGTTCACTTATGGGCGGGTTACATGGTAGCTTGGCTACATATGTAGCACTTATGTGCAAACTTTCCATGTATCCGAATTATATTCCGATGTGTTCAACGGGTAAAATTCTACTCAAGCGGAGGAATACTCGAGATGAAAGGGACGTATTGGTAAGTGTTGTGAAATGAATACTTTGAACAGGTATGTACTTAACCCTCGCGTTGAAAACTCGATATAACAACAATATGGTAAGATGATAAATGAAAATGTGATATGAATGTCTCTGATGATTATGCAAATGATGTTTTATGTTTGCTTATATAGTTATGTTACTTGCTATTTGCATGTGAACTTACTAAGCATTTATGCTTACTCCCTCCTTTTCATTCCTTGTAGTGTTGACAAGCCAGCTCGGAAATCGGGAACGGTCAGAGGCACACTCACACTATCCGTATACCATCTTGGCATAATGGCTTGTATATTTTGAGTATGGCATGTATAGCATTATAATCATTTTGTGTATATGGTCTTATGATATGGTTATTGAGTGGTATAGAAATGGTTGGTAATGATTAGCCATTGGAATGGCTAATCATGATCATATTTGGTGTTATGTATGCTAAATTGCTAGCTAATCCATGGAAACCATGAAATAGGTAAAATTTACCATAAAATAGATTCAGACAGCAACAGTGATGTGAGTTTGAAAAATCATTAAAAATAGTAGAGATACAATTAGATGATGAGTAAAATATGGAATTGAATAATTATGAGTCTATTTTCATATGGATGGAACAAAACAGGTATATGAGTTATATTTTATGAGATGTTTAAATTTTTGTGAAACAGGTTGAGAGCGATTTCTGGATCCCCTGTTCTGATTTTGGAAATTCACCATAAATTGTTCAAAGATCATTATAAGTCATGATTTATATGTACAGATTCCTTATTGAGTCTAGTTTTATTAGAAACAAACGTCATAGTCATTGAAACTCTGTACAAGGAGATATCTGATTTGTAATACACAGAGGTCAGAGTAGTCGAACCCTGAAACAGGGGAGACTTTAACTAATAAAATGTACTAATTTTCTAGACCAAAAATTATAGAAAAAAATTAGTAAATATAAATATGAGTCTAGTTTTAGGGAAAATTTACGGAATTAGATTTCTAATTTTGGAACTCGAGATATGAATTTTTAAGTGACTGTGACGCAGATTGTTAGCTTGACTGAAAATTTTAAAAATAAATTGTTTGAGCTGTTTAAGTAATGAATTAAGTCTGTTAACACCTCGTGTTTGACTCCAGCGAGGGTCTCGGGTATGGGGCGTTACATTTGGTGGTATCAGAGCAGATTTAGTCGGTTCTCGGACTAACTTAGCATGTGTAAAAGTTTAGCTATACATGCCACTGATCTGTGATAGTGTGATGTCTTCCGACGCGTATGAGTACCGTCTTATTTAGACAAGGTACTCTCCAACCGAGCTGCACCGACCATGTTCAATGTTATGTGAAGGTATTTGAGTAAAATTATGATTATGATAAGTCTCGGTTCAGAAAAGTATGAATAAAAGTTTATGAATGAATAAAAGTTTATGATACATATGTGATAAATATCCATACTTGCTTAATGCTCATATGATGTAGTGTATATGGCTTACTTGATAAGATGAACAGAATAAATAGAAAGTAGTAGAGGTATGAATAAAAGTCATAATATTATGATATGAATGAAAATGTCATTGTCTTGATTTGGACGTCGAATGTTGATGAATGCTAATGATATATAATTTTTATGAGATAAAGGATTATAATGAAATGAACTTATCTATGTTAAATTATTGGACTGAATTATATGATTGTAATGATATGTACATGATGATGCACGAAATGAAAGTTGTGATTGTGATGCAAATATCTATGTTTGTTTGGCCTTATATGAAATCATAAGCATGAATTAATTTAATTAAATGAATGGATAAGTAAAGCTATCTAGAAAACATAGAATGTATGCATAAGTATATTGTCTAAATGGGACAATAGGAAAATTTGTGTAAGCCAACATGAATGTTGCATTGCCTGAATGAATGACGTGACTTTGATGATGTTGCTATGATGATGGAAGTTGTGTCATATGTGTATGTATAAGAAAGTCGAGTCAGAGGTCCTACAACCCCTCCCCCTTACCGAAGTGGTACTTATAATGGAATTTCATGATATTTGTATTGAATAAGTTTCCGGTTGAGAACCCAAAGAGTTCAATGATAGAATAATTATAAGTATGATCGAGATTGAAAATGAGCTGATAAGTAAAGTCGAGTCGAGAAAGTATCGGATTGATATAAAGATTATTGGAATTATGCCTTTGTCCCAGTTAGAGAAGGAAATTCTCTTTGGTAAATCGAATTACTCGTGCAAGGTCGAGAAAAGTGTAAATCAAAATTTATTCAGAATCGACCTTCTTTAGTGAATGGTTTAATATGAAATTTGTGATGGCGAAACTAGTTGGGGAAATGATATTTGAATTGTGAACTATCCGAGTGTGACAGTTATGACCGGATGATTTAGCGATCTCTTTTGAGATGTTCTATGTGTTTACCCGTTCTCGTAAATATTTCTATGGCTATTGATCTTTTGAAGAAATTCTTGTTATATGGGAATGTCTTCTAATTCGGTGTTGGATGAAAGCATTGGTAGTCTGATTGGTTCATAATTTATATTGCTTTATTTCATCGGGTATTCTATTCCATTTAAATCGATAAGAATTGATGAGAGAATACATATGATATTATGATTCTGCTTTCTTCTACTTGATGCTTCATCGATATATATGTATGGGAAGATATATTGTTCTTGTTATATTTGATTCCATGGGATTAAATGATGTTTTCTTTTGGACTTTCTTTCTTTGAAGAATTATCGGGTATTCGTATTTTCTCTATGAGTTTGATTTTCGATTCTACGGCATAGTATCGTATCTTGGATTTCTTTATTCGGTTTTCTTGTTATCTTTGTTCTATAATTTGTCAATTATGACTCATGTTCAAGTACGTTCTTCATTCGTGATAATCATGTCAAATATGACTATACTTCTAATTTGATCTTGGTAATGTGGTGATTTTAATATTGGGATTTTTTTCTAATTTCGTAAGGATTTGACATCGAGAAAGGCATAGGTGATAAAAGCGCGAGTTTCAATCGGTATGGTGAATTATTTATTTGAAAGATTTCATGTGACAATTATGTCAGGATTATTTTTCTGATAATATAATTTCATTTTTGTACTGATAAAAGAGTAAATAGTCTGAACGAGAAGTGTATATTTATTAGAAAGAGTTGGATATTAGTTAAAGTCACTACGAATGATAAGGTTTTCGTCTTGTGAAAGCTGAAAAGTTTATTACATGTTGACAAAGTTTGGATAGATGAGAATATTGGTAACCGAAGCGTCTGAACTAGACTAGTCTACATTGAGTAAAGACTTCCTGACTTTTAGTAATGTACCATTGTATGAATTGTGATGTGTTTCAAGACAGTGAGGTAATGTGATAGTTTAGAGCTTTCGATGTTACATAAAATCAGAGTTGTTAAAGGGGTTAAAGCCGAGCATTGGAATCTATCAAAATTATCCTTGCCAGTGTTGATATTGGGATGGAAATGAGAAGGATTATTCTAAAGGCCATATCAGAATTAATTCCATAGCAGAAAGAGGAAAATGTGATGTATCCTATTGTTAAATGTTTAGCGAGATCTATAAATCATATTTGTATTGAATGAATTCCTACTCATCAGATTCATGGAATTTTAGGTCTCTTTGATTGTTGGATTTTTTGGAATTTCGGTCTCCATTAATTAAGTTAAGATCCGAGTTTTATGTCATGATATCATGGGAAACTAAGAAGGGTTGAAAATTTAAGAACAGTTGAGAGTTGAGACTGTAAGCTTTCAGATCATATGAGAAATTAAAGAGATGTATTGGAGGTACAGCCTAAGTGAAAGTTCTTTGGCACCAAATATGAAATTAAAAGTGAAGACCACTTTTCTGGTAAGATTTTCGGGGACGAAAATCCCTAAAGGGGGGGAGAGTTGTAATATCCTGATTTTGGGCCTAGTCGGAATAGTGGTTTCGTTGTAATATCCTGATTTTGGGCCTAGTCGGAATAGTGGTTTCATGACCACAAAATCCGAGATAGAAATAATTATTTTATGATTATTTTGAGGTCTATGATATGATTTCATGATTGTGTGAAAATTTCGTGAAGAAATTTTATGCATAAAGTGCTTAAATTGAAATTAGGGACTAAATCGAATAATTTGTAAAACTTGCATTCTAGAAGTTTCTAGTATGAAATTGTTTTGAAATATTAATTAGGAGGTCTTAAATAGAAATTTTACCAATTTATAAGTCTATGGACAAAAATTGGACATGGATGGAATTTTTGGAAAGTTTAGTAGTAAGGGCATTTTGGTCATTTAGGGGTAAAATGAATTAAAATACAAAATTAAAAGCCAATTTTGCTCATCTTCAACCCCATGGCCGAATATAGCAAGGAGAAACCATGGCTAGGGCTTTTCAAGCTTCCAAGCTCGATTGTAAGTCCGTTCTAGCCTCGTTTTAATGATTTTTACGTTTTGGAGTCCCTAGCTCGATTTAGCTTATGCTAGCAATAATTTAACCTAGGGTTTATATTTGGAAAAATACCCATAGGTGAAATTTGTGTATTTTGGTGTTTTATGATAGAATATGAGGTTTTAAATTATGTTAGACAACTTGTGCTACTCGGTTTTAAGTGAAAACGAGAAAAAGGGCTTAATCGGTAAAAATACCTAATAGTCATAAGTACATGTTAGAGTGAGAATTTGATGTTGCCATAGAAGGGAAAAATGATCAGCATGTCACAAAACATAAGAAAATAGGCTGAAGTTTAATTTACGAGCTTTGGGCAAAAGTGTAAATATGCAAAAGTTTAGGGGCAAAATTGTAATTTTTCCAAAATATGATTTTGGGTCAATTTGAATAATGTGAGTCCTAATTAGACTATATTTTAAATGATAGAGCAAGGAAAACTGAAACTCGGACTAAAATGGGGAAAATACCAAGTTGTGGATGAAATGGTAAAAGTAGCCATTTTCGCATACGAGGTAAGTTCATATGTAAATATTGGTAACATAGTTATTATTTTAAATGTTTTAATGTTATTTAAATGATATGATAATTATTATGAAATATTATACTGTGATAATTGTTTGTTAATATGTCAAATTATGTGATATACTTGGAAAATGTGAAATACTACCGAGTATCGGTAACGGCATTCCGTAGAAGATGGTTGAGACACATGATTGGGAAAAAGGTCCCGTTGAACCTTAGGAATGGATTAGGATACAAGTGACATATCACTAGGATGGTTGAGCATCCGAACTCGTTGAGTTGAGTCCGAGTTCACTTATGGATGCGAATGTCCGAACTCGTTGAGTTGAGTCCGAGTTCGAGAGATGTAACTAGGCATCCGAGCTCGTTGAGTTGAGTCCGAGTTCACTTATGGATGCGAACGCCCGAGCTTGTTGAGTTGAGTCCGAGTTCACTTATGGGCGGGTTACATGGTAGCTTGGCTACATATGTAGCACTTATGTGCAAACTTTCCATGTATCCGAATTATATTCCGATGTGTTCAACGGGTAAAATTCTACTCAAGCGGAGGAATACTCGAGATGAAAGGGACGTATTGGTAAGTGTTGTGAAATGAATACTTTGAACAGGTATGTACTTAACCCTCGCGTTGAAAACTCGATATAACAACAATATGGTAAGATGATAAATGAAAATGTGATATGAATGTCTCTTGATGATTATGCAAATGATGTTTTATGTTTGCTTATATAGTTATGTTACTTGCTATTTGCATGTGAACTTACTAAGCATTTATGCTTACTCCCTCCTTTTCATTCCTTGTAGTATTGACAAGCCAGCTCGGAAATCGGGAACGGTCGGAGGCACACTCACACTATCCGTATACCATCTTGGCATAATGGCTTGTATATTTTGAGTATGGCATGTATAGCATTATAATCATTTTGTGTATATGGTCTTATGATATGGTTATTGAGTGGTATGGAAATGGTTGGTAATGATTAGCCATTGGAATGGCTAATCATGATCATATTTGGTGTTATGTATGCTAAATTGCTAGCTAATCCATGGAAACCATGAAATAGGTAAAATTTACCATAAAATAGATTCAGACAGTAACAGTGATGTGAGTTTGAAAAATCATTAAAAATAGTAGAGATACAATTAGATGATGAATAAAATATGGAATTGAAGAATTATGAGTCTATTTTCATATGGATGGAACAAAACAGGTATATGAGTTATATTTTATGAGATGTTTAAATTTTTGTGAAACAGGTTGAGAGCAATTTCTGGATCCCCTATTCTGACTTTGGAAATTCACTATAAATTGTTCAAATATAATTATAAGTCATGATTTATATGTACAGATTCCTTATTGAGTCTAGTTTTATTAGAAACAAACGGTATAGTCATTGAAACTCTGTACAAGGAGATATCTGATTCGTAATACACAGAGGTCAGAGCAGTCGAACCCTGAAACAGGGGAGACTTTAACTAATAAACTGTACTAATTTGCTAGACCAAAAATTATATAAAAAAATTAGTAAATATATATATGAGTCTAGTTTTAGGAAAAATTTACGGAATTGGATTTCGAATCTTAGAACTCGAGATATGAATTTTTAAGTGACTGTGACGCAGATTGCTAGCTTGACTGAAAATTTTAAAAATACATTGTTTGAGCTGTTTAAGTAATGAATTAAGTCTGTTAACACCTCGTGTTCGACTCCGGCGATGGTCTCGGGTACGGGGCATTACAACAAACCCCAGTATATTTTAATTAGGAAGCATTTATAATTGGACTAGGATTTTTTCCTATTAAAATAGATCTCCACTAATTCAACAAGGGTTTCACTTCTTCTCCTTATAAATAAATGACACCGGTAGGGCTAAATACATAACTTTGAGATATTGTTATTCTGCCCGAAAATAGTAAGAATTTATTTTCTAAGTATAAATTTTATTTTCTAGGTATAAATTTTATTTTCTAGAATAACAATTCTACCGATTTCTATTGAAGATTGATTTGATTTCCCATCAAAAGTAAAGTAAATAATTTTTTGTTGTGTTTGATTCGAATTTGTTCGAGTCCACACTCGAAACATTTCATGGTATGAGAATAACAGAGAAGGTCGTTCGATTGAAAGACAAGAACAACAAGGATCCGTCTAGCCGAAAACACAGTGTGATTTCAGGTAAATTTTATTGTTATAAATATCACATCAAAATTTTAATTTTCCGTTGTGTAAGAACACTATTTTCGAATCAGATTTTTTCCAACATGTATAAGGTATGAAAATGCAAATGTGATCGCACATAGGGTATGCCAGATAAATAAGAATGATTATAGGTATGATAATGCATTTATGTATAAATGATGCCCTAGTGAACTTAGTAAAAGACTATGATATGATTGACATGCCAATATGATTATACACATGCTTAATCTGGGATTTGACATGTTATAATGAGTTCTAGTATTTGTTACAGATTCTTGGGTTATATGTAACATATGTTTAGCCCAGACGAGTAATCTAATATAAATTAAGCTTGTGTGAGAAACCTTAATATAAATTCTGCTTTTGTGAGTAACCTTGATATAAATTCTGCTTATGTGAGCAACATAGTTCACCCTTGTATCCGAATATGTTTTATTATAATTCCATCAGGTGATTATCTTAATTGAAATGGGAAAAGCTTGAAAATGTATTGAATATGAAATGGTATGTATTTATAACTTGCTTTGTGATATGAAATTGATTTGGTATTAAGTGATGTTACTCGTGTTATACAATTATGTCTAACCTATTTGAATGATAATGTTGGTAAGTGACTAGTTAAGACATTATGTGCCAAAGATAACCAAATTGAATGCCAAATGATTGATAATTGTTATACTAATAAGTGATCAAGCTAAGCTACTATTATGTGTAAGTTGAATTGAAATGGTAAGAAACCGTGAATTGATAATAGGATATAATATTAATAAGTTATCAAGCTAAGCTCAAATGTGCTTGAAATGGTATAATAAAATCGAGAACTTAAATTGATGAAATAATAGGTATAAATATATGCTTGTAAACGATGGTAAGAAATTAGTAAGTAGACTGTGAAATAAATAGAAATTGGTATGGTAAGTAATAAGAAATATGGTATGTTCAATCATATGAAATGGTTATATGCATGTTTCATACAGTAACGGAAGCCCTTGGTATGAATTAGTATGTGAAATGGCTATAATTTGAATTTAAATTTGAATTGAGTGTATATATTTGATTTCAGTTTGTGTTATATTTACTTGAATCATAGAAGTACTGCTGAGCGTTATTGCTTAGCGTATGGTTTGTTTTCTCCATGTGTTGGTTTAGATAATCTCAAAGCTCTGAAGTGTGATCCAACATCTATTCAGGGTTCCTCAACTTAATAATTTTTTATAGTCCTGTTTTGTTAAATATATGACATGTACCTAAGTTGAGTCGGTTTTTGGTATAATATGAGATCATGTTCATAATTGAAGTTAGAATGGTATTTTGAGAATGGCCAAATGATTTAATCATGAATCTAAGTATTACATAAGGTTTGAAATGCTTAAAGATGTTGTTATGTTAAGATTATTTGAGTATGTTCATATGTTAATGTTGCGAATGGTTGGATCATGAGTTGAGCTTATATGTTTAATGTTAATAGTGCAAATGGTGTATGTTATTTGTACAACATATAAACAAGGTAGTTTTTTCTTAGAATTGGACTTGTTAAGAATGTATATTGGGCTAGAAATGTGGTATGAAATTGTGAATTGGTTGTTTTAGGTAGTTGCAGGTTAATTCCATTTTGGACAATTTGCAAACTGACAGTCACGTAGCGATGTCGACCCTTTGTAGTCGTAACGAGCCTAATCAATATGTTTTGTCGTGACGAGGAACCCCTTCAAGTCGTGATGTCAACACGAAATTTTGAATTCTTTACAATTTGGTCTTAATTCGACCTCGGATTAGTAATAGAGATTTGTAAAGTTGTGTAAGAACCAAAATTGAGTGTATATCATATCATATGTATGTGTTGTCGTATTTAAATGTATAATAAAAATAAATTGAATATATTTGATCTTAGTTGCTCTGACAACGAATGTGGTATCCTGTAGCTCGGGTTTGGCGTTCGAGTCAAGTTTGGAGCGTTACTTCTTTTGTAGAAGTGTGTAATTTCTATCTAACTACAAAGGCTTCACATCCTTTGAATGAAGAGTAGAATTCGGACCCCTTTACATAAAAGAACTCACATATTTTCTTTGAGACTGTTATTGAATTTGTTGTTCAATTTGAATGGCCTTTTGAAGGGCCTTCTTTTGGACTACATAAGTTTGGAGTTCAAGAGTATCAAAGATCTTAAAATTCAACCTATTAATAAAATGAGCCAAAGTTGTTTTTTCCTCCTCAGTTATGTTTGCTTGAATCATGAGTAATTTCATCTCATTGTAATATTCATCAATTGAGTTTGCTCATTAAACAAGATATCAGAGCTTTTTCTTATTCTCCTTGTGATAATAAGAAGCCACAAATATCTTTCGCATTACTTGTTCCATATGTCAATTGGCTTATCACGATTTAATCTTTGATTGGACAACACATGAGTCCACCAACTCAAGGTATAGTTGGAAAATTCCAAGGTTTCTAATTGCACTTTCTGTTCATCCAAACACTTGTAATAGATAAACATTTGTTCAATCTTGCTCTCTCATTCATAATATGCATTCAGATCATTTTCCCTTTTGAAGGATGAAATTGAAAGCTTGGGCTTAGCTAAAGAAGGTAGCCTATGATCACCACTATTGGAACGATCAATAAAGTCATGAATCGCCCATTTACCTCAATCTTTATGATTTTGAAGTTGTTCATTGTGATCATAAGTACCTTCGACTTATTATTGATCTTGGCATGACTCAACCAGTTCTTCCAAAATCTTTCTAATTGTAGCCATTACAATATCCCTTTGATTATCCATTTCTTTTTATTTGGCAAATAAGGCCTTGAATTTGTCATTTATTTCTATAAGATCTCATCGCAATTTATCTATTATACTAGCCACATTCTCCACAGTTACTTGTGGTCGCCTACTTTCATAATTGCCACCTCAATATCTTGTGCGAACCATATTAACAATTTGAATATAAAAAAACACTAACAAAGAAAATATCAAATAATAAGACCTCGTCGTTAATACTTTCAAGAAAAAAATACTCTAAGAAACAAAGAAAAGAAATAAGAATCATACACTTGTAAATTTTAAATTGTAATAAAACCTAACAATTCGTTATATTTGGTGGTGATGTTCAATAACAAAGACATGCCTACGGCTTTAAGAAGTTAAAGAAAGCTTGACTCCAAATACAAAAGTTGTACAGATGAAGGAAATACAACTTTTATCATACCTACTAACACAAGAAACAAGAAAATGTTAGAAAAAAATAATGAACAATAAAAAGGTTAACAAATGAAAATCCCAAGTCTAAGGACAAATACGACCCAAAAACTCAAAAAATGAAACACAATTTGAAATTTTTGTTAAAGGTATTCTCGATGTGCTAAAATAATTAAATTTAATATGGGGCCTCCTCAAATAATAAAATTTTGATATGGAAAGTTTGGGTATTAAATACAAACCACATAATATGTTTTGATTTTTTTTTTTTGCACTGGGAAATTTTTTTCCATTGTAAAATAGTGCCAAAAGTATGATCAGTTAATTCTAGTACAACAACATACTTGGTTTTATTCTGGTAATTTGCAAGAATGGCTTTGTATCAAACTTGTAGAATTAGCATGGCAAGTGCTTGGGAGATGTGGACTGGCAATGTCTATTTCGGATAATCATTTCGCGCATTTGGAAAAATCAAAATCTCTTCATTTTTCAGGACGTGTCCTGGTATATTAGCGAAATTATCAAGGTGTCCTATAGTTGGGCAAAACAATATGTCTCTTTTAAGAGGGGTACGTTGACTGAGCCTCGAAGATCGATTTCAATGCCATACTTGATAGGTAATTGGGTTTGTTTGGATATTGATGGGTTAGTCAAAAATGAAACAGGTTTTGCTGTATTAGGAGGAATTGTACGAGATTGAAATGGAGGGTGGGTTCTTGGCTTTAGCAAATATTTGGGGAACTGTTATGTTTTCGACGCTGAATTGTGGGGCATTTTGGATGGGTTGATTTTCTTAATAGATTGGGGTTATGATAATGTGTTGGTTCAAACTAATAGTCTTGAGGCGACTAAGGCCATCAAGGAGAATTCTTTTGATAGTTCCAATTCTGCTTTGATCAAAAGAATTCATCAGATTTTGTCGCAATTTGGACATTGGAGTATTTGTCACATCTCTAGAGAGAATAATCAAGATGCTAATAGCGTGGTCAAATTAATACAGGATGGAAGAAATGGTTTAAGCTTGTTTGAGGTCTCCCTATTTGCAGGGATGGTTTAACTTATGTAGCTAGTTTGTTTACTTTTTTTTCCACAAAAAAATAGGTGAAAATAATATTATTTATCCTTTCCATCGAAGTAAACAATTCAAAATTTCTAGGTAAAACAATTTTGAGGCACCCTAAAATGTAAACAACAATAGAATTCATTTTTAGCCCAAAGAGAGGAACCAAGAACTAAATTTTGAAGGAAAAGAATGTTTATGGGTATCAAAGCAATTTGAAATTTTGACAAGAGAAGAGAAATTAGTACAAACTACAATAAGCAACAAGATCAACAAAGAAAAGATCCAAAGATGGAAAAAACTTAGAATCCACGTCTAGTTCGGTCAAGTATAAATGACTCGTGAAGGAATTAAATCTTGAATGTGAAGAATGTTCAAACAGACTTGAAAATTTCCATTTTTGAATTCAGCAAAGAGATCAATTGAAAATAATGGAAAACAACCAAGAAAGAATGAGGAATAAGGCTACAAATGATTTTTCAAGAGAGAACTCAAAATTAGTGTTTGAACGGTTTTTTAAGGCTTAAGGATCAATTATTGGTGGACTTAAAGGTTTTGATCAAATATGGAAATAAACAACAAAATAGACTAGAAACAAGCGCACAGAAGAATCAAACATAAGAGAATAAGCCAAAAAGAGGATTCAATTGAAAGGGAGAATAGATTGCAAACAAAAGCAATGTCTTGATCCTCAAGAAGAATGAACCCAACTTGATTTACAAGTTTCTTAACCTGGAAAAAATAGACCATAAAGTTAAGTAACAAAGATGATGAAAATCGAATGGAAAAGAAAGGAAAATAAAATAAAGAGTCAATCAATTAAGTGGTTTGAAGTTTCTTGGAAGCCAATAATGTTGAAACCAACTTGAAGGAATTGGATCTTGAAAATTGGAAATTAACAAATAAATTAGCATAAGAAAAATATTTATAATCCGAAAATCAAGATTAATAAAGATTAGAAAAGATAGGAAAAATGGAGAAGTACATATGGAAAAGGCGATGTCCAATAGAGTCTTTTGAAGAGAGTCTTCAACAAACACCAATAGAGGCTTTAATCAACCGCTTAAGTTTGACACTTAGTAAATTGAAGGGTGATGAACAATCACTGGCAAATCTATGAAAGATTGAGTTGAATGAAACTTCTTAAACTCACAAAAATAGAATCTTGTAAATAATAAACTTCAAGAGTATTGAACTAAAGGAAAGCCAATTTGAACTTTACAAAGATGGACGACTAGCCTTATGTAGGTAAATAAATAACTTTAAGTCCTAATTCGACAACAAGTAAGAAGACTTCTAATTGAAGTTAATTTGCTTAGCCACCAAGTAACTAACATAATGAAAAAAAAAAGACTAAGTATAAAAGCTACTGAAATTTGACCATTCTCGTGGTAAATAGGCATGGATAGAAAATTACAATAAATAACCAAGTCTAGCAACTATCAATCTAAATGGGCCAAGACAGATTAATCCAAAATAAACTTAAGTAAAAATCGCTAAGTCCTACATGAAACAAGTCAAATCTAAATGAGCTAAGCTCCATAGGCTATACATGTAGGTTGATTTGCACAACGAAACAAGTCATCCAGGCTTGTTGGCATCTTCCAAATAGGTCCAATATCAGTAGATGCATTCTTGAGCCAAGTAGTGGGCTTTTAGACCTGTAATTCAACTTTATTGTTTAAATTGACCCCAAATCCATATTCTTGAAGCTGGAATTCATTTTTTTTTTGATAACTTTGTAAGCCTTTGGTTATAAATTCTTGAATTAGCATATTCAACTTCGCTTTAAGTTGCTTGGATTTGCAATGTGTGATTAGGCCTTGAGGGAAACTACGCCCATCACCAACATGGCTTAAGGTTGGGTTTTGGTGATCGCATCATTGATTTTCAAGTTAAGCTCAAGCTATCAATTGAATTGAACCTGTATGCTTCATTGAATGTTTTATTGGTATATATTTTTCAATACAAGCATCTTAGTCCAATTCAAATACCATAATAGAGATGGGCTTAGTTTCCTTCAAGGCCCAATTACGAGATCCAAATACAAGCAGCTAAAGACAAAACTCAACTTATTCGTTCAAGACTTTATCACGAAAAAATTCGAGAAGAAAAGTTGAAGCTTCAAGATGATGGATTTTGGAACAGTGATGAATTAGAAGGGACTAATTTTATGCGTGGGCCTAAGCTTTCAATCTATTATGATAAGCCCATGTGGAAAATGTTAACAAACTTAAACATTTCACTTCAAGGACCGCAATCGATCCCACAAGCCTAGATGCTTCATATTGGATTTAGGTTTTAGGCTTAATTTTTATTATATATAAGTCCAATATTGTATTTATTAGCTCTTATTGTTTTATTATTACTTTATTCAAAAAAATTATAATTATTAAGTATTTTAAGTTATTTAGGAGTTATATGTTAATAAGAAAGTTTAGTTTAAAACTACTTCTTGTTTAGATTAAATTAGAATTTTAGCATATTTAAGAGTTTTATTTAGATTTATTTAGCTAGCTTATATATAGGCCTTTGCATTGTACAAAATGATATAATTCATTATTATTCAACTTCTCTTTTGAGTTAATAAATTCTCTTTTGAGTTTTCTTTTCAAGAATTTCTCTTGAGTTTCTTTTAGAAGAGTTTTAACAATCTTTTCAGATTGTGGGGATCATCTTGAAATTTTTTATTGCCAAGTTTTCTTTCTTGGAGGAGAAATTACAGCCGCTTAAAGGGAGTTGTGGATTCTTTGTGTTTTCAAGGCTTTTTAGGACTTCTACATACCACGTTCTATCTTCTTTATTTTCGTTTTTTTATTAACTATAATCTTAGATTTCATTATGCTATTTTATTCATCTTAGTTATTTGTTTTTAATTATTTTTTTATTTTATTTTTATCTGACTTGGATTCGTTTGCGTTTCAGGTTATGCTAAAATCCAAGTTTCTTTTTTAATGTTTAAAGCCCTAAGTCAAATTTGTGACTTGAACAAACTTTACGATCCGCTTCCATTCTATTACTCTCATTCCTTATCATTTTTATATTATAAAATTACAAAACTATTATATAGAAAGAGTTTAAGTACAAACAAACTTAAAACATGATGTTTGATTGAGCTTGAGTTGACTTGGAACACTTTTTACTTGGATTGTAGACAATATTGGATAAGTTATGCTACATTCGATGCCTAAAGGCATTGTCGATCAAAACCAATTTTTAATTGATCCTAGAAAACAAGTTCATACCTTAAGTAGTTCATCATTGATTAAATATTATTAATCTAAAACAACTCCCAATATCAAATATCTTTAAGAAACATAAAGGTTTGTGGTACCAATACCTTAGAAAATGTATCAATACCTTTGGGCTAGATAGTATTGATACCAAGGGTCATGTTATTGTTACTTTGCACCTTAATGGAATCCTTTTTTACTTTGATCCAGATAGAATCGATACCTCTACTTCAAGTATCAATACTTATATGTTGATTAACCCAAAAACCATTTCAATTCACTTCCATGCTATCCAAAGTCTCATCTTTTGTAAACTACAAACAATCGTAACCAAATTCACCTCATTTTTCTAGTGTAATATTCCTTAAAAGACTATCACATGCTCGATCACCTTTTACATATATACATTGAGCAATCTAGCCATAAATAATACACACATTTAACTAGTAAAGTAATTATACTTTTCTATTGCAAACTTACCATTAAGTCATTAGTAGCGTTTGACTCTTTTAAAAATATTTAAATATGTTCTTACCTCTACTGATTGAGTTTTAGTTCGATTGGTATGGGCATTGTTGCCAATGTAGGAAGACGTATGTTTGAGTGTGCTAAAACACTTTGTCGTCCTATTTATGGATTGGGGAGGGGCTATGAGTAGTTTTAACCATTATGTCAAAAAGAGTAGATATTATCGGAACTTATCTATTTTCACCATTCACAATAATAACCTCATATCACAATTCTCACTCACATCTTTATCATATTTTCATTTCATATTAATTTTCAATATACCATAAACTTGTAACACAACTTATTTCAATTACACTAGCCAATCTTTAATACCACATCACATAACACATATTGCATCGTATAACCAATTCATTCCTTATACAATGTTACAAGTTCAATGGTCACTAATGTGGAATATATTCATATGAAACACTCTTAGTACTTTAATTCAGATTAATCCTATACTAATTTCCTTGCTGTCAATAATATTACAATTTGGAACAGTGGTGTTGGTGCTATTTGACTTAAGACTAATTTATGATTGAGATTGAAAAGTATGGAAAAAAAAGCTTTTAAAATGTTTAATACTGTTTACCATGGTTGTTCAAAATCAAAAAATAGTTTTTGAAAAGAAAAAATTGTAGAATTTAAACATTTATTTTATTAATAAATTAATGGCTTAAAGGTGTAAAAAGTCTTCGAACTTTTTAAAAAAAGCAATTAAGCCCCCCTTTTTTTTTTGCACTTAATTGGGTACTTAAACTTTTAAAATACACCAAAAAGGCCCTTAAATTTTTTGAAAAAAACAATTAAGCCCTTTTTTTTTATTCAATTGGGTATTTGAGTTGTCAAAATGCATCAAAAAAGCTAGGGATGGATCTAGTGGGGCTGGCAAGGGCCCCAACCCCCCTAAAATGAAAAAAAATTCATTTAGGCCCTTTATTTATAAAATTTTAAATTAGTAATGATAAAATTAAACTTTGGCCCCCCAAAAATGATAAAATTTGATTTAATCATCTAAAATTATAAAGATATAAGTTATTAAAATTACGAAATTACATTTTTACTGCCATAAAAATATATAATTTAATTTTGACCTCCAAAAGTTTTTTTGACTTGGCCGCTGCCCCCATTAAGTCGTATTTCTAGATCCACCATGAAAAAGGCCATTTGACCATTACCACCCCTAATTTTTTTTAGTTAAAGCCACCACATATTACAACCATGGCGTGATATATGACAAAAATGATAAAAATAAAAATACATAAAAGTTATAAAATTATTAAATTTTAATAAAAATATTAAAATATAAAAAACTTATAAAATCATAAAAATTATAAAAATGTAAAATTTTATAAAATCGTAAATTTTTTTATAAAATATACATAAATATAGAAAAAATTATAAAATTTTATAAAGTCGTGAGAAAATTATAAAAAAGTAAAGAAATATAAATTTTATAAAAAATATAAAAATTATCGCACCAAAAGAAGCATTTTATAATTTTTCTATAGCTTTAATGGTTGACCGTTAAAGTTAATAGTGAAAGGGTCTTTTTGTGTGCATTGAGAAATACGATTTAGGGGGAATTAAATTATATATTTTTATGATAATAAAATTATTAAAAATATAAAATTATCGCACCAAAAGAAGTATTTTATAATTTTTCTATAGCTTTAATGGTTGACCATTAAAGTTAATAGTGAAATGGCCTTTTTCTGTGGTAGATCCAGAAATACGATTTAGGGGGGAATTAAATTATATATTTTTATGATAATAAAAATAAAATTTCTCTATTTTAATATCCTATATATTTATAAATTTTAGAGGATTAAATAAAATTTTTATCATTTTTGGTGGGCCAAAGTGCAATTTTACCATTACTAATTTAAAATTTTATAAATTGTAAATGGCCTAAATAGAAAAAATTCTATTTTTGGATCCGTCCCTAACTTTTTTGATGCATTTTGACAATTTAAATATCCAATTGAGCGAAAAAAAAAAGCATGGACTTAATTATTTATTTTTGAAAAAATTTAAAGACCTTTTTCCAAACATTTTAAAATTCATATATAAAAAAATTAAAAATTAATTATTTTTATAAAAATTTGACTATTAAACCTAAATTAATATCTTAGGTACATTTCATTTTCAGAGGCTCCTCAATAATAAAAAAGGTAATAAAATAACAAGTAATGAAACTTCTATAAGTGTTTGTTGCTGGTAAATGAATTTGTCCAATTTACAGCCAAATACTGAAAATATTTTCCCATTCCATATATATCACTTTTTTTATTTATCAAAATTCCATAAATATCATTAAAAAGGAAAAAACGGCGTTTTATTTGTTTAACGTTTTCCACTTTGCCTGTGCTACCAACAAAGGTAGAGGGTAAAGCAGTAAATAAACATCATAAACCAGGCACTGGCGACGCTCCTCCCTCACCTCATAATAATAATATTATTATTATTTTCCATTACAGGTTTCGAAAACAGGCGCCAAAAGTAGCCATTTCTCCCGCCCCTCCCCGCTCCCTTTATTTTCAATATTTCTTTCCTCTCTAGTCTTCACCCAAATCTCTCCTCCTTTTGCTCCAATAATTTATTTCTTTCATCGCTCGGCGGCGATGCACCACCCACAGCCTCACATTTCTTCGTCAACCTCCACTTCCTTTCCTGCCGCCGCGGAGTTTGACTTCAAACCGGCCAAGCGCCGCGGCAGTTACAATTGTGGCAGATGTGGTCTTCCCAAGAAAGGCCACGTTTGCCATCTCAACAGTACCACCTACCCTACTTCGATTTCCACTCCTACCTCATCTCCATCCGCCATTACTGTCGAAAATTCATCATCCGCGTCCCGTCCTCCGCCCCTACGTCAGTCTTACACGCATCTCCGACGTGCGCTTTCCTTTGACGACATAGACACTCGCGCTGACTCGCCGGCACGCGATTTAGATGAGTCTAATTCTCCCTACCCGGGTACAGATCTTGATCCGGATAATGAGATGATCTCCGGTGGGTTACCGGCTGGGTGTTTGTGGGAGGTCTTGAGGAGATTGCCGCCAGCGGGTCTTTTGGCGGCGGCGAGTGTGTGTAAAGGTTGGAGGGAAACGACGAAGAGGTTGTGGAGGTCGGCGGAGGAGCTGAGACTTATGGTCCCACCTAGGGGTCAGCTCAGGTTCATCGGATTGGTTTTGAAGAAATGCCCGAGCCTCGTTAGAATGTCTCTTAAGATGGAAAGGTTCGAGTCTAAGCCAACGTTTGACGGATCTAGGATTTTATTGGTTGGATCGGTTGATACCAATGAAGATCAAGATAAAATCATGAAATGATAATTAATTTGGTTATAATTTAAGAACACATAATCCGTGAAATGAAGTGGAAACTGATCTATAATCAAAACGCCATGAAACTTAAAAGCTAAAACCAATGCAATAATTAATAAGGGATCGGATTAACTTTGCAACAAAAATTTTGTTTGGAAAATCTTTATTCACTTAGAGAGATGTATCCTAACAATTTGTTTCATTGTAAGCAGCAGTAAAATTGGTTTTCTGTTTGCATCATTTTGGGGAGCTGTAAGGGTAGGGAGAGGGATCAATGCTGCTTTTGGACTTTTGTTTACCCTTGTTTTACTCGATATTTTTTCTTGTTTGGGTTTTACAGTGATGTGGATGCAACGATGCTGGCTTGCATTGCGTTTTCTTGTCCTAATTTGGAGTCTATGGAGATTTCTACATCTAATACGGCTGTTAATCGGATCACGGGGTATACTTTTTTTTCTCCCTCTTTTTTCCTAAAATTTATCATTAGATCTTTAAAATAGTATATCTAGTTGCTCAGTTAATAAACTTTGCTACTCCTGTTGTTGCTTGATTGTCGGGGCTCCGAAAAGGCTTAGATCTAGCTATTTGGTTGAATTTATCAGTCTTTTCACCAGTAAGATAATTGAAAGGTATGAGTCACTAAGAGGTTAAAGTTGGAGTGAAATGCATAGAAATATCTAGTTGAATGGTCCTTTGGTCAATTTTTTTCTTTCTTTTAATTTCGTGACCTAACTAGTGTTTGTAAATATTTATTTGTTTTTTTTTTTGAATTATAAGAAGGGGTAAAATTCCAAACGACTAGAGTGAATGTTTATTTGTTTTTTATTGGTCTAGAACAATGTCTATTCACACTATGCTAAAAGTCCAGTTTATAATTGAATCCGATGTAATATTTATTTGTTCTTTAATGTTTTTGTCATATTTTGTTCCTTGTCTTGATTATGTGTAATTGCAATTTAAGTTGGCTTAAGTTAATAAATGGTAGATTAAGTGGTTCTGATTAACTTTTAATTAATGTTTCATGTATAGGGATGAATTGGGTCGTTTTGTTGCTGATAAACGCTGCCTAACGAGTCTTAAGATGGAAGGATGTTCTAATTTAGGGGGCTTTGTCCTCTCTTCATCTAGTCTATCTACACTCTGGCTCTCTGATCTTTATTCCCTTTCCAAGATGGTAACTTTTTCATCAGGTTCTTTTTTTTTTTTCCAAGTTCAAAACTTTTTTGGGCAATATTATTGAATTTGTGTTTATATGTGCCTTGTATTGTAGGTTTTTAACTGTCCCAATTTGAAAGAAATATCCTTAGAATTTTCTCGCCAAGAAAATGATACTACCGATCTTACAACCATGGTTGATGGTATGGGTAGAAGTTGTCCAAGGTTGCAAAACATCCACATTGCATCAGTTCGACTTTCACATGCTGTAGTGCTTTCTCTTACAGCTGCTAATTTGAGGTTTGTTGAACCTTTTGTTCCACACGTTCATTTTTAATCATGTATCACATAAGAACCTATAGACTTTGCCTTGCTTTATCAGGAGTCATAGCGTTTAAATGGAGGACTTGTTTTGTAAAATTTTCTAGCAATGCCATGCTTTGTTTTATAGATTTCTGCATTTGGAGGATAACTAGTCACTAGTTTACTGATTGTTGTTGATATTATTCAGGGGCTTGCGGATGCTTTCGCTTGTTCTTGGCTCAGAAATCACAGATGCATCTGTTGCTGCTATTGCTTCAAGTTATTCAAAATTAGAATTGCTTGATCTCAGCGGGTATGTTTTTCTCCAGCTTTAAATTGTTAATCCATTTATCTGGGCTGGTTCTAAGGGTTAACTTTTTATCAATTAATCTTCAGTCCTGATGCTTGCTGCTTCGTCTTAGGTCTAGCATCAGTGATAGTGGCATTGGAATGATCTGCAATGTGTTCCCAAACACACTGTCAAGACTCCTCCTTGCTCTTTGTCCTAACATAACTTCAAGTAATTTTCATGTCTAAGATTCACACCTTTATCTCCGCATGGCCGTATTTATCCTGTGAATGTCCTATTTTTACCTAAATGTATTCATTGATGTGTTTCTCCGCTTTTTTCAGGTGGAATTCAGTTTGCCACAGCTCAACTACCTCTTCTTGAACTTATGGATTGTGGGATGACCGTATGTGATCCTGATTCCCAGAATTCACCTTGTGATGAAAGTGGCGATAATGAACTTCCAAACGCATTGAACAATAAACTGTACCTTATGTACCAGAAGCTTATTATCAAACATAGCCGACTAAAAAAACTTAGCTTGTGGGGTTGTTCTGGCTTAGATGTGAGATCTTTTGTCCTTAATCTTGACTATTTTACCAGTTTCTTCTTAATACCCTATGCGGTTCTTATTTGGGGATCTAAATGCAGGCTTTATGTTTGAATTGTCCCGAACTCAATGACCTAAATCTCATCTCTTGTAAAAACTTGCATCCAGGTATCAATCTGCTAGTTTGGCGACTTGACTATGCTCATTTATTTTCTTATGTTTTAAGAAGTATCTCATAAACTCTCTGTTTTCATAGAGAGATTGCTCCTTCAATGCCCAAGTTTACAAAATGTGCATGCGTCCGGATGTCAGGAGTCGTTAATTGGAGCCATCAAAGGCCAGGTAAAAAATCAATAATTTCATTGAGCTCCATTTTCCACTTGTTAACTCAAGTCTTCAAACTGCAAATACCATCTCTAATCACATCCCCTTATTGGTCAAAGTTCACCATTATTTAGTCTTTTGCAAATGTTGGTAATGTTAGGTGAGTGATAGTTTGGCATCTTTGGAAAACCAATTTCAATGTAAGCGATTGGCTGATGGCTCCAAGAGGGTTCGTGCACCAGATTGCCTGAGTCAAGAGGTAATAATTTCATCATAGCAGAAATTGGTTTGAAAAATGTAATTCAGACTGGGAGAATGGACTCTGTTATTAACAAATGCTTTCTTTCATTACATTGCTGTTGCTGATCTCACACATTCATATTCCGAAAGACCTTTTTGATGTGCTTTGATGAATGTGAAAAAGTAAATTTTGATGTATAAATGAGAATTGCTCAGCTAAGTTGAATGCTTGTGAAAAGTGGAAGAATCAATCATGATAGCTAGCCCAATAGAGAAATATAAAATTTGAATTAGCTAATGTGAAGTAATGTTGTTTCCTTGCAGGCAATTGATGATAAAAAACGAAGAAAGGTTGTGGAACAACAATGTAAGGTGCTTGTGGATTAAAATCCTTTTTTTTTTTTGTAACCTCTACTTTGCACAGCTTTTCTTTGAAAAGAATAAATAAATAAAATTTATTGTGCACAATTGTTGTTTGTCGTCATATGTCCTAGGCCTTAGACATAAACAGTAAACACTGAACAGATACTTCTCAAATAATTTATGTCCTTTTTGAAGGACTTGGTATTTCTTTTTATAAAAAGGAAAAAGGAAAGTTGAAAATTTAGCTAGTTTATGTTAGAACTTATCAATGCTCTCCTATCCATAAGATCTTGTTCCTTCCTATGTTGATTCAAGAGATCTGTTCACAAATCATTCGAGTTTGACTCAAAAAAGAATTTGAATTTGACTTTTTTAAGTAGTAAGTATTATTTGAGTTATCAATTGAATTAAATTTGAGCATTGTAATACTTAATTTGAATTGTTCATAAGTTTAATTGAGCTTTTTTTTAGAATATACTTTTTATATAATAAAATTATATTTTTATTTTTATTATATAGAAAGAGTTTAATTGCAAACAAGCTTGAGTTTGAATTCGAATGAATTTAATTGAGTTTGAGTTGAGATGAGTTGCAACACTTGTTATTTGGATTGTTGATAATTTTGTATAAATGATGTTACATTTGATGCTTGGAGCATTATTTATCAAAATCAACTTTTAATCGATCTTTAAAGGTTAATTTCAAATTCTTTTGAGTCATATGATAGTGATATTTTAAGGAGAATATTGATATCTTTAGACTATATGATATTGATAATAAAAGTCGTAGTAATGATATTTTGCACCTTAATAAAATCCCTTTGACATTAATTTAGAGAGTATTTGTAATTGTACTTAGAGTATAAATACTTAAATGCAAATTAGCTTAAAAACCATTTTTAATGACTTAAGAACCATCCAAACTCTCATCCTTTATAAACCCCCAAACAATCATAACCAAATTTACCTCATGTCCAAACATAATATGCTTTAAAAGAATATTACGTACTCAACCACTTTTCTCATATATACATGCCAACCATTGAGCATTCTATCCATAAATAATATACGCATTCAACCAACAAAGCAATTACTAAGACACAGCTCAAACATATACTATCATATTATGACATTTGTACAAATACTAAAGATAACACATTATGATGTACCTTACAAATACTAAAGAATGAAATACAGAAAACTGGAATAATTTAAAAAAAAATTGAATCACATCTTAAATCATCCATAAAAAGAATAGAGCAAAAGAGAATTAACTTCATAAGATTGATTGAACATTAGCTTGATTGGTATAAATATTGTTGTCAATGCAAGAGGACATAGATTTAAGTACGGTAAAACACATTATCTTCCTATTTATGGGTTACGAAGAAAGTATGATAATTCTAAACACTGTGTCAAAAAAACATATAAAATTATTTTAAAATAATTTCTTATTAAGGAGCTGTTATTATATATATATATACTTCCATTCCAACAAAAAAATACAAACAAATCTATCCATATAAATGATTTTATTTAAAGTTTTTTTAGTGTCACTTTCCAAGAATTTCTCATTTCTGATTTTTTAATGTGTAGGTAAATATGGAATTGGACTTTTTTCTATTTCTCTCTAAAAAATTCTCTACCACAAATAATTAAGTTTTAAATTTATGGAGAATTTGCATGTATATGGTATGGGATTGGGAAATGCATATGGGATTCAGCAGAGGTGTCTATCCAAGACTGTATAAGCCCTTGTCGGTGATTATGTAACTCAATTTTATTATTCTATATAATAATTCGCACGGATTGTTCCTATCTTTTATTTTATAAAAGTGTTATTATTTAAATAGTGAAATATTAATTAATATTATTGATGAAATAATATTTAATAATATAAATAATTTAAAAATATATTTTAGTTTTTAAAAGATAATATATTTGTAATATTATAAATATGATTTACGCTTTAATTGTAAAAAAGAAAATTTGAAAGATAAAATTAACATATATTATATAGGTAAGTTTAAAAATAAAGGTTAAAAAAATAGAAAAAGTTTGCCTCAATGGCACGTTTTCTCTCAAATTTTGTCTGCTCTTTGTGGCACAATTTTTTTAATGTTTTAGTGTTTTTAGGGTTTTAGTTTGTTTAAGTTTTGATTTTCTTTGTTCGTTTTGGAGTGTAGAGCAACGTCATGGGGTATCTGGTGCTATTGTTGATTGGGTTGCTTTGATCAAATAATGGAGAACGGTATTGTTGGATTGAGGATAGACGTTGAGGAAGAGGAAGCTTAGCTTATTAATGGAGGAATGAAAGCACAAAAGTCGATGCATGAATATTTTTTGGTAGGGTGTTTTCTGATTGGAAGTGTTGTTCACTTCCCGATGATGAGAAATACTATACCCAATATATGGCATCCTCTTGGTGGTGTTTTAATCTTAGATCTAGGGGAGAAAAGGTTTTTGTTCAAGTTTTACCATGGGTTGGATATTAGTAAGGGTCATAAATGGGCGTCGTGGACATTTAATAATCATTTGTTAGTTTTTCACCGGTTGAAAGATAGTGAAGATCCGATGGAAGTACTATTGATATACTCTTATTTATGGGTTCAAATTCATGATTTGCCACCAGGTATGTTCTCAGAAGAGATTGCTAAACAGTTTGGGGCATTTTTCTAATCCTTTGTGGAATATGATGCGAAGCAAATTAGTAGGGGATTCAAAGAATTTATGAGAGTGTGGGTTATTGTTGATGTTAGACTACTTCTTAAACGAAGGAAAAAGAAAGTAATTTCGACAGGCAAACAATTTTATGCAAGATTTCAATACGAGAAACTATCTCTTTTATGTTTCTTATGTGGTTGTCTTGGACATGGTGATAATTTCTACCTGATCTGGTTAACAAACGAAGAGAGAAATATAGAACTTGGGCCGAATCTTTTTATAAGGGCTCCGGAGAGGAGGGCGATCACCACTCATAGCATTTGGCTTCGGGAAGATGATGGTAGTGAACTTTATGGAAAGAAGTCAGTAGGCCAATTTTCGGGAAGTGAATTAATGGAGGGGATAAAAATAGTGCACAAAATAAGTAGAGGCATCAAGTGAATCTTGTTTTAGGATTTAATTTAGAAAGGAATTCTAATAGGGAAGGAAGATTGGAGGAGGGACACTAGGTGGGTCTAAAGGTCTTTAATGGACGCAAGATGTAGAGGATACTCCTATAGAGGAATCGGATGGGAATAAAAGATTGAGAGTGTTGCAAAATGTCTTTGATGTTTCAGGTTTAGGGTTTAAGTATGCCACACTATGAACATCACAAGCGAATAAACCCATAAATGGTTTCAGGATCTATTTTACTTGAGTCCAGTCCGATGTACTGCCAGTCCAGTCGGTCACATTTATGTCCCTATCTTCTGAGAGTCATCCGTTTCAATGCTCAAGACAAGTCATCTCCCCAATTGGACTTGATAGATGACATGTTAGTCTTTCAATCGGTTTGCTCATTTTTTATTAGACTAAGGACATGTTTAGGTTCGTCTACTAATATAAGTTATCTTTTTTTGTATTACAATTCAACTACGTAATACTGCTTAGTATTAATTAAACATTAGACAATCAATAAGCAACATTTGTTTCCATTTTGCTTTGTGTGCAAAAACCATTTAAGAAAAATAATACAAAGTATATTAATTGTAATAAATGAATTTGCTTTATCAATCAATCTGTTCGAAAAATTTAAAATTTTACAAATGAATATGATATACTCAGGGCACCAAATCCAACACTAGGACGAGATCAAAGTTTTCCATGGTTGGTTGGGGGAATTTCAATGAAAATTTGTATTCTTTTGAGAAAAAAAAAGAGAGTAGTAAGGGGAGATAGAATAGAGGCTATTAGATAAACTTTGGCAAAATGCCAGTTGGAAGATTTGGGGTTTTAGTGTCCCTAGTTTACATGGGAAAGAGGGAACTTGCTAGAAAATAATGTAAGGGAGAGGTTAGATCGATGTGTGGCAAATATAGATTGTTGGGATCTATTTCCGAACTATAGAATTAAGCATTTAACGCTTTACTTTTCCGACCATTATCCATTATTAATATAAACAAATCGTTATGCCCTCAGATATCGAAACAGAGATTCATATTTGAAAAGTAGTGGATTTTAGAATACTCCTGTGAAGGGGTAATCTATCGATTATGGAAAGGTAGTAGGGGTGATGTACCATATCACCTTGTGGCTTTTAGTGAGGGTTTGCAAATCTGGGCCAAAGGAATAAAGGAACAAAAAGTGGGCATGACGAGAAATCTTTAGAGGCGGGTGGCTAAATTAAATGAGGAGGACTGAACGGATGGGATTATACAGGATTTGATTGATACGAAGTTGCAACTTAATTTGGAGATAGAAAATGAAGAGTTATATTGGGAGAAAAATCAAGAGCTAATTGGTTGAAGATGGGTGATCGTAATACGACATTCTTTCATAGATTCTTCTCTTAAAGATGAAGAATAAATCACATTAGAGAACTAAGAATGAGTGATGGGTCGTTGACCTCAAATAAGGTAGAAATGATAGGGATTACAAGAGATTATTTTTTCAACGTATTCACTTCACAAGGAGGCGGATGTTCAGAACATATTCTGTCAAGAGGAAAAAAAATGCATCATTGAGGGTATGAATCGTGAACTAATGGAGGAGTACAAAATAGAACAGATTCAGTCAGCTTTGAAAGATATGGCTCCATTGAAAGCTATCAGAGAATATGGGTTCCCAATATTATTTTTTTAGAAATACTGGTACATTGTTGGACGGGATGTTGGCCCTTATTGCCTTAGTATTTTTAATAGAGGTAATTCTTTGGAAGCTATTAACTCAAATATTATAGTATTGATCCCTAAAATTGCTCATCGAAATAATTTGAAGGATTTCAGGCCTATTAGTCTGTGCTCGATAGTTTATAAATTAATATTGAAAACAATGGCTAATTATTTTCAACGAGTGCTAGATAGTTGTGTTGATGAAGTATAGAGTGCTTTAATTATAGGGAGGATGATTACTGATAATGTGCTATTGACCTACAAAATCTTGCACACTTTTAAGTAGAAAAGAAATGGTAAAAAGAAGGGTCTTTTGCGCTTAAACTCGATATGAGCAAGGCATATGATAGAGCCGAATTAGTGTTTTTGTAATATGTGATACTGAAGATGGGATTTGAGGAAGTGTGGATCAATCTAATTATGCAGTGTATTTCTTAATTCTCGTACTCGATATGCATTAATGGAGAAACGAGAGAGGGACTTAAGCCGACAAGATACCTGAGGCAAGGTGATCCTCTTAGCCCTTATTTATTTCTTATTTGTAGTGAGGGACTGTCCACACTGATGAGAATAGCGAAGAGTGAAGGAGAGGTAAAGAGAGCAAAGGAGAGTAGAATGGATCATTCGATTATTCATTTGCTGTTTGAGGATGACTGTATACTTTTTGGTGAAGCTTCTGATAGGGGAGTATATGCAATGAATGGTATTTTAAAGGAGTGCGAGGTTTGCTTAGGGCAATGCATCAATTATGACAAATTGTTATTATATTTCAGTTCAAATAGTCCTGGTCAAGCAAGAAATTTGGTGTCTTAAGTATTAAGGGTGCGTTATTCTTAGATTTGGAAAAGTATTTAGGGCTCCTAAATATGGTGGGAAGGTAGAAACAAAGAGATTTTCAGGTACTAAAAGATAAGATGACAGAATTGTTAGGTCTGGTGCATTAAGTGTAGTATTTTCGTCAATATACATTTCTAATTTTTTCAAACAAATTGGTTAATAAAACAAAGTCATTGATTACATTAATATACTTTGTATAATTGCCTTGACATGATTTTTGAATGTAAAGCAAAATAGAAGTAAATGTTGCTCGTTGGATGTCTAATGTTTAACTAATACTAAGCGGTATGATGTGGCCGAATCGTAATACGAAAAGATAACTTGTATTAGTAAATGAACCTAAATGTGTCCTTAATCTAATTAGAAATGAGTAAACTGATTGAAAGACTAATATGTTATCTATCAAGTCCAATTGGGGAGATGCCTTGTCTTGGGCATCAGAGCAGATGACTCCCAGAAGATAGAGACATAGATGTGGTTGACTAGACTAACAATACATTAGATAGAACCCAAGCAGAATATGTCCTGAATCCATTTATGAATTAATAGATAAGGAATCGAAAGCTGGTGCGTTAGGTGTACTATTTCTGTAGTGTGTAGCTTTATTCACAACAGTGAAATTCATAACCCAAAACGTAGGTAAATGATATCATCTTATTGGCATTACATGGTTGATGAGAACTAAACGTGACCACGGGTCGTCCGTCTTTGTGATGGATGATTTGATCATTAATTGGTAGTGATTGACTTTCATGAAGGAAGATTTAATGGTTACCATGAGATAAAATATGATCATATTGGGAGAACAAATATTATCCCAAAGAGATTAATGATATCCTATGACGGTAAAACATTAATGACAAGGCATTAGACGAGCACTAAGTAGTTGCTTTCGCAATGGTATGTTGTTGAGGAGAGCTCAGTCACGAT
The DNA here is from genome assembly GCF_025698485.1 of Gossypium arboreum. Lineage (NCBI taxonomy): Eukaryota > Viridiplantae > Streptophyta > Magnoliopsida > Malvales > Malvaceae > Gossypium > Gossypium arboreum. Next base: position 3,826,460 of record NC_069076.1, read on the forward strand.
ACTATATTGGAATGAATTCATGACTAAATGAGTTTATAAATTATTAAGTGATTTGAGCCTTAACTTTATATGTCAATTCGATCCTTTCGGTAGCTTGTTGAAACCAGAAATGAATTGCGTGTTTGAATAAAAATAAATGAAATGAATAGAAAAAGAGAAATGAGAAACATTCAGGAATGATTATGGTTTTCTCCGAAATGGAGAAATGAATGTAAGTTTCCAAAAATAGAAATGGAAATGAAAATGGAAATTTACAATTCTATATAAGATTACTTAAAAAATGATGGAATAATGAGTTTATATTTTTGGACTATTTTGAAGTCTGAAAATGAAAATAAATTATTAGGTCATAGTGAACATATTGAGTTCTGACATATTGAACAAACTTTCTTGAAATTTTAATGGGGGTATAATCGTCAAAATTTTATCGATGGGTAAAATCGTTAAAATTTTACTAGAGTAAAATTGGGATGAGAAAAATATTTAATATGTAAATATTAAGGTTTATTTTGGGAAATAGAAAAATTGAATTGGGTTGAATCATATTATAAAGTACTGGGTCAAAAAGGCTCAAGAAGCACTCGTAATTAGACCCGATGTGAGAGAGGCCCAAAACCCCTCATAAAACTTGAAGGGTGGAGGAACCCTAATAGAAGTACAAGGGTGAATCGTTCTCATTTCTCCTACTTTATGTAGGATGTTCTTTTTCTATTTGAAATAAACCTCTACAACTTTATAAGGGTTTTATCTTCTCTATCTCTAAATAGATGGGTAGAATGTTTTTTTTATTATTTGAAACAAGCCTCTACAACTCTATAAGGTTTCTATCTTCTCTGTCTCTAAATAGATGGCACGAGTAGAGTTATGAATAAAAATTTTGAGAGATTATTATTTTGCTGAAATATAGAGAGAATTTATTCTCAACTTATAAACATATTTTCCAAAATAACAATTTTACTGATTTCTATTAAAGAAGATAGAATTTTCGTTTTCACCCCCAAAAAAAAGATTTTTTTTCTAGTTCTGTGTTTTGATTCAAATTGTTAGGTTGAAAGCCGAAAAACATTAAGGATTCGCTTATCCAAAAACACATGTACGTTTTCGGTCTAAGGTTTATTACTATAAATATCATAGACCAGGTCGATTTTCAAAATTTTTATTTTGAACTGTGCTAGAAAATCGTTTTCAAATTGGATTTTTTTCCAACAAGAAATAATTGGCAATTAGTGCGTTAAGACACTTTCACATGGAGGTAAGGAAGTGTTCATTAAAAGCATATTGCAAGCAATTTCAAGTTACGCTATGTCATGTTTTTTGTTACCAAAGTCATTATGTAATGATATAGAGCAAGTTATTTGTTGATTTTAGTGGCAGAAGCAAAAGGGGAAGAGGGGAATTCACTGGTGTGATTGGAAGAAGTTATGTGAGTGTAAGAAGGATGTGGGCTTGGGATTTAAGGATTTATCTAAATTTAATTTAGCCCTTCTTGCAAAGTAAGGCTGACGTTTGATCAAATTTCTCAACTTTTTATTGGCAAGAACATTAAGAGAAAAATATTACTCAGACAGAAATTTATGAGTTCTGACTTAGGAAATTACCTTTCATATACTTGGAAAAGTGTTTGGGCAACGAAGAAGCTTTTGCAAGAAGGCATGTGCTGGAGGGTGGGTATGGGCAACCTAATAAATATTTGGCAAAATGTATGGATTCCTGGATTGCAGAATCAGAGAATTCAGAGTACTATTAGAAATAAAAATATATATAAAGTGGTTGATTTAATTGAACTGAACTTAAGACAGTGGAGGGAAAAGTATATTACCAGTATTTTTTCAAATGAGGATGCAAAACGAATTTTGAATATTCCTTTGGCAAGGTATCTATAGGAGAATAGGATCTAGAGTCGTGAAGCAACGGGAGAATACACTATGAGAAATGGTTGCAGAAGACTCTTGAAGGAGAACTCTAGTCCTAGTTCTGGCACTCGTGAAAATATAGAAAAATTCTTCCTAAATAATCTATGGCAAACAGATCTACTAGAGAAAATCAAAATAACAAACTAGAAGGTATACAATAATTTCATTCCATTAAATAACAATCTACATTATCGAAGGATAAGTAACTTGACATTGTGTTAGGGGTTTAAAGGGTTCAAGGGGATACACATAGTGGTTACAGACAGTGGATAAGATCGATGCTTACCAATACTTTGATTTCTCAACAGAAGATTGTCCTTTGTGCCATATGGGCTATCTAGGGAGGTAAGAACAACGCCCTGCATGAAAGAATACATAAGTCACCATATGGTACTGCAAATTTCATCCAATCATACTTAAGTAAGTTGGAAATGGTTAATAGGAAATTACTTGGTCAGAGGATTGGAGAGGAAAGATAGAGACCGTTGAAATTGCCTTTGATTAAAATCAATTTTGATGTTACCTTCAACAAGTAGTCAAATAGATCAAGGTCTGGGATTGTGTGTAGGAATTGTGTGGGGGAGGTACTAGGTTTGAAAATGGTTATCAACAATTATGTACAAACCCCTTTCGCGGCGGAGGCGTTGGAGTGTTTACAAGCAGTATTGACGGGGCTCGATTTAGGTCTTAGACAGGTGATTATCGAAGGAGACGCTCTCAGTATCATCAGGAAAATACAAAATCAAAAGGAAGATGGGTCAATTTTGAGTTCTTACATTTCATATATAAAATAATTTAGTAAGGGTTTTGCGAAATGTATCTTCAAGAACATATCAAGGAAGGCAAATGTAACAGCTCATGTAGTAGTAAAAGGAGGATTACAGAGAAACAAATTGGCTTACCTGGATGGAAGAGTATCGGCACTGGCGAGTTTACAGTGGAATAAGACAGAGGGATATTATATCTACAAGGGTAGTAATTGGAAATGGAGGAAATGGAAAGGAGAAGAAAGGTATTTGGAAGCTTAATCAACGGGATGAGGAGTATAATTGTCAAAAGGGGGTCCTGATTTCTAAAACGTATATGTTGCCCGATGAAAGAGGAGGGGACTCAATTCAATGGCTGGATCTTTACAATTGATCAGCCACAAATCGATATAGCAAATTAGGCTTTTTCGATACACTTAATGAGCTTTTTCTTGACCAAAATAGAGTTTTTAGCTTAGTTTTTCGTTATTTTCGTATTTTTATATTTTTCGAGTAATAAGTGAAAATCTCTTATTTTTGTCTATTTTTTCACCCAAATTGGCCGATGTGCCATTGGGAGGTTTAACATGTGTTTGAGTAAGATAGGGACATGTCAGAGGTCGAAAACGAGCAAAAATGACATCTAGGGCAAAGGTATCACGATATCTAACCTTTGAAATTGTGATACCTTCGGCAATATAGAAGACCAAAAAGACTCTTTAGTGGTATATTGACATCTCCTTGCTAATCGTGATATCCATCTCTCAAGGAAGACCCCAAGTTCAATACTACTTAAGATATCGTGATATCACATTCGTCAGAGGGACAAACTTGGACAAAAAGGGAAACTTTTGTCTACTCGACCCACCAATCACAGAAGGCTTGTGTAGGGACAATTTTGGCATCGAAAAGTCATCAAAACACCCTTCAAAACAACCAAAAATTGCTAAGGAGAAGAGAGACACATTTAGCTTAGTTTTAGGTTTAGTGTTTTTTTAGTTTTTCTCTGCACTTTTCTAGTATTTTTATTTTTCTCTTATTCTACCTTAGATTAGAGTTTATTTTTCTGTATTTACTTCTTGTTCTTGATGTTAGTTAAGTTAGTTGATACTGTAGCTTATGTTTATTTACATTTCCAATCCCTATACATTATTTTCAAGACTCTTTAAGCTTTAGTTTAATGTATTTGAGTTTATTTCACTTCAAATATGTTAAAGCTTGTTCCTTTTATGTTTCTTGCTTTAGATTTCTTTGTTAAATGTTGTTGGTTTCATGCTATTTAAGTTTTCTTGCGTAAAAGTTTCAACTTTCACATTTTTCTTAAGCTTTGCTTTCATGGTTGTTTTGTTTTCTATTGTTATGTTTATTTTCTTGACTTGAAGCATATGTAGCTAAATCCTTAAGGAGGTTGGTTGGTGGAGATGTGGATAAACTAAAATCTTTGGACAAATGATTAAATCGTAACAAATTGGACTAATTTGAATCGAACTAAGAACTTAGGTAGTGATGCCCCTAAAGGAATATTAGTATAAAGTGAGACCGGAAGGTGATCTTGTCGCACACCTATTCGTTAGTCATAGATTAACTGGTGAGATCAAAAGATAAATCAGACTTAATTTGTCTAAGTTGATAAAATTGATATCGAAAGATAAAATAGAGCCACTTGGTAATTTATGTGATTTATGTCCCTAGTCCAAAATTTGGTGAACCAAATCGAAGTCAACCAACCTTTAAGGGTGAGCAAAACTCGATTCGACTCGAAAAAATAAAAAAAAATTGAATTTTGGGTTAAACGAATTGAGTTATTCGAGTCAACTTGAATTTTTTGTCAAATTTCGAGTTCGAATCAAGTTTAGTTTTCAAATTCGAATAACTCGAATAATTCGAATAAACCGAATATCAAACTATAATATTTTACATTTTTACCCCAAACTCTCAAACTTTTTTACTTTTCCCCAAAAATTTTATTCCCATCCCATCCCATCCCACCCCACCTCCTTCTACTCCAAACTCATCCCCTCCCGATTTTTTTGAATATTCTCCCCCCCATTTACTTTCCCCCTAAAATTTTGCTCCTTAAACCCCTAAAACTTTTTATTTTCCTTCAAAACTTCTCACATTTTACCCCTAAATTAAAAATTAAAATCATCTAAAAAATTCCTAAACCTAAATAGTAATACTTTTATTTATATCTACTATTTATATTATTAAATTAAATTTCACATTTTGTACTATTTATATTATTGAATTGTTTAATCATATTAAACCTTTATAATTTTTGTTAAAATTGAATTATTAATAATGCTATAAAATATTTGTGTTAAAATTTTACGTTAGTAGCAATTTCACATTTTATCTTTAAGATAACTTTTATTAAAAATCACATTTTTACATTTAATAATTTTTAATTTAAAAAATACATAGTGATAAGAATCAGAAGATAATTGAAGCAACTAAGGAAGCAAATAAGTTAACCCGTATATAAAAGATTAATAAATAAATTATGAGGGGATAAAAGTTAATAACAATTTTAATTACGGTGGGCAAATTTGATTACGTTAGGTGACAATGATTACAAGGACCCAAAATTATTTTTTTTAATTTAACTCGAACAAATATATTCGATTCGAATTACATCTCACTTGACTCGAATCGAGAAAATTTCAAATCGAGTTAGGATGATCAAATATGATTCATTAACTCAATTAACTCAAAATTTTTTCATTCGATCGAACGCTCACTCCTACCAACCCCCATTAGTCATTTGCTAGATAGTCTCTCTAGTTTACATTTCTTGCAATTTATTCCTTAGAGTAGATTATTGAATTTTCTTGCAAACCTTTCATGAATCGCCGTAATATAAAATCGTATTAGTAATCATTTAGCCTCTACTGTGTATGCTAATTATTGCTCAATCACCTCTTCTTTTAGGTTCGATCTTTAGAATACTTAGGTGTTTCATTATAACACTATAAATATTACAATTGACCTATATGCATGTGGTAAAACCGAACTTTAAAAATTATTTCATAAATTAATTATTTTCATGCGCACGCGCGCAGCGGATCAATAATATGGAAAATGGGGGTTCTTTTGTTTTCAGTTCTTTAATCTGCTGATTTCGTTTGTTTATTGCTTTTTTTTGCTTATTCTATTTTGAATTATTGTTTCATTGTAAGGTCGTTTTGAATTTTTTGACCCAAAATTAATAAAGATTCAACTTTATTTCCAAAAAAAAAAATAAAGGTTAAAATAATTTTATTTTTAATTTTAATTTCAGGAATAAGTTGTTAAATAATTTTAAATTTTAAAACTTCAATTTTATAAATAATATATATCTAATAATTTTAAATTTTAGAAATAAAGTTTTAAATATTCTTTTGATCTTTTAAATTTTAAAAATAAAAGTTATAAATCATTTTAGAAATAATATATCTAATATATTTTAATTTTAGAAATAAAGTTTTAATTTTTAAAAATATTTAAAATATTTAATTTTAAATAACTTCTAGAGTTAATTTTTTAAAATTATATACAATACATTTTAATTTTAGAAATAAAGTTTTAAATAATTTATTTTGGAATAAAATAACTTTTAAATAATATAAAAGTATAAATTTGACTTATGAAAAAATAAAAATAAAAAATAGTTCACTAATTTTTGCTTGTGATATGGATAATGTTGTAGGTAGAAGTGTGAAATATTTAAAATTATTACAAAATTAATTTTAAAGTTTTAACTTGAATGGAGTAGTGATTAAAATTCTTATTAGACATCCATTTAATACAGATTTGGACCGAGTTATCATCATTCCCTACCCCTACTATTGTATAAAATAAATCAATTTTGAAGAAAAATAATTTAACTATTATTAAGTTTATTTTATATTAAACACAATTTAATTTCAATATAGTAAATAACATATATAAACTTACACTTTAAACATAGAACAATTCAGGTGCGTAGCCAAGGGGTTGGCATGGGCCCCGGTCCCCCCTAAAATGTAAAATTATATTTTAGGCCCTTAAATTTTTTAAAAAATTTTAAATTAGTAAAGGTAAAATTACACTTTGGCCCCCCCTAAAATTATAAAAATTTGATTTAATCCTTTACAAATTATAAAGATATAAACTATAGAAAATTAAAATTTCATCCGACCCCCTATAAAATTTTCTAACTTCGTCCTGGAACAATTAATCATTTAATAATTATAATTATAAATTTATAACATTGTTTATAATTTTAATTTTTATTTAAATTCATTAATAAGTTGACATATTTATAATTTAATTGCAAATAAATTCTACCTGAACTCGGTCCGTTTAAAAAATGAGCCATATTTTTTATCCAAATCCATTTCTTGAACCTATATTTTTATCTAAATTCTTCCACTTTTTAAACGAGCTTCAAACTTAAGCGAGTGACTCGACCCATGATTAAGTCTAAACAAGAGATATATACTATTTTCCTTATCCCTTTTACTTCTTCTTCTTATAATTATAATTAAAATACTATTTTAATACAAAATTAAAAGATAATCGATATATATATTCCGATATTATCCACTTAAATAAATAAATAATTTAAAAGAATTAAATAAAATAACTTCAAAGTTTCAATCTCAATAACTCCCATAACTAACCTCGTTATTATGAAATTGATTAATTTCCCTTTCTTTATTCAATCTTTAAACTAAATAATTAAAAGTCAAATATTACTTGCATTGGACACACATCAAAATTTTTTAAATTTTAAAAATAATTATTTAAAAATTCAGAGGACAGAAGCCAATGTGCATGAATAAATGCCCACCTTATATTGTTCCCTTCACATTACCAAATTAATAACTCTCTTTCATACCTTTACCCTCCTCAGTTTCTTCACCTCTCCCAATAAAAATAAAATATTAACTCAATTAGTATGTGTATTATTGTCATTGTAAGAATATATGAGTTCAAATACGTTTAAATATATTTTCCTTCTATTTATAGATTGAAGTGAAATATTATATTAAAAAAATAATTGAATCTAACAAAAGAAAAACTACAAACACATAGATTATTTATTTATAATTTTATATTAAGCAAAGTAGTAATCAATAAAAACTAATACCAAAGCTTAAACACACAAAGGAAGAAGCAAAAGACAACATGTCAAGTTCTTGCCACAGACATACAGTAATATTTCATGTTCCTTTTTTTTTTTTTTATGTTTTGTCCATATTCCATAACAAAGTAGTCATCAAATACTTAATTACTATTATTTTATCTCACATTATAACTTTTATAATATTTAAGAACACAAAAACACCCTAATAGTAATAACAAAGCCAAACTGCTCCATCCATCCATGCATCCATCTGCTGGCTTTGCAATAATTTTTCATCACATGATGATGATGATGATGATGATGTGCATGCATGCAGCAGGCGACCCACAAGATCAAAAGAGCAGGTTGCTCTATTAACAACTCCTACCTCCTTCAGCTTCTCTTCTTGCATTTCTCCACAGCTTTTGGTGCTGCAATTATTAACATAATTCTCTTTGTTATTTTATATATAGGTGCTTAATGATTAATTAAATAAAAATACTAACCGAGTCCGATTGCTTCTGTTCCTTTCATTATGCGTAACCTTTTGCATGATTCGACAAACATCCTGATTATTTAAAAAATCACGAGATTATTTGTATAATTTTAACAATTTTGGAATTTCTGAAAATTGAAGTTAATTAGGGTAAGGGGTATACTCCCAAGGGACGTCACCAACAAGCATCCAGTCACCATCCTTGTCCTCATAGGTAGGAACATAATCAGAGCCATTAAGGAGATCCATCAGCTTACTCTCATTCATGAAATCCTTCATTCCTTGAGATCCACAATTTCCTTCATTTTTCATCAAACATAATTAATCTATCACTACCATATCAATAAACTAACACTTTATCTCAAAATTCGTATATTTACTAACCGATAGTGAAAGAACTGAACATTTTGGCTAAAGCATCGGAGAGTTGGTGGTAACTTGTGTACATCCTCAAGTCCACCTTACGGAGGTAAGGCGCACCGTCCATGCTCACCTTCACCAACGCCGCCTTCTCGCCGCTCTCCTCGCTGCTGCTCTTCTGTGTGGTGGTGGCTAACATGTTCTTTCGGAATGATCGGACCGGTGGCCATCCCACAACTTGCGCTCTATAATCATTTAAGTATTTTTCTTGAATCAAAATATTGAAGGGTCTCTTTTTTAACCACTAAAACAACTTCATTATTGCTTTCATCTATTTCTAACATGATATGTCTATTCAAGTATCAATAATTGAGTTGTAACTTGTAATCCATTCTACTATTTCTTTCTATTAATTGTGTTTCTAATTTTACAAGTTTGAACTTTCAACATATATGTATATATAGTCCTACAAATAGTTTTGTTTGTACTAATTTTGCATAGAATAGGTTGCTTTTTTAAAAATCTATATAAAGGTAGCTATTTAACAAGTAGAAATAGGATAATTAATTGGATATATGGAATATACCACTGCTTGAATGCATATAGTACAATTTCTTATTCTTCATAAAAGCTAATCAATATTATTCCCAGAAAAGAACAATTTTAAACCACATCTCTCTTTCTTGGTGGGTTTCGATGGAGTGCAGTGTGTTTAATTTACCATTTATCTCACACTATAGAATCGTTAAGTATTTAATTTTATTATCACCACTGTTTTTTCATTAACCACGTGTAAACACATCTCCCGTTTGTAGCTTAGATGCTTGTATTAACCAACAGCTCATCCCCTTCCAAACTGAGAACATAATTAATATATATAAACCCAACATATCTATATATATATAAAATAAAATTGTCTAAGCTTATACAATGATATATATATACTTCAAAGATCCAAAGTTGTTGGTGATAATATTAACATCAAAGGAGTAATTGTGGAAACTGCTTCTCTTCCTCCTTTTTCTCATATAATTATGTAAAATATGGTTGATTAAGTACCTAATAACCCTACATATTTCCCTAAACAAAACCCAAAGATACTTTTAACAAAAACAAGAAGAAAAAGGAACTTACTTGGCAGGAGGCTTAGCAGGATCAATGGCAGAAAGGAGAAGATTCTTCTCCTGGTGCAAGCCTTTCACTTTCTCATCATTGGGATCGATCCCAGAGGTATCTTGCTTGGAGGAAAGGTTAAGCTTCAAATCAACAGTTTCAGAGAAGCCTCTTTTCCTCACAACTTCACCGTCACCACCACCACCACCACCACCACCACCACCAGGCAACCCTAGCCTCAGCTCAGTCTCTTCAAACCCCATCTTCTCTTTGTCGCAACCTCCAACATGATCTCCTCCGCCTCCTTTCATCGTCATCTTTAAGCCAACTTCCATAGCTTCTTTCTCTAATTGTTTCCTTTTTTTTGCAGTTTGTTGTAGCCAAGCTTTCTGGGTTTGATGCTTTGAACTGAAAGGTGAAAAATAAAGAAGAAAAAGGTTTTGTTGTAATAAGCAAAGGATTGAGAGAGTGATGATAAGAATAGGAATAGGAATATAGGAAGGTTTAGAGGAATTAATAGGAGAGAGTTGGAGGGGAGGCATAGGAGGGTATTTAATATAACGTAAGAGTGCATTGTCGGTTTTTACTGTTGGTTGATGAAACTGGGGATGTGGACACGTGGCAAGACCTGTGAGCTGGATTATCCTAACTTGTTGGGATAGGTGACGACAAGGTGAGGTTAGCATCCTATGATTGTGTTATTTCTGTGTGCAAAAAGAAAGAAAGAGGGAGTCGACAACCCTTGTTGGCTGCCGCTGCTCTCCCCATTTTAACTAGGGTTTTGTCCCACCCCTATTTAATTAAATTCCCATTTCTTTTCTTTTATTAATAATTGGGAAATGAGATTAGTTTGACAATCATAAGTTAAAAATTTTCCTTTAAATTTGATTATTTTAGATATAATTAAGTTATTAAAATTTTTAAAAATAATTTATTTTATAATTTAGACATATTCATATTCGTTTTATGATTAATGAAGATAATTCTTTCAAGTTACGGGTTGCTTTTTAAAACAGTGTCATTTTTAAAGTTCAGACTCTCTCTCTTACCACTACGCCCAATATCTACATTAAGATAAATTAATATGTAAGAATTTATAGATTTTGACATACCTAGCTTTTTGACTTTTTTGGTAGGAATATATAGGCAAACAATCTTTTTACTATATAATTGAACACAAAATATTAATAAAAAAATATAGATTGAATCTTAGTTTGATTGGCATACTTAGTTCGAGTATGCTAAAGTGAATTATACTCCTATTCATAAGTTGGGAGAGGCTATGAGTAATTTTAGGCATTGTGTCAAAAAGAACAGACATGATCAAAACCAAAATTAAGGATGAATTGCATACTTGGTATTCAAGTATAAGATTGCACGTTGAAGCAAATATGGGTTTAACTTAATGGCAAGATTAAAGCTTTAAGAACTTTAAGATATTAAGTATTCACGTATAATATAGTATGTTGAAGCCAATAATGCCAAGGTTAAGACCATGGAAATCAGTGATAGAACTGTAAAGTTTTTGATACAAAATTTAAAATCATAAATCATGATCTATCATATCAAAACATCAATAATAAATCAAGAACAAGACTAAATGTGAAAGCTTATCTGAATCCATTGATATCTTGAAATCTTCGGGTCTTGCGGTTTTAATCTTCCAAATTCACACATAAGTAATTTAGAGAAGTTGACTCTTTTCTGAAGATGGATGTCAGAAAAGTTACATATGTGTAATTTGGGGATAATAACCCTAATATATAACTTTTGTCCATTAACATTAATTTCTAATCAGCCCATCATTAATAGAAATTAGTTACGAGAGTATCTACACATATTTGACTCATACTTTATTTATTAACTAAAGCCCAATAAATTTTAACCAAATTAAATCACTTTTAATTTAAAATAATATTTTATTATAGTAAATAATAACATGTAATTATCATGTCCGTATTTTTCCAATAATCAAAATTTGAGTCTCACTTTTATAAACCGCGTTTAAATTCTCGATTTAATTTTAACTTTATACATAAATGTATTAAATCCGTATTTAAGTTTATGAGTCTAATTACGTGAAACTTCATATTATATCCATGTACATCCAAGAATAGAAAAATTAGTGCATAGGGAGATGGAAAGAAAGAAAAGCATATGTTGGGGGTTGTAGGTAGTGTTTACAGTAATTAGACTGCCTTCCAAAATGAAATGCGGGCTCAAAAGGGGAAACCATGAACAATAATTTGACTATGGCATTGGCACTCACAAAATGGCTTAATTTTCCCATCTTTAATATATTGTAATCTGATACATATTATATTATATGATCGTGTTTGGTCAATACATGTTTCAAAATTGCATGTACACATGGAGGCCACGATCCCGTTTCATAAAATCTCCCACCCACCATTCTTTGGTACGTAGTTAAGATCTTTATAGTAAGATTAACGAAATTGCCTAGGATCTTCTTTTCTTGGGGATGTTAAAAGATATTTCTAGTTTACTCAACTAACAAATTTTAGCAACTTGTTACTTACATTAGTTACTCAAACAATAGAATTTTAAGATTGTTATATCCCAACGCTTTCATATGTGTCAGCACAGTAAGCCATTGGAATCAGTTTTTCTACTCTTGTCATCAGGTCATCTTAATCACTCGTTTCTCCTAGAGAGTGACCTTGACCACCCGCTCCAATGGCAAGGTTACTCGTTCAGCAAATTACGTTTTCAGGCACTCGCTTTTTAGCTGTAAACACTTTCCCAAACATGAACATACCTCTAACGACAAGTGAGCCCTACCTGAGAATAATAGCTACAACCTTAGGACCACTATGTTCGCACCTCACATACACTATACCAGTATGTCCGCTATCCATTATAACGGCTTGTCATGTCACACTATAGGATAAGTGGACCTCTCCTATAAAAACCTTCCCAACGATGAAGAAAAGATCGACCTTTTGAGCCCTAAATTTACCCTGAGCAATCTCCCTCTCTTCCAACAATCAACTTGTCCATTTCCAGCTCTCTGCCTCTCTAGGTGAATCAGCCTCCTTAACACCACCATATACTCCTCCTTCTCTCCTTCCTACCTCTTCCCTAGAAATAAAAATTGACCTAATCAGGAAAAAATATTTTAAGGTGTTAAGCCCAATTTTCATTCATAGATTTTTTTCACATTTATTTATGTTTTATCGTGATTATAATCATTCAGACATCATTTTTTGTAATTGCAAAATTTAATAAATCTTTTATTATTAATGGATGAGATGATTTAATTTATTTCATAATTATTTCCGTATCCTCTACCAATAAATTTTAATTTTATATGTAACACTAAATAAATAAAATTAGGTTCTGATCATATATACTTTTTTTTGTCAAAATACTTAGAACTACTCATAATCCCTATTCAACGAAAGATAATGCACTTCAACGCACTCAAACTCACATCTTCCTGCATTAACAACAATATATATACCAATCGAACTAAAACTGAATCGCATATCCATACTCAATTGATTGATATGCTAAGTAAATCTTTATGCCGTGAACTTTAATAAAAGAGAAAAAGGAAAAATCTTGATTAGTCCAAGAAAAAAGTGATAAAAGTTATTAATCTATGTAATCATTCATATCTTTCTAGATAATAAGTAAAGTTCCATATCTTTTGAATCGTCAACATAATATGTACCTTTTTCCATCATAAATATCACCTTTTAACTTTTCTATCTTCTAACGTATATTTATATAGTTTTATGGGGAGAAGGATGATATATTTAATGTATATATAAGTAATTTTTCTATTCTTTTTATATAATGACTAAAACTACACATAGTCTCTCTAACTCATATATAATAGTATAATCTATTTCAGCGCATTCGAACCTACGTCCTCCTATATTAGGAACAATGCTCATGTCAATCGAGCTAAGACTCAATGAACATTATTAGCAAATAATATACATCATTATAAAAATCGTAAACTTCATACTCTTCATTAATTAATATCCTAATATAAATATAATGTATATAGTTATAAAATTAATTAATTGAAATAACTTGAATTATAAAAATTTGATTGGTTTTGTTATTGAAAATTAAGTGCATATATAATTTTTTAAAGTACATAACTCGAATCTACGTCCTCCCGTACTAAGAACAATGTTAATACCAATCGAGTTAAAAGACTGAATTAAGATATTTTTATTATTAATTTTAATTTTATTATAGAAAAATATTTGATAAAAATACCATTATTTAATTAAATTTGATGAATAACGGTTGGTTGAGAAAGTGGCAGCCAAGTGTAAGAAAAAAGCATGTGATAAGATTCATTGGAGGGTGAAAAATTTGGGGGGACCTACAAAGTGGCCATGTGAACTTGTTGGCTTATGGTTCTCTGTGTCGCCTTTGTCTCTAACCCTATCCCATGTGCGCCGCTACAGGGCATCCCACTTCCTTCTAAATATATATATATATATATATATATATATTATATTTAATTGAGCATTTTAAAAAAAAAATTATTTTTCATTATGTCCTTAAAACATAACCCACCCAAATCAAATCTTAATTAGTAAGTAATTATATACATATATTGCATAATAAATACCAATTATCTTTTCTTTTCCATTTTTAATAGCTATTTATATTAACAATTCATTTTTAAATCAATTAATTCAACTCAAACAACTCGATTAATTAACTTAACTCGTAGTTTGAATATGAGAAATTTTAAAAAATCTTAATTTTTATTTTAATTTTATATTTTGAAATTAAATCTCTCTTTTAATCCCAATAATTTACCTCCTTTACTAGTTTGTTCTTTAAACTGTAAATATGATTTCCATTTAGATCATGTGCCATTAAAAAAAAAAAAGGAAGATATTGAATCCCATGTGTTGGCCTGATGGTCAAGGTGTTCATCATCCCAGTTGTAGCCTGAGTTCGAGTCGCGCTAGTTGTGTTATTGTTAGGATTTTGCCCTCATCTTGTAATTTACTAAAAAAAAGACATTCACATAGCTAATATTACACGCGTGGAAGGACAAATAAGTAAATAAAAGAATATTGAGTTTGGGGTAATAAGGTTTTCAATATTTTTATTTATTTTAATAATAGTAAATAATTAGTAGTCTTATTAATTGAACTAATCGGTTAAATTAAAAAATAAAATAAATGAATTTCTAAAAATAATATAAAGAGAACAAATTTCAAATATGCAAAAAATATAAAGAGATTAGAAACAGAATTAAACCTAAATTTTAATATTAACATATTTAATCATGGATTTCACAAAATTTGTTGTCCCCCTCCCTATTGAAAATGATCATATTGTTTATCCAAATTAAGAATATCTAAATGACTAAATCTAGTTTTTGAGTACATGAAGATTTTAGGTATGAAAATTTGACACTAGGTTTGCCTACAAAGAATCAAAGGTAGGTTCTAGCTTTGTGTCCATCTAAAAATAGTATTAAGTAAATTTGTTTTTTTGATACGATACTTAAAATTGTTTATAGTGTCTTTAACTCTTAAATAGGAGGATAATACACTTTTGCGTACTTGAACTTAAGGTTGAGCAAAACTCGGTTCGAATTTCGAGTCAAGTTGAATTTCACAATTCGAATAACAGATTGGTATAAATACCCTTTAGGTCTCATCAACTTTAAAAAAAACAAATTAGTCTCTCTCAACAAAAATTTAAAATATTTATAAAATTTCAAATTATATAATTTTTAAAAATATATAAAATTATAAAATATATATAAAAAAGTTAAAGTTTTAATTTTTTTAAAATAATAATTTTGGACCTAATTAATGATTCAAATTTATCATACTCAAGTATCTTTTTTTATTATTTTGCTTTTAAAAGAATTTCAAATATATAAATTTTTAAATTTATATGCTCTAACATGGAATTAGTTATAATTGTAACAATATTTTTATTTGACATGTTCAATTTTTTAAATTTAACTCGAATAATTTCACTCGACTCAATTAAAAAAAATTCAAATTGAATTAGGATGATAAAATAGGACTCGTGAACTTGATTAACTCGAAATTTTTTCACTCGATTAGGTCGAATGCTCACCCTTACTCGAACGTATATCCTCCTACACTGACAACAATACCGATAACAATCATATTAAAACTCAATCGACTTCTTTAATTTTTAAATACAAATATAAATTTACACAATTATAATGTAAAATTAAATCAATATTAAAAAAATAAGATACTTCCATAACATACTTCATGTAATTTTTTAAAAGAATATAAAATATAGATCATGATTGATCATCATCATTATAATCCAATGATCATTTCTTTTTCTTTTTTTTTCTGGATAAAATAATAATTCCATCATTATTGACCAAAGATACTGTTATTTTATTCCCTATTGGCGGTGGTTATGTTCATCGAGATTTTAAAAATGATAAAAAAAAAAAAAAAATGGGGTCAAATGGTAAGGGTTGAGGGTTCAGAAAGAACTGAAAAATGGTCAAAAACTGGTACATGAAAGAATCTTATTGCTCCTCCATACCCTTCTATGCCGGAAATTTTATGCTTTTAATATCTATATTTTATTACCCTTAATTAATGTAATCTCAGTTCAATGCTTTTAAGAACAGATCCATTCCATATTATTATTTTTTTAATAATATGTGAATCTTTTTATATAAAAGGAAAAACTAAAGTGTGTGTCATTGTGGTTGCACTTATGACCCATGCAATCATCTCATCTTCACATCTTAAGATGCTACTTTTAATGAAGATTTAAAACATTAAATTATTTTAAGGATTGAGTATTAATTCGATTAGTGTAGGTGTTGTTGTTAATACAATAAGATATGGGTGCATTTTCATCCTATATATTTATGGGTTAGGAAAGAGCTATGGGTAGTTCTAGGTATTGTGTAAAAAAAAAATAGATATAATCAGAACTTATAATAAGATTGTTAAAAATATATTATACTTGATATTCTTTAACATAATAATCAAGATTATTGGTGTGAGTTTTTCATTGTTTTCGTGTTATTTGATGGTGGTAATATGATTATATGGAATCAAAAGTGTAGGGGCAAAGTTAGAAAAATTTTTGAGGCGGAATTAAATTGTATATTTTATAATAGTAAAATACAATTTCATCATTTTAATATCTTATATATTTATAATTTTAAAAGATTAAACTATTTTTTTATCATTTTTAGAAAGGCTAAAGTGCAATTTTACCATTATACTAATTTAAAATTTTATAAATTATAAAATAGACTAAATGGTAAGTTTTCTATTTTAAAGGGGGCAGGGCCCTTGCCAACTCCTCGGCTTCACCACTTCAAGGGTGGAGTAAGGAAAATGAAAAGTTTAACTTTTAGTTTATTTATAATTTATAATATTTTAAATTACTATATGGTAAAATTATTGTAATGAACCGAAAGTTACGGTATCGGAAATTGAGTCTTGAGTCTTGTTTCAGTGAAATTTATTCATGAATATTTATTAGAAATATTTATGAATTATAGTTGAATGGTTATTTAGTGTTTAATTAAGTGAAGTAGTTTGAATTTAGTTTAAAGGGCTAAATTGCATAAGGAATAAAAGTTTAATTATAGATTAAAGAAGTAAAAGGGACTAATCTAGTAATTAGACCCTAAGTGACATGTGTGTGTTAATATTGAATAACGTGTGTAATAGTTGGTATATATGTGTAATAGCTATAAGATATTTTATGTTATAGCTATTACACATGTTAGTTTTATATTTATTATAGGTTAATAATAGTATAATAAGTAAAATTTATAAAATAGAAAACATGAAAGAAAGAAGAAAGAAAGAAAGAAAGAAAAAGGAAATTTGAGGATTAAGGCCCTAAAGTTTGATTGGTAAGTTGTTTTAGCTCATTTTCTTATGATTTTTATGTTTATGGATGCCTAATTCAAAGTTCTACATATATGAGGTTAAAATGAAGAAAAATAGAGAATTTTTAGATATTGATTTAGTTGAATAAATTGAGGTTTTATGGGTTAAATTGATAGAAATTGAAGTTAGAAGTGATTAGTTAAAGGAATTTCTAAGTTAGGTTTAAATAGGGACTAAGTTGAATAGAGCTCAAAATTTATGTTTTATAATGAATTTTATGAGTTAGAAATTGTTAATGAGTTGATTAAAAGAGAATATGAAGCTTAAGTTAAAGAAAAAAGATTAGTAATGGAAAAGGATGAAATTGGAATTTTGTAAAAGTTTGGTAGAAAGTGAAAATGTGTTTTATGAATTAATATATTGATGATTTTTAATTGTATGATTGTTAGTAGCAAGCGTAGCATCGGATCGTCATCAAAG
The DNA here is from genome assembly GCF_025698485.1 of Gossypium arboreum. Taxonomy (NCBI): domain Eukaryota; kingdom Viridiplantae; phylum Streptophyta; class Magnoliopsida; order Malvales; family Malvaceae; genus Gossypium; species Gossypium arboreum. The sequence goes on from NC_069076.1 coordinate 3,844,525, forward strand.
AAGGAAAAGAGAAAGTGAACGAAGATATCGATTAAATTCGATAAATAGTGGTTTGTATTTCTATAAACCGAGCTTAATCGTTATTGCTATATTTGATATTTATATTGTATGAAAATGTGAATGAGGTAAGTATTTTTACCATATTGAAATGAATGTGATTTTGAATACCCTATTAACGTTATCGGGCTAGTCGGATATAGTTGACATGTCATAGGAATTGGAAGTATTGCGATATTCGACATTGAGTCGATGAGACACTATGTGCCGACTCTTGTTAAAGTTTGGATTTGTTCCGATGAAGTACTTTGTGTACTATAATGTTAAAGTTCGGATTTATTCCGATGAAGCACTATGTGCTTATCCCGAAGTGTGGGTTGGATCCGTGTATCCGCCGTTGGCGAGTTATGTTAATAAGGGTAAATAAAGTAAATGTTATTAAAGTACTGATTGATATTGAATAATAGCAATAATGTGTTTGAATTACCATGTTTTAAAGTTGATTAAGCTATTGTTTATAGAAATACCACTGAGAGTATTCTCAGTATGGTTTGTTTCGTCATGAGCTAGGTACGAAAGTATAAAGACTCAGCATACAAGCCGATCCCCAAACTCAAATTGGTGAAGTTTCTATCTTTTTGGAAAATGGCATTGTACCTAAGATGTCTTTTGGTCATTTTGAAAGTATCTAAGTTGTTAAGTGATATTTTGGTATGTTTTGATATGTTAGTGAAGAGTAATAAGAGGAAGTGTTGGTAAATATTGTAGAGAGAAGAAATGAAGATGTTATAAACTTAGTTATCAACATTTTATACTAAAACAAATTTGGACAGTAGCGATAGTCCAACTTTGAAAATATACCAAAAATAGTATAAAGTGAATTAGATAATGAATAAAATTTTAATTGAAGATTAATGAATCTATTTTTATATGGAAGAAATAAAATAGGTAAAAGAGTTGTATTTTGTGAGATATTTACGTTTTGGTGAAACAGAGTTAGAACAATTTCTGGATTCCCTGTTCTGACTTTATAAATTCACCATAAATTGTGTATTAAGAATTAGGACTCAAAATTTATTTTTATGGATTCCTTATTGAGTCTATTTTTAATTGAAACAAATGGCATAGTCATTGGATTTTTGTACAGGAAGAAATTTGATTCGTAGTGCACAAGAGTCAGAGTAGCTGAACCCTGAAACAGGGGAGATTTTTCTAATAAACTGTACTAATTGGCCTAACCAAAAATTCTAGGAAAAAATTAGTAACTAGATATATGAGTCTAGTTTCAGGGAAAATTTACGGAATTAGATTTCGAGTTTCGTAACTCGAGATATGATTTTTTTAGCGACCATGACACAGATGGATAGTTTACTACGAAAACTGTTTAAGTGCTAAAGATAAGTTTTGTAATGTCTCCTGCTCGACTTCGGCGACGGTCTCGGGTAGGGGGACGTTACAATTATACTTTGGTCTCTCAAATTGATAAAAAAAATGATTTAGTCCTTTGAAAATTATAAAAATATAAGCTAGTAAAATGGTGAAATTATATTTTTGCTATCGTAACCTCAAAAAAAATTTCTCACTTCATCCCTGAGTGGAATTGCTCCTACCTTTTTGGCTCGGTTTAGGTTTTTTAACTTTTATTGGGCATTTTCTATTTGTAGTGCGCTCTTTCTTTTTCTTTTTCTTTTTTTTTTTTGAATTTTTAATGTTCGTTTTACAGTTCATGTCGAAGTTCATGATTGCTCCTCTCAACAATGTTGTCTTCAAAATTCGAACCCTATTCTTTCTTTAAGAATATAATGTAACTTATAACTAGAGGTGCGCATAGGCTGGGCTCAACTAAAAATTTAGACCCGTTTGGTAGGCCCGACCCTAAATATGAGCCTAAGATTTTGTCCAAACTCAACCTGAATAAAAATGCTAAAACCCGGACCCAACCCGGCCCACCCATATTAATTTTTATATTACTTAATAAATATAAGTGTACTCAATACTTGTTGATTGTAACCCTCTAATAAAAGTTGTGGTTTGATTTAGCAAAGTAGATTAAAATAAGTATAGTGTTTAATATATAGCTATGTATATAGGTAGAATCAAATGATTACAATGGGCTAGATGCTATATGATAAGGTTTGGGGTTTTGATATTGAAGTTATGGGGAAATTCTTTCAAATGCAATGTATTTCCACTCACAACATCAAGTGTCACTTTCACTATTTTAAGATTAACCATGCTTAGTCTCCCAACAACAACAATAGAAAGTTTTGTTTGGATCAATGAACATCTAACAACTCTTTTTTTTTTTTCTCTTTCTCTTCAAATAACACAATTTATCGAAAGAAAATAAAAGAAAAAAGCAATCATGTGAGACTAGATTAGATATTCAAACTTTAATATTAAATTACACTGACTAATTTAAACAAGCCCTTAGACTTATCATTAGCAAGGTCCTCAATCAAGTTGGGGGACTTTCGCTATGACATTGATACCCTCTGAAGTATTATGTATCATCTTGGCAATTCGATCTACAACCTGATTAGTTTTTCTAATAACATATGTTACTACCCAATACTCGTTATCCTTTAACTAGCAATTGATGAATATGTCTGACTAGTGCTAACGTCGAAAAATTATGATTCCTTGTTTGCAAACTAATTAGACATGCTTTTTATTATCATTATTATTATTTGCATGTAACCGTCCAATTTAATGCGATTGGTGCTTTGGGGACAAAACCCTAAAGTTATGTTACCATTAATTAATTAATCAATAAATCCAATATTTGACTAAATCTTAATTTCTTAGAATTTAGAGTCATAATGGGAAACAGCAGAAATAAGGAAGGGTTTCAAGAAAAAAGAAAAACAATGGATGCTGAAATTTGTGGCAATGCTTATGGCCAAGTAATCCAATTTTTATTCTCTTGGTGAGAGGGAGAGAATGAAAAAAAAGACCAACTATTTGTAAAACGGGTTTTTTAAATAAAGTTTCGGGTTTAAATAATATAAAAAGATAAAACAATGTCAGGAAAGTTATACCTTTCGTGTTTAAATGTTTGATTCAACTCGATTATAAATTTAATCCAAACTAATATAATTATTGAATACCAAAAATTTTTGAGGGATTGAGATATGTAAGAGGAAAACACCAAGAAAGTAGTAATGAGATGGATATGGGAATGGGTAGTGGCGGATATCCTGTCTCACCTTTAGGTAGCCGAAAGGGACCATGCAGATTAAACTCGTCGATAAGGGGCCAAAACCATAAAACCCCATGGATGGAAGAGCTGTGAAAGTGCAAGATTGGGCCCAATATTAGCCAGAAAATGGCCCAGTTTATTCTATTATTAGGGGTGTTGGGGAGGGGGTTGTACTCATGACAATTAATAAAATTAGCACCCACATTCACGTGTGTTTGATACCAAGTCAAGGTTTTGAATTTGAATCTACATTTTGGGTTTTGTTTTTTGATGACTTTAGTGTCCTATAATTGAATTTGAATGGGTGCTAACAGCTAAGGGTTCTTTTTTATTATAGAAAAGATGATTAATGGTTTGGTTTGATTAGCCATAAATTTGTACTTTTTGCTTTTAAAATGATCATATTCTAAACTTTTATTTGAACCCAATTCTCTTCTTGAATGATTAGTCATAAATTGACAAGTTGATAAGAAAAGGTTTTTAGCTTTTCCTATGGGCTAATTTCTATGGGTTACTGGTTAAGTTTGTATATATATCCGATTAATTACGAAGTATTTTCATACTGAAGCTGACGAATTAAGTTATTTGAACTAAAACTTATACATGGCAACCGTACATGGACTTGAAAACCCATTCATATAACTATACATAATGAACCTTGATTCTGGATATTTTTAACATAAAAACTTCGTTTTTGCTAAGTGTATCAAGACCTCATTGCTATCACCTCTATAAATATTAAATATGCCCGTTAAATATTTATTAGTTATTTTTATAATTTTAATATACATTTAACATATAAACATGGAATAATAATTTATGAATATTTTAAGGTTTGTTGGGTAATAATATTATAACATCTTTGATTTTTAAAAAAGTTAAATATATAATAAAACAATAAATTTAAAATATCGAGATGAGTAAATGCTATAATTACTTCATACCTATTTAAAAAAAAAAAAAAAAGGCGATCCTACCATGCTTTAAAAGAGACCGGTTCAAAATCCATTGAGCTATTCCAAGTTCATCATCATACATGTAAATGATGGCATGAGATGGTTGATGGGCATGGGAAGCAAAGGCCGAACCCATTAATTACAAGGGAACAATAGGTGGGGTAGTTGATCTTGATGGGGTTATTGGGCTTCTATTCCATCTGAGAGTCCAATTTTTTCTTTTCAGAGCTTTACTTTCCGGCCACCACGTGTGGACGTAGGCCCACAGGCTTTTTACTATCAGCATCAGCATTTAAAACACCACACGTGTGTTTCCTCCCATTAACCATTTTTATTGCATAAAAAGCTGCATGGTTGGGGTGGAAATGGCTGTGGACCCATTTTTCTTTGGTCCTTTTGAAGTGCAATTCTAAGATAGTAAGTGTCTCAAACTGCAAATTGAAATTATGGTTTGCTCCAAATTCAAAACGTGACACCTCCACTTGTCCATTGCGGCTCACAAATGTGAGTTGTATTTTGATGGGTGTTTGTGGGTATGGTTTGGTTAGGTTAAAGCAACTGTGTCTCGGTTTACATTGGCACCGCCAAATAAAGCTGCCTCCATTACCCAACAAAGCTTGGCTGGCAATGCCCAGTCCCATGGCTGAATTTGTGAAACCCTTTCCCACTAAGAGAAGGGGAAGCTAGCAAGAAAGTGAAAATAGGATGGGTAATATGCATTTTAGTACCTAAACTTGGCTTCAATGTTCAATTTGGTACCCATTTGGCCAAGTTCAAGTATCTAATTGGACAGGAAAAAAGCTTCTATACTAAATTAAAATATGAAGCCAACTTGAAGTAGCAAAGAATATATTTACACAAAAAGATGATGAAACAGAAACAAAGAGGTACCCCATTTGCCACATGCCATGTGTCGCAAGCAAATTAAAAAGAAAGGGTCCCACATGTAATTCTAGCCACAGCAATCATGGATATCCACGTGGGACCCCTTTTTTATTCACATGGGGATGTTCTCGTGATCCAACGCTCCAGGATTCACTCTCAAAACCACCCCATCTACACCGTCCATTTTGGTCCACAGTCTTCAATACCATCGGCTGTGCTTGTCCTTCCTTTGTCCCCTTTAATCAGGGCACCCAAACTCAACGCTGTCCCAACATGTGAAAGACAGCCATATCTGTTGCTGTCTAGGATCCATCCATCCAACCCACGCGCCTCTTAACGGAGCAAAAACCCCTTTTGATTGGTCATCGATGAAGCGCGTACGACACCGCGTGCGTGGGGCTCTATTATTTCTCATCAATGAAATGCATGCAAGAGGAGCTTAGATTATCGTCCCTATAAAACTAGTTAGCTGCCTTCGCATATCTCTCATCATCAACAACTCCAACTCACGGTTTTGGCAAACAAAGAAATATAAAGGAATCCCACTGTAACCAATATCCCCAAGCCTTCTTCCTTTCAAGCAATTATATCATTTTAAGTTAGCAATGGAGAATGATCTCAACCTCAAGGCAACAGAACTGAGATTGGGATTACCTGGCAGTGATGAGCCCGAGAGACAAATGATCCCTAGGCCTAACAAGAGAACCTTATCTGACATTGTTTCTGAGGGATCAAGGTCAACCACAGAGGAAGATCATCAAGACACTGCTCCTCCTGCCAAGTATGTCTGCATATATATATAATTGTGTTCTAGAAACGTTTAGCCAAAACAAAAGTTTAGATTGTAATGGTTGGGTGAATGTATATGAATGAATGCAGGTTGCAAATTGTAGGATGGCCACCAGTCAGATCATACCGGAAAAATTGTTTACAAGGCAAGAAAGATGAGGTTGAAGGGGGGACAGGAATGTATGTCAAAGTAAGCGTTGACGGAGCTCCTTATCTCAGAAAGATTGATCTCAAGGTTTATAGAAGCTACCCTCAACTCCTCTTGGCTTTGGAAAACATGTTCAAGCTTACCATTGGTAAGATTTCAAAACATCCCCAACTGTTGTTTTCCCTTGACAAATCAAATGAAATCAACCCCATGATAAAAAGCTGTAGTTCTGATTGGTTTTTTTTATCTGCAATTTTAAAGGTGCATACTCAGAGAGGGAAGGCTACAATGGATCTGACTATGCTCCCACATATGAAGACAGAGATGGTGACTGGATGCTTGTTGGAGATGTTCCCTGGGAGTAAGTTCCTCCTTCAAACCTATTTCTCTTGAACTATTTATACATATGCCCTTTGTTCTTTCCAAAGTAAAGTCATTAATTTTGTTAATTTCCTTGTGTTTACAGAATGTTCATCTCCTCTTGCAAGAGACTGAGAATCATGAAAGGGTCAGAAGCCAGAGGGTTGGGGTGCGTATGAGACGCCCAAAAATAGAACAAAACAAGGAGATTTTCTTTGGCTTGGATAATCCAAATTCCACAAGGAAGATGAAGTCTGCTCTTCCTGAGAAGTGAGAGATGCCATTTGCTAGAGGAAAGATTCAGAGATTAAAAAGACTGCATCCTTTTCAATCCAACCTTGGCTGGCTTTTAGCCTCCATTATTTCAAATACATGTACTTCTTTATAAATAGCATATACCACAAAACCAAAAGGCAGAAAAACAATGTAGAAATTCTTGAGAGACCCAACTGTACAAAGGAAATACTATTTGCTTTACAATTCTTTCCCCTGGTTAAGCATATATGTACAAGATGATTAAATGAAATGAAATAAACTATTAAGGTTTAATTGGTTTTCTAAACAGTTGTGTTTCATTTGAAAATTTTGTTTCTTCTGTTATTACAAGATTTTACAGCAGCAAGAGATCCAGTTATTTTGGACTTTGGAGAAGGGAAGAAAGAAAGGCAACCCCTTCTTTCACCCCAAACAAAAAGAGAAACCCATTGATTAGTCAAAAGAAGAGAATATTTCTAGAACACTTGCCAACACAAGGATTGGAATTCTGTGTTAAGCATAGAATTTTCAAAGATCACACAATACAGATGCTCCCACTAGAGTAAACAAATCCTAGCTAGATGATATGGGATTTGAATTTTCATGCAATAAACACCAACAAAGAACTTGAAGATGCTGAGAGACAAGTGGAAAAATGAGGTGTTGTTTTCCATTTGCAATGGGAGCTTCAGAAAAAGTAACTAAACTAATAACACGGGCAGGACAAGTGGCTAGAGCAACCCAGAAATTCTCTTCTCTATGTAATGGTAACTCTAATTTAACTTGACTTACACCAAACAGCATTCAATTTTTCAAAATCGAAAAGAAAACTAAGATAAAACTCATGAAGCAATGGTCAACGCTCATTAGGTCAGTCGCCTACATACAAATTGGATGAAAGAACACAAGATTTAATCACAGATCGCAGTTGAGATCAAATGGACAAAAAATGGCAACAGAATCCAGTCGAGTTCTGAGATCTATCATCCAGATATGAGGAGAGGACAAAAGGTTAAGTTATTTTTTATACTATTCAATTTAGATAAAACTATTTTGATATGTACTGGTGTTCATTCATAACATGCTTGCCACATTATCAGAATAATAAACCAGGTTAAAGCATTCAAATTGATTTGTGAATCATCAATATCTTCATGGTAATTAATGATATTTCAGATGTTCAAAAAAGGTCAAACAAAGCTTATAAAACTAAAACTTGTAGAAGAAGCAATATTTTACAGAACAGACGAAGTGCTATACATCTGAAGCATACTGAGACTTACAAAAACTTTTGCATACAAAATGCAGGGACCTTGCCAAGTGCAATCAACTTATAGAAACATCATAAACACACTGGTTTAAACCATTAAAAAGGCAGGAGATTGTCACTGGCCATCGAAGAAAACATCCTTTCATCCTCATCTTGCAGAGAGCTCATTCTAGAATCTAGTATCTCCAACTGGGATCTCACCCAATGGGGAGTATTCCTACCTTCAATCCATAGAGCTTCTCCAGTATCCTTGTGCTTAAAATCTGGATATCTTGGGTTCCTCTGTACATGGAGGAAACAACATCAAGTTAAACAGCTAACACAAAGTGCTCAAAAATTTTCAATAGTAAATCATTTAATTCTGCTGCTCAATCATGCCACAAGCATAAAAGTAGTAACTCACCTACCTATCCCAATAGAAATATAATATTTTTCAGCCAGGAAAGCAAACTCTTGTTCTGATTCAAAAGCAAAATCTAATATGATCTTCTTGATGCATGTAAAGCATTGGCAATTCAATGACTAAAGCTAACTCTTAAATCTCCTTCAATTTTAAAGGTCAAACAAGTAAATACAAACGCATACAACCACATCAAATATGATTGCAAAGCACTTCCAATTTCAACAATGAGATTAAACAGCTACCTTATTTTTCCTATTATCCCACCATTCAGTAGGATTGGCGAAAAAAGCTTGCCATAATTCCATAGCAGAACCCACATTATTCTCACCATTATAGCCAACTTTCCTATCTGCAACAATAAATCCAAGTTAGAGACTACGAATATAAGAAAACAAAGTCAAATTGCTATTTACCCAAAAATGCATTTCAGTCATTCAAGAAATATGACTTACTACTTGACATCCCACTAAAGCCACGGTCATTAGAAGCCATTGAAGGCGAGTTCCTTTCGACGAAATTTATTTGTTGGACAACTATCTATAATGTCAAACCAAATATAAGTAAAACAATAAGAATATATGGTTCAATTCTTCAATGAGCCAAGGAAAAAAAAAAGGGGGGTATAGTGATTTTAAGTTACCTTGTAATAAGTCTGCTGTTTGCCATCATCACTTTCAACCGTATCCGAAACCAGACGACCGCATACATATATCTGTTGCCCTTTCTCCACATGCTGATACGCAGTATTGGCCAGCTCGTCCCAGAATGTCAAATTAATCCTAACAATAAAAGTGAAAATTTGGGTAACAAAAGGTACAATTTTGGGGCTAAATATTCATATTACCCTAGAAAGGAAAGAAAAGAAAATTTACCAAGTAGTGTCGGTGGGGGATTTTTTGACGGCGAGTCGTGTCCAGGCGAGGACTTTACCAGAAGGCAAGTGCTTGATTTCAACGGGGGAGCCAACATTGCCGATTAGGTTCACCGTATTACAGAGGTCCTTGCTCCACGGGATTTCAGAGGGTTTTGGGTACGATACTTGAAGGTGGGTTTGGTCTCTGTAATCGACGGAGCATTTTAGCGTTCGGAAGGGAAGACGCTGTCGTTTAGCGAAAACAGAAGATGAGTTCAGGGGAGTCGGAGATTGGAAGGAAGCCAGGGTCTTGGTGTTTGGTTTAGGGTTTTGCGGGACGACGGTGAACAACATGTTTCGGCTTGATACTAGGGTTTGCCCAAAGGCCATAGTGGCTCTTTCTCCTTTGTGGCGCCAAGAAGGCTAAAAGCAAGCAGAAAGGGAAGAAAAGAGAAATGTATTCGGCTTCTTTGCCGGCCAAGTTATCTGGATTTTCAGAATGTTAAAAGCGGCACTTGAAATAAAGCGGTAAATTGACGGCAAGGTCATTCAACTATTATTAGGTTTACACTTTGATCACTTAATTTTAAAGTAATCAATAATTCAATATCGTACCATTGGATATACCATTCTTATCTTGATATTGAGACACTGATATATTTCAATGTACCGTTTCACGTTTATAAATGTTTTAAGATGTTTTTACGTTTATATTTTTATATTTTTATTTTTATTTTTGATAAATTATATATTTAAATTTTTTCATATATATATATATATATACTTATTTTTAGATTCTTATTAAATTATATATTAATTTTACAAAAATATTATATATACATGCAAATATATCTCAATTACATCCATATAAATATAAATTTTAACAGTATTAAATAGGTTGAATAATTTAATTTAATTTAATAGGTTCAGATTTTAAATATGATTATAGAAAAGTTAAAATGGTTAAAATAAAAAATTTTAAATCTGTTTTAAAATATCAAAATTTTGTACCAACCATTATGGGTTGGTGCGCACAGATACAAGCCAATATTAATCAAAATGAGTCGAAACACACCAAAATTTTGACCAAAACAGTACATAAACTACTTGGTATTGTTTTAAGACTGAAACAGTACATACTGACCGATACGACCAGTATAGGTACGGTACCAACTACCATGCTAAATTTCAAAAAAATTATAAGTTGGTTACTAAATTATTCGAAATTTCTCATTTAAGTTATTGGGCAGTTAAAGTTGCTAATGGATGCTTGATGGTGGTTAACTTACTATTCATCGTGGGGTAAACTATACTCAAAATCACTCAATTATTAGAAATTTTAAAATTTCGTCATTTAACTTTAGAAAAGTTACAAGTTGGTCCTTGTACTATTTAAATGTTTTAAAGTTTTAGGGACCTCCTTCACAATTGTATTCCAATAATCTTGTCATCATTTGGCCTCCTCCTCCTACAAAGAAACACATTGAAATGGAGTTTTACTTAATCTTTCAACTTTATCATTTAATTTTCTTTGAAATATCCAAAAACTCTGTTGATTTAATATAACGATTCGAAAGTCAGTGGTATCAAAAAATTTGATTTCAAGACTCTATTTTCGTAAACCGAGACTGTAAATAATTTTATTAAATATTTATGAAATTATATTAGAAATGAATTGAATTTTGGATAAGTAATTTTATCAAATTAGTGAAAAGTGGTAAAGGTTAAATTACTATACATTTTAAAGTGGAAACTTAGATTAAGGACCAATGTGATAATTATACCATAATGGAATTAGTGGGTGGTAAATGATTAATGTATATATATGTATAAGTTATAATATAAAAAAAGATTAAAATTAAATTATTAAAACAAAACATAAGTATGAAAGTGGGAAAAAGAGAAAACATGAATGTTTTCATCTTTTCAACCGAAATTGGAGAAGGAGAAACTCTTAACCCACCGCCAAGCTGTTTTAAAGTATAAATCTTCAATTGATTAGTGCAATTTAGTCTTTTTCATATAATTTTTATGTTTTTTAAATCTAGAGAGCTTAACCTAGCTGACTCGTTTGTTAATTTTCATAACTTTTGAAGTTTTTGAAAGATGCCATTGATGAATTCTTGAAGTTTTAGGTACTAAATTGATAGATTGTAAGCTTAAGAGTGAAAAGGACTAAATTGTAAAGTTAATTTACAGTTTTGTGCAATAGGGACTAAAATGCACAAATTTTGAAATTTTGGGTAGAAATGAGAAATGGGAGGTCTATTTAGGACTATAGTGAAATCAGCCTGCAAACTTGAGTTCTAGATTTAAAGTTATGTTAGTCCCGATTTTAGAGACTAAATTGAATAAAATGAAAAAGTTTCTTAAAGTAGAAATTGAATGTGAAATTATTTGTATATGGTTGATTTGGTATGTTTGTGTTAATCTATAGCTAACGTTGACTCGAATTCCTCAAAAAAAAAGGAAAAGATAAAGCCGTCAATGAATAACTCGGAGTTTATGATTTGTATTTCTATAATCTAAACCATTTCAATTGCTGCATTTATGAACTGTGTTGCATGGTAAGATCATAAGGTACGTTGTAAATGATAAAACGAGCTTATTTGAATTGATTTGGATTGATTGCTAGCTATAAGGACTAAAATGAATAGTTTTGAAAATATTGTATATTATTATAAATGTGCAATTGAATCTGTATTGTGATGAAATAAGTTACTACATATGTGGAATTAAGAAATTTATTATAAATGAAATTGAAATAAAGGTGGATGGCGGATATCGGATTATAAGTCCGAAATGTGAATTTGATATTGCACAATTTAATCGATTCGATTGATATATGAAAAATGTATATGTTGCAACTGTGATAGCTCGATTTAAGATAATAAAAAATTCATTATATAACCAAGTGATGTATTTGGATTTCTAGATTGACATGTTAACTTGCATTCGAATTTTTGGTTTGTTGGTTCATTGTATTATATGATTTATATTATGTTCTAATCTTTGAATATAGCAATACAGCTGAATTGTACTTAGAGGATGATTTTGTTTTCCATGCGCAGGTTAGGTTTTGAATGTGTATGCTTGTTAATATCAACATTCAACCGTAATCCCAGATTCAGCGAGTTGGTGATGTTCCTTGTAGTTTAATGACATGTGCATAAGAGAGTCATTTGTTTATATTCTACTAAACTTGGAGGATGAATTGGTGTTTGATGCATTTTATATATATGTTTAGTGTAATCTTGATAATGGTATAAATCATATGCATGCATAATGAAGTTCTTGAAGTGTGAATTAGATAAGTATGCATAATGGCTTGAATGGTTGATAGTTGAAAAGTTAACGGTATCTTGATCAAATTTGGATATATGTGAATTGTTAGATGGTACGCTATGAATAGGTGAATTGGTATGAATATATGTGATAATAGTTAATACATTGATAATGTAAGTATGATTTGAGTAATGGTTGGAAAAATTATTAGGTGTGCGCAAGTTAGCATTGAGACATGTATGTATTGTTGATTTTTTTTTTTAATGGTTTGGTTGAATATGTTGTGTCATGCCATAAAAAGGTTTGAATGGTATTTGAATTGGTAAGTATTGGAGAATGAATGTGAATCATATATGTATGTTTTAGTAGTGTTTTGAAATGTCTAATACATGTAATTTATGTTTACTTAGGCATGAAATAAGAAATTGAATGTTGGGACAACATTGAATGCATTTTAGTACATTTTTGGCCAAAATAGTATATGACATCGTAATGTCGTTCAAATGTCGTTATGACGAGGAAACCACGTTGTGACGCCAATCTTAGGTCGTCGGGATGGAATTGGACAATGAGTCATATCGTGACGAGGAACTCCCTCACATCACGTTGTCGGCCTTGCATTTTGAATCTTTTCATTTTAGTCCTTCTTCGAATTTGAATTAGCTTTAGAGTTCCTGTAAGCTCGTACTAAGGCCCAAAATGATTGTATTTCATGTTGATTGTATAATTGGTTGATTTATTATCAATAAATTGCATATTTCAAACACGATTTGAATGTGGTTGCTTCAGCGGCCGAGTTGCGTAACAAGGTGTTACATTTAAACTCCAAGCCCTAACAAAGAAGCTCTCTGATATCTATTAGCGTCATAAGATGGACGTCTAACTCTATTATGTTCCTATTTTCAACGATATTTTCTCCTTGACCTTTTGGATTAAACCTTCATCGCCTAAAACTCTTTGACTAACTCATATACGAATCTAGTACATGTGAGTTTCCTTTTTAGTATTTTGATTCTTTTTTCTCTCATTTTATTCTATCTTTTTGCTACTGTAAGTCATGTTTCGAGTTTTTTGAAACTTAGACTTTCTTCTTTTTTTATTTGTTTTTTTCAAACTTTTTTGTTTATTTTGTTTGTGGTTTCGGTGCTATTTGGTTATTGGTTTAAGGTAAGAGTGTGTGAACAACTTAACTGTGGATTTTATTAGGTTTTGGTTTTGGCTTAACGAAGATGGTAAGTGCATTAAGAATGAAGGGTGGTTGGAGTTGGTTGGGTTAAAGGTGAAACATGGGTTGACAATGGCTTTGCTAGTGCTTAGGGCTTCAGTTATTGATGTTGTTTAGATTATTGTGCTAGAGAGTAATGGTGCAAAGATTGAGAGGCCATGGTGTGAACTTAATAATAGTTCAATGACCAACTTGTAACTTTTTGGAAATGAGTGACCAAATTTTAAACTTACAATAATTAAGTGACCAAATGATAAATTTATTTGTACCCACATTAGACATTCACTAGCCACTTAGTAGGCTAGTAATCAACTTGTAACTTTCGAATAGTTTAGTGACCAATTTGTAACTTTTTAAAATTGAGTGACCAAAGTGTAAACTTACTAGTCATTGAGTGATATTGATTGTCACTTACTCAAATAAAGTCAAGAATTGAGTGGAGAAATTTGAAGCAAGCCCAAATTGAACCTATTTTTTCAAAGGTCCAATAAATGGGCGCGATCAATAGGGCATAACAAATCACGCTCTAACAAAGAAACACATTAGACCAAAGTTTTTCCCTTATCTTTCAACTTTATGGTTTAATTTTCTTTGAAATATCTAGAAACTTCGTTGATTTAAACACAAAGCCTTAATTAATAAGCTCTTTGATTTCCATCCACCGTCATCGGATGGTTGTCTAACTCTAACATGTTCCTCTTCTTACCGATACTTTCTCTTTAACCTTTTAGATTGAGCATTTGTCTCTTGAAACTCTTCAACTAACTTCTAATTGAATCTAGTACACTTGAGTTTTCTTTTTTAAATATTTTGATTCTCTTTTCACTCATTTTATTTTGTCCCGTTGCTCATATAAGACTTGTTTGGGTCTTTTTGAAACATGTGACTTTTTTCAAATTTTTATTTGCTTTGTTGGGTTCTTTTTGTTTACTTTGATCATGGTTTTGGTGCAATTTAATTATTGGTTTAAGGTAAGGTGTGTGAATAGCTTAATTGTGAATTTTAGTGGGCCTTGGTTTTAGCTTAAAAGGAAACGATGAGTGTGTTAAAAATAAAGGGTGGTCAAGTTGGTTGGACCAGAGGTGAAACATGGGTTGATAGTGGCTTTGCTAAGGTTTTGGGTTTGATTTTTTGACATTGTTTAGATTATCAGGTTAAAGAATAATAGTGCAAAGTTTGAGTGACCATACTGTGAACTTAATAATAGTTTAATGATTAAATTGTAACTTTTTAAAATTAAATGACTAAAATATAAACTTATTAATAATTGAGTGTTCAAATTATAAATTTACATGCCCTATATTTGACCTCCGTTAGCAACGTAATGGGCTAGTGATTAAAATTGTAATTTTTTAAAATTAAATTATTAAAATATAAATTTACTAAGTGTAGGTTACGCAAAATAAAGTTAAGAACTACGTGGAGAAATTTGAAGCAGGCCCAATCCAAGACCAAACTGAGGCCCAATAAGTGGGCGCAGTCAACGGGTACGAGCAAATCACGCTCCTCGTACACCCAGAAAAGCGCACTTGTAAGCTATATAAGCTATTGGTTTAAATGTTTGTTCTTTCCGTCTTTTATCATCTTCTTCTTCCCAAAATCTCTCATTATCGAGTTTAACCAAGGAAGGGTCTTAAAAACTCCTGCCTTTGAAATGCTTTCTCGACTTGCGTCACAGCGTCTTATCGAGGTCCGTCAAGCTTCCCGTCTATCTGCTCAGGTATTCATCTAACTTTTCTCTTCCATTTTCCCGCTCTCAACCAAACACTTCTCCATCTCATTTTTTCGCTCTTTTATTTTATTTTATTTATTTCCCTGTTCCACAGGTGTATCGATCCTTCTCCACTGCCTTGAACTATGTATGTTCTAATCCTCCCTGCAATATATATATTTAAGTTGCATAATGTACCGCAAATTCCTGGTATTTTCCTCCATAAGTAATACTACTAGAAAAGACGGTTGATTGAATGAATTTGGCGCGATCTTTTTTGCTGTAGCACATTGATGGCCCAGATAACAATCCCGACCTTCCATGGGAATTTTCAGAGGCAAACAAAGCAAAGGTTAGTAAATGTATGACTAGATTCTTAAAATTTGAGGAATTCCTATATTTTCCAATAAGTGTAATATAGTGACGTCAAATGCCATTAATTTACTTTCTCTACTTAGATAATCTTAAAGATTCACATTTCATGTACTGTTGTTGAAAATTGGTTTGTAACATCATTGCTTTTCTGGATTTTATGTAATCTGAATCAGTTTTTAATTTTACTTTTAGTAGCTTTGTAAATTGTAACGGTTTTTAATCCAAATTTAATTCTAAACCTAATCCTAATTTATTATTCATAGGTCAAGGGGATATTGTCTCATTATCCATCTAACTACAAGCAATCTGCAGTAATACCTCTGTTAGATCTTGCACATCAGCAGCATGGAGGGTGGCTTCCTGTATCAGCCATGAATGCAGTATGTGGCATGAATGCTATTAACTTGAATTCATTTGATGACATGCATTAATATTCCTGAACTGGTAATTTTCAAATGCTTAGAGATCTAGTGATATATAGTTTATATGAAGAGACCTATAGTTTTGTTAGATATGGAAACTAACCAAATTTGGAGGCAAATTCAAGTGACATTAAATGTTTTCCTTGCTATTTGGTTTCTGGTTTCAGTAAAATGCTGTTTTTAATCCAAATTGCATCACCAACTCGTATTTTGTGATGTATGTTGCATTTTGGTTTGTAGGACATGGCTGACATGCAACTAATATCTAAAAAGGGTTTATTAGAGCGTTCACCACGCCCGCAAGTTCCTTATGTTTGTCCCACAATGTTACCTTATGCTTGGCTACTCTTATCATTGTTTCAGACAAATTCCATGCTAGGGACTCTATGAAATGTATCACACTGTAGTTGATTTACATATAGGACTTACAAAAGAGGAAAAGCCTTAGCAACTAAAGGACTGGAAGCCTGATAATTACTTCTAGAACTATTTGATCCGGTGCTCAATTTGATTGAAAGAATGAAATGCAGAATTATGCAATTGTAATAATGGCCTTGTCAATAGCTATTTTTCCTTTATCTGAAATCACATAAGAGAGGTGGCTAGATCTGTTTACCCCTGAAACAATTTACTTAGTACTTGGGTAATTCATGTAATATTAAAGGATATTTCTTCATTATGCATCACTCAGTTGTTAGTCTCTGCCTGAAATGAAGCTTTTGTTACGATAATTGAAATCCATGAAATTTTCATTTAGCTAATATTGAATGGTGCAGTCCTTTTATAAAGCAGAAGCTAAATAAATTATACTTATAATGAAACATGTAATGAATTGTGCAGGTGGCAAAGGTTGTGGGAGTTGCTCCTATTCGCGTGTATGAGGTTGCAACTTTTTATTCAATGTTCAACAGGTCAAAGGTTAGAATTTATGTGTATGTTTTGCATCTTGGGACCTCTTTTCAATGATCAAAGTTGCAAAACCTATATGAATTTATTCAATGGCTTTTCAGGTTGGCAAGTATCATCTATTGGTTTGTGGCACAACACCATGTATGATATGTGGTTCACGAGAAATTGAAGGAGCCTTATTGAAACACTTGGGGGTTGAGCGCAATGGTAAGTGTTGTAGACATAGTGCTTGCAGTTTATACACACATCATGTAAAACTCATGTCAGAGTTTGAAGTTTTAGATAGTATTGAATATGAAGTATCTATTGTTTTTATCATTCAGAGGTAACAAAGGACGGTTTATTCTCGGTTGGAGAAATGGAATGTATGGTAAGTCTTTCCCTTTACATGTTTACTTCTTTTTTACTCCAAAATGCCAAATTTTATTAGAAAATCTATTTATGCTAACCTTTTTTTTTTCCTTAATCACTCTCACAAATTTAACAGCTTTGTAAATGTTTTCTCAGGGATGTTGTGTAAATGCTCCTATGATTGCAGTTGCTGATTACACCAATGGATCTGAAGGATATACGTATAATTACTATGTGGGTTTCTGTAGAGTTCTTTTCAACTTGCCTGATTAACCATAACTAGGCAGTGTGCTCAATTGATAACCTACTGGAATTTTAATATGTGCATTGCCATATTTAAACAATGCAGGAAGATGTTACTACGCAACGAGTTGTTGAGATAGTTGAGATGTTAAGAAAAGGAGAGAAGCCACCGGTAAGCAACTAGATCAGAAAATTGCTTGGTTTTCCTCACAGTACTTTGGGATGTTTCGAGTTTATCATTTTTTTTTTGTTTGCATAATGATGCTCATGCCACTAATGTTTGTTCTAATCTGACTTCTATATATCAGGTTGGCACCCAAAATCCTAAACGTATCATGAGTGGACCTGAAGGAGGAAATACCACTTTGCTAAGTGATCCAAAACCTCCGCCTTGCCGAGATCTTGATGCCTGCTAAAGTATGGAGTTTTCATGTTCCTGTTGAATTTTTTAAGCTCAAGCAGCCTTTTTTTTTTTTATCTGCCAATATAACATCTGGTGGATTTTCCATGGAATTTCAACTTGGTATAAATTATTAGATCACGAAAATGTCTCTGTACCGGATGATTGATGTCACTGTTTTGCATAAAAATTCTTTGATGGAAGCAAAGCCATAATTGTGGCATTGGAAATACCTTAATCTTCTTTTAAGCTCACAAAATGCCAGCATGTTGTGTGATAAATTTGAACACAAACTGTTTGACAGCAAACACAATGCTAAAACCGAGTCGTCACCGTCACCCACCCCCGGTCTATTTTTCCCCACGTCCAATTATGGTTATGTAGAAATTAAAAAGGAAGTCAAATTACATTCTGGAAAAGCACCATCAAGTATCAGTTGGACCATTGTAAGAAGCATTTTTGAAATGGCCAACCAAAAATCAGAGCCACACTAGGAAAGTGCTGCCATCATCATCCACTACCCCTCACCATTTTGATACAAAAAAGAAGACATAGCCAGTGATTTGACCATATAAGGGCCTGCTTGTATTTTTTAAGGGATTGACATTAGACACTGTTTTGAACCCCCCAAAAAAGAAAAGTTGAAAAGAAAGGCAAAAAGGCAAGAGCTATTGGCATCTGACTTTGATTGCAATTTGAACCCACAACACAACTTATTTTTGTTTGGGGAGTTAGAATCGGACAAATAAAATGTGGGGATCCCTATGCTTACCTTTTTTTTCTTTTGTTTTTTTCTCAGGTTTATGAAGTGGGATCTGTTTCAGGCTTAACAATAGAGGAAGAAGTATCTGGTGGTTGTGTGTCGTAAATGGCCTTGGCCAGTGAGATAGGCATGATACAAAGAGCCTTTGATTGAAGGAATTGCATGGCAGCTCCAACATTTTCTTCCATGAGTTTAGCTACATGTCGATCTGTGCCATCATTCGACCACTTCTCCCATGCTGGTTGGCTTCTTCCACTCTCACCTCTTTCATCCTGGTGTACAATACAGGAACCTCAATTGCCTAAACGAATACCAAAATATAGAAGAAAATATGTTCATACACATACAATTCATTACCTCAATTGAGGATAGTGGGATGTCTATCACAAAGGGTGCCACTGCAGCAGCTCCCCCCAACCTACTCATGGTCAAAACCTGTTCAATAATCACATAGATAAGTTCTTCAAATGAGAATGGCCATTTATTTCTCTTCACTTCCTTAAAAGGGATAACATTCATGACTCGAATCCCTTGAAGAATTAGTAAAAGACCTCCACAGGAAAATTTCAGTGACGCTTTAGCAGTCTTTAGCTAAAGAGAAAAAAGGAGTATGCGAATTCAAATCCACCAACACGGATCCGAATATATTGACAGAGGAAAACTTCTGAAAATACAAGGCACATTCAACTGGTAAGGATATCAAAGACTGATCCCATAAACATGAGCAGCAACACAATATTCAGTAAAGCAGAAATATGAATAGGAAATGTGAGAGAAAACAGGTAAAAGAGTTAATGATACCTTGACTTGAAGCCTCAGGAACTTCACATAATCTACAATTTCATCAAGCATGGCTGCTCTATCAGTCTACAAAAGAAGCATACATGACCTTAAATGGAGTAAGATATATTATACATGGTTTTCTTCCGAAGACATAAAATCTACCATTAAAGTCACCCATGTTTCAAAAAGATTGCAACTTAGCCAAGTTAAACAACAATAGTCAACTGTAAAGTTATTACAATACGAGGAATTAGGACATTAACCCATTCAATTGCACACAGTTAGAGTAACAGAAGTAAATTTACGACGCAATAAGCATAAGGAACTGACCTTGTTAACAGTAGGAACAAGTTCCTGCAACGCCCTGATTCTTTCAGCAATTCTCTCCCTGCGCAACTGTGGTTTAGTTCAGCATGGTTAGTCACAATTGCAACCATTTGTTGAGCAGATTCACTTTACTTTTGCAATTTCATGGCATAAGAAGTAGGCAATCAAATGCAACTTCACCACCTATTAGATTCCCTCCTACTAAAAGGTGATATAAATGAACGAGGCTTTACATCATATCATTATATTGCTATATATGACTTTATCTCGGCTAACATTCATGATACTCCTAACTTTAATGCCCTTTGATATTTTTTGTTATTCCAGTGTTTGCTATGATAGTTTATAATAAATTTAATCTTTACCCGTTCAGCAATGCTGTGTGGATCCGTGGCCTGTCCTCTTCTAGCGCGCACTCTTGGACGCATGGGCGGTGGATGTGGTGCTGCTGCAGCAACTGCTCCTGCCATTGGCTGCCCATGGAAAACCTGGAAAGTTATATATATATATTATGTATGTACATGTCACCACCACCAATGATAAAATTTAAAGAATATATGATAGCACTATGGACTATGGATCATAATTATTTGAGACCACAATCTGTAGTTTAGATGATGAGTATGATGGTTATTAGTAGAATAAGTTAACAATATAAATTACCATTGTTTCTTACGTTTTTTACAGAAGCAGTTCTGCCATCAACCACCCCCTCGCGGAAGCGCTTGCCGCTACCGGAAGCTTCCTCTTGCTTCAAAAACCCGCCTTTGCCTTGCTCCAAGCTTAATCCCAACGGAAAAACCTGTCCGTGAAAGGCACCGCCTCCACCGACGCCAATTCGTCCGAGATGGCCTGCTCCATCAGCGGAGTTGAGGTGCAGAAACATTGGCGCTCCAGCCAAGCCACCGTCTGATCCCGCTAAGCCCGTGTCAGTATGCGCAAAGTGTGGCAGCCCAAGGATTTGGTCGAGGAAACCATCAGCGGGAGCCTCGTTGGGGTTACTAGCCATAAGGAAGTGGAAGAGATAGCAAAGTAAGTGAGTTGAAAAATGAGTCGAACTGGCGAGTTAGTGCTACCACACCTACATACATGCGAGACAGAGAGAGAGAGAGAGAGAAAGACAGAGAGGGGTTTTATGGTGGATGAAAATGCAACTCTTTACGTAAAAGGGGATGGAGTTGGATCAGAATTACGTGGGAAACCATTTCTTTTATATTTTTGGTCTCCTTTTTGTGATTTGTCACCATGTCCATGTTTTTATAGTCAGTGGTCAGAAAACGGCGGCGATTCTTTTTAAATTTTGTAATATTAATAAATTCCGGCCAACTAATTACCGTTGTGATTCGTGCGTTGTCTGATGAGTGGGAAACAAGACTCTGCTTTGCTTGCTTTCTTGGCTATCCATTTGCATTTAAATTTTATATTTATGAAATTTCTTTAAAAATATTTTAATATTTTTGTATACATTCTTTAGGTATGATACTTTTGGTAGGTAGTGGTATTAAATTAGTTTTAATTCAATAATTTTTTAAAATTAGTTTTTAAATGAATACATTTTAAAAGTTTTTTTAATGATTTTATAAATAAAATATTTTGTTTGAGTTAAATGGTAAATAAATAATAAATTTTATGTTATTTTGGTACATAGGACGGGAATAGTTTTAGTAAGTGAATTGAGATTGTGACAATTGATTCAGTTTGATAAGTGCTTAAATTTTTAATTATTTATAATTTTTTCCTTGAATTATGTTGTTTTGTTCTTAATTATGTTATTTATTATGTATTTAGGGAATAATTAGAGAAAAGTGAATTTAAAGTTTATCTTTGAAAAGTTTTTACGGTTCGGATTTTCAACACATTGTAGATTCAATATTTTAGCCATAACTTGAGCTGCAAATGTTCGTTTTGGATCCATAAGTGGTGGATTTAATCGTTATACTTTAATATTGTTATTTTTAGTCTTTATATTTTTTTTAAAATTTAAAATTTCAATTCTGACCAAACGATAGTTGTCAAATTTAAGTTCTACTATTTTCAAAATCTAACGCTGCAAATATATTATCACATGTATAATGTTATATTAGTTATTTATTTATATATATCACCCAAAAAATTCAGTTAATGAATTTAACTATCATCATTTGTATCAAGACATAAATTTCATATGAACTAAATTGTAATCTTACGCATAGTATACGTACCAAACGAATTTAATTTTTATTGCTTAAGTCAAAACAAACATTCAAAAGTTGAAAAATACATAATTAAAATAAACTAAATTGAAGTACAAAGATTAAATCCATAATTTACGCATAATATAAGGACTAATCGAAGAATTTGACCAAATATATACAACATATCATATATCTATTAGTTTATGGGGAAATAATTAGTACACTACAGGTGAAACTTTTAGACTCTACAAGCAGGGTTAAGAGGGTGGCAAGTGTCCTATAAAATATTAAAAAAGAAATAAGATGCATGGCAACTATTTTGCTTTGCTTGTATTAACTATTATTTTAATATATACTGGTAATTTTATCACACGCATATGCATATGAAAACTATATATATATATATATATATATATATATTTGGTAAAGAGAAAATGAAAAAAATCAACTATATAAAACAATCGTATCCTTTCTCCCCATGTAGTAACTCAATAACTTCCTCGGGAGCCTCATTAAAAACTTGTAGACTTGATTTCCAACTCAGACTGAGTTTGGCGACTCGATCAGCCACCAAATTCCGATTTCTAGAAATATGGTTAATCTTCCACTGTCCTTCCGCTCTCATGATACACCGCACCCTTCTAAGAACAGCAATCCCAGAATCCTCCAAGTTTAAATCAGACAAGACTTGCACTATCTCGAGATTATCAGTCAAAAGAGAGATTTTTTTGTATCCCTTATTAAGCAAAATAAGAATTTCATCAAGGATGCCCCAGACTTCAGCTTCAAATGGAGAGCAATATCCAAGAAAACGAGAGAATCCCACTATCCAATTTCCGTCATGATCTCTAGCCACGCCCCTTGAAGCAGCACATCCAAAGGCTCTGGCCACAGCTCCATCCGTGGAGAGAAAAACTATATATTTAAAATGCAAAAGGACATTTATAAGAATATAACTTATTTTAAATAAGGCTAATTTAAAATTTTTTTAATCGAGTTGGTATTTAATTAATTCATGAAACTAACTCAATTTACAATAAAAATACTAAGAATGGGGGTGAAAACTGATAAACAATAAAAATACTAAGAATGTGGGTGAAAACTGATAAAGTTGAGTTTTATGCATATTAATAGCTTGGATTCAAGCCTCATTATTTTCTATTTTATTGATTTATTTAAAATGTAAAAATACAAAAGTACCCTTATAAAAATAAAACTTATTTTAAATATGTAATAAAAATAAAAATAAAATCCCCATGCAGCCTCTCATTCCCTAAAAATATATTATACTGAATTGATTTTTTTTTTTTTTTTTTTGTAAAATCTAAACGATTTCTCGTGTGTTTGTATATATATGGTAATGAAATTTAACCCCATACAGCAAAGAAGATTGTTCTGTGCAAACCAAGAGGGGAAACTGAAGCTATTAAATAATTGACATTTTAATCAAATTAAAAGATTATATATTAAAACAAATGATTTTGTGTTAAAAATGTTACAGTAAAAAGATACTATAAAGTTTGCCTGCCTGCCTTATCATCTTCTCATTCTTTCCCAGACTTTGATTTGACAAATCGCAGGTCAGCCTAGCCGGCCGGAACCTATCCAGAACAAAAAACCGATTGGCGGCCTTTCTTACGTTAATGAAAGATATGTAAAAAGCTCGCCGAAGATGATTGTTCAAAAGCATACCAAACCAAATGGCATAGACATCTCTCTATTAATCTGATCTTGGTCTATTTGAACCACCTTTCTGATGGTTGTACAGGGGTAAAAGCCACTGTGACCCGTGTTTCCGTCTTCCATAACACCGGCAATAAAGTATCCCTAATGCTGCCATACAAGCAATGGGAATTGCCCACCTGCCAAAAATAAACATATGCAACTTCAAAATGATTACGAAGCAAAAATCGGTCACACTCTATTAAGAATGAACGGGCGACTGCTATACGAGAACAAGCAAGTGCAAAGTGTTTATGTTATATTTTACCTGTCCAAATCAAGGATGGGGCTGTAAACAATAGTTTCCCAAGCGGATACGATGAAGTGCCACACAGGATTGTAGTAAAGAGACTCCGCTGACCAGAACATCCTCGTATATGTCTCTAAGAAAATAAATAGTATCCATGCCGCCATTTCGACCAAAATGAATTTTATGATGAACCGACCAATCACCACCATGACAAGGGAGAAGGCCACCAACCAATTGAAGAGCCTTTGATTGTATTCCTTGATAAACAGAGAACGCGACTTTCCCAGCATCTGCAATATTATGGTACATTCGAGGAAAACATATTAAGTAGCAAAGATACAAGAGAATACAAATTGTTGCAATTTCATTACAAAGCACCATAAATGTATCTTTTCCATCTTAATAGGCAATTTCAAATTATCTGTTACCCTTCTCACCCATACAATTCCTTCAAAATCAGGGTGTTGAGTTTAATTGATATTATTTTGGTCCCCATTCTTCAACAGGGACAAAGAACATGACATTACTGATCCAAGCATTAAACTGACTCGAGCTCATTTTGAAATGTTCTCGTAACACTCCTAGTCAATAATATTGAATGACCCTTCCATCTTTCCCATTAAATATTGCAACAGAAAAAGGAAACTGAAAATAAAACTGCAAGGTGTCCTCTTTACCTTCATTATCCGTTGCTCGTAATTGGCTTTCGAAGGCCCAACACACTCCTGCTCAAAGCTTTGGTTACATTGCTGTAAACCTGCATCAAATTTTGCCATAGTAGGAAGTCTAAGAACTTGAAGCTGGTCCATTCTGTCCTCACATTGGGTATATAGTGCCTCACACAGCCTTGTGGACTGATATTCATTCGTCATAATGACATTCTTAAATACCTAAACAAAATTTTTAGCATTAACAACATGAGAATTACAAAAGCTTGTAGTAGGACGTATTACTTTTAAATCCAGATGGACATTTATATAAGATAAAAAAGAATACGGCTGGCATGATAAATAGTTAACCACAAAAATGCCTTCATAAAATTTCTGCCTGCTTGAAGAGTAGGCAACTGATCAAACAGCTGAAATCCGATAAACCCCTACGTCGATTTCCCATCCAAAACGGAACCTTGGAAAACTCAAGAAACTTCATAGAAGGTAAATGTGATAAGAACTAGACAAACTTCTAATACGACTGCCAATTTAAGTTTCCCACTAATTTTCTTATAAAAAATTTCCTTGCCCTACCACTAAGCAAGATTTTGAAATGTTATGAAACCAAGAAATTGAATACCCCAGGTAAGAAAAAATGTGAATGTATGAATTGATAAATTATCATTGATAAAAATGAAAAGAAAAGGTGAATGCCCCCTCAAAGTAGTCAGTACCTCCTTCATTTCTTCATCCAGTTGGTCAGCAGATTTCTTTGCATGGTGACGGCCAAAATGTTGTTCCTC
Source organism: Gossypium arboreum (assembly GCF_025698485.1). Classification (NCBI taxonomy): domain Eukaryota; kingdom Viridiplantae; phylum Streptophyta; class Magnoliopsida; order Malvales; family Malvaceae; genus Gossypium; species Gossypium arboreum. The sequence continues at coordinate 3,870,036 of NC_069076.1, forward strand.
AAAAGCCTTCATTGCTTCCTCTCGGGACCTTTCATGTGCATCTTGTAAGGATTGCTCTGGCATGGGTAATCTTAATTTTCCCATCCTTTCACTGTATAGCTTCAAACATCGCTCAAGAATCCCTTTATTGAAAACCTCTACGAGAGAGCCCGTTGATGGGATCTCCCCTTTATTCAAAGCATCAAGTATCTATAAGATTAAAAATAAAAATGCATATTAATAACACTAAGTCGGACATCAATTAAACATGATCTCTAACAATGACTAATTTAAGAATTCTCAGAATTTGAACATAAACTAACCTGCTCGAGGAAAGAAACAAATTCCTTTCCGTTTAAATACTTTCCCTGCACGATTTTTGGGCGTATAATACTAGCCACAAGCTCTTTCAATTGCCCTCTTTTCTTAACATACATGGGATCAAGGTCGTCATCCTTCAGGTCACAAAGCTTTGTTCGCATGAGATGAGGCTGTAATTCGAATTTCAAGCAATTAGATACTAAATGTTTACATTTTACAATAATTTTATCTGCTTTGCAAAAATAAATAAATAATAATCATCCATTTGCCAACAAATAACATAGACCTACGGGAAAAGGTGTATATGTGTTCCATTATCATAAATCTCACTGTAAGCACACACAAATGACTTTGCTTTTCGTATACCACCACATGAAACAAAATATAAATGCTAAAAAACATTTACATCATACGCATCAAATCCATTTATTTTTCTGTTCAGAATGACGACAGCAAGTGGAAATGAGAGAAAAGGGAAAGAGCCAAGGTAATATTTGAACAAAACAAACATATTTGAAACTCATACTTGCGGTAAGCTAAATGCCGTGCTGTTATCCCCCATTACAGCTAATGAGTCCCGAATCTGGTTCACCTGAAAAAGTTCCAGGAACTGTGAAATTCTAATCCAAGAAAATGTTAGTCTAGATAGAGCCTACAAGAACAGTCATAGAAGGAATACCTGATCAATATTTTTGTCCCCTGAAAATAAAAAAGACACACCATCACAAGATCATCAGAAAAGTAAAGCAAGATTAACATAAATAAGCATCGGTCCAACAATGAAGCAAGACTGAGAAACTAACCATCACTGTTAGGGACATGCCTAAGTGCCTCATCCACCATTTCTTTCACTGATTTTCCTTCTGTATAAAACCCATAAAAATGTCAGTGAATTGCCTCTATATAGTGTGGCAGAAGCAATAGCCTAATTGGAGCAACACGCTTCAACTCCAAAATGAAAGCATTGAGTTCAAATTTGCTCTCCTTAACAAACAAAAAATTCAAACTAAATAGAGAAAAAAAAAGAGGAAAGAGATGCGCCAAGAAAGGAATGTCCCTCAAACCACAGCATTCTAAAAAAAGATTAGGAGTATAAGAATGGATCACAATGAAAGTTTAACCAGAAATGTATACAAGCACCTAAAATCAATAGGAATCTGATATAGAACAGAAGCTAGAAAGGGATAACTCCGATGCAGATATAATATTACATGCAGTGGCAGTGCTATCATGTCCAAGGTCCATTGACATTTAAAGTAGCAGGCCCTTATGACACCTCAAAAAACATATGCTGGAAGACAATTATGAGCTTACGCAGAAAATCACGCTGGATAAGCCACAAAAGTTTTGCAGGTTCAAAAGCAATGTCTTGCCCCTAAAAGAATGCAGTTATTTGTTAACTTCCACAACAAAATAGCTTCATTGCACAAGCATAAATATGAAAAATATTTTAGGGAGCAATAAAATACCTTCACTCTGTTCTCCATGTAATATTAGTCAAGCAAACCACAAGAAAGGTTAGTGTCTATATTAACAGGAACTAAAAAGTAAAATACACCAAGCTTGCTCAGTGCATATAATAAATTGATATTACTTTCAATTTAGTACATGGAAGAAGCACAAACCTTCCATAAAATTCTTCAGCAAGCTCAACAGCAAATGACAGCCGAGATATGTCAGCTTCACGAATCTAATGACAGAATGCACAAACAAGAGCATCAATAAAGAATCAACCCGTTGAAGGCTGCTGCCAATTCTGTGTTTCAACACTTTTTAACCTCAAGTCCACAACCTAAGGCATAGACTGCAATTCTATATGAAGACTTTAAATGCTAAAATTCGCAGCATCACTTTTATAAGTGTATAGTATGAGAAGCACTTGGAAAATACCAGGATAGCACTTTAATTTCAGCCGAGGTGCAGATTTGCAGAATTTCTTATGAAAACTGTTTTTTGAAAACATTTAGCCTCATGGAATTTAACTTGAATTATAAGGGTTAAAACACTATCATTTCAGCTTCTAATATCTCAACTTTCCAAATAAGAGCATTTGAAAACAAGGAAAATTATAGAAAATTAACTAACCGTCTCAGGCAGGTTGTAAATTAGTACAGAGCTCATAACAGTTGCCAATGCAAAAATCCTGCATCAACAGGAACCAGAAAGGTAATATAACTAAATGTATACACAATAAAGAAAGTTGAAGTACATATGTTGGATTTACCTATCGTCGTATACATTTGACTTCCCAACACTTTCAAAACCCTCGGTGTCAAGGTAGAAAACAGAAGTTCTTACTCCATCAATATCCACTTCTAGCGGGGTTCCCCAAACCCAAATTCCTAATACGGATGAGTGTAAACATCAACTGTGTAACCATTATGCATAATTGTAACATCACTGCTGTCTCTTACCCTTTGTTTTTGTGTCACGCATGTGTCCAACACCAAATCCTGAGGGATAAACAGGAAAAAACATCCAGAACAAGTCATCAAATAGATCCCATTCAAAAATATAAGAAATGTTGAAAGTCACAACAAGGTCTATGAAACAACAAAGTAGCACATGGTAGTGAGAATCCACCTTCATCACAAGACAGTGAAAGAAGTTGATTTAGCAGAAAAGATTTGCCAGAACGGTAGGGACCAATGACCTGAATATATAAATCCAAAAAAGATTGAAAATGTGTGGGGGAAAAAAGACCAAAGGAATTATTCTAGAAAAACAAATTAGGTAGAATTTCAAGTTAGATGTGTCATGTAACAGGAACAAACTAATTACTGTCAACTAGTTTTCACCCAGAATAAAGCATTCAAGACCATTGAAGAAATCGGTACATATTGTATGGTTTGTATCTTATATGCAGCAAATATTTCCACTATGATAGCCATAAATTATCAAAACTAATGATTTGCTGCATCAAATTTCTCAAATTTACCTCCCATCAAGATTTCAACACTCATACCAAGGATAAATTTCCCAACACTCATGCTAGTATTTCCATAACAATAGCAAACCATTTTTTTCATTCTTTTCTTACTTTCTTGAGTTGGCAAAGGGAAATGCACCAACTTTAGCACTTCACTTTTTGAGTCCAAATGATATTAAGAGCCTTTCTTATTTCTTTGTTGGAACATGCTTAGCAATTCATAATTTAAGCCTAACTGATATCTGGAGTAAGGTGACCGGAATAAACCAAATAAACTGCAAATCCATACTAGATGTCCGGGAACGGAATCAAAAACTTACAGCAACAGCTGAAATAGGGGTAGTTATTCTGCTGATGGCTTCCAAGCCTTCCCTTGAAAGCCGAAGCTTTGTATGACCAGGATCAGGCTCCACAATAGGAAATCTGTATGTATTAATTTATGTAAAAGAGAGAGAGAGAGAGAGACCAGCATCAGATTAAGTAAAGACAAATTGGGAATATGTGAAGTTATTAGAAAGGCATAAACAACTAGCAGGCAAAAGCTAAATTCAAATCAAACAGCTAGCTGTTGCGTTTAATTTACAACTGAAAAAAAATTCCTACAAAAGCACAAATATTTTTAGCTAATATTCAGCATATGCCCAAAAAAAGGGCCGCAAGTCCACAGTAAGTTTTATGGAAAAAAGCAACTTCTTATGCATAAGCAGAATGCTTTTCGAAAGAGCTAGAAACCAAGCATCTAATGACGATATTTTTCATTCAGCAGAATGGATTACAAACGCTCCTCTATATTAAAGCAGCAAAACACACTATTTAGACATGACGCAAACCAAGCAAGATCATATGGATTTCATTCTATAGCTTCACCTCTTTAGTTGCACTACTACAGCACAAATTCTATAATCAACAAAAGCTGCATTAGTTTCCAAAATAAATTTGCCTCTTAATTCCTTATGCTTCCCGTATATAGCAGCAAAACATTAAAATAAGCTTTGGAGTGTCGGCATAAACCAGCATTAATCATTTATAAGAACTTACAAGCAATAGGTGATCTAAAGACTCAAAGAACTAACTGCTCATTAGTTCCATCAAACAACTGGCACTCTCAAGAACATCACGTAGAGCAGGAACCCTTAACTGTAACAAGAATTCCAGAATCTCAATACTAAAAGAATCGCTTCATTGAAGGATTAATACCATGATCTATCTGACAAAGCAATTGCATATCAAATTTGAATCAAGCTTTAACCTTTTCAAGATTTGTTTTTGTCATTTAACATGAAGTTGCCAATACTTAACATCCCATATACAATCAAACCTAAACAGAAAGTCAACAGATTGCCTCTCAGAATATTATTTCGTGTTCAATCCTAATGGTATTAGACAAAATCAGGAACACATCCAAGAATTAAAAAAAAAAAAACTAATTGGCGGCAATAGCTACAAATAAATCAACAATGTGCCAACGAGATCTTTAAAAAAATGCAAACTAAAGTGTCTCGTTTTAAAGCTAATAAATAAACAAAACATATCCTAGTCAACTCCTTAACTACTCCCAGCAATAAAATCAAATTCAATACAGCATCGAAGTTTAAATACAAACAAAATAAACAGAAACAAAGGGAACTTACGGTTGATGAAAATTATCAATTGAGGAAGACCCAGATACCAAAAAGACGAGAAGAATCAAAAAAACAAAGATCCAATAAGAAATCTCCATTGTTAGCAAAGATCGCTATTTTCCCAATGCAGATAGAAGAACTATACGAATAAGGCAAACATGAAAAGAAAGAAATAAAAAATAAAAGGAAAGAAATAAAAAGGTAACGGCAAGAATGGGATCTAACGAGACCCTGTAGAAGAGTGTACGTTAAGCATCGTAAACCCGCATGAGAGGAAATTTCAGAGAGAAAAACTACATATGAAACCCAAAAGAAACAAAAATGAAGAAACAGGACATGAAATTTGGAGTGTAGAGCAGGGGATCCGTGCCTTCACGGATCAGAGCTTTTTTTTCCTCTTTTTTTTTTTTTTTCAAATTTTCTTGTTATTTTCTATGCTGGGGAAGTGGAAGGGTGTGGTAAATAGGGTTAAAAATGAAAGAAGAAGGGTGGAATCTATAATTTAACGGTGATGTTAACCGTCAAGTTGAGAACACTCGGAGGTCAAATGTATACGTGTCTTGTTTTTTTTTTGGTAAGTTGACTAAAGTACTTCTCTTAATTTATTTTATTTTATTTTTACAAATTTCTAAAATAAAATTTTTTATTGAACACAATTCAATTTGCCATGATTTAATTTAATAATTATTAAAAATATTAAAATTTATATATTAATTTTTAACAAATATATTTATTGCATGCTTAGTAAATATGCTACAATCTAATATTATTCTAATAAATTATAATATTGATAATTAGCTAGTAACATTGCTTAATTCTATAATACTGCATGTTGAATGCCATTAAAATGGTTCCAACAGTTAAATTGTTTGTGGATTGTTTCATCTTTGAAGCTGATGTAGATATATTTAGTATATACTAATAAGATTTTTGTATGTATATATTAAGGTAAAATACACTCAATATCATAAAATTATTAATAAATTAATAGTGAATCAAGATTCAACGATAAGTAGAAAAACATATCTTATACTCAAGTTAATTTGACGGTTAGAGTCGGAGATCAAAGAAGAAAAATGCTTCATGAAAAAAAAATTAAACTATAGAAGAAAAGGGGAGGAGAGCTCTCAATTGGTGCGAGTGGTGCAAACAAATAAGGTCATATAGCAATGATTTCAACAATTCAATGACTTAAATAAAAATTTTTGATTTTGTCACTTTTTAAAGTTAAGTGATCAAAACATAAAGATACTAATAGTTTGATGACATTGGGTGTAGTTACCTTATGTATTAAGATGATTGGTATATATTTAATATATATTGATTTTTTGAATTGATACAATGTTTAGAGCTACTCATAATCCATTTCAACCCTTAAATAGGAGAATAAATGCGTTTTAGTACACTAAAACTCACGTCTTCCTACATTATCAACAATACAAATATTAATTGAACTAAAACTCAATTGGTAAAATTAAACTGATTCTAAACATAACTTTTATACTATTGATTATTCAGTAAATTCAACTATTTCCATATAATTATTTCCAACCTCATTATCTCATAATATATAAGGAAGGTGATTTTTTGGGATCATATGGCAATGATATTTTTGGCTTTGTTTAGCACGAATCAATTGGCGTGAATGGAATTTCTCAATCACCCTCTTGAGTTTTTCAAGCATAAAAAAACTAGGTCACTCTCCTTTATGGCAAATTTATGTTGATGTTACTATCATGGTTTTTGGGACTTAAAGTTATTGTGGCAAATCACAACTTGCCACGTAAGATTTTTTACTAACAGGATTAAAGATTGGATAGAAGGGGGCATTATTTAATAGTTTAAATACCGACAAAAAAAATTAAGTACTAATCTGAAAAGATTAATATAATTTAGGTAGTAAATTGAAATAAGTAGTATAGTTTTATTGTTTAAGTCTATTATTTTTATATGGGTGCATGTTATCTAAATAGGTTTGCACTTAAAGATGGATTGTTTTGCATAGTTCATAATATTGTTATAATCAAAGTAAAGTAGTGGGGATGTGCGGTTCACCTTGTTTGATATAATGCAGAGAGTCGTCGAATAAGGTGATTGGAGGTGAGAGTGAGGTAGAGGAGAGGGAAAGAAGAAGTGGGAGTGAGTGGTCAAAGAAAGATCTCTCTCCACTGTCCACTTATTTCGGGCCTTATATAACCTTAGTCCATTATCCCTAGATGCCATGTGTTTGTTAGAAAAATCAATTTGAAAACAATGTTTATTAGGCACATTGAAAGTTTAATTTTTTTTTTTGAAACCTAGCCGTTTATAGTAATAAACTTTTTTACTTACTCAAATTATACCTGTGTTTTCGGAATAGACAAATTTATTCATTCTCGACTTTTAACCACTCAATCTTCTCCACTAATCTTGACATTGGTTTGCTAGAGTTATGTTCTATTCACAAATTGATGAAACCAATATGTGAACTTTCAAGGGTTGAAAACCAAAAGCGAACTCTATCAAAATATGGAATTTATTTTTTAAAAAATAACTCAACTATATTTTGATAGAACATCAATGCAAAAGTGATCTCTATTTTGCTCAAGCCCTTAGTCTCTATTTATAGAAAAAATGGTAAGAGTCTCAATCGAAGAAGGTATAACCGAATAATAATATTTAAATAAAAAAAACACACTCCCACTAGGAGTGCTTATAGAGGTGGCAACAAATAGCAACTCCTTGTTCTGGGACTTAGATTTGCTGCCTCTTGTTCCATACCGAGCCTTAGGCTTTGTCATGTATTAAATTCAATTCAATTATATGTTATCTGGTCTTTTAAACCAACTTATATAATTTACCCAACTCAATAAATATTTTTCTTATGCCTAAAATATTAATTATTCATTTAATTAATTAAATTATTTTTTAAACTAATTCTAATCTCATTAAAGTCATAATGACTTTAACATACTAGAATCTATGAGAAAATTAATTTAATTAACTTGTTTTTATGGAACTTTGATGATTTGAATTAATTTAATTTTCACATCGAACTCTAATTATTTAATTATTAATTAATTAATTTAATGCAAACCATCAATGTTATACTTAGCTAATGGAGGGCTGATTGGACAAATATAATTAGGGCTTAAATAATTTGCAAATTAAAATTTGATTCTTTATCTATTAATTACAAAATTAGTTAGTCATGTAGTCATTCCACTAAAGTACCATAATTGAGCTCTCCCCATTATATATCATTACGAGAGCTACTTATCAAGTGCTCGTCCAATGACCTTGCCATATATGTTCTACCCTCATAAGATATCATTAATCTCTTTAGAATGAAATCTTTTTTTTCCAATATGATTCTATTTTATCTCATGGTAACTATTACATCTTTTTTATAAAAAATTTAATTACAAACACATCGTAATTAAATTATTCGTCTTAAGACAAATGACCCATGACCATGTTACTTTTCCATATATCATCTAACGTCGATCAAGGTATATCATTTACCCTTATTTAGGCTATGAATTTCACTATTGTTAGTGAAGTCATGTCATTCAAAAGTCGTATACCCAACGTACCAACTCTCAGCTCTATTATCAATTGGACTTAAGCTTTTAATAAATCAAAGTATATAAGTCACGCAAATATAGTCTGTCACTTACTCAGAATTGATATAAGCCACACTATGAATGTCACAAGTGAATAAATTCATAAATCGATCCAGGATTCATTTTACTTGGGTTCTGTCTAATGTACTGTCAATCCAAATAATCACATCTATATTTTTATCTTCTAGGACTCATCCGTTCCAATGCCCAAGAGAAGGTATTTCCCTAATTGAATTTAAAAAACAACATAATAGTCTTTTAATCAACTTGCTCAATTTCAAATTAGACCATGGACTATTTAGATTATCAACATAATAGTCACAGTGGAAAATTAAAATTTTAAAAATCAAGTCGATTTGTGATATTTATAGTAATAAACTTTTTTTTCTGAAAAATACTTGTGCTTTGTGCGAGACGGATCCTAAACGTTCATGACTTTCAACTGAACGGCCTTCTCTGCTATTCTCGTATCATGAATTGCTTCAAGTGTGGGATCAAACAATTACGAACCAAATATAGAACCAAAAATGATTTATTACTTTTAGTAGGAAAGTAATTTTCTCTCAATTGAAATGATAAAATTATCATTCCCAAAAAAAATAATATGTTCTAAGAAAATAAATACTCACTACTTTCTATCGAATAACAATATTTGAAACTTGTGTGTAAAAAGTTTATGTAAATAGCTCAACCAAGGTCATTTTTTATAGGGAAAGATAGAAGAATCTTGATTGAATTAGTAAAATATAAAAGATAGAAGAATCTTGATTGAATTAGTAAAATATAAATAATATTTATTTAATAGAGAACAATATTTTACTCTAAATAGAATGGGTGGGCGACACACCCAAAGATTATATGTTTTCTAAATTTTAATCCAACACTTTATAATTTAATCCAACAAAATACATGTTTTCTATTTCTTAAGATAAATATTATTTAATTAATTGATTTAATTAGATAAATTAATTTTTCAATTAAATAATTTTCTCAACTCAATTTTAATACCGTTAAAGTCATGACAACTTTACCGTAAAAGAATATATGAGGAAATAAATTTAATTTCCATAGTCAACGGATTCACAATCACTAATTAATTTAATTCCATTTTCAAACTTCAATTATTTAATTAAATAATAATTCAAAAACTTAAAGTAATTCTCAAGTCATTTCTATACTCAATGAGAAAACATATTCATTTGTGAATTTGGCCCATTTTTCTAACTTCATTTTATTCATTTTTATTCATTTGATTATATATGCAATCCATTTCCAGTTTCAACAAGCTAGCAGAGGGACCAATTGAATATATATAATTAGGACTCAAATAATTTATAATCAAGTTTCAACTTTTCACCTATTAATTATAAACTTATTTAGTCATATAGTATCTTGTGGGAGCTCTCCTTAATTACATACCATTACAAAAGCTGCTCAATCAATGATTGTCCAATGACCTTGTCATCAGAGTGTCACCCTCATAGGCTATCATTAATCTCTTTGAGATAAATTCGTTCTTCCAATATGATCCTATTTTATCTCATGGTAACTATTATATCTTCCTTCATGAAAAGTCAATTACTATCAAATAGTAATTGAGTCATTTATCATAAAGACAAATGACCCGTGACCATGTTTATTTTTCATCTACCATGTAATGTCGACAATAGGATATCATTTTACCCATTAATTAAGCTATGAATTACATTATTGTTAATGATGCTATATACTGCAAAAGTCGCATACCCAACGCACCAGTTTTCAATTTCTTATCTATTTGAACTCAAACTTTTACTTACATCAAAGTATACAAGTTACACATACATAGTCTATTATTCACTCAGGATTAAGGCATGCCACATTGTGAACGTCACAAGTGAATAAATTTATAAAAATATCTAGGATCAATTCTACTTGTGTCATGTTAGTTGTATAGTCAGTTCAGTCAATTACATCTATATCTATATTTTCTGGGAGTCATCCGCTCTGATACCTAAAATATTTGACTTGATAGACAGCATATTAGTCTTTCAATTAATTTGCTCATTTCCAATTAGACTAAAGACATATTTAGGTTTATCTATTAATACAAGTTGTATTTTTTGTATTACTGTAGCATCGTAAAAATTTTGCTTTGGTCGCTAATTGAGGCGATTTCTTGAAAATTTGAAAACCGATTTTTGATTTTATTAAAAAAAGGAGTCGCCACTGATCTTTTCCTAGATGTGATCGGACACCTAATAAATCATCTTTTTAGAAAAGAAAATTCATTCTTAAAAAAAAATGAAGGCCAAATTTAGGTCTACGTTAAAAGCCAGAGAAAAAAAAGGGTTCGGGAGTTGTTTACGCACGAGGAAGGTATTAACACCCTCGCGACGCCCAAAATTGGTATCTCGTTAAACATGTATTGTCTTAATTTTCGAAAATGCGAGTACAATGTAACATTTAATCATGATCCGATCAAAACACGAAAATTTTTATAATTTCGATTTCTTTTGAGAAGGAAGTTTCGTTTTTAACACGAGCCGATGATATTCACCCATCATAGCGATGAAATCAACGACTTAATGTTAAATCGGCACGTTGTTTTATTTATTGAAATTAAAAAAATAAATAAAATATTTTTTAAAATAAAAATTCATAAATAAATAAATAAACGGTGCAAACAATGATATAATGAATGAAAAATATTAACATATAATATAAGAGCATTATAATAAAAATAAAAACAATATTTACAATAAAAAGAAAATAATAATAAAAATAATGATATGCTAATAATATAATAAGAAAAGCAAACTGGTACAGAATGGGTAAGAACACAAATAAAAGAATTAGAAATACATCAAGCAAATAATAAATACGACAATAATATTAAAAATAACAATACATGCGATATTAAACGTAATAATAGTATTAAACACGAAATAAAAACAATGAATATATATACATATAATAATAGTTAGTAAAATGATGGAAACATGATATTAAAAACACTAATAATGTTACCTATATACATACGTATATATATTAAAATATAAACATAATAATAGTATTACAAAGTATATACATAGTATTAAAAATATGTACATAATATGGCGTTAAAAATACATACATGATATAGTATTAAAATATTTACATAGTATATACATATTAGAAATAATAATAATGTTAAAAACAACTATTAATAATATTACATAAATATATACATATATATTAAAGATATATACATATAATAAAACGCATACTAATATTAATACTAATAATAAGGATAATATAAAAATATATACATGAAATAGTATAAAAAATATATAACTAATAATATTAAAATATATACATAATATATATAAAACATATACGATATATATATACATTAGAAATGATAATAATGTAAAAAAAACCTATTAATACGCTACATAAATACGCACGTATATATATATATATATATAAATAATAATGGTATTAGAAATATTTAATATATAATATTAGAAATATATACATAAAATAGTATAAAAATATATAACTAATGATATTAAAATATATACATAATAATATATAAAAATATAATATTAAAAAATATATGTATATAACATATATAAAAATATATATTCATAACATAGTTTTAAAATATTTACATAATATATAATGATTAGAAATAAAAAACGACTATTAATAATACTACATAAATATGTACATATATATATTAAAGATATATACATATATAATAAAACATATAATAATAATAATAATAATAATAATAATAATAATAATAATAATAATAAAGTAATGAAAATAAACAAAAAGGACTAAAATCGAATTAAATATAGAGTTTGGGGGGAAATCTGAAATAAAAAAGAAGAGAAAATGACCTATTTCAACGTGCACAGATAGTGGGGGGACTAAAAACAAAATAAACCCCCCACCCATAACGCACAGCAGCATTGGGGACCAAATTAAAAAGCGCAACAAATTGTAGGGCCAAATTAAAAGCACCATAAATCTGATTGCGAAACCATAAAAAAGCGGAGGGGCTAAAAGTGCAATTAGCCCCTCCAATGAAAAAACACGCGGATCCTTGGAGCGGTCGGGTCAACACGCGGGTCGCATCAAAACGACGTCGTTTTGGGATTAAAAGGCAGCCCCCAAAACGACATCGTTTTGGGAGGCTATAAAAGGCTAATTTTTTTCAAAAATTCATTTGCAACAGCAGAAGGAAAAAAAAAAGAGAGATAGGGGAGAGGGAGCTGGGGGCGATTTTTGGCCACAGGGTCGATCACCGTCCGGTCGCCGGACCACCGTCGGCCGCCGCCGCAGGCCACCATGCACGGTGGCCGAAAAAGGTAAAAATTTCTTTTTTTTCCCTTTTTATTATACTATTTATAAATATATATATATATATATATATGATTCGAAAATAAATAAATAAAAAAGGATTAAAATCGCCTCAAGCTTTTGATATTTTGGTTTTTCGATTTGGGGATTGTTCTCCTGCTTTGATGTTTGGTAGATTCACTGTTTTTTTGTTCTTTGTGTATTGAAAACGAGTGCCTTTTTATTTCTCCCTTTTTCGAAAAAAATCCATTTACAAGGTTCTAAATCGGCTTTTATAGCCATTGTACAAGTCTTTTTCTATTATTTACTGTCTTTTCCATTTTAATTCCTTGCAGGTGCAGAGGGCAGTTGGTGGAGGCAGGTGTTTTAGGGTTTTAGCTTTTTTGAAACCTTAAATCTGGCTAGTTGGGTCTAATAATTTGGGCTCACATGTGGGTTTGGGTAGTTTTAGGTTTTGTTGATTGGGTTTTTGGGTTTAGGCTAAAATTGGGCTTTGGGTACTTGGGGTATGGGGTTGGTAATTTGGTGGATGTGGGCTGATTGGGTAGGTTTAGTTGGGCCCGGGTAATTTGGGCTTCTACAATTACGATCCAGCTACGTAATACCGCTTAGTATTAGTTAAACATTAGATAACTGGTGAGACAAAATTTGCTTCAATTTTGCTTTGTGTGCAAAAACATTGAGGATAATATATAAAGAATATTAATGTAAATAATGAATATTATTATTAAACCAATTTTTTCAAAAAATACAAGTGTACATAGACGAAAATACTACACTTAGGGTACTAGATTCAACAATAACTCAACCATGTAATGCAATTTAGTATTACTTAAACGTTAGATAATCAATGAGTCAATTTTTCTTTCATTTTGCTTTGTATACAAAAACCGTTTAAGACATTATTGAAAAGATATTTAATGATAATGATGGAATTTTATTAGACCAATTTGTTGAAAAAATTACAAGTATACGGACAATGTAACTACACTAAAGACACCAGATCCCAATAGTCTCTCACTTGTTTTAGTGAAGTAGATTATTCATATTTCACATTCTCATGGCCTCTACATGTTTCTCAAAACTCCTAACCACTAGAGTCTTGGTAAACGAATCCGCAAGGTTGCGCTCTCATGCAACTTTGACTACTTCCACTATTCCATTTGCTACGCCTTCCGTATCTTACGATATTTTTTATCCATGTGTTTTGTCCATTTGTGGTTCTGGTCTCTTTGGTGTTGGCTATTGTTGCACAATTATCACAATATAGTGGGATAGTTTTTCTATACCAAGAACAAGTTCAAGATTTGTAAGGAACTTTCGAAGCGATATTGCTTCTTTTGTTGCCTCAAAAGCAACCACGTATTCGGTCTCAATAGTGGAGTTGACAGTACAACCTTGCTTGACACTTCTCTACATTACGACTCTACCGTCTAGGACAAAAACACTATAGTTGCAGTCGAAAAGTGATTTTAGAAGAAGTATTTTTGAAAAGTATGGTGGAGAAGTACTTTGAAAAAGTGTGGTTTGTTAATTTTTAGTGTTCTTCATTGCTGTAAAAAATTACGGTTGAAAGCTAAAAGCTCATTTTCAGACATGATGGTAGAGAGTAAAAATTAGTTAAGATATATGATATTTAAATAATTTAATATAGTGATATATGAAATATAAAATTTAAATATCTTTTAAATAATTAATATAAAACATAAAACTAATGATATATAAAATATTTTAAAAATAATATAATAATAAATAAGATAAAAATAATTTAATATAATGATATATAGAATATAAATTAATCTAATTTTTTATATCTTTTAAATATTTAATATAAATATAGGTATTTTAATCATTTTCACTTATAAATACAAAAGCCAAAAACACTTAAATCAATTTTTGACTGCACTTTTGACTCCAAAAATCAAGTGTTCTTCATTACTTCGATGGTGAAAAAACACCACTTTTGACCTGAAAGTGTTTTTCGAGAAGGCACCTCTATAAAGTTCGACACTTTTGTAAGGTGAATGTACTTAAGAGGTCCTTTTATTATAGGAACCTGTCAAATTGGTCCCTCTATTATTAATTGGATCAATTTAGTCCTATTATTAAAAGGAATCAAATTAAGTCAATTAGGAATAATGTTAACTTTTACTGTTTAAAAAATATCATTTACTGTTTAACAGAGTTAATATTTTTAATTTTTTTCTAATTCAATGAATAAAATCTTTTATTCGAAATCGAATTACAAAATCACTTTCCTTATTATTTTGCTTGGTTTATAATTGATTTGGTCACAAGTAAACTGTTTGTTAAAGGGTACTTAATAACAAAATGTGGTGTCTCTATTTTATATCATTTTAGTGAGAATTGAATACTCATATGTTTAGATTTCATCAAGCAAAAAAAAAAATAATAATAATATGACAGTGACTTGCAAAGTCAATTGAGAAAAGTTCAACCATGGTGTGATTATTTTTAAATATAAATTTAAATATTTTATTATGATGAGATTTTTAAATGAATAATTAAAATAAAAAATATTAATTCAAGATTTGTATTTAGGGATGTGAGTTGACCGTTCAATCAATTTAACTAATTTTAACATTAAAAGAAAAAAATTTATTTAAAAAAATCGACATATTTAATAGTCAATTTAACAAAATTTAAATTATCACCACATTTTTAATTTTTGACGTGGCTTAGTTAACGATTAAATTTAAAAAAAAATAACCTCACAAAACAATAATTTGAAAAACATAATCTGTAATGAACTGAAAGTTACGGTATCGGAAATTGAGTCTTGAGTACTGTTTCCGTGAAATTTATTCATGAATATTTATTAGAAATATTTATGAATTATAGTTGAATGGTTATTTAATGTTTGATTAAGTTAAGTAGCTTGAATTTAGAATAATGACTAAATTGCATACGGTATAAAAGTTTAATTATAGATTAAAGATTAGTAAAAGGGACTAATCTAGCAATTAGACCCTAAGTGCCATGTGTGTGAATGTATGATATAACATGTGTAATAGTTGGTATATATGTGTAATAGCTATAAGATATTTTATGTTATAGCTATTACACATGTTAATTTTATATTTATTATAGGTTAATAATAATATAATATAGTATAATAAATAAAGAATAATGAGTAAAGAAACATAGAAAGAGTTACAGCGAGCAAACGTGAGAAAGAAAGAAGGAAAGAAAGAAAGAAATAGAAAAGGGAAATTTGAGGATTAAGGCCCTAAAGTTTAATTGGTAAGTTGTTTTAGCTCATTTTCTTATGATTTTTATGTTTATGGATGCCTAATTCAAAGTTCTACATGTATGAGGTTAAAATGAAGAAAAATAGAAAATTTTAGATATTGATTTAGTTGAATAAATTGAGGTTTTATGAGTTAAATTGATAGGAATTGAAGTTAGAAGTGAAAATTGAGTGATTTATTAAAAGAATTCTAAGTTAGGTTTAAATAGGGATTAAGTTGAATAGAGCTCAAAATTTATGTTTTATAATGAATTTTATGAGTTAGAAATTGTTAATGAGTTGATTAAAAGAGAATATGAAGCTTAAGTTAAAGAAAAAAGATTAGTAATGGAAAAAGGACTAAATTGGAATTTTTGTAAAAGTTTGATAGAAAGTGAAAATGTGTTTTATGAATTAGTATATTGATGATTTTAATTGTATGATTGTTAGTAGCAAACGTAGCAATCGGATACGTTATCAAAGAAGGAAAAGAGAAAGTGAACGAAGATATCGATTAAATTCGATAAATAGTGGTTTGTATTTCTATAAACCGAGCTTAATCGTTATTGCTATATTTGATATTTATATTGTATGAAAATGTGAATGAGGTAAGTATTTTTACCATATTAAAATGAATGTGATTTTGAATACCCTATTAGCGAGTGTCGGGCTAGTCGGATATAGTTGACATGTCATAGGAATTGGAAGTATTGGGATATTCCGACATTGAGTCGATGAGACACTATGTGTCGACTCATCGTTAAAGTTCGGATTTGTTCCGATGAAGTACTTTGTGTACTATAATGTTAAAGTTCGGATTTGTTCGATGAAGCACTATGTGCTTATCCCGGAGTGTGGGTTGGATCCGTGTATCCGTTAGTATCCGAGTTATGTTAATAAGGGTAAATAAAGTAAAGGTTATTAAAGTAATGATTGATATTGAATAATAGCAATAATGTGTTTGAATTACCATGTCTTAAAGTTGATTAAGCTATTGTTTATAAAAATACCATCGAGAGTATTCTCAGCAGACGGTTTGTTTCGTCGGCGCAGCTAGGTACGAAAGTATAAGGACTCAAAGATACAAGCCGATCCCCAAACTCAAATTGGTGAAGTTTCTATCTTTTGGAAAATGGCATTGTACCTAAGATGTCTTTTGGTCATTTTGAAAGTATCTAAGTTGTTAAGTGATATTTTGGTATGTTTTGTAAATGTTACCAAAAACCTTAAGTATGGTATGTTTTGATATGTTAGTGAAGAGTAATAAGAGGAATTGTTGGTAAATGTTGTAGAGAGAAGAAATGAAGATGTTATAAACTTAGTTATCAACATTTTATACTAAAACAGATTTGGACAGTAACAGTAGTCCAACTTTGAAAATATACCAAAAATAGTATAAAGTGAATTAGATAATGAATAAAATTTTTAATTGAAGCTTAATGAATCTATTTTTATATGGAAGAAACAAAATAGGTAAAAGAGTTGTATTTTATGAGATATTTACGTTTTGGTGAAACAGGGTTAGAACAATTTATGGATTCCCTGTTTTGACTTTAGAAATTCACCATAAATTGTGTATTAAGAATTAGGACTCAAACTTTATTTGTATGGATTCCTTATTGAGTCTATTTTTAATTGAAACAAATGGCATAGTCATTGGATTTCTGTACAGGAAGAAATTTGATTCGTAGTGTACAAGGGTCAGAGTAGCCGAACCCTGAAACAGAGGAGACTTCTTCTAATAAACTGTACTAATTGGCCTGACCAAAAATTCTAGAAAAAAATTAGTAAGTAGATATATGAGTCTAGTTTCAGGGAAAATTTACGGAATTGGATTTCGAGTTTCGTAACTCGAGATATGATTTTTTTAGCGACCGTGACGCAGATGGATAGTTTACTACGAAAACTGTTTAAGTGCTATGATAAGTTTTGTAATGTCTCCTGCTTGACTCCGGCAACGGTCTCGGGTAGGGGGACGTTACATAATCAACCTATCTTATATTTATATTGGAAATACTTTTTTTATTTTATTATTTTCATATAAATTTTACTGTTCGGTTTGTAATTATTCTTATTAATAATGTTATCTTAAAGGTTTAAATAAATATAATATTTTTGAATAATGATAAAACGAATAAGGTTAAATCACTTTTGGATCTGCATTTGTCAACTAATTTTATATTGGGACTTGAACATTTTTTATCCAAGTTAAATCCTAAATTTGACAATTGATTCGACATTATAATCTAAATCTTTATTCAAATTAGTCACTAAACTTGACAACGATAAAATAATAAAAAAATTTAAGATTTTAATTAAAAGAAATACTTGATAAGATTACTGTATATTAAAACTTTACCATTACCATTGTCAATTATCCTTGAACTATGATAAATTGAATCCGATGATGGGTTGGATTATTTATTCAAGTTTCGAAAGTTTGTTTAGAAAAATTTTAAAAATATAATATCTAAAAAATAGATTTGAGTAGTCGACTGAATCTTAGTTCAGTTGGTATCAGTATTGTTGCTAGTAGAAGAGGACGTGAGTTTAAGTGCGCTGAAGTGCATTATGCTTTTATTTAAGAGTTGAGAAAAATTATAGGTAATTCTAAGCATTATATTAAAAAAACAAAGACTAAGAATCGTTATATAAATGAAAAAATAGTTTTGTGTAAAAAAAAACTCATTCAATAATGAGTGGGCTTGAATTTCAATATTTAAGGTCTTACCCAACCTACTTGAATATTTTCTATTTTTAAAATATTTTTATTTTCATTTTATACATTATGTATTTTATATTATATGGAATTTAAATACATAATATTATAATGTAAATATTATATATTATATATATATATATAATATAACAACGTACATAAATTAAATGTGCGATAAGTGGCACGTTTCTTTTTTCTGTTTTTTTTAATTTTAAATTTCTTAAAGTCAATTCGATAAATTATTTTTGTATATTTGAATGAATAATAGTTAGATTGCATAAAATGTACTAAAATTTTAAAAAAATTAATATCAAAATTAATTTATTTATTTATTTTGATAAAACTAAAATTTATTTATTTAATATTATGTTCATCTACAAAATATAAATCTATCCCATAAAAATACTATTATTATAAATTTTATTATAAAATATAGTACAATAAATAATTATTAAAAGAAATATTGTTAGTAGTCACCAAAATTAATTAGGATATCAATCAGGGGCCAATTAGAGAGTATAGTCATAATGTGATAAATCTGATTGCATGTATGACACGAGACACAAATATTAAAATTATTTACCACATTTTTAAAAATAATTTTTAAATTATGTAATTTATCTAATCATTATTTTAAAATATTTCTAAAATAATTAATATATTTAATTAAATAAAATTAATTATATAATTTATCCATTTGATTTAACTTACATTATTTATAATACCCCATACTTGACCCAATCGTCAAGTCCAAATTAAAATGTGTCACATTTGTTGCCAGAGTAACTACAATCAAATTCAATATGAATTCTCATTAAAAAGCATGCAACCATAAGAATTATATGCAAACAATACAATACATAATTATTCTCAGGTTTTATATGAGCTTACGAAAGCCTTAAAGCTAACCCTAGATAGAATACAATACATGGTTGACATCGCGACATCATCACTTCGACGTTGTGATGTCGCCAAACAATTTGTCACGTCACGACGTCAAGTTACTAATTATTTTGGCATTGTTGAGATGACAAGGTTCCTCTTCTTGCTGTGACATTATAGGTTATTTCCTGTCGCGACGTGGTACGTTTGTCTTCACAACATCACATATTGTTTCTACAATTTCTCCTTATTTAACAACATATAGTTTTCCAAATCGATTCTAAATAAATTCATATTACGTTCAGCCAATATATTCAATAACTAGCATCAGGTTATACACATCAAAACCTCAACCAAAACTAAGCTTACACCTTATAAACTATAAGCTAACTACCTATTGCATTTCATGCCAAATCATGCACATTTCTAACTGTTCCATTAAGATCATTAGTATTATAACATATCACACAAAACCAAATTTAATTCTCTTTACAAGACATTCAATTAACCAAGCTTATACATTAACCTTTACAACTGTAAGTGCATATAAACATAGTTAAATACCCAAATGACTCAACTTAGGTACATGCTAAAATTTGAACATAATCGAAATTGTACGAACTTTGTTGAGTGGGGATCATCGCCTGGATGCTGGACTTACTGCTAGCACTCTCGCGGATCAACTGTACCAGCGCACGAAGAAAACAAACCATGCGCTAAGTGAAGTCGCTCCGTGGTAAATCCATGAATTAAGACATAATAACATATGCATTAGTAAATTGTCACGAGGTATATAATGCCAATGATAAAACAATTCAATTTATGTATTAGCAACCTATCTTTAAATCATTTACAAAGTTCAATACATTTAATTCTATTTTCATTTAATTCTATTTATATATATAGCCTAACCCACCATTCAATCGTTTCCTAGAGTTTGTGACTCTTTCGTATTCATTCGATCCCCAGGGCTCATTATCAACTGATTCATATAGAAATTCATCAACATTCCATATCATCTTATACTTTTTTTATCATCTCGGGTGACCCGATAATAATGACGTTCACTACATATATTCACTATGCCATTCCGAGTGTAAATGTTCATTTTGTTGCTCACGCGGTCTAACACATGACCATGTGTCATACCCGGGCAGATGACACGGTCGTGTGTTCTGAATGAATTATGTGACTTCAGGGTAACATGGGTTCAGTAGGTTACACTGGTTGGTCACACACCTGTGTGGTAGATTGTACACGGTCTTAGTTTGTTACAAGGCCTGGCGACACGACATCAATCTTGTTCACGATTTGAAGACACGACCATGTGATTTCAATGCCACACGGCTTCAATCTATCACACAACCTAACACCACATCCGTATGACCCATGTTTTGTGTTTTTACCTCACTTTGTGTAAAGTTTCAAATTAGTCCTTGGTTAGTTCCAAATTGTTTTTATAGTTTTCGTAAGCTCAATTTAAGCTTGAACTCGTACGTATTATATGTTTTATTTGAATACTTGGGTTTTAATGAATGTTTAAAATTGTTTACTCTTGTTCTGTTATTTACTGTAGTATCTCGTAACCCTAATCTGATGACAGAGACGGGTGAAGGTGTTACACATATTGTACTCAATTTTCTTATACTTAATCGATACATGGTTTCAACATTCAATACCGTCACCATTTAATTCAATACATGTTCTCAATCACATTCACAACCACAATCGAATTCATTATAAAACACCGTCTAAACAATATATATCAACTCAATTTCAAACCAATTATCACATACCAATCAGTTCATATCACTTTCTATTCTATTCAATTTAGTCTCTGTCTCAATATTCAATCTAAACCATAGAAATTCGATTCAATAATTTAGTAATGACTCACCTCGACAATATATGATGTAAAATAACATGATTATGCAAAAATTAAATAGGTCTCGAATTATAGAAATACAAACTGAAATTTCGAGCTACTCGTTGACAACTTTGGATTTTCCTTTACGTCTCGACAAATCCAGGTCCATGTTAGCTACGGATTAACATAAAACATATGGCACTATAAAAAACCAACCAATTCACAATTAATTTTCAATTTATAAAAATTTTACAATTTATTCAATTTAGTCCCTAGAACCGAGACTAACATAACTTTCAATTTAAAGCTCCAAATTGAAATACAATTTCACTATTATCCATTAGGAACCTCTTATTTCTTATTCCTACTATAGATTTTACATTTTATGCAGTTTAGCCCCTATTGCATGAAACTATCAATTAGCTTTACAATTTAGTCCTTTTTTACATCTAAGCTTAAAATCTATCATTTTAACACCTAAAACTTTCGATTCTCAACTAAGGCAACTTTCAAAATTTTAATAGTTTTACATATTGGTACATGGGCTAGCTAAATCAAGCTCCCATGAAAATAATTAAGGACTTACTTGAAATTTTAAGCTAAAAGCTTAAACTTCATGAAAATATGGCGTCCCTTCTTTTCTGTGATATCCCGAATTACAGCCTAATCAGAATAGTGGTTTTGGGATCACAAATCCGAGATAGAAATAATTATTTTATGGTTATTTTGAGGTGTATGATATGATTGCATGATTGTGTGAAAATTTCGTGAAGAAATTCTATGCATAAAATGCTTAATTTGAAGTTAGGGACTAAATTGAATAAGTTGCAAAACTTGCATTCTAGAAGTTTCTAGTATGAAATTGCTTTGAAATATTAATTAGGAGGTCTTAAATAGCAATTTGACCAATTTCTAAGTTTATGGACAAAAATTGGACATGGATGGAATTTTTGAAAGTTTAGTAAAGAAGGGCATTTTGGTCATTTGAATATTAAATGAAATAAAATGGGAAAAATAACAAAAAAAATTATCATCTTCTCCATAAGTTGCTGCTGAATTTTGCTCTCCACCATAGCTAGGGTTTCAACACTTTTAAGCCTTGATTGTAAGTGATTTCTATGCCTGTTTTTAATGTTCTTTATATTTTTGAAATCCTCATAGCTCGATTTACCTATTTCTACCAATATTTTGAGCTAGAGTTTATATTTAAAAATTTACCCATGAATGATATGCATGAATTTTGATGTTTTATGGTAGAATATAAAGCTTGAGATTGTGTTAAACAACTTTTGCTAAGTGATTTTACGTAAAAATGACTAAAATGACATAATCGGTAAAAATACCTAATGTTCATAAATACATGTTAGAGTGAGAATTGGATATTGCTATAGAAGGAAAAAATGATCAGCATGTCACAAAACATAAGAAAATAGGGTGAAGTTTAATTTACGAGATTTAGGGCAAAATTGTAATTTTGCCAAAATATGATTTTGGGTTGATTTGAATAATATGAGTCCTAATTAGGCTATATTTGAAATGATAGAGCAAGGAAAATCAAAATTCGGGCTATAATCGGTAAAATACCAAGTTATGGGCAAAATGGTAAAAATGACCATTTTCGCATATGAGGTAAGGTCATGTGTAAATGTAGTAACATAATTTTCATTTTAAGTAATTTAATGTTATTTATATGATATGATGATTAATATCATGAAATATTATGCTTTGTGGTTATTATTGAGTAATATGCAAATTATGTGTGCTACTTGTTAAATATAAATTGCTACCGAGTATCGGTTTCGACATTCCGTGGAAGAGGGCAAAGATGTGTAATTGATGAAAAATCCCGTTTGAACCTTGGGAATAGATTAGGATACAAGTGGCATGTCACTAGGATATTTGAGTTCCGAACTTGTTGAGTTGAGTTTGAGTTCGTGAGATGCAACTAGGCATCTGAGCTCGTTGAGTTGAGTCCGAGTTCACTTATGGATGCGAACGCCCGAGCTCATTGAGTTGAGTCTGAGTTCACTTATGGGCGGGTTACATGGTAGCTTGGCTACATATGTGGCACTTATGTGCAAACTTTCCATGTATTCGAGTTATATTCCGATGTGTTCAACGGGTAAAATTCTAGTGAAATGGAAGAATGCTCAAGATGCAAGTGACATATTGGTAAGTGTTGTGGAATGGGCACTTTGGACAGGTATGTACTTAACCCTCGGGTTGTGACTTGATACGACAACAATAATGTAGTAAGACGATGAATGATGAATAGAAATGTGATATATGTTTTGGTGATATTATGCTAATGTTGGTTGGCATAATTGCTTTGTTAAGTTATTTGTTATTTGCATGTGAACTTACTAAGCATTTATGCTTACTCCCTCCCTTCCATCCCTTGTAGTTTTGACAAGCCGACTTAGAGATCAAGACGGTCGGAGGCACGCTCACACTATCAACGGACCATCTCGGTATGGTGGCTTGCATATTTTGGGAATATGGCATGTATAGCATTATAATACTTTTGTGTATATAATCTTATGATATAGCTCATGGATGGCATGGAAATGTTTAAGAATGATTAACTATTAGAGTGGCTAATCGAGATTATATTTGATAACACGTATGCTTTATGTGCCAACTAATCTATGGAAATTCATAAAATGGTGAAATTGGCTATAAAACAGAATCACACAGCAGTAGTGACGTGAGTTTGAAAAATCACTAAAAATAGTAAAGATAGAATTAGATGATGAATAAAATAATTAATTCAAGATTAATTAATCTATTTTCATTTGGAAGAAACAAAATAGGTAAAAGAGTTGTAGTTTATGAAATATTTACGTTTTGGTGAAACAGGGCCAAAGCAATTTCTGAATCCCCTGTTCTAAATTTAAAAATTAACCATAAATTGTACAAAAACAATTAGGAGTTGTAACTTACATGTATGGAATCTTTATTGAGTATAGTTTTGTAAGAAACAAACGGCATGGTCATTGAAACTTTGTACAGGGATATATCTGATCCGTAATACACAGGGGTCAGAGTAGCCAAACCCTGAAATAGGGGAGACTTTAACTAATAAACTGTACTAATTGGCCCAACCAAAAATTCTAAAAAAAAATTAGTAAGTATATATATGAGTCTATTTTTATAGAAAATTTACGGAATTGGATTTTGAGTTTTGTAACTCAGGATATGGATTTTTTAGCGACTGTGACGCAGTTAGCCAGCTTGTCTGGAAATTCTAAAATAAATTGTTTAAGCTGTTTAATTAATGAATTAAGTCCGTTAACACCTCGTGCTCAACTCCAGCGAAAGTCTCGAGTACGGGGGCATTACATTTGGTGGTATCAGAGCTATGGTTTAGTCGGTTCTCGGACTAACCTAGCATGTGTAAGAGTCTAGCTATACATGCCACGGATCCGTGATAGTGTGATGCCTCCCGAAGCGTATGAGCACTGTCTTGTTTAGATAGAGGTACTCTCCAACCGAGCTGCACTAACCATGTTCAATGTGATGCGAAGGTGTTTGAATAAAATTACGATTATGATGAGTCTCGATTCAGAAAAGTATGAATAAAAGTTTATGATTTATATATGTGATAACACGTGAGATGAAAGTTCATGTTGTGATAAATATCCATACTTGCTTAATGCTCATATGATGTAGTGCACTTGGCTTACTTGATAAGATGAACGGAATAACGAGAAATTCGTAAGGTATGAGTAAAGGTTCCTAATATCATTATATGAATGAAAATGTCATTGCCTTGATTGAACGTTGAATGTTGATGAATGTCAATGATATTTTTTATGAGATAAATGATTATAACGAAATTATTTTTTATGAGATAAATGATTATAATGAAATGAATTTATCTATGTTAAATTGTTTGGACTGAATTATATTATTGTCATGATATGTATATGATGATACACGAAATGAAAGTTGCGATTGTGATGCAAATATCTATGTTTGTTTAGCCCTTATATGATGTCATGAGTATGATTTGTTTGAATAAATGAATGGATAAGTCAAGCTATCCAGAAAACATAGGATGCATGCATAAGTATACTTGTTTAAATGGGATAACTAGAAAATTTGTGTAAACCAACATGAATGATGCATTGCCTGAATGAATGATATGATTTTGATGATGCTGTTATGATGATGGAAATTGTATCATATGTATATGTATGAGAAAGTCGAGTCAGAGGCCCTACAACCCCTCCCTCTTACCGAAGTGGAGCTTATAATGGAATTTCATGAGATTTGTACTGAATAAGAGAAACCAAAGAGTTCAATAATAGAATAATCATAAACATGATTAGAGACTGAGAATGAGTTGGTAAATAAAGTTAGAGCTAGAAAAGTATTAGATTGATATAAAGATTATTCGAGCTATGCACTGTCCCAGTTAAAGAATGAATTTACTTTGGTAAATTGAATTACTCAGTCACAAGGTCGAGAAAAGTGTAAATCAAAATTTATTCAGAACTGGTCTTCTTCAGTGAAAGGTCTAACATGAAATTTGTGATGGCAGAACTAGTTGTGGGAAATGATATTTGAAATGTGTAATATCTGAGTGTGACAGTTACGGCTAGACAGATATAATAGTTTCTTCTGAGATGTTCTATGTATTTATCCGTTCTTAGGAAAAAATTTTATGGTTGTTAATCTTTTGAAGAAATTCTTGTTATATGGGAATGTTTTCTAATCTTGGTGTTAGATGGATGCATTGGTAGTCCGACTAGTTTATAATTTGTATTACTGTATTTCCTCGGGCATTTTATTACGTTTCGTCTGATAAGAATTGATAAGAGGATATGTATGATATTATGATACTGTTTCTTCTACTTAATGCTCCATTTGATATATATGTATGGGAAGATACATTGTTCTTGTTATATTTGATTCTAGTGAGATTAAATGATGTTTTCTTCTAGACTTCTTTTCTCTGAGGAATTTTCGAGATCTTCTATATTTTCCTATGAGTTTGGTTTTTGATTTTCTGACATAGTATCGTATCTTGGGTTTCTTTATTCTGGATTTCTTGATTTGGTTTTCTTGTTATCTTTACTCTATAATTTGTCAATTATGACTTATGTTCGAAGTGTGTTCTTTAGCTTGTGATAATCATGACAAGCATGACTATACTTCTGATTTGATCTTGGTAATGTGGTGATTTTAATATTGGAATTTCTCAAATTTTCGTGTAAGGATTTGACAACAGTAAAGGCATAAGTGATAAAAGTGCGAGTTTCAATCGGTATGGTAGATTACTTCTCTCAAGTAAGTCAATTATAATTAATGACTTCAATTGAGATATTTTGGTTACTTGAGCTAATGCAATTGAGATGGTTTTGATTAGCGTAAGAAATGAATAGTAAAGGGCTGCATGATGAATTGTTTAGTAACTAGAAGAAAGGATTACTTGAAATGTCATTCAACGGTGTTTAGATCGGCTTGGGTGTTTAATTTGTGTGAATTATTTATTTGAAAGATTTCATATGACAATTATGTCAGGATCATTTTTTTCAAGTCTAATAATAGAATTTCATTTCTTTACGAGTAAAAGGCAAATAGTCTGAACGAGAAGTGTCTATTTTTTTCAAGTCTAATAATAGAATTTCATTTCTTTACGAGTAAAAGGCAAATAGTCTGAACGAGAAGTGTATACCTCTTAGAAAATTTTGATATGAGTTGAAGCTACTAAGAATGATAAAGTTTTTATCTTACGAAAGCTGAAAAGTTTATTACATGTTAGCAAGGTTTGGACAGATGAGAATATCGCTAATGAGTAAAGATTTCCTAATTTTCAGTAATGCACTGTTGTATGAATGGTGATGTTTTCATGAAAATAAGGTAATGTGATAGTTTGGAGCATTTGATGTCACAGAAAATTTAAGTTGTTGATGGGGTTAAAGCCGAGTATCAAGATCTACCAGAATTATCTTTGCCAGTATTGATATTAGGATGAGAATGAAAAGGATTATTTTCGGGGCTATATCAGAATTATTTCCTTAGCGGAAAGAGGAAAATGTGATAGTGAGTAGTAAACTAAAAGAGTACAGTGAGGATTGACTTCTGATGTTGAATTTCAGATTGGATCTGATTCATGGTATTATTATTCCGAGGCTTATACAGAAAGAATTGTATGAAGCTCACAGTGAAAACTTGCCTATTCATTCAGAGAGTAATGACGTGTACTGTAATTTGATTCAGATATTATTGGATTGTGATTTATCGATGATGAAAATTTGTATGATTATTTTGGAAGAGTGCAGGTCCCTTTAATTGTTGGATTTCTTGGAATTCTAGTCTCCATTAACCAAATTGAGATATGGTTTTATGTCAAGATGACAAGAGAAACTGAGAAGGGTTGAAAATTTAAGAACAATTGAGAGATGAGTCCGTAAGCTTTCAGAATATATGAGAAATTAAAGATATATATTGGAGGCACTGCCTAAGTGAAAGTTCTTCAGCATCGAATATGAAATTGAGGAATTTAAGTGAAGACCACTTTTCCGGTAAGATTTTCGGGGACGAAAATCCCTAAAGGGAGGGAGAGTTGTGATATCCTGAATTACGGCCTAATCAGAATAGTGATTTTGGGACCACAAATCCGAGATAGAAATAATTATTTTATGATTATTTTGAGGTCTATGATATGATTGCATGATTGTGCGAAAATTTCGTGAAGAAATTCTATGCAAAAGTGCTTAATTTGAAGTTAGGGACTAAATTGAATAAGTTGCAAAACTTGTATTCTAGAAGTTTCTAGTATGAAAGTGCTTTGAAATATTAATTAGGAGGTCTTAAATAGCAATTTGACCAATTTCTAAATTTATGGACAAAAATTGGACATGGATGAAATTTTTGAAAGTTTAGTAAGGAAGGGCATTTTGGTCATTTGAATATTAAATGAAATAAAATGGGAAAAATAACAAAAAAAATGATCATCTTCTCCATAAGTTGCTGCTGAATTTTGCTCTCCACCATAGCTAGGGTTTCAACACTTTTAAGCCTTGATTGTAAGTGATTTCTATGCCCGTTTTTAATGTTCTTTATATTTTTGAAATCCTCGTAGCTCGGTTTACCTATTTCTACTAATATTTTGAGCTAGGGTTTATATTTAAAAATTTACCCATGAATGATATGCATTAATTTTGATGTTTTATGGTAGAATATGAAGCTTGAGATTGTGTTAAACAACTTTTGCTAAGTGATTTTACGTAAAAACGACTAAAATGACATAATCAGTAAAAATACCTAATGTTCATAAATACATGTTAGAGTGAGAATTGGATATTGCTATAGAAGGGAAAAATGATCAGCATGTCACAAAACATAAGAAAATAGGGTGAAGTTTAATTTACGAGATCTGGGGCAAAATTGTAATTTTTCCAAAATATGAGTTTGGGTTGATTTGAATAATATGAGTCCTAATTAGGCTATATTTGAAATGATAGAGCAAGGAAAATCGAAATTCGGGCTAAAACCGGCAAAATATCAAGTTGTGGACAAAATGGTAAAAATGACCATTTTCGCATACGAGGTAAGTTCATGTGTAAATATAGTAACATAATTGTCATTTTAAGTAATTTAATGTTATTTATATGATATGATGATTAATATCATGAAATATTATGCTTTGTGGTTATTATTGAGTAATATGCAAATTATGTGTGCTACTTGTTAAATATGAATTGCTACCGAGTATCGGTTTCGACATTCCGTGGAAGAGGGCAAAGATGTGTAATCAAGGAAAAAGCCCGTTTGAACCTTGGGAATAGATTAGGATACAAGTGACATGTCACTAGGATATTTGAGTTCCGAACTCGTTGAGTTGAGTCCGAGTTCGTGAGATGTAACCAGGCATCCGAGCTCGGTGAGTTGAGTCCGAGTTCATTTATGGATGCGAACGCCCGACCTCGTTGAGTTGAGTCCGAGTTCGCTTATGGGCGGGTTACATGGTAGCTTGGCTACATATGTGGCACTTATGTGCAAACTTTCCATGTATTCAAGTTATATTCCGATGTGTTCAACGGGTAAAATTCTAGTGAAATGGAAGAATACTCAAGATGCAAGTGACGTATTGGTAAGTGTTGTGGAATGGGCACTTTGGACAGGTATGTACTTAACCCTCGGGTTGTGACTTGATACGACAACAATAATGTAGTAAGACGATGAATAGTGAATAGAAATGTGATATATGTTTTGGTGATATTATGCTAATGTTGGTTGGTATAATTGCTTTGTTAAGTTATTTGTTATTTGCATGTGAACTTACTAAGCATTTATGCTTACTCCCTCCCTTCCATTCCTTGTAGTTTTCACAAGCCGGCTTGGAGATCAAGACGGTCGGAGGCACGCTCACACTATCAACGGACCATCTCGGTATGGTGGCTTGCATATTTTGGGAATATGGCATGTATAGCATTATAATACTTTTGTGTATATAATCTTATGATATAGCTCATGGATGGCATGAAAATGTTTGAGAATGATTAACTATTGGAGTGGCTAATCGAGATTATATTTGATAACACGTATGCTTTATGTGCTAACTAATCTATGGAAATCCGTAAAATGGTGAAATTGGCTATAAAACAGAATCACACAGCAGCAGTGACGTGAGTTTGAAAAATCACTAAAAATAGTAGAGATAGAATTAGATGATGAATAAAATATGTAACTGAACCTTAATTAATCTATTTTCATGTGGAAGAAACAAAATAGGTAAAATAATTGTATTTTATGAAATATTTACGTTTTGGTGAAACAAGGTTAGAGCAATTTTTAAATCCCCTGTTCTAAATTTAAAAATTAACCATAAATTGTAAAAAAACAATTAGGAGTTTTACCTTACATGTATGAAGTCCTATTGAGTCTAGTTTTGTGAGAAACAAACGGAATAGTCATTGAAACTCTGGACAGGGATTTATCTGATCCGTAATACACAGGGGTCAGAGTAGCCAAACCCTGAAATAGGGGAGACTTTAACTAATAAACTGTACTAATTGGCCAAACCAAAAATTCTAAAAAAAAATTAGTAAGTAGATATATGAGTCTATTTTTAGAGAAAATTTACAGAATTGGATTTCGAGTTTTGTAACTCGAGATATGGATTTTTTAGCGACTGTGACGCAGTTAGCCAGCTTGTCTGGAAATTTTAAAATAAATTGTTTGAGCTGTTTAATTAATAAATTAAGTCCGTTAACATCTCGTGCTCAACTCCGACGATGGTCTCGGGTACGGGGGCATTACATTTTCTTTCTTTCTTGTTTGGTTTTGCTAAATGAGAAAGATGACAACATTCTATTCATTTTATCTTTTATACTCGGTTTATTTTAGAATTAACCTTAATTAAGTTAATTATAATTATTTGTTTAATTAATCATCCAACCACACACTGTCTACTAAATCTCATTATAATAGGTTCTAATTGCTATATAGATCCTCAAGCCATTCTCTAATTAAAAAATGTATAACGATTAGACTTTACAATTTAATCTCTGGGCCCTAATTAATCATAACTTCGAATCAATTAACTATCCAAAATTTAATTCACTATATAATAACTCCGTAAATATTTTAATTTAATAATTACAAACTTGATTTACGAAAACGGGATCCGAAATCGCATTTTTTGACACCACTGAAAATCGAGTCGTTACATTATTTATTTTTATATTATCTATATTATTATTTAATTTAAATTTTAATTTAAAATAAAAATTTTAAAAATATTATCACATTTTTAGAAGAAATAATTTTTATTACATATTTTATCTATTCATTAGATTGCATCATTAATTTAAAAATATTTTTATATATATTTATATTATCTGAAAAACAATAAATCTGAATAATCAAATATTTAATAAAAATATATTTAAATATTAAAACTTCCCGAATAATTTATTTTGAAAAAAATTGTCCTAATTTTAGATAAGAATTTTAAAATTTCTTTATAATATCAACAATTTTAACATATTTTAATTAAGAGAATGGATCGTATGAAACTGTAATTCCACGTCTCTTTCCAACAGGAAAATGACAAATCAAATTTTTTCTCCTGATTTTTAGTATTTTCAGTAAAACTAAAAATTAGGAAGAAAAATCTGATTATTGGAAAGACATATAAATGACGTGGAATCATAGTTTCATACAATTCTTTCTCTTTTAATTAATAGATATCTACTATCGAATTCTCTAATTACAAAATTAACAGTTTCATACATTCATTTCTCTTTTAATTAATATAAATATATAGTATCGAGTTTTCTGATTACAAAATTACAAAATTAGTGTTAGCATCTGTTAATACAAGTAACCTATAATAAAACGAAACAAACACATTATTGCTTGGAACTTAAAAAGTCTGCAAATTCCATGAATATAGTCCCTTGGTTTATACAGAGGTGGGGGATGAGGTTGAGGCCATTTCATTACATCTATGAAAGAACTGTTGTCTGGCTAAGCTCCTCACTTGTTTAATATATGAATCGAAACTTACTGCTTCATGTTCAAGTGCCTTGTCCAATTTATACATTACTTCTTCAATAGCCAAATCCGCAGCCGAGGATTCTAATCTGGCTCTTGTCGTTTCGTCCATTTCAAATGCATCCTCAATTTCAACATCCCTTGCATTTAAGGACCTTCCATCATTAACTCTCAACCAATTCTCCACCCTATCAGTTTCTTCCGCCCAATTCTTGACTCTCTCTTCCAGCCTCATCCTTTCCTCACCCAACTCGGCAACCATGCTGGTGATGAAACGATCACGCCTCTTAAGTTCTTCTTGCAATAACGACAGCTTCTCTATTTCATCAGACGTGCTTGCCCGCAAAGCAACCATGTCGTAGTGAAGCATACCCACGAGTCTATCCAGAGCTTCCTTTGTAGAAACGAGCCAAGGGTGAGTGAGACACGCCGGAGTCGTCGGCGTGTACGAGAAAGGATGATCGATGGTAAAAAGTTGGACGAGGTTTCGCAAAAGTTCAGAGAGGTTGCACGGTGGGTATTTCCAGGTAAGGATATAAGGTGGGGAAGTGGCACCGGTGGTGTTATCCACAAAAGGATGATGGCGATGAATTGGGGTCATGGGGCGGAGTGAAACAAAGACCAAAGGTGCCTTTTGAGGGTAGTTTTCATGGAGCCAAATGACGAGAGGAATGGTGGGTGTTGTACTATTGGCGACATGGACGCAGCCGGTAGCTCGTAGAAGGTTAACTTCGGTGCCATCGTTGTGCATGAATCTACCAGTTGAGGGCTTGAAACCAGGGAATTCTTGAAGCAACGAAAGGAGGTGTCTTAATATAACCCATTTCTGTTTAGAGTCTGTGTAGGATAAAGCATAAGGGGTGGTGGTGGCAACAAGAGCTGCTTCTATGAATTCCTTTGGGGATGGTGGTGCCATTAAAGGAGCTTGAATTGAAGTGCTTATTGCGGTCTTAAATATATATATATATATATATATATAAAACCAATGGCATAATGACGTTTTTAGCCCTCTAAATTTTCAAAAAACTTATTTTACCATTCCATTTAATTTTTGGTCTTTTTTAGTCTTTAAATTTGCTTTTTAATTATTTTTTAAAATAAAATTATTAAATTTTTCTTTATCATTTTTAATAATTTTAATGATTCTTAATTTTAAAAATAGTTCTTATATTTTTTAATTTTAAAATTTACGTAATTAATTAAATGTTGATATATCATCCACATGACATTCCATGTATATATCACGCCAACAAAGTTATCAAAACCTTAACTTCTCCATTCATTTTGGGTGATTCGACAAAAAAATGTAAGTTTAAAAATTAAAAGAGGCAAAAAAATTAAATAAAGGATTAAAATATTTTTTTATAAAATTGAAGGATGAAATAAGTAATTATGCTAAAACAAATCAACCTAATAAAGAAGACCTGAAATATTGATAGTCAATCTAGAAAATAATTTGGCAACTACCATGGAATTGGTTGGAAGTTTTCTTATGACCTTTAGCAGTTTTTCCTACGGCATTTTCCACTAGAAATTATTGGTCAACCATGAACCATTGAACACTTTTTTTTTTCTTTTGGTTTAATTTTGTTTCCAAGTCTATATTTTTAGACATTTTAAAATTTAGCCCTTCTACTTGTTCGATGTGAAAATTAAAGTCCAAATGATAAAATTTTTATAATTTTTGTTAAACTAAACATGTTCAAAGGTCTGATTTATAAATTTAAATGAAATTAATTAAATAGAAGTTAGATATCATTATTATTAAATAAGTAGAGGATTAAATTCCTATAATTAAGAGTAGTAGAAGGATTAAATTTCAAAAGTACAAGGAGTAGAAGATTGGAGGCATAACTAGTTGATATGAAATTTTGAAATATATATAATAATAAAAATAACTCACATAGGGTGAGTTGAACTGCGGTTTGTGTAAAAACAGTGGTAGCGTTGAGATTGGATACTATAGCATGAGACAAAAAATAAGCTAAACGCACCACACCAGGCATCTAAACCCATTCTTAAAACCATGTAACTAAAAGGACAACACAGTAATAAACCTAAATTTAATAAAATGAATAGTAAAAATATAGGGACTAAACTTTAAATTTACGAAAACTACAAAGATATATAGCATATTATAATCCATTGAGAAGATAATTTGCGTGGTTTAGTCATCAATCTCTATGGAAATTGTATCTAGTTGACTAAATTGCTAAGGACATGAAAACAAATTATATAAATAATAGTCAAAAACGAGGGATAATCAACACTTCATCACAAAGGAAATTTCCTTATGTTTTCCTTGGGAGTATGTGTTTATCTCAAATAATAAACATTTGAGTTGGTTTGAACATGATATATATATATATATATATATATAAGCAAGAGATGTAACCTAGAAATTGAGCTAAATTCAGCTTCTGGCCTTCGATGTTAAAAGAAAGAAATGTCAACTGATTTAATAAAGTACAAGACATGATCATCATACTCTTTTAACTGCTTTGAGTCAACACAATAATATTAGCTTACATCTTCTATTACAAGACATTAACTTTTTGACTTTGTCTTTGTTTAATGACTAGTAGAGCTTCCTCCACTTGTCAATTTCGCAGCACACTAAATGTCCTTTTGAATGGTTGGTGTGTTTATCTATAATTAATGTAAAAATAACGATACTATAACATAAGAATTGGAACTAGAAGGGTTTTAATAGTGGCTGAACAAAGCCCATTTACTCCTTCAAACTTGGTTTGCTTCATCCAAATCACCCCAAATCCTTCAGACCCACCCAATCTTTTCTAACTTAAACATCTCTGGTAACATTAAAGGAAATAAATATAGCTGAGGTTTTGAGGGTGTGGGTAATGGTTGAATTTTTAAAATTTTCGATTTTATCATACACAAATGTTATATGTGAGTTATTTTTAAGATTATTTTCGATTTAAGTGTTAATAGACTATATCTTAATGTATTCGAGTTTTAGAGTAATGTCAAGTAAAACTCTCTCTCCTCCCTTTCCATATATTTGGTTTCCTTATGTACATAATATAAAAAAAAAATTTTAATACTTAAATGTATGTCGATATCATTATTTACTAAAATGGTATGTTGGCAACAGTACCAAAGGTGAGGGGAGTTACTCCATCGAAATAAACGCATACGAAAAATTAATTATCTATCTAAATAATAAATTTGTAACAATAATTAAATTTTTAGATATTTTATTTCAAAAATATATATGCTAAAAAAAAATCATATATACTAACCTTAAATTCTTCGTTGTTTTCTCTTCCTCTACAACCAATTTTTTCCCCTTCTACTCTTCCTTCAAAAACATTAAGTCTCACCATCCACTGCCACCAATGCCGCCTTTCTCTCACCAATGCCATCTCTCTCAGACCCTCCACCAATTAAACAATATTTCTACACCAGAAAATACTAGTGACACCTATCTCTCTCCCTCTATTTTTAATAAATATTTTTTTAATATAGGTGTTGCCCATCTCTCTTCCTCCACCCTTAAAAAATATATATATATTTTAAAAAAACACATCTTTTTGTAATGATGTATCAATGGTCATGTCAAAAAAAAAAAAAGGTGCCGCCCATCTCTTTCCCTCCAACCCTTGGTACTATTGCCAGCATACCATTTAAATATTTATTTTTTTGTATTATGTATGTAAAAAAAGCCCATGTATTTCCTTGCTTTACACTATGGTTTTCAATCTTAACCGTTAATAAGGATCTTCTTGGACCTGTTGAGAGCGAATCGACTTTCTAATTGGGAGAAGTCTTTGAAGTATCATTTTTTTAGCGTCGATTTGGACCTTGAATAATGGAAGTATTGTACCCAAAGTGTCTATGTTCTATTTTAGTATGAGGGTTTTATCTCTCAACTCCGAGGAAAGCTTAAAAGGAGTTCATAGAGTTTATCAAAAGCGCCTAAGATCCACCAATGAAATAGTATATCATTTGGCCTTGATAGTGTTCTACCTACTAAGATCGTTTAAGGGCATGGGTTATGGACCTAGGCTCTTCCAATAAACTAGATGAACCCTTTTTAACTCTTTTTAAAATTAGAACCCCAAAACCCTAAGATTAAAACCAAGCATAAACATTTATTCCCACTACCCCTTTGAGAAGTGTTAAACAACATCCCCTTAACTTTCTCATGCCACGCCATGTCTTCTTCGTATGGTTGTCTAATATGACCTTGGCTCTTTTTCTTCGTCCGCTCTAAAGAGTCATATATTTCGTTAGATCATTCGGTACTCTGTAACAGATGTCTTAAAGTGTTGATATCGTTGAACAAAGGTTTGTGAGAGCAGTGAACCAAGCAAAACTTCCCTCTAATGATACCTCCTGTGAATTTAATGTTGTAAGAATATTTGGAATTTAGATATCAAATTTTTTTTTCAAATTTCAAACAGGGTTCATAAATTGTTACTGTAAATTACGTGAAACGTTTAGAATTTCTAGCAGTGTCTGCATGATAAGTGATCATAATTTCTAAGTCCAGCATTAAAAAATCCTGTCAGAACCCATGCCAAATAAAAACAACAGTAAAGATATACCATCCATTGCTATATTTCAATGAAATTAAAAATAAAATAAAGGGTGACATAATAAGAAGAGTAAAGGATGGATGAAGAGAGGGATCCATGTGTTGGGATGATGAGACAGGGAATATTGAATGATCACTCTCGTGTCCTTCCCACCGGCATAACCATACATTTGTTTTTGTCTTCTTCTCACAGTCTCCTCTTACACAACATCAACTTATGCCCAACAAAATTAAAACCTTTGAAACTCTCAATACGAAAGTCACGAGGAAGAATCTTTTTTTTATTTTCTTTTTCTTAAAAGTATAGAATAAGTGGAAATTAACTAACTTACAACTTGGTCTGCTCCCTCACATCACTCAAAAATTTGAAATTTCAGTGTCTGGTCCCTGTTGCTTTTGTAAAATTTGATAATTCTACCTAGCATGTTGGCCAGTTTCTATGGGAGAAGTTGTTGACAAATGTTGATGGACTGTAAGAGGATGGATGGTGTCAAATAAGTGGTAGTTGTTGGGAAAGTACATTGCATGTTCTAAGAGACTGTCCGGTTGGTTCGTTGGCGTGGAGAAAGTTGTTTCCATCAAGTTCTTTTCTTTCCAGCTTTCGGGTTGATAAGATTCATATTTTAGATATGGTTAACTCCAATATGGATGGGTTGGGCACTATGTTTGGTATCATTTCTTGGTCTGGGGAATTATTGTGCTAATAATAGCTAGGAGCTTTAACCTTGTTCAGCATGATAGCAATGGACACTTCTGTTGGATTTTCAATCCCACACTACGAATTTATGTGCGAAAATTTTCCTATATGAATAGACAAGATCGAGTCTCATAGAGTATATTCAACGCACAAACAAGTCGCAACCATAACTTTCTCATTTCAACCTTTACCATATTCACTCAGTCGAATTGAATGAAATAGGACATTTAAACATAGTTTCAAAATTCTCTTGATGCTCTTTCACACAGCAGGTTTTGCGAAGGTTAGGAATGCCAGACACAACATGCAATAGAGAACCCAATTGAAAACAGTGGTTAGCAAGAGCAGTTGAAAGCCAGAATGCAGAAAGTAATACGATTAGATCGATCAGTTACTGGGCTATATGGTATAACCGTAACAAGCTTTATCATGAAGGAATCAGAGAACAAGTTATTAGCGTTTATCGGTGCCTATCATGCAGAAATTAATGTTATGGCACAAATATCAAGAAATGCAAATGATGTGGTGGATTTTTTTGGAAACCTCCAACGAGTGACATTATTAAAATTAATTTTGATGCATCTTTCAACCAGGGCACGGGAAAATCAATTTCCGGAGTATTAGCACGAAATAGAGAAGGTCTTGTAATGGCTGCTTGTACCTTTCCTTGGGAGAACATTCCAGATTTATTGGAACCCACCATTCTTTGAAAAGTCAAATGGGGTGGGCACCGAAAGTAGAAAGTAATATTGGTTGGCAAGTTGGGTTAAAAGTTGGCATGGGATAATTGCAATTTTGGTCCCTAATTGTATAGGGACATTGCAAGTTGATCCTTGAACCTCAACTATAAATAGGCCTAACCATTTCTTACTTTCTTCATCCCATAATTGCCATTCTCTACTTAAGGCATTATTCTCTCTCTATTTGTAAATTTCACTTGTAATTTTGGAGTGAAATATATTTGGTAGTGCCCGAGGACGTAGGCAAAATTTGCTGAACCTCGTTAAAATTCTGGTGTTCTTTATTATTTATTTTGCATATTTTGTGAATGTGATTGTAGTGATTTATTGTGCTATTAAATTACGATAAAAGGGATATTCTGGCTAGGAAAGACTTGGTATTTAAGTGATCTTCGTGATCTACCTCTCTTTCCTGGGAATTGAACTTAATGTGATTTTTCAGTACAATAATTTTACTCTTTCACACGCTTCCGCGCAACAATTGGTACCAGAGCCAGATTCGTACTTGGGGAATACGACCGTTTACAGTACTATTCACGTATACGATACTATTCACGTATACGGCACTATTCACGTATATGATACTATTCACGATACTCAGATCTGCTCACGTATCATGAGTTGGGATTGAGGAGAAAATGGCGTAGCATCGTCATCGCAAGGACTCACCGTGACAAATGCAAAATTTGAAGTAGAGAAATTTGACGGTACCAATAATTTTGGTATGTGGCAATGTGAGATCTGGATGTCTTATGTCGCAAGAGCTAGATATAGCCCTTGAAGAAAAACCCGACAAGATGGATGACAAGGAGTGGGCCAAGATCAATAGACAAAGGTGTGGTACAATCCGCCTATATTTGGCCAAAGAGCGTAAGTACTCATCATGAGGGAGACATCACAGAAAGAAGTTATGGGATACACTGAAAGAAAAGTTTCTAACGAAAAGTCTTGAAAATAGGCTTTATATGAAAAGAAACTTTATCGATTCACGTATGCACCGGTATGTCGATGAATGACCATGTGAACTCATTCAATAAAATTTTAGCAGACTTGCTAAATTTGGATGAGAAATTTGAAGATGAAGACAAGGCATTATTGTTGTTGAATTCCTTTCGATAAATATGATCATCTTACGACCACATTGCTTCATGGGAAGGACACGATCATATTTGATGCGATCAGTAGTCGTTGTATAGATCTCGAGACTCGAAAGAAAGATAAAAGAGATCACAGAGATACAACTGCGAAGTCTTAACAAGAAGAGGTCGTTCACACAAGAAAGAAATCTGGTAGAAGGGAAAGTCCAAAGGAGACCCGCTAAAGATGAATGTGCCTTTTCC
Source organism: Gossypium arboreum (assembly GCF_025698485.1). Lineage (NCBI taxonomy): Eukaryota > Viridiplantae > Streptophyta > Magnoliopsida > Malvales > Malvaceae > Gossypium > Gossypium arboreum. The sequence goes on from NC_069076.1 coordinate 3,909,395, forward strand.
GTGAAAAGGGCATTGGAAAAAGAATTGTCCTAAGCTACAAAAGGGCAAGGCTATTTCTAATGCATGTGTAGCGAGCATGATGAGGAGTCGACTTTAGCTTGGTTGGCATGGCAATGGCATGTCAAACGGATGAGTGGATTTTGGATTCAGGATGTACTTACCATATGTGTCCTAATAAGGACTGGTTTTCTAGTCTTAAAGAGCTAGCAGGTGGAATTGTTCTTATGGGCAATGATAGTGCTTGTAAGACAATGGGAGTAGGTACAGTCCAATTGAAGAATCACGACGGCTCAATCCAAGTCTTGACAGATGTTCGCTACATACCTAGCCTGAAGAAAAATCTCATCTCATTAGGGGCCCTAGAATCTAAAGGGCTCACAATCACTTTGAGAGATGGATTACTAAAAGTAGTAACTGGGCAATTGACGGTGATGAAAGGCAAGAAGAAATAACTTGTACTTTTTAAATGGAAGTACAGTTATTGGATCAACATCAACAGTTTTTACAAAAGATGTAGATTCAGAGGCTACCAGATTATGGCATATGCGATTGGGACATGCTGGTGAAAAAGCTTTGCAGACATTGGCGAAGCAAGGCTTGTTGAAAGGTGCAAATTCTTGCAAAATGGAATTCTGTGAACATTGTGTTCTGGGCAAGCAGAAGAGGGTAAAATTTGGTCCAAAGAATTCACAATACGAAGGGAATTCGGACTACGTTCACAAGGATGTGGGGACCTACCAAAGCTTCTTTAGGAGGTATGAACTATTTTGTTACTTTTGTTGATGATTATTCAAGAAAAGTATGGGTGTATCTAATGAAAAGAAAAAGTGAAGTTTTGGATGCATTTCGAAATGGAAGAAGATGGTGGAGACTCGGATCGGTCGAAAGGTCAAACGACTTGATCGATAATGGTACCGAGTACAAAACGATCCATTTCTACAAGTATGCCAAGATGAGGGCATTGTGCGACACTTCACTTGTTCGGGATACACCACAATGAGAATGGGGTGGCAGAACGCATGAATCGAACTATCCGGAGAAAGTTCGATGTATGTTGTCCAATGTTGGATTGGACAAAGAATTTTAATGAGGCGATTACATATGCGTGCCATCTAATTAACCGCTTGCCATCACCGCAATAAATGGAAAAACTCCTATAGAGATGTGGACTGGTAAATCACTATCGATTATGATTCTTTACATGTATTTGGTTCCACCGCATATTATCATGTAAAGAATCTAAGTTAGACCCAAGAGCAAAGAAAGCATTATTCTTGGGTATAACTGATGGAGTAAAAGGATACCGCCTCGGTGTCCTAATACAAGGAAAATTGTTTTCAGAGAGATGTGACTTTTGATGAATCAACCATGTTGAAGTACAAGGATTCACAAAAGGATGACAAAACCAAGAGTACTTTGCGGCAGTGGAGCTTGAAAAGGTTAACGATGATCCGCTAATATTGGAGGGACAAATGATGAAGAGGTTCCTACCCAAGAACCTCTACAAAGAACAAGATTCAATTGCATATAGAAGGCCAAGAAGAGAGATTCGTAAGCCTGCTCGCTTTGATGATATAGTGGCCTATGCACTTCCAATTGCAGATGATGATGTTCCTTCTACTTACACAGAAGCAGTAAGTAACCCTGATGGTGTAAAGTGGAAGCAAGCAATGAATGAAGAAATGCAGTCTCTTCATAAAAATAAGACCTGGGAGTTGGTGACACTACCCAATGGAAAGAAGGCAATTGGATGCAAATGGGTATATGCAAAGAAGGAAGGATTTCCTGATAAAATTGAAATTCGATACAAGGCTAGATTGGTAGCAAAGGGTTACGCTCAGAAAGAAGGAATAGATTATAATGAAGTGTTTTCTCCAGTTGTGAAGCATTCGTCTATTCGGATTTTGCTAGCCTTGGTTGCTAATATGATCTTGAACTAGTTCACTTGATGTGAAGACCGCGTTTTTACGGTGATTTGGAAGAGGAAATATATATGACTCACCAGATGGATTCAAGGTTCTTTGGAAAAGAAAATTGGGTTTGCAAACCGACAAAGTCGCTTTATGGATTGAAGCAATCTCCGAGGCAAAGGTACAAGCGATTTGATCAGTTCATGAAAGGGCAAAGGTACACAAGAAGTAAATTTGATCATTGCGTGTATTTTCAGAAGCTACAAGAAGAAACTTTCATATACTTGCTCTTATATGTTGATGATATGCTAATAGCATCTAAGAGCAAAGTTGAGATTGAAAGATTGAAGACTCAACTCAATCTCGAGTTTGAGATGAAAGATCTAGGAGAAGCTAAAAAGATTCTCGGCATGGAAATATGGAGAGATAGAGCTCATAATAGAGTTAGCTTGTCTCAGAAGCAGTATTTGAAAAAGGTACTACAGCAGTTTGGCATGAACGAGCAGACAAAACCTGTAAGTACCCCATTGGCTTCTCATTTCAAGTTTTCTGCACAACTATCTCCTTCGACGAATACGGAACGAGAATACATGTTGCAAGTTCCATATTCTAATGCAGTGGGTAGCTTGATGTATGCAATGGTGTGTACAAGACCCGACATTTCACAGGCAGTTAGTATAGTGAGCAGGTATATGCATAATCCTGGAAAAGGACATTGGCAAGCTATGAAATGGATTCTACGGTATATTCAGAAGACCGTGGATGTTGGATTACTGTTCAAGCAGGATAATACACTTGGTAAAGGTGTTATTGGGTACGTTGATTCTGACTATGCCGGTGATTTGGACAAGCGAAGATCAACCACCGGTTATGTGTTTACACTTGCTGGAGGACCAATAAGTTGGAAGTCTGCACTACACCTACAGCTTGCATTGTCAACCACGTGTTTAGTACATGGTCATGTAACAGAGGTCAGTAAAGGAGGCTATTTGGTTACAAGGTATGGCTAAAACCTTGGGGTTGGTTCAGAGCATATTAACGTGTATTGTGATAGTCAAACCGCTATTCATTTAGCAAAGAATCAAGTCTATCATGCACGCATACAAAACATATCGACGCACGATTCCATTTTGTGCGGGAAATTATTGAAGAAGGGAAAATTTGTCTTCAGAAGATCAAGACTGCAGATAATCCCGCAGATATAATGACCAAGGTGGTAACAGCAACCAAGTTCAAACATTGTTTGAACTTGATTAATATCCTGCAAGTTTAACAGTTGAAGAAGGCACTATCAAGTATTGTTGTCAAAAGCAGAAAGAATTGTGTGAAGATAAGATTATCCTAATCAAATCTTCACAGTGGAGATTATTGGAACCCACCATTCTTTGAAAAGTCAAATGGGGTGGGCACCGAAAGTAGAAAGTAATATTGGTTGGCAAGTTGGGTTAAAAGTTGGCATGGGATAATTGCAATTTTGGTCCCTAATTGTATAGGGACATTGCAAGTTGATCCTTGAACCTCAACTATAAATAGGCCTAACCATTTCTTACTTTCTTCATCCCATAATTGTCATTCTCTACTTAAGGCATTATTCTCTCTCTATTTGTAAATTTCACTTGTAATTTTTGGAGTGAAATATATTTGGTAGTGCTTGGGACGTAGGCAAAATTTGTTTGAACCTCGTTAAAATTCGGTGTTCTTTATTATTTATTTTGCATATTTTGTGAATGTGATTGTAGTGATTTATTGTGCTATTAAATTACGATAGAGGGATATTCTGGCTAGGAAAGACTTGGTATTTAAGTGATCTTCGTGATCTACCTCTCTTTCCTGGGAATTGAACTTAATGTGATTTTTCAGTACAATAATTTTACTCTTTCACACGCTTCCGCACAACAAGATTCAACGATGGCGGAGGCAATGGCGTGTTTGCAAGCAGTTACCATGGCGGAGGAAATGGGATTTCAGGACATTCTTGTAGAGGGTGATGCGTTGACCATAATCCGCAAACTAAACTCTGCTGAGGATGATAAGTCGAGCATTAGTAGCCTGATTAAAGAAATCAAAGGGAGAGGTAATAGGTTCAGAAGGTTACGTTTTGAGTATGTACCTCGAGAGGCCAACAAAATGGCTCATGGAATGGCGCTAGAAGGAAGACAACACGAAAACTCCCAATACTGGATTGAGGAAGCTCCGCTCGCGATGGTTGGACTGATTGACCACGATAAAGGCAGAATAAGCTAACGGTGTTGAAATGGCAAAGTCGAGTCCAAACGTGGTGATAGTGGGTTGGTCCGAAGAACTCTTAATTTTAACGGAGACTGAGATTTTGAAGGTTGATTTTTGTGGGAAGCTTGGTCTCTCCATCGACTGGTATCGATGGGTGTTCTTCATGCAAAAGCAGAGTCAAGGATTTCAGGCCTATTTTTTTAGTTTCTCTGTCGTTTTATGTTCTGAGATTATTTTACTGTTTTATTTTATTTTGCTTTAATTAGTTCTCTTGAAAGTACCGTTTAGGTGGCCAACTGTTGGTGTATAGCTGTTAGCATTTCTTTTCCTAGGCTTGTAATTAAATCATTATTTCCTCTCATTAATGAGGTATCGGCTGATTAGTATCCAAAAAATTCTCTTGATGCTAGCAAAAAAAATTTTAGTTGTATAAAAGAATGAGACGGAAAAAGGCAAAGCCTTAACAGTTATGCAACTAGCACAATCCGAATTCAGGTCATACTTGAAACAGTAAACACCTTAGCTATCAAGACAATACATGAGATTTTTTTTTTTTTCAAAATTCATAAAATACATTTTAGTGAATTTTTATTAAACACTCTATCTAATAAAATTAGAAAATAGAAAGCAATTTAGATTGACCCGAGACGAGAATTAAGAATCAATGTTAGATAGCAGGTATGCTATGCCAAAACACGGGCCTTTTTCACGGCCATTCAACAAGCACTACCTTTTAGCTATAAAACCTTAATTCAAAACATCTTCTTAAATCAAAACAAGTTACTATCTTGGATCAAAGTCTGAGTTCTGTTGTGCAGGATCCAATAAATGGCAAGCACAAAGCATACTTTCAAGACTTAAGAATCATTCCTGAAATTCATGATTCTTCTTATCCTTGCTTAAACCCAAAAAAGAAAGGAAAGAATTTAGAAAGCCATAGTATGAGAAAATTGAGCTTGAATATCCAGAATTTCCTCCAGAAGTTATGAGGTTGGTTGAAGAAAAAACCTTTCACCAAAAAACTCGAGACATGATGATTAAATATCAACTCCAAGTTTTCAGAAATTTTGGAAGACTCGTCCTCAAACCCTTTAGTGTTCACCTTGATTATCTTTTTACTCATCCTATCCAGCGGACTTACTTCACTGAAGTTCCAGAAGAATTGAAATAGTTTTTATGGTATTTTACTCATCTTTACCATGTAGCCATTCGATTCTCTGTTTCAGACTTCAAATATTTCCTGCGCAATGTGGTTTATGGAAATATCCAGCCTGAATATCAAAATTTTTTCACATTCTTAAGCTGGTTCCATCCTCTTGACCATTGGTTGAACATGATTACAAATGAACAAATGAGAACACTTGGACATGAAGTTGTAATCATTTTCTATAAACCACAATATTTCGTGCAATGTGGACGAGCTACAAAGCTAGGTTCATTTCCAACCACTTGGATTCAGATGAAGCCATGCACTTTGATAATGAATACAAAAACCTGCAGTAATATCTTTGCCAGCTTAATAGAGTTATCCCATTTGAAATTTGGCCTCCTCCACATATTGATGCTCCATGGGAAACTGTGCCAAATGGCCCTACAACTTTTTCAAGCACTTCAAGAATATAAAGACGATATTCCAGATCTCACCGGATGGTTCCAAGAGTATCATATGTGCTGCAGTCAAGTTGAGATTGAAAGAATAACACTCCATAACAGCTCAGTTCAAGATGATAAACATGAGGTTATGTGTAAAGATATTAACAGCAACAGTGAAAACTCTATGAACAGTATACAGTTTCCTCATTCCAATGCTAACAGTTAAAGCATCTTGCCACTAGAAAACTAGAAAGAATCTTTTGCTTTATTACTTTTCCTTTATAAGTCATGAGTATGTATTGTATTATTAGTTTATACTATAATTGTGTTTGTCTGTTCTTATCTAATTTGTAATGTAATTATGCTTGTTTGTTCGTATCTCTTTTGCCTATAAGAGGCAATATATTTCATCTTGTAAGAGCACCGAGTTTCCATCTGATAAAATTTTCAATGTGTTTTCTTATGCTATGGCTTTCTAAATTATTTCCTTTCTTTTCTGAGTTTAAACAATAATAAGAAGAATCATGAATTTCATGAATGATTCTTAAGTCTTGAAAGTATGCTTTGTGCTTACCATTTATTGAATCATGCACAACAGAACTCAGACTTAGATCCACGATACTAACTTGTTTTGATTCAAGAAGATGTTTTGAATTAAGATTTTATAACTAAAAGACAGTACCTGTTGAATGGTAGTGAAAAAGGCCCGTGTTTTAGCATAATATACTTGCTATCTAACCTTAATTATTAATTCTCCATTAAACAAGCATGAATGTTGCATCAAATTTTAAACTAGCTACACATCAACGTAGCACACTGTTCTACCAATACACACACTAATACGTGACTTGATATCTTATACTAATAACAATATTTTATTGTCACTCAATTACACATTTGTCAGTATTTACAATAATACCAGACTGCGAATAGTGGTTGGGTTAAAGTCAATATGTACGAAGCTACTAGGAATAATAAAGATAGAGTCCCAATCGGAGTTGGTGTTAGAGACAGGTGCGACAATTGGATTGTGGAGAATAACGGAAATGTGGGTATGTGCTCTGTAATACAAGCAGACGACTACTGATTTTTCTTTAGGAATCTGCTAGAGGTCTCTTTACTAACATCACTCACCTCATCACTTAATCCAAAAATCGAAGTTCAGTCCCGCTCATAAAAATAAAGTACTTTTTGTAATTTATCATTTACCTTTGTGAAGAATTTTCACAGTAACAGAATTAATCATTACTATGGTTAAAAAATATTACATAAAATGGCACAGAGGAATACAAAGAAAATTTATAAATATAACTAAAAGTAGCGTTTATTCTATGCTTCTACTGTTTTTCTTTTTATCCCCATAAAGTTGACTATTGTAGCTTATCACTTTTGTGTTTATATTTATGTTGTTTTTGTTAATTAACACATTGGAAAACTTGTTTTTTTTAATCTTTTAATATAGGGTGTTTAGTTTATGGAAGCATGCTGTAAACATGTGCTCTTTTATATAACCCAAAAGAAAGAACTATGATATCTTATTATTGAAGCTAATGAATGAAACCTACTACATATTATAAGTATAAAAATTCATACCAAAACTTCAATTTTGGCAAAAGATTTTGAGATAGTACAATAAACCATATATATCGACTTCCGACTTAAAAATTTAGTATATGAATTTATACCAAAACTTCAATTCTTACCATTAATTATTATATAATTATTTAACTACCCTTTTTCTTAGCACTAAGTGCATTTCTAATGAATTTTTTTATAAAAAATAAAACCCAGATTTGTCTTTTAAGCTTTTACAAAGTAAATTGCAACCAGTAATGACCCAATTTTTTTCATCTCAGGGAAAAACACCTTTATTCTGAAATTTCATAGTATTACAGAGAATTGGAGGGGCTTAAAATGAGAGAGAGTAATAATTTTCAGAACCACAATGATTGATTTTGGAGTTTTTTATAACACAAAGCAAAACAATATAAATAATCAAGATGAATTGCTTATTATTATTATTATCAAATTGCATTTATATGGACAGCATTTGTGAGTAGTGTAAAAGTGTAAAAACAACAGTACGAGACACAGAAAAAAAACTAAACATCCAAAAGAACCCTGCATGAGGCAAAGAAACGACAAGTGTAGCAGCAGTAAATACATGTAAGCAGGATAAGAATAAAAGGTTCATGGTACAAAAAAGAAGGGGGTAAAACTTTGTTTGAAACCTGGACAAGGGAGTTCATTTAATTTTGAAGTTTCGGCGAATGAGCTGACAGACGCATAGAATTTTGAAGAGATTATATGATACATTATAGGCTAATAATAGAACTTAATAATTCCATTAAAGAAAAAGGTATTTTCCAAGCTTTCAATGTTGTCATCAATTCAAGTTAAAAAAAAAAAAAAAAGTCCTTCATAAGCTTGTGCAGGAAATTTCCAACCCATTGCTCCTCCTTTTGTAAATTTTGCCCCTATAGCAAGTAAAAGACAATTTTCCCCACCCACCAACCTACCCAGTGTGAAACAGATTATGTCCATAAAATGGGGGATACCGTCCTAATCTAAAATCTCAAAAGGAGGGGACCATCAGTGCCTCCCCTCTCAAGGCTAAATTCCCCCTTCCTATACCATTCAATACAATATGCCTCGAGTTTTTTTTTTTTTTATATATATCCAAAAGACACCGATCTCAATTCAAACTCGAGATCTTACTTAGAAAATGGGTGTTGGTAAAAAGAGTGCAGTTTTCACATGCATGTACCTTCCATTTTCTCCAATTTGGAAGATACATCACAAGGAAGAAACTGACATTTCATCAGGCAATATTATCAGAATCAGAATAATATCAAAACAATACATGGAAAAGCCAACTACTGCATATACAAAAAGGAGAAAAAACCCCTCACCAAACCCAGTATTCGGACTGACAGGAACCAACTAAAATTTAGAATTAGAAAAGCTTTTGTTCTAATAATATGTTACTATTAAAATAATCTACCTACCATTTAGAGTAGTTCTCAAACCTCATAAGGCATTAACTGATGTAGCCACAATTATAATTAAACTTTGTGGGTTTGGTCCCATCTCCGTAGCTAAGCAAAAGGTAATTTGGGAATGGAATTAACCCATCAACCCAAAACCCTGTAGCAGGCCAAATAATTAGAAAATTATTTAATGCCATCGATAGATAATACAAGTAACATGATTATAGGGCATTAGCAGGGTATCAATTGAAGCAAATTAAAGAATAGCTTAGGCATCCTAACCTCAAAAACACAGCGCTCGAGAACGCACGAGCCACCTCCTTCCCATCATCGTATCCTATTATAATTCACTTCAACTCTATGAAAACATCATCATTTGAATATCAGAAATTGATGAACTAGTTGAATAAAAAATATTAAGATTGAAAAAGAGAAAAGAGCAAAGCACAAGAGATGGGTCAGTAACTCTTTACCTTTTTCCTCTACCTTTTTCCTCTATGCCCTGATTCCAAAATTCAAAGATCCCTCAATGCAGAAGATGATAATAAAATAACCCCAACAAGAATAAAAAAGGGGGTGAGAATAAGAAGAACAATAATTGGGAATCAGTTTTAAGAACAAAATTTTTATATCTTTTCTTTAACTATTTTAATATAACAATCTGATTTCATATTAGTAGTAAAATCAGAGATCAACCCTTACACGAAAAAAACAGAAGGGGATTTAAACAGTTAACTATAATTTTATGATTCTCTAATAACCCAAATGGGGAAAGAGAAGACCCAAAAATATATATATATCAAAAGTCAAAATTTTCTTGGTTCATCTTCGATTACTGAAGCTAAACCAGTCACGAACGTAATCCCAATCTGTGAGCTCTTGGGTTTTATTTCAGGTGGCTTCCACTCTTCTTTCTCCACCTTTTCCTTCTCTTCTTCTTCAGAGCTCTCAGACAAAGCAAATATGGACTCACCCAACTCAACATCTTCAACCGAGTATTTGTCCTCGGAATTCAATTCAGTAAAAGGTTGCTGGTCTTTCTCTTTAGCTTTGGAATCAAATTCAGATTCTCTAAGTGTACCAGTTGTGGGTGTGGGAGTAAGTGGAGGAGGAGACGGCGTGGCTCGGTTATAAGGAGAGAGCCATTTGGCGCTGACATACTCAGCTTTACGCCATGGAGGAATATGCATTCCCTTCTTCTTCAGGCTCTGCTTTGCCGCCTCGGAAACAATAGCAATTATCCTCTGGAGACGATCGGCTTTACCAACGAAGATGAAGGGAAGCATTTGGAGGATTGATTTATAGGTCTTCGTTGATCGGGCGATTTCGAATTCTGATCTGAAATCGATGTCGATCAGCAATCGCTCCCCGTCGATTATCACATCTATGTATTCATATTCCCCTGCTTGTCAAAAACAAGCTATTTATCATTCCAGTAACTAAAAAGGAAATTAAAAATCAACTCATAACAGAGGAAATGGATAGCATAACTTTTCCAGAATTATAGAGATATTTCTAGAAAAAGATGAGAGAGAGAGAGAGAGAGAGAGAGAGAGAGAATTTACCGGCAGGATAAGAGGGAGATTTTTCCCAACGAGACTTGCAGATAGAAGCATCGTATCCAAAGGCAAGTAATCCATCAATAACAATCTTCCTGCAGATATCATCTTTACGTTTAGAGATCTTGTTCTTCTCCATGATTCTCGCTGTATGCGCCAGTAAATTCCTTTCATTCACACTCCCACAAGGAACCAAGCTCTAGACCATGAAAGAACAAATTAAAATTATAAGCTATGGCTTACAACAACAACAAAATGTTTTAATCGAACAAAAATGAGGCAGAAATTTTTGTAATACCTTTAGAATTTCAGATGCTTCAGCTGAAGAAGAGAGATTGGAGTCGCTGAAACCGAAACCATCCATATCGTCATCGGAGCTGTCGTTGCAGTTACTATTGAAGCAGTTAGAGCGGTTACGGCTACACCTAACGGCACCAGATTGTTGTTTCTCGTTGTTATCTTCGATGAAATTTTGCACCATCTTCGCCAAGCAAAATGAGCTCGGTTCCAGCTCGGTGGTGGTGCATTCTTTGCTAAAAGGCAGCTCATCAGCGTCCACCTTCTCCGCCGCGGAATTCCTCAGAATGCTAGGGAACTGGCGCTCAAACAGCCTCTTGAACCGCGATTTCACAACCGGCTTCACCGTCTCCAAACGAGGCGGCACCACCTCTTCCGAAGGGCTGAAATCGATAGGCTGGATCTTCATTGGGAAAGGCATATTGATAATTTTCACAGCTTTTGATTATAAATAAATAAAAACAAAACAGAACAAAAACCCCTTTTGCTTTCACGGCAGCTCTTCAAGCTCTTTCTGATTCTTCGCTTTGATAACTGGAAGAAATATTATGGCTTAGCGATGAGGTCAGCCAAAGGCCATCAACACAGAAATTCATAATATTTTTTCTGGGGAGGGCCAAAATTCAATGCGGTTTACCAAGACTCGGGACTCATAAGCTTTGATTATTATATACTAATTCTGCCTCAGTTTTGCCGGACAAAGTATAGAATAACTTCAAAACTCTTCTAAGTTAAGTCGCTTTTGCTTGAGGGTTTTTATTTCTTTTCAGATACGGTTAAAGTTCCCGAAATACGCGACGGCACGAGGACGTAACGTGATTGCCTTGGGAATTCACGCGAACATCATCGCTCACCAGTGCCTTCATCTCTCTTTCCCCCTGCGAGCTTCTTTCGTTCTCCGGCGAACAATCGCCGGCAGTCGGTACTACTTAAAAAACAAGGAAAACCGATGAATTAAAAGAGTGGCAGAGAAAGCGTGAAAATGAAAATGAGAGTTTTGTTTTTGTTTGGCAGTCTTAAGTGGTTCGGGTCATTCATTATAAAGGCCGGTTAGGATTGCAGACGATTTTTAGAGGTCTAATTCTGAAACAATCCCTCTAATTTATAATAATTAAAAAATCAGCCCTTCTAAACATTTAAATAATTTATATGCAAGTAATTGCTAAAAATCAGTAGTTTAAAAAATTAGAAAAAATCATGAATTCAAGTTAATGTATTGACTAACAACTTAACTAAATTCTCACTTTTGGTAAACTGCAAGGACTTGAGAAATTAAACAAGAAGGGTTAATTTGTTAATTTTTATGAAGTATAAGGATGAAATTTAAAAATTGAACCATTTTGAGCGGTCACGTTAATGTCCTAGGTGGCGGAAGATCTAACCCGTTGAATTAGTGGGGGTACGTGTCAAACAATGACCCGGTTCAGCTCTCAGTCTGGGTTAGAAGATGCCACGCAAAAGAGCGTGAAGATAAGATGCCAGTCTAAATTACTTGTTTACCCTTTTACAATTAGGCAACGAGTCAACTCGACTGACGCAGTGAAAATCCATCTTAAGATAATAATATCAAGAATTAATTTATATGTAGATAATGATTTATGATAATAATAGAATAAATTTATTTAAATTATTGATTTTCATTTAACTCAATTTTAATTTCTTACACCATATATATAATTCAAAATGGGTGAAAAAACTAATATTTATTAAGTTTTTATCATGTCGATTCACTTGTATGTCACATTAGTAATTAATTATTTTTAACACTTATTTTTATATTTTTAATAATTTTAATTTTAAAATATTTTTATTTTAAAATTTTAAATTTTAATTAATTATTGACGTAACATCCACTAATAGTCCACGATATGTCACGTCATTAAAGTTAGTAAACATTAACTTTTCAATCAATCTTGGGTTAATTTAACAAACGATACAAATTCAAGAGCTAAAAGATACGAAATTTTAATTAGAGGACTAAAATGACCTAAATAAGTTATTATGCTTAATAATTAATATCATACATAAATTTAATAATAAATAACACCCAATTAAAACTTAATTTAAATTAAACATATTTCATATATGGTAATCGATAATGACACAATGTAGTTTGAAGGAATAAATAAAGTTAAGCATGATTTAAGTAAATACTTATATTTTTATTTTATATTATAAAACATTTATGATTAAATATTTAAAAATTCAAATGTATTTGTATTATTAAAATATTAATATAATTTTAAATAACACATTAAGAATATTATTTAGAATTTAAAATTATTATTGTTAAATTTTATATTAAAATTAAAATTTTAATATTGAATACTTTATTAAAATAATAATTTATATTAAACATATTAATAATTTATCATATTATTAAATGTAAGTAATTAAATATGTATATTTAATAATATCGAACATTATAATATTTGATTTTAATATTTTTAAAATTTAAAATAATAAATTTATTATGTAATATTAGGCTTTATTGAAGCTAGTTTGTATATAAAATAAAATTACTCATAAACGAAATTATTTTTCAGAAAGATAATTTATACTTTTCAAAAGGTAATTCAATTTACCGAAAAAATTATTTATTTTTCATTAATTTATAAGTTATTTTCCATGAGCCAAATTATTTCTCATTAAACAAACATAGGAAAATGTAAAATATATTTTATATAAATCATTTTTGTGAAATAAATGCATACTAAGATATAATTTAATTTTTCATTGTGAATTTAAATTATAAATTGTTGAAAGAGTTAAAATATAATTTCGTTTTTACATTAATATAAGCTTTTATAAACTTCTAAGTGACTAAATTATAATTTTTATTACTAGAGTTGGCATAATTAAATTTTAAAATTTTGAAGGGCTAAAATATAATTTTAATTTTCAACTTTGAATGAATTGTGGTTTTAGAATTAAAATTGCTTGTACAAGGGTCTAGAATCATGAGAAACGCGTGTGGGTAGGATGGTCATTTCAGTAAAAAGTGTAGCAAAGTGGCGAAAAAGGACATAGTGGATGAGGAAAAGAGGGGGTCCACAAATCAATGACCGTTTCATCTAATTCAAAATGGTGAATTTACCGCGGGGGACATGCGGTAAAGGTAAACAGGATGACACAGTGGGGGGATAAATAGGGAAAGCGGTGGAATTTTTACCTGTGGAAGCTTAAAAGCGGCTAATGTATGTCGTTTAGTTAAGGCACGCGGCGGTATAACGACAAGGACGTTATGTTACGTCTCACACTACGGTTGATGTGATCTGGTGTGGCCACATCTCACATTAATGGGTTCCTAATAACCGTTGGATTGATTAATTTTCCAAAAGGACGAGGCGAATCTTCCGCTTACGGAAAACTTGTACACTAGTTCTTCATTTATTCTGAAATTTCAATTATCTTTAATACAATGTATATGCAACCTGTTATTTTTTAACGATAAATTATTTTATGAAACCTTTCTATTACATTATTTATAGTCCTTTATCAATTATATAATAAAATTTTAATATTTTTTATATCATTAATATATAATTTTAATAATTTTTATCCTAAACTATAAATCTTAAACTAAAAGTATCTATAGACCGGGCCTGATTCAGGTTGAGCTCAACAAAAAAAATTTATGCCCGGCTCAATTTGAATAAAATATTAAAACTCGAGCCTTGATCGGCCCTCCTCAGTATTAAATTTTTAATATATTTTTAAATATATATATTAAAAACATTAAAATAAATATTTCACAACAAATTGAAAATAAATTTAAATAATATGTATACTTAAATAACACTAAGATAAATATAACTTTAACAAGCAAATGTGAAAATAGTAACAAAATTAATAATAAAATAAGAGTTATACAATATCCAAATAATAACAACATAATAGTAGTAACATGATTGTGAAATTGTAGTAAAATAGTGAAAAAGTAACAAGAAAATAATAATAATAATAAAGTAATTTTTGTTTTCATATTCGGGCCGGGCTCAGTCTAAAAAAGTCTTGCTTGAGGCTCGACTCGTTTTCTAAACGAGTCTTTTTTTTGTCCAAGCCCATTCTTTGAATAGCCCGACTCATGGATAGATCTACCTCGAATCCCAAATTTTGAATCTTGAACCCCAAACCTATTCTGGACTCAAGATTCCCAGTTTGGGTTCAAGTTTCGAGTTGAAGATTTAGATTTAGGGTGAGTTTAGATGGGCAGTGCATTTACTGCGGTTAGTGTAAAAACAATGGTGGCGGTGAAATTAGATACTGTAGCGATACTGTAGCGTGAGACAAAAAGTAAGCTAAACACACCGTACTGCCGCCCCAATCTCACCCTTAGTGTTGGGTATTCAAGGTTTGTGGTTTAAAGGTTTGAGTTTTGGGTTTAGAGTTCTATGTTTGAAGTTTGAGGTTTAAGATTCAAAATTCAAGATTTAGGATTCAGTGTTTAAGGTTCAAGGTAAAAAAAGTTACAAACACTATGTGTCAATAACATGAAAAAAATTGTTGAAATATCATTATATAATTGAGAAAGAACCATGACTAATGTGGTAAGAATGATCCATAAAATAATTTCGCATTTTTAATATATGTAACATTATCAAACTTCAAAAGATAATATTTATGATTTTCAAATTTGAAAAGAATAATAAATTTATTAAATAAGAAAAGAAGAATAAATGTATGCATTATGCAAAATAATTGTTATATATATATTATCATTTTTATAATAAAAAATAGTTTTTAAAGCTTTAACGTATATAATGTACAAAACTAAAATACATAAATTTATTATGGGTTAATATACGAAAAAAATCCTATTCTTTTTTTATACACAATGCATATCTTTCGATTCATAAATAGGAGGATAAATGTATTTCAAAGATATTCGAACTCACATTTTCCTACAATGACAACAATACTAATAAAAATTATCCTTTGTTATTCATGAAAATCTTTTATATTAGGCCTTATTTGATAACTGATTGAAAAAATTATGTTAATGGAAAATTAATATTTTCAATGATTTAATTTTTAAATTTTTTATAATTCATAAAAACCAAAGGAACGATTTTTTTTCTATAAAAATTTTAGAAAATAATAAATAGATAAGGAGCTACTTATCGAGTGAATTAAACATATATGCCGATTGGGTTTTAAATTTTAGACTATACTAAGCGAGAAGTGATAATAGGAGGGACCAATTCCAAATTAAAGTTGATCATGGGTCGGGTCAGGTCTGGTCGGGTCAACTCAAAATTTTAGACTCGTTTTCAAGACATGGGCTTGGCCTGGCCTAAAAAATATGCCTAAAATTTTGTCCAAGTTCAACTTGGCATGCTCAGTATTAAATTTTTATATAAAATAAATTTTAAAAATATAATACATCAAATACACTAAAAACATTAAAATAAATGTTTCCCAACAAATGAAAAAATTATACTTAAATAACACTAAAATAAATTAAACTTAACAAGCAAATACATCTGAAATAGTAATAGAATTAATAAGAAAACAATAATTATACAATATTAAAACAATAACAAAAAAATAGTAGAAATATAATAGTAAAATGATAGTAAAACAATGAAAAACAATGTCCAAACACTAAAAACAGCCTTTTTTTTTTTTACAAATTCGGGTTGAGCCCGAGTCAATTTAAAAGATGAGCCTTCCTTTTTGTCTAAACCCATTTTTCGGGCCTATATTTTTGTCCAAACCCTCCTATTTTTTGAATAACCTTACTCATGATCAAGTCTACTTCAGACCTACATTTTCCAATAAATACAACATTCATTCCAAAACCAAAATGGACAACGGACAAGAACCATTAACCATCATATTGCTAAAATGGCATCCAAATCCTTGTTCTTTGTGGCCCTTTACACATATGACATATGGTGTATAGACACTCAATTTTGCTCGGGCCCAAAAATAAGTCTAAAAACAAAAATAATAAACCCTAAAAAAAAAGTCCAAGTTCAGTCCAGAATTACAAATATAATTTGGTACGATCGGAATGGCCCATTACTTGAAAAGATTTAAGGTCCATCTACAAGTTTGACTCATATGGAAATATAATCTTCAATGATATGTAATCTTAGATGTGATATGCAATCTTAGATATGATACAATCTTAGATATGATTGCAATCTTAGATATGATACAATCTTAGATATGATTGCAATCTTAGATATGATATACAATCTTAGAAGATATGATTTTGTAATCGTGGAGATTTAATTTGTAGATATCCTCTAATCTTAACCGTTGATGTAATTGATCTGTACCGTTGGATTTGGGGAGGCTCAACTATAAATAGAGGCCTCTCCCCTCATTGTAAAACAACTTGACTTCACTTGAGTTTTGGGAAGCAATAAGAATTATTGAGAGCATTCATTCAAATTTCTCTCCCTCTTACGTTCTTATTTTCTACAGTTTGTTCTTATTTATTCTTTGTTCATCTTCGTTTTCAACCTTTTTATTTAATCTCTATCTCCTTTTTTTTTAATTCTCTTTTATATTTTATTTTTAATAACTTTAGTATTTATATCAAATTATTTTTAATTAAATTCTATATTATTCATTATTTTAAAAATATATTTCATTTAATTGAAAAAGTTTTTTCTTAAATAAGGCAATATTTGGTGTTTAGAAATTCGAAAAATAGTGCCCTAACATGCTAGGTTGTGATTTTTTTCATTTGACTAAATAACCAAATATCCTTTTAATAAATTTTCAAAATCATGAGATAATTTTAGTTACAAGGATTTAAAACATCATGTCCTAACATGCTGGATGTGATGTTTGTATACTTTCGGAACAAAGGAATCTCAAGTTTCAACTTTAAATTGTTCAAGTTTTAAAATCTTTTCAAATTTTCTGACATTAACACAAAAAATTATTCAATTTGGTACCAATTTTGGGCGTTACGAGGGTGCTAATCCTTCCTCATACGTAACGGACTCCCGAACCTATTTTTCTCATAATTTCGTAGACCAAAATTAATGTTTTAAAACAAAATATTTTATAAGGTGATCCAATCACACCTAAAAAGATTGGTGGCGACTCCCGTTTTCGTTTTTCAAAAGTCGATCCCCGTTTTTAAAACGTCCCTTTAAAAAATAGGTTTTGACAGCTTGGCGACTCCACTGGGGACTTATAAGAGAGTCAAGCCGAAAATTGATTATTTTCTGTCTTAATGTCGGAAATTTGGAAAATTTTTAAAATATGTCATTTTTACATGTGTTAGTTGCATATGTTTGTTATTGTTTACACACACATTGCATTTGCATGACCGTTGTGGTCACACCCTTAAGTGGGAGTGAGAAGTTATGCTTTCGTGAGGTTTTCACCTCTGCATGGGCTAGTGGATTACTTCCGGGATACATCCGTACCTATGTCTTCGTGAGATTTTCATCTCCGCATGGCCATAGGGAAATGTGTCCCCCTGAACCGAACTTGGTCCATATGAGCCTATAATTGGTGAGGATCGAGGAATCTGTTGGTTTAGGTACCCTTGCTTTAGAACCGAACTACATATAGTGAACTTTAAGTGCTTGCCCCAGGTAGTATGATGATGACCTTTAGTGCCTACCTTTATAAGTTCTTATTTATTATATTTTTTTTTATATATGTGACACTAACTTGTTTTTCTTATTTTGCTATTATTGCATGTCATTTATCATTAAAAGGTGTCGATTCAAGGTTCGATTTCTGAGTTAGAAAGTTTTGTAATGGGGAATGAATATCTTAATAAAGTGGAGGACAACTCTTTCGTTTGTGCTTGGTCAGAGAAAACCCACATAGAAAAAGGAAATAGTGTCACCAAAGGATACACATCGGAATTATGGGACTACACTCTCATTAGTGTGATACAAAATAACCTCCAAGAGTTAAAGGAAATATTAGATTAATGGAGTAACGAAGCCAAGCAGTTGTTCTACAACAGTTATGGGGAATTGCAGTATTTGCTTGACATGAAGATAAATGAACAATTCAAGGTGAGCGTGGGGAGTACTGAGGGACACTTCTACCATTACAGATGAAGATAGTTACCTCGTGGATGGTAAGGGTATAAGACATACCAAATTGAATTGGATGGAAAGAATTTTGCTTATGATGGTAGAAAGGCTCACTTACTATAGGACCGCTACCAAACAACAAGCTAGAATTTACTCTGGTACTTTAAGATGTTGTACCTATTAGAAATAATAGAAATGCAAGACCTAATAGCCGGGACAGCCCAAATGAGCATGAAAGAAAGAGATTAAAGAAGATCGTATTGTTTAAAAACTTTTAAAGTGGAGATTAGCTATGCTGCGAAGATACCCATGCAAGCAATTCAAAATGTTCTGTGGGGGGCAAAAATTTGAAAACTCTCAAGAAGCACTGAGGATGTTTGATATCATTTTAAGGCAGTATGCTGCGGAGCTGGAATGCCTACTTGGTCGCCAATATTTCTTTCAAGGTAATCAGAGCAACTTTACAAACATTGGAGGAGGTGTCTTTGGCTGTAGAGCTTACTTCATAGGTGAAGCAGTAATTCAAATTCAAAAGATAGCTGATCATTTACAAATACTGGTAGAAAGGGCGAGCACGTTGAGCACCAATATGAGTTACAGTCAGATCGTGGTCAAAAGTTAGCTTTCTTATTAGATAGGGTTAAGACTCTGGGCCTACGAGCGAAAGCGTATTTGTAATCTGTTTTATGAAAAGATTTTTGTTCCTTAAATAACGTTTTCTAAAATGAAACTAAATCAGAATCGATATCCTTTTTGCAGTCATGCTTTTGCATTACATTACATCAAAGAAAAGAATGTGTTGATTCGAAATTAGATTCCTAAATAGAATAGTTTGTCATAAGGAAATGAATTTCTTGATAAAGTAGATTATAGTGCGGTCGTCTGAATATAGTCCAAGTAAACACGATGAGAGAAAGCTGGTAGTCCAAGGAGGAATACATGATGTAATTGCCAGAGATTCAAGCCAACAAAGGTTATCCAAGAGCATGACGAGAGAAAGCCGGAAGTCCACGAAGGAATACATGACTTGATTTAATTGTCAACGAAGATTATCTAAGAGCCGGCACTTTTTGATGAGTATCATGAAGATAAGCGAGCAAGAGATCGAGGCTCAGATTAAGCAGCAAGGAGCTAGCAAATGCATCTTTTGGAGAATTTACAGGATTCGACCATGAAGAAAAGATCAGCGTTTACTTGGACTATGAAGGGCAAGATCGTATGTAATCTATTTTCATGTAAAGAAATCTGTTTTCTAGAAAAGTTATTCTAATGGAATTGAATTCAAGATCAACATCTCATTTTCTTTTGCATTCATACATTTGCATTGCATCACTTTACATGCATTTAAATCCATAAAAAGACCCTAATTAAGGTTAAAGAGAGAAAGAAGGTCATGGCTGAGCGAAAAGAAGACGCTCCTTTACATATCCTAGACTTTTGTATCAAGAGGGATAGCTTACCTGGAAAAGGGGGTGTTTGGAAATGAAAATCATCCCATCAATGTCATACATGAGGAAGGAACTGAACAAAGAAACCTTGAGGGCATTCGCCCTTACGAACCGGGAATTTCTTTAAACAATTGGACTGCAGAAGAACTTCCTGTAATCTTTAGGAATTTTACGGAGTAATATTCAGAACACTCTTGTTGCTCTAAAGCCTAGGAGTAATGAGATTTCTTATGAGAAGTAGGCTCATGTTCAGACATTTTTATTTTCAATAAAACATACTTTTATTATTCATCCGAGTAAATATTCTTTCATTCTGATTCTTTTGACCTTTGACATTCTTTATAAATTTTCATTTCATGTAAATAGTCATTTTTTAATTTATTTATTCCTTGTATATTCTTTTGTGTGCCTATCATAGATCCCTAGATATCAATGACACGAGCAACGATACTACAGATTTAGAGTTCCTTTTGAGTGCGATATGTGTTTAGAGGAATCTCAGTACTTTGAAGGTGACAGAAATTGTAACTTGTTTTTGAATTTGTTGAAAATGGTTTTTACCCCATGAAGTGGTGATAGGAAATATAGCCTTAGATGAAGGAAAGATTGTGAAATTGGAATTAGCTGAGGAGACAAAACAAGGCCTTGTTGAGACTATTATGGGAATTTAAAAATGTGGTCCGAAAACGCATGCAGGAGGATTTGCAATTGCCAGAATAAACATGAGGTTTGGGGCACTGTTGGTCCACCATGAAAAGGGATCACATTAGTTGTACAATGAATGCGAAATTTAAGGGAGTCAAGACTTATGGGGCATGTATGTTATGGGCCCGAGCTCGTCAAAAGTTTCAAGCTGACAATGACTCATCTTTGTGGACGTCAACTGCTCCATTAGGAGGGGAGATAGCTTCATATGCCAATATTACAAAGTCAAAAGTCATCCATCTTAAAAAAAAAAGAAAAAAAATTATATATAACTGCACAATGCCAAAAGTTTGCAGTCTTTTCAAAGACAATGCGCCATACCACAGTACAACAAAGGTTGCCAAAAAAAAAGAAAAAGAAAAAAAACAAATTACAGAAGATGACCGAGACTGGCAAAAATTGGCATAAGAAACTACCGCCTACTCTCTATGCTTACGCTGGGGCAAACACCTTCAATTCCAGTTGTTTCAAAGGTTCCAACCATCATCCTTGGAATGGGTGTATTGTTTGGCTTCCCTGAGCAGTCTGATGTGCCGTCAATAGCTACAATAGTTAGCTCCAGGCGGTGGCAATTGATTTCCAGCTATGGGGCATCAGGCTGTACACAGTCTCTGAAGCTTAAAATGATAGATTCTTTCTTCAAAATTAGTTTCTGACAAAGTGGATGACTGTATCATGAAGGAAGCTCTCTTAGACTTCTATATAAGTTCAGGGAAGAGGAAACCTAATCAAATCATTATTTTCAGGGATGGGGTTAGCGAGTCTCAATTCAATCAAGTTTTGATCAAGTTATTGAGTCTTGCAAATTCCTTGACGAGAAGTGGAACCCTAAAGATTGTGATTATTATTGTATGAAAAATCATCATACCAAGTTTTTTCAGCAGGGATCTCCTGACAATGTGCTACATGGTACTGTCATTGACAACAAAGTATGTCATCCAAAGAACAATGATTTTTACCTTGGTACCCATGCTGGAATGATTGGAATCACGAGGCAGACCTACTATCATGTTCTCTTAGACCAAGCTGGGTTTTAGGCTGATGATCTGCAAGAGTTTGTTCATTCTCTATCCTATATGTATCAAAGAAACACCACAGCCATATTTTTTGTGGCTCCTATTTGCTACACTCATTTGGCAGCTTCACAGTTGGGGGCAATTTATGAAGATTAAGGATGCTTCAGAAACATCATCGAGTCATGGTGGGATGTATGCTCCGGGAGTAATCTCTGTACCTCAGCTTTCCAGGTTGAAGGATAAAGTCAGCAACTTCATTCTTGTCTGTTGAGAATCATTGAATCATCTTTTTGTAGGGTTTGACAAACAACAGCCAGGACTGTTGCTGGGGCAATCCCTTTCATGGGTTTATGAATCAAGATTTTTCTTTCAAGCTTTGATGGAGTCAAGAATTGAATACCTCTAGTAAACTTAACTTGAAAGTATTCATCCTAAGCAAACGTACCAAGAATGGATGACACAGACTTATGACAAAGAAGGTTCGTCCAAAAAGATTTCATAAAGGAAACATTGTGCTGAAAGAGATCTTTCTCATGCAAAAGGATGCCGAATTGGGAAGGGCCATACGTTGTAAAGAAGGCTTTCTCTAGAGGTGCACTGATTTTGACAAGAAATGGATAATAAGAATCCATCTAATCCAGTGAATTCAGACTCGGTCAAGGAGTACTTTGTCTGAAGGAGAAGGAAAGCCAATGTGAAAACCCGCAAAGGGCACTTTGGGACTTCTATTTCAAAAAAAAAAGAAGAAAAAAAAGAAAAAAATAAAATAAAAAGAGAAAAAAAAAGAAAAAAGAAAAAAAAAAAATGGAGAGGCCAAGGTGAAAACCCGCAAAGGGCACCTTGAGACCAAATGGGTTTTGAGTTGAAAACCCGAAAGGGCAGCTTAAATTTGGAAAGTCATGCAGTGACCTTGCTATACTGGATTCGACGAGAAGTGAAGTATGTTACATATCGAGGCATCAACGAATTACTTTGGATCTTTTAAACAAATGTTGAACTCAAAAAAAAAGTCTTCATGGAGTTGGTGTATAGACGCTCAAGTGGCGATATCTGGGGCATCTAATTTCTGTCCTATTTACTATCTTTGAATTATTTTTCTTCGCAAAGATATGTTCTCAGGTTAATCTTTTCGCATTCCTTCCAATAATTTTTCCAAATCTAATTATCCTCAGGATCCATTTATTTGTCTCCCATTATTCATAAAGCATGTTGCATTGAAATAATGATAAATGAACTAAAATATCTTCACAAACGAAGTTTTGCATATTACTCTGGAAATTTCTAGATAATATAAGAAACTGAAACAAGACAATTGTTTAAGAAATTCTCATATGTATGGGTTGGAGATACTCGAGAGATTTTCTTCTTCAGTTCAAAAGGTGGTTGGACGTTTTAAGCAATATTGATATTAAGAAAGGATCATTTCATAATCATCTTCAGTGGGTCGTAACATTCGGGGAATGGTACGGTAGACCAAATTGATGGAGAAGATTCGAGGCATACGAGCAGAGTATGATTGATATGTTGAGAAGAACGAGGTGGAAAGCTCGATAGATGAATAAGTGATGACGTCCGAAATAGGAGTTATTTTCATAAACATTTTGCATCATAATATGTCTAATTAGGAGCATGGCATCTTAATTATTTGGCATAAGCATAAATTTTAAGAAATCAATTCTACAAGTGGATTCCCCAATGGACAATGTAGCAATATTGATTGAAAATTACAAAATTCGGCGCCTTAATCCCCTAAGCAGTAAGGTAACAGGTTAAATTTGCAGATCTTATCTCCCTAAGCAGTAGTGGAGCAGATCGAAGACTCGCCTTAACCCCCTAAGCAGTAGGGTAACAGGCTAAAATTACAGATCTTATCTCCCTAAGCAGTAGCGGAATAGATCAACGACGACTCGCCTTAATCCCCTAAGCAGTAGGGTAACAGGTCAAAATTGTGGATCTTATCTCCCTAAGCAGTAGTGGAGCAGATCGAAGATGCGCCTTAACCCCCTAAGTAGTAGGGTAACAGGTTAAAGTATAGCAGATCTAGCCTTCAGGTGTTCACGCTGAAGCAGATCCAAGATGATTTGGCGTATCTGTATTGTCAGAGAACAAATCGAAGAAACAGATTTGGCATCTCCATATTCGATGGAGAGCAGATCGAAGACATAGCTGATTTGGCTTTCACATGCTTATGATGAAGCAAATCTAAGATGATTTGGCATCTCTGTATTGTCAGAGAACAAATTGAAGTTTGGCGTCTCCATATTCGACGGAGGGCAGACACATAGCAGATCTGGCCTTCAGATGTTTATACTGAAGTAAAATCCGAGATGGTTTGGCATTCTTGTGCTTACAAGGAACAAATCGAAGACATAGCTGATTTGGCTTTCACGTGTTTACGTTGAAGCAAGTCTAAGATGATTTGACATCTCTGTATTGTCAGAGAACAAATCGAAGTTTGGCGTCTCCATATTCGACGGAGGGTAGACACATAGCAGATCTGGCCTTCAGATGTTTATACTGAAGCAAGATCCAAGATGGTTTGGCATCATTGTGCTTACAAGGAACAAATCGAAGACATAGCTGATTTGGCTTTCACGTGTTTACGTTGAAGCAAGTCTAAGATGATTTGGCATCTCTGTATTGTCAGAGAACAAATCGAAGTTTGGTGTCTCCATATTCGACGGAGGACAGAGATATAACAGATCTAACCTTTAGATGATTAGACTGAAGCAGATCCAATATGGTTTGGTATCCTTGTGCTTACAAGGAGCAAATCGAAGACATAGCTGATTTGGCTTTCGCGTGTTTACGCTGAAGCAAATCTAAGATGATTTGGCATCTCTGTATTGTCAGGGAACAAATTGAAGAAGCAGATTTAGCGTCTCTGTGTTCGATGGAGAGCAGATCGAAGATATCAACATGACAGTCATGAGTTTGCAAGAAGCAGATTGAAGATGTCAAGTGGCCATTTAAAGAAGATCAAGAACTCAAGACTCGGCAAGACCGGGCAAAATTGGTCTTTTTATAGTCTTTGCTCTATTCCTGTTACACAGCAATGAGCAAAGAGGGGCAGCTGTAGACACTCAATTTTGCCCGGGCCCAGAAATAAGTCCAAAAACAAAAATAATAAACCCCCCCAAAAAAAAGTCCAAGTTCAGTCCAGAATTACAAATATAATTTGGCCTGATCGGAATGGCCCATTACTTGAAAAGATTTAAGGTCCATCTACAAGTTTGACTCATATGGAAATATAATCTTCAATGATATGCAATCTTAGATGTGATATGCAATCTTAGATATGATACAATCTTAGATATGATTGCAATCTTAGATATGATACAATCTTAGATATGATTGCAATCTTAGATATGATATACAATCTTAGAAGATATGATTTTGTAATATTGGAGATTTAATTTGTAGATATCCTTTAATCTTAACCATTGATGTAATTGATCTGTACCGTTGGATTTGGGGAGGCTCAACTATAAATAGAGGCCTCTCCCCTCATTGTAAAACAACTTGACTTCACTTGAGTTTTGGGAAGCAATAAGAATTCTTGAGAGCATTTACTCAAATTTCTCTCTCTCTTACGTTCTTATTTTCTACGGTTTGTTCTTATTTATTCTTTGTTCATCTTCGTTTTCAACCTTTTATTTAATCCCTATCTCCTTAATTTTTTTAATTCTCTTTTATATTTTATTTTTAATAACTTTAGTATTTATATCAAATTATTTTTATTTAAATTCTATATTATTCATTATTTTAAAAATATATTTCATTTAATTGAAAAGTTTTTCTTAAATAAGGCAATGTTTGGTGTTTAGAAATTCGGAAAATAGTGCCCTGACATGCTGGGTTGCGATTTTTTTCGTTTGACTAAATAACCAAATATCCTTTTAATAAATTTTCAAAATCATGAGATAATTTTAGTTACGAGGATTTAAAACATTGTGTCCTAACATGCTGGATGTGATGTTTGTATACTTTCGGAACAAAGGAATCTCAAGTTTCAACTTTAAATTGTTCAAGTTTTAAAATCTTTTCAAATTTTCTGACATTAACACAAAAAATTATTCAATTTGGTACCAATTTTGGGCGTTACGAGGGTGCTAATCCTTCCTCGTACGTAACCGACTCCCGAACCTATTTTTCTCATAATTTCGTAGACCAAAATTAATGTTTTAAAACAAAATATTTTATAAGGTGATCCAATCACACCTAAAAAGATTAGTGGCGACTCCCGTTTTCGTTTTTCAAAAGTCGATCCCCGTTTTTAAAACAACCCTTTAAAAAATAGGTTTCGACATGGTGTAAACCACCACTATAGTCATCTTCAACATCTTGTATAATTCTATTACTACAACACAAGTTATGGTGTTTAATGGTGCTACGATAAAATTCAAAAATATTTAAAAAGTTCGATAAATAAGAACCAATTTTGGTCGAAGATGATGAGAATGATAGATTGAAGAAATGATCAAGATGATGATAAGGAGAATTGATTGGTGAAGAAGATCAAGATTGAAAATTTTAAATGTATTTTAATATTATTATATTTATTTTGAATTATTATATTAAAAGTAAATTAATATTTTAAATAGATAAAATACTGAAAAAAAATGTTGATATATGATTTATGCTATTTTCAAATTACATTTTTATTGTAATTTAAAGGAATAAATCTCAAAATTATACATTAATTTTGATTTGGTGTAATTATACACATGAAATTTTGATACTTTCATTTTGATTCAGCTATAAACATTTAAAGAAATAAATACATCGATTTATTTTTATATTGGATAAATATAATTATTTGTGTATACAATATATAAACATTAAATGATGCTATTGTTAATAATTTGTGAGAATTAGAACAAATCAAAATTTCATGTACAAAATTACATATTAGACTAAAATATTTTAACTATTTTATATTTTTAAAATTACTTTAAATAATAAACAATTACTTTAAAAAATAAAAATATATAAATTTATTAAATAAAAACACAGGACATAATGTTCATAACTATCTATAGCCCATTCTCATCATAGGTTCTAATTATATCTGCTCTTTTTTGACACAATGCTTAGAACTATCCATAACCCCTTCTCAACCCATAAATAGAAAGATAATGCGCTTCAGCGCATTTAAACTCATATCCTATTGCATTGGTAACAATGTTAATGCAAATCGAGTTAAGACTCAATCTATATATTTTAATATTTATTTAATCTCACTATTTGATATTTGTAAATATTTTTATATACATATATCAAGTATTTTTTTTAAAATAATGATAAACCTGAAATGGTACACTGAAACAAACTGATACCGATACATACCAATACTAATAGAAAATCAATATGTCCATCGATACGATACAATAACATCATTTTGTCAAAATAATTAACATCCTTAGCTATTCTATTTAAAATGATGACTAGAATTGTTTTAAAAAACACAATTTTAGTAAAAAAATATATTTTGGATTGAATAGTTGGAATATATATTTTAAGGAAAAATTCACCTCGTCATTTTAATTAGACTAATTAATGATATTATTTATTTCGATAAAGTAATGATACTATAGAAGTATAAAAACCAGATCATGTCAATTTAAAGTAGAAATATTAAATCCTAAATTTAAATATGGTAGAAGAATCATAACCACAATTTAATCTAAAATAAGCTATGCTTGTCAAAATATTTTCTCATTTGATTTAATAAAAAGTTTTGATATATTTTAGAAAAGTATAATAACAAATTTAGCCATTAATGTTTATATATATTTTTGTCAATTTAGCATTTTTTAGATAAATTTAACCATTAACTTTTAAAAATTCAAATTATTTTTAATGAAAATGTTAACTAAAACATTAAATTTTTAACGATATCGGCGTGACAATCCACGTATATTTCATGCTAATATGATACTATTTATCTTATATTCCACGTCACCAAATAATTTAAAATTTTATAAAATATTCAAAAAATTAGAAATTAGAAAAACTATAAAAGTTTATAAAAATTTAAAAATCACATTAAGTACACGTGGATTGTGATGTTTAAATATTTAACATTTTAGTCAATAATTCTATAGAAAACAATAAGTTGTTTTCAAAATATTAATAGTCAAATTCAACTCAATGTATTTTACAAAACTAAGGGTGAAATTTAACTTAAAAAATATTGATAAAATATGTAAATATTAAAGACTAAATTTATTATTATACATTTACAAAATAAATTAATTTTAATTTAATTTAATTAGTTAAAATAATTATCTATTTATGTATATACTCAAATTTTTAAAAAATAACATTTATGAAAAACAAAATGAAAAGGAAAGAAATTGCAAATGTGAAACAAAGACTCACCTGAATCGAGTAACATAGGTCCCAAGAAACAAGGTTGTCGTTTGGCAATGACGGTGAAATGGTGATGATTTCTATAAATAAATTTTGCATAAATTCCAACCATTCAAATTTCTTGTGACTTCACTCCTCACACGTGTCATGTTTTTTTCTTTTCTTTTCTTTTAAAGTTAATTATTGAAAAGAGTAGTTTGAATCTGATTTTGATGGGCAGCAAGATACGGTATACGTGTTTAACTTATTTTTATATTGTTATAATATTTAATTTTATTATTATTATTTTTATATTAATTATAGATAAATATGTTATTTATTTAAATCTATTTTAATTCAATTAATATGGATATTGTTGTTAATATAAAATGATATGAGTTTAAATGTGTTGGAATGTAAGTATTGTACGAGAAAGAGAAAGGAAGCATATATGATTTGTTAAAAGAAAATTAGAATGAAACTTTGGGTTAATTTTTTCAGCAACAAAATCTGTTTTGGCAGGAGTTTCTTAAATCTGAAGCAAAGTTGATGATCTTATTATTACTTTTTTATTAGTGGAACTTTTTTATGATAGCAAAACCAATGGCCAAATCCAATAGAATGAAATTCAAGAGAGTTTAAAATGGAAATATTTAAATTAATTTAAATTGAAATATTAATTATTGGAAGATTAAAAGTATAATTTCTCCATTTTATTAAAAAAAGTTAAGATCTTTGCTTGCTTTTTTTTTTTTATATTTAAGATTTTAAATGAAGGAATTTTATGATCATGATCAATATGTTTATTATCTCAAGTATAATATGGGTTTAAATTACGTTAATTATATTTATTATTTAGGTTTTATTCTAGTCTTATAATTCAAAAAAAATTCTAGAAAATAGAACATTTATCAAATAAGATCAATAAAGGAATTTATGAAAGACAATTGCAAAATTAATGAAGCAAAGGGTATAAAGTGGCAAGATGATATCATTAAAGAATACCTATGAGGGTATTTATATATATATATATATATAGTGGTGCATGAGATTGTCCAAAGACTACCCAATTGCCTAATTTGTCTAAGTCACCTCTTCAATTGTTTAGTTGGTCTAACAAACTTTGTTTTATTATTACTTATTTTTTTAAAATCATTATAATATTAAGGGAAGAATAAAAATGATGGTAATTCAATATAGATTCTACGTCTTGGAATTAAATTAAATTTAGGATCGCTTTATGATAATAGAATCAACCGGTAAAATACATTAAGGTTGCAAAGGTCAATACACTAATTCCAATATAATGGAATTGTAATTCATTAATTATTTTAAATGCTCGACAAATTTAAAAAAAAAATAGAAATTATTTGTATTCTTTAAAAACTGTCGTTAGACATTAGATCTAATGTGAATAGGATCGCAACATTTAACTCGTATTATTCAAATGTTAAACGAAAACTCTAGTCGCTACTCTAAACAAATCTTAACTATTAAAGCTTATTTCTTACATTTAAATACCAAATATGTTAAATGAAAATAATTTACTTACACTATAGTTCCACCAAAGCAATAGTTTTAACATCCTATGATTGCCTTTTCAAGGACATCTGACATTTAAAAATAAAATAAAATAAAACTATTCGGGGTAAGATTGGGCTGGGCTGCACTCTCTTTGCTTTCAATTTGCTATGATTGCCCTTTTTGTGACAAAGAGAAAGAAAAAGTTGAAAACTTTCAAGTCTTGTATTTATGGGATGGTCCTACACTTAATGTGATTAATCCAATCGGATTATATTTGTTTTTTGACATAATATCTAGAATTATTCATAGTCTCTTTTTAACTCATAAACATGAAAATAATACGTTTCAGCATACTTAAATCTACATCCTCTTATGTTGGTAATAATATTCATACTAATCGAGTTAAGGCTTCAATAGATTATATTATGATTTTAAAATTTTATAATAAAAATATCAAAACTGATTGAATTTAACTATTTTAAGGGTCCCATGAGAAAAGGAAAGAAAAAAATGGTCCAACCTACTTGATCTGATATTTGATATGATATTGGGAGGTATGCTGGGCCATGGAGGTAAAGGACAACCATGTGTCTCACCATATCAAAGGACCCTTATCTTTCCTGGTGGGCCTTTTTCACAAATGATGTCTCCCCAATTCATGTCCTCATTTCTAAGAAATACTAATTATTATTTTACTTTTGTATATTTAATCTATATTTTTCTAATCATAGATACCAATTAATGGTCCTTTTGTTACTTATTTTCAATACTATATTTATCTTATGGTGAATAAGTTTGGGAAAATTTTATTTTGGTCACTTAATTAGTAGTTTTCATTTAAATCATTGGGATGTTAAAATCGATGTTATATGGTTTTCTCTATTCGTACAGTCTATATCAATCGAGAACTCTCTTTCTTCTTCTCTTTTACAATTCAATTTTTTTTCATGAAACAACTTTTAACATTACAAATCTGCGAACTGAAATTCAAATAGTTTTTTCTCTGATCTCCAACATTGACCATCAAATCGACTTGGATTTAATGTATATTCTTTTACTCGTCAATAGGTAACTGATCCACCGTACTGATCGTCGAATCGTCGCTTGGAGCTCATTGACGGAACTTTTTAAAAATACAAAACTTAATAGTCTAGTGACTTAAATAAAATTTTTTGAATAGTTCAGCAACTTTAACGAATATTTTTGAATAATTTAGTGACCAAATTGTAAATTTTTTTAGTTAAGTGATCACAACAAAAATTGACTACTTAGGTAATTTACCCTCAAGAAAAGTTAAGTAATCATTTATAATTGACATTTGTGTGCCAACTATTATTATGCCCTCCACAACCTTTGGGTTGTACTATGTTATGATAATGATCCCCTACCATATATAAAATAAACCTTAGGATGCTTGCCTAGTAAAAGGTAAAAAGGAAAAATACATAGGACAATCCATTATACCTAAACACTAGATGAATGGTCATTTTTATAGCCAAAAGAAAGAAAGAGACTAGCCTTTTTTCTAGTTTACCCTAAGAGCCTACTCTCTACATAAGAATATAAGATCAATGCCTCTAGGCTTGAATGGTAATATATATATATATATTAAGATGATTGAGTAAGATTTTAGGTTTGAGTTTTGTGAATAAAAAAAGTTGTAAGAACTTTATTCTCATTTTAAAGATTCAATTTGACTTGTGTAATATCCAAAATTTTAGTCTTTGAGAAAGTATAAATACTTAAAAGGTGGATTAAGTATTGGGAGAGAAAGTATGAATAATGAAATTTAGTAAGTATTAAATTGCAAAAATTTGAAAGATAAAGGACTAAAATATTTTTTATGAATGTGATATGGATATGTATTGAAATGGGGAGTTGAAAAATCATGATAGGGGCTAAATTGAATAAAGTGAAAATTTATAGGGGCTAAAGTAGAATCTTTCCATTTTATGGGTGAGGAAACTAAATGAAATTTATTTTTCATTTTTAATTTGTATTTAGGGACATAATGATGAGATTAAAATCCCATAGCTAATAAGGTGGAAAGATTGGTGGAAATTATTGTTGAAAAGTGTTTGACATTTGATTGGAAATTGAAAATAAAAGGATGAAATTGAAAGAAAAAGAAGAGTGTAGAATTTTATATGCAATTGGAAAGCTGGATGGCAACAAATTGGACAACAAACATAAAAGAGAAGAAGGAAAGAAAGAAAGAAAAGAAAAATAAAATTTTCCATGAATTTTCCTTGATATTTTACCTTAAAACCAGAGCCTAATTTCATATCCTAGAGTGTTATGAGGTCATTTTTTTACCATAGAAATCAATTAGTCGAAGAAGATAGTGAAGGAAAGCGTAGGAAAATAAAGAGAATGGTTGAGTTCAAGTGAAGAAATAGGTAAGTACATAACTGAATTCAAGTTAGTTTATTTTAGTTTGAATATTTGAGTATTTAAATTTTAATATGAATAAATAAATAAGATATGATTAAAATTCTTGAATATGTATATTGAATTTAGTAGTGAATATGTAATTAAATGTATGTTAAAATGTAAGAAATGATAAAGTGATAATTAGGGACTAGTGAATTTTATAAAACTAAGGATTAAATTATAAGGAGTGCAAAGTTATTTATTTGTCATTGATTGATAAGTGAATAGATGTATAATAGTGAAATTATTATAGAGATGACTAAATTGTAAAGATTTTAAAACTTGATAAGTGAATTAAATATTGTAATTAAAGGTTTCAATAAGTGAATAGTGATATTAAAGTATTACAAAAGTAAATATTGAATTTTTGTGAATTTAGGGACTAAACTATAAAATATTTTAAAATTACTAAGCGTGCTAAATAGTGAAATAAAAATGTCGTGAATGCATTTATGTAGTTCAAAGTGAAAAATAATATAATACAAAGTGATATTTCAAGTATGTTATATGAGAGTGATATGTGAATAAATGCCTTGATGAACTCAAAGGGAATATGATTTATGATAATTAAATGATTTTGAAGTTGTGTGGGGTTGGGGGTTCAGATAGGAACTGGGTTGGTGATATGGCGGTTCAAAGGGAATTAAGAGAGGAAGTATTGAGTTATGTGATATGTTTACTTGAGTTCTCATATATTTCTCTGGAGTTTCCGTTATCAAAGTTTCGTTATAGGTTGGGGGTTCATGTTTGGCCTGAATATTTGCAATGTATCGAAATTATTGAACTCCTCTAAGACTCACTAAGGACTGTAAAAGTGATATGTGTTTTAGTAAGACATGTGAATTAAATGTTAAATGAAGTATGTGAATTAAGTGTTTATGTTATGTTTGCGATATGAGAAAAAAGGTCTTGATATGTGAATGTAAATGTTGCTTAGTGACTATATATGTTAAAGTAAAAACTATAAATTATAAAGTTAATTTAAACGATTTTATGTTTTGGAAAACAATTAAAAGTTTAAGTATATTATGTGAATAAATGTTATTAAAATTAATTAAATTATATATATATAAAATGGTAAGATTAAATTCAATTGAGTACTTACTAAGCTATTCACATAGCTTAACACGTTTGTTTAAACATGTGAATGAAAAAAAGTAGATTGAAGATACGAGAAGTATTTCTTCATAAAGATCACATCAACTCTCAAAGTTCCTCAGACTCTTTTAATATATGATCTGGAACTTTGAAATGGCATGTAGTAATACAAAACCTTTTGCTTTTATCCTATCTTGATGTTAGGGATGTTGTTGAGAACTACAATCTCTTTTTAAGTAGAATTAATTGTAGACAATAAAATATAATTTTGGCCACAACCAATGAAATTGATTATGTAATATATTTTTTATTTAGAAAAGGGGGGTTTTGTTTTCTATTTGTTGTTAGTTATTTTGTTTAAATATTTTCCGTATTTTTATATAATTATATATTTTTCATGTGTTTTACGGTTTAAGTTTAAAGGAATAATTTATATTAGGATGATCCTAAAATTAAGATATTTGTGCACCAATAAAATTTTGCAACATTATCAAATTTTAAACACATGAAATTATTATTATACACTCATCCACAGAGAATTTATTTTATGGAACATTCTTGCTATATTATTCGTGGTTCATTTCTAATTATTTTAATGACATTTCAACAATTTTTTCCATGTCATTAACACGTAATTTTGGTAATTTATTTTATTTTGAACCCCAAACCCTGAACCTTGAATCTAAAATCTCGAACCCTGCAACCAAAATCTAAAACCCTAAACCCATAACCTCAAACACTTAAACACTGAACCCCGAACTCGTAACTCGTAACTCAAAACCATGAA
Source organism: Gossypium arboreum (assembly GCF_025698485.1). Taxonomy (NCBI): domain Eukaryota; kingdom Viridiplantae; phylum Streptophyta; class Magnoliopsida; order Malvales; family Malvaceae; genus Gossypium; species Gossypium arboreum. Next base: position 3,943,362 of record NC_069076.1, read on the forward strand.
TCTCGAATCTTAAACCTCAAACTCGAACCATGAATCTTAAATTTCGAACCCAAACCCTTAACCTCAGGGTTCAGGGTTCAAGTTTAAAGTTTAGGGTTTAGGATAAAATAATTACCAAAATTATGTATCAATGACATAAAAAAAATTACACAAAATTACTCTTTTTTTAAATTGGTTGCAGAAAAATAAAATAAAATATATATTAACTTATGGAAAAAAATAAAATGATTAAAATTTGTAAAAGAAGAAAATATGTTTGTTTATAATTTAATAAATTAATTATTTTAAGTAATTTAATTAAAGTTAAATTAAGTTAGAGAAGATATTAGATATAGATGAGTGTATAATAATACTTTATTATCTTTCAAATTTAATAACGTGGCACTATTTTATTGGTACCTAAAACTGTACATTTTAAGATGATCTTAATATAATTTATTCTCTAACTAAACTGATTTTAAGTAAAATTATTGATAACTCTGAATTTTAAAATTAGTCCAGATGTCTGTCCCTTTGTGTGCATGTTACCATCCAAGTATTAATATTAGTGGACCACCTTTGAATAAAACTTTATATTAAAATGATGAATAACAAGATTATAAAACAAATCCAACAATAGTTCCATTATTTTTTAGAAAAATAAGTTATTTCATAATAATTATATTTTTCATTAGAATATATCGTCTGATAACGTAAAAATAATATCGACTTCCTTTTAAACCAATAGTTTTTTTTTCTATCTATTGACAGTAAAGAGTGATAAACCCCTATTTTCAAAGCTGGCTTTAAATAAGTAGTTTCAAATAAGTCTTGTAAAAATTACGGGAATTAGATAAGATGATAATGGTATCTTTTACTTTAATTAGTAGTCGAGAGTTCGATCATTGTCCTGAGTATGAAGTAATTTTAAAACTCGTGGTCAATACCTACTTTATTAATGAACTTACCGAATACGAAGAATCAATTATTAGGCTCGCTCAAGTAGATATATTGAGAAATTTTTTAAAAAAAAATTAAGTAATAAACGAAAAATGATAAAAACCCTAGGTGGTGATATTGCCTTTTGCCTTTTACATCAAAGAAAAACAGCAAAAATGCTTCGGCAGCTACTATTTTTACCCACCAAGTAAAAATTCAGCAGTAAATAAAATTAGTAAAGGAAAAGTTTTACCTTACACGACCCTTTGTCTTTTAAATTTATATAAAAAGATGATGTATAAATTTCAGTTTTAATCCCTCTATTCTTTCGAGATTATATAAGAATGGCTAAATTTCAGTTTTGATCTTTGTATTGTGCTTAAATTAGAAATTTAATATTTATACTTTAATTTTGGCATAAATTGCTACCTCAAATCTTATAATGTCATTAGTTAGTCTAAATATTTTATTCTAACTAAAATGCTAATGTAGCTTTTTCGAAAAAGTTAACAACGTTAAAATTATTTATTAAATTCAGATACATTACAATGTAATTTTTTGTTACATGGATATCAAGTGAGCATTTTTTTTAATTTCAAAACATGACACCGGAAAATTTAACTGAAAAATTATAACGGTATTAACAAATGGACTTAAAATTTTAAATTTGAAAAATAGAGGAATTAAATTCTTGAAAATAGAATTATAAAATAATACACACATTTTCTTGAAATTTATATAAAATAAATAATTAATATTAAAAAACATGTCTATACTTCAAATATTATTTTACCACAATAGAAAGTTTAATATATATACACACAAATTTTACAAACTACATACAATAGTAAGTTTATGCATTAACTTTCCTAAAAATGTTATTCATTAACTTTGTAAGGGTATTTGTTATTATGGAAAGTGATCCTTTTATTGAGAATTTAATTGGTAGAAGAGTGATTCTCGTGTTTGATATATTAAAAGTAATAAATATTAAATTTATCGTGAATTTTGGTCTAATGTACAATTTGATATATGAACCTTAATTTTGTACGATTATATACATTAAACTTGAATTGCGGTTCGTATGTATACATGAAATTTTGATTTTATTCAATTGTACAAATTTAAATAAATGAATACATACATACATACATTTATTTTCATATTCTATTAATATATTTGTTTGTGTATGTTATATAACAACGTAATATGGTACTAATTCGATAATGTTGTTAGTGGTTTTGAAAACTGAATTAAATCAAATATTCATGTATAAAATTACACAAAATCAAAATTCATATATAAGATTGTATGTTAGATCAAAGTTCATATATACTTTTGATATTTCTCCTCTGCTAAAACTATCAACTTTCCTAATAATGTGATTCCTTCAACTATGGGAACTGATTCCTTTAAATATTTGTGAGAAAGTAACTTTCCCATATAAAATTAAATTTTATCTATGATATCTTTGAGACAAATTTATACTTTTTTTCTCATTTATTTTTATGCAAAAAAATCACCACAAAATCATAATTATATAATTTTAAATTTATTTAAATATTATTGAACTAAATTTAAATTTTAGTATAATTTAATACATATAAAATATTTTAAATTTATTTTCAATTGAGATAAATATATTAATTTATTTTATTTAAAATAAATAAATATTATTAAAATAAACAGATTCTTGTTTTAACTTTTGTTAATAATAAATATCACTAGAAATATGTTAAAATTAATCAAAATTATATTTTATTTGATAAGGGCAATTTTAAATTTATGATCATATTCTTAGAAAAGTGATTAGTCAAGCAAACACATCGATGTAGCCTTTTCGGCAATAAGAATTTTTAGCATATCAAAAGTTGTAATGTTTTTTTTATATAATAATTAAAATTATTTATAACTCTTCTTTAATTTTTAAATAGAGAAAAAATGTATATTAACATACTTGAATCTATATTATCTTATATTAATAATAATTTTGATGCCAACCAAATTAAAATTTAGTCGAAATTATAATATTATATTTTAATAATTTTATTGTCAAAAAAGTGAGACCCCACACATAGGTGAAGGTATAAATGCACTCCTCTTTTACTTAGGCTTTTACTTTTTCTTTTTAATTGTTTTCAAATTTCAGCATAACTTTGTCTGCTTTTAATGGAACAGATGTAGAATTCTTTGCCTTTTATGAGCACATATATGTTAAAGTTTATAGGCATTGCAAGTTTTACGGTAATCTCATTATATATTCTAATTATATTTGTGTTTTTGATAAAATATCTAAATTTATTTATATTCTTTTTTCAACCCGTAAATAGGAGTATAACCGTTTCAGAGCACTCAAACTCACAGCCTCTTATATGAACAACAATGCTCGTACCAATCGAGTTAAGGACTTTTAAACCTTTTTTTATTATTGTTTGTAAAGATGTCGATAGCCCCATGGTGTCGAAACCAAATCACCATCATCCTATATTAGATTAATAAATTCAACTATTAAAATTATAATATTTTGGTTTCAAATTTTATTATATGATTTTTAAAAGATTATATAAAAATAAAATTATCCTTAAAATAATATTTATTATTTTGTAAAATTAAGATTCTTTCCATAAATTCTTTACTGAATTAATACATGGTTGATAGATGACACCAATTCAATAAGAATACTAAATATGAGTATAAATGTGTTTGTGATAATTTGTCTGCTTGTGAGAGATTAAATTCTTTGATTGAAGTTAATTAAATTCATCATTTCACGAGTACAAAATGAAAAGGAGAAATAAAAAGAAAATGCTAATCAAATCACTTTATTTGGTCCCCCACATAGGCTCGACTCTTTTGAAATTTGAAATTTGATTCTTTTAGTTAACAAATACATATAGTTTGTACATGATGTAATGTTATGAACTAATAGTTAAGAGAATGATCCATGGGCCAAATTATATGGCTGGGAGTAAAGAAACAAACTAGGTTTAAGAAATTCAATAATCGAGTGTCACAAGTCGTATATCAAAGTTCATGACGAATATAAACAGAGTGTTTCATGGTGGTCAACTGATTAAATGTAGTTCATGCAATTCATTTAAATTAGCCCGATTCGTGAAACATATGTAAAAGTTCATCTACTTGAAAACTATAGTTACCATGATTAATGTAAATATTAAGGAATAAAATTATATAGACTTTAAATCCCTTAGGACTCTAGCTTTGTAGATAGGCACTAATCTCAACTGTTATTGTGATTTCATCTATACCATTGAATCTGAGGGAGCTTAACTATAAATAGAACCCTCTCCCTTCATTTTGTAATCATCCATTATATTTTATTCATAGTAATTAAATATATTTGAGACCATTTACTCAAACACCTTATGTGTGCTACTTTCTTGTGACTTCTTTAAATATTTCGTTGCTTCTTCGCTTTAAGTTTGCTTCTGCTTTGCATTCAATGCCTTGGAGAATTTTCATTAAGAATTCTCACTTTGAAAAGTAAAATTAATTTAAGCGGATTTGAAACTAAAACATTGCCTAAGGCCGCAAGTCTGTAAAACTAAAGTTCTAGTTAAAAATATGTAATTTGGACATAATGTAATGTTATGGGTTAATATCAAGAGAATCAACCCAAAGATATATATATATATACTCTAGCAATATTATATACACTCTAGCAATATGAAGTTATAATTTAGGAAACAATTTAATGTGTCATAGTTTATATACTGCCATTTAACACTTTAATAAGTTAACACGTGTATTACTTACTTTCCATATTACTTAAGTCACATTTAAATATTTAATTACTTAATATAATTTAAAAAAGGAAAAATACATAATTTTCTGTTCATGAAAAATAGAGAGCAAAGATTTAAAACAAATCCTTCAATTAAAAAGGAAACAAGGAAATGGATAGTAATTTGTGTTAATATGGATGCAATTAATGGGCTCTTAGATGTAATAATCTCATATTTATAGTCTTTTCTACCTATAAATTCTAACCTTACACATACAAAATAAGAAACACTAGGAAAACAATAATTCAAACTATATTTCTATTATCACTTTTTAATTATATTTTAAAATTTTGTTTTAATAAATTTTCAAATTACTTTAATTCTTCTCATACCATTCTTGTAATATCATTTTTTTCATTTGATATTTTAATAATTACATTTTAATATGTTTTTAACTAATAAACTATATGTTAATTATTTTGATAGATCATCCAACCATTGCACCAATATATCGGCACTTAGTGTCTCTTTGGAATGCTTGAAGAAAAATTGCACTCCGTGCCTCGCCGATATAAACCGAAGTATAATTTGGTAGACTAATCTTATGGCATGCCAACTATATTTGATTTTGTCTGAGACAACTAAGAAGGTAACCATTGATTCTAACAGACACACACATATATATATTCATGATCGAATATTATAATTTTATATAATACTCATTTTTACTATGCTCGTTGCTATCCAATCCACAACATTTCATAACATTTCACATAAACCAAATCATGAGACAAGTAGAATCCTTACCTCAAATAAACTAGTTTGTAACAAATCGTGTATGTATGTATGTGTGTATGTATGTATGTATTGAACTCAAATCATTAAAGTACAAATTGTATTCATACTCGTCTACGACTCTTGCATTTCCTTTCTCTCGAGACAACTCGACGTTGTCTTTACTACGTTCAATAATTCAATCATAAAAATGATATTAAATTCCAATCATTCACATGAAAATATATAATCAAACATATTTTTCATTTTATTCATTTTAGTCCTTATATATGAAATACTCATATTTTTCGTTATTTAGCATCAAATCAAAATCTGATTTCATATCCTTTCATTAGGGACTTTGTACTTTTAATTCATAGCATAATTTTATGATAATTTTCAATTTATTTAATTTAGTCCCTAATGTTCCAAATTAATTATCAAACCTTTGGATAATTGCTAACTATGTCCTCGAGCATTTTTTAAGGTAAAATTCAATAGTGATTGGACTTTTACAATTAAGTCCCTACACTTTAATTAATGATTTTTCTTGGTTAAATTGCTAAATCGGTATTTAATATATTTTCATACTAACTCCTCAAATATTCATATTTTATCCTTACAGACTCTATTTATGAAAATAGGGTTCCAAAACTGCATTTTTTAACACTGTCTAAAATTGGGTCGTTACACCCTTTAGCAATGTTATGATAGACTTTGAACTCTCATTTGAAAGTTGGATTTATCTTTTGAATTATCTTGAGTAATTATCTCACAAAATCCTTCGTAAACAAGTCTCTGAATAGCTTCAAATACTCTAATCAGGATAAGGATAATGATAAGAATAAGAAACTTCAATAGCTCAAACTCTTCTATTCTCATTCAAGTTAGTCGAATGGATGAGGATGATTAATCCATATTCTAGGGTCATGGGCTGCAGATCAAAGCCTGTGATGAATGTACACAAAGTGTCCCATAGAGGGCAATTGATTAAATGAGGCTCATTTGACCCACTTGAACTGACCTGATTCGTGAAACACATGGAGAAACCCATCTACTTGAAGCCTTAGTGGCCTAGTGAAACACTCCAATAAAAGTAGAGTTACCAAGGTAATTATTGTAAATCCTAAGCGATAAGATTATATAAAGTTTAAATCCTTTACGACTCTCATATTGTAAATAGACACTAATCTCAATCGTTGATGTAATTCGATTTATACTATTGGATCTGAGGGAATTCAACTATAAATAGAGACTTTCCCTCTCATTTGTAATTATTCCACTCTTTGAATTAAAATAATACTTTTGAGAGCATTTACTCAAACACTTAGTATGCTATTTTTTTTCCTTATGACTTTTTTGTTCGAATTCAAGTTCCTTAGTCTTTTCGATTTTGTTTCCGCATTGTTTTCGGTGCCTTAGAGAATTTATGCGAGAATTCTCATTTTTTGAGAGTATGGTTGACTTAGGAGAATTTGAACCTAAAAAATCACCTAAAGCCACAAGATTCACCAGACTAAAGTTCTAGACTCGTGACACTAGCGCGAAATTCATCGATTTAATAAAATGCAATCAAGCCTCATGTAATAGTCAAACATGTCAACTACATAACTTTGATTGCACCATAATTATTGTTCTATTTATTGTTTGAACATCAAGTGAAACAAGCAGTCAAAATTTTCAACAAATTGAGTTTTACATAGGCAATAGAAAAATAAAATTATATTGCCGCCACACATGCATCGATTTGCCACTTACAGTCTGCTTGTAACTTTCAACTTTTAGTTGCAAGGAATAACAATGAGTTAATAGTGTTATTAATTTAATTCTAAATGAGACAAATTTAAAATTCTTAAGAGTAGAGGGACTGAATGCAAATTTATACCAAAGATTCTGAGTTGTTGTTTGACGCGTGACCCGCTCTAGTTTAATCTTTAGAAGAAAAAAAAATGTCCTATTAAAATAATCACTTCTATTTAAATTAGGTTATATTTTAGTCATTTATGTTTCAAATGTTACGTTTTAGTCACTTACGTTAATATGTTGTAACTTTTGAGTCACTGAGTCGTTAATTGTTATTAACAGTGTAACAGTAAGTTAATGTGGCAAGTTAAACCATCATTTCAAACAAAAATTTTAGTTTATAAATTGTTAAAAAAATAAGAGTATAGGGATTAGTTTTAACAAATGGAAAGCATAGAAAAATTACGTTAAAAGAGATGAAAAAGGGAGAAAGATAAAGGGAGAAGCAGAAGACAATAAAAAATAAAGAAAAGAAAGAGAATTAAAAGAACATAAAAGAAAAAATTAAATTGCTCAAAATGAAAAAATATGGGGGCCAATTGTATAATTTAACCTAAAATTTTTGTTTGAAATGATGATTTAACATGCCACGTCAACTTACCGTTACACCATTAACGGCAACTAATGACTCAATGACTAAAATGTTATAACATGTTAACGTAAATGATTAAAATGTAATATTTTAAATATAAGTAATTAAAATGTAACATGAGGTAAACAAAAATAACTATTTTAATAGGCTACGGAAAAAAAAGAAGAAGAAAAGAAGACCAAGCCCGTTCATTCCATTATGTGGGTCAGCCCGTTCAATCTAATGGGTCATTTGTTTGGACCAAGTCGGGATTTTGGAAAAAGAGAAGGGTATTTTGGTTATTAAAGTTGAAAATCCCATCGAAAAATTTTGAAATGTCGAAATCGATGAAGTTTCCCACCTAAAATTAACCGCCATTTCATTTTCCCGCATTTAAAATGACGACCAAATCTCAAGCTAATTAAAAATCCCTCAAAAACTCTTATCCTATTCTTTCTTGTTTTCAGTTTCTTCACTCACTGGCCCAAGTCTCTCAGGTCTCGCTTTCCTCCATCTCTTATTTCCCTTTAATACATTATCAATTCAATTTTATAAACGTTTTTGAGAATTTCTTTGACTAGATCTGATTAGTATTTAGCAGATCTGGGTTTTAGTGATGTTTTGTACGAATTTAAATTTAAATGTTTGTTTTTTTATAGGTGAACGGAGATGGCAGGAAAAGGTGGAAAGGGGCTTTTGGCGGCGAAAACAACCGCAGCTAACAAGGACAAGGACAAGGATAAGGACAAGAAGCGTCCGGTTTCTCGTTCATCTCGTGCCGGAATTCAGGTGATTCTCAAAATTTATCATCATTTACTTGGTTTTACGCTAAGAAATATAGCATCGTTTTTCTATATCTTTCCATTGTATGTTTTAAATCATACGTGTCTGGTCCCTTTGGGTTCATGAATTGTAGATCAAAATAAAAGGAGTAAATCGGAAATATACGCTTTTATTTTTATTTTTGTAGGTTGGATAATTGTACATCTTTTTATTATTTCGTGAAATATATTATGAGATAATTTCTCTCCATATTTAGGTATTATATAAGCTTAAAGGCTAAACAAACAACATTTAAAGTTTAAAGTACTTGTGGTTGATGATCGAGACATTTTCAAGTTGCTCATTTTTTTTGTTAAAAGGGCCAAATTTTAGATCTTAATAATTTCTTTGAAGATGCTAGACTTGTCCTTATTGAGATTAGAGCAGTGTTACAACGGTACTTTTTCACATTTTGTACATATTTACTAGGTTTATATTAAACTTGTGTTTTTTTTATTTATGAGAATGTTTGAAATGCAAAAACAAAGAATAATCTAGTTTTATTTTCGTTTATGGGTTTTCAATGATTTGTTGTTCTTGTTTGTCGTATAGAAAAATATAAGTCTAGTTTGTAGAAAATTTAGAAGCTAGGTTGAGTTTGAGCGAGTCTTTAATCTTTTGTTTTGCCCTATGTCCTTTGTTTCATTTCTCTTGTCTCTAAAGTGTTTTAGTGCATTGGTGATGAATCTGTCAGCTAAGTATTTATATTTGTAGCTGACTATCTTTGACTAATATGTTCATGTGTACTTGGTTAATTGCAATGTAAGTCTTGGTTGTAGCCGTATGCTTTTTTCTCTCAACAGCACCAACCCTTTATACACTTCATTTGTGTTGATATTAGTTCCCAGTGGGTCGTATCCACCGTCATCTCAAGTCTAGGGCATCTGCAAATGGGAGAGTTGGGGCCACAGCCGCCGTTTACTTGGCCTCTATTCTCGAATACCTGACAGCTGAGGTTCTTGAGTTGGCTGGAAACGCAAGCAAGGATCTGAAAGTGAAAAGAATCACCCCAAGGCATCTGCAGCTGGCTATTAGGGGGGATGAAGAGCTTGATACCCTCATCAAGGGTACCATTGCTGGAGGTGGTGTCATCCCTCACATTCACAAGTCTCTAATCAACAAAACTACCAAGGAGTAGTAGCAATGTCTGATTTTAAACTAGATATTGACTGTTGTGTACTTTTTATCTGTTATGTCAGTGTGTTATTTGTAGGCTTTGTTTTATCTGTCTAGTACATCTGGTCATTATATAAGTTGTAGTAACATTCTAGGTTCTTGTCTTTGAACTTATGATCTTTGTTTAGGGTAGGGATGATGATGATGTTTTGTTGGATACTTTTTAACTGTGGTTTTCCTTAGATGCTTTTATCACCTTCTGGCTGTGAAGTTCTAATATTTGCATTTCAGCCTTTGCTCTTTTGTTTAGTTGCACCCTACTGCATGGCATGGACATTCATTTTCTTTCATATATTCACCATGCAAGCATTTCTTGAGATTAAATTATATAAATGTGACAGTAGGTGATATAGATGTGTTTAGTTAATTTTAAGTGAAAGGTTTGATGGCCAAGTAAATAATTTAAAAAGCTTGGCCAATTTTGGTATAGTTAAGGTATTTTTTTTATAGTTTACTATTTTTGGAAGTTTATACTTGTGTTTTCTACTAATATTATTTTTAAGATTTGAAATTAGGTTTCTTTGACTGTAATGTTAGGTAATTTGTAAGGATTTTAGAATTAGATTGGTAATTGAATTGATGAAGTCATCAATTTAATTGATGAAGTCATCAATTTAATTGATGAAGTCATCAATTTAATTGATTTGATTACATAATAAATTATTAAAAATATAAAAAATTAATTTTATTGATGATTAAATAGATTTTTAACTTGTAAGTGTTATGTTTTGTATGAAATGTTTTTTTTTAATTATAGATTTTGACAGTTTAAAATTAATATGGTCCAATTATTATAACTCGTTTGATGGGATGATGGATTTGGCTTCTCAACTAAAATTTTAATATATATATATTTTATTCCATTCAAATACATAATGGTGTTTAAGTGGTTGGTTTGGTTATTAATTAAATTGAATTAATTGAATTGTATAATCTTTTAATTATTAATTGAATTAAAATTTTTCAAAAAAATTTAATCGAATTGAAACATTTTGGTTAATTTGATCGATTAATTGAATTGATCAAAATTTATTTATTTTTGTCTTTTAGTTATAAAATAAATATAAACATATAAAAAATACATTAAAATTAATTGAAATATATGTTTTTGTTTTGGAAATTAACTAAATTAACTAGAATTTTATGTCTTGAAACATTATATAAGTCTTGAAATTAACACATAATATTAATTATTAAGTTCGATTAAGATTTCAAGCTGAATTAATCGATAATTGAAATTTCAAAAAATCATTACTTGATCTCTGACAAAATTAAATTCGACCACCGGCCGATTAATCAAATTAAATCGATTCAGTCGATTAATTCAATTTTAACCAAAATTTAAACACCCTAATAAATACAATTACAATTATTTATTTAATTTTATATTTTTGTTAGCCTAGTTGGCCTTCAATGCTATTATCCAATTTGAAAGTTGTCTTTACTCCTTATAGCTGCATAAGTATCTGCAAAATTGCTTTCTCCATAAAGATTCCATATTTCTAGCATTTATGCATTGTTTCGGTGAAATTTATTCATGAATATTTATTAGAAATATTTATGAATTATAGTTGAATGGTTATTTAATGTTTGATTAAGTTAAGTAGCTTGGATTTAGAATAATGACTAAATTGCATACGGTATAAAAGTTTAATTATAGATTAAAGATTAGTAAAAGGACTAATCTAGCAATTAGACCCTAAGTGCCATGTGTGTGAATGTATGATATAACATGTGTAATAGTTGGTATATATGTGTAATAGCTATAAGATATTTTATGTTATAGCTATTACACATGTTAATTTATATTTTTTATAGGTTAATAATAATGAGTAAAGAAACATAGAAAGAGTTACAGAGAGCAAACGTGAGAAAGAAAGAAGGAAAGAAAGAAAGAAAAGAAAAGGAAAATTTGAGGATTAAGGCCCTAAAGATTAATTGGTAAGTTGTTTTAGCTCATTTTCTTATGATTTTTATGTTTATGGATGCCTAATTCAAAGTTCTACATGTATGAGGTTAAAATGAAGAAAAATAGAAAATTTTTAGATATTGATTTAGTTGAATAAATTGAGGTTTTATGGGTTAAATTGATAGGAATTGAAGTTAGAAGTGAAAATTGAGTGATTTATTAAAAGAATTCTAAGTTAGGTTTAAATAGGGATTAAGTTGAATAGAGCTCAAAATTTATGTTTTATAATGAATTTTATGAGTTAGAAATTGTTAATGAGTTGATTAAAAGAGAATATAAAGCTTAAGTTAAAGAAAAAAGATTAGTAATGGAAAAAGGATGAAATTGGAATTTTGTAAAAGTTTGATAGAAAGTGAAAATGTGTTTTATGAATTAGTATATTGATGATTTTAATTGTATGATTGTTAGTAGCAAACGTAGCACGGATCGTCATCAAAGAAGGAAAAGAGAAAGTGAACGAAGATATCGCTTAAATTCGATAAATAGTGGTTTGTATTTCTATAAACCGAGCTTAATCGTTATTGCTATATTTGATATTTATATTGTATGAAAATGTGAATGAGGTAAGTATTTTTACCATATTGAAATGAATGTGATTTTGAATACCCTATTAATGTGTCGGGCTAGTCGGATATAGTTGACATGTCATAGGAATTGGAAGTATTGGGATATTTCGACATTGAGTCGATGAGACACTATGTGTCGACTCTTCGTTAAAGTTCGGATTTGTTCCGATGAAGTACTTTGTGTACTATAATGTTAAAGTTCGGATTTGTTCGATGAAGCACTATGTGCTTATCCCGAGTGTGGGTTGGATCCGTGTATCCGTTAGTATCCGAGTTATGTTAATAAGGGTAAATAAAGTAAAGGTTATTAAGGTCTTGATTGATATTGAATAATAGCAATAATGTGTTTGAATTACCATGTCTTAAAGTTGATTAAGCTATTGTTTATAGAAATACCACCGAGAGTATTCTCAAGTGTCGGTTTGTTTCTCATGCGCAGGCTAGGTACGAAAGTATAAGGACTCAGCATACAAGCCGATCCCCAAACTCAAATTGGTGAAGTTTCTATCTTTTTAGAAAATGGCATTTTACCTAGGATGTCTTTTGGTCATTTTGAAAGTATCTAAGTTGTTAAGTGATATTTTGGTATATTTTGTAAATGTTACCAAAACCTTAAGTATGGTATGTTTTGATATGTTAGTGAAGAGTAATAAGAGAAATTGTTGGTAAATGTTGTAGAGAGAAGAAATGATGATGTTATAAACTTAGTTATCAACATTTTATACTAAAACAGATTTGGACAGTAACAGTAGTCCAACTTTAAAAATATACCAAAAATAGTATAAAGTGAATTAGATGATGAATAAAATATGTAATTGAAGCTTAATGAATCTATTTTTATATGGAAGAAACAAAATAGGTAAAAGAGTTGTATTTTATGAGATATTTACGTTTTGGTGAAACAGGGTTAGAACAATTTCTGGATTCCCTGTTCTGACTTTAGAAATTCACCATAAATTGTGTATTAAGAATTAGGACTCAAACTTTATTTGTATGGATTCCTTATTGAGTATATTTTTAATTAAAACAAATGGCATAGTCATTGGATTTCTGTAAAGGAAGAAATTTGATTCGTAGTGCACAAGGGTCAGAGTAGCCGAACCCTGAAACAGGGGAGACTTCTTCTAATAAACTGTACTAATTGGCCTGACCAAAAATTCTAGAAAAAAATTAGTAAGTAGATATATGAGTGTAGTTTCAGGGAAAATTTACAAATTCTAGAAAAGCAATTGTACGGAAAATTGAGCAAGTGTGAATTCTGGTTATCAGAAGTTGTGTTTCTTGGTCATGTCGTATCAGCGGATGGAATTAGAGTGGATCTAAAGAAGATTGAAGCAGTTATTCAGTGAAAAGTTCCTAAGAATGTATCAGAGGTACGAAGTTTTCTCGGATTGGCTGGTTACTATCGAAGATTCGTCAACGGATTTTCAAAGATAGCCTTACCGATGACCAAGCTACTACAGAAGAATATTCTATTTGTTTGGAATGAGCAATGTCAGAAAAGTTTTAAAGCATTAAAACGAATGTTAACAGAGGCACCGGTGTTAACTTTACCAGAATCAGAAAGAGATTTTGTAGTGTACAGTGATGCTTCATTGAGTGGACTGGGATGTGTCTTGATGCGAGCGGGAAAGTCATTGCTTATGCTTCACGGCAATCGAAACCGCATGAACGCAACTATCCAACTCATGATTTAGAATTAGCAATGTAATTTTTGCCTTGAAGATTTGGAGGCACTATCTTTATGGTGAAAAGTGCTATGTTTATACGGATCATAAAAGTTTGAAGTATCGCTTTAAAAAGAATTGAATCGAGACAAAGGCGTTGGATAGAGCTTCTAAAAGACTATGATTGTGTCATAGACTATCATCCGTGGAAGGCTAATATAGTAGCCGACGACCGAGTAGAAAAGCCGCGATTGAATTACGAGCAATGTTTGCACAACTTAGTATCACTTGAAGATGGAAGCCTTTTGACCAATTAAGAATAAAGCCAAGAATGTTTGATCGAATCAGATTAGCACGTTAGAAGATGATAAGTTGTTAAAGAAAAGAGATGATTCGAATGGTACAATGAAAATTTTAGCATTGATGGAAATGGTCGTCTAAGATTTCGAATCGACTTTGCATTCGAATAATTCGAGTTGAAAGAGTTAATTCTTCGAGAAGCTCATAATAGTCCATTTGCATTTCATCCCGGAGGTATGAAAATGTATCGTGATTTGCGTGAATTGTATTGGTGGTCGGAATGAAGAAGGATATAATCGAATATGTGGCAAAGTGTTTGACTTGTCAACGAGTGAAGGCGAACATCAAGTTCCATCGGATTACTTCAACCCATCAATATTCCTGAATGGAAATGGGACCGAATAACGATGGACTTTGTGACGGGATTACCGATGTCTACAAGTAAAAAGAATGCTATTTGGGTAATAGTTGATCGACTTACGAAGTCACTCATTTCTTAGCCGTGAGAACCGATTGGTCGTTAAAGAAACTTGTTGAGGTTTATGTTCGGAAATCATTAGATTACATGGTATTCCAAAATCAATAATTTCGGCGAGATCCAAGGTTTACGTCAAGGTTTTGGAAGCAATTACATGAATCTTTCGATTTTCGACTTCATTTTAGTACGACTTTTCATCCACGCATCGATGGTCAATCTGAGCGGGTAATACAAATTTTAGAAGATATGCTTGAGCTGTATGATTGATTTTGAGCCTAATCGGGAATATTATTTGTCATTAGCGAATTTGTGTATAATAATAGTTTCGATCAAGTATACTGATGGCACCGTATGAGGCTTTGTATGGGCGAAGATGCCGATCACCCGTATATTGGATGAATGAATGAGAAGAAGATGATTGGATCTGAATTGGTTCAAGAAATGAAAGTACGATTAAGAAAATTCGGAAAGATTGAAAACGCTTTTGATAGACGTAAATCGTATGCAGATTTGAAACGACGGATATTGAATACTCGATCGGGGATAAAGTATTTTAAAAGTTTCACCTTGGAAGAAAATTCTAAGATTTGGTCAAAAGGAAAATTAAGTCCTCGTTTTATTGGGCCTTACGGGTTATTGAGAGAATTGGACCAAGAGCGTATCGATTGGCCTTACCTCCTGAACTACAGAAAATGCACGATGTCTTCCATGTTTCTATGCTAAGAAGATATCGATCAGATCCTTCACATGTTATTACTACCGAGAATGTAGAGATTCGACTTGACTTATCGTATGAAGAAGAACCAGTTGAGATTCTAGCACGAGAGGTAAAAGAATTACGTAATAAACGTATTCCTTTAGTAAAAGTGCTATGGCGAAGTCACAGTGTTGAAGAAGCTACGTGGGAACCGGAAGAAACGATGAGATCTCAATACCCCCATCTCTTTTCAGGTAAATTTCGAGGACGAAATTTATTAAGGGGGAGAGAATTGTAATGAACCGAAAGTTACGGCATCAGAAATTGAGGCTTGAGTACTGTTTCCGTGAAATTTATTCATGAATATTTATTAGAAATATTTATGAATTATAGTTGAATGGTTATTTAATGTTTGATTAAGTTAAGTAGCTTGGATTTAGAATAATGACTAAATTGCATACGGTATAAAAGTTTAATTATAGATTAAAGATTAGTAAAAGGGACTAATCTAGCAATTAGACCCTAAGTGCCATGTGTGTGAATGTATGATATAACATGTGTAATAGTTGGTATATATGTGTAATAGCTATAAGATATTTTATGTTATAGCTATTACACATGTTAATTTATATTTTTATAGGTTAACAATAATGAGTAAAGAAACATAGAAAGAGTTACAGAGAGCAAACGTGAGAAAGAAAGAAGGAAAGAAAGAAAGAAAAGAAAAGGAAAATTTGAGGATTAAGGCCCTAAAGATTAATTGGTAAGTTGTTTTAGCTCATTTTCTTATGATTTTTATGTTTATGGATGCCTAATTCAAAGTTCTACATGTATGAGGTTAAAATGAAGAAAAATAGAAAATTTTTAGATATTGATTTAGTTGAATAAATTGAGGTTTTATGGGTTAAATTGATAGGAATTGAAGTTAGAAGTGAAAATTGAGTGATTTATTAAAAGAATTCTAAGTTAGGTTTAAATAGGGATTAAGTTGAATAGAGCTCAAAATTTATGTTTTATAATGAATTTTATGAGTTAGAAATTGTTAATGAGTTGATTAAAAGAGAATATGAAGCTTAAGTTAAAGAAAAAAGATTAGTAATGGAAAAAGGATGAAATCGAATTTTGTAAAAGTTTGATAGAAAGTGAAAATGTGTTTTATGAATTAGTATATTGATGATTTTAATTGTATGATTGTTAGTAGCAAACGTAGCACGGATACGTCATCAAAGAAGGAAAAGAGAAAGTGAACGAAGATATCGCTTAAATTCGATAAATAGTGGTTTGTATTTCTATAAACCGAGCTTAATCGTTATTGCTATATTTGATATTTATATTGTATGAAAATGTGAATGAGGTAAGTATTTTTACCATATTGAAATGAATGTGATTTTGAATACCCTATTAACAATGTCGGGCTAGTGGATATAGTTGACATGTCATAGGAATTGGAAGTATTGGGATATTTCGACATTGAGTCGATGAGACACTATGTGTCGACTCATCGTTAAAGTTCGGATTTGTTCCGATGAAGTACTTTGTGTACTATAATGTTAAAGTTCGGATTTGTTCGATGAAGCACTATGTGCTTATCCCGGAGTGTGGGTTGGATCCGTATCCGTTAGTATCCGAGTTATGTTAATAAGGGTAAATAAAGTAAAGGTTATTAAGGTCTTGATTGATATTGAATAATAGCAATAATGTGTTTGAATTACCATGTCTTAAAGTTGATTAAGCTATTGTTTATAGAAATACCACCGAGAGTATTCTCAACGGTTTGTTTGTTTCTTGTAGGCTAGGTATGAAAGTATAAGGACTCAAAGATACAAGCCGATCCCCAAACTCAAATTGGTGAAGTTTCTATCTTTTTAGAAAATGGCATTTTACCTAGGATGTCTTTTGGTCATTTTGAAAGTATCTAAGTTGTTAAGTGATATTTTGGTATATTTTGTAAATGTTACCAAAACCTTAAGTATGGTATGTTTTGATATGTTAGTGAAGAGTAATAAGAGAAATTGTTGGTAAATGTTGTAGAGAGAAGAAATGATGATGTTATAAACTTAGTTATCAACATTTTATACTAAAACAGATTTGGACAGTAACAGTAGTCCAAATTTGAAAATATACCAAAAATATTATAAAGTGAATTAGATGATGAATAAAATATGTAATTGAAGCTTAATGAATCTATTTTTATATGGAAGAAACAAAATAGGTAAAAGAGTTGTATTTTATGAGATATTTACGTTTTGGTGAAACAGGGTTAGAACAATTTCTGGATTCCCTGTTCTGAATTTAGAAATTCACCATAAATTGTGTATTAAGAATTAGGACTCAAACTTTATTTTTATGGATTCCTTATTGAGTCTATTTTAATTGAAACAAATGGCATAGTCATTGGATTTCTGTAAAGGAAGAAATTTGATTCGTAGTGCACAAGGGTCAGAGTAGCGAACCCTGAAACAGGGAGACTTCTTCTAATAAACTGTACTAATTGGCCTGACCAAAAATTCTAGAAAAAAATTAGTAAGTAGATATATGAGTCTAGTTTCAGGGAAAATTTACGGAATTGGATTTCGAGTTTCGTAACTTGAGATATGATTTTTTTAGCAACCATGACGCAGATGGATAGTTTACTACGAAAACTGTTTAAGTGCTAAGATAAGTTTTGTAATGTCTCCTGCTTGACTCCGGCAACGGTCTCGGGTAGGGGGACATTACAATATTGATTGGTATTAGAGCTAATTAGGTTTAGTCGGTTCTAGGACTAAATCGAATGTCAATGTGAATCTAGAGGTACATGCCATTACTGAGTCAAATTTGAGTTGGGATTGGATGCTGATATGTTTGTTGAATATTTTTGTTTTATAGCATTAAAAAATGTCTGATAAAAGCATTGAGGATACTGATCAAGAGATGTATAGTGAAGATAATGTGAATGAATCGGAGTCTGCAACTCCAAGTGTGAATCCAGTAGGAAATCAACCGAATGTTGGAAGTGATAATACTGAAGTCTTTAGAATAATCGCCGATGCCCTTCAAAAAGCGGTAGGAACTATGCTTGCTACGTCCTCTATCCCTACTACCCGAAGAGCTCCAATTAAAGAATTGAGAAAATATGGAGCTACAGAATTTTTGGGTGCAAAGGGAATTGATTCGACTACTGCTGAAAATTGGTTAAAGACTACAAAGAGAGTTCTGAAGCAACTTGAATGTACACCACAAGAAAGCTTAGTGTGTGTTGTCTCATTACTGCAAGAGGAAGCTTTAGTATGGTGGGAATCAGTGATTCAGAATGTACTTGAGGAACAGATAAGTTGGGACTTCTTTCAAAAAGAGTTTCAAAATAAGTATTTGGGAGAAATGTACATAGAGGACAAAAAAAACAAGAGTTCTTAACACTGAAACAAGGTGAGATGCTCATAGTGGATTATGAACGAGAATTTCTGAGATTGAGCAGATATGCCACTGAGTTTGTACCGACTGAAGCTGACCGATGTAAAAGATTTTTAAGAGGATTACGTGATGAATTTAGACTACAGTTGATGCCTCTTAGAATCACTGAGTTTGCGGATTTAATGGAAAGAGCTAAGATGATTGAACAAATTCTCGGAAGGGATAAAAAGTCTGAAGTTGCTCGTTCGACTGAAAAACGTCCCGGAATGGTTAGTTCAAGTCCGCAGCCTAAGCGGTTAAAGGAATCACGAGGTAATTGGAGATTTAGTTCTCGATCGGAAAGGAGTGATCGAGGTCGGAAAAGACAGACTACTGTGTCTACTGGCAGTATCCGAAGTCCAGTTCAGAATACTGAAATTCCAATATGTGAGCATTGTGGAAACCGACACAAAGAGGAGTGTAGAAAGTTGACTGGAGGTTGTTTCCGTTGTGGAGCTACCGATCACTTTATTAAAGATTGCCCAAAGATATCTGGAACAACACCGATAGTAGTGCAAAGATCTGAATTTGCTTCCGTGAGGCGGGGATCGGCCAAGTAGTTCGCTTGCTAGAGGTGGTACTAGAAGAACTAGTGAGAGTGCTACACAACAATCTGAAGCTAGAGCTCCAAATGGCGTATGTTGTGAGGACTCGAGAAGAGAAAGATGCTCACGATGTGGTGACAGTATATTCTTATTGAATTCAACACCCGTTTATGCTTTAATAGACCACGGTCATCACATTCATATGTTAATACTGAAAGTAGTTGAGACAAAAAATTAGAGTTTGAATTGTCTAAAGTTATAATAGAAGTGTCTAGTCCACTGGGACAAACTACTTTAGTGAATCATATATGTCGAAGATGTTCGTTAATGATTCAAGATAGAATATTCCCTGTTGATCTGTTGATTATGCTATTTGGCGACTTTGATGTTATTTTGGGAATGGACTGGTTATCAGAACATGAAGTGATTTTAGACTGTTATAAGAAGAAGTTTATTGTTCAGAATGAAAGTGAAGATAGAATTGAAGTAAATGGTATTCGGACTAGTGGATCAATTCGTATTGTTTGACCATTAAAGCTAGCAAGCTTCTTCATCGAGGTTGTAATGCTTTCTTAGCATATGTGATTAATTCGGATTCGGTTGAAAGTCGGTGTAGTAAAATTGGATCAGATGTGAATTTTCCGATGTATTCCCGAGGAATTACCGGATTACCCCCGATCGAGAGGTAGAATTTGTGATTGAAGTCTACCTGTCTGATCCGTATCGATACCTCCGCATCGTATGGCACCTCTTGAGCTAAAGGAATTAAAAGTACGGTTGCAAGACTTATTGGACAGAGGTTTTATACGACCTAGTACATCACCATGGGGAGCTCCAATGTTATTTGTTAAGAAGAAAGATGGGTCGATGCGGTTGTGCATTGATTATCGACAACTCAACAAATTGACTGTCAAGAACAAGTATCCACTTCCCGAATAGATGATTTGTTTGATCAACGAAAGGAGCTTAGTATTTTCAAAAATTGATCTAAGGTCGGGATACTATCGGTTGAAAGTAAAAGAGTGCGACATATTGAAGACGGCATTCCGTACGAGGTATGGGCATTATGAATTTTTAGTGATGCCATTTGGACTGACAAATGCCTCTGCTGCTTTTATGGATCTTATGAATCGGATTTTTCAGCCATACTTGGATCAGTTCGTAGTAGTTTTTATCGATGATATTTTGGTGTATTCCAAGTCGAAAGCAGATCATGAGCAATATCTCCGATTGTTTTGCAAATACTACGAGAAAAGCAATTGTACGGAAAATTGAGCAAGTGTGAATTCGGTTATCGAAGTTGTGTTTCTTGGTCATGTCGTATCGTGGATGGAATTAGAGTGGATCCAAAGAAGATTGAAGCGATTATTCAAAGGAAAGTTCCTAAGAATGTATCGAGGTACGAAGTTTTCTCGGATTGGTGGTTACTATCGAAGATTCACAACGGATTTTCAAAGATAGCCTTACCGATGACCAAGCTACTACGAAGAATATTCCATTTGTTTGGAATGAGCAATGTCGAAAAAGTTTTAAAGCATTAAAACGAATGTTAACAGAGGCACCGTGTTAACTTTACCGAATCGAAAGAGATTTTGTAGTGTACAAAGTGATGCTTCATTGAGTGGATCGGGATGTGTCTTGATGCGAACGGAAAGTCATTGCTTATGCTTCACGGCAATCGAAACCGCATGAACGCAACTATCCAACTCATGATTTAGAATTAGCAATTGTAATTTTGCCTTGAAGATTTGGAGGCACTATCTTTATGGTGAAAAGTGCTATGTTTATACGGATCATAAAAGTTTGAAGTATCGCTTTCGCAAAAAGAATTGAATCGAGACAAAGTCGTTGGATAGAGCTTCTAAAAGACTATGATTGTGTCATAGACTATCATCCGTGGAAGGCTAATGTAGTAGCCGACCTTTGAGTAGAAAAGCCGCGATTGAATTACGAGCAATGTTTGCACAACTTAGTATCATCAAGATGGAAGCCTTTTGACCGAATTAAGAATAAAGCCGTAATGTTTGATCGAATCGGATCAAGACAGTTAGAAGATGATAAGTTGTTAAAGAAAAGAGATGATTCGAATGGTACAATGAAAATTTTAGCATTGATGGAAATGGTCGTCTAAGATTTCGAATCGACTTTGCATTTCGAATAATTCTGAGTTGAAAGAGTTAATTCTTCGAGAAGCTCATAATAGTCCATTTGCATTTCATCCTGGAGGTATGAAAATGTATCGTGATTTGCGTGAATTGTATTGGTGGTCGGGAATGAAGAAGGATATAACTGAATATGTGGCAAAGTGTTTGACTTGTCAACGAGTGAAGGCAGAACATCAAGTTCCATCGGGATTACTTCAACCCATCAATATTCCTGAATGGAAATGGGACCGAATAACGATGGACTTTGTGACGGGATTACCGATGTCTACAAGTAAAAAGAATGCTATTTGGGTAATAGTTGATCGACTTACGAAGTCACTCATTTCTTAGTCAGAAGAACCGATTGGTCGTTAAAGAAACTTCTTGAGGTTTATGTTCGGAAATCATTAGATTACATGGTATTCCAAAATCAATAATTTCGACAGAGATCCAAGGTTTACGTCAAGGTTTTGGAAGCAATTACATGAATCTTTCGATTTTCGACTTCATTTTAGTACGACTTTTCATCCACGGTCGATGGTCAATCTGAACGGGTAATACAAATTTTAGAAGATATGCTTGAGCCTGTATGATTGATTTTGAGCCTAATCGGAATATTATTTGTCATTAGCGAATTTGTGTATAATAATAGTTTCAATCAAGTATCTGAGATGGCAATCAGTATGAGGCTTTGTATGGGCGAAGATGCCGATCACCGTATGTTGGATGAATCGAATGAGAAGAAGATGATTGGACTGAATTGGTTCAAGAAATGAGAAAATACTGATTAAGAAAATTCGGAAAGATTGAAAACGCTTTTGATAGATGTAAATCGATGCAGATTTGAAACGACGGGATATTGAATACTCGATCGGGGATAAAGTATTTTTAAAAGTTTCACCTTGGAAGAAAATTCTAAGATTTGGTCAAAAGGAAAATTAAGTCCTCGTTTTATTGGGCCTTACGGGTTATTGAGAGAATTGGACCAAGGCGTATCGATTGGCCTTACCTCCGAACTACGTAAAATGCACGATGTCTTCTATGTTTCTATGCTAAGAAGATATCGATCAGATCCTTCACATGTTATTACTACCGAGAATGTAGAGATTCGACTTGACTTATCGTATGAAGAAGAACCAGTTGAGATTCTAGCACGAGAGGTAAAAGAATTACGTAATAAACGTATTCCTTTAGTAAAAGTGCTATGGCGAAGTCACAGTGTTGAAGAAGCTACGTGGGAACCGGAAGAAACGATGAGATCTCAATACCCCATCTCTTTTCGTAAATTTCGAGGACGAAATTTATTAAGGGGAGAGAATTGTAATGAACCGAAAGTTACTGATCGTAAATTGAGTCTTGAGTCTTGTTTCGTGAAATTTATTCATGAATATTTATTAGAAATATTTATGAATTATAGTTGAATGGTTATTTAATGTTTGATTAAGTTAAGTAGCTTGGATTTAGAATAATGACTAAATTGCATACGGTATAAAAGTTTAATTATAGATTAAAGATTAGTAAAAGGGACTAATCTAGCAATTAGACCCTAAGTGCCATGTGTGTGAATGTATGATATAACATGTGTAATAGTTGGTATATATGTGTAATAGCTATAAGATATTTTATGTTATAGCTATTACACATGTTAATTTATATTTTTATAGGTTAATAATAATGAGTAAAGAAACATAGAAAGAGTTACAGAGAGCAAACGTGAGAAAGAAAGAAGGAAAGAAAGAAAGAAAAGAAAAGGAAAATTTGAGGATTAAGGCCCTAAAGATTAATTGGTAAGTTGTTTTAGCTCATTTTCTTATGATTTTTATGTTTATGGATGCCTAATTCAAAGTTCTACATGTATGAGGTTAAAATGAAGAAAAATAGAAAATTTTTAGATATTGATTTAGTTGAATAAATTGAGGTTTTATGGGTTAAATTGATAGGAATTGAAGTTAGAAGTGAAAATTGAGTGATTTATTAAAAGAATTCTAAGTTAGGTTTAAATAGGGATTAAGTTGAATAGAGCTCAAAATTTATGTTTTATAATGAATTTTATGAGTTAGAAATTGTTAATGAGTTGATTAAAAGAGAATATGAAGCTTAAGTTAAAGAAAAAAGATTAGTAATGGAAAAGGATGAAATTGGAATTTTTGTAAAAGTTTGATAGAAAGTGAAAATGTGTTTTATGAATTAGTATATTGATGATTTTTAATTGTATGATTGTTAGTAGCAAACGTAGCACGGGATACGTCATCAAAGAAGGGAAAAGAGAAAGTGAACGAAGATATCACTTAAATTCGATAAATAGTGGTTTGTATTTCTATAAACCGAGCTTAATCGTTATTGCTATATTTGATATTTATATTGTATTAAAATGTGAATGAGGTAAGTATTTTACCATATTGAAATGAATGTGATTTTGAATACCCTATTAATGATGTCGGGCTAGTCGGATATAGTTGACATGTCATAGGAATTGGAAGTATTGGGATATTTCGACATTGAGTCGATGAGACACTATGTGTCGACTCATCGTTAAAGTTCGGATTTGTTCCGATGAAGTACTTTGTGTACTATAATGTTAAAGTTCGGATTTGTTCGATGAAGCACTATGTGCTTATCCCGGAGTGTGGGTTGGATCCGTGTATCCGTTAGTGTCCGAGTTATGTTAATAAGGGTAAATAAAGTAAAGGTTATTAAAGTACTGATTGATATTGAATAATAGCAATAATGTGTTTGAATTACCATGTCTTAAAGTTGATTAAGCTATTGTTTATAGAAATACCACTGAGAGTATTCTCAGCGTACGGTTTGTTTCTGTGCGCAGGCTAGGTACGAAAGTATAAGGACTCAGCATACAAGCCGATCCCCAAACTCAAATTGGTGAAGTTTCTATCTTTTTAGAAAATGGCATTGTACCTAGGATGTCTTTTGGTCATTTTGAAAGTATCTAAGTTGTTAAGTGATATTTTGGTATGTTTTGTAAATGTTACCAAAACCTTAAGTATGGTATGTTTTGATATGTTAGTGAAGAGTAATAAGAGAAATTGTTGGTAAATGTTGTAGAGAGAAGAAATGATGATGTTATAAACTTAGTTATCAACATTTTATACTAAAACAGATTTGGACAGTAACAGTAGTCCAAATTTGAAAATATACCAAAAATATTATAAAGTGAATTAGATGATGAATAAAATATGTAATTGAAGCTTAATGAATCTATTTTTATATGGAAGAAACAAAATAGGTAAAAGAGTTGTATTTTATGAGATATTTACGTTTTGGTGAAACAGGGTTAGAACAATTTCTGGATTCCCTGTTCTGACTTTAGAAATTCACCATAAATTGTGTATTAAGAATTAGGACTCAAACTTTATTTTTATGGATTCCTTATTGAGTCTATTTTTAATTGAAACAAATGGCATAGTCATTGGATTTCTGTAAAGGAAGAAATTTGATTCGTAGTGCACAAGGGTCAGAGTAGCCGAACCCTGAAACAGGGGAGACTTCTTCTAATAAACTGTACTAATTGGCCTGACCAAAAATTCTAGAAAAAAATTAGTAAGTAGATATATGAGTCTAGTTTCAGGGAAAATTTACGGAATTGGATTTCGAGTTTCGTAACTCGAGATATGATTTTTTTAGCAACCATGACGCAGATGGATAGTTTACTACGAAAACTGTTTAAGTGCTAAGATAAGTTTTGTAATGTCTCCTACTTGACTCCGGCAACGGTCTCGGGTAGGGGGACGTTACACAGGTCTCATTAAAATATGCATCAGCTCATCAAATTTGATACTATATTTTAAAAATTAACACTTAAGTTCTGTTGGTTTTTTTTTAATAATTTAAAAATCTTAGTTTAATAATTAATGATAGTATTTTTATTAAAATTTGTTAACTTGACATATTGGGTAAAAGTACCATAGAAGCCTTTGTATTAGGATTCAAATTGCATTTTGTCCATTCTACTAAAAAAATGAGGAAACTAATCATTGTACGTTAGATCAAAGAGCAAATTGATCTTGTTAAAAATTCCATCCATTTTTACTGTAAAAAATTGGTTTTAGTACATTAGCATAAAGCACATGTGGCACATCACGTGTAATTATTTGTTATTCCATCAACCATGCTAGTTTTTTTCTTTTTGGTATTAACCAAGGTATCTAGAACCAACAACACTGATTAATTCCCTCATCGTAGGTACTCTCTGAAGAGATGAATGGTTAACCATAATATGCTCCAATCTATTGAGCGGGGATCAAACCCCTGACCACATGGTTAAGGGACAAGGTGAGCAACCACCACACCCTATGGTTTAGTTTTTAATGGTAGAAATTGATGATTTTTTTTTATCAGAAATGACTAGTTTACTATTTGATCTAACGGATAAAGACTAATTTGCTCATTTGTTTTAGTAAAAGGGATAAAATGTAAACTGATTCCTAATACAATGATTTCCGTAGTTTTTTTATATGACATATTAATTAAAGTATCCTCATATGACACAATATATAATTAACCGTAGATTAATTTACCAAATCTAAAATTTTGTCAAAATTGATAAACAAATATCATTTAACCTTTTTGATAAATGAATTTCGACCAAGCAAATTGAGATCCACACACCAATTTAATTACAACAAAATATCAAGAATGGGGCTTGAATTGAATTACTTGGCCTAGAAAAAAAGGTGGCCACTGGTTTTTTGTAAATAAAACGACATAGCTGAAGTGATATTGTGAAGCATTGAAATTTTCAATTTTTCCACTAAAAATAAAAACAAAAAGTCACTAAAAAACAGCATTAAATCTCCACTTGTACTACCTGTATTGTTAAGAGCTCAGCATTTGTATTTCCCCCAATACCAACAAAAGCTTACCACCAAAAACAGCATCTTTAAACACCACCTTGTGATTATCCAAGTATTGCGAACATCTTCAAAAGATTCCCAAAAAAAAACCCATTAAATATATCCCCTCGTTTATGTGTATATGTATATATATAGCCTTTCTCCAATATGCTTGACATGCACATTTTGTTGTTATATGCTTAAACCTTCCTCCTCCATTCATACAAATTTCATTAATGGAAGCTAAGGTAGTTTTACAAAGCAGGACCCCGACGGGGACGTCATCGCGGGGAGTAAATAAACAGCGA
This sequence comes from Gossypium arboreum, assembly GCF_025698485.1. Classification (NCBI taxonomy): domain Eukaryota; kingdom Viridiplantae; phylum Streptophyta; class Magnoliopsida; order Malvales; family Malvaceae; genus Gossypium; species Gossypium arboreum. The sequence goes on from NC_069076.1 coordinate 3,970,128, forward strand.
TGCTCTCCGGTTCGGGCGGTGCTAGCGAGGCCGGCTGAAAGCGTAGTCGGAAGTGGAACGAAGGAGAGGTTGAGGTTGAAGTTAAAGCCTGCAGATAGCAAACGTGAGGTAGCACAGGACAGCAGTAGTGTCCATAATGATAACTGGTTTGATCTATGGGCTATTAATTATCTATCCCAGAGTTTACAAGCTGCAACAGGTTTCATTTCCATGTGGATACCATGATTTTTTTGTTCTATGGGAAGGTGATCAGAAAAAAGAAATGTTGAAAATGTGTGTGTATATATATGCAGGGGTAAAGAGCATGTTGAGTGGGTATGAGAGCTTGGTAGAGACAACAGCAATGATGTCCAAGAAATTTAATACAAAAACGCAACAGGAGCTTGTCATTCAAGTTCTTGACACCGCCATCCCCAAGCTCATTCTAAACATGGCAAGTTTTATTCATTTCTTTTTGTCATGCTAAATGCATTACAACATGCAACTCATATGAGTTCTTTTACCAAACAATGGCGTCCAAGGATAAACCTAGAAAAGTGATGTTTGCATGATAATTTACGTGTTCATACGTTATATATCCTTGTCTAGGGTGTTTTTTTAACGAAGGGTAAATGGTATATTGATAAAAGTATCATGAAGGCTTTGTACTATAAGTTAAATTGCATATTACCCTTTCTATTAAAAAATTAGGCAAATTAATCCCTGTATATTAGATCAAAGAGCAAATTGATCTTTTTTGCTAAAATTTTCATCCATTTGTATTGTTAAAAATTGACATGATTAACGAAATAATTAGATAGTGACACGTGGTGTCTTACGTGTATCTCATATTGATATACAAAAATGAGTTTGCTTTTTGACTTAATGTACATAGATTAACTTATCTATTTTTTAGTAGAGTGCAAACTGCAATCTGACTTTTAATACAGGGAACCAAATGATACTTTTACCTGGGATATTAAATTAATAAGGATGTAAATGATGTGGTGGTAATCCGGCAGATAAAAACGTTGTTACCCCAATGTCAATTCACAAGGGAATATTTCGCCGCCTTCACCACTGTGTTTTTTGCTTGGCTCATTGGACCTTCTGAGGTAAGCCTATTAAACTATATTCCTTTGCTATACTAATTTTTATCCTTTTCAATGTATGCATATAAGGATATAACAAGACAGCATGCATATATATATATATATATATATCTCATTATGAACTTTGTGAAAGAAATCTAACATTCTTATGGAATCAATGCCACAAGGTTCGGGAATCGGAGCTCAACGGAAGAAGAGAAAAGAATGTAGTGTATGTGAAAAAGTGCAGGTAATTATACCAAACCTCTCAATTATGTACAATAATTAGCACTATGGTCTAATCCAAGATGGAGACCCACCTCACCAATTTAAAGAAACTCTCATACGGTAAATAACCTGTTCCAATGATTGTGTGGTGGACTCCTGTTTTTGTCCATTGCTATCATGATGGTCATCGTCGTCATCATCATCCTCGTCGGAAATATCAAAATCATTGTTAAACTTTGCATCACCCTTAGATCATCTTGGTAATCCTCTAATATCTGCTTTCTTTGTAGGTTCCTAGAGCAAAGCAACTGTGTAGGAATGTGCATCAACCTATGCAAGATGCCATCTCAAGCCTTTATTAAGGATTCCCTAGGAATGCCACTCAACATGGTTCCAAGTAAGTATACAGTCATTCAGAACCTGTATTTTCATCATTCACATCAATGTTAACGTCGATGATTAAATGAAATAAAACCCAATTTCCTATTAAAAGTAAATGGAAAAAATGCAAGTATTGAACAGGAAAAAGGGAAAAGAATAATAATTCCAAAGAGTAACAGTGGCTGCACTAGAATGTGGAGCTCATGCTCATTATGTCAAAGAAGGACCCACATGCTTAAGCACTTAGGGTGCAAAGCTGCAAGTGGACCCATCCAACCTCAACCGAGTGTACTAGCATGTAAAATAACACAAAATGCAATGCATTATGCATATATGAAATCATGATATTAATTCTTATATTCAATCTAGGCCGTAAAACTTGGGCATAACAATCTTATGATTAATTCCATGTATCAACTCGTTATGAAAGAGGCCAAATTCTTCTGGTTCCCATGAAGCCAATCATTATTCTACAACCAATTCCGTATAAAATCACAATGTGATTAGAAATTGTATCATTAAAAATATCAAAGTTGAATTTTATTCACACTTCCACGTACCTATCATTCATGAGAAGCAGAAGATCATTACTATTTACACTCCATTTTAGTTGAGAAGTGGCCATGATAAAGATGAATGAAGCCAATCCATCAGAACAGTTAACAGAAACAGTAATCCACTTTAACTGCAGATTTTGATGATATGAGCTGCGAAATGATTTTCGGTCAGGATCCTCCAACACCAAATGATGATCCGGTGCTCAAGCAGCCTTGCTACAAATTATGTAATAATTTATTTAAACTGCCCTTTCTGTACAACTTCATCTTTTTATTTTTACTCATAATCCTCAGTTTATCATTCTGGTGCATAGTAGAATCTCATATTAGGTCCTCCATCTTGTCCAACTCAAAGCTGTTCCTGGCACAAATGAGCTTCCATGAGTGCCTAATATGACAGTGGAAATTGTATTTCTGACCAAAACTATCCTTTCTAAATATCATATGCAGGTAGGGCAAACCAACAGCACACAGTGAAGAGCTCAGGCTAATGCAGAGAGGTACAGAGGGATGCTTTCATTAGGGTTTTCATTGATGATAACAGATAACCTGAAAATCTTCACTATTGTTCAATACAAAGATATGTAAAATACTGAAAAGTTTTCTTGTTGGAATTCAGAAACATTCCATCCTACACTATAATTTCTTCAGTGCAACCAGTAAAAGCCTTTTCTTTTCAAGAAACTCAAGACAAACATAGTTCCTAGAAAATTAAATGTTGAGGATTTTGGTGAGCTCTTTTCACATTTTAAATAGAGTAACAGTAAAATACTAAATTAATGTCGTTTTTCATAATTCAAAAATGAGAATGCAATAAGAGCATCGAACTTGCACATAAACACAAACAACCATACAAAAATAAGTCTAATAGAAAAGTAGCATGTTGCATTTTGGGCAGTAAAATAAACAATACAAAGGCACTGAAAGGGTGTTAAAAAAGTGCAGAACTTGGCACAGATCTAATCTTCGATTAAGGTGTGTTAACCAACCTCAATATATTCTCTGGTAGAAAGTTGAAACTTAAGTCATAGATAATACTAGTCATATGGCTTGACAGTACAAAAAATAAACAGAAAAGTAATTTTAGCATTCCAAACTAAGATTTAGCTTACATTCAGATATTATGGCTAAACAAGCAAAGCTTGTAAACAAGATAAATAAGGATTGATATCATAAATGATAGGAACTATTGGTATTACACAAATTGGGAACTCTTTCATCTAAATTATCATTTCTTACTGAAGAGAATTTCATCTTAGAAAATTTATTGCTTAGTGTTTTAAGAAAAGGATTTAGAAGACGATGAACCTTGCAGAAAGAATTTGTTTCACATGCTCAGACAACAATGTCTATTTTAATCCTCCATTAAATCTCAAATCTGCAAGGGAACTCAACCATCCCAGGGATGATAGAAATTATCAATGAATTGCTTCTTTATCACTACACTACTTCTGCTAGTAGATCTCTGACAAGTATCATATCACCCTTCAATGTGTAGAAACAGCTTACTTAGCATCTCCCTCACGAACACACTTTTTTGAATGTTCAGAGAATACACTCACCAAGTTGCACATATTAAACAAGAGCACCCCCCTCTCCAACCCACAAAAAAAGGGGTTCTTGTTAACAGATTATAAAATGGATGATTTTTTTATTCTTAAAACTGTAACATCACTTAGCAAATTCTATAAGCAGAGAAATGGATACACTAGAGGTTTCTTTGAGCTTTTGATGAGGAGTTTGACCATGATGATGTACTTCTACTATTTAATTAACGCTAATGGAAAAGCCAACTATCTTTCCTATTAGGAGAAGTGTTTTTGACTGAAAAATCATTGTAGGCTTTGAGGTCAGCAAGAGTGGACCAGTTGTGTCTCCCACCTTAGGTGCTGCCAAGTGAGCAATCTAAGATTCTGCTTTCCTTTATTTCTGTCTCAATGAGAAAGTGACTGGTAGACCCACCATCCCCTTGAAATTCAGCCGAAAGTTAATTCCCTTCATAATAATGTTTTGAAGTTAATCGGCATTCAAATATGAGACAACAGGAACAAGTGGGCGGACAAAACATATTGGAGACTAGAAAGAAATTTGTGTCACTCTAAGATGACAACGTTTGGATTTCAATATCACAGAATGTGAACGAGAACTAATATTGGTATAATCAAAATGGCAACCGGGCCTAAGGTATTCAAAAATAGCTAAAAACACATGGTTCTAAATCTTGGTTGTTGAAGAATGTAGTTACAGGCTGAAATTCCTAAGACTTTGTCATCTAGATCTCTTGCTAAGTTATTTTAACACTTTAAGAACTCTACTAGATGACCTATATATATTTTTATTCCCTTCTATATTCACAATTCACAAATAAAGGCCATAATGTCCCCAAAGCCTCCATATTAGGCAATATGCGCTACCTAACACATGCTGTCACTTCATGAAACCAAAATCAAATAGTTAATACAAGTACAGACAAACTGATGGTTTTCGGTTTACATAGAACCTTTGATTTATGATGATGATTACTTTGGTTCTTACACTAAGATCAGCGATCCAGGAAATTTGGTTCTTACATACCAAATAAGCAAAAATTAGGATGACCTGAAAGGATTTAAGAGAAATGTAGCAAAGGACAGTCAAATTCATAATACTATTTTGGCCAGAAAATAACCACTACTATCTAATGTGGCTTCCTATACCTAAACAATAAGGGTGTGTGAGGTTAAGTGTTAAAGTGGAAAGATGTAAAGAGGGAGTAGAAAAGTGAAAATAAATTTTGATTATGCTTGGTATGAAAGAGAAGTGAGAGGAAAGAAAAAAGAGATATGATCATTTTCCGTCCTAATGCATAAAAACAAATCATTCCAAATTGGAATGATAAGCGAAGAGGTAATAAAAACGAGATATAAATTAGTTCAAAATTATGCATTTTTCAAAAGTCTCATTTCTTTTCTCTCATTTTTCATCTTTACTACCAAGCTTTCCAATTTTCTTTCTAGTTTCCACTCTACCGAACAAAGCCTAATATTTCATTTTTTTTTTCTTGATAAAGCTTCACCTCCAGCCCCTTCATCACAAATTGCAATGCTCCACACAACTTTAAACGTGTTGCCTAATGAACATCCCATATCTAGCCATAAAAAATGCCCCAGAGCTAAAAAAAGCTAGCACTTGCACTAACAACATTCCTAATGGAACAATATCACAATTCACATGCTTGTTTTGATTCCCAGATGATTTAAAATTTCCTTATTTACTTTAAACAATAAAGATGAGGTCACATTTGGTTCAAAATGACATCAGTTTAGACTGAATTCAGAGCTTCCAATCACATAAAAGTAGAAAGCAATTGATTAGGTCACCATGACCAATTCTCATTATTATAATTATGTCTTCAAAAATCAAAACCCCACATTTTAAACTGCAAAAAAAAAAAATAATAATAATAAATTAAAAAAACCATTGTAAAGTGTCTTCCAAGAAAAACCCAAAATTGGAATACTTTCAACTTTCCAGTTTCCACTATGTCTGGACTAAAGGCAAAGATGAAAGAAAAATAAATGCAAGCAAGTCAAAGAAATCAAACTTTTGGCTAGAACTCTCTGAATGATTATAACTTTAATGATGAAACAATAATTTAGAAAAAAGAAACATTGAAAGACGAAATATGAGAAGTAGTACCGTAGACGGAAAATCATCGATTTTCACGTTCCACCATTTCCAGCAATTCGTCTATGGAAAAGAGAAAAAATAGTTCTTTTTCAACAGAAACAGCTCGGTGCCATATGGGTCCAATCCAATTTTGTTTTGTGTATTATAACTGGCGTATATGCAACCATCATAGCACCAATTTGGCCCAAATTGTTTGGATTAAAGTAAACCAAGGCCCAATTTTCTATGTCCTCCCCAAGAAGCTAAGCTTAGCCTATATAATTTGTTTAACCATGGTCTAATTTTGAATTTCAACTCTCTACTTTATGAAAATTAAGAAGTTAGTCACTTTATTTTAATTTGTGGAAATTTGGTCTTCCTACTTTATGAAAATTAAGAAGTTAATACGATTGGGTAATACTGTTAAACCTTGCTATTAAATCGTTGGCCTAGAAATTAATTGTTTAATAATTTATATGAAATAAATTAGGGGAAAGAACAACAATTCATATTCATGTGCTTACCAAAAATTGGCTTAACTTTTAATTTTCTTAAAAGTATGAGGTCTAAATTTTGACAAATTAAAGCAGAGGGATTAATTTTTTAGTTTTTGTAAAGTAAAAGAATGAAATTCATAATTAGACCTTTTAATCGTCACTCTTTCTTAAAAGGCCAAGTATAGGGGCATAAATAAAGTGGCTAGGGGTGAAGCTAGAAATTTTTTTAAGGGGAGTCGAAATTAAGTTATATATTTTTACGATAGGAAAAATGCAATTTTACCATTTTAATAGTCTATATCTTTATAATTTTAAAGGATTAAATAAAAAAAAGTATCATTTTTTGGGAAGGCCAAAGTGTAATTTTACCATTACTAATTTAAAATTTTATAAATTATAAAGGGACTAAAAGGAAAATTTTCTATTTTAAATGGACCGAGGCCCTTGCCAACCCCCTGGCTTTGCCCTTGAAAGTGGCTGCAAGTAGTGGCCTTGGCTCCAAAATGGTAAATTTGTCATTTAGCACCTTTAAAATTTATGAAATTACAAGTTAATATAATGATGAAATTACACTTTAACCCCTAAAAATATACCACTGATCTTTGGTCCCCTTAAGCAAATTTCTACCTACACCCTTGGTAAGTATGATTTTTTTTGGGTAAACTACACCAAAGGTTACTCTAAAATAGCGTTGTTCCTATTTTGGTTACTCTAAATTTTTTTGTTAAATTAATCATTCTAATTAAGATAATTGCTTGAATTTGTCACTGTTGATAAAATTTCGTTCATCCATTAACAGATTACTAACATGATTTTTTTTTTTTATTACTTTTGACTAAAGCTAGAGGCATTCTCTTTTAACTTCTTCTTCTTGTTTGTTTATTGGGAAAAGTAATAAAAAAAATGAAAATAGTTTTGACTATTTTAAAACAACCTAACTCCACTCTCATAGATGACAGTTAGTAACTGAGGTCGTTACGTCTTCTATTAGTATTATAAGCGCAGGAAACAAAAGTTAAAATACTAAAACTTCAAAATTTTCATTATTTAATATTTTAGCAATTAAAAAAAAAAGAGAAAAACTCTCCCAATTTATCTTCAACTCTGTCAATTTCCTTTTAATTTTGAAATTATAAAAAAAAGCTGAGAATGTGGTTAGAGATCATCTGTGAAATTATCATTTACCAATTGTTCCAATGCTTCTTTTATGGCGGCAATGACGTTTTAGATGTCGAAACCTCTTATTTTAATGATATTATCTCTGTCACCAATCGATACTCTTTTTTTTTTGACAATTTTAGTATTTAAAAAAAAAGTTATAGTAAAATTGTTTATTTTGGTACAACATGTTGCTAATATGAATTTGATTGTGTAAATATTACTGAATTGTTAAGGCTTGCTTGATTTCTTGGAAAATTGAATTCGCAAGTTAAATTTGATTACTAATGGCTAAGAAGGACCTTACGGCAAACAACAAAGCTAGAACCAAGACGAGAAATGGTGATGAGGATGTCAAGTTGAGGGTGATAGTGGGGTTGGGTTGTTTTAAAACAGTCAAAATTATCCTCATTTTCCTTTGTTACTTTTCATAGGAAACAAGTAAGGAGAAGAAGGGTTTTGTACTAATCATAGAGAAGTACCTAATTTTAGTCAAAAGTAAAAAAAAAAAAAAAAAAAACCATGTTAGCAATCTGTTAGTGGATTAACAGAATTTTTAACGGCAGTGACCAATTCGAATAATTATCTTAATTAGAATGATTAAATTGACAATAAAAATTTAGAGTGACCAAAATACAAATGACGTTATTTTAAAGTGACTTGCCGTGTAGTTTACCATTTTTTTATGCTAATTAACCTCAAGAGTGAATGGAAATATTGGATGCATAACATTATGGGGACCAAGGTTTTATGGATAATTGCTTTCTCTCGGTATGCAAGCACAACAATTGGTGAGTGATAGATGAAGTTTCATTGTATGGTTCTATCATTCAGCTAAGATGAAAAAACTGGATGTAACGATCCAAAATTCAATAGTGTCAAAAATTACAATTTCAAGATCTCGTTTTCATAAATTAAGTTTGTAAATATTAAATATTAATATTTTCATGTATAATATATTGTTATATTAAAGTTTGGTCTGTAATTTATCGAAGTAATAGTTAATTAAGGCTTAAGGAATAAATTTTAAAAGTCCGATCGCTATAGATTTTAATTAGGAAATAACTTAAGTACTTAGATAGCAATTATCTAAAGGACCAAAATGATTATTAAACCATTGTCCTTTTAAAGTTAGTGGGAAATGATGATAGATGACATTTAAGTTTAATTAATAATAAATTAATGTATAAAAATGTTTTAATTAATGGTTTGAGAATGGTTAATTAAGATAGTTAGGCTTGTAATCCTAGTGTAAATAGTTAAGAAAGTGGAAAGAAATCATCTTCATTCTTGCCGTCCACCATTAAAGTAAAGACTAAGAAAATTTCAAGCTTTCATCTTTTACATTCGATTATAAAATTGACTAAGGTAACTAAGCCATTTTTCTTTAATTTTTACAGATTTTTTATCATGAGAACCTAATTAGTTGGTCCATGTGTTAATTTGATCAATTGGAAAAATTTTGGTAAGTTGCCATTCTTGAAAATTGAATGATTTAGGTGTGAAATGGTTAGAAATTAAGCTTAGATTATAAAAAGGACTAAATTGTAAAGCTTGATTGATAGCTTTGTACATTATGAACCAAATTGAATAAAATATAAAATTATTATAAAATTTCAATAGGAATAGAAAATAAGAGGTCTCTAATGAGTAAATATGAAATCAGATTTCAATCTGAAGCATTAGATTCAAAGTTAAGTTTGTCTTGGGTTTAGGGACTAAACTGAATAAATTGAAAAATATGTATGACTTTGAATTTGAATGTGATTTTATATGAAATTTGATACCGTTTTATTATTGAATTATTATTCGTAGCTAAAGACGACACAGGACTATTGAGTGAAAAATGAAAATTCGAGAGCCGACGACGAGTGACATGAGTTTTCGGTTTGCATCTCTATAACCTAAGATCAATCTAATTTTGCATATTCATGTTAAATTGCATGATTTAGTAATGAGATGAGTATATAATGCTTGTATGAGTATAGATGATTAAATTGAATAAAATAAAAAACAATTAATTGAATTGATATATGGTACCTGGTATGAAATTGAGTTAAAACATGTTATTGCCTTGTTCTGTTACCATTAAAACATAGTAAGGACGGAGTATAGAGTAATTGAGAGAATTATGGGATTATAAAGATTTGCTATTAGCATTATAAATAGGTGTTGAAATGCTTAATTAAGGATATATGAAACATTTTGTCTTTTCCTTTCGTTGTCTTTTTCTCCCTTCCTTTATCGTCTTTTATCTACCTTATTTAATCATATTAGTGTGACCTTATAGGATCCTTTAACGTTGACAGTAACATTAAAAGAATTCTAATGTTATAAAAAGTGAGTGATATTTAGCAATGCATCATTGCTATTCAAGTCGAATGAAGTCGTGGTTCAACATGGTTTGTTGTGACAACATTATTATGTAGTACATCCCTTTGTCTTTTATATTTAGATTAAACACAAGTCATGAAATAGTCACACTTGTACAGTCCAATTTCTTGTTTATTGATTCCCGAATAGACTAAGATAAACAAATAGTGTAATATTTCATATAAACTAATTTAAGTATGACTATGCATTTCTAGTCTCACTCGATCAAGAGACCTGGAGTATTACTCTCATTCTGTAGGAAATACAAATCCTATCTTGACCACTGACCTCCCACTACATAGATTGTGACACACCCAACATTAGCCTTTATAGTGCAATCTTTTATGAAAGACGTTTGACTGTGTCAAAGCATACGACTCACGATGTTGGAATAATGATGATATCAAGTCTAAGGATAATACATATAATTATGACTATGATAAATGTTATGACTATTACATAATAATCCGAAAAACATTTTTATGGTGGGTTAGTCCAATACATTGTTCTTTAATATGTACTCATACATTGATTTTAACATCCTTATGTCAATGACAACACTCTGTCATCAATCAACTATATAGTAGTCTCAATGCATTATTGTTGTCCAAACTAACATTAAAACTTAACTAAGAGCATTTACAAATAATTATATTATTCCTAAGACTTTATTATTACAAAGTTTATTTATTACACAAAAATAGAAACTAAAATAACATTAACAATGCTTTTTATTAATAAACTAGGTAAACAAATATGTAATTACAACATCTCATGCATACCCCAACAATATATATATATATATATAATGAATTTAATAGTAAAAATTCAATTTAAAATTTTAAAAATAGTATAAATGCATAAGATAACAACATTAGTAAAAGAGAAAAGATGACAGTGACTCAATCATTCTAATTTTTTAAGTGAAATAGAGAAAAAATTGTGAAAAAATGCTAATTTTCTTAAAGGAAGATCTATTAATAAGAATGGAGTACATTTCATGATTAGTAATTTTTTTGAAAAACACTTACGATGAAAAAATTAGTCACTACTACCAATAACACCTTGATCAAGACGAAAAAAAGAAGAAGATAAAAACACAAATGTATTTTATTCCAAAAAGAAAAAATCAATGTATTTTTTTACTAGGCAAGAGTCAAGGACAAATCCAAAGAGAAAATTAAGTTACCTATTTTATGTAAGCTAAAATATAATTTTATTATCATATTAGTTTTTAACGTTATAATTTTTAAAAGATTAAATTAAAATTTTATTATTTTTGAGAACAAAATATGATCTAAGTATTTATTAATTTATAATATTTTAGAGTAAAAGTGTTATTTTCGGCTTGGCAGTCCCTGCCCCTCCAGGCCATTTTCTTAGTTATAATATATATACACACACTCTAATTTCCTAATTTGCAAAATTAAAATAGAAAAAAAATTAAATTACTAATTCATGAATACGAACTCTTATTGCCATGTTAAATGACTGAATGTGACTATGCTATGATAGATCAGAGAGTTTGGGCAGTACATTTTCGATTTTGGTTACAGTCATTATCCCTTCTTTTCTACACAACTTGCAATAGGTAGTGTTTGATGTGCGTCTACTAAAATCAACAGTAAACACCTACCAAATTTCTTAAAAATAAATTATTAAAATAGTTATTTTTATTTAATTTAAATTTTATTTTAATTATTTATATTTAAAATATGTTTAACTTACTTACGTTGATATGTTATAATATTTTTTATTTTGATGAATTTAATTTTCTTCTAACTTTCATTTTCTTCTATTTCTTCATTATTTTCCTCCATTCTCCATATCTTTTAATATATTTTTTATATTTTCTATTTGTTAAAGCTAAAGAAAGAAAAATACTAAAAAGATGGAGAAGAGAAAAAAAAGAGAAACAGAAGAGAATGAAAAAAAAGTTAAGAATATAAAAATTTTAAATTGTTCAAAATAGAAAAAATTATGAGAATCAATTGTATAATTTAATTTAAAATTTTGGTTTAAAATGATAATTTAATATGTTACATCAACTTATAGTTACACTATTAATAATAATTAATGACTCAATGACTAAAATATTACAACATATTAATATAAGTGACAAAATGTAATATTTTAAATATAAATAATTAAAATGTAATATGAGATTTATCCTTTGTTAAATAAGGAAAACAGCTAAGAAAATAATAATAATAATAAAACTACAATAAAGAGCCCGAAGAAATTTTTTCCCCTCTTTCTTCATCAGAATACCAACTGCCTACGAATTTTATTACTTTTCCCAGAAGCAGCAGCGAGATCCCAGATGGTTTCGACGATCAGGTCTTTAAATATTACCCGTTCAATATTGAGGACTAATTCGGACATCTCGATGGGGTAATCTCCCCAACCGTTAATGGCATCCCCTGCAAGGTCTTTTCTCAACACACTACAAATCACCTCAAACAAGTCATCCGACGAGTCTCTCTCCCGAATCTTTTGGAATTCGGACCAAATTTGCCGCAATGATGGCTGTTCTCCACACCCTGATTTCGTACTACTTACGAGCTTCCATGCCGGCAATTGTCTCTTTCGGTTGAGGATTTCATTGATGGTGTCAAATATAAGCTTCCTTTGGAGTCTAGACACCTTGGAGGTGTCTTTACCTTTTAAATGTTGTTGCTTCTCCAGCAACAAGAAGATATCGGAGTCATCAAGCAAGTAACTGGATGCCCTCAGGATATCGAAAATGTAGATGAAATCACAAACTTCTGATTTGTCTACGGACTTGGAATCATCTGATAAGATTGCCGCTGGACTCCACGTATCATCTTTTGATTTCAGTATGGGTCATGCAACAAAAAAAAGAAGGTGATGTATATACGGTCAAAGAAAAGGACGAAATTCATCATCGTTATCACTCTCTTTCCTACATGTTTACGTTATGAATGAGAAACTATTTGACTCCTCTGTAGTGACAGTCCTAGGCCAAAACTACAATCAAGTCTACCAAATCATAGCAGAAACTACTTGCGTCATCATTGTCGAATGCAAATAAATCTAGCAAATCGAAATCAGTTTGTATATTGTTTTCTTACCTTTGAAATCAATGCTCCGTTTCTTAACTGGGGAAACAGACGATTCATCCTTGTAAAACGACGAGTCAAGTACCGAGACAGGACTCGACTGCAACTCAGTTGTAGCGATCATCTCTGCAATGCTGTGAAGCAGCTTATCACACTTTTCCAAGAGGCTTCTCCCATCCTTGTATTCCTCCACCTTCGATCTCTGTAAAGAACCCAGAAAGTAAATAACAACAAATTACTTTAGTTTAAATGGATTACGGTAATTATGAGAAATTGGATGGCGAAATCTCCGCAGTGATTTAGTAATTTACCTCCGTATCGGTTTGACAAGACGTGCTAATGCTACTCTCTGAAACGGTGGATGTTTCATCCTCCGCTGGAATAAATATGACCTTCTCTTCTTTCTGATAAATCTCAGCCGTTGGTCTCCTGTTACTGGATGATCTATTGGTCGTCTGATCCAATACGATTTTTCTCACATTAACACGAGGGGACTGAACCGGAGATACTCGTCTCTGCTCTACATTAGCATTCCCTCTCCTCTGCGTTTCAACGCTCAACGGCCTTCTGTTAGGACTCCTCACGCCGCACTCACTCCTTGCAGGAGATATTGAACCCCTACGCTTACTTTGGTTCCGTTCATTCCCCAGCCGATCACGTCTCGAACTCATCGCCGGCGGAACATCGATACTCAAGTTCCGGTGAGGACCAGGTCTTGGCTTATTACTTGAAGGAGGCGAATCGTTGCCAATCCTTCTGACAGCGGAAGCTGGTGATCTTCCCGGTTTGATAATGGGAAGCGGAGATTGTTCATGTTCATAAACAAAGTTTCTCTTATTCGTTTGGTTTGGAGGTTTTTTGCTGTGTAACAGGCCTTTGAGTTGCGAAGCTTCTAGGAATTTCTTAAGAGTCTCGAGATCTTTCGCCGGCTTATCGATTCCTCTAAGCTTAAGCCGTTTCTCAATCTCACCGTAGATGGAAACGGTTTGCTTTGGCTCGGGAAAAAAGTCGGCTGAATCAAAGAAACATTTCCTTTGGCCTATTCCTCCAACCGGAGCTTTAATTGGTTCGGTTCTTGCGTTTCTCAAGCTTTCCGATCTGTTACCAATCAAATGCTCTTGTTTGGCTACATTTTCTCTCACTACATTGCACGGAATTTCTTCGTTTTGGAAATTTTGTTGCAGGTTCTGTTTTAAATGGAAATTAACTCCATCAATAAAACGATACTGAAACAGATCTCTGCCTCTAGCTTCCGACGCCGATCTTCGGAGCTCCGCGTTTCCATTAGGTTCGGGATCCGAATTCGGTAAAGATCCGAGTCCCATGAGCCTCGCGATTACACTAGGCGACCGTTGTTTGTTGTTATCATCCGCTCCGTTTTCTTCGCTGTTGCTTTTGCATTGGTTTGTACGGATCTCCCAGGGCTTGAGGCTTCCTGTAGCATCAACGACGGCTCTGCTGTCGAGTGAGAGCCTTGGAGCATCTTTGGATAATTTCCACGGTGACCTCCCGCCGCCTTCTTTGGATTCGAAAATTGGAAGCGGAAGAGATATCTTGTTCTGGCTTCCCGTCGGGGTGGACGGTTCAGGCGCCGGAGACCGGAGCTCTGATATAACTGGAGATCGCTTTGAACGTTCCGGTGACAGTGCTAACCGACCTTGTGGCCGCTTCTCTAATTCTCTCGATGATACAGGTGACTCAACTGCCTTCTCTTCCTCTGATGTCGTTTCACTCGCCTGAAAAAAAAAAAAAACAAAGAAAGACAATTAAACATGACCCACCGTAGTAATAAATCTCCCAGAGACCCAAATTAAAGAAAAAAAGGTCAACCGGCGAAGGAGGTAGACGCTTGGTGGAGTACAAGCGTTTGCCGGTAAGAATCTGGTGACGATCAAAGATCTGAAGGAAACCAGCCATGCAACCCATTTGTTTCCTAATCTGCTCCTCTAGATTTTGCTCTTGCATTATTCCATTCGTCATATAAAAAAATTCCCTCTCCGTTTTAACTTAATAAACTGATTATCTTTTCATTAAATTTCCATCTTAAGATTCCTCTCCATATTTTTTCTATTTCTGATTTTCTCTTTCGTTTCCTTTTCCTTTTTCTTTGTGGCTGAGTGGGGTTGCGACTGCAGTCTATATCTGCATCTCCCGCTTTTCTGGTCCTTTAAAGGGGTGGGCGAAGTTCAGGAAAAGAACACTTGTGGTGAAGGCATGTCAAATGGACTAATTTGCCCTGGCATTTTAACCAAATGACAAATTTGTACAAATCTTAATTATTACTGTTTAACGACGTATGAGGAAAATTTAGATTATTTCCTTAATAATTTATGGGAAACTGGGGGAGTTTTGTAATTTTACTGGACTCGGTTTGTTGTATTATAAGCACAGACCCTGCAGCTGCAGGTAAGCTTCCGTGGGCAATGCTTTCTCCTAACGTGTCATTCATCTGATCCCTTAAATTTCGTGCCTTTGAACGACGACCAAACGCATTTGATACTTATCTTCCCTAGAATGTCAAATTAATTATCCTTTCATTGATTTGGGGTTTACAAATTACATTGATTCTATAGATGTTGGATATTTGGGTGATTAGGTGAGTGCAGTAGTAGGGTTGGACTGTTGCATATGAATGAATTGAAAGCCGTCCAAATGGAGAGAATGAAGCTATTAACAGGAATCATATGGAGATAAAAGACGGTGCCAGTCTGCAACTAAAAAAAGAGAACAAAATGTGGCTTTTACCAATGTAAACCACAGACGTGATAAATATATAAAGTTACTCCCATTTAATGAGTTGAACGTTAAGATTTTAGGGTAATGGGTATTTAATTATTATTGGATTAGAAATTTAATATAAGTATAAAAAATATATAATTATTATTTAACATATATAATTAATATAATAATATTTTTATAACATGATATATTTGAGCCAAGCTCGAGCAAAAAATATTTATCTAATGCCTGACTTATATAGAAAACAGGTTATAAATTTTATCTAAGCCCATTTTTCGGGTGAGCTTTCAAGCCTATACAACTATTCGTAATTCGGCCCTAGATTTTTTTTTGAATTTCCTGATAGACTCTGGAAATTTGCTAATCCTTACGATTTATTCCTATCTCTTCTTAAATTTTCGGGTTAGTAAAGATATCCGGGTGTTATAGATGATGTCAGAGATCATATCAGAATCCAATTTGAAATGATTTTGTGACATACGTACAACAACTCAAGTATTTTAAAATTAGTAAGGTAATGTCACAGATCAAGTCAAAATCTGATCTCGGATGATAATGTGATGTATTTTCTACAACACAAGCATGTGGAGTGTTATATTTTTTAATTGACTGGAACCTCGTCTCTTTCTCATAGATACCATGATTTTCCATGGACATCTGCTGCCACGCATTGCGCACTTGGCCACAAATTTTTCTGATTGGGATTTTGTAACATGGAAGTTCACCCTATGCTTTATGCTATACTGCTTCACTGCAACAACAAAAGTATCTTTCGAGAAAACTCCATTCCAACTTGTAAATCGCCAACATTAAACGAAAAACTTGCATGGTTCGATCTTTTGTGATGAAGTTCTTGTTGGAAAAAATTTGGTTTGAAAACGGTTTTCTTGCACAACGAAAAATTAAAATTTTGAAAATTGACCCAATTTGTGATATTTATAGCAATAAACCTTAGACCGAAATCGTACCTGTGTTGTCGATAAACGAATCCTTAATATTTTCTGATTTTCAACCAAACTATCTTCTCCGCTATTTTCGTACCATGAATTGCTTTGAGTGTGAGCTCGAACCAATTAAATCAAAACACAAAATTAGAAAAAGTTTTATTTTCTTTTTGGGGTGAAAATGAAAATTCTCTCTTCTTTAATAGAAACTGGTATAATTGTTATTTTAGAAAAATATATTTAATAGTTGAGAATAAATTCTCTCTATTTTTCGACAGAGTAACAATCTCTTAAAGTTGTGTAAATAGCTCTACCGATGCCATCTATTTATAGGGAGAGAAGGTAGAACCCTATTTGAATTGTAGAGGTTTATTTTAAATAGAAAAATAACTTCCTAGTCCAACTAGGATAGAAAGATGAGCTAATATGGTTTGCTTCCCCTCATATGTATTATGATGGAGATTTGAGCTTTTTATCGTATTGGGCCTAATTATATGTGTTTTATGGACATTTAACCCAACACTTTATAATTTAATCCAATCCAATACATATTTTTCTATTTTCTCAAATAAATATTAATTTTTCAATTAAATAATTTTCTCATCTCAATTTTACCCCGATAAAATTATGACGATTTTACCCCTGATAAAATTTTCAAGAAAATATATTCAGTATTTCATAACTCAACTTGTTTACTATGACCAAATGGTTTATTTTCATTTTCGAACTTTAAAACTGCCCAAAAACATAAACTCATTCTTTTGATCATTTTTGAGTAATCCATGTACATTTGCAAATGATTCCTTTCTCATCTTCATTGCATTTTCCATTTTGAGAAAACCACATTCATTTCTAAATGATTCCAGTTCCCCATTTCATAGAAAACTATAATCATTTTTTAATGTTTTTCATTTATTTGTTTCTATTCATTCTATTCATTTTTATTCAAACACACAATTAATTTCTGGTTTCAACGAGCTGGTAGAGAACCGATTGGACATATGTAATTAGGACTCAAATGATTTAGAATTCATTTATGTTGCCCTGAGTGTAGCATATTCGTTTGTAAACTTGTAATTTTTTCAAACAGATTTGTTAATAAAACAAATTCATTGATTTCATTAATATACTTTGTATGATTATCATCATATGGTTTTTGCTCGCAAAGTAAAATGGAAGTAAATGTTGGACATTGGTTGTCTAATGTCTAAACTAATACTAAGCAATATTACGTGATTGAATCATAATACGAAAATATACTTTATATTAGTAAATGAACCTAAACATGTCCTTAGTCTAATAAAAAATCAGCAAACTGATTGAAAGACTAATATGTATTCTATCAAGTCCACTTGGGGAAAGGCTTTGTCTCGGGCATCGGAGCTGATAGCTTATAGAAGATAGAGACATAGATGTGACTAAATGAACTAACAACACATCAGATTGGACCTAAGATGAATAGATCCTAAATTCGTTTATGGATTTATTCACTTGTGACATTCATAATATGACATACCTAAATCTTGAATGGATGATGAACTATGTATGCGTTGGGTGTACGACTTCTGCAGTATGTAGCGTCATTCACAGTAGTGAAATTCATAGTCTGTGAAATGGGTAAATGGTATCCTTTCATTGGCATTACATAGTTGTTGAAAAGTAAATGTGGTCACGGGTCATTCGTTTTTATGATGAATGACTTGATTACTATTTGATAATAATTGACTTTTCATAAAAAAAAAGATATAATAGTTTCTATGAGATAAAATATGATCATATTGGGAGAACAAATTATTGGGCAATGTGCTAATATTGTAGTAAACATGTATATGTTTTCTATTTATTTGAACGATGAATAAATAAATAAAGTTAAATTCACATTTCACTATTATGTCTTTTGTATTTATGTCTTTTATATTTTGCATGCATAACGAAATTGTGGCAATCAAATATTAGTTCATTGATTATCTAAAGTTCAAACTAAAGATAAGTGGCATTGTAAAGAACATTTACATTGCGAGAAAGACAACTTACTTCAGTAAGTCTGTGATCCCATAAAAGAATCAAAGTGAGCATTTGATTCAAATACTGAGAATGATTAATATGTCGTCTACAATTCTAGTTTAGGAGATGACTAGTCTCGGCTATCGCAGTAGTTGACTCCACGAGTAGAGACATAGATGTATTCATTGGTAGAATGATACATTGGATTGGACCCAAGATGAATTAATTCTGAATCCGTTTGTGAATAAATTCACTTGTGATGTTCCTGGTGTGATTTACCTAAATCCTGAGTTAGTCACTGATCATGCGTATGCAACTCATGTGCTTTGATATAGGTGGAGGCTTATGCTCTAAAGATAACCAAGCCCATAGCCAGTATGTGGGTACATGACTTGTGAATGCATGACTTTACTAGCAACAGTGGAACTCATAGCTCAATTAAAGAGTAAATAATATTCTCTCATTAACATTGTGTGGATTGATGAATATGGAAAATGGTCACGGGTTGTTAGTTCTCGAACGAGCAATTTATCATAGTCATTTGTTGATAGTGATTATATTAATGATTAAGAAGACACAATAGTGATAATGAGATAAAATAGAATTGTATTGAGTGAATAAATTTACTCAAATGAATCAAGGATATTATATGAGGGTAACACACACATGACAAGGTCATTAGACAAAGTAGTTGGATGAATTGTTTTTGTAAAGAGTATACAATAAGGAGTTTTCTATCATGGTACTCCTTGTGGACTGACTCCATGATTAAGTAATTGCGAATTATCAGAATGATGCTTCTAGACACAATTGTAATCACTAGAGCCTAATTGTATATGTCCAATTGCTCCATTCGTTAGCTCAACAAAAGCTTGATCGGATTGCATTTGAATTAGAAGAAAATTCTATGACTTTAGGAATAATTTAACTGTTCGATGTGGAATTAAAGTAGGTGGTCGTGAGAATTGCTCAACTAGAGAATTTGATTAAAGAATTTTCTTGAAAAATTAATTTGGAAAATATGAGTGATTTTTGGAAAAATTAATTTTTATCAAGTAAAATTAAATTAATTAAATTAATCAAATCAATTAAAATTAATATGATATTTTTGAAAGTTAATTTTCAAGTTAGATAATTGACCCAATGGGTAATTGAACTTGAAAATTAGACATGAGAGTGTAAATTGGGCCCGAGAGCCCAAAATCAAGACCAAGACTAAAAAACTGGTCCAACCAGGTCGAACCAGGCCCATTATATGAAACCGGGTCGACGGTCTAACTGATGGCTAGATTGAACTGGTCGGGTCAACATTGACCAGACTGAACCGGCAGCAATCGAATCGGCTAGATGTGCCATAAGAGTGTCGCACCTGCATCATCGGACACGACAGTGTTGGTGGCTATGATTGCAGCGTCTCGGTGGCTAACGACAGTTGGTCATCGGTGGTCGAGCAGTGGATCAGTTACATTCCTACTGGGATTCTACTAGATAATTTGATTTCATATTAATTATTTTAAAAATAATATTATTTTAATAGTTTAATATTAAATTTAATTTAAGACTTATCTTAATAATATTTTATTAATTTAATATTAAATTGATTATCTTAATATTAAATTTAATTTAATGTTCATCTTGTAGATAATTAATCTATTATTTTAATAAGATTTAATATTAAATTAAATTCAATCTTTATTTTGTAGATAAACATTCTATTATTTTAATAAGATTTAATATTAAATTAAATTTAATCTTTATTTTGTAGATAAACATTCTATTATTTTAATAAGATTTAATATTAAAGTGATTAAGTTTAATCATAGTTGAACTCTCTAAACTCTCACTATATAAAGAGAGCCTTGTGTCATTATTTACACACTTGAATTCAAGAGAAAGTTGTAGAGAGAAAATTTCTGAAGGGATTATTCTAGAAAGTTTCTGAAGAGATTATTTCAGAAAATTTCTAGACATTTTTTTTTACTTACAACTTGACCCAAAAGTTTAGAGAAATTTTAAAATTACCCCACTGGTAATTTTTGTGAAAAATTTTCTGATTCGAAGTGAGCCCACACTTGGCAGACGTGAGCTTGAGGATAGCGAATAAGACTACTCAGTCGAAGAGTACATCTTAGACGAATCGAAAGTATACAATTTTGATTAAGTGTTTATTATTTTAGATATCACAATCAAGATCTTGTTTTGAAAATTTTTTTAAAACTCTGGTTTTTCCCGGAATTTATTTTCCACTGTGTTTTCCAAACCCTTTTTTTCTAACACAGATATCATTCCAAAGAGATCAATGATATCCTATGAGGGTAATACACTTATGGCAAGGTCGTTGGATGATTACTGTGTAGTTGCTTTTGTAATGGTGTGTCGTTGGGGAGAGCTCAATCATGGTAATATAGTGGAAAGACTTTATGACTAAATGAGTTTATAATTAATAGGCGAAAAGCTGAAACTTAATTATAAATTATTTGAACTTTAATTGCATATGTCCAATTGGTCCCTCCGCTAGCTCGTTGAAACCAAAAATGAATTGCATGTTGAATCTAATGAACATAAATGAATAGAAATGATGAAATGGAAAAATGGAATCATTTTAAAATGAATGTGGTTTTCTCCAAAATAAAAATGCAAATACAAATGAAAAAGAAAAAAAAAGACCTGAAAGAATGAATTTATGTTTTTCGAATTAAAGGAAGTTCAAAAACGAAAATAAATCATTTGTTCATAGTGAATTGTTGAATGCGAAAATATTAAATATATTTTATAATAGATTCTTTTACGGTAAAGTCATTATGATTTTAATGAAATTAGAATGGGATTAAGAAAATTATTTAATTGGAAATATATTAAAGTTTATTATTGGGAAATAGAAAAAATATTGGGTTGGATCAAATTATAAAGCATTGGGTTAAAAGCCTAGAAAGTACTTATAATTGGACCCGATAACCCTAGTATTAATAACTAGGGTCGCCACCCTCTAAATCCTAGTTAGAGTAGGGGTTCGTTTTTCTAGTTGAAATAAACTTTTATAATTCAACAATGGTTCTAACTTCTCTCTCTATAAATAGATGGCACCAGTGGGGCTATTTACACAACTTCAAGATATTGTTATTATGCCGAAAAATAGAAAGAATTTATTCTCAACTATTAAATCTATTTTTTGGAAATAACAATTCTGCCGACTTCTATTTGAGAAGAGAATTTTTGTTTTCACATTAAAGAAAAAAAATTATTTTTAGTTCTGTGTTTGATTCGAATAGTTTAAGCCTACATTCAAGCCAGTTTGTGGTATGAGAATAGCGAAGAAGATTGTTTGGTTGAAAGTTGGGAACGACAAGGATTCGTCTATCCGAAAACACATGTGAGAATTCGGTCTAGGGTTTATTACTATAAATATCACAAACTGGATCGGTTTTCAAAATTTTTATTTTCGGCTGTACAAGAATACCATTTTCGAACTATGTTTTTTCTAATAGGATATCTCTTCGCCGGTGTAGGTTGTAGGGAGTACATCATTCGGTTTTGTAAACCCTCCGTTAAAACTAAAATCACTTGCGGATTGCTTACCTATGTAACTTGATGGCATACTTATATAAGTGTTTCCAGAAAAGAACATCAGTATTCAGAAGTTGAAATCAAAATCACTCATAGAATGGCATTTTGAGGTGTCAAAGTTTGGGTTACCAACTAACGCTGACAGCTGGAAGAATTGTGCGCTAAAGTTGAAATCGAGGGTTGAAACTAATGAATTCCTTCCCATTGATGATTCTGACATTTCATGACAGGAGCTTTGTAACAATGCTGCGAACCCACCACACAACCATGTGGTTGAACTTTCTACTTCTTGTTCTATTTCGGCATTAACTGGAAATGTTTTTGAACTCGAAGCACCTTTATCGACATAGACAAAGTTGACATATAACTCTATTATAGCTGATCCACTAGAGCAATGTGAATCGAGCATTGCCTCAACCTTCATGTCACCTCTAAGCTAAAATATATCATATCTAATGGGGTACAATGACATTAGATATCTATATTCAAGCTCGAAATTCTTCTCCGGCTTGAACTAGCCACTTTCCTCATAATTTTTGACTGAAGCTCGTGAAATTTTATGCTTTAGTTGAAAGCCAATTCTGTAGATTAGGATGATGCAAAAATGACCTCAATTTTGGTGTCATAAATTTGACCGTTGTAATAAATAACGGATCTAATCCGTCTACTTTTCTTCAACCAAATAATTTGTTTCACATATTTAAAATGAAAACATTATATGGAAAAAAGAGTACGAATTATCCAAAAACAATAACAATGAAACTTACTTGAAATAATCTACTTTTTTGGGTCAATTTTTAAAATTTAGGTCTTTAACATAAAAAATCTTCTCCTTATGCAAATCTCCTTATGAAAACAATCTGCTCGAAATTTAATTATGGAAGTTATCCAATAGAATGGTGGCTCATTTTATAGCAAATACTACCCTTGTATATCAAACATAACTTCAAAATTTTGGAAAATGTTGGACATGATATGTCTGAAAAATGCTTCTAATAAGAAGCGTTTTCCTAAAAAATCTAAATAGTTTTTTCAAAAACACGTCTTGTTAGAAGGGTTTTTTTTCAAAAAACTAGAATGAGATGTCTGAATTTGATTCAAGATTCTCTGGCCCGAGAATCTTCTGTTTAAGATTAGGGTTATGGTTTTGAATTTTTTTACAAGTTAGGGTCAGGGTTAAAAATAGAAGAGGAGAAAATGCGCTTTGTAGGACGTATTTTTAGCTGATGTGGCAGAATGGATGCTGAAAGTGTGTATTACAAGACACACTTTCAGCCTATGTAGTAGCCACCTCAGCAGGAAACACATCTTACAAGACGCGCATTCAGAGTCTTTTCTGCCACCTCAGTTGAAAATGCCTGTTGAAAGAAGTGTTTTCTTCCCTCTCATTTTCAACCTTAACCCTAAACCATGAAAAAAATTCAGAACTCGAGAATTTGGGATAATTTTTAAACATCCCGTGAATCTTGAGATAATTTTTAGACATTCTATCCTATGAATCTCGATCACAGGCTCCCGAAATTTTTTAAATATTTCCCATTTGGTTGCCTATATAAAAGAGGGTTTTGCTCCCCTCTACTCTATCAATTCTCTCAGCCATTGTCCCTTAAAAAATATAGAATTCTCTTCTATATTATTTTTTGTTACATGTTGAAATTTTTGGATGGAAAGATCTATTTTATTTATGTTTAAGGGAGACAATATGATAGTTTTAAGGCATGTTTGAGTTCACGGTGATGCAGTGGTTCTCAGAGACCCCCACATTTCATTTTCCATATGGGAATCTAACCATCACCTTAAAAGCCCATCGCATTGCTATTTGGGCTTCCAGTTCACGATGGTTATACGATCATGGGTTGAAGTATAACTAGGGCTCCCAGTTGACGGTGGTTATGCGGTCACAGGTTGAAGCATAACTTGGGTCCCTAGTTGACGGTGGTTATACAGTCATGGGTTCAAGTTTAATACCATCGGAAGATGATGATTTATAAATCTCATACATAAGTTTGACACTATAATCATACGGAAAAGCTAAGGGGCTTTCTAGTATAATCAATTTTTTTTTCCATCTCCACCAAAGTGGTATCCTTAACCTCATTGTTAGTAACCTGTGACAGATTTGGGGGCAAGAGGACTTTTAAAGGGAGGAATGATTGTGGCATTAGAAAAAAGCTGAAAGTCCTTCCGAGGTGACAACAATTACTGTGATTAAAGAACTCATTAATAACTACAACTGTTACTACCCCTGTAATATCCTGAATTAGGGCTTAATCGGAATAGTGGTTTGTGACCACAAATCTGAGATAGAAATAATTATTTTACAATGATTTTGATGTTTATGATATGATTGCATGATTGTGTGAAAATTTCGTGATGAAATTCTATGCCTAAAGTGATTAAATTGAAAGTAGGGACTAAATCGAATAAGCTGCAAAACTTGCATTCTAGAAGTTTTTAGTATGAAATTGTTTTGGAATATTAATGAGGAGGTCTTAAATAGAAATTTGACCAATTTTAAGTTCATGGACAAAATTAGGACATGGAAGGAATTTTTGGAAAGTTTAGTAGTAAGGGTATTTTGGTCATTTAGTTATTAAAATGAATTAAAAACAAAATTAAAAGCCAATTTTTGTCCATCTTCTTCATTAGGCCGAAATTTCAAGGGTTCTCCATAGCTAGGGTTTGTTTCAAGCTTCCAAGCTCCATAGTAAGTGATTCCAAGCCCCGTTTTTAATGTTCTTTACGTTTTTGGAATCCCGGAAGCTCGATTAAGCTTATGCTAGCAATAATTCAACCTAGGGTTTATATTTGGAAAAATACCCATAGGTGAAATTTGTGTATTTTTATGTTTTATGATGGAATATGGGGTTTTAAATTATGTTAGACAACTTGTGCTACTCGGTTTTTAGTGAAAACGAGCAAAAGGGCTTAATCGGCAAAAATACCTAATAGTCACAAGTATATGTTAGAGAGAGAATTTGATGTTGCCATAGAAGGCAAAAGTGATCAGCATGTTATAAAATATAAGAATAAGGAATAAAGTTTAATTCCCGAGCCTAGGGTCAAAAGTGTAATTATGCAAAAGTTTAGGGGCAAAAGTGTAATTTTTTTAAAGTTCGTATTAAATGCTGTTTTGATAAATGTATGTATTAAATAAGATTAATTTGGTATTATAGATCAAGAAAAACGAGATTCAAGTCGTGATCGAGGAAAAGAAAAGATTGTGGACTAAATTGCAATATCTTTATATTTTGGTACCAAGGTAAGTTCATGTGTAAATGTAGTAACATAATTGTCATTTTAAGCAATTTAATGTTGTTTATATGATATGATGCTGATTATTATCATGAAATATTATGCTTTGTGGTTATTGTTGAATAATATGTAATTATGTGAATTACTGGATGAGTATGAACTATCACCGAGTATCGGTTCCGATATTCCGTGGAAGATGGAAAAGATGTGAGATCAAGGAAAAAAAGCCCGTTTGAACCTTAGGAATAGATTAGGATACAAGTGACATGTCACTAGGATGGTTGAGCATCCGAACTCGTTGAGTTGAGTCCGAGTTCACTTATGGATGCGAATGTCCGAACTCGTTGAGTTGAGTCCGAGTTCGTGAAATGTAACTAGGCATCCGAACTCGTTGAGTTGAGTCCGAGTTCACTTATGGATGCGAACGCCCGAGCTCGTTGAGTTGAGTCCGAGTTCACTTAGGGGCGAGTTACATGATTTCTTGATTACATATGTGGCACTTATGTGCAAATTATCCATGTATCCGAAGTTATATTCGATGTGTTCAACGGTGAAATTTCTAGTGAAATGGAAGAACACTTAAGATGCAAGCGACGTTTTGGTAAGTGTTGTGAAATGGACACTTTGGACAGGTATGTTCTTAACCCTCGGGTTGAAAATAGATACAACAACGATAAGGTGGTAAGATGATGAATGATGTTTAAAGATGTGATATATATTTTGGTGGTACCATGCTAAAGTTGTTCGGTATATTTGTATTGTTATGTTACTTGTTATTTACATATGAACTTACTAAGCATTTATGCTTACTCCTTCCTTTTCATTCACTGTAGTTTTGAACAAGTCAGCTCAGGAATCGGGACAGGTCGAAAGTTCGATCACACTATCCAAAGGACTTTTATCTTGGTAAATGGCTTGTACAACTACTTAAGTATGGCATGTATAGCAATATACCTATTTTGTGTAAATAATTTTATGATATGGCCATGTTTGGTTGAGAAAATGTTTGATATTGATAAGTCATGGTGATGGCTAATTTAGATCATGTTTGATATTATGGAAGTTTAATAGGTTATCTAGTTCATAAAAATTCATGAAAATATGAAACTTGCCTTAAAACAGAATATTGCTGCAGCAATGACATGAATTTGAAAAATCACTAAAAATAGTATAAATGGAACTAAATAATGAATAAGTTATGAAATTTAAGCTTAATGAGTCTATTTTCATGTGGATTGAACAAAACAGGCATATAAATTATATTTTATGAGATATTTAAACTTTTACGAATCAGGGCCAGAGTGATTTCTGGATCCCCTGTTCTGACTTTAAAAATTCATAATAAATTTTAAAAAAATAATTATAAGTTTTTCTTTATATTTACAGATTCCTTATTGAGTCTAGTTTTAAGAAAAACAAACCTCGTAGTCATTGAAATTCTTTATAGAGAGATATCTGCTTTGTAATACACAGATGTCAGAGCAGTCGAACCCTGAAATAGGGGAGACTTTAACTAATAAACTGTACTAATTGGCCCAACCAAAAATTCTAGAAAAAAATTATTAAATAGATATATGAGTCTAGATTTAGGAAAAATTTACGGATCTAGATTTCGAGTTTCGTAACTCGAGATATGATTTTTCTTGTAACTGTGATACGAGTAGCTAGAAAGCTGTGAATGTAGAAACAAATGATTTGAAGTTCTTAAATTGATAAATTATGTTCGGTAACCCCTCAAGTTCGACTCCGGTGATGGTCTCGGGCGTGGGGGCGTTACAACCCCGATTCGAGTTTTAGCTTTCTCTCCACCACCATAGTCACTCCCCTCCTGAAAGTCCTCTTGCCCCCAACTCTGTCACATGTTTCAAATAACTAGGTTAAATATACTACTTTGGTGGAGATAGAGAAAAATAATAAGTTGATTATACTGGAAAGCCCCTTTATTTTCCCTATGATTATGGTATTAAACTTATGTATGGGATTTATAAAACATCCTATTCTAGTATCATGAAACTTGAAACCGTGACCGCATAACTACTGTCAACTAGGCTCCCGAGTTATACTCCAACTCATGGCCGCAAAACTACTATCAACTAGGAGCCCTGGTTATACTTCAACCCATGACCGTATAACCACAGTGAATTGGGCCTGAGTTGTAGTGCGATGGGCTTTTAAGGTGATAGTTCTATCCCGAAATAGTAGATGAAATATGTGGGTCTTTGAGCGCTATTGCATTATTGTGAACTTAAATATACCTTAAAATTATCACAATATCTACCTCAAACACACACAAAAAAAATCTCTCTCCAAATTTCTAACACCCAACACACGCACACACAAAAAAAAAAGTAATTTTGGGGAGAGAAACAGAAAACGCTTTCGTTTCTCTCTCCAAAATTGGCCTATTTCCTTAAATATGGAAAAAAATAACCTAAAACCTTAAATATTTTTTAAAATCGACATTTTTGTCAAATTTACCCTTTAAACCCTGGTACTTGCAAACATTATTCATGCATAATATATATATGTACAACAATCATATAATATATTGTTTTGCATATATTATATAAATAACACAAAACATGCGTTTTCTGTTTCTCCCTCCAAAAGCGGCCTATTTCCCTAAATATGGAAAAAAAAACCTAAAACCTTAAATATTTTTTTAAAATTGAATTTTTTTATTATCAAATTTACCCTTTAAACCTTGGTAGTTGCAAACATTATTCATGCATAATATATATATGTACAACAATCATATAATATATTGTTTTGCATATATTATTTAACACAAAACATTAATAACAATATATATTTTATTTGAAAATATTTTACATAACATATAAATATACATTATATATAACAATCCTCCATTTATTTTTCAAAAAAATATAGTTTTTCTCTAAATATTTAAGTAGTATTTAATCAAAAGTGACCAAGACTTAACTTTTGAAATGAAAGTTAAACATAAACATATACTTTGGTACCACAAATGTAACAACCCGAAAGTCAGTGATGTCAAAAAATACGGTTTCAGAACTTTATTTTCATAAATTGAGCCTTAAATATATTATTAAATATATTTGATTTTAGTATTCAAATGAATTAAACTTTGGATAGGTAATTTTGTCAAATTAGTGTTTAATTAATATATAGGGACTAAATTGTAAAAGTGGTAAAAATTTAATTACTATAGAATTTCTAATTTGAAATATGGACAAAGGACTGAAGTGGTAATTGACAAAGGACTAAAGTGGTAATTATACCACCTTAGAAAATATGGTCTACGGTTGGTAAACTAAAGTGTAAAAAATGTTATAAAACTTTATTTTAATTAAAATTATAAAATATAAAATAAGATAAAACATAAATATAATAAAATCTAACAGTGAAAAGAAAGAGAAACCCATTTTTCTTCTTTTTTTCATCCACGTCGTAGTTGATGGGAGAAGGAGAAAACTTTCGGCCTTGAGGGTTTTAATTTTAACAACAAAATTGTTTAGTCTAATTTAGTCATTTTCTTGTAATTTTTATGTTTTTGAAATTATCAGAGCTTAATTTATCTAGCTTACGTATCAATTTGTAAAATTGTTAAATATTTGAAAGTTATCATAGTTGAGAATTGAAAGTTTTGAGTGTTAAATTTATAGATATTAAGTTAGATATGAAAAGGACTAAATTGTAATATTAATTGATAGTTTTGTACATTAGGGACTAAAATGCATAAACTATAACATTTATTATAGAAATAACAAATAGGAGGTTCCTAATGGATTTTGGTGAAATCAAAATTTAAATTTGAGTTTTAGTTTGAAACATATGCTAGTCTCGGTTTTAGGGACTAAATTGAATAAATTGAAAAATATGTTTAATCTTGTAATTAATTGTGAATTGAGTTGGAAATTAGTATTATACATTGTTAGATTATTATTCGTAGCTAAAGATGACGCGGAAGCAATAAAATGAAAGGGAAAGGCAAAAATTGGCGACAAGTTGTTCGAGTTTTCGATAAATATTTCTATGGTATAATGCTTATCTAAATTTTGTATTTTTATGTTGCTTTACATCGTAGATTGTTATAATGAGCTATTGAGGATGAATTGAATTGAATTGGGGTATATTGAGGTTTAATATTAATACAAGGTTAAAATGAATAAAGTAGAAATTATAGATTTAATTCACATTTAATTATCAGTATGAGATTTTAGTTGAAGCATATTGAAACATATGATAACTGATGAATTTTGAATTATGGAATATAAATTGGTTCGTATGAAATGAACGGAAGGATGGATGACTTGTAGCCATACGACATGTGAAAGAGTAATTGGGAGGCCATCGTTGCCGGGCAATTCGAGTTGGTAGGTCATCGTTGTCGGGAAATCCAAGATGACAGAATTGAATCGATAAACCATCATTACCAAGAAATCTGGAGTGGTAGCTCATAGTTGCTAGGCAACCCGGGATAACAGAATTGTATCACTAAACCATCGTTGCTAGGCAATTGAGGTAGTAGACCATCGTTGTCAGGAAATCTGGGGTGGCTGGTCATCGTCACTGGGCAATCCAAGATGAT
The DNA here is from genome assembly GCF_025698485.1 of Gossypium arboreum. Classification (NCBI taxonomy): domain Eukaryota; kingdom Viridiplantae; phylum Streptophyta; class Magnoliopsida; order Malvales; family Malvaceae; genus Gossypium; species Gossypium arboreum. Next base: position 4,000,202 of record NC_069076.1, read on the forward strand.
AGATTGAAATGAGTTGAAAATGAACTCATGAGCTCGAAATATCATCGAAAAGATAACACCTTTTGAGATTTTGACATATTAGAAATGTATATTGAATGATGATTTCATGCTTGAGTTATAAAGAACAAGATTTTTATGTAACACCCCAAAACCGGCCTAGATGTTATGGCCGAATCTGGTGCGTCACATCAAACCATTTTTCAAATTTGATCTTTCCGGTGAAAATCCATTACTGAATCTAAATTTATTGTTAAACCACAATTCCCATCAAAACGTTTACCAATTTGTTTGCCTTTGGTATATTACGTCATTTAAAATCGTAGAAGCATTTTGAAAACTTTGTTGTTGGAAGCTCGTATTCCTTAGAAAGATCATGCCATTTTGAAATCTCGAGTTTTCCTAGACTAGCAGTTTAGTATAAGAAATCACAATCCAAATTAAAACTTAAAACCCACCAACGGCCTTATTACATAAAAAAAACCCAAAACGAAATCTAATTGCAATTAGAAGAAATAGAAACAGTAGTGTGGCCATATCCGAGTCCCTCGCAGCTCCAAACCATCTAAGCTTAGGGATTACCTGCACAGTTAGAAACGGGGTGAGTTTACGAAAAATCAGTGTGTAATCCCAAACAACAAACAAACAGTGAATAACACAGTGTAAAACCCTAGCTTTTCCTTTCTTTTTCATGGAGAAGATGAAGATAAAATGAAAATTTTCTTTAAATTTTTGGTTTAATTTAATATATATAATTATGGCATTTTGTAAATATTTCAACTTTCTTAATTAAGCTTTAATAATCATAGTTAAGCCTAATTAAATTAATTTATTAAACATAACCTCATCAAATCCCACTAACTAATTTTTCCATGGTTAAATTTTCCATTTAGTTTCTTTAATTTAACTTTTCAACTTTTGCTATTTTTACAATTCAGTCATTTCTACTTATTAAACTATCCAAACAAATAAATTTCTCAACCAAATTTAATATGACTCTAGAAGCCTCATAAATAGACTAATTAAATAATATTCATGAAGTATTTTATCAGAATTATGGTCTCGAAACCATTGTTTCTGACACCATTGAAAATCGAGTTGTTATAATGTACATGTTTCAAAGTCAACGTTGCTGGGCAACCCAGGGTGATAGAGTATAGATTTGTGTATTTGTTCTAACTTTGTTAATAGGGTAATAAAATATGATTTGGCGAATTGATAATTCAGATGAAATTAATTGAATTGGTATACTGGTATATATGTGTTATGTGGAAAATGACAGCATGCGAAAGACTGTGCGAACTAGTTTATACGAACCCTGAGGGTCGAATCAATTTTGAACGAGTTACTAGACTTGAGGAAGAGAATTGAATAGTAATACGAATAAAATTAGATGAAAATAAGATTGAAAGAATATGTAATTGTTATTAGAATGTATGCTACAATATATTTTGTTTAATTAACAATTGGATTGGTTTGGCATTTGAGTATTGAATATGCAAACTGATTTTGTTGAATTGTGGCACATTTGGATTGAATTCTTGTATTGCATATGCTCATTTTGTGGCTTGAATCATAAAAGTACCTTTGAGCTTTATCACTCAAGCTACAGTTTATTTATTCTATGCATAAGTTTAGGTAAATCTCAAAGATCCTAGACGTGATTCAACATCCAGCCTGCGGTCTTCAACTCAACAATGTTTGTGTAGTACCTTTTGTTTTGTTATTGATTGCCTCTAGACGTTTTAACGTCTCAAGTGTGAATACTGCAATAAAAGATATATAAATGAAGCAATATCCACAAGTATACGGGTCCAATTATAATAATTACAACAGAGTAGGTGAGTACTTTGAGGATCGTACCTAAAAGAGGTGAGTGCTAGATTAATTTAAACCTAAACACTCAAAGAATTAATTAGTACTTCAATTTAGCTATAGTATGAAAGTGAAGTAAAAAGATTTTTTTAAGGTTTTTATAATAGTGAAAATAAAATAACATAAAGAGCTAAAATTTGAGAGATTGAAGGATAGAAATAATCAAATCTAATTATGGGTGATTACCTCGCTTCGGTAATCTCTATCAACTGTCATTTTGGGTTTCTTATCAATCAACTAGTTGTTATCCCAGCAGGATCTTCTGATCTTCAACCTGAATAACTAGTCAACAAGGACTACTTATCTTCTGACCTCATAGTCTAGACTGATTTGGGGCGAAAGTGTTCACGAATGGGCAATACCAATTTTGGGTTAATTCCCACATTGATGACTTCCCAGGGTTGTCAGGCCTAGGGTTTGTTTTGCATTCTTTCTTTCCCAAATAACTTATCCGTTGATTATCCCTACAAAATAGTTAATAGATCATACCTCCACTTGCTAATCCCCCATAGAGGTATTAATTCCTCATGGTTTCCGTAGACAATATAGAATCGATATAAAAAGAAAACATGCTAAATAAATCGACAATATAAGGTTTATGAAAGAGTCTATCGACAAGGTTTGATTGTCTCCACAATACAAATATAAAAAAAATAGAACAAGAACAAATGAAAATAAATCTAACCTAAGAAAAGAGAAAACTAAATTCTAGGCTAAGTGAATGTTGTCCATAACATGTGAATAAGGAGCCTATTTATAGATCTTAGGTCGTCTTCGTCTCTAACCGTAGGTCAGCTAATGTTCCTGAGCTTTAAGTTTGATTGTGCATACCAAAATGCCTCTGTCTCGAGTTTAATTCCCATCTAGTGTCAATGTTGCGACACATCAGGACCTGTGTCGCGACAAAGCAGTCAGTGTACTCCTTTTGGGATATATAAAGGGGGATGTCGTGACACCCATATGCTATGTTGCGACATCAATTGTAGTTTCGTGATTTCTCTATTTTGCTTCGTATGTCGATGTTGCGATATCAAGCATTTTGTGTTGTGACATAGCGATCAATATTTGTCTATTATGTCTTCTAGTGGTCTCCTACGCACTTATATAGTTCATCAGCTCACCTTTAGGCCTCATTTGGCCTTTAAAGTCAATAAAAGACTCAATTTGCACATTTTATTAATTTATTGAAAATTTTAAAAAATAATTAATCCTAATGAAAATACTTGTTTTCAAGCTCCTAAAGTGCGAAAATTAGTTTAATCTGCTACACTAAATTGCGGTAGAACAATTATATGACATGTACCTAAGCCTCGAGTCAATTTTGTATATATAATATGATCATGTTGACGTTTAGGCTAGTAATGGTTCACCAGACGTGGCATAATGGTATTGTAAAAATTATGTTTTAAGATTGTTGATATTAAAATGAAATTGGTATGCGTATGTGATCCTAAGTTGGAAGTAATGAATAGCTAATAGTTGGTATGTGAAAAATGTTGTTTTGATGTAATGTACATGGATAAGTTGTGTTATTTGCTTAGAAATGAGCTTAGGAATATAATTTTATTTCTTATTTGAATGAATAGTAGATATGGTTTATATGCTTTGGTAATTTGAGTAAGCACCAATAGGTGTTGAAAAAACGGGTTTGGAAAACACAGCGGAAAATAAATTTAGGGAAAAACTAGAGTTTTAATTTTTTTTTTTCAAAACAAGATCTTGGTTGTAATATCTAAAGTAATAAACATTTAATCAAAATTTTACCTTTTTGACTTGTTTAGGATGAGCGCTTCGACCGAGTAGTCTTCTCTGCTATCCTTAAGTTCATATCTGCCAAGTGTGGGTTAGTTTCGAATCCGAAAAATTTTCACAAAAATTACCAGTGGGGTAATTTTGAAATTTCTCTAAACTTTTGGGTCAAGTTGTAAATTAGAAAAATATCTCTAGAAATTTTCTAGAATAATCTCTTTAAAGAGTTTTCTCTCTACAACTTTCTCTTGAATTAAAGTATGTGTAAATAATGACTCAAGACTCTCTTTATATAGGGAGAGTTTAGAAAGTTCAACTATGATTAAACTTAATCACTTTAATATTAAATTAATATAATATTATTAGATTAAATTTAATATTAAATCTTATTAAAATAATAAAATATTTATCTATAAGATAAACATTAAATTAAATTTAATATTAAGATAATCATTTTAATATTAAATTAATAAAATACTATTAAGATAAGTATTACATTAAATTTAATATTAAACTATTAAAATAATATTTTTTTGGAATAATTAATCTGAAATCAAATTCTCTGGTAGAGGCCCAGTAGGAGTGTACCTCTTCCATTGTTTAACCACCGACGACCAATTGCCGTCGGCCACTGGGATGCCACCGTCGAAACCACTAGCACCGTCGTGTTTGGTGATGCAAATGCAACACCATTACGGTATCCTGAGCCGGTTCGGCTGTTACAGGTTCGGTCCTGGTCAATGACGACCCGACTGGTCCGGTCTAGCCACAAGTTGGACCGTTGGCCTAGTTTCACATACTGGGCCTGATTCGACTAGTTTTTGGGTCTTGGTTTCTGTTTTGGGCTCTTGTGCCCAATTTACGATCTCAAGCCAAAATTTCAAGTTCAATTACCCACTGAGCCAATTTTCTGACTTGAAATTTAACTTCCAAAAATATCATATTAATTTTAATTGATTTGATTAATTTAATTTTACTTGATCAAAATTAATTTTTTCAAAAATTACTTAGATTTTCCAAATTATTTTTTTGTTGAGCTAGCGGAGGGATTAATTGGACATATACAATTAGGCTATAGTGATTGCAATTATATCCAGAAGCATCGTTCCGATAATTCGCAATTACTTAATCATGGAGCCAATCACAAAAAGTACCATGATTGAAAACTCATTATTATATACTCTTTACGAAAGTAATTCATCAGATTGCTTTGTCCAATGACCTCGTCATGTGTGTGTTACCCTTATATGATATCCTTAATTCTTTTGAGTTAAATTCATTCACTCAATACAATCCTATTTTATCTTATTATCACCATTGTGTCTTCTTAATGATTAATATGATCACTGTCAACAAATGACTGTGATAAATTACTCATTCGAGAACAAGCAACTCTTGGCCACATTCCATACTTATCAATCCGCACAATGTCAATGAGAGGATATCATTTACTCTTTAATTGAGCTATGATTCCACTGTTTCTAGGAAAGCCATGCCATACACAAGTCATGTGCCCAACATACCGGTTATGGGCTTGATCATCTTTAGATAATCCTCTACTTATATCAAAACACATGAGTTGCATATGCATGGTCAGTGACTAACTTAGGATTTAGGTAAATCACACCATGAACGTCATAAGTGAATTAATTCACAAACAGATTCAGAATTAATTCATCTCAGGTCCAGTCTAATGTATCATTCTACCAAAAATTACATCTATGTTTCTACTCGTAGAGTCAACTGCTTTGATAACCAAGACTAGCCATCTCCCCAATTGGAATTGTAGACGACATAATAATCCTTCTCAGTATTTGAATCAAATGCTCACTTTAATTCTTTTATAGGATTACAAACTCATTTAGATTATCTACTGAAGTAAGTTTTCTTTCTCGCGAAGTAAACATTCTTTACAGTATCACTTATCTTTAGTTTGAATGTTAGAAAATCAATGAGCTAATATTTATTTGTCACAATTTCGCTATGCATGCAAAATATAAAAGACATAAATACAAAAGGCATAATAGTGAAATGTGAAATTAACTTTATTTATTTATTCATCGTTCAAATAAATAGAAAGCAGTTACATGTTTACTACAATATGGACACATTTCCCAACAATCGAACCTTATGGAAACAAGCGGTCATGTTACGATGTCGACTCTTTAATGTCGCGATAATACCAAGAGTGAGTTACGTTATGTTACGACGAGAAACCCTTGAAGTTGTGACGTCAACTCAATATTTTGAAAGCTTTATAGTTTGGTCCTTATTTGACCCTGGGTCACTTTAAGAGCTTTCATAAGCTCGTAAAGGACCCAAAAATGAATGTATATCATATTATGAATGAATATTATAAATAATAGTATGTATACATGGTTAAATTGAATAGTGGTTGATCATAGTTGCTCTGGTAACGAATGTGGCATCCAATCACTCGAACTCGGCGATCGAGTTGGGTATGGAATGTGACATTGTATCCATGAAAAAGTAATTGTTAAGAGTAGATTATGTGAAGGAAAAGTTAAAAATGAAGTTGGTAATGTTTGATTAAATGTAAGTTATAATGGTAATTATGTGTAAATTAATAAGGACTTAATTGTAACGGATGAGGACTTTGGGATTTATTGATATATAATGATAGTTTGAGGTCTTTAAAGTATAAATTTAAAATCTTATTTAGATTCAATTGGGTAAAATGTATACACGTTTGATTTTAATGTTATATATATATATATAAAATATAATTGGTTTTTTCTAAAAGGAAATTACGAAGTCGAATTTCAATTTGATCGGGTAAATTGTAAAATACGGAGATTTCAGACATCATGATTAAAAAGGGACCGAAGTGAAGTTGAGTATAATATGTTTAATTTGTTATGCTTTATATGTTTGATAATGAGAAACTGATATTATTTCTATAACCATATCCTTGAACAAGGCTAAATACGAGGACAAAGTGTCACAGGATAACAAAAAGAAGAAAACGGGTGACGAATAACGAAATCAGTTTGTGCTTCCATAAGTTGATTTCAATTTATATCTTATTAAGTAGTTAATTTTACAAGGTAATGATCATGATTGATCTCATGAATTGTAAGTTATCATTACTCATAAGTTCTTTTGGATTCACTTAATCTGTGGTGCGGTGGAATCTTTTACCTCATAGCTACAATAACTAATCTCACCGCCATCGCTATTTTTAAAGTCAAGTAAGCATAAGTTTAGATGTTGCTAAATAATAAATCATGTATATCTATTTGTGATTTTCATGAGGTTAGAAATTTCGTCTCACAATCCTTGCGCCCTTAGGCAATTTCTTAGGTTCAAATCCACCTAAGTCAGCCTAACTCTCATAAAGTGGGAATTCTTGATAGAAATTCTCCAAGGCACTAAAAATAAAGTTGAAGCAACTTAAAATGAAAGAGCAACGAAATAATAGAAAAATCCATGAGAAAGCAATGCTCACCAAATTCTCCACTTTTCCGACCCAAACCTTATGATCATCACTCCATGCAGAGCTTTACAAAATTATCTCTGCTTCAGAGCAACCAAAGAAGATAATGAAGAAGAGAAGGAAATAATATAAAATTGGAAAGAACTCACCCTGAGAGTTCATTTATCAACTATTTATAGCCCTTTACACACGATCTTCAACTGTATAGAAACTATCCATTGATAATCATTTTGTCTCCCACTAAGGAACCAATTGGTTCCAATCTAAATGAACCAAATTTAGAACTCAATTATGTCCAAATCAGCCTCTAAATTTCCCTGATTTTTCAGTAAAAGCCGTCAACTTATGACTTCTTTCAATTTAATCCATCAATTATTCCTAATTTTCGAACTTAAGGAAAACCGGGTGTGACAATGGTTTTGGGATGTCTTGATATCGTGATACCCATTACTTGGTATCGTGATACCACTATATCTGGTCTTGATTCTTTTCATTTCAGCACTGTTAGAGGTATCATGAGTTCCATGCTTCGATATTGCGATACCCTTCTTATAGGTGATGTTTTCTTCACATTCAGGCCACCATCGACTCCCTACAACACTCAATTAAATTTTTAGGTTCCTTATGGCACGATTGGCCAAATTGGGACTAAAAAATGACTTAGAACTAATAAAAATAATTTATTAACAACAAAACTACAAATAAAAATAACTAAAGAAAAGACACCTAATTTGCTTGAGAATAAGCTCCTTAAGTGTAATGGAGAGTCTAATTTGATGTATCAAATTATGACAGATCACTTAGCTCGAACGTAACCTAGCATGGCCCCAAACTCGACCGATGAACACCTCTAGTGATGTATTAGTTACAATGATCTCATGTTTTAATGATCAGTTTCTGAATGATAAGTTAGTGTTTTAAGATAGATTGGTATAATGGTTTCGTATTGGTATGACTTAACATTCTTATTGCTTGTAATAAAAATTACATTTGAGCATTTTTTACCATTTGGTCTTGAGAAAATGAGGTTATTGTCTCGAGAAATCAAGAACAAAATGATCATTATAAGCATTTTTGGGTAATGGTCTCAAGACATGTTAATTTCCAAGTCTCAAGACAGGTGCTCCTTCATCTTGAGACATCTAAACATCGAACCTAAAGTCCAAAAATAGGGGAGCTATGTCCCGAGACTTGTCTTGAGACATAAAGATCAATGCAACAAGACATAGACTCCAATGTCTCGAGTCATCAAAACATCGAATGTAAGGATCTAAAATAGGGGAAGCATGTCTTGAGACACATTTTTTATTTTTGTTAATTTGAGTTGGATTTGAATCCTAACTTTGTAATTGATTGCGAATAATCCTGGGACTTCCTAAACGAGAATGTTATATTTCTGCAATGCTAGATCATACTCGTAACTAAAAATGGTTTGAATTAATGATTTTGTAAATAATTTGAGTTAGTTTGAGTTGCTTCAGTAACGTAACGTGACATCATACATTTGGATCTGGTGATCGAGTTAAGTGTAGGGTGTCACAAATTAGCCATTACAGTTTTATGGAACAAGATCAGTTAAAGTTATTTACTCATACGGTAAAGTCGTTTGACTTTAACAAAATTAGAATTGGGTTGATAAAATAATTTAACTGAGTGAATTAATTAAATTTATTTTAATTAATTAAATAAATACTATTTTGGCAATAAAAAATTAGTTATTGGATTGGATAAACCATATAAGTTAGTTTGAAGACTAAAAAATACATAGAATTAGACTAAATACATGAATGAACCCAATAAGCCAATTTAATATGGGATGGGCGGCACCAAGGATTCCTAGAAAGGATGCGACGTTTCCCACCATAGTGAGTCATAGTGGGATTATATATTTTTTTATTAAAATATTATTATTTTGTCTCCTCTTGTTCAAGTAGAACTCTTATGATTTTCCCTATAAATAGGAACTATGGGCTAGGTCAAAACAAACACACCATTGAGTGTGGTTACTTTGCTAGAAAATAGTGAGATTTATTATCCCTAAATAAATTCTATTTTTTAGAAAACTTGAGTGAGGTTTCTTGCCCATAGAGAAAATTAATTTTCCCCACTGAAAAAAAAAAGTCATTGTTTGATTAGTTTGTGAATTAGAATATACTTTCTAAGCAAACCAAGGGTTTGGGAATAGCGAAGAATATCATGTTGGTTGAAATCTCAGTAATGACCAGAATTGTTAAGCCGAAAACACAAGCAATAAGCTAGTAAAGTTTATTGTTATAGGTAACATAAAATCTTGAATTTTAGAACAATTTTAAAGTTTATTGTTTTCTAAATGATTTTTCCAACATCTATTTGCATTGGCGAGCTCATAAGTAGTTTATACAACATTCACTCACTCATATATTGTAAGCTATGAGTCTTGTTAAGGATAGTAAATCCAACATACTCATTGTGAAATGAAGAGCATCGACCAAGTTTGAGACTTTGTTAGAATAGTCTTTGCCCCAACTATACTAAAAATGTTTTATGCACTTGAAAATGTCAACCTCATTAATATTTCACACCTGATAAATCTTACTAATATGCCTTTGAACTCTAATTCATATAAATTTCTAAAAAAATAATATCTTTAATCAACATCAATTATGATAGAGAAAAGTTTAGACAATACTGTCTTTATTTACTGGTAGTAATTCATACTTCTCATAGTCTTATTTATCTTTTTACTTGATAATGGCTTAGTAAAGTGGTGGTCAATCAACCTATTATTAGTGGGTAATCGCTTGAGCTCTATTTTACCTCTTTTCAACACATCTCTTATACAATTATCTCTCATTATAAATTTTATATCTAAATTGCACTTTAATTATAATCTCAAGTTAACAAATTAAACAATAATGGATGTTTATCTTCTCAAAATTAACATACCTTTTAACAAAAAGACTTTGATTTTAACTCATTCAAATTATCTTACCTATATCATCATCAACATCTCTATACATTCACTTGATTGTTGTTTAAGTTATAGCAAATAAAGCTCTCATATCAAAAGATTTCAAGTAGTCCATATATTTGTTTATAACTTTAAAATGTACCATCATATTTTCTCAAAATAATGTAAAGATAAAATCAAGTCATTTTGGATGCTAAACTATAATGCAAAACCTTCATTTATAGTTAATCAATGGGTAAATAAGTCTCTTCCAAAAACCCCATAACTAATCTCTTTAAAGAAATACACAAAATTTTTCACTAAAGAATTTGACTTAAGACAACTAAGAAACATTTTTATCATTCAAAATTTGAATAAAAAGTTTTTAATTACAAATTTAATAGATATTTTATATCTTTTAAATTTAAACTATTCAATGAAAAGTTTCTTTGAATAGTTGAAATTATTTGAGGTAGAAGATAGGTGTTGTAGGCCAATTTTGGCCCGTTTACAAAATACCCAGGCCCATTAAACCATTTAACCCATCCTCAAACCCAAAACCTAAAATTAACCTAGCCCAACATCCAAGCCCAATTCCAAAACCCTAGATTCCCTTTGTTAATAAAATCGGAAGTTGGTTTTCAAATGTTTAATAAATCACCATAATTAGCGACCAAGCGTAAAATTTTTTTTCGTCGCAACAGCTGGCGACTCCACTTGGGACGCGTTTTTGAGAGTCGAGTCGAGTTAAGCATGTGTTGTTAAAATTTTCAAATTTCCTTGTTCAAAGTAAATATTTGGTCGTGATCCGAAAATCTCGTTTTCAAAATTCCTGCATTTGTATCTCTTCTAACTTGCTTATTTGTTTGTTTTTCAGTTTTCAACTTTTATGGTTTTGGTTTAGTTCCTTTAAGTAAAACACAAAGGTTTATGAGTTTTTCTCCCACACACCCTGCACTTGCATTTTGCATAACATAAAGCTCTCTACCCGGCTCATTCTGCTTTAAGTGAAAGTAAATGCTATGCCTTCGTGAGTTAACTCGTCCCTCCAAGACAAAGCTAGTGAATACTTTGGGTTACATATGACTTATGCTTTCATGAGTTAACTTGTCCCTCCGCATAAGCATAAGTAAATGTAATCCCTCGAATTGAACTCGTGAGCCTGTGATGGGTTATGACCGAGGCTTCGTGCTAATCTTAGTAGATGATAGTAGGAGCAATTCGAGTACCTGTCTAGAACCGAGACTACATATAATGAACCATACGAGCTATCCAATTAGAGCCATGACGAACCTCTGTCCGCTTATAGTCACCAAAATAAGTACACGGGGAAAATGCCTTTTACCTTTCAAGAGAATTGGATTGAGTAGTTTAATTTGTTTTTCAAATTATAATTGTTGTGTTTACTAACCGAGTTTGTTTATTTTTATTTTTTATTTTCATCATGCATCGTAGGCATCATATTAGGAAGGTTTTGATTAAAGGTTGGTTGCCAAAAAAACGGGTTTCTGATGGAGGAGTCAATTACACAAATGATCGAGAAGAATGCCGTGGTTCGGGACTGGTCTCTAAAACTCGGAGGACAAGGGGATAGTCTTGTGGAAAGGTGTGCTGCCAATTTGCCCGAACAAATAACTGTGAATGTTCGCCAAAATAACCTCGAAGATTTGGTTCAAATTTGGAATCAGTGGGATTCAGACATTAGAGACATTTTCACTGAGAGGTATGGAGATATAGCTCACCTGATCACCATCCGTGTAGATGAACAGTTGATTCAAGCCATGGTTCGGTTCTGGGACCCAGCTTATCAGTGTTTCACCTTCAATCAAGAAGACATGACTCCAACTATAGAAGAGTATGCTGCTTTACTCCGCATCGACAATGTACAATTCGGCAAAATATATGTGAAGGAGCCTAAGCCGATGACCTTCAAGAAAAAGTTAGTGAGACTGACAGACATGACCGATGCATGGGCTGAAAGACAGATAAAGAAGAAGAACGAAACCATTTGCATTCCATGGTCCTCCCTACGAGATTTGACTCTGAACCATCCCGACATCTTCAAAAGGGTAAATCTATTCGCTGGCCATTTATGGTTTGGTTATTTTCCCAAAGGTTCTCGGACATCTCGAAGTGGCGTAGTTGATTTCTTGAAAGGTTAAAACAAGGAGTCAACCTGTCCCAACCATCCTAGCGAAACCTTCGTGTCCCCGAGTAGTTGTCGAAGAAAAGGGAGGGACGATTTATCGGATCTGTGCAGCTGCTCAATGTTTGGATTTTGAGTCACTTCGGAAGGTAGAGCGCACTCCATTCCATATGTTTTCTAAAACATTCTCCCCGCTAAAGCTTTCCTCAAGAAAGAATGGTCAAGGAAGTCACCGAGCAACATTGGGTATCGATCTTCGAATCTTCGCGAGGATATAACATGGAGAGCACCTCGGATTCGCCCCTTCGCCTCGCTATACAAATGTGGAAGCCAAGATTGGGTACCTTTACTTGGGTTATGGGAGGAGTTGGATATGCTCCGCTATTGGTCCAAAGGCAATTTTCTTCACGACAATTCCTCCCCAGAATGGAGGATTAGCATATTCGAGTTCGCATTCAGGGTAAAGGATATATGAAGAGAGTCCGAGACACGCAAAGTCTTGGAAGGAAATTCATTTCATGGAATTAGCTTTGTATGCTGATACCCTTACCCAAGATTACGGCGTATAGAGGAAGCAACGGGTAAATAGTCAGCAAATCTCGTCAACAAACCACCCCATCCAGAATCCTTTCTCGAAGGAAACGCCGTCTGAGCTAGAAGTGGCAAGACAAGAATTCGAACGAGAAAAGGCCAAGATGTCTCGGGACCTCAGTGCCCTTTAAGAAGAAAACTATTAACTGAAGATTGAAGTTCAGGTTGAAAGGTCCAGAACTGAAAAAGTACAAAGAGAAGCCGAGATTGTGAGAAACGACTTAAGGGACCTTCATTTGGAAAACAAGAAATTAAGAAGCACTATAAAGAATAGCGGGTTGGGTAAGTCGACAGCAGAATGGAAGGAAGAAATTAGCAATATCAAAGAAGGAATGAAGTTTTGGAAGGGAAAAGCAAAGAAAGAGGAAGAAAACGCTGCGCGCGCTGTGATAGAGTTAAGAAGGAAAAACGTTGAGTATGAAATAGTGACTACAGAATTGGCGAATAGTCAGTTCGAACATCAAGAATTAAAAAGGAAAACACGAGATCTAGAAAATATACTGCAATCTCGTCAACAACAATTAGATAACCTCCTGAAGACTCTAGAAGAAAAGAGTGAGCAGTACGATAGGGACATTCACGCGTATGAAGGAACTCTCAAAGAAAAAGAAATGTAACTCGACTTCTTGATCAATGAAATTGCAAAGCGGCTATACAAGTTGTTCAATTATCGATGAAGCCAAGCTCTCGGTTGCCAATTCCTCCGAGCCAAGATCGAGCATATCGAGTTTTAGAGCAAGTGAAGAAACAAGGCAATGTGGCTAGGAAATTTGTGTAACCGTTGGAAAATGGAAACTTTGTGTAATAGACTATGTTGATAAATGAAATGCCTAAATATGGGGCTACCTTGAAATTAACACCAATTTTTGCATTCCTTGCATAATTAACATATTAACATTTTGACATTCGTGCATTCATTCATGCATTCATCCATACATTGCATAACCCATACTTGGTCATGAAGACAAATTATATAATTCGCGTTGTAATACCACAAGATGGAACCACGTCATCAAGATAAAACGCTACCGACAAGCTAGAGTGATGGAAGTGAATTCAATGAGAGAATTGAAAAGATGGAAAAGGCTCAAAGAGAATTGCAAGAGCAACCGCCAAATCGCAACAAGAGACGAGAGACCTAATGGTGAGATCTCGAGAGGAATCACTCGAGCAAAGAGATCAAATGGCCAAGATGATGGAGATGATGTCACTCTAGTTAAAGGAAAAAGACCCATGCGAGCCACGACATCGAGGAGTCTCGATCAAGAATTCACCACGATCAGATCCACTCTATCCCCAGATTCACTCCACCGCCGTGATATACAACACGAGAGGTATACTCAAGGGAACCCACCGGATTGGAACATCGACCTATGCCACCGCTCCACCCACTAATTTGGGGCAAGGAATATTCGCGTCAAACCTGTGGGCTAGTCCCGCTAATCCACTAGTCCCAGATCTGGATGACCCAGCAGAGGTAGCCAAGTTGAAATCGGATAACCATGACGCAAAATATAGGGGTCTAGAGGAAAGAATCAAAGCGATAGAAGGCACTGAAGTCTTCTCCGCACTAGGTGCCAAAGAACTCAGTTTGGTACCTGATCTGATTTTGCCCCCGAAGTTCAAAGTGCCTGATTTTGAGAAGTATGATGGCACAAGATGTCCAAAGGCGCATCTGGTCATGTTTTGCCGAAAAATGAATGGTTATGTGAATGAGGATAAACTACTCATACATTGCTTTCAAGATAGTCTAACAGGGTCAGCTATTCGGTGGTACAATCAACTTAGTAGAGAAAAGATTCGATCTTGGAAGGACTTGGCGTCAGCATTTTGCGAGCAGTACAAGCATGTATCGGATATGGTGCCAGATCGTATGACCTTGCAGATGATGGAGAAGAAACCAGTAGAATCCTTTAGACAGTACGCGCAAAGATGGAGAGATATCTCGGCCCAAGTGGAGCCTCCACTGACTAAGACTGAGATAACGGTCCTTTTCATCAATACTCTGAAAGCACCATTCTATGATAAGCTGGTGGGAAGTGCTACGAAGGATTTTTCGGATATCCTAATATCCGGTGATGTAATGAACCGAAAGTTACGGTATCGGAAATTGAGTCTTGAGTACTGTTTCCGTGAAATTTATTCATGACTATTTATTAGAAATATTTATGAATTATAGTTGAATGGTTATTTAGTGTTTAATTAAGTGAAGTAGCTTGAATTTAGTTTAAAGGATTAAATTGCATAAGGAATAAAAGTTTAATTATACATTAAAGAAGTAAAAGGGACTAATCTAGCAATTAGACCCTAAGTGCCATGTGTGTGAATGTATGATATAACATGTGTAATAGTTGGTATATATGTGTAATAGCTATAAGATATTTTATGTTATAGCTATTACACATGTTAATTTATATTTTTATAGGTTAATAATAATATAATATAGTATAATGAATAAATAATAATGAGTAAAGAAACATAGAAAGAGTTACAGAGAGCAAACGTGAGAAAGAAAGAAGGAAAGAAAGAAAGAAAAGAAAAGGAAATTTGAGGATTAAGGCCCTAAAGTTTAATTGGTAAGTTGTTTTAGCTCATTTTCTTATGATTTTTATGTTTATGGATGCCTAATTCAAAGTTCTACATGTATGAGGTTAAAATGAAGAAAAATAGAAAATTTTTAGATATTGATTTAGTTGAATAAATTGAGGTTTTATGGGTTAAATTGATAGGAATTGAAGTTAGAAGTGAAAATTGAGTGATTTATTAAAAGAATTCTAAGTTAGGTTTAAATAGGGATTAAGTTGAATAGAGCTCAAAATTTATGTTTTATAATGAATTTTATGAGTTAGAAATTGTTAATGAGTTGATTAAAAGAGAATATGAAGCTTAAGTTAAAGAAAAAGATTAGTAATGGAAAAAGGACGAAATTGGAATTTTGTAAAAGTTTGATAGAAAGTGAAAATGTGTTTTATGAATTAGTATATTGATGAATTTTAATTGTATGATTGTTAGTAGCAAACGTAGCACGGATACGTCATCAAAGAAGGAAAAGAGAAAGTGAACGAAGATATCGATTAAATTCGATAAATAGTGGTTTGTATTTCTATAAACCGAGCTTAATCGTTATTGCTATATTTGATATTTATATTGTATGAAAATGTGAATGAGGTAAGTATTTTTACCATATTGAAATGAATGTGATTTTGAATACCCTATTAACAAAGGTTTCGGGCTAGTCGGATATAGTTGACATGTCATAGGAATTGGAAGTATTGGGATATTCCGACATTGAGTCGATGAGACACTATGTGTCGACTCTCGTTAAAGTTCGGATTTGTTCCGATGAAGTACTTTGTGTACTATAATGTTAAAGTTCCGGATTTGTTCCGATGAAGCACTATGTGCTTATCCCGGAGTGTGGGTTGGATCCGTGTATCCGTTAGTGTCCGAGTTATGTTAATAAGGGTAAATAAAGTAAAGGTTATTAAAGTACGATTGATATTGAATAATAGCAATAATGTGTTTGAATTACCATGTTTTAAAGTTGATTAAGCTATTGTTTATGGAAATACCACTGAGAGTATTCTCAGCGTGCGGTTTGTTTCGTCTTGTGAGCTAGGTACGAAAGTATAAGGACTCAAAGATACAAGCCGATCCCCAAACTCAAATTGGTGAAGTTTCTATCTTTTGGAAAATGGCATTGTACCTAGGATGTCTTTTGGTTATATTGAAAGTATCTAAGTTGTTAAATGATATTTTGGTATGTTTTGTAAATGTTACCAAAACCTTAAGAATGGTATGTTTTGATATGTTAGTGAAGAGTAATAAGAGGAATTGTTGGTAAATGTTGTAGAAAGAAGAAATGAAGATGTTATAAACTTAGTTATCAACATTTTATACTAAAACAGATTTGGACAGTAACAGTAGTCCAACTTTGAAAATATACCAAAAATAGTATAAAGTGAATTAGATGATGAATAAAATATTTAATTGAAGCTTAATGAATCTATTTTTATATGGAAGAAACAAAATTGGTAAAAGAGTTGTATTTTATGAGATATTTACGTTTTGGTGAAACAGGGTTAGAACAATTTCTGGATTCCCTGTTCTGACTTTAGAAATTCACCATAAATTGTGTATTAAGAATTAGGACTCAAACTTTATATGTATGGATTCATTATTGAGTCTATTTTAATTGAAACAAATGGCATAGTCATTGGATTTCTGTACAGGAAGAAATTTGATTCGAAGTGCACAAGGGTCAGAGTAGCTGAACCCTGAAACAGGGGAGACTTCTTATAATAAACTGTACTAATTGGGCTGACCAAAAATTCTAGAAAAAAATTAGTAAGTAGATATATGAGTCTAGTTTCAGGGAAAATTTACGGAATTGGATTTCGAGTTTCGTAACTCGAGATATGATTTTTTTAGCAACTGTGACGCAGATAGATAGTTTACTACGAAAACTGTTTAAGTGCTAAGATAAGTTTTGTAATGTCTCCTGCTTGACTCCGGCAACGGTCTCGGGTAGGGGGGACGTTACAATATTGATTGGTATCAGAGCTATTTAGGTTTATTCGGTTCTAGGACTAAATCGAATGTCAATGGGAGTCTAGAGGTACATGCCATTACTGAGTCAAATTTGAGTTGGGATTGGATGCTGATATGTTTGTTGAATATTTTTGTTTTATAGCATTAAGAATGTCTGATAAAAGCATTGAGGATACTGATCAAGAGATGTATAGTGAAGATGATGAACCGTATAATGTGAATGAATCGGAGTCTGCAACTCCAAGTGTGAATCCAGTAGGAAATCAACCGAATGTTGGAAGTGACAATCATCAAGTCTTTAGAATAATCGCCGATGCCCTTCAAAAAGCGGTAGGAACTATGCTTGCTACGTCCTCTATCCCTACTACCCGAAGAGCTCCAATTAAAGAATTGAGAAAATATGGAGCTACAGAATTTTTGGGTGCCAAGGGAATTGATTCGACTACTGCTGAAAATTGGTTAAAGACTACAAAGAGAGTTCTGAAGCAACTTGAATGTACACCACAAGAAAGCTTAGTGTGTGTTGTCTCATTACTGCAAGAGGAAGCTTTAGTATGGTGGGAATCAGTGATTCAGAATGTACTTGAGGAACAGATAAGTTGGGACTTCTTTCAAAAAGAGTTTCAAAATAAGTATTTGGGAGAAATGTACATAGAAGACAAAAGACAAGAGTTCTTAACACTGAAACAAGGTGAGATGCTTATAGTGGATTATGAACGAGAATTTACGAGATTGAGCGAGATATGCCATCGAGTTTGTACCGATCGAAGCCGAATCGATATAAAAGATTTTTAAGAGGATTACGTGATGAATTTAGACTACAGCTTGATGCCTCTTAGAATCACCGAGTTTGCGGATTTAATGGAAAGAGCTAAGATGATTGAACAAATTCTTGGAAGGGATAAAAGTCCAAGTTGCTCATTCGACCAAAAACGTCCCGAATGGTTAGTTCAAGTCCGCACCTAAGCGGTCAAAGGAATCACGAGGTAATTGAGATTTAGTTCTCGATCGAAAAGGAGTGATCGAGGTCGGAAAAGACAGACTCATCGTGTTCTCTGGCGAGATCCAAGTCCGATTCGAATCTGAAATTCCAATATGTGAGCATTGTGGAAACCGACACAAAGAGGAGTGTAGAAAATTGACTGGAGGTTGTTTCCGTTGTGGAGCTACCGATCACTTTATTAAAGATTGCCCAAAGATATCCGGAACAACACCGATGAGTGCAAAGATCTGAATTTGCTTCCAGAGGTCGGGATCGGCCAAGTAGTTCGTTTGCTAGAGGTGGTACTAGAAGAACTAGTGAGAGTGCTACACAACAATCTGAAGCTAGAGCTCCAGCTCGGCGTATGTGGTGAGGACTCGAGAAGAGAAAGATGCTCACGATGTGGTGACAGTATATTCTTATTGAATTCAGACCCGCTTATGCTTTAATAGACCTGGTCATCACATTCATATGTTAATCTGAAAGTAGTTGAGACAAAAAATTAGAGTTTGAATTGTCTAAAGTTATAATAGAAGTGTCTAGTCCATCGGGACAAACTACTTTAGTGAACCATATATGTCGAAGATGTTCGTTAATGATTCAAGATAGAATATTCCTGTTGATCTGCTGATTATGCCATTTGGCGACTTTGATGTTATTTTGGGAATGGACCGTTATCGAACATGGAGTGATTTTAGACATTATAAGAAGAAGTTTATTGTTCGTAATAAAAGTGAAGATAGAATTGAAGTAAATGGTATTCGGACTAGTGGATCAATTCAGATTGTTTCGACCATTAAAGCTAGCAAGCTTCTTCATCGAGGTTGTAATGCTTTCTTAGCATATGTGATTAATTCGGATTCGGTTGAAAGTCGATGTAGTAAAATTGATTTGTATGTGAATTTTCGATGTATTCCCGAGGAATTACCCGATTACCCCCGATCGAGACGTAGAATTTGTGATTGAAGTCTACCAGTCTGAGATCCGTATCGATACCTCCGCACTGTATGGCACCTCTTGAGCTAAAGGAATTAAAAGTACAGTTGCAAGACTTATTGGACGAGAGGTTTTATACGACCTAGTACATCACCATGGGGAGCTCCAATGTTATTTGTTAAGAAGAAAGATGGGTCGATGCGATTGTGCATTGATTATCGACAACTCAACAAATTGATTGTCAAGAACAAGTATCCACTTCCCGAATAGATGATTTGTTTGATCAACTGAAAGGAGCTCAGTATTTTCAAAGATTGATCTAAGGTCGGGATACTATCGGTTGAAAGTAAAAGAGTGCGACATATTGAAGACGGCATTCGCATGCGAGGTATGGGCATTATGAATTTTAGTGATGCCATTTGACCGACAAATGCCCTCGCCGCTTTTATGGATCTTATGAATCGGATTTTTCAACCATACTTGGATCGGTTCGTAGTAGTTTTTATCGACGATATTTTGGTGTATTCCAAGTCGAAAAAGATCATGAGCAACATCTCCGATTGTTTTGCAAATACTACGAGAAAAGCAATTGTACGGAAAATTGAGCAAGTGTGAATTACGTTATCGAAGTTGTGTTTCTTGGTCATGTCGTATCGGCGGATGGAATTAGAGTGGATCCAAAGAAGATTGAAACAGTTATTCAAAGGAAAGTTCCTAAGAATGTATCGAGGTAATGAAGTTTTCTCAGATTGGTGGTTACTATCGAAGATTCACAACGGATTTTCAAAGATAGCCTTACCGATGACCAAGCTACTACGAAAAAATATTCCATTTGTTTGGAATGAGCAATGTCGAAAAAGTTTTGAAGCATTAAAACGAATGTTAACAGAGGCACCGGTGTTGACTTTACCGTAATCGAAAGAGATTTTGTAGTGTCTGTGATGCTTCATTGAGTGGATGGGATGTGTCTTGATGCGAGCGGAAAGTCATTGCTTATGCTTCACGGCAATCGAAACCGCATGAACGCAACTATCCAACTCATGATTTAGAATTAGCAATTGTAATTTTTGCCTTGAAGATTTGGAGGCACTATCTTTATGGTGAAAAGTGCTATGTTTATACGGATCATAAAAGTTTGAAGTATCTACTTTTACAAAAGATTTGAATCGAGACAAAGGCGTTGGATAGAGCTTCTAAAAGACTATGATTGTGTCATAGACTATCATCCGAGGAAGGCTAATGTAGTAGCCGACGACCGAAAGAAAAGTCTGCGATTGAATTACGAGCAATGTTTGCACAACTTAGTATCACCAAGATGGAAGCCTTTTGGTGAATTAAGAATAAAGCCGATAATGTTTGATCGAATCAAATCAAAGACAGTTAGAAGATGATAAGTTGTTAAAGAAAAGAGAGATGATTCGAATGGTACAATGAAAAATTTTAGCATTGATGGAAATGGTCGCTTAAGATTTCAGAATCGACTTTGCATTCCGAATAATTCTGAGTTGAAAGAGTTAATTCTTCGAGAAGCTCATAATAGTCCATTTGCATTTCATCCTAGAGGTATGAAAATGTATCGTGATTTGCGTGAATTGTATTAGTGGTCGGGAATGAAAAAGGATATAACTGAATATGTGGCAAAGTGTTTGACTTGTCAACGAGTGAAGGCAGAACATCAAGTTCCATCGGGATTACTTCAACCCATCAATATTCCTAAATGGAAATGGGACCGAATAACGATGGACTTTGTGACGGGATTACCGATGTCTACAAGTAAAAAGAATGCTATTTGGGTAATAGTTGATCGACTTACGAAGTCACTCATTTCTTAGTTTGTGAGAACCGATTGGTCGTTAAAGAAACTTCTTGAGGTTTATGTTAGGAAATCATTAGATTACATGGTATTCCAAAATCAATAATTTCGACGGAGATCCAAGGTTTACGTCAAGGTTTTGGAAGCAATTACATGAATCTTTCGATTTTCGACTTCATTTTAGTACGACTTTTCATCCACGATCGATGGTCAATCTGAACGGGTAATACAAATTTTAGAAGATATGCTTGAGCTCTGTATGATTGATTTTGAGTCTAACTGGAATATTATTTGTCATTAGCCGAATTTGTGTATAATAATAGTTTCGATCAAGTATCTGATGGCACCGTATGAGGCTTTGTATGGACGAAGATGCCGATCACCCGTATGTTGGATGAATCGAATGAGAAGAAGATGATTGGACTGAATTGGTTCAAGAAACGGAAAATACTGATTAAGAAAATTCGGAAAGATTGAAAACCGCTTTTGATAGACGAAATAGTATCTGATTTGAAACGACGGATATTGAATACTCGATCGGGGATAAAGTATTTTTAAAGGTTTCACCTTGGAAGAAAATTCTAAGATTTGGTCAAAAAGGAAAATTAAGTCCTCGTTTTATTGGGCCTTACGAAGTTATTGAGAGAATTGGACCAGTAGCGTATCGATTGGCCTTACCTCCTGAACTACAGAAAATGCACGATGTCTTCCATGTTTCTATGCTAAGAAGATATCGATCGGATCCTTCACATGTTATTACGACCGAGAATGTAGAGATTCGACCTGACTTATCGTATGAAGAAGAACCAGTTGAGATTCTAGCACGAGAGGTAAAAGAATTACGTAATAAACGTATTCCTTTAGTAAAAGTGCTATGGCGAAGTCACAGTGTTGAAGAAGCTACATGGGAACCAGAAGAAACGATGAGATCTCAATACCCCCATCTCTTTTCAGGTAAATTTCGAGGACGAAATTTATTAAGGGGGAGAGAATTGTAATGAACCGAAAGTTACGGTATCGAAAATTGAGTCTTGAGTACTGTTTCCGTGAAATTTATTCATGAATATTTATTAGAAATATTTATGAATTATAGTTGAATGGTTATTTAGTGTTTAATTAAGTGAAGTAGCTTGAATTTAGTTTAAAGGATTAAATTGCATAAGGAATAAAAGTTTAATTATAGATTAAAGAAGTAAAAGGGACTAATCTAGCAATTAGACCCTAAGTGCCATGTGTGTGAATGTATGATATAACATGTGTAATAGTTGGTATATATGTGTAATAGCTATAAGATATTTTATGTTATAGCTATTACACATGTTAATTTATATTTTTATAGGTTAATAATAATATAATATAGTATAATGAATAAATAATAATGAGTAAAGAAACATAGAAAGAGTTACAGAGAGCAAACGTGAGAAAGAAAGAAGGAAAGAAAGAAAGAAAAGAAAAGGAAATTTGAGGATTAAGGCCCTAAAGTTTAATTGGTAAGTTGTTTTAGCTCATTTTCTTATGATTTTTATGTTTATGGATGCCTAATTCAAAGTTCTACATGTATGAGGTTAAAATGAAGAAAAATAGAAAATTTTTAGATATTGATTTAGTTGAATAAATTGAGGTTTTATGGGTTAAATTGATAGGAATTGAAGTTAGAAGTGAAAATTGAGTGATTTATTAAAAGAATTCTAAGTTAGGTTTAAATAGGGATTAAGTTGAATAGAGCTCAAAATTTATGTTTTATAATGAATTTTATGAGTTAGAAATTGTTAATGAGTTGATTAAAAGAGAATATGAAGCTTAAGTTAAAGAAAAAAGATTAGTAATGGAAAAAGGACGAAATTGGAATTTTTGTAAAAGTTTGATAGAAAGTGAAAATGTGTTTTATGAATTAGTATATTGATGAATTTTAATTGTATGATTGTTAGTAGCAAACGTAGCACGGATCGTCATCAAAGAAGGAAAAGAAAGTGAACGAAGATATCGATTAAATTCGATAAATAGTGGTTTGTATTTCTATAAACCGAGCTTAATCGTTATTGCTATATTTGATATTTATATTGTATGAAAATGTGAATGAGGTAAGTATTTTTACCATATTGAAATGAATGTGATTTTGAATACCCTATTAACAGTGTCGGGCTAGTCGGATATAGTTGACATGTCATAGGAATTGGAAGTATTGGGATATTCCGACATTGAGTCGATGAGACACTATGTGTCGACTACTGTTAAAGTTCCGGATTTGTTCCGATGAAGTACTTTGTGTACTATAATGTTAAAGTTCCGGATTTATTCCGATGAAGCACTATGTGCTTATCCTGGAGTGTGGGTTGGATCCGTGTATCCGTTAGTGTCCGAGTTATGTTAATAAGGGTAAATAAAGTAAAGGTTATTAAAGTACTGATTGATATTGAATAATAGCAATAATGTGTTTGAATTACCATGTTTTAAAGTTGATTAAGCTATTGTTTATGGAAATACCACTGAGAGTATTCTCAGCGTGACGGTTTGTTTCGTCTTGCAGCTAGGTATGAAAGTATAAGGACTCAAAGATACAAGCCGATCCCCAAACTCAAATTGGTGAAGTTTCTATCTTTTGGAAAATGGCATTGTACCTAGGATGTCTTTTGGTTATATTGAAAGTATCTAAGTTGTTAAATGATATTTTGGTATGTTTTGTAAATGTTACCAAAACCTTAAGAATGGTATGTTTTGATATGTTAGTGAAGAGTAATAAGAGGAATTGTTGGTAAATGTTGTAGAAAGAAGAAATGAAGATGTTATAAACTTAGTTATCAACATTTTATACTAAAACAGATTTGGACAGTAACAGTAGTCCAACTTTGAAAATATACCAAAAATAGTATAAAGTGAATTAGATGATGAATAAAATATGTAATTGAAGCTTAATGAATCTATTTTTATATGGAAGAAACAAAATTGGTAAAAGAGTTGTATTTTATGAGATATTTACGTTTTGGTGAAACAGGGTTAGAACAATTTCTGGATTCCCTGTTCTGACTTTAGAAATTCACCATAAATTGTGTATTAAGAATTAGGACTCAAACTTTATATGTATGGATTCATTATTGAGTCTATTTTAATTGAAACAAATGGCATAGTCATTGGATTTCTGTACAGGAAGAAATTTGATTCGAAGTGCACAAGGGTCAGAGTAGCTGAACCCTGAAACAGGGAGACTTCTTATAATAAACTGTACTAATTGGGCTGACCAAAATTCTAGAAAAAATTAGTAAGTAGATATATGAGTCTAGTTTCAGGAAAATTTACGGAATTGGATTTCGAGTTTCGTAACTCGAGATATGATTTTTTTAGCGACTGTGACGCAGATGGATAGTTTACTACGAAAACTGTTTAAGTGCTAAGATAAGTTTTGTAATGTCTCCTGCTTGACTCCGGCAACGGTCTCGGGTAGGGGGGACGTTACAGGTGAACTCATAGAGAATGCCGTCAAAAGTGGTAGAATGGAAGGATCAGAAGGCTCAAAGAAAGCAGCAACCGTAAGGAAGAAAGAACCAGAAGCCCACATGGTGGGAACTGAGAGTCGTTACATTCTCAATTCGTATCCTAACCAACCCCGACCTCGAAATTATCCACCCCCAAATTTCTATTATCCCCCTCAAACCCCTTACTACCAATCACCACATCCGTCCTACCCCGTATACGCCACCAACAACCAAAGACCCGTCACCACATTCCCACAAAACACTCTACCCACTCAAAGCCAACCCAGAAATGAACCAAGACCAACAAGGCCCAATCCCGAGAGACAGCAATTCACCCCTATTCCTGTATCATATGGGGAATTGTACCCAAAACTTTTGGAGAAGCAATTAATATCACCCCATTACATGGCACCCTTAAACCTCCATACCAAATGGTACGATCCAAACGCTAGTCGTGCATATCACGCAGAAACCGGGGCACTCTCATCGAGAACTGTCTTGCTTTCAAAAGAAGAGTTCAAGGACTCATTGACGGGTATCCTACGATTCGATAGTGCCGAGAACGCCACGGGAACCCGTTTCCTAAACCATACCGAAGGAATGTGAACACAGTGGGGAAAGAGGATGAATGGAAGGACAGAGATGTGTTTGAAATAAGGACGCCTCTGAAAAAATGGGAGGTATTGGTTAAGAAAGGATTGCTCACCACTCGATAGAATTTTTGGAGAAGAAGGTCAAAGTTTTTGCAATTTTCATGGGATTGTTGGACATGAAATTCAGTCATGTGAGGACTTTAAAAGGTTACTTCAAGACCGAATGGATAATAAGGAGATCAAGGTCCTTAATAAGAGGGAAGATGCCAACGAAAGTGAAGTATGCGTCTCTGATAGCCAATCATCAGGGCCTCCTTATAGTGCTGATCGACCGTTGATAATTTATTACGACGCGATGAGAGAGCCGTTGAAACCACAGATGGTAATTGAAGTACCGTCTCCTTTCCCGTATAAGGACAACAAAGCAGTACCATGGAGATATGATGTTAATATCGTTACACCGGAAGTTGAAAAGTCCAAAGCCACAACTGAAGACATTGGGGAAGTAGGTCATTTTACCCGCAGTGGACGGTGCTATTCTAAAGAAGTTGAACCGGTAAAGAAAAGTAGCGACTTGAAGCAAAAAGGGAAAGCAGTGATGCACGAAGTCGAAGTCGAGCAAGAAATTCCACCCGCAAGAAACTAAAAGCACGTGAATGAGGAAGAAGCTCAAGAATTCTTGAAATTTATTAAGCACAATGAGTATAGTGTGGTGGAACAATTGAGCAAGCGACCATAATCTCGATTCTATCTCTACTGTTAAATTCAGAACCACATCGGAATGCTTTATTGAAGGTGTTAAATCAAGCTTATGTGGCCAACAACATATCTGTCGAAAAGCTTGATAGATGGGTAAACAATCTGAATGCGGACAATTTCATCTCTTTTAGTGATGATGAGATACCGCCAAATGGTAGAGGCTCGGTGAAAGCGCTGCATATCACGACTCGCTGCAAAGGCTACATAATACCGAACGTACTCATCGATAATGGGTCAGCATTAAATGTTATGCCATTGGCCACGCTTTCCAGAATACCGATGGATTTGACCTACTTAAGGCCCTGTCATTCCATGGTAAGGGCATTCGACGGGACGAGGCGCGAAGTCATGGGAAAGATCAAAATCCCTTTGGAAGTGGGCCCTTACTTCTATGAGGTCGAGTTCCAAGTCATGGACATTACACCCTCTTATAACTGTCTTTTGGGAAGACCTTGGATCCATTCTGCTGGAGCAGTCCCATCATCCCTCCATCAAAAGATGAAATTTATCATGGATGGTCGTTTGGTCACGGTCGAGGCGAAGAAGACATTGTCACATCTATTTCTGGCGATCGCCATACCGGAAGTAAGCAAGAACGTAGTGGAATGTTCCTTCGATCCCTTGAATTCGTCAATGCCACTTTCATCGTTGAAGGAAACAAATTCGATGCCAAAACTATCGAGAAATACCGAATGGGTGTCAAGTTGACCGTAGGAAGGGAGCTCGTGCGAGAAGAGGTTTAGGGAGACATCTACAAGGAATAGTTAGGGCTTTAAAGCCAAGGCACCACAAGGCCCGATACGGTTTGGGGTTCCACTGACATGCGCCAAAGAAGAAGACAATGGAAGAAGGAACAAGAGAGAAGAATTGCAAGAACTTTAGGCCGAGAACCGAATGGGGACCGATAGAGTACCCTCATTTGTCAAAAACATTTACATCTGCGAGAATGTTGTACCTGGACAAGATGATCCACGAAACATCTTTGGGGTTAATTGAAAGGGTTTTCGAATGTCAAGATAAGTGTCATTGACAAAGAAGCTGGTGCAAGTAAAGATGTCTCGAGGATACGCCTTTGCCCTCCCGGTTTTATGTTGAACAATTGACCGCCGAGGAGCTTCTTGTAGTTCATAAGTCTTGAGTAATGCTAAACATTAACCTTCTATTGTGTCCTTAGATATAATAGAATTCTTTTGTAAGAGCTTGCATTCGCTCTTTATCATTTAAATGAATATCATTGAAGATGCATGTTGTCACGATTTTTCGCGTTATCACTAATTTCATAATCATTTTCTCATTTCATAGCCTATCCTTACATTTGCCTCATTGCCATGACATAACATTTTGTTTGTTGTTTCCAATACTTGGATGTCCCCTATAGCTTCCTTTTCCATTCAACTTTCGGTGCTCGGATATTGACGACATGAATAAGCCCGCTTCTGAATCTTGAAATTGATTTTGAGAAGGCTATTTGCTTAGGAGAATTTGAAGTCAAGAAAATGTCAAGATTATGTCTCGTCTCCTGAATTGTTAAAGATGGTGGAACAAGAGGATAAACAGATTCGCCTCATGAAGAATCAGGAAACAATAAATTTGGGCATCAAGAGAGGAAACAAGAAGTGAAGATTGGGACTTCTATTTCAGAGAGTACCGCATAGTTTGATCACTTTACTCATGAATACAAAGATGTTTTCGCATGGTCATACCAGGACATGCCGTGGCTAGATGAAGATTTAGTGGTCCATAAGCTCCCATTAAAGCCGAATGCAAGCCCATCCAAAGAAAAATTAAGACGAATGAGACCAAATGTTGTTGAAAATAAAGAGGAAGTCAAGAAGCGGTTTGATGGCTTCCTACAAGCCTCCAAATATCCGAATGGGTGGCTAACATAGTCCGGTACCAAAGAAAGATGGAAAAGTACGAATGTACGTGGATTACCATGACCTGAATCGAGCAAGCCCAAAAGATAATTTTCCCTTGCCACATATTGACACGTTGGTGGACAACACAGCAAAACATTCATTGTTTTCTTTCATGGATGGATTCTCGGGGTATAATCAGATCAAGATGGCCCCTGAGGATATGGAGAAAACTACCTTCATAACAATGTGGGGAACGCTTACGCTACAAGGTGATGCCATTCGGGTTAAAGAATCTTTGGGGCAACATATCGTAGGCTATGGTAACGTTATTCCATGACATGATGCACAAAGAAATAGAGGTCTACGTCGACGACATGATTGCTAAATCCCGAGGGGAAGAAGAGCATGTAGTGAACCTCAAGAAGTTGTTCGAGAGGCTGAGAAAGTTTCAGCTAAAGCTTAATCCAACCAAATGTACATTCGGGGCTACTCGGGAAAGCTGCTAGGCTTTATTGTCAGTGAAAGAGGTATCGAAGTCGATCCAGATAAAATAAAAGCCATCCAAGAATTACCACCTCTGCGCACGCAAAAGGAAGTTAGAGGATTTTTAGGGAGATTAAACTACATCGCCCGATTTATCGCTCAACTTACCAACCAATGTGACCCAATCTTTCGCTTCTTCAAAACATAACCCGGAGAATGGAATGAGGAATGCCAGGTGGCCTTTGATAAGATGAAACAATATTTGTCTAGTCCTCCAGTACTAGTACCGCCAACTCCTGGAAGACCATTGATATTGTATTTGATTGTGTTCGAAAGTTCAATGGGTTGCATACTGGGGCAACACGACGAGTCGGAAAGAAAGAAAAGCGATCTACTACCGGCAAAAAAAGTTCATCAATATGAGGCAAAATATTCGTCCATTGAGAAATATTGTTGTGCTCTGGTTCGGGTAGCTCGGAGACTTAGACAATACATGTTGTACCATACGATATGGCTGATTTCAAAGCTGGACCCGATAAAATACATGATGGAATCGCCGGCACTATCAGGAAGAATGGCGCGATGGCAGATCCTCCTTTCGGAATATGACATTGCCTATGTAAGTCAGAAGTCGATAAAAGGGAGCGGAATAGCTGACTTCTTAGCAACTCGAACGACAAAGGAATATGAGCCTTTAAGATTCGATTTCCCAGACGAAGACTTAATGTGCATCACAGAAATAGAGTCCGAATCATCAGAAGAGAAGTCATGGAAGATGTGCTTTGATGGTGCGTCAAATGCTTTAGGGCATGGAATTGGAGCAATTCTGGTATCACCAGACGGGAATCATTATCCGTTCACTGCAAGACTAAACTTCTTCTGTACTAATAATATCGCAGAATATGAGGCCTGTATCATGGGGCTTCGTGCAGCTATTGAACAAAACATCGAGATCTTGGAGGTGTATGGGGACTCAGCCCTAGTGATTTACCAAATCCGTGGAGAGTGGGAAGTGAGGGACTCGAAATTGATTAAGTCAATGATTTAGTGGCTAGATTGATCAAGGAATTCAAAGAAACAACTTTTCATTACTTCCCACGAGAAGAGAACCAACTGGCAGATGCCTTGGCCACTTTGGCTTCAATGTTCAAAGCAAGTAAAGAAGCAGAAATAATGCCCCTCAAAATGAGCATATACGAGGTCCCTGCACACTGTTGTAGCATTGAGAAAGAGGCAGACGGACGACCATGGTTCTATGATATCTTAGAATATATTAAGAATCAAAGCTATCCCGAACAAGCGAATGAGAACGACAAAAGAACAATCGGAAGAATGGCGGCAGGATTTGTTCTCGATGGGGATATCCTATATAAAAGGGAAAGGATCAAGTACTTTTGAGATGCGTGGAGGATGTCGAAGCGAAAAGATACTTGAAGATGTCCATGAAGGAATCATGGGACACATGCCAATGGTTTCGATATGGCGGAAAGATTATGAGACTCGGTTACTCTTGGGTGGCGATGGAAAGCGATCGTATTAGTTTTGCGGAAAATGCCACAAATGTCAAATCTATGGCGATAAAATTCATGTAGCCCCTTCGCCCCTTCACGTCATGACTTCTCCGTGGCCTTTTTATATGTGGGGCATGGATGTTATAGGGCCAATTTCTCCAAAAGCATCAAATGGACATCGATTCATTTTTGTGGTTATCGATTACTTCACAAAATGGATAGAAGCTGCTTCGTTTGCCAATGTGATGAAGACTGCAGTTTGTAAGTTTTTGAAAAAGGAAATCATTTGCCAGTATGGTTTGCCTGAAAGAATCATTTCAGATAATGCCACGAATCTGAACAATAAGATGATGAAAGAAATGTGCGAGCAATTCAAAATAAAGCATCATAATTCCTCGCCCTATCGCCCAAAGATGAATGGGGCTGTTGAGGCAGCTAACAAGAATATCAAGAGGATCATTGGGAAAATGACTGAGACATATAAAGATTGGCACGAGAAACTTCCATTTGCTTTGTTTGCATATCGCACATCTGTGCGAACATCTACGGAGCAACTCCTTTCTCTCTAGTCTATGGAATGGAAGTCGTGCTACCTATCGAGGTTGAGATCCCTCTCTGCAGTATTGATGGAATCGAGTTAGAAGAAGCGATGAATGGATTCGAGCTCGATATGATCGGTTGAACCTCATTGAAGAAAAACGCCTAAGGGCAATTTGTCACGGCAAATGTACCAAAAGAGAATGATCGCGACCCATGACAAGAAGGTACGACCAAGAGAATTCCATGAAGGAGAACTCGTGCTGAGAAAGATTCTCCCAGTACAAAAAAACCTGCGAGGAAAATGGGCACCAAATTGGGAAGGACCATACGTTGTAAAAAAAGCATTCTCAGGCGGAGCTTTGATCCTTACCGAGATAGATGGGAAAGAGTTGTCGAATCCAGTGAACTCAGATGCAGTGAAGAAATATTATGTTTAGGATGAAAACCCGAAAAGGGCATCTAAAAAAAAAAAAGGATCAGAGCGAAAACCCGAAAAGGGCGCTTTGGTTAAACATAAAAGATTAGGATGAAAACCCAAGAGGCGTTCTAATGAAGCAAATATTCGCTTACAAGGCAAGGCGTTTTAAAGCATCGACAAACAGTGAGACTACAGTATTTGAAGCATCTTTGAAAGCTTGAAATCTTCTACGCAAGAAGCCATGCTCGAAAAGATTATTGATTGAGGAACGTGGAAGAGTTCATGTGTTGAATATCTAGAGCATTTGTATCCGTTGAATACGACTCTTTCTTTTTTTTTGACATTTTTGTACTACCATCAGTTAACTTTCTTTGTTTGCCACATTTGAAATAAAGGAATACGAGATATCCTTTTTGTCCCTACCTGACTATTTTCATTATGTGTTTATTTACATGATAAATGGTGAAATGACATGCTCTAAACAAAAGAAATGTTAAGCATTACGGATGAAAAGTTAATAAGCGCAAGAGTATCAAAGTAAGAACAAAGTTCAATCGAGGCGAAGAGTGATATCGAGAAACGTCGATCACTCGAAGAGGCGGTCGAGGCTGAAGAGGAAGTCGAGAATCAAAGCAATGAACGCAGATCCTCAACAATCGTAGGCGAAAAGGACATCTGACAGATATGCTTAAGGAGCCTTTGCATAATCACGTAGGCATAAAGGCATTTAAGACAAACATGTGCATATCATGATGACATCATGCATGGCATATACAGGTAATCCAGTAAAGCAAGAGGACGTGATGATAGCTGCAATGAATCAAAGGAAAAGACACCTGAGTTCTACCAAGTGACAGAAAATCAACTCACATTACGAGAGGTGAGTTGAGCCTCAAGACACGTTGAGGTAATTTCAATTTATGTTTCAAAATCAACTCATATTGCGAGAGGTGAGTTGAGCTTCAAGACACGTTGAGGTAATTTCAATTTATGTTTCAAAATCAACTCATATTGCGAGAGGTGAGTTGAGCCTCAAGACACGTTGAGGTAATTTCAATTTATGTTTCAAAATCAACTCATATTGCGAGAGGCGAGTTGAGCCTCAAGACACGTTGAGGTAATTTCAATTTATGTTTCAAAATCAACTCATATTGCGAGAGGCGAGTTGAGCCTCAAGACGAGTTAAGCCTCAAGACACGTTGAGGTAATTTCAATTTATGTTTCAAAATCAACTCATATTGCGAGAGGTGAGTTGAGCCTCAAAACACGTTGAGGTAATTTCAATTTTCAATTTATGTTTCAAAATCAACTCATATGGCGAGAGGTGAGTTGAGCCTCAAGACACGTTGAGGTAATTTCAATTTATGTTTCAAAATCAACTCATATTGCGAGAGGTGAGTTAAGCCTCAAGACACATTGAGGTAATTTCAATTTATGTTTCAAAATCAACTCATATTGCGAGAGGTGAGTTGAGCCTCAAAACACGTTGAGGTAATTTCAATTTTCAATTTATGTTTCAAAATCAACTCATATGGCGAGAGGTGAGTTGAGCCTCAAGACACGTTGAGGTAATTTCAATTTATGTTTCAAAAATCAACTCATAGGTGAGTTGAGCCTCGAGAACCTGAGGTATTTTCGGTCTCTACTTTCCAATTCTGTTTTCAAAAATCAACTCACATTGCGAGAGGTGAGTTGAGCACATAATTCTGTCTTTCAAAAAGCAACTCATATTGCGAGAGGTGAGTTGTACCTTTTGTTTTTCAAAATCAACTCATATTAGAGAAATGAGTTGAGCCTTAGAATCATATGTCGAGGTATTTTCAAAATCTCTTTTTCAAATTAAGTTTCAAAAGACTAGCTCATGTTGTGAGAGATGAGTTGAGCTTTGGCTCACGTCTTTGAGTTATTTTCAATTTCTGCTTTTTAATGTTTGCTTTTAAAGAGTCAATTCCTATTATGAGAAATGAGTTGAGCTCAAGATCACATCTTGAATAAAGAATAAAGATTAGAGTGATGGAAGACACCAGTTGGCCTCCCAAGAGAATACCCAAACCTTATTTCATCGAAGCAATAGAAGAGCAGATTGAAGTTGTAGATCTTATCTTCCCGAAGTGGCGGTGAAGCGGATCGAAGCCACAAATTTCATATCCTCGAAGTTACTTTGGAATAGATTAAAGCTACGAGGCACATATCGGAAGGTGCGATGGATTGAATCAAAGCTACGAGGATGCAATGGACTAGAAGGAGACTACGAGCAAGAAGAACCTGAGGAGGTCAAGATTCGGCAAGACGGGCAAAATTGGCCTTTCTTTGTATCTTTGCTCTATTCGTTACGACAATAAGCAAAGAGGGCAATTGTAGGCCAATTTTGGCCCGTTTACAAAATACCGAGCCCATTAAACCATTTAACCCATCTTCAAACCCAAAACCTAAAATTAACCTAGCCCAACATCCAAGCCCAATTCCAAAACCCTAGACTCCCTTTGTTAATAAAATCGGAAGTTGGTTTTCAAATGTTTAATAAATCACCATAATTAGCGACCAAGCGTAAAATTTTTTTTCGTCGCAACAATAGGAGTAACACGGTTCAAATTCATACGAAACAGGAGTCTAACAAGAGTTTTAACCACCACTCCATTCAAGTCAAGGTAAACTTTTAAATCTTGTTACCCACAAACATTATTCATGCATACAATATATATGAGAATAGTATAATTCAACTCTCTTTTAAAAATTTTAGTCTAATTATTATTATCACGATAGTTTTTATCATAATTTCTCAACTTATCATATTTATTTTCTAATAATCAAATGTTATATTAATGTTATGTGAGGATAATTTAACCAAAATTTTAAGTTGACAAATATTAACAAAAAATATTTATAATTTTAATGATTAAATTGAAATTTTTCAATTGAAAAACAAAAAGAATGTTTAAATTTTATTTATCTACATAAACACAAATCATATTAAAAAAAAAAACAAACCAACAAGTCTTTACATTCATTTATGCAACACATAAAATATAAATGATGAAATTTGGCATACTTGTTAATTTCATAGTACCATTAACATTTCTTTTGTCTTGTTTCTTATCTTGGAATTTAACGAGGGAAACCATATATGGAATTTGTAGAAAGCCTTTGGAAAAGGTGGAGATGGTGACAATTGACACATTGCCTTGCCAATTTCCATTGCCAATCAAAAATATAAAAACTTGTGGATGGAGATGGTTTAAAGATAAGGCTTATGGGGTCACATCTCACATAATTTTTTATTCATTCGATTATGAAAATTATAAATTAAAAATATTTAAAATTTTAAAATAATTAAATGATTAAAAATAATAAAATTAAATAGTTAAATGATTATTTCGTAATCTTTTATAATTAAACGATAAAAATATTAATAGTTAAATAATTATTTTATAATATTTTATAATTGAATAATTACTAATGCAGGTTATTACATAAAATAAATAATCCCATTACTCTTCTTTATTTTTTCTTCTGAAAATCCTATTATTTATTTACTGATAACATTACTTTTGATATATTTTGATTTGTTTGTGAAATACAGCTAATGAGTCAATGTCATAAGCAAAGTGGTTCAAGATCTATTTATTTAGGACTATGATGAAAGAAAGAAAAAAAAAGGGTCTAAAGTAATTTGAATGGTCCCTCCTTATCTTAGAGAAGGATAAATATTGAATTTCTTATATAATATAAAAATAACATTTTATAAGTGGAGTAATAAAAGGATATAATATATAATTTGACTTTAAATTTATCTTTTTGTATTTAGTTGATCTCTAATTTTTTTTATTAAGTTGGTCCCTGAACTTGTATTCCATCAATGTAAGCAAAAATTAAAGGTGTTAGTGTGGAGGAACCAACTTGATTAACAAAATACAAATTTAAGGACCAATTAAATACAAATAAACAAATTTAGGACCAAATTATATATTATCCCTAACAAAAGAAAGTTATGTTTTAAGTGTTTAGTTGGATGAAACTGGCACTTTTTAAAGTACCTAAAAACACATGCTTAATAAATGTATGGAATTTGATTTTGATATTTAATATATTCTAATAATTTTCATTTTATTTATATTTACATAATAGACAAAAAGAAAAAAAAAGAGAAAAAAACTCTCCAAATTTGCCATATTTAAATAAGATAGTTCTAATTTTCTCATTTGGCATTAAAAAATAGGAATTTAAGAGAATTAATTTCAAAACAAGATTGTGTTGAAAGGAAGTAAATGTTTGAGAAAATTAGGGTGTATTTGAATGAATAATGAGATATAGTACGATACGTTTAGTTTTTGTTTAGTCTTATATTATAATATTAAATTTTATTATCATCGTTATTTTTATTTTAATTACAGGAAATATATCTTCTAATCTAAACTCATCATTAATTGTGTAAAAAGTAATTAAAGTTGTTAAACAAAAATAAATCTGTGAATATCGTGAACTGACAGAAGCTGTAATGGAGTGAAAGCCTAACGGCCAACATGGCAAAGATTATGCCCAAACACTACTGAAATTGTACAATAAAATATGATTGTAAAATTTAAATAATTTATACCTAAACCTAATTATGGGTCGGTTTGGGTTAATCTAAAATTTTAGATTTATTTTTAGGTTTGGACTTGAAAATGAGTATAAATTTTACATAAATTAAACCTAGATAAAAATACTAAATCCAAACTTGACTTGATTCACTCATATTAAATTTTTTATATAAAATAAATTTAAAAATACAATAAATCAAATTCATTGAAAACATTAAAATAAATGCTTCCTAATAAATTGAAAATACATTAATTATTTTTTATATTAAAATAAATGCTTCCTAATAAATTAAAAATACATTAATTATTTTTTATACTTAAATAATACTAAAATAACTGCAACTTAACAAATAAATGTCTAAAATAATAGAAAAATTAACAATAAAATAAAAATTATATAATATCCAATCAATAACAATATAATACTAAAATAACATCAAAGTAGCCACAAACAACAACAAAACAATAGTAGAAGAAAACTTTTTCGACTAGATTTGGGTTGGGTCAGGCCTAGACAAAAAAAAAATTTACCTAAGACTCGACTTATTTAGTAAACGACGGGCCTTAATTTTTCTTTAAACCTATTTTTTAATCTTATATTTTTATTCAAATTTTTGAGTATAGACAGATGATCTGACTCATGATCTGGTTTATTTATATCTCTTGTCTAGTGCAATATAATATAATATATATATCAAGTGGAGTGTACGGGGAAAGATTAGGTAAATACAATAATATTAGTAAGTAGAAAAATATGAATGAAGGAATGCATGACCCCATAATCACAAGTAGGCAGGACCCTAAGTGACCAATTTACGTGATTAATACCAAAGATTTGAAAACAGGGTATATAGTTGAAGTTACTATAAAAAACCGAGGCAATCCTAACTAGTAATTAGTAGTTGTAATTTTTATTTGGAGTGGTGCTTAAAGAAATAATAATAGAGAGCAAAATCAACCATTTTTGCCTAAATATGCGGTCATGATCCCAACTAAACTGCGTCCTGTTCGTTTTCATTTATTCTCTCAGGTCAGAATCATCTAATTCATCAAAATAGAGTTCTGTTTTGGTTGTAATTTCTATGTGGGGGTCACTCTGTTTTCGTTTCAATTTTATATTCTTTTAGTGTAGTTTATTATTAGAAGATTTTAAGTTCTGGGTTTTTTTTGAGGGTTGATTGATGTTTTGAGTGGCTTTCAAGCTTCTTTTTCTTCTTTGCTGATTGATCAAGTATGTAAAGAAAAACTGGGTTTTCATGAGTTCACATCAGTCCTTGTTTGAAATGTAAGTCCCCAAAATGAGTTGAATAGATACTTGTTTTGAATGAATCTATGTAGATTTGATTATATCTGTGTTTATGTATCTGATTTTTTTTTTGTGATACAAAAGAAGTCTTGAAGATTATTGATTTAATCTTTTTAGAAAAATGAAGGTTTCCATGTTTGAATTGAGTGTTAGAAGTTTCAAAATTTCATGCCTTTTTTTTTTTTGCACTTTTTAATGATTCATCCATCCCTGGGTCTGTTATTTCAAGTTTGAAATTCAAACCCATAGATCTGTTAGCATCCATTCATCCTTGTTTTTCAAATTTTGTTGAAAAAATTTAAATAGTATTAATTTTGTTTTCCAGGTCTAAAGCATATTAGAGCTTGGAAATCATGAATTTCAGAAAAGGGAACTTGGTGGAGGTATTAAGAGGAGAAGATGATCCATGTGGCTCCTGGTTTCCTGCTAATATTGTTTCGGCGGACGTTGAAAACTGTGTTGTTAGATACAAACTGCTGATGGACCATGAAGGAAAACAAGTGGTGGAGAAGCTTCAAAGGAAGGATGTTAGACCCTTACCTCCAAGTGTAAATTGGAAGAGTTGGGCAGTCGGTGATGTAGCTGAGGTGTTTGATAACCGGTGTTGGAGGGTTGGAAAGATCACGAAGGTGTTAAAGAACAACGACCGATTTCTCATTAAGTTCTTTGGGTCAATCCAACTTATGGAATTTCATGGGTCGAGTTTAAGGATTAGACAGGCTTGGGATGGCAAGAAGTGGGTGGTGAGGGGGAAGGTAATGGCCTATTTCATCTTTGCTTTTCACCTATTTCTCTTTTGTAGATGATATGAACTCAATGACTATTTTTTAGTCTATGGCATAGTTGCCTTGTGTTGTAAAGTGGCTAGGAGAACTCTATCCTTAATGCTATTCTTGTAATAATCGTTGCAGTTTTTTCTATTTGATATTATGAGAGGACTTAAGAACAAACTTATGTAACAAGTCCTCACTGATATGTTGAACCTACTGCTACCGCTATATCTAAACCAGACTAACTACATATAATTGCAGGTTGCTCAGTGTGAAGGCTTGACCAACAATTTCACACCAAAATTTCCAAATCGTGCTGGTGGCTTGCTTTTCAGGACTTCATGTTATTTAACCAAAACCCCACAATTTAGGGAGAAGGATAGAGAGGGAATGCATAAGGGCAGAGCTGATAATGCCACCTTTCGTATGTCCTTGAGAGCTGCAAATAAAGGCTATGACCATCACTCTGAAGAATGCGACCCCATCTTCGGACGAACCCTTAGGAGAAGGAAATTACCGCCTTTCTCTAGAGGTTGCAATGACAAAACTCTTAAGAGAACACATCCTTTGTTCGACCAGGTAGATGATATTTCTTTCCCGCATGTAGTAGGGCTTGATGGAGAAGTCATTAAGCAATCAGCTAAAAGGATCAAAAACACAACTCCTCACTGTTTATATGATTCTTCTAGACCTGTTTTGTCTTCTAAAGATAGTGACCAATGCTCAGTTGCTAGTTGTAGTTCTAATGGTGTAGCTGTCTACGCTGGCCAAATTTCTCGTATACCATCAGGAAGCACAGCTGATAATTCTGATGCCGAGTCATCATTCCCCTATTCATGTGGCAAGAGGGACTTACAGTTGTCCCCTGCTGATAAGGTTGTTGACATCCATGAACTTGAGCTTCGTGCTTACAAGTCAACAGTGGAGGCATTGTATGCTTCGGGTCCTTTAACTTGGGAGCAGGAGTTCCTGTTAACAAACCTCCGCCTTTCCCTAAACATTTCCGACGAGGAACACCTGCTCCAGCTGAGGCACCTTTTGTCTGCTCAAGTTATGCGATAGTATCATGTGTATCTTGCTAAGTGTACCGATTTAATCAGTTTGAGGCTCAACCGCTCGGAAAATGACAGTTTTGAGTCGAGACCTGTGGGGGCTATTGCAGCTAATTCTCTTGTAGGCGGCAGCATATGACTTTAACCTTCCTAGTGTATATAATGTGTAAATTATTTTCCAGGAATTCAGTTTTACTTCTTGAAGCTTAGAGCCAATAACAGAAATTTATGTCTTATAAAAGTAATTTGACTGAATAAATTTCTGTAGGTTTTGTTTTTGTAATATCGATCGTATTCTGAGTTTCTTATTTTGTTAATTCACTACACGTCCACCACGTAACACTATCATTGCTACCGAGCAAGGCAAACTTTACCAGATGACGAGCAGGTTGGTGTCCGGATCCCAATTTGATTAAACCTTACAACACACTAATCTAAGAACAAGAGATTTAATAGAATTGATCAAAATTCCCAAACTTGACACTATAGGGTCATTGCCTCTTAAGGAAAATTGAAAACAACCAAAGAATAACTTTCAATCTCGACTAAATTCACCTGCAAATCAACAAGCATCTAACGGCTAGCTTTAGCATCAAACTTGCTTGGGACAAGGGTTTTCGACGAGTAGAAATCGAAATGACAATGCTTTTCTCATTCGCTGCAGCAGATAGCAGCTTCTCTAAGCTGCGGTTAGTTGTTCACCGGCTGTGTCGTCGTGACTGGGGCATTCGGTTGAGGCAAATCAAGAAGGAGCACAATGCAGTAGCCGACCACATGGCGAAGCTTGCTTTACCAGAGTACAGTACACTGATCATCTTTGATACACCACTAACATTGGTCTTGACCTTGTTAGTTGAAGATATCAGCAAGTATTGTGATGAGTTGAGCTCTAAGCAAGCCTATACCAGTCAACGATTGTACTTATTTTTTCTCTATTAAAAAATATCAAATAAATTTTTTTGGTACTTTTCATGTCTCTTTTATGGTCCCATATTTGAGGTTTGCGGCTGCCCTCTTAATAATGTCATCTTTAAAATTCCAACCTCGTTCTCTCATTGAGAGTACAATATATTTTACTATTGCAACAAATACTCAATTGTCATTAAGAGATGATTTCATAATTATACAAAATTTTTATTGAAATATTATAAAAATTATTTTTGAAAATAACATGAATTTGAAATTATTTACAAAACCAATAATTTTTTGTAGTATTCATCGGTGTCACATAGGAAGTATGGGCACCACAATTGAGGGTTATTTAAAAAAATAAATTTTTAACGAGTGTCAACTACTTACATGTGACACCCATTGATTTGACCAAAACAATGAAAAAGAATTATATGGGTGTCGCCTATTTAGCATGTGGCATCTAATCGAGTTGGCTGAGATTGAAAAGTTATTGGATTGTTGGGAAAAAAATATGAAAAATCTACACGAGTGTCCCTTAACTAATATGCGACATCTATCTTGAATTAAAAACACATTCACAATTATTTTACTTTTCTCAACCCCGTCCAACTCTAAACACTAAAGCTCACCTATAAAAACCCCTAACCAATTAACACAAAAACACATCCTTTTAGGGTGTGTTTGGTTTGCCGAATTTTAGATTACATTTCATAATAGGATTTACGGGAATGTAAGATATGAGTGGAATATAAGATTACCTTATTTAGCTTATTTAGCTAGAATATAAGATTCAAGTGTTTGGTTGGCGGATTGTAAGATTATCTAAAAGTAAATTTTTCTAAATTGTTCTTGGTATATAATTATTGTTTTTATAAGTTCAATATTTTTTAGTCTTAATTTTTTTCATAAAATCATAATAACTTAATAAATTCATTTTCATTACATATTGATTTATAGTGTCCAGCGTGAATAGTGCGGTTTTAACTACAAGCAGACAATGTTAGTTGTAATATTTATAGTATTCAATGGAACACCAAAGTATTCCAAGGGGTTGAACCCAAAGGAGTCGATGATTAAGTAATTTCTAAACTACACACATGCAATTAAAGGAGTCTAGCTAACTACTCACTAAGTACCATATTACGACAGGTCATTCACAAGTTTAATTGTGCTAATTAATTACTTAAAAACAGCACTAAGTTGTAAATAAAACCAAATATGGAACTAACAAATACGATAAGAGGCAGCGTTGGTTGATTTCCATGAGGTTGGTTAACCTTCGAGTTAAGGATCTAAATCGCTATTACTCCTAAATTGGTACAATTTTACCTCTTGGCCTCAACTTTACCAATTTCAACAAATTAGTTCGGTTTATCTCTCGGTCTCACCAGACTACCTTGGGACTATCAAATTGATGTTCGATAAGATCTTCTCTCGGGTCGTCAATCCTAGGTTTTGAAGTTTATTCGATTTAGTTTAGTTTTTGCGATTTAGTCCCTGAACTAAAAAATCAATTACCCATCACTTCCATCAAACAACCACTTAGGATTTAGCTACACATAAACATATTTAAGCAAACAAACATCCAACAATCATAAAAACTAAGCATAAATGCTAAATGCAAGGAAAATGATAAAAGGCTTGAACTTTTCTGGGAAAAGATTGAATGCATAAAAATGGCAACAAAAGAAATGTAAAATAGCATTTAAAAAATCAATTTTTTAATGGAGAAACAAAAAGGAAATTGAGTTATATTAATACTAAGGATTAAACTGAAAATACAAGAAGTTTAAAGGGCTAAGCAAGTAAATAAAGTCTAGCTACAATAATAACTAACTTAACTAACTACCACAATACAAAGAAAAACTAAAAGAAAGTAGAAAACTAAACCCTAAGCTATGGAGAAGAAAACTTAAATCCTAAAAGATAAAACAAGAAAACTAAGTTAAAGTGTTGCGTCTTGTGTGTCTTTTCTCTCCAGCCAAGCTTTGACCTTTTTTAACAGGCATTAAACCATATTTTTGTTGACCAAAATGCTCATCAGTGTGTGTTTTTTATTGGTGTTGAAGTTAGATAAAAACTACCCCTGCATTCATTTTTTGTCCCCTCATGACAGTGGTATCGCGATACCTTCGTTAGTCTTGAAATGGGGAGTTCTTGGGAAGTTAGGTATTGAGATACCTATGGCTAGTATCATGATACCACTATAGATGACCTTGATCCCCTTTGTTTCAGTACTATAAAGGGTATCACAACTTCCATGCTTCAATACAGCGATACCCACTTCTAGGTGATGTTTTCGCTCACGTTTGGGCCACCATTGACTCCCTACAACACTCAATCCACCATTAGGTTCATTTAGCCAATTCGAGTCTCAAAAATAGCGTAAAACACACTAATTCACTTATTAAAGTAAAAAAAGCAAAAACTACCTAAAAACATGATAAAAACATTCAAATTGCTTGAGAATAAGCTCGTCAAGTGTAACGTGGAGCCTAATTTGACGTATCAAATTATGACAGATCAAAGTTAAACGAGAGTAAATCTTGAGGAAATGAAAGAACAGATTGGTTCAAAAATTACTCAACATTGAGTGAAGATGATGTCAAGATTGTTCTACAAATTTTTAATTTTATCAAATCCTCGTATGTACAATGAGATGCAACTAGTAGATAATGAGGATGTGGAGACAATGATAACAGTGCATTACTCCACTGGTAACATTGAAGCAGTGGAGCAGTACATTGAGTTGAAGGATGTTAATAAAAGAAATGGGGCAACTAATCTTCCTACACCTTTAAGAGTTGTGGTCAAAATCCCACACCATTCGATAAACAATATGGAGTTTATGACCCGTATATAGAAGTACCAAGAGTGTCTGTGGATAGACGATCTTCTTTATATAGATTTGACTTTAATTTGAATGTTGGATGGGTAGATCCATTCGATTATGGAGCGACCATGACATTGAGCGGCAATCCATAAAATGTGCCTACTTTGTATGATAGCCCTAATTTGGGTCCTGGCT
Organism: Gossypium arboreum; assembly: GCF_025698485.1. NCBI lineage: Eukaryota > Viridiplantae > Streptophyta > Magnoliopsida > Malvales > Malvaceae > Gossypium > Gossypium arboreum. The sequence goes on from NC_069076.1 coordinate 4,042,509, forward strand.
ATGAGATACAACCATTGGTTTTTAGTTTTGAATTCGGATTAAAGATTCAAGCGAGTAGTTAAGAAGTACCCGATGATGATGATCTCGATGCGCAGGTCAAAGAATTTAATAACCTTGTTATCATTAAGGTTCTCAATGATACTGATAATAAAGTCGATGGCAATGATGATAATGAAAATATCACTTAGCTCATGGCATTGTCATATGAAACAAACCTTCAAAGACATGCAGAGCGTAAATCCCAATGCAACGCATACATATGAGTTCATAGAATACTAGATATAATACCTAGCCATATGTTGATGTCAGATTCAGAGTTTACTGGATATAATACCTGGCCATATGTTGATGCCGGATTCAAAATTTAAAGAGTTTTGTATAGGCCTACAATTCTTGAATCAGGAGACATGTGTAGCTCTCATTAAGTACTACAACTTGAAAGTGTCGGTAGACTACAAAGCTATCGTATCTACTCTAGTATTATATATTGGAGAGTGTTGGAGGCATATGGAATGTTGCAAGTGGTGGGTAAGAGTTGCATTGATGAAGAGGTCACTACTTTGGGAGGTTCGAAAATATGAAGGACTTCATACATGCACTGTTGCACAAATAACATATGATAATTAGAAACTAGATGCAAAATTAATTTGTAAGTGCATTACACCGGAGGTCAAAGACATGCCCACCATTCTTGTATAGGTCTTGGTCACGAGCATACAATCCTAATTTAGGACAAAGTGTCATATAAGAAAGCCTAAACAGCTAAATAGATGGTGATGACAAAGTTGGATGGTGACTAAGGCACATCTTACAATGAACTTTAAGGATGGATGAATACCATAAAATAGTATGTTCTGGGAACTATTGTAACACCCCCTAACCCCAAACCGTCACCAGAATAGGGTTACAAGGCATTACCGAACTTATACACTAGCATTTATACAAAATAGAGTTATAAATTTTGCATTTCAAATCAAAACCTTTCAAATTCCACCATAGAAACCCTAATATGGGTCTACGGGGCCCATTACATACTTTAGAAATAATTTGGAATTAAACCGGTAACTTTGGAAAACTTTGAAAAATTTTGCTTGAAGTCAGGGGCACACGCCCGTGTGGCCATCCCGTGTGGTTCCCATGGCCGTGTGGCCAGCCCATGGGCAGTTCTGACTTGTAATTTCTTAAACATCAGAGGGGCACACGGCCTGGGCATACGCCCATGTGGCTAGGCCGTGTGGTCAACTAATTTTTCACCATTTTTAATCCATTTTCACATGTTTTTAACACACGACCGCGCTTGAAACCCGTGTCCTTCACACGGCCAAGACACACTGCTATATCTTTTACTCGTGTACTATCCTAACTTCACATTTAAGGATGCAGGGGACACACGACCTATCAACACGCCTGTGTGTAAGCCATGTGTCTCACATGGTCTGATCACACGCCCGTGTGACAAGCCATGTGGACTCAAAATGAACCTTATAGTTCAAATTTACCAACCCTACAAACCTTAAATAATAAACAATTTAAATACAATCTTTCAACCAATCCTGAACATGATAAAATACATCTAATACTCATTAAAATCATTAATACAATAATCTAACACATGTATTCAATAACCATTAAACAAAGTAACTTCAAAATTTGTACATAAATACCATTCAAATCAATTCAAAAAGGACTATATTATAACACACACATTACTTTTATTAACTATCTATTAACATTCTTCACCAACATCACTTATAAACAAAATAACTTCAAAAACAACCTAGGTACATGCCATTTCTTAAGATAAGATACATCACCAAGTACTTAAGTTCAGGAGTTGGCTTGGATGCTGAAACACTATTTACTTTGTACCTAACCTGCGCACGGAAACAAACCGTACGCTGAGTATACACTCAGTGGTATTTCTATAAACTAATACTTAAAGTAATAAATAGTCATATACATATTTGGACTTTAAGTTTCTATTTCCATCATCTTAAAGATTCCATTACTTATCTTCATCTTATAGCACTTAAATCTTGTTAGTTAGTTTCAGTATACCTTTTGTATCATTTGATGATAGTCAACATTCAGTAAAATCACTTAATCAGCAACAGTCAGTCTTTAATATCTTCATTTACCCCTATTAACATAACTCGGACCTGAACAGATACACAGATATTGGGATAGTATACAGTGTTTCATCGGTCGAAGCCGGAATACACCGTAGAGGTAACAGTAACAGTAACAGTAGTGGTACACAAAGTACCTCATTGGAACAAATCCGGAACAGTAATAGTAACAGTGGTCGACACTTATAGTGTCTCATTGACACAAAGTCGGAATGTCCCTTAACACTTCCAATCCTATAACATGCCAACTATATCCGACTAGCCCGACTCTGTTAATAGGGTTTTCATAATTGATAATAAATTTACTTACCTTCATGTTCATCTACTATACATTTTAAGGATAATAATAATTATGCATTAAGTTTAGTTTATAAAAATACAAACTGTAATTGCTCGGGTTTACTTGATATCCTCGTTCGCTTTCTCCTTTCCTTTCTTTGATGACGTTTCAAGTGCTACGTTAGCTACGGAAAAATTAACATTTGAAATCATCAATGTATGTTATTTAGTAATATACTCTTTTATTTTCCATGTAACTTTCACATAAATTCCAATTTAGTCCTATCACCATAACCATCCTTTCTCTTCAAAATTAGTTCTTTATTTTTCATTTCATATCTATTTTAAGCAAGTTCCAACCCTTAATATTCAATATAAAACATAAATTCTGAAGTTCTTTCAATTTAATCCCTACTATGTTAAAACTTATTTCTCTTTTTACAATTCAATCCTCTTTCCACTTCTAACTTGAATTCCTATCAAAAGAATTCATAATTCTTCAATTTATTCAATTTAATCAACATCTAAAAATTCACTAACTTTCTAATTTTAAACATAATTCATGTAAAGCTTTGTCCTAGGATTCCAAAAACACCAAGAAATAGGGTTAAATTGACTTACTAATCAAGCTTGAAACTCTAAAACCCTAAATTTCCTTCTTTTTTTTTTCCCCTTTTTCCTTCTTTCTTTCCCTACTATTCGTGCCTTTCTTTCTCTTTTTCTTTATGTTTTATTTATTTTATTTTCTTTATTCATCCTTTATTTAATTAATGTATTATAATTATATAATATAATATAATTTAATATAATATAAGCAAATACTTAATAATCATATACTTATACAATTTATTTTAATTCCACATGTATTTCACTATTACCACACACTTGTCATCTTATGGTCTAATTTCTATTTTAGTCCCTTAGCTTTTCGTTAGTCTATAACTAGACTTTTACTCTTTATGCAATCTAGTCCTTCTCTTAATTAATCTTAATTCAAACTAATTCACTAAATTAAACTCTAATTAATCACTCAACTATCATCCGTAAATATTTCTAATAGATATTTACGAATCCATTTTACGAAAATAATGACTTAAACCTTCAATTTTTGGTGACTGTAATTGTCGGGTCATTACAACTGTGGTTGAGTTGCAAAAACTCAATGCTTACAACTAGGATGGACAACTAGTGCAAGGGAAAAAATATTCCATCATTTGTTCTGAATATTCGATCCTTACGTTAGAGTTTTTTCTTACTATAAGTCGATTGTGTAGGTTGATGAAACTTGGCTATATGAGAAATATACACAAATCCTTATTGCGGTAGCACAAGATGGTAACTAGAACATCTTGCCGATCATCTTTGCCAATGTGGACAAAGAAAGCATGGAGTCTTGGCAGTTTTTCTTAACGAACTTGCACATGCATGTTGTTAGAAAAGGCAACATATGCTTGATTTCCAATCGAGCAAAGGGGATCATTGTTACAATAGGGTGTTCTAGAGTTTTGTGAAAATTTGTGTATTGCATCCGACACATTGCAAGCAACTTTAAGAAAAAGTTTGAGAATCTTGAATAGCATAAACAAGTCGTCAACATCGATAATTGCACACTTCCTTTGATTATCTTATGTTGTCATTCAATAATGCATAAAAATGATAAACTAAACGTAAAAATTCAATAGGGTATGAGTTGAAATAACATCGATTCAAACAAAGGACGGAGAAGCTGAAGGGTGAAGCTGGTCATATTGCAGTTGATTGGTTTAATGGCATGGAGCTTAATCAATAGGCACAATGTCTCAATGGAAGGTCCCGCTATGGTCATATAACCATCAATCTGGAATAGGCTATCAATGCTGTCTTAAAGCGAACATATCATCTGCCAATATTAGTTGTTTTCTCAGCTATGTTCTATAGGTTGGTGACTTTGATACCAACAATAAGGAGAAAACAAGTCACAATGACGTCGTTGGGACACATATACTCTAAGGAGCTGACAAAGGCTATGGCAGCCGACAGTAGGAAAGCAAACTCGATGTTTGTGCAAATCTACTCTCAAATTAACAAACTTTCTAGGTGACAAAGTTTGTTGGTCAACAACCAAGTATCTCAGCTACGTCATATTAAGTTAATCACCATGATAGAGTTTGTTGGTTAATAAGGGGGTATCCCTGCTGTCAACATGACCACTCATTCATGGTTTACTCTTCTTTTTTTTCGTATTTATTTTCTATGATTTCCTGTGTAAGTTTGGTAAGCTTAATGGGCATCACATGTCAAATAGGCAACACTTGTTAAAAAATTATTTGATAACGATAACATGATTTTTAAGTGGTATTGCGTGCTTCCTATGCGACATCATTAAAAACTGCAGAAAACATATTAGTTTCATACATAATTTCAAACCTATGTTATTTTTGAAAATAATTTTTTTATAATATTTCGATAAAAATACCTAGTTATACCCTTGTACTTACAAAATCATAACCCAATCCTTGGTTATATTACCTATTACATGTAAAACCATTTTCCATTTGGAATAGCCATGGATGATATCCCAATCCAAGCCCACCGACCCTCACGAGAATGGACTTAAAAGAAAATACAAGGAAATGAAATGGAGAAAGTTGCAAACCCAAAGAGAGGAAGTACAATTACAAACAAAATGGAATCTTTCCCATAAATGGCATGCATGTAATGTATGAAGGCTTAAAATGAAGATAGAGAAGAACGCTGCTGAGCCTTAAAAAAAAGCCCCTAAAAAGAGTAAGGAGAGAATCAAATTACATCATCAATTTGTATAGTATGATATATTCGAAAGATTTGGTGGTCAGTCATAGAATCCTAAAAAATGGGCATGGGATTCTTGGCCAAATGAAGCTTCCAAAAAACTAGCCTAGGTGTCGACTTTCCAGCTTCAACAAATTTCTCATGCTCATCTCGTAGGGGGAATTAAAGCTTTTCCTTTTTCTACATAGAAAAACAAAAAGAAAAAAAAGTACCCAACCAAAAATCTGTTTTCTTATATAGAAAAATAGCTCACCTTTATCATAATTACAAATACAAATAATTACGAACGGTGTCAAAAAATTTAGATTGTGTGGTTAAATTTTGAAAAATTAAAATAATTATAAAAGTGTTATAAATTAATGTATAATAGTAACTCGTAATTTTCTTTGGGGAAAATTATATTTACGAGATTGACAAGAGTCTTTTTATAAATATGCTCTTCTTATATTGTCTTTACCATTTAGATGATAAGCTATAATCTGAATTCTAAATCCTATATTGGTTGGATCGATGGGAAGGTTTTTAAAGCTTAACTCAACTTGACTCTTTTGACCCTTTATCGAATTGGTATGCATCTCATTTTGACTATTTTTTCATCCTAATTTTCTTTTAAAATATTTTTTTCATTTTAATTAAACATTTTAAACAAGTAAATATTAAAGGTTTCCCTAGAGCCATCATACAACTGGCAAATTTTTTCCTTTCAAAAAAAATAAAAATCACTTAAAAGTGCTTTTTAATGTCATGAGAATGTAATATGTCAAACACAAGATGAACACAAACACAACATTCACAATAATCATACTAGGGCTCTATTTGGTTTCCGTAAACAAATGTCATTTTTACATTTTCGTTTTTTGGAAAATGAAAAATATTCAATAAAATGTGATTGGTTAAAAATTTTAAAAGTATTTTTGGAAAATGAAAATGAAAAGATGTGAAAATTAAAAACAATAAAAAAATATTTTCATTGTTTTCACTAAAATGACAGGAAAAATAGTTTTTAACTTTAATGCTACGTTTGATTACTAGTGTAATAACATGAGCAAAAAGCTTATTTAATATACATGCTAAAGAATGATGAGTAAAAATTCTCGTAAAAAAACAAGATCGTGGATAAATATTACTAATTAAAATTAATTTATTGCTAACTTATATACTAAAATATTGTGAAGAAATAATACTCTTACGTAGCATAAATGAATTAGTTCGTTTCAAGCCTATATAAACACAAAAATAATTTTTAACGGTTTTTAAACATTAAATCTAGTACCAGTTTGAATTCAGATAAATGTAATTTTTATTTTATTTATCATGTTTCTATTATAGAAAAATAAGTATCAAACTTGTTTTCATTATTGAAAACAAATTTTATTTTAATTATCAAACATGTTTTTCAATTTTAAAAATAGAAAATAAAACCTGCTTTAAAATGAAAATGAATTTTTTTAAAAAAAACCAAATGGAACTTTAAATTTCTAATCAATATTCAGCAAATTCAAGATTATAACGACCATTAGTCCTAATTTGTTCAAGTATTTGCATTAACTGATCTTTAAAATTATTATTCAATTAAGATAAGAATTTCATAGAAAATCAATATCCTAAAATCATTCAATCAATAAAATATTAAATATTGCATAAAATTCTAATCTATTACAAAAAACCCATTGATCTTAATTTTTAAATATTAATTAATAAAGATTAAAAGAAGGATTATTACTGAATTAGAGAAATTCAATTCGAGTTATTCAAAGATTGGTTACCTATCATGTAATAGTTCTAGAAAGTTTGAGAGAAAAAAGAAAGAATGCTAACTATTTTTGTAAGTATTTTTAAAACTTTTTCCACAATTATATATGTGGCTCCGCCATTATCCGAGACCAACATTAAAATAAATTTATAAAATCCACACATAATTTATATAAAACTTAAATTCCTAAATTTTCAACCTTATCATACAATTCAAAGCATGATTGGCATCACCTTCCCAATTTTGAAAATGTTTATATATGGTAATTTAATTTGAAATTTCACTCTCTGATTTCAATGAATTTAAAAAAAAAATTGTGCTTTAATTTTTTTAATATAATACTTAGAACTCTTCATAACCATTCATTAACTCTTAAATAGGAAGATAAATGTGCTTAAGTGTGCTCAAATCCGCATCCTCCTGCACTAATAACAATATCAATACCAATCGAGTTAAAACTAGGTTAGTATTAAACTATGTTTAAATTTATTAAAAATAAAACAAATAAATTAAATTCTAAGTTAATTTTCTTCAAATAAATTTTGGAACAATTAAAACTTTTATTCTATAAGTGAATTAATATATATTTTGAACAATTTTATTATAAGTTCGATCATATCTGGATTTTTTATACAATGCTTAAAATTACTCATACCTCATTTTTAACTCTTATGTAGGAAGATAATATATTTCAGTACACTAAATTCAAAATAATAATTATAAACTAAAACGGGACAGAGAATTAATATTTTAAATTGGAAGTAGTATAAGGTAGCAGTTTTCAATATGCAAATCTTTTTTGCTGCATTTTGATTGCAAATCTCAATATATTTCCACGTCATGTCATGATTCCTCCAAATAAACAAAATTATCCCCAAAACGAGATGTTCAGAAAGAATGTAGCAAGGGTAATTGGTAACACATTAAAGGTTTATAATATTAGTCTAGATTTGTGCTTTTCCTTATTCCATTGTTTTTATATTCCTAAAATATGTGTTGGCAATATACTAAAAGCACATTAAAATTATGGTAAAGCAGCCAATGAAATTATTAAAACAAAAAAGCCCACAATAAAAAAGTAATATATAATTTAGCCCTGAATTTGTTTATTTGTATATAGTATTGGTTTTTAAAAACTTTTTTGACTTAATTGGTCCTTAAATTTATATTTCTTCAATCAAGTTGGTACCTTCGTGTTAACATCGTTAGCTTATGCTGATGTGGCATTACTAGAAAAGTTGGTGGTGCCACGTGGTACCCTCTCAGAATAACACGTGGCAAATATAAATTAAAAATTATATTTATTTTTGTCACATGGTGTTTTGAGAGGCTACCATATGGCATCATAGAATTGGTTAACAATGCCAGGTCAGCATGATCTAACAGTGTTAGTGTAGAGGAACCAACTAATTAAAAAGAAATTTAAGGACAAACTAAATAAATGGAGAAATTGAGGAGGTCAAATTATATATTATCCCTAAAAAGACATGGAGAGGCACTAATATTCTATGCATGAAGGGATAAGATGGGATCTCAAAAGCAGGGAAAAAATGTTTCGAGGATGACAGAACTTGTCAATGAAAACCCTAACAGTAACTTCATTGAGGCTTTTGAGAACCCAAAGATTCCCCTCAACAGATGTAATCTACCCCAAAGAAAAATGAAACATCAAAAGAAAAGAAAAGAAAAGAAAGATCGGTGAATGTGAAATTGAGAATGGGAGTAGAGTGTGGCAGGAAAAGGAAGTGAGGCGGTGGGTTATGATGAATGAATGCAGTTGAGATCAATGGGTTAAGGGCATTATCGTGGTCGTGATACCAACAGCAGGTGAAGCTACCACATGATCTGAACCATCCTTAAAACAGAGAAGGAAGTTTAGATCATGCTGGCAGCTTCAACAGCCAGTGGGTGCACGTAAAATCACGTAAAATCATCAGCCTGATATGAGTAGGTCCTCATAATCATCAGTGGTGGAGTGGGTTTACTCATAAAATTATAAGGATAAGGTGCTTGAGAAGAGGAAAAAGAGAGGATATATATAGAGAGAGGGATTTGAGTGCATTTAAGAGTAGTTTTGAATATGATCACAAATGCTTTTAAAAACAAAGGTATTGGACTGGCTGAGCAATGTGCAGTGGTAAAAAGGTGAGACAAAATGAATATTGTGATGGCCACTCCAATAGCATTGAGACACAGAGACCCTGAAAAGTTCTAAAATTTCTTGCTCTAGAGTGGAAGGAGGCCTTTATCAACTATACGTGGGTCTCTCAATTTTAACCCCACACCAAACAAAACAAAATAAAATAGAAATATTTGATATTTGCAGAATTTATATTTAAGGTATTGGATGTGATGTCACATGTAAATAAAAATAAAATTTATCGAATAAAAAAATAAAATTTATTTGATTTTTTTTGAAATGTAAGTAGAATTTAAAAGTGCCGATTGAGTTTTAATTCGATTGGCGTTAACATTATTGTCAATGTAAGAAGACGTGGTTCAAGTACGTTGAAGCATATTACTCTCCTATTTATAGGTTGAGGAGAAGCTATGGGTAATTCTAAGAATTACGTAAAAAAGAGCCAATATAATCAAAACTTATAATGTGATTGCTCGAAAAAAAAAAAAGAGTAGAACTTAAAGTTTAAATTATGCTATTAGTCCCTATACTCTATGAAAGTTGTGATTTTAGTCCTTGTACTTTAATTTTGGTCATTTTTAGTTCATTTACTTTTCAAATTTTCAAATTATGTTATTATCATATGTGCAGTGCCATGTGAATTTGCTACTTATACATATTGCTGACTAAAAATCTAGTTAATGGATTAATGATTGTAATTTGCGTCGAGATAGAAATTTCAAAATTCGAAAAATAAAGGGATTTAGAATGATCCAATTGGAGAATATGAGCTAATCTACAATTGTACCCATATTACAAGACTAGTAATTGAATTTAACTAAACGAATTCAATTGCTATTGTTTGGATCAAGACTAACAAATTGTATAATAAGAACAGAGAATGAATGGACAGAAACAATAAATGAGAAATCTATTGTGGGTCATAATTTATGGGAACAACTAAATAAATAGAACAAAATAAAAAACAAATAGCAGTAGGGATGGATATATCACAAAATTGGACTTTTTTTATTCTTCCCTAATTTTTTTGTTTGGCTTTTTGGGAAAACAAAATATAAAAAAATGGACGTTTTGGGTTATGGCAGATCAGCGAATTATTGGGCCGAGCTGGATTTAAACCAACGTAGACATATTGCCAACGAATTCACAATCCATCCCCATTAACCGCTCGGGCATCGACCCAGGAAGAATCAATTCTAGATTTATTGATAATCCATGATCAACTTCCTTTCGTAATACCTACCCCCAGGGGAAGTCGAATCCCTGTTGTCTCCTTGAAAGAGACGTGTCCTGAGCCACTAGCGATTGGGGCATACTAAAGGTGCTCATGGGCCGGGCCGAGCAAAGTTTGAGCTGGGTTCAACTAAAAATTCAGGCCCATTTATTATGCCCGGCCCAGCCCGACCCAAAAATTAGCCTAAAATTTTGCCCAGGCCCGACCCGGATAAAGATGCTAAAACTCGGGCCTGACCAGGCCCTCCCATATTAATTTTTTATATTATTTTTATATAATTTTTAAATATATAATACATCAAAAATACTAAAAACATCAAAATAAATATTTCCTAGAAAATTAAAAATAAATTTTAAAGAATATGTAAGCTTAACTAAAATTAAGATAAATACAACTTAACAAGCAAATGCCTCTAAAATAATAACAAAATTAACAAATGCCTTTAAAATAATAACAAAATTAACAATAAAATAAGTTTTATACAATATCCAAACAATAACAATAAAATAATAGCAACACGATAATAATGGTAGTAAAATAGAGAGAAAACAACAAGAAAATAACATTAAAAAAAAGAGTAGATTTTTTTGTCTTTTAGTGAATTCTGCCCAGGACAAAAATATCTTACTCGAGGCCCGGCATGTTTTTAAATGGGCCTTTTTTTTTGTCCAAGCCTATTTTTCGGGCCTATATTTTTGCCAAAACTCTCTCACATTTCGGGGGGCCTTCGAGCCAGGCCGAGTGGCCCGACCCATGATCAAGTCTAGGCATACTTGCCTGACCACGACCATACTATGCTCGTAGTATGAGCAGTTTTTTGAAATTGTCACTATAATGGAATGACTAGAGCCAAAAGCTTTTTCATCTTTTATGATTTTCCATTTTTGATTCACGATTTATACTCAGTAAATCATTCATTTTAATCGTCACTCTATTCGATATAGAAATAAATTAGATAAATTCAATCTATTATATAATTATTTATTAGAAATAAATAGATATTATAAAAAGAAACTAGATTATATTAATAATACAAAGCATAAGATCGGTGATTGGTTTAACATAAATATAAAAAGGAGTTATTAGTTTAACATAAACATAAAAAGAGAGTTAATCTTCATTTTTCCACTTTCATTCATTGATTCACTCATTATTATGACGAGACAGGCATGTTTCTATCTTACACTAAGCCGATAAATTAATAAAAGTAAATCGGGAATTTTTGAAAGAGGCAACAAGAAGTTATCGAAAATTATATGTGTGTGTGTGTTTTTTTTCCTAAAAATTGGGTTCGGTGTAGTACTATTTGTAGTAAATGCATTTTCTCGATAAGTCAATAAATGACATAAGATTTAATTTCTTTAGATTATTATTTAATTGAATGAATAAATTAAATAAAAGAGTTCAAAGTGAGAATTTTTTTTTTGAGATAAAATTGAAATGCATTTAAAGAGGAGATGTGGTACACTTATCAAAAAATTGTACTCAACAGCTGTCCTAACAGCTATCATGAAAGTATTGGTAACTGAGGTGGTGGCTCAAGTTCTCCTAAAAAATTAAAAGGAAAAAAAAGAAAATGAAAGGCCACAGATAAAATCCTAAGCAAGCAAAACCTAAAAGAAAAAACTGAAGAAACATAGATTCTATTGACTTTCAAAAAACAATTTCCTCTTCTTTGCATCTTTAGACATTTTAATGGAGTATACTGGCTATTCTTTTCCATCACTGTAAATGATCCTATTAAAGTGCCATACCAGATTTCTCCTAAATCTGAGTTCATCATAGAGAAGAAATGACATTCATTTTGGTAGTACATCCCCGGACTCAGACAAAAATGACCCTTTTCTACGGAATCAAAAATCTTCTTTGGTCATTCACGATGGTGGGTTCAACCTCCATTGGTACCTCTTCAATCAAATAGGACGGGCTAGTCAAATTGTACCCTCAAGTTGCAAGAGCGTCCTTTGCTTCATTTGTCTTTCGAGGGGTAAACTCAAAAGATAAGTTATCGAAACTGAATCTTTTCCTTTGGATTTCATTAATAATGTTGCCAATCATCGATCTATCCGCTGAGTCTAATTTAAGCTTTTTAATGACTGTAAGAGCATCACCTTCTACAACCAAATCTCAAAAACCCATTTCTTCACCAAATATGTCGGCTTGAAGGCATGCCTTCGCTTCTGCAGTGGTCGGATCCCCTATTCTTCCTAGTGGGTAAGTACATGCTCCCATTACAAGACCTTCATGATTTCTTATAATGATTATCGCTGTTGTTGTCATGTCTTGTTGTGAAAATATTGCGTCAAAATTGGCTTTAACTTGTTCTGCTTTAGGGGGTCTCCATAAATTCTCTCTTGGTTTAATTCTGGTTTCTGTTAAGGAGTTAACTTGTTCTAATTCTCGTAAATAAGCTCTAATAAAACCCACCTCTTGTACCCTTCCATTTTTTCCTTTGTGGTAAAGTCTATTAATGTTATATGTTAAATATGACTCATATTTTCAGACAAATTTGAGAAATAATCTTTTAGTTAAACTCTGTTTACTTGTTTCAATTAAATACTGATTAGTTTAGATTATTTTATTATTATTTGACCTATGAATTTAGCCTATAAATAGGATTTTTTACAACCTTAGAAAAACACACCCATTAGAGATTAGAACTCATAACACATTTAAAGAATTTTGTGTTTACGTTTTGTGGGTTCTTTGCTTTCGGGTTTTCGGGGTTTAGTTTTTATCTCCATCTTTTGTATTCTTCGTTCTTTTACCATTATAGTAAAATTATCTTTTCCCGTGGTTTTTTATCCTCTTTGGAGGGGTTTTTCCATGTTAAATTTGTGTGTTCAATTTCTCAATTTATTCTGCTATTTTACTTGTTCGTTGCTTAATTGGGTCGAAAACCTAACAAGTGGTATCAGGGCTAGTTCAATTTTCATAGATCAGCTTGTTCAGAGATGGCAACAACAAGGTTTGAAATTGAGAAGTTCGATGGTGAGACAAATTTCAATCTGTGCCAAGTTCGGATGACGGCAATTCTAGTTCAATCAGGCTTGAAAAAGGTTGTTACCGAGAAAAAGCCTGAGAATCTAAATAAAACAGAATGGGAAGAGCTTGATGAAAAGGCTTTGTCTACAATCCAGTTGTGCCTCGCGAATACGGTATTGCAGGAGGTATTGATAGAGAAGACGTCATCCGCCTTGTGGAAAAGGTTAGAAACTCTTTATGCGACTAAGTCTCTCGCTAATCGTTTAGTGTTGAAACAACGTCTATTTACGTTTCGCATGAACGAAGGTGAGCTTCTTAGAGATCACATTAGTCAATTTATTACTCTTTTAAATGATTTAAAGAATGTTGAGGTTCATATTGACGATGAAGATCAGGCTATGCTATTATTGTGCTCTTTACCCCCTTCATACAAGTCTTTTAGGGAGACCCCGATTTATGGCAGAGATAAACTCTCATTCGAAGATGTGAAGAGTCATTTGTTGAGTAGAGACAAACTCAACAATGAGCTTCATTTGGATAGCAAGACAGATAGGCAAGCTTCCGTTTTGGTAGCATCAAAGAAACGAGATAAAATGTGTCGCTATTGTAAAAAGTTAGGTCACGTCAAAGCCGATTGTTATAAACTGCGAAATAAAAAGAGCTGCTGAAAGTAACGATGAAGATGTAGCTGGTGCTAATTTGGCCGATGAAAATGGTGATGATTTCTTATTAGTGTCAACGAGCGATAACTCCAAGCTCACGTCCCAGTAGATCCTAGATTCAGGATGTTCTTTCCACATGTGTCCCAATAGAGAATGGTTCTCCATAGACAGTTCAGTTGAAGGTGGAGTTGTGCGCATGGGAAACGATTCATCTAGTAAGGTAATTGGAATTAGTACTGTTAAAATTAAGATGCACGATGGGACAATTAGGACACTCGCAGATGTCAGGTATGTACCTGATTTACGAAAGAATCTCATCTCCTTGAGTATTTTAGACTTGAAAGGATGCAGAATCAACATCAAGTCGAGTGGCATTAAAGTATCTCATGGAGCTCTTGTTTTGTTAAAAGGTAAAAGAACCGGCAGTCTTTATATTCTGGAAGGTTCTACAGTGACCGGTGAAATTGGACGTCCCTCGTCTGTTACGGAGTCGAAGTCAACTCGTTTGGAGTGGAGGCAACTTTGTCATAGGAGGGAAAAAGGTATGACCATTTCGTTGAAGAGAGGTTCTCTTTTGGATGTAAGTTTTGAAAAGTTAGGGCACTGTGTTTGTGAAAATCAGACCCGGGTTAGTTTTGATTTGAAAGTGTACAAGTCGAAGGCTAGAAGTCTTCCAGTTTCTAAGCACAAACTTGACTCAGTTAATTCCCTGCATAGTTCAAGCTAGGCTCGTGGAGGGCTTTGGCAAAGATGGCGTTGTGAAAATATGAGTCAAGGTGGAGATTTGTTAAATATGACTCCTATTTTTAGTCAAATTTGAGAAATAATCTTTCAGTTAAACTCTGTTTACTTGTTTCAATCAAATACTGATTAGTTTAGATTATTTTATTATTATTTGACCTATGAATTTAGCCTATAAATAGGCTCTTTTACAACCTTAGAAAAACACACCCATTAGAGATTAGAACTCATAACACATTTAAAGAATTTTGTGTTTACGTTTTGTGGGTTCTTTTCTTTCGGGTTTTCGGGGTTTAGTTTTTATCTCCATCTTTTGTATTCTTCGTTCTTTTTCCATTATAGTAAAATTATCTTTGCCCGTGGTTTTTTATCGTCTTTGGAGAGGTTTTTCCACGTTAAATTTGTGTATTCAATTTCTCAATTTATTCCACTATTTTACTTGTTCGCTGCTTAATCGGGTCGAAATCCTAACATTATACCAGACTGCCCAAATAGAAATTGCTATGGTTGTACATACTTTAATGTTATTCATGTAGAAGAAAGAGTCTGACCATTGTTTTCATGTGTGATCTGTGTTTATGTGCGAGATGTCCAACCCAACTTCCTGTAGGACCTATTTTGTGAATTCGCAATCTTTAAAAAGGTGTTCCACAGTTTCTTCTCTAGCTGAGCAAACTGGACATGCAACATCATTCCTGAGTCTTCAAAGCTTAAGGTTACTGAGCATCGCAAGAAAATTGTTAGAAACTCTCCACAGATGTATTTTTATTTTACTGGGGATTAGGAGATTCCAAAGCTTTGTAAAATAATCTTTTTTGTTGATTTGGCCTGTAACATAATATTGTAGTTGTACAGTATTAGTCATTAGCCATTTAAAACTACTCTGAACTGTGTACTCTCCTAATTTGTTCCCTCGCCATATTATAACATCCGGTTGAGTCCTGCTTACCAATGCAATAGACAGGACTGCCCCGGCTTGATCTCTTTCTAGTAAGTTCCAGATTACCTCGTAGTTCCATGAAAACGAGTCTTTATTAATTAGATCTGCTACTTTGGAATAGTTGATATTTATGTGTTGATTCTTTACTCTTCAATCATCAAGGGTGGGTAGCCAAGAATCATTCCAGATGTTTGTTGATTTGCTGTTCCCTATCCTCCAGCCTGTTCCTTATTCTAATAAGCTTCGTGGGTTCCAAATGCTATGCCAGGTAAAAGAGGGGTAAGCTCCTAACCTTGCATTTAAAAACTTATCACGCGGATAATATTTTAACTTCATAACACGCGCAAACAAATAAGCAGGTTGGGTGATTATTCTTCATCCATGTTTAGCCAACAGGGTCGTATTAAACATTGCTAAATCTCTAAACCCCATACCTCCAAATGCTTTTGGACTACAAATCGTGAACCAATTACACCAGTGAATGCCTTTATTAGTTTTTAAATTGCGTCACCAAAATTTACTCATCAGATTTTCTAATTCTTTGCAAAGTAATATTGGTAATTTAAAACATTGCATGGCGTATATCGAAAGTGCTTGTAAAATTTATTTTATAAAAACTTCTTTACCACCAAAGGACAAATTACGGATACTTCAATTCTTCGATTTTTGGATAACTCTTTTTTTTAGTTCTAAGAATGCACCCTTCTTTCTCCTGCCTACCATTGTTGGTAAACCTAGATATTTTTCTGGATTATTTGAAATTTAAACCCCCAAAACTCCCCTTATTTGCTCTTTAAGGTCGTCTTGTACATTTTTACTAACGTAAATCAATGATTTCTCGAAATTCACCAATTGTCTAGAAATACTTTCATATTCATTAACTACTAATTTCATTGAAGTTGCACCTTCCATTGTTGCATTCCCAAATAATATGCTGTCATCAGCAAAGAAAAAATGGGTGATAGCTAGCTCACCTTTGCCCACTCTAGCCCCTTCAATTTTCTCTTCTCTTTTAGCCTTATTTAGGAGCTTAGAGAAGCCTTCTGCATATATGATAAATAAGTATGGGTTTAGTGGGTCTCCTTGTTTTATTCCTCTTATTGGCTTGAATTCTGTCCCTTGAATCCCATTAAGTACCACCGAGTATGACACTGTCCTTACGAACATCATTATAAGATCTATCCAACTGTTGCAAAAGCCTAACATTTTTATCATATTTTTAAGATAATTTCATTCTCACTCTGTCATAGGCTTTGCACATGTCCAATTTTAAGGCAAAAGATCCCGTGCCTCCTCTTTTCTTTTCTTTTTTTTTGAAAGAATGTAAAATTTCATAAGCAATCAGAATGTTATCAGTTATTTGTCTTCCTGCGACAAATGCATCTTGCGTTTCTTCGATACATAAGTGTAGCGCCTTTCGAAATCTATTAACCACCACTTTTGAGATAAATTTGTAGATGACATTATGAAGTCTTATGGGTCTGAACTGTCCCAAATTCGTAGGGGTTGTACCTTAGGGATAAGCACAGTATTGGTTTTGTTAATTTTCTCAAAATTCTTCCCATTATTCAGCACTTGGAGGCAATAATTAACAACTTCCTTTCCTATAATATGCTAGAACTTTTGGTAGAAGAACGTTGGGTATCCATCTTTTCCAGATGCTTTGAGAGGTGCCATACTTTTTAAAGCTTCCACTACCTCTTCTTCTTTAAATTCTTTAAAGAGTTCCTCATTTAAAGATTCTGTAATGCACAGTTGGATTTCGCTTCTAAGCCTTTTACCACTTTGTAATAGTTTGGAAGAGAATAGTTTTTGAAAGAAATTAGTTGCAAGTTCAAAAATGGCGTTGTCACCTTCGACCCATCCACCCCTTCCATCCTTCAAAATCTTTATTGTATTCTTATTTTGAGCTAGGTTGCTGTGATGACCCAAAATTCACGGGCACCGAAAAAGCGAGTTATAGGGCCTCCGTCTAAGTAAACCGAGTTCGTAAATATTTATTAGGAATATTTGTGAGGCTAGTTGTGTGTTTAATTAGGCTTTAATTAAGTGAATTTAGCTTAATTTAGAGAAATTAGGAAAAAGGTCTAAATTGAATAAGGGGCAAAAGTAGAATTATAGATTAATAAAAAGAAAAGGGGACCAAAATGGCAAATATACCATTCACCATATATGAGGCGGCAAATGTTGATAAAATCTAATATTTTATTGTTTAATTATTATTAAATTATAATGTATATAATTATTTTATTATATGGTAATTTATATTAGTTATCAATTAAAAATATTAAATTATATGAATAAATCAAAATTTGCCAAATGGATGGCGATGATATTGTACAATTTAAAAAATATATATATGTACATTTGTAATACTTATATTTAATTAGTAAATATATATTTATTATTTATTATTACTAAGTAAAGGATATTTATTAGATAAATAATTAAATTGTGAGATTTTTGTATAACAAACAAATTGGATAGTGACAATTGTAATAATGTAAATATATACATTTGCATTATATTTATTTATTTACTTGAAAATTAAGTAAAAATAGTTATTAATTAAATAATTATATTATGAGATTCTTGTGTATGATAAACAAATTAAGTGGTGACAAATGTAATGTAAATATGTGTTATTAAAAGATAATTATTATAATTATTATTATAATTATTATCATTATTAACTAATATATATATATATATATATATAGATAAGATACAAAATAAATGAAATAAAAAAAGAAAGCAAAAGAAAGAATAGCAAAAGCCATTCGCAAACAAGAAGAAAGAAATGGGAAAAAAAAGAAAAAGGGGAAAACTAGGGTCTGAAGGTTCAAAGCTTTAATAGTTAGCAAAGAACCCGAGGCATCAACACCGAAAGGAAAGGAAAAGTTATCGAGGAGTAATCAAACAAATCCAGGTTTGTATTACTCTAATTCAAATCTATTTATTATTAATTATTATATTTTAATTAAAATGCATGGCAAGTAAATTTAGGTAAGCAATTGAAATAATGATATTGATTTGAATGAAATTGATTGAAAAATGTTTATGGCTATTGAAATTGAATGTGAACAAATTGGAAATTAAAAGTTATTTGAATTAAATAATTGAATTATGAAGTATGTGAATATTTGAAAGTATATCAAACTGAATTGAATAAAGAAAATATGTGAGTATTTTGAAATGTATATTGATTGAAAAGTAATTAATGATTTGAATTTGATTGGAAAATGAATTAAAAATATGAATTAAATAAAAGTGAATTAATTTATGAATATGTGTGAATATGTGAATTGTGTATTGATTGAAAAGTGGTTTGAATTGAATTGAAATATGATTATATGTGATTATCTGAAATATGTATTGGTATTGAATTGTTTATTGATTACAAAGTGGAAAAGTGAATTTGAATTGAATGAGAATTGAATTGAATGGTGAGTGTGTATGTATAATTGAACTGTATATTGGTTTGAATGTGAAATTGTAATTGAAAAGTGATCTTGAATTGGAAATGAAAGTGAATTGAGAATTAAAATACCCTATTAACTAGTTGGGCTGAGTCGGATATAATTGGCATGTCATAGGATTTGGAAGAGTACGAGATATATCGGCTTTGCCGATCAAGCACTTTATGTGTCGTATATCAGGCACTTTATGTTTCGTATTTCAGGCACCTCGTGTGTCGTATCAGGCACCTCGTGTGTCATTTTAGGCACTTATGTGTTGCATACTGATCAGGTACTATGTACCGTTTCAAGCACAATGTGCCGTACTGGTGTGTTTGGATTGGAATCCGTGTATCCGTCAAAGTTCGGGTTTGTTAATAGGGTGAATAATTGAAATGAGAAAATTAAATAAATTTGATTGATCATACTATTAAAAATATGAGAAAGAAATTATGAGTTGAATTGTGAATGGAATTAATATGTGAGATTTGAAGCATGAACTTAAGGTTCATGAATTTGCTAAAATATCTAATTATTGATATTGAAATCAGTTGAATAAATGAAATGAAAAAATCAAATGAATTGATCGATTGAACTATTGAAAATATGAGAAAGTTGAATTGTGGATTGAAATTGATATTGGAAATGAAAGGCATGAATTAAATGTTCATGTAGTGATTGAAATTGAGACATGTGATATGTGAATGAAATTGAAGAATAGCTAATATATATATATATATATTGGTATTGTTAATTAATGAAAGTTTAAGAATGAATTGATATTTGAAAAATTGGATAGTTATATGCTTGAACTATTGAAAGTATGAGAAAGTGAAATTATGAATTTAAATGTGAATTGAAATTGAGGTATCGAAATAAGAAGTGAAAATAGAATGAATTGGAAATAATGAAATAGTGTATGAGTTAGTTGAATATAATCTTATGAATTAATTATATTAATTTTATTGAAAAATGTTGGTTTAAATAATTATTGAATGACTAATGTTGTAAGGTTTTAGATATAGAATAGAATAAGTTATTGAATTAGGATATAGAAATGAAATATATGAAATAATAATTTTATGAAATTGGTTATTGATGAACTGTATGAAATGGATATTAATATAATAAGAAGATATAAAAATTAAAATAAAGAAAAGATATTTAAGATATATATTATTAGAATAAATTTAAAGTTTAATCTGCATGAATGATTTACTTGAAGGTAAAATAATGGTAAGATTTAATATGTATATATATATATTGTTTTTACCTTAAGTATTTGATTTATAGTAATATCACTGAGTGTATACTCAGTGTATGGTTTGTTTCCGTGCGCAGATTAGGTACAGAAATTTTGAAGAGTTGTATTTGATATTACTAGTCTTCATCTCATCACATCTTCAAGCAACAAGAGGATACGTTTTAAAATTTTGAATAGAATGGCATGTACTTAGGAAAAATTTAGTAAGTCCCAAATAGTAGTAATGGATTTAAATATAAATTATTTAAATTTATTATTTGTCCATTTTTATGTTCAAATATAATAGTAATTAGCCAAGAATTACTTTGGCACCAAATGTAATATTCCTATATCAGGTTCCTTAAGTCGAACATGGTATAGGGGTGTTACATGTTGCAAAATTATAGAAGAAAGCAGTGTTTCGATCCTCCATTCGTAATCAATTAGCTTTTGCTCGTTGTTCCCAAAATAATTCTTCCTTGTCGGCTTCCATATTTAGTGCTAATTTAACTTCTGTTAATTCAGCTAAGATGTCTTCATTTAGATCTTCTTTATTTAAAATGTTAAGTCGCAATTTTAATTCCTTTATGGTCTTCTATCTGGATCTGCTATTAGATTTATCCCAAGATTTCAATTTCAATTTCAGATCTTTTAATTTCTCTAGCAAATCCCTTTCTTCCAAATCCCACCATTGACTAATTAACTCTTCAAAATTGTTTTCCAGTACCCAGTTAGCATTGAATCGCAATGGGCTTTTACTATTCGAAAATCTACCCCTTCCATGCGTCATTATAGTAAGACTTATAGGACAATGATCGGAAATACTATGAAACTTATGTTGAACTGAGAAATTCAGAAACCTTTTCCCACCATAATGGATTTGCCACCCCTTTATCAAGTCTCTCACAAATGTTATTGTTTGGAAGTCTACCTTGTTCCCACGTAAATAATTGACCTGAAAAGCCTAGATCATTCAACTCACAATCTTCCAAAGCCTCCTTAAATGCCAACATTTTTCTTTCCTCCCTTAACCTACCCCCTTTTTTTTTCAAATGAAAAGAGTATTTCATTAAAATCCCCCATAACAAGCCCTGGCAACTGGTTGCTTCCTTTTAACTGTCTAAGGAGGAATCCTTCATTTTATGCTCAATTGGTGAACCATAAAAACCTGTAAAGCGCCAATACTATTCTCCACTATTTTTCATAACTTCAATGTCAATATGATATCTAGAATAGCTTCTCAATTTAACAATTACTCATTCCTTCCAGCCAAGAGAAAGTCCCATTTTCGATCCATCTGGACAAACATCAATTTAGTTTGTATAGCCACACATTTTCCTTATTGTATCCATTCTTCTTGAATTAACTTTTGTCTCAATTAGAAACAAAATTTGAGGCTGAAGTTGTCTCAAGCTATTTTTGAAACGTTTAACTTTTTGCGGCTGCCCTAGGCCATGAACATTCCAACTTAAGATTTTCATTACGACCAGTCAGCCTGTTTATTAGTGGCTACCGATATTTCATTATTGATCGTAAAACTTGAATGAGTATTTTGATGAGCCCCTTCTATTTGTTGAATCCTCTGTCTTTTCTTTCTATCAATAGGTCCGATTGGTGTTTCTTCGAGTACCTCATTAGCTTCTATTATCATATTATACGTTGCCTCGTTTTTCACACCTTCGATTTGCAAGTTCATTAACCTGATTAATCCTATGAAATCTTCTACTTAATTCCTTTTTTCACGCATTTTCCTCCCATATTATTAAATTCATTCGCTCCTTGAGGTCGCATTTGATTCGTTTTACAAATTTTTTCAGGTCCATGTCACTTTTGATCACCTATTTTGGTTCCTCCTGATGCCATTTACTTATAGTTATTGATTCCCTCATTGGTGCCGCTCTCAAAGAGGTATCCCAACCAAATTCAACTTCTTAAGATCTCAACAAAGTACGAAAAGTACAGAAGCTTTCACCATGCCCTAAACGCCCATACAACAAACAAAATAGAGAAAGTCTTTCATATTGAAAAGTAAAGTAAGTTGACTTATCTTTGCCATACACTATTTGTTTCTTTCTTTTTAAGGGGCTTCGGGCATCCAAACATACTTTGATATGCATGCTCTTATGTAAACCCTTTATTAGAATCTTTGTATCATAATCCAAAAATTCCCCAATAAAGTTGCCTAATTGTCTTGCCATGCCTTTCGACATTGAACCCAATGGTAGATAATGTTTTTGCACCCAAAAGTTTGTGTAATGTAGGGGAACAAGTAACGAATCCTCCCCTCTCATTAATTTATGAAATATTATTAGGTGTCGATTAAAGAACCAGGGAATACCATTAATCAACCTTTTTTAAATCAACTTCATTGTAGAATTGAAATAGAATATGTTTTTCCTCAATCTCTAATATAGTTACCTCTTTAATAGGATGCCATAATTCAGAAAGAACATTCCTTAAGGAGGGGAAGTGGATTGAACTATCTGTTAGTACCCTGCTTACTAGGTAGAGCATGAAGTCATCGTCTCCATCGTCAATCTCCTCTTGTCTTACAACAAGGTCGTCTTTCAAATCGTCTAAGTTTAGATTTACGAGATCTGATTCCATGCCTATAATGGACAATCCTCTTGTAACAGCCTAATTTTCAGTGGCATCAAGAATAGAGATTTGAGATCACCAAATCCGACGGGTGAGTTAAAAATTTAATAAATTAATACCTATGAGTCAAATGCGAATATAAAAGCATTTTTGAATTAGTGAATTTGGTGATTTAAAAGAATTAATTAGGTAAATTGGGTCGAGAGTGAGGTATCGAGACCTCGACTTCATAAATCGAGCCATAAATATTTTTAGAAATATTTATGGAGTGTTGGTGAGGTAGTATTAAAATTTAGTCAAAAAATTTTGACGTTTGGGTGGTTAATTAAATAAAAAGGACTAAATTGAAAAGGGTGTAAAAGTTGCTAGAAAGATTAAATAGCTCAATTATCAAATGAGGAAGGACCTAAAGTGCAAATAATCCTAAAGGAGATATTTTTGGCGGCAATAGCTGAGAAAAATTTGGAAATGGATGAAATAAGGGCAAAATTGGAAAATTGCCAAAATTGGCTAAATAAAAATGGGACTTAATTGGAATATCTAGAATTCTCTTCATTTCTCTTCATATTCATCAGCTGAAAAACAGCCATGGAGGAGGGTTCAAGCTGGTTTTCATACTCTAGCTTCATGTAAGTTTAATTCTTGCTTTCTCTTTGAAATTTTTATGTTTTTGTGACTTTTACAACTAGGTCCACTTGTTGAATTCATTAGTTTTTGATTCTATGAAAGAAATTGAAAGTTTCTATGAATATGTGCTGGAAGTACATGATGATTTGGCATGGAATTAGAGCTTTAAATTATTTATATGCTGATTTTATTGAAAGAATTGAATAGAAAGTAAATGTTTGGGACCTAATTGTAAAAGAGTTTGAAGTTAGAGTTCCACATGGAAATTCTGAATTTCAGTAGTTATGAAATAACTTATAATGTCTAGAAAAGTATTAATTGAGAAAATTATCTTAATTGAGGGGTTAATTGAGCAAGGATTGAATTGTATGAATTGTGAAATTTGGGGCAAAATGGAAATCAACATTTTGCACTAAAACTGTTTTAGACAGCAGCAGTAGTCTAACTTTGAAAAATCACCAAAAATTATGTAAATCGAATTAGAGGATGAATAAAATATGAAATTAAAGCTTATTGAGTCTAGTTTCTTATAAAAGAAATTATGTAAGCAATGGAATTGTAAATCATGAGATACAATAACTTTTGTGAGACAAGGTCAGAATGATTTCGAGTTCCCCTGTTCTGACTTTGGAAAATCATAAAAAATTGGATAAAAATAATTAGGGGCTTAAATTTATATTTTTAGAATCCTGAATGAGTCTATTTTCAATAGAAATAAACAAGGACATCATTCGAATCCTGTACAAGAAGATAATTAATTTTTAGTGAAGAAGGGTCGGAACTATCAGACAGCAGAACATGGGAGAATTTAATGAATAAACTGTATTAATTGGCCCAACCAAAAATTATGAAATTTTTATGGTAAGAAGGTATATGAGTCTAGTTTCATAGAAAATTGGCGGATCTTAATTTGGAGTTCTGTAGCTCAAGAATAAAATAATTTAGTGACTATGACACAGATGGACAGCTTGAATATTCACATAAGTAGATAGTGAAAATTATGGATAATGTTACCTACAAGTGTGTTGTTTATACTAAGGATGTGGAATGGAGAGGAGGAGGAGGAAAAAATATGTATGAATATTCAGCTAGCATGGCTAATTTGTATGTTTTAGGCTCAAGGACTAAATTGAATAAAAGTAAAACTTTATGGGTAATTTTGTAAAAATATCGAAAATGACTAAATTGAAGGGAATGAATTGTTTTATTATCTAAATTAATAAATTGAATGAAATTATCAATTTAAGATTGGGTGCAATTTGGGAATACGGTAAATTACCAATATGCCCCTAAATCTTGGTATTTCTGCAATTTAGTCAGGTAGGTTCGTATATCCTGCATGAACATGTAAATATGAAAATTTAAGTATTGTATCGTATTTTATATGATATTTTGAATTGAATATATGAAAAGAATGTTACATGAAACAAGAAAATGAATACTAAATAATTCAAATTAATTGAAATTATTCTGAAAATCTCGGTAATGCCTCGTATCCTATCCCGATCTCAGGTACGGGTATGGGGTATTACACCTCTCGTACGATTTCTAATTCAAACGTAAACCCTAAAAACTGGGTACGAATTGGGAAAATCCCAAACCTGCAAATTAGCAGACAAAGAAACAGAGAAAACCTAATTGTAGGTAGAATGAAAGTTTGAGTTTAAGGTTGAACTAAGTGAAAATTAAATTAAGTAGCCATCGTAGTTTAATTTTATTTGAATAATTAAATAAATTTGCATATAGATTCTAATAAAATAAAGTCATCATGACTTTAATTTAATTATTTAATTGAATTAATTATTTTTAAATATATTTTTAAAGAATATTTAATTATTAAGGCTAAATCGATCAAACTAGCTATTAAGGATAATGCACGAAGCACAAGAAGACTTATTTCCCTTAGAGTCACCAGCCATGGTACATGAGAACTCCAAGTTAGACTTGAATTCTTCCAAAATTTAATTAATTTACTATGAATTAGATTGTAAGCCTTGCATATATTCCTCTTGTATACCCCATATTTACCAAAAATGATTTACAAGAATATACATGAAAAATTTTATTGAAATTTAGTGAAAATTTCATTTGAGTAATTTTCTTGTATTTGAATAAATTCTATTTTTCTTAAGTTTTGATTCTAGTTTTGTACAAGTTATAATTACAATAATCTAAAAGTTATAACTCAAGTCTAGAAGTTGAATTTGGTTTGAGATACGCATATAGGGAGTAGTCAACTACCACCTCTGCAAAGTCTAGGTTTTTGTCCTCTGCTCGGTTTTTTTAAGTTAGATCTCACACTCTAAGCGAGAGTTTGAGAATAGTGGAGAACATCATTCAATTGAAAACTTGACGACTTTGGACTTCAAGTCGAGTGGATAAAAAATCAGGGCATTTCCTAAAGCCCTTTTGTGATTTGGACACCTGACCAAGCCTTGGAACATAAGTATTTTGTTTGATCATATTTATTACTTTAGATTGTTGGAAAGATAGTTTGAAAATAGTGGAACTAAGCACAACAAAATTTTACAAATTTTCATTTAAACTATCCTGTTGTGATGTTTATAGCAATAAACTTATTACATGAATTATACTTGTATTTTCAGATACGACAGACTTTTTCATTTTCGGCTTTCGACATCACGATCTTTTTCACTATCCTTGACCTCGGTTTTCTAGAGCGTGGGCTCTATTCACAAATTAATGAACACTTTAGTGAAACTTTAAGAGCTAGAAACCATAAGATGGACTCTGTCGAAAGATAGAATTTATTTGGAAAATAGCTTGACTATATTTTGACAGAATATTGATATATGAGAGAAGTGTATTTGACCTAGCCCTTAGTATCTAATTATAGAGAAGCTAACAAGTGTTTCGGTTGAACACAGTGTAACCGAATAATAACATTTTAATAAAAACTGGCTCCTACTAGGAGTATACAAGCTAAGGGCAATGGCAAGACCTCTCTGCGACTAGGGTTTGTCACTTTTCCTATTAAACTGGGCTTAGTTGGGCCTTATCATTTATTGGGTCAATTATATGCATTATCTAGTCTTTAAATCAACTCATATAATTTCTCAACCCAATAAATATTTTTCCTATGCTCAAAATATTATTTATTCATCCATTCATTTAATTAATTAATTAGTTAATTAAGCTAAAATTATTTACTCAACTGAATTCTAATTTCGTTAAAATCATGACAACTTAACCATACTAAAATCTATGAGCAAATTAATTTAATTAACTTGTTCTCATGAAACTATAATGACTTTATTAATTTAATTTTCACTTGAACTCCAATTATTTAATTACAAAATAAATAATAATTTGAATAAATTAATTTAATTCGAGTCATCTCTTGTTTATAGAGAGAAAACTCATTCACTACGATAATAATACATGCAATTTATTTCTCTAGTTCGTTGTTTCACACTTTCCATGTCATTGATTAATGCAAACCATCAATGTTATATAGAACTAGTGGAAGGATCGACCGGATATATATAATTGGGTTAAAATCATTTATAATTAAGTTTCGACTCTTTTTCTATTAATTACAACAGTATTTAGTCATGGAAGCATTTCATTAAGTTACCATAACTGAGTTCTCCCTATTATATACCATTTCGAAAGTTATTTCATCAAGTTCTCATCCAATGACCTTGTCATATATGTGTTACCCTCATTGGATATCATTAATCTCTTTGAGACAAATTTGTTCTTCCAATATGATCCTATCTTATCTCATGATAATCATTACATCTTTATTCATGAAAGAACAACTACCAACAAATAGTAATTAAATCATTTGTTTTAGGACAAATGACTCGTGACCACGTTACTTTTCATCTATCATATAATGTCAATGAGAGGATATCATTTTCCTTTTTATTGGGCTATGGATTCCACTATTGTAAGTGACGTTATGTCTTGCAAAAATCGTATACCCAACGTACTAGTTTTCAGCTTTATTACTAATTGAACTCAGGCTATCAATACATCAAAGCATACGAGTCACACACAAATAGTTTCACTTACTCAAGATTGAGGTAAGCCACGCTATGAACATCACAAGTGAATAAAGCCAAAACGAATCTAAGATTCACTCTACTTGAGTCTTTTCTGATGCACTATCAATCTAGATAGTTACACCTATGTCTATATATTTTGGGAGTCATTCATCCCGATACCCAAGACAAGGTATCTCCCCAATTGGATTTGATAAAAGGCATATTAGTCTTTTAACCGATTTTCTCAATTTCAATTAAATTAAAGACTATTTAGATTATCTACTAATATAAATTGTCTTCTCGCATTATTATCTGACCTCATAATGCAATTTGTCAATAGGTAAACGTTAGATATCAATGAGCTAATATTTGCTTTTATTTTGCTTTGCATTCAAAAACTGTTGAGGACAATATACAAAAGATATTAATGGTAACGATGGAGTTTTATTAAGTCAATTTGTTTAAAATAATTACAAGTACATAGACGTAATCACTACACTAAGGGCACTAGATTCCAAAAATTAGATATCATGACAAAGATCCGTTATAAAAAAAATTAAAATTCCACTATGCCAACTCTGACATGTTTTCTAAACAATTTTTTAACATTGTTGAGTACGACCAGTCCTTATAAGCAATGGTCATTCTACCAAGTCTTCTTTCTTCATGGCATGTATAATAGTGGTGTAGGTTGTATTCATATGAGTGTGTTGCTCAAAATTTGAGTGAGCCAAAGTTCATTCTCTTTTTCAATCTAGTTGTGGTGTGTTTCTTGGTTGATTAAATTTTGAATCAGACTTATAGTTTTGTGTATTATCCATGTTTTTCTCTTTTTCTTAGGGTTGATAAAGCTTGGTGGGTTGTATATAAATAATGGCATATCTTAGAGATTTGTGAAACACCCTTGTAAAGAAATTAGTGATGGCCCACTTTTTATTAAGTTACTTTAATCTTAATGGAGTAACATTAAACCTTTTGATGTACTCTCTTAGGGTTTCATCGGGGTTCTATTTAACAATTATCATATTTACAAGTGTACACACTGCAATTACATGGCTGCCAAAATCTGTTAGGAAATTAATATTAAACTCGTTGAAGTTGACAACAAAACCTGGTGTTAAGGAATACCACTATGCTATTAATAAACCTTTAAGGGTTATAGGGAAGACATGACATTGTATTGCACCAGAAATGCCCTTAAGATCATAGAATGGTTTGAAATGATTAGGATGATTAGCAAGGTTTGTAGCCTAGTCATGTGACCGAAGATAGTTTGAGTTTTGGTGGCACTTTAGCTTGACGAATCACTAAAGAGAAGGGGTAGTGTTTTGTGATTAACAATTCATAAATATCTTTCTAAGATTGCTTAAGGTTTTTTAGTTCTTGTTTTAGGTCAACCATTTGCTTTGTTAGGTTAGGGCTGTAAAAAGGATATTAAACCCATTAAAATACACATTATATATTTATGTCTTGCTAATGTTTATTAGAGTTAAGGTCATCATAATAATGTGTGGGCTTGTTGATTTTGTTGATGTTGTTCGAGACTTTTAGGTCCCTTATTTAGCACTTAATGTTTAGGGTTGATTTAACTGGCTTCGTTGACCTTGCAAAAGTTGTTTGGTTTAGCATTTTTTTGCGATGTAAGGGTGGATGTGAAGATTTGTAGTTGAGCAATGTATTGGGGATGATAATTTGGTTGCTGGCATGATGAAGCTGAGGAGAAGGTAGTGTAATCATAATATGGTTGGTGATGAGTGTATGCCTGATTGAACACATCTAATAGACTGTATTTAACACAAATGAGGTTAATCTATGTAATTGAAACTGTTCTAGATACAAGTGGGGTTAGCCTATGCAAAGTAGGATGTAACACCCCTAACCCATCTTCGCCGTCAAATTAGAGTTACGAATTATTACGACAATTAACAAATCTCATAACATCACAAAACCAACCAAATATTAATTTAAATATAAACTATACATAACCAATCATCATTCATGGAATTCATACAAAAATGAGCCTTAAAATCGAGTTTATGGGACCCTAAAATTAGTTTGTAAACAACTAGGGACTAATTTAAAACAAACAGAAAAATGTAAAAAATAAAATAAAAACAGGGATCACACGATCGTGTGGCTCAGGGACATGATTATGTGGCCAAACCGTGCACAGTTCAAAAATGGAGTCACACGGCCGTGTAACAACCTGTGACAGTGAGAAACAAACCTGCACCAAAATTTAATAGGTCACATGGTCATGTGGTATAACCGTGTGTGGCATACGGCCGTGTGACAGCCAGTGTCTCAGGCCGTGTGCACCTAAAATGACTTCCAAAACAAGTAATTTCATACACTATTTCTTAATTACCAAACCATATCCAACTATTTTCACCTATTCAAAACACATATAAACATGTCAAAAATATACCAAAAACATACAACCTATGTTCCTAACCAATATGCCCACACTGGCACCACAAATCAACACTAATCTCAATTCATATTTATTATATACACGTTCTTACCTTATAAACTAATCAAACATATCTATACATCTATTTCATTTTCATCCAATGAACCAAACATCAAACTACTTTCATAAGGCATATAGCAAATGGTCAAAAACACTTATATAGATATATCATTGCCATCACACACCAAAATCAACCAAAATTAATAATTAAGATTCACATCATTAAACACATCTCATATTTCAATTAACACAAAACATATCCATAATCCTTATAACATATATATACCAAAACCATATTTACATGCCACTTATAACCGAATCAAAATAAACAAATTAGTTACCGAATAAGTTGTCAGATAGAGTGATCTCCAAAAGCAATCCGATCGATAGTTCAAGTTCGACGATATACAAGGAAGAAAAATCAACACAGGGTGAGCTTACGTAAAGCTTAATAAGTTTGTAATAAACTTCAACTTTAACTTACCATAAAGGATGAAATTTAAACATTTTACAAGATAATTCAATATCATGGTCATGAGTTCATTAATTACCAATACACATCATAAGTCTCACAAGGTTAATGAGTATATATATATAAAATATACACGAAAAGCACACTTGGTACATAAATACCAACCATTACATATTCATTTAACATTTCACATCTTCATTTCAAGACACTTCATTTAACCATTTCATATTACCATTCATTTACACATTTAATACATAATTATTTTGTATATCACATTTCATTTCAATAATTTATATAAATATCTTCATTCATTGTCTAATTCCATTTAACCCTTTCATATATTCCATTTCATTTTACACATTTAACACCCAATGAACCAAATAAAATAACATTGGATACATGAGAACAATGCTCACACAAAGTATGCCTGTAACAGTAACTGTAATTGCAAATGATCAGACGAGCTATGAAATGGGTTTCCTCATAGGAGCTGTAGGTCGGGATGTTAGGCTACACGATACTGCTCACATGATCTGTGTAGAATCCGCAACAAATGCAGGACCTCATCCATTGGTAGGACATCCAAGATCGGCACCCAAATTGTAATAACCCTAATGACATGTCATTTGAATCCTAAGCCTTCACAAAGTTCATACGGGCCACTATCCATTCCAATTCATTCAACTTTCTTCATATCATACCATTACAAGAACGTATCCATATAGTTTGTATTTGCGATCATAATAATTAACTTAGCTAATATGGTAATTCAAATCATTTCATTAATTACTATATATCAATTAATCCAATTCATCACTTATCATTTATCAAACAAATGAACTCAATCACAACATATATAGATCATTATTAAATCACAAAATAACAACTAATTAGTTAAACCAATTTACGAACTTATCTAATCTTAATAGCTATGAACACCATTTTTCCTTTCTCGCAATTATCAACCAACTGATGCATTTTTATCTAAATATAATAATTTTATTCAATTAACCAATTAAAATATCATAAAATACTAGAATTCATATATTTTACCATTAATCGTCATTTTAAAATTTTCTCTAAACTTTTATTTTTATTCAATTTAGTCCCTAAAACCAAATTTATTATATCTTTCAAATTCAAGCTTTGATTTTCAATCCAATTACAATTAAACCGTTTTAAAGCCCTTAAAAACATAAATTACAGAAATCTCATAACAATTTTTACATTATTACAATTTAGTCCTTACACACAAAACCAACAAAATTTACTTAACAAATTAGTCTGCATTCATAAATAAGCTCACAACCATACAATTAAACATCAAAAGCTTCAATTTTCATCAATTTAAACATTTTTGAAACTTTAACAACTTTGAAAAAAGAGATATGAATTAATTGGACCTAATTGCAACGATCTCAAAATTATAAAAATTACTAAAAACAAACACCTGGGGGACTTACATGCAATGGCGGATCGAACTTGAATAAACTATGGCTATGGTTTTCTTGTTTTATTTCTAAATTCGGTGAAGAAGAAAGTGGAAAATGAAAGATGATAATGGATGTTTTATTATTATAAGATTTAATATTAATTTAACTAATCATTTTGATTTAAAATCTAAATAAAACCTACCATAACCGGCCACTAATAAGAAAAAGGGCAATTTTCAACATAAAACCCTTAATATTAATTAATTCAACCTTTTAACAAATAAAAATAAATATCGATTAACTTTTATAACTTTTACAATTTAGTCCTTTTTCCTTAATTAATATCCAAACGTCAAAATTTTTGGATCAAGTTTTAATATACCTATATGGCAACTCTGTAAATATTTTTTATTAAATATTTACAGGCTCAGTTTATAGAAATGAGATCTCGAAACCTCATTTTTTAAAGCCACTTGAATTTAAGGACAAACCACTTGTACTTAAATTTTCATTCACTTACTAAAAATTATTAAATCAAAATTCAATATAATTTTATATTTGACTCATAAATATTAAATAATAATATTTACAGACTCACTCGTCGGATTTGTAGCCTCAAAACCATTGTTTCCAACAACACTGAAAAATGGATTGTTACATAAGAAGTTCAACAATAGCAATGGTATTAAACGAGATAAGTGGCACAATGAACAACAATATAATAAATACTAAAGGGAAATGTAGGGGATGATGAGAGTATGTTTAAGGCACTAAGGAATATAAGGTTAGAGGGTTGTAATAGTAAGCAAAGGTGGGAGTTTAGCTAACTTTAGTGGAATTAGACATGGTAAGCATTTGAGGCATGTTAGGGTTCCAACTACATAGGAACAATGTGGCTAGTGGCAACATCAAATGTGAAGTTCTCAACAATAGAAGAGTTACCAATGGTGTTATGTGGATTGGATTTGGTATTAAGAGGATTATTTTCATTGTTAAATGAGTTGGCTTCAGTATCGATAAGGATAGCTTCAATGGTGGGATTCATGCCCCTTTGCTCGTTCCCACAAATGGTATTAAATATTAACATCTTCTTAGGATTAAGAAGGGTTGGAGGTTTGTAACACCCCAAACCCAGCCCAGACATTATGGCCGAATCTGACAGTGTTACATGAGAGTGCTTTTATAAAAGCTTAGTAAGTTAAAATCATTCAGATTATTATATTTACTTAAATCGAGAAATCCTTATTCCATTAATTATTTAAAAACCGTTCTTTTACGCAGAAGCTAAAACATCAATAATTCATAAATCAACAACTTAACAATTTAAAAACCCCCCAAAAAACCCAAAACAAATAGCTCAAGTCCAAAAATTAAATCCCAAAACAAATATAGGAAAAAAAATTAATAGATGAAATAAACGTTACTAAAAAATCCATGAGTTTAAAAGTGGTCACCATCGAGCCCTCCACCACACTGATCCATCTATTGCTGAGGATTACCTGACATAAAATAAATAAAAGGGTGAGTTTTCGCAAACTCAGTGTGTACATCCCTACAAACAGCATGCATACAAACAAATAACAAAATACAGATATTCAGCCTTAGCCATACAAATATCATATGCAGATCAGATCAGATCAGATATCAGAGAACAGAACTCATGCCCACCAACCCTGCACACCATCTCCGTCCAACCTAACACACCATATGGGGATAAAGAAGACCCACCCAGCCCTACACACCAAGTATGGGGATAAAATCGACTCATCCAAATTTCTACACACCAAGTGGTATCAGAAACAAGATATAATGAGATATGTCGTGGTACAGCTGCCCGATAATAGGCTAATCGCCTCTCGGATTTCCTTCTCTTCACGACAACCCAACCCAATGCAATGCATCATAAATATCGTGGTATGCTTATATGCAGAAATCAGATCATATCATAGCAGAACAGATATATGAAATCAGGCAGATATACATGCTTATTGAACATGCTTTACATACAACACAGTAATCATTCATAGTATAAGGTCTAAATAACGCTTACCGACCCTACAGGCAAGTCACTGTCGACTTAGGCGACTCGTGCAACCTTATAGAACATTTTAGGAAAATTGGGTTCACACGCCCGTGTGCCCGCGCCCAACTTGGCTTTGCCCGTATGGATCACACGGCCTGGCCCAATGTCCTACACGCTCGTGTAACCCACACGCCCGTGCGGCATACACGGCCCAATTGGTCGAGCTCGTGCCTCGCATAAGGCCTCTCCGCCTCACACGCCCGTGTCTGTCGCGCTAGTGTGGCGCGCGCACGGCCTGGCTCGTCAGTGACACGCCCGTGTCTCGCGAAGCAAGCTACCACAAGGGGCAAACCACACGCCTGTGTGGCGTCAACATGCTACTTTTCAGCTTTCGTCGAAAACTCATTTTCTACTCGATCAGAGTACACACCTGGTTTGTTTTGGCTGCTAATCTAATGACGAGCACTCCAAAGCCTAAAATCAACAATACTGAACCCAAAATCAATCACTTAAATCAACATCCTTAAGAACTGCCAAATCCCGAAAGAGAGACCTACTTACTTCAACGAAGAACGGTGATTCCTCGCTGTTAAAAACTCGGTTAATGATCCACAGATCCTTGAATATCCCTAAACAGCAACCAAAATCCTTCTTTAAACAAACTCCAAAGGAAAACACGTAACTCAATTTAAAGCGATACTTACCGAATGGACAGAATTGCTAGCTATACGTCTAAGCTTATTGAAAAAGAAGAAAAACAAAAGAGAGGGAAGGAGAAAGATGATTTTCGGCAGCAAGGTTTTTAGAGAAAACAAAAGAAAAGACGATAGGAAACAAAAAGAATGCCTTTATTCCGAAAAGAAGGGAATAAACCCTAATTTTCCTTAAAACCCCAACTCAGATTTCTAACAAGCCCAACTCTTAATTGCAACTTGCAGCAAAAATAATCTCATCGCCACTGTAGGGAATCGAACCCCTGACCATAAGCATATTCCCTTACCACTTAACCACTAGACCAGTAGGCCCATTCTGTTAAGTTTTTTCCCATAATTCATTATAAACCCACTGACCTCAAGTCAGGCTTTATTCAATAAAAACCAAAATCTAGCCCAAGTTAAAGCTTGAACTTGGGACCTCCCAAACACACCCCAGAGCACATTATCACTAAACCTACATATATTTAAACCAAAAATAACTCGAAACAAAAATTCAGACACTTCCAAGTCCAACACTTACAAAAGCCGAAACTACAGAAATTTGGGGCGTTACAACTCTACCCCCGTAAAGAAAATTCGTCCTCAAATTTTACCCGATCAGAAAAGGTGAGGATACTATTGACGCTTCAAACCGCCTGGCTACTAAGAAGGCTCCTCAGTGCTATGATTCCGCCACAACACCTTCACTAAGGGAATAGATTTCATATGCAGAATTTTAACGTCGCGATTTAAAATCTGAACTGGCTCCTCCTCAAACATCAGATCTGGTCTAACTTTAATCTTCTCTATAGGCACAATGTGAGTAGGACCGGAGCGATAGCATCTTAACATCAACACGTAAAATACGTCATGTATACGATCCAACTCTAGAGGTAGCTCCAACTGATATGCGACTGGCCCCACTAGCTTCAGAATTCGGTACGGCCTAATAAGTCGAGGACTCAGCTTGCCCTTACAACCGAACCTCAGAACCTTTTTCTATGGCGAGACTTTAAGAAAAACTATGTCTCCTACAGAATACTCGATGTCCTTCCTTTTCAAATCAGCATAGGACTTTTGTCTATCAGAAGCCGCTTTCAGTCAATCACGAATCACGTAGACTTTATCCTCAGCCTCTGATACTAACTCTGGACCCAGAATACGTCGCTCACCTAACTCAGTCCAGCATAAATGAATGCGATACTTATGACCATATAGTGCCTCATATGGTGCCATCTGAATACTAGACTGATAGCTGTTATTATAAGAAAACTCTGCCAATGGCAAGTACTCCTCCCAACTACCACAGAAATCCATGACACAACCCTCAACATATCCTTCAATAACTGAATCACCCTCTCTAACTGACCATCTGTCTGAGGATGAAAAGTAGTACTGAAATCCAGACGAAAACCCAAAGCTTCATGAAGTTTCTACCAAAACTGAGACGTAAAACGATGATCCCTATCGGAGATGATAGAAACAGGAACCCCATGCAACCTCACTATCTCGGAAATGTAGCGCTTAGCCAGCTTTAGCAAGGAGAAGTTTGTCTTAACCGGAATGAAATGTGTAAACTTGGCCAATAGATCCACGACGACCCAAACAGAATCCTTCCAAGTTGGTGTTAGGGGTAACCCACTAACGAAGTCCACCGCTACTCACTCCTATTTCCACATCGATATCCTTACTGGTTGAAGCAAACCCGAAGGTAACTAATGCTCAACCTTAACCTGCTAACAAGTCATACAGCGAGCAACAAAATCGGTAACCTCACGCTTTAACCCTAGCCACCAATACAACTCTCGAAGATCCCTAGACATTTTGTTTCCATCAGGATGCATAGCGTAAGGGCTACTATGTGCCTCCTTTAGAATCGACAACCTCAATTCTTCATCATTAGGTACACAGATCCTATCTCGGAAACGCAACACCCCATTACTGTCAATCTTAAAATCAGTGGTAGTGCTAGCCTCAACCTGACGGAATCGCAACTCAAGAGACTTATCTCCCAACTACTTATCCTTAATCTGATCCAACCACGTCGACTTAACCTGCAGCTCAGCCAGAAGGCTTCCATCGTCATAAAGACTCAATTAAGCGAACATCACCCTTAAATCGGTTATCACCCTACGACTTAAAGCATCTGCCACCATATTGGCTTTACCCAGATGGTACTCGCTAACGTAGTCATAATCCTTAAGCAGCAACACCCATGACGCTATCTAAAGTTTATCTCTTTCTGAGTGAGGAGATACTTGAGGCTCTTGTGATCAGTGTAGATGATACACTTCTCACCGTACAAGTAATACCTCTAGATCTTAAGAGCAAAAACCACTACTGCCAACTCCAAATCATGTGTCGGATAATTAGCCTCGTAAGTCTTGAGCTGACGAGATGCATACGCGACCACATTACCATCCTGTATCAAGACGCAATCCAAACCCACATGTGATGCATCACTGTAAACCACGAAATCCTTGCCAGATTCAAGTTGTATCAGAACTGGAGCTTGAGTCAAGACTGTCTTAAGCTTCTCAAAGCTCTCTTGCTGAGTGTCCTTCTAAACAAAGGGAACTCCCTTACGCAGTAACTTAGTCAACGGCACTACAATCAACGACAACCCTTCTACGAATCATCGGTAATAACCTGCCAAACCCAAAAAACTACGAACCTTTGACACACTCTTCGGCTATTTGCAATCCAACACAGCCTCAACCTTACGAGGATCCACTCTAATCCCCTCTGCAAAAACTACATGTCCTAGAAATGTCACTTCTCGAAGCCAGAATTTACACTTACTAAACTTCGCATATAGTTGTTTCTCCCGAAGAATCTGCAGAACCACGCGCAGATGCATGTCGTGCTCATCCTCAGTCCTAGAGTAAACCAAGATGTCATCGATAAATACAACCACAAACTAATCTAAGTAGGGCTGGAACACCCGATTCATTAGATCCATGAACGTCGCTGGTGTATTAGTCAACCCAAAAGGTACAACTAGAAACTCGTAATGTCCATACTAAGTCCTAAATGCCGTCTTATGCACATCGGCCTCCTTTACTCTCAACTGATGATATCCTGATCGCAGATTGATTTTAGAGAACACAAAAGCCCCTCTGAACTGATCGAATAAATCGTCTATCCCCGGAAGTGGGTATTTATTCTTAACTGTCAACTTATTCAACTGATTATAGTCGATGCACATCCTCATCATACTGTTCTTCTTATTTACGAACAAAACCGGTGCTCTCCATGGAGACACACTAGGACGAATAAATCCACAATTTAACAGCTCCTGAACTTGAGCCTTCAGTTTTGCCACAAGTGCATGCTGTCTCGCCTCAGTCGGGCCAGCACCCCTACTAGGTGCTCATTGACCTTGACCCATACTGTTATCACCGCTAGCCTATCCTCGGCCCTTAGATGGCTGTTGTACTCCTCTCGACGGCTGCACATTCTCAACAATCGGAGCTTGCACCTGATTACCCCTCAGCGGACAATCCTTAACTCGATGTTCAGTCAATTCACACCTCAAACAAGTGCCAGTAGATTTCCAACATTCACCTAGATGGCGTCTATTATATAGCTGATAGATCGCCACCCCAACAGGTGTAACAGTAGGCCCAACTCTAACGGACCCGTCAGTCCTGGCCTTTTTTTTAGGCCTCATCCCAGAACCAGTAGACTCAGAATCTCTCTTAACTTTCCCTTTCTCAAGGTTTTGGCGCTCAGAGCGCTTCACCTCCTTGGCTATCTTGGCCTGCTCGACCAAGACTGAGAAATTTCGCTCCCTCTGAGGAGCTATCAGAACTCGCAGACTATCACGAAGACCATCCTCAAATTGAACACAGCGCTCATACTCATTCGTCACCATGCCCCTCGCATAGCGACTCAGCCTCAAAAATTCGGCCTCATACTCGGCCACTTAACGGTCTTCCTGAGTGAGATTCAGAAACTCACGTTACCTAGCGTCAGTGTAGCTTGCTCCCACATACTTACTCTGATAGGTGGTTTTAAACAAATCCCAAGTCAACCTATCAGGCTGAGTACCCTTCTTAACGGTCAACCACTACTGGTACGCCTCACCGCGAAGTAGAGACACAGTCCCCTTGACCTTTTGCTCATCAGTAAAATCCAAATCACCCATTATGTGCTCTGCGGTCTCCATCCAATACTCAGCCACAGTCAGAGCAACTCTAGCGATGCTCCTAAATATCTCAGCCCCATTCGACCGAAGACGTTCCGTAACCGACCCACGGCCTCCAGATCCAACATTAACCCCAACGACCCTCTCCAAAATTAGTAGCATGACCTGAGACAGTGCGTCATCCCTAGCTGTACGGTCCTAAGACTCAACACCAGTCTCAATAACAGGTGACACCGGCGTCTCGCTAGTGTCCAGATTAGGGATCGTATCAAATGCGAAGGACTCAGTTCGAATCCCTCTACGGCCTCTACCTCGGCCTTTAGTACCTCATCTACGAGTACCACGTGTGCTCATCGTAACTATCGAATTAATCTGTATTTAGAAGTTTTATGCACATTAGTTTACAGTTTCGATAATCATTAATAGATATTTTATGCAATATAATAATAGTGTTTCAGAGTCAGTTATCGCGAGTAATAAGTTCACTATAGTTTCAGTTTACACTACCTAAGTGTTCCAGTAAAGTACTACTTATAGTAGTCTCACAATACATACATAGTGTTTCAGACAAATATAGACAATATTTTATTTAAGCATGCTTCAGATAGTATATATCAGAGTTTAAGAGAATTTACAAGATAGGTACCGGAGACTCGGTGTACCACATACTTATTATCAAAATACTTCAAATCGTTTCACAAATCATTTTCTTTAAACCCAATTTTGAAACCCAAAATTCACAATCGAGATCTGAACTGGGCTCTGATACCACTAAATGTAACACCCCAAACCCGACCTAAAATTTATGGCCGAATCTGGCAGCGTTACATGAGAATGCTTTTATAAAAGCTTAGTAAGTTAAAATCATCCAGATTATTATCTTTACTTAAATCGAGAAATTCGTATTCCATTAATTATTTGAAAACCCTTCTTTTACGCGGAAGCTAAAACATCAATAATTTGTAAATTAACAACTTAACAATTTTAAAACACCAAAATAAACCCAAAACAAATAGTTCAAGTCCAAAAATTAAATCCCAAAAAAATATAGGAAAAAAATTAAACAGATGAAATAAACGTTACTCAAAAATCCATGAGTCTAACAGTGGTCACCATCGAGCCCTTCGCCACACCGATCCATCTACTGCTGAGGTTACCTGACATAAAATAAATAAAGGGGTGAGTTTTTGCAAACTCAGTGTGTACATCCCCACAAACAACATGCATACAAACAGATAACAGAATACAAATATTCGGCCTTAGCCATACAGATATTGCATGCAGATCAGATCCGATATCAGAGAACAGAAATCATGCCTACCAACCCTACACACCATTTCCGTCCAACCCAATACACCATGTGCGGATAAAGTCGACCCACCCAGCCCTACACACCAAGTGGTACTGTAAAACAGTACATAATAGATATGTGCAGCATAGTTGCCTGATAATAGGCTAATCGCTTCTCCGAATTTCTTCTCTTCACAACAACCCAACCCAATGCAATGCATCATAAATATCGTGGTATGCTTATATGCAGAAATCAGATCATATCATAGCAGAACAGATATATGAAATCAGGCAGATATACATGCTTATTGAACATGTTTTACATACAACACAGTAATTATTCATAGTATGGGGTCTAAATAATGCTTACCGACCCTACAGGTAGGTCACTGTCGACTTAGGCGATCCGTGCAACCTTACAGAACATTTTAGGAAAATTGGGCTCACACGCCTGTGTGGGCTTACATGCCCGTGTGGCCCACACGGCCCAACTTAGCTTTGCCCGTGTGGATCACATGGCCTGGGCCAAAGTCCCACACGCCTATACAGCCTACACGGCCCAATTGGTCGAGCCCGTGCCTCACACACGGCCTCGCCAGCCTCACACGCCCGTGTCTGTCTTGCCCGTGTGGCGTGCGCACGGCCTGGCTCGTCAGTGACACACTCG
The DNA here is from genome assembly GCF_025698485.1 of Gossypium arboreum. NCBI lineage: Eukaryota > Viridiplantae > Streptophyta > Magnoliopsida > Malvales > Malvaceae > Gossypium > Gossypium arboreum. The sequence continues at coordinate 4,083,304 of NC_069076.1, forward strand.
TGTCTCGCGATGCTGGCTTCCACACGGGCAGACCACACGCCCGTGTGGCGTCGATAAGCCACTTTTCTGCTTTCACTGAAAACTCTTTTTTTACATAATCGGAGTACACACCTAGTTTGTTTTCGTTGCTAATCCAATAACAAGCACTCCAAAGCTTAAAATCGAAAATACCGAACCCAAAATCAATCACTTAAATCGACATCCTTAAGAACTGTCAAATCCTGAAAGAGAGATCTACTTACCTTCAACGACGAACGGTGATTCCTCGCTATTAAAAACTCGATTAGTGATCTACAGATCCTTGAATATTCCCTAAACAGCAACCAAAATCCTTCTTTAAACAAACTCCAAAGGAAAACACGTAACTCAAATTAAAGCGATACTTACTGAATCGACAGAACCGCTAGCTATACGTCTAAGCTTATCGAAAAAGAAAAAAAATAAAAGAGAGGGGAGGGAGAAAGATGATTTTTGGCAGCAAGGTTTTTGGGGAAAACAAAAGAAAATACAGAAGAAAATAAAAAGAATGCCTTTATTCCAAAAAGAAGGGAATAAACCCTAATTTCCCTTAAAACCCCAACTCAAATTTCTGATAAGCCCAACTCTTAATTGCAACTTGCAACAAAAATAATCCCATCGCCACTGTAGGGAATCGAACCCCTAACCCTAAGCGTATTCCCTTGCTACTTAACCACCAGACTAGCAGACCCATTCTGTTAAGTGTTTTCCCATAATTCATTATAAGCTCACTGACCTCAAGTCAGGCTTTATTCAATAAAAACCAAATTTTAGCCCAAGTTAAAGCTTGAACTTGGGACTTCCCAAACACACCCCAGAGCACATTATCACTAAACTCACATATATTTAAACCCAAAATAACTTGAAACACAGATTCAAACACTTCCAAGCCCAACACTTACAAAAGCTGAAACTACAAAAATTTGGGGCGTTACAGGTTGTTTCTAGATTTGTGAGGACTTTGTGCTTACAGGAAAAAAGGAAGAACTACGAGGGGTGGTGGAGCTTGTGATCTAGGATGCTATTCAATGCTTAAGTCAGTTAGGAGATGAGAGCTTGAGGGAATATTTCAGCAAGGGAAAGGTAGTATTAGTGAGGATTGACGTCCTGAGGTTGTTGATTGCATGAAAGTGCGTGATAGCTAGTGCTAGTGTCCTTGATCCAATAGAACTATCTCCAAACCCTTTGTTGATCTCATCTTGTAACTTGTGACAGGTAGTATTGTTAAATTAATAGTTATTCATTGCTTGCCTGCCAGTTAACCATCTTGTAAGGTTTAGGCTTTTGAGATTTATTAATTCCTTTTTGTTTAGAGCATATTAATTTAACTCTAATTTTATAAAAATTAATAATATAACAAGATATACTTTATAAATACATCAAATATATAATAACATTGCTAATTACTCCACCGATTCAATAATAAATTTGTGTGAGTTTTAAATTGATTTACATAAAATCCAGTTTAATAATAAAATCATGTGATTCTCTCTCTTCTCTTTTCATTCCATAGAATCTTCATCAATTACTTTAATGGGGTACCTTCTCTCCTTCCTTTCAAGCATCTATCTATCCTTTATTTAGGGTGAAACCCATTATTTATAATTCTACCTTTGAGATGCCATTTGTCAGAAAGCTTGATCCTGTTTTGCATCTAATGGGTGTCAACCAGGCATTAAATGGGTTCTAAAAAAGTAGTTTATAAACCATAATCTTTTATTAAGTAAAGCACTTAAAAGAGCCTAATCAATAAAAGCTAAAAGAAGTCTTGATAAAGATTATAATTTAACCTTTTGTTTTGATCCTCTTGGTAGGTTTGTGCAGAAAGGAACCAATGGAGGCATGCCAGACCCCCTTCACCCATTTAAAGGTATCCAAAATTTGGAACAGATTACCATATTCAAAAGGGAAAAAGAAATTCCTTAGAATTTGGCTGAAATGAAGTGTCAACAAATCATGAATCACTGTTTCACAAATTTCATTATTTCCATCTTTATTAAAACAACATAAAAGAAAGTATCCTTTTGCTTATGCATGCTTTTAATTGTAATATATTATATATTCACAATCACAAGTGAGGAGGTTAGCCTAAGCTGAAAAATTTATTGTTGATTTTAAGTTATAACTTTTTTGATATATTATTTAAAATTAAATATTGAATATATTTATATTGTTTAATAAATTATAATATAATCTTCAATAGAATAAAAAAATAAGGATATATTTGAAAACTATTGAAAATGGAAAATTTCAACTTTTAATATTTTAAATTTTTATTTGATACAAAATTTTCAACAAAAATGTTGAATAAGATAAATAGATAGGTAGTTGCTTACCACTTAAGGTAAAAATATTAAGTTAATTTTATTTTATTAAAAAATTATATTATATTTTAAAAAATTCAAATTACCATATTTATATTTCCTTCAAAACTATTCAAAATAATATAAAATCTTAGATTAATAAGATTAAAAATAAAATAAACTTTTAAAAATCAATATTTAATTTTATCAAACACACCCTAAAATAAAAGAAACAATTTAATTTATTCTCTATCAAGCGATAAGTAGGTCCTATCTACTTATCGTTTTCTATATTTTCTTTTAGAAAAAAAATATTAATTTTAACTGATTGAATTTTTCGACGTTTTATCAAACAGATCTTAGTTAATTAATAATCTCTCATATTAACTTAACTGACCGATGAATTTAAATTTAATCGATTTATTATTTTTATATATTATAAAGATATATTTAAATTATATATTATATATATTTATTTATACTTTAAATATAATTGAGCTTGAAATTATTGGAAAGAGATAAAATTGAAAGACAAATTATAAATTCCAGAAGATAGAATATAATTATTTTTCAAAACTATAATTACATGAGTCCTTCTTGAATAATCATATTAATTTGGTTAGATAATGATAGAAAACTGGTTGAGTTGGAAGGCAAATTCAATGTGATTAATTGGAAAGTATTAGATTAGATTGCTGTTAATCAATACCCAGAATAGTTTAGATTCCACTAATGATTGAGAAAGAGCAACCAGCTGAAATAGGCCACCTGGCTTTAATGTTTTTCTTTTTCTTTTTCTTTTTAATCTTTGCTTAGTTTCTTGTAAATTAGTTTTGATAGCATTATAGGAAATTCTACAAGTAATATTGGTGCTTAGAGCCTGGGTGGGTGGATGCGAAATTTTAGTTTCGTTTTTTAGGTTTCGGTTTAGCTTGAAAAAAAATGATGTTAAAGTTCTATTCAAATTTGGTCCAAATAAAAAATGCTAAACTCAAGTTTGATCTGTTTTACTTATATTAATTTTTTTGTAACACCTATAACATTTATCCGTCGTCAGAACAGAGTTATGAAGCATTACCAGATTTTATGAAATAAGTACGAATATTTTATAACATTTAATAAAACATATCAGAAACCAATCATAAAATTTTCATATTGTCCCTTGTATGAGCCATCAAGGCCTAATATACACTTTAGAAGTGAATCGAGACTAAACCGAATACTCAGGAAATTTTTCCCAAGATCTCAAAAAATTTCTTAGGAGCAGGGGACACATACCCATGTGGCTCACACAACCAGGAGACACGCCAGTGTCTTAGGCCGTGTGGGCATCGATGTGAGGCACACGACTGTGTCCCAGCCCGTGTTCATACCCATGTAACTCTCTGACTTGGATCATACGGCCAACCACATGCCCGTGTGCTAAGCCGTGTGCAAAAATCTGGACATTCTGTTTTGAAATTTTAAGATGCAAGGGACACACGGCCAGACCACACACCCATGTGCCAGGCCGTGTGTCACACACGGCTGAGACACACGCCCGTGTCTTTGCCCGTGTGGACAAAAATAGGCCATTTTATGACCTCTTTTCTCACCCATTCTTAACTTCAACCTACACACTTCAAATTTCATACATATAGGCCATAACAAGGACACCAAAACAAACAAATTCCTAACTTTAATATGGTCATATTATCACATATATATTCTAACATTCTAATTAAAACATAAAACAATTCACGCATGCAACTACTTATATAAACATGTTTTACCAATTTATTCACCACTAAGTTTAGGAACTATCCATCCATTAACTACACTAATACTATACCAAACATGATAAAACCAATCATATATAAGTTAACTTGAAACATAAACAAAATGTAATTCTTAACATTTACTCAACCATTTCAATCCCTATACATGTCATATAAACCTTAATATGTATCGCAAAATCTACTGGAACAAGTTGGATAGTGTGGCTCAATGTGTTGATCCGATCTTCTGACTTCTCGAAAATCTACAAAGAACATTAAACAACACAAGTAAGCTTATTGAAGCTTTGTAAGTTCATTGGCTTTAAACATAAATCTCACTGAACATACTATAACAACTCATTTAAATAAAGCATTCAATATACATTTCCTGCCAATCACAAATTCAATTGATGAATTCACTTATTTCAAATCAATATCAATAACAACTTTACATTAATTCCATATGTCACTTACCAACCCTTGTCAAATTGGAGAACGTCTTACGGATATGATTACATCGTATACAGAAGCCTGAAGACTGCACAGAAGCACATAAGTGCTAAACGGAAACCCGTAAGGGTTTAACAGAAGCTCATAAGAGCTGAACGGAAACCCAATAAGGGTTAAACTGAAGCTCAAAAGAGTTGAACGGAAACCCATTAGGGTTAAACAGAAACTCCTATGATTTAACTGAAGCTTATGAGAGCTAAACGGAAAGTAAACAAGAAAGTTCGCAACAAATGCTGAACCTCAGTTTACTTGGGTAATTTTTCGTTAATTCCTCCTTTACATTGAATGACTGTACTCAATCCCGCGTTTCATTCGTTTCAAACATACAATTCAATTTCATAACTTTAACAATAATTTTATTTTCAAAAAATGATATGAATAAATATATAATACCATTCATCAATATAAAATATTAACCATACAAACTTACCAGGGTTAAATTGTGGAATTTGTAATAGTTCAGGGACTATTCGGCTAATTTTCCTTTTTTTATGATTATCTATGGGCTCTTGATCTAAAATATAAGATTATTCATTCATTAGCATATATTTCAATTCTAATTCACTTCACAATTAATACCCTTAAATTTTTTAAATTACACAATTACCCCAAGTTTTATAGTTTTTACAATTTAGTCCTCACTAATTAGCCTATCAAATGAGCTAATTTTTCTCAATTGTAAATTTATCTAAATATTCTAAACTATCATACAACCTTTGATCAATATAATTTTATTATCAAACCCTAATATTTAATCTTTTCACAATTTGGTCTTGCAATCAATTTCTATTCAAATCACTTGATAAAATCATCATATAACAAAATTAAAGCTCTAAATCCATGTTAATTCATTACAAAAATCCACCACTCATCAATGGTAACTTTCAAAATTACCCCATAAAATCAAAAACTAATGAAATAGATAATTGGACCTAATTGTAAAAGTCTCAAAAACATAAAAATTTCAAGGAAAAAGAAAGAATTGATCTCACATGAAGTAAAAATATGAAAACCCAGCTTTAAAAGCTCTCCTATGGCTGTTTTTGGCTGAAGATTGATGAAGAAATGTCTAGAAATTCAATTTGGTCTTTGTTTTAATTTTTACCTTACTTTCTTAAATGACCATTTTGTCCCTAAATCACCTAATTTCCAGATTTTTCTCTGCTTATTCCGCCCAAGCCTTCCAATAGGTGTCTAATTTCCTTTTTGGTCCTCCTTTATTTACCACTTAAGTTATTTAATCACTATTTCTTTAATTAGTAAGTTTTGCTCCTTTTTCAATTTAGTCCTTTTTTTATTTAATTAACTATCAAAATGTTAAATTTTTCTAACGAAATTTTAATACTAACTTAATGACACTCCGTAAATATTTATAAAAATATTTACAGCTCGGTTTATAAAATTGAGGTCTCAATACCTCTTTTTCAAAACCATTTAACTTAATACTTTCTTCTAAAACACAAATCACTATTTCATAAGTCTTCTTAAAATCACATTTAACTCATAAATGCTAAATAATAAAATTTTCGAACTCACTCGTCAAGTTTAGTGGTCTCAAACCACTATTTCCGACACCACTGAAATTTGGGCTGTTAAATTTTTTATATTATTATTATTATATATAAAAAACAAACTTAAAAAAAATAGTACATCAAATACACTAAAAACATTCAAATCAATGTTTCCCAACAAATTAAAAATACGTTAAAAAGAAGTTTGTAAACTAAAATAACACTAAGATAATTGCAACTTAGCAAACAAATGCCTCTAAAATAGTAGGAAAATTAACAAGAAAACAAGAGTTATACAATATTCAAACAACAATAATAAAATAGTAACAATATAATAGTAAAATGGTAACAAAACAACAACAAACAATAAAAAGAAAAAAATCAAGAACATCTTGATCAAGCTAGGCCAGGTCAAAAATTATACCCAAGGCATTTGTTTAATTTTTTACCTATGCATTGACAATGTATCAAATATTAATACTTTTTTTACTTTTTAAAATTAAATTTGATACAATTGTTTCTAAGTCCCTTGATTTGACTTTACAAAATAATGCCACGTGACACCTTGAGATTGGTCCAACATGCCAAGTGATGTAAGATTTTATCACCAGGGAGGTACTACATTGATAGACAGATTTAAAATTTAGGTTTCAAAATCAATAGTTTTAAGTAAAGACGCGACATTAGAAGATTTGTTAAAGTACCAAGGACTATATATGCCATTATCCCTTCCTTAAATTTAGGTCTTGATTTAAAACAAAAAATAAAATAAAGACCTAACAGGGTAATGCAATATAGCTCAAGAACTAAATGATGCATTAAGCCTAAATCAAATTATGAGATGGGAATTACCAATCTAAAATTCCATGTTTTGGTTTTAATTTTTCTCACATTGCATATATATCATGTATTGTCTCATATCCAAAGTTGTTAGGTCTAATTAAAATCACCTATGAAATATATATTATAGAAAATACTTAATAATTTAAATTTATAAATTACACATATGAGGTATATATAATTCTATGGATAATCAAGTTGGCATAGGTGTAGAGAGATGGCTGATTATTTACCTAAGTCTAAAGGAACAACACAAGGGGCACCTTTGAAGAAACAAAAGAGGTTAGGTTATGTAATACTAATATCTCTACCAAAAGATAAAACTGACCTAACAATCTGTAATCTGTAATCTGTACAGGAAGTAAAAAGCCATACACCCCCCCCCCCCTCTATGCCCTGCAAATACTCTTTCACAATAGCAGCCTAAGTAAGAGGACCGGATTAGCCAAACAAATGTAAAGATTGATGGATTGAGCCAAAATTTTGGAATGCTATTCGCAGTGCAGAACATCTCTTTTATGCTACTAACTGCTGGAACTAAATTATTTATATGCCAATACCTCACTGCTCATGTCATCAGTATTCTCTTCCGTACTCTCGTCATTCAATGAATTAGCTGAGACTGTCAACTCTATCGATAACATCCAATGCTTTCTCTTTGTACATGCCATAAGCTATGATGGGAACCCCAGAAGGAAGCCTTTTTGTCAACCCCTTTTCCTTGCTTACTCTTGGAGGAGAGTGACCAGTACTCTTGCTTAGGCAATCATGCTTTCTCAATCTTCTCCTCTCACAGTCAAAATCCAGACTTCGGCTAATCCCCTGGATTCCTACTTTCATAGTTAAATCCTGCAACAACTTCTCTTCTTCTGGAATTTGAGCAGTGAAAGACTCAGGTTTGGGCTGCTTATTCTTCTCTCTAGATGGAACTTGGGTTTTGGTAGATGTATTCAAGCCAAGAGCGACACTTGACTTCGATTTGTTGACCAAATAATGGAGCCACAATAGTTGTTCAAGAATATAGGTTTCTGTTTTCTCTTTATCAGCATGGTGAAGTGTCTCAATCCGAATTGCATCTGCTGGTCCAGTTGAAGGCTTCTTGTTGAGCTCAGAACTATGTAAAAAAAAAAGGTGAAAAAACAAATGTCAAAATCTTCTTTCACTTGGCATATTTGCAGATTTCTAGCACCCAAAAAATAAAATCATGAGAACAAGGGGAAAACTATAATTACCCTGTATTTGCCCATTCCCCAACCCAACCAAAACCATGATGGGCTCTGTGTAAGTGCAAAGCAACAAAGAGGGTTAGAAGGCTTAACAAATAAAAATGGAAAAAAAATATTTAAAAAAAAAAAGCAGAAGCAGAAGATAAACAAGCCAGAAGCTTGTTATTTGTGAAATAGCTGATCATCATTCTTGGTACAGAAAGAAGAAAAAGGTTGGCCATCTTACTTGGTTGTGTTAGCGGCAAGTGGAACAAGCCACTGCAATGTCTTCTCCATCTCATCTTTGACTTCTGTAACAGTAAGCTGCAGAATTCCATACAAACAGATTAGATGGTAAACAAACAGAAAAGGATTACTGGAAAGTTCAAAACAAACCACTGCTTGGTTGGTAATAACTATCAAGAAACGTCCAGCAATCCTTTTTGGTTTTCAAATTATTACTATGTTTTTAGAGACAATCAGCATCTTCCCTACAAAAACAGAAATTGACAAACCATAGACTACCTCTTCTTTGACATGAAAAGATCGTAATTTCGGGCGTAGAGCTGATTTTATGGAGGGTGGCAAGTTCTGGTATAATGCCTCCCTTGTATTTGCAGGAATAGAACTTGATCGAGCAACCTGATGAACATAAGGATAAGAGAAGTTTTGAAAACATAAATCTATTGAAGCAAAATCAAAAAGACCAGGTAAAAAATGGGATATTTGCTTTTTCTAAGACAAACTAAATAAAACCAGTTCATCATATTTAATATGTAAAAGAAATCTAATAAAACTATTAATGTAATCCCATTGATACCCAAGTCAAGGCACTATCCAGAATTTGAATGAAACATTCGAGTGACTCAAGATAAAAGCAAGCACAAGAACAAGCTGCTCATTTATTTTTCTCGAATTTGATGTATTGTTGTATTTACTAAAACTTAGATTAGAAAAAGGACAACCATTCTATAAGTCACTTAGGATAAGACACATTTCCCATGCATACTTATTTATCCTCGTGCAATAGCAGGCAAGCATGCTCACACATGCATGTGTATGTAAACATGCACATGCATGTTTGTATCTCTCTAACGCATAGACAATTTTCTGCCCATGCTTGTTTTCTTTTTACCTGTGGTCTGTTTAATTAAAGGCAATATTAGAATGCATGACATGTCAGATGTAGCATACACATAGGGTGTAGTTTCAATTACTTATCTTCAGCAAAATTTAGAATATAAAAATAAAAGAAACATGGAAGAATCAATGTCAAACACATAAACATGCAAGAGAAAAAAAACAGAGAAGACAAACTCACAAGAGTATCAACTTGCATAATTATATTTGCATAGTGCAAAGCAAGGCCAGCAGGCCCCAATCTTTGGTGACCGCTCTCAGATCCTTCAGGTGATTTTTGATACTCTATAAAATTCCAATGAAGGAGAAAAAATCATTGAAGTAAAGCGCTAATTTCTAGAAGGTAAATATATACAAGAAGAAATCATACGTATCATGTCTGATAAGCTTAAAAGTAAATAACTTAGTAAATATGTACCAAGTTTCTTTCAATTCCTTCTTTTGCATCAGGTACATTACTCAACCCTTTATTCTTGTAAATGGCCAGAGTTTTTTTTCTTTTGTTTGTAACTATCGAAAGAGAAGCTAATAAAAGAAATTAAAAGATAAAGAAACCAAAGGACACTGAAGTTGGGCATGCTTTTTGGTCACCTATTGCCTTGAATGAAAGATGTGCCTAGGCACAAAAGATAAGCAACTAAGGTGCTCTGCATGATTTGCACTGTACCTTATCACTTTGAGATCACCCAACTAAGTGGTATCAATCATGCTCTTGCATGACTTAAATATTCAAAACTTAAAAAATAGGAATATTAATTGAATGAGTACATACCATTACTACCAAAGGCACAGTGGATCTCCAAGATTAAGTAATGGACAATATCAACAAGTTTCTCCATGACCTGCAACCAAAAATTATAGTCTGAACAAGTAGCAACATCACATTTTGCTCGACAGTTAACATTTCAGTAAACTAACTCATTAGGCAATTGTGTTTTTGTTGACAGCTCATCAATTCCAGATTTCTAGGAGTTTGTTTAGGGATATGATTTTATTTTTATTTTACTTGATTACTTAGGATCATTTCCTGATTTCCTGCTACCTGATTTAGCAATTTGTCATATTCTAAGCATTAAAATAGGATAGTTTCTTTTATACGAGTGGCCTAGAATTCCTCAATAAGTGAATTTCTTTCTGTTCTCTTTTACAGAAATTCTTTCTATCCTCTGTTTTCAGTGTTCTGCTTTTCCAATAGGAAGAAGTATTAGTTATAAGAGAGGATATATGGAAAAAGTACCATCAAAGAAAATAAAGGTCAAATTGAAAAAGTAAACTGCATCTACCTCTTCCAAACTTCTGGACCAAAGTGACTTTTTCTTTAAATTTCTTACTTGCTTTCTCTGGCTTTTCAGATCAGCCTTCAAGATAGCAAGGCTGTCACCTGCATATCACAGAAAAATTATACAAGCTGAATACTTAGTAGTTAGCAGAGAAACAGTTCCAATCCTATACAAGCTTCTCCCGAGTTCTACACAACTTCTCCCAAGCTGAATATTATTGTTACTACAAAAAATTCCAAATCCAAATTTTAATATATTCCTACAAACAAGTTAGAGGTTAACTACTTCATCTCTCTTTCTCAACTTCTCTTCATCTTTATTATATCAGTTCTCACTTTTGAGAAGTCCCAACAACAAAGGAAGCTAGTTTTCAGGGAAAAAAGAAAGAGCAAAGAAAACCATGATTTTGCAACATCAGTAAGGGAACTCCTTTATTTTGAAAGTCCTATCTAAAAGAATAAAACATCATTCTCTTATCTTGTTCTCAGTTAACGAGTGACTATCTTCTTAATTGCCTCTCCTCATCATTTTAAGCTAGTTTTAAGATATGAGAAGGCCCAACAACAAAGGAAGCTAGCTTTGAGTGGAATAAAAGAAAGAGCGAAGGAAACCATGGTTGACCCACCTTCTACTTGTATTGACATGTAGCTTTTTCAATCATGTCCAAGATTGTGCCGCATCAATAAGGAAACTCCTTTGTTTTTGAAAAGTACTATCTAGAAGACTAAAATATCATCCTCTTAGCTTGTTCTTAATTTATGAATGACTATCTTTTAATTGCCTTTTCTTCTATGACCACAAACTCATTTCAACATATTTATTCCAGCAGCATTCATCTCATGGCATACCACCTTCCATGATCATTTTACAAAAATCTCCAACATGGAAGCTCTTATCAATACTATCCCTGTAACACATCTTATTTTATCCATATTTTCTAATCCTTTGAATAACTCAATTCTGAGGCCTTCCTTGCAAATAATTGAACCAAAATAGAAAGCACAATACTTCTTGATCTTCAATTGCTTAGGTTACAACTAAAGCAACATCTCAAATCAAGTGCAACTTAAAGAAATTATATATATGCAACCGAAGGAGATGTAGAAGTCACCTTTCTGAGTGCCAGCAGAATTATCTTCCTCTTGACGCTTACGCAAGTAATCTTGCTCAAATTTGTCCAGAATCTGTAATTCCTGGTATAGTTCCTGCAACACAAAAAGCAGTTCTTTTCAACCTCCTTATCGTTTTCAATCTACTATACTGAAGTCCCAAAAGATAATACATTGCAAAGATCACCAAACGAAAAGCAACTATGATATGTTGGCTCCTAATACATCAAGGTTTACAGCTAAACATGTGATGCAGATCATAATTAAGGAAATAAAAGATTGAATACAACAGGGGCACCTAAAATAAGGACATTATCTAATGTAGGGTTTATTAGTATATTATAGGGATCATCATCAAATCTCTTAAATTTTCAAACTGCTAGTGAGCTAGGAAATGGATCATTTTACTTGTTTGAGTCTTGTATTTTTGGCAAATTCCAAATTTGCTGTAACAGAATCATTTGAAGATGTTTCAATGCCTGTGATATTAGGTTTTAGATTTATTTCTTGCAGTTGTTTGATAGTCAATTTTGAAGTTCCCAACCTAGACACTCAAGTCCTTACAAGAATATGATGGTTTGAAGTCTTTGAATATAAAAGAAAACCAAGAGAACTCAATAGAAATACAAATTTTTGCACAATATATTAGTACTCGGTGAGATGTGAAGCATAAAACTTACAGCGGTATATTGAACTGAAATCATCAATTGCTCCACCAGTAGTTCTGCTTCTTCCTTCAGTTGTTTCTGAGGAGAAAGTTCTCTGCTGATTCTGGAAAATGAAAATAATGCATCACTTAAACGAAGCACATTAGCACATTGGAAACAATATTCACTGAACTACCATATAACATGCATTACTTCTCAAAATAACGTTCCAAGCTATGCCATTGACGATCCTTTGAACGGTTTCCAAAACGAACTACTTCTCCTGAAAAAATTTTCAATTCTTCCCTGCAAATATTGAGGTAAACAGATTCTTAAGAAAAAATTTGAGCATGAGTTGGTAGGTTTTTAAGAAGACCATGCAGCTAAATACTAAAAGGAGAGCCACCAAAAGGCAAAACACGATTAGTTGAAAGTAGTGTCATGGGTAGTTGATACCATATTTACCTTTTGTCAACTGCGACAATTCTTAAGAGTTCATCCATATCTTTAGATATTAAATTTTGAACACCATTAGTGGCAAGTACTACTTCTTTTAAATGCCTTACGTTTCTTCTAGAAAGGGATTGCATGAGATTTGAACCCTTCACAATCGTGTTTGCTACCTCAAAGGCTAATATTGTGAGTTCATTGCCTTTAGTTGCCACTCCAGAAGCAAACCCAGCGTTAGGATTTAAACTTGTCATGCTACTTCCTAGAGTATCCAATACCTCCACTGCTTTTCCAAGTCCAACTGAACCAGCTTTGCCTAAACGTGAACCCACCTCTGAAACCTGCAATGTTAAGAGTAGGATCGTTGATAAAGTCGCTAATGAAAATACCACCTAAGGAAGTAACATTCAAGTCTTGTGACTGGTGTAGTTTAAAACGAAAGCAAAAGGAGGAAGTGTTAAAAAAAAGGGGGGGCTGAATTTGAAGATTACCTTAGCAACAGCAGCCTGGGTGGACCTAACTGATCTAGATTTCTGAGACATGCCCCTTGTAAAACGGGGAATTCCATCGTAGAAATCATCGGTGGGTTCTTCGATTCTCTTCTCCATGATTTCCGTCACTTGAGGTGGATTCATCAAGCTATTTTCAGGAACAGCCTTGGTCTGATAATTATTGTTGAAATCACCACCCCCATAGGCATTTCCAACTCCATCATCTCTGATACCGCTCCTCGAACAAATCCCGCCCATTCTTCAGCTTCTCCTGATTATAATTATTCAACTCCAACATTCAAAATGTAAAACTATAAATTACAAAAAAAAAAAATGAAAATTTTATCTTACCAGCATATGCCCAACCGAAGAAGTAAATGGAGAAGTTGTGAAAGCGTAGAATTTCAAAGAAAGAGGTACTGAAAGTCCACCCAATTGCCATCCCCCGCCGAGTAAGAACGTACTTTTTTTTATAATTTTAAAATTATAAATAAAAAAAAAAGTTGTAGTATTTGTCCAATCAATGTCTGTCGAGTGACGCAAGTTGGACTTGAGAAACATGGAGAACGTAAATTGGGCGAATTGGTCAAAATCTCAAACTGTTCTACGCTGACTCTTCCTTACTTACGCTATGTTATTTTCTTTGGTATAATCATTAATTTTATTCTCAACATTTACATTTTTTTCAATTTGGTTCTTATATTTTTAAGTTAAATTTAGTCCTATTTTTTTTAAATAATCGAATTTATTTTTAACAAAAATATTGACTAAATTTTTTTTTTAACATGGTAGCCCACATGACAATCTGACTACACGTCATGGTTCGTTTTTTATATTTTTTAAATTATTTATTGACGTGACTAATGTTTTTGAAATTTTATTGGTGGTCAAATCAATCAGACTACTGATTTTCAGTCCAACTGACTCAATAGGTCTGGGTGATTCAAAGAAAACAAATTATTAAAAATTTAAAAAGCGTGAAAAAATTATAATAGATATAAACTAGATCAATTGATTCAGACGCCGATTTAATTGGTTTTTCTAGCTTAGTTCAATCGATTTGTACCAGCTTGTGGGTCAACCAATTTTTAACCTCTCAATAAACTAATACCCTAGTCAGTTTTTGATTCGTTCAGTTGATTCAGTCCAGTTTAAACAACACTGAATATGATAAATAATATCATGATAGAATGAAATACACATAAACTGATACACGGACTGCCACGCTAATCTCGTTAAAAATTTAATATTTTAGTCAAAATTAACGATTAAATTTAATTTAAAAAAACTAAAGATGAAATTGATAAAAATATAAATATTGAATACTATATTTGTCATTATATTTTTGTTTGTTTTATGATGGCTGGCTCGGAGACTTATTCAACTCCCAAATTATTCATTCAATTTGATTAGTTAGATTCGTTTGGGTTGAGTTTAAATTATTATTTATTAAAATTAAAATTTTATTTATATTTTAATTTAATTATAATAAATATATATTAATAAAAATTTATTTTAATATTAATTTAATAATGAATTCAAACTTTTGAGTCATTTCGGATAATTGTTTTTATTTTATTTTCAACAATTATATAAAAATAAAATCATGATTATTAAATATTTTAAAATTTCAATTACGAATATATTATTAGTGCAGTGATCGATTAGAGACCAGATATTATTTTTTAAGTCCATTTATCAAGTTAAATAAATGAATATGAATTTTTATATATTTAATTAATAGAAAATCGTTTATATAAACATATGATATATTTATATTTTCATGAGATACCGATTTTGACTTTTAACTGGAAACCTATTATAGGATTATATTATTTTACTAAACATTTTAAAAATAGTTATATTTTTATAAAAAATAATTTTAGATACAAAACTTACGTCTTTACACAGTGGCGTATCTAGGAGGTTGGCGAGAGCCTCGGCCCTCGTAAAATGAAAAATTATTCATTTAGGCTCTTTAGAAATTTTAAAATTTAAATTGGTAAAGGTAAAATTACACTTTGACCCACTTAAAATTATAAAATTAAATTTAATCTTTTAAAATTATAAAGATATAAACTATTAAAAGTTAAAAATTAATTTCAGCTCCTAAAATTTTTCTAGCTTCGCCCTTCTTTACAATGCAATTATTTGATTATTAATTATAATTTACTAGATTTTTCTAGATAATAATATATTATTAACCGTAACAAGTTCACTTATTTTCATTTAAAGCTTATTCAATAAATAATTTAAATTTTTATAATTAATAATAATATTTTTAGGTGTTTATTATATTTATTTATAATATAATTATTAATATTTATATTTATTATCTTATATCTAAAAGAATAATAAATATGTTTATTTATGGTTTACTTGTTTATTATTTATGAATGGATGAACATGTTCATAAACATATTCGTTTAATGTTTATAAATAAGTTCATTTAGTTTTAATAAGTGGCAAAAGTTAGAATTTTTTTTTCTAAATTGAATTACAAATTTTGAGAAATTATAATGTAATTTTACCTTCATATTAACTTGAAATTTATATTTTTTGGAAGCCAAACCATAAATTTACCCTTTTTTGAGAGGCAAGGACCATACTTTCTATAGTGCTGCCCCTAAATTAAATGAACAAACAAAATCACGTCTAATTTTAAATAAACAAATATAAGTACAATAAGACCTGATCATTAGTCGAGTCACTCATTTAGATTCAAAGGCTCACCTAAAAAGTGAGAGAGTTTGGATAAAAATATAGGCCTGAAAAAATGAGTTTGAACAAAAAATAAAGCTCATTTTCTAAACGGGTCGAGTCTCAAGTAGGATTTTTTGACTTGGGCATGACCGGACTTGAATCAATCTAAATTTTCTTTCTTTTTTTTTTTATTTTGTTGCCATTTCGCTATTATTTTGCTATTACTTTGTTATTATTGTTTGGATATTGTATAACTCTTGTTTTATTGTTATTTTTGTTACTATTTTAGAGGCATTTATTTGCTAAGTTACAATTATCTTAGTGTTATTTAAGTATAAATATTTTTTAATGTATTTTCAATTTGTTGAGAAACATTTATTTTAATATTTTAATGTATTTGATGTATTATATATTTTTAATTTTGTTTTAATATAAAAAATAATTTTAGAAAAAGTTAATAAGGGCACACCGGATCAGATTCAGATTTAGCATTTTTTATCTAAGTTGATTGAGCTTGGACAGAATTTTAAGCCTATTTCTTTTGCTCAGGCCAAAAGTTGTGCATCAACCCAAACCCGACCCGGTCCATGATCATGCCTGAGCATAATCTTAAGTTCTCAACAAACATGAACAGAATACGAGCAAGCTTAAAAAAAGGCATAATGACTTATTTTACCCTCCAATTATATAAAAAAAAAAAAACCATTCTAGCCCTCTATTTATTTTTTCACCCCTTTTAGCCATTGAACTTGCGTTATCTATCAAATCACCTTAAGATAGATAAAAAATTAATATTTATTAACTACATTAATCACGCGTATACTACATTAATAATTAATCAATTTTTTAAAAAAATTAAAAAATATTCATATTGGACCCAAGGCAATCTTCAAGTCAGCTTGTGGGTCTCTCAAACAAACTGATGGGCCCAGCAGCTAGAGTTTCACTTTTTCTTTTTCTGTTTTTAACTGTTTTCTTGTCTTCAAGTATAGACTGCTTTACAACTACGGTTTATTATTACTTTTAAATTTTACGTTTAATTATTTATTATATGTTATTTTTATATATATATGATAAAATTTTTAGTATTAATAAAATTAATTCGTATATTCGCGCGATGCACGAGCTTGATTATATGTATTGATTAGAAAATATGCTATGTTTATTTGTTATAAAATAGCAAGGTTTCAAAATCTTGTGATTAAGAAAATAAAACAAAATAGTATAATTATTTTACTTTTAAAATCCTAATAGTTTGTATTATAATAAATAAAATTTTAATAGAATTGCATTTATGTAAAATAAATTTTCAACATATAGGGCATAAAATTTAATTATCAATAAAATTTCAATACAATATTATATTTATATTTAAATATGAATTTAAAATTTAAGGTTTTTATATTTAAATTCATATTAAAAATAAATTATTAATAAAATATGTTTTGCATTTACATTTTAAAATTTTTAACACTTATATATAAAACCATAAATCTATATATGTTTGTCGCATAAGATATTAAACGAAATCTATTAACAATAATAATGGAGAAAGAAAAAAGAGTTACAAGGAAGAAGCCCTATTAAATAGAGAATTTTTCTTTCGACCATATTTCAATTGTTAATATGATATATAAGGACCGCTACTACAAGCAGTACTACACCTTTGATTGTGAAATATCAATTGTTTATTGAATCTGTTATTGATACACGGTATCAACAGAAGTCAAGATCAGAGGTCAAGATCAGAGATGGATGGTGTTTTGGTCCAGACCAATAGAGAAGTTGCCCCCTCTTTAGTATGTTTGTAGCCCTTTATTATATTGAGTCGGACCCCGAGTCAGATTTCAAGTCGAGTTGTTTTTATTATAACCATATAACACCTGTGAATTGTGTGAAAGTAGGATACTCCAAATTCAAGAGTCCAAGAATGTTATTGGTGAAAAAAATGTGAATGAAAGTTCTCACTGAATTGAATTGGGTTTATAAATCTAAGATGGTGAATATTTTAATGCAATTTGAAATTAAAACTTTATTTATTGTTTAAAACAATTAATAAAAAATTCTTAATTAACTATTTTTTAATAAATATGTGTAGAAAATTTTAATAAATATGAATAATTGGTTTTTTATTTGATTTCAACATTTATTATTAAAATCTTAAGCAAAAACTATTTCTGTATATAATTGATTACTAAGACGTGGAATTTTTTAAAATTTTTTGAAAGGCATGGAAAGTTATTAATAAATTTTATGAAATAAATATTATTAAATAAAACAATGTATACAAAATGACCATTATATAATTAATTAAAATATTATTGAATTAAATAACTCATGATTGTTGACAAATTATTATGATGCAAATGAGCAATCACATAATTAAATTAAAAAAAAATTATGCTCAAAATAAATTGTTCTGACAAATTTATTATGAGTTCAGATTTTTTTTGACACCTAGAACTACTCATTAACCTTTTCAATTCATAAATAAAAGGATAATACACTTCAGCGCATTCGAACTCATGTCATTCTTCAATGGTAATAATACCTATACAAATTGAGTTAAAACTCAATCACTCAAAATAAAATTACATATAATAAATATTTTTAATATTAAAATAATTGAAACAAAGATAATGTAAAACTTTGAAAATAAATATTCAATTGTTAAAAAAGTAATTCATTCATCTCTTTCTTCCGCTTAAGTTTTTTTCTCGATGAGCCAAATTGATGAACTTGTCATGACATGTCTTCGAGATATTTTTGGGTACCTCCTTTTATATATATCTATATATCCACATATATACACTGTACAAATATGGAAGCATACATGGTACAAATTTTAATGTAAATTAAAGGGATTAAAAAGTGCTTTCTCACTCTAGTAAGTCTCACTGTAGAGGAAGAAGATGCTCTAGCTAAGAGTAATAAGTGTATTAAAAGCCCCTTTCCTAAAATTATAGGCATAAATTATGGTTTAAACGTTAAAGTGTAGTGGAAAAGATTGAATATAAATATCGTCGGTCATTGTTCGAATCAAATGTCAAAATCTAGATGTTGTAGCGCTATTAGCGAGCGCGTTAAACAACCGACTAGGATGTCGAATTTAGCTATACAAAAACACGAAAATTGCTAAAGTCTTCTAAGCAATTCAGTAAACCTCACTAGATGGAATTGTTTTTTTTTTAATTTTTGGTGCTTAGGGGCATTATGCAAGTAGGTATTTATAATGGTGGTTCCTCTTAAAAAACCACCAATCACATGCCCACTATCACACAAACAACATGGAAGTGGAAGGCAACAAAAATGGGAAACATGGAATAACCCCACGAACCAATAACTGCAACTTAGCAGTTCCAACATTCTCCCACTTAGTTCGTATTGCCCATAAACACTTAAATTTGAAACATAATGCATGAATCATGGTGATATTTTCTCTTAGAATTTGAATAGTATCTTCCATGTATCACAATATGTTATGTCTCAATGCTTTAGCCCAAATTTCTTAATGAAAAAACCTAATGTTTTTTCCAAGTTCAAACTTTAGTGATATTTCTCGAAATAATCAAATTAATGTTCGCACAAAATATGAGAAACATCAAACTTAACAAAGTCCTTTTATAATCTCTGGTAAGTCTCACTACAAAGGAAGAATATGCTCTAGCTAAGAGTAATAAGTGTATTAAAAAGCCCTCTCCTAAAACTACTCTCTCTTATAAAGATTCCCTTCATTCTCAACAACCTCTTAATGATATTTTTAATCAAGAGATGGCCATTGATGATGAAGAATTTTATGAGGATCTACTTCTAAAGGACTCCCTTGATGACTCTCAATAATCAAATTCTGAGAACATAAAATCACTTTCTCTAAGGATGAAAAAATCAGAATAAGAAATAAATGATCAAGACCTCTTATCATTAAATTCTTTGGCAAATTAATGGGATATCATTTTGTCTCAAGCTGCCTAAACTCTTTATGGCAACCGACAGGTAAAATTGTTTTTACTGATTTAGGCTTGGATTACTTCATTGTCTCCTTAAGTGAGAAAAGTGATTATGAACATGTAGTAAGAACGGACCATGGCTTATCGAAGGTCATTTCCTCATAGTTTCTAAATGGAAACCAAATCTTCGAGCTTCTACTACTACAAATTCCTATGTTGTTGTGTGGCTACATCTCCTAGATCTTCCTGTTGAATATTTTTGTCTTCGATATTCTTAGGAAAATCGACAGAGGTATTGGCCCTCTTTTGCACATTGATAATCATATGATCGTAGGTAAAAGAGGGTATTACGCTTATTTATGTATTCAACTTAATCTCAACAAGCCCCTTCCTTGTTTTGTGACTGTTAAGGGATACAAACAATCTATTGTGTGTAAAGGTCTCAATTCTCTTTGTTTTACTTGCGGAAGGATTGATCAATTTTCCAACAAATGTGCTATTAAACTAACTCCAGATCCAGTTTCTTGCTCGATTCCTAAAAATTCTTCTCAGATTAATTCACATATTACAAGCTCCACTACTTTAGACAACTATAGTTAATGGCTTCTTGTGCAAAGGAAAAAAAATCTTAGCCTAAGGCTAGTGTGCCAAAACCATAAGAAAAGTCATCATTGGAGAATAATAGTCAACTTTCTAAGGGCAAAGAGAAATTGGTTTATAAGTTAAAGGACTTACCGGGTCGAACATAAAAAAGGATATCACTGAATTTGTATCGAGGTGCCTAACTTGTCAGCAAGTAAAGGTAGAACATCAAGTGCCTTGGGATTGTTGCAACCTATAACAACTCTTGAATGGAAATGTGAGTGTATCACTATGGACTTTGTGGTTGGATTATTGCTCACCTCAAAGAAGAAAGATTCAATTCAGGTAATTGTAGATAGATTGACCAAGTTGACTACTCCTTAGAGAGGCTTGTTAATCTTTATTTTAAAAAATAATGAGACTTTATGGTACCCATTTCCATTATTTCTAACAGATACCCGAGGTCCACATTTAGATTTTAAGAAATGTTGCATAAAGTTTTAGGCATTAGAGTGAATTTCAACACCGCTTTCCACTAGTAAATTGATGGGAAATCTAAGCAAGTGAACTAGATTTTATAGGATATGTTGAGGAGGTATGTGATCAAGTTCGAAGGTAGTTGGGAGAAGTTTCTACCTCTAGTCGAGTTTTCTTATAAAAATAGCTATCAATCGAGCATCAAGAAGGCGTCTTTTGAGGCTTTATATGGTAGGAAGTGTAGGACTCTTCTATGTTAGATAGAGTTGAGTAAGAACAAACTGGTTGAACTTGATTTAATCAAATGATTGAGGAAAAAGTGAAGGTTGTCAAGGATTGTTTGAAGCTTGCTTATGATAGACGAAAGTCTTATGTTGATCTAAAAAGAAAAGAGATTGAGTACAATGCGAGGTCTTTTTAAAGTTGTCCCTTTGTAAAAATAATTATTCAATTTGAGAGGAAAGGAAAATTTAGTCCAAAATTCATTGAACCATATGAGGGTACTTTCCCTTTTTAACACTTTAACCATGGTTTCAAGTTTTCAACACATATTTTTCACTTTAACTATTTATTCCCTTAATTAATCACAACTCATTATTATATTATTGAAGGAAAAGTTCGAAAATCCAAGGGTATTTATGTTGGATCTGGTACTCTAAGTGTAGTATTTTCGTCTAAGTACAGTTGTAATTTTTCGAATAGATTGGTTAATAAAATTATTTATGAATTACATTAATACTTTGTTTATTGTCCTCATATGGTTTTTGCATGTAAAGCAAAAGGAAAGCAAATGTTGTTCACTAGTTGTCTAATGTTTAACTAATACTAAGCAGTATTATGTGGTAGGATCGTAATACAGAAAGACAACTTATATTAGTAAACAAACCTAAACATGTCCTTAGTCTAATCGAAAAGGAGCAAACCAATTGAAAGACTAATATGTCGTCTATCAAGTCCAATTGGGTAGACACTTTGTTTTGGGCATCAGAGTAGATGATTCCTAGAAGATAGAGACATAGATGTGACTGACTAGACTGGCAGTATATCAGACTGGACTAACAATACGTAAAACTAGACCCAAGAAGAATAGATCTTGGATTTGTTTATGGATTTATTCACTTGTGATGCTCAAAGTACGACATACCTAAATCCTGAATGGATGGCGGTCTATATATGCGTGACTCATACACTTTGATATAAGTAAAAGCCTGAGTTCGAATAGATAAGGAACCAAAAGCTGGTGCGTTGGGTGTACAACTTCTGTAGTATGTAGCGTCATTCACAATAGTGGAATTCATAGTCTAAGACATGGGTAAATGATATCCTCTCATTGGTATTACATGGTTGATGAAAAGTAAACGTGGCCATGAATCTTTCGTCTTTGTGATGAATGATTTGATTACTATTTGATAGTAATTGACTTTTCATGAAAGAAGATGTAATGGTTACCATGATATAAAATAAGATTATATTAGGAGAACAAATATTATCCCACAAAGATTAAGGATATCCTATGAGGGTAACACACTTATGACAAAAGCATTGGACGAGTACTAATCGAGTTGCTTTCGTAATAGTATGTCGTTAGGGAGAGCTCAATCACAATACTATAGTGAAATGACTTCATGACTAAATGAGTTTATAATTAATAGGCGAAAAGCTAGAACTTAATTATAAATCATTTGAGCCTCAATTACATATGTCCAATTAGTCCCTTCGCTAACTTATTGAACCAGAAATGAATTGTGTGTTTGAATAAAAAAGAACAGAATGAATAGAAATGAAGAAATGTAAAACATTTAGAAATGGTTGAGGTTTTCCAAAATGGAGAAATAGAATCATTTGGAAATGAATGTGGTTTTCTCAAAATGGAAATGGAAATGAGAAATTATTCATTTGCAAATAAACATGAATTTCTAAAATATGATTGGAAGAATGAGTTTATATTTTTGAGCTATTTTAAAGCCCAAAAATGAAAATAAACCATTTGATCATAGTGAACAAGTTGAACTGTTAAATATTAAATATATTTTTCTAAAAATTTATTAGGGATAAAATCTTCATAATTTTATCAAAGGTAAAATTGGGATGAGAAAATTGTTTAATATAAATATTGAAGTTTATTTTATGGAAATAGAAAAACAAATATTGGGTTGGATCAAATTATAAAGTATTGAGTTAAAAACCAGGAAAGTATTGGTAATTGGACCCAATATAGAATATGCCCTAAAGTCCTTTATGTTAATAGGGTGGATGACTAACCCTAGTTAATGTTAATTAGGGCTACCGCCACCTATATTCCTAATTAGATAATGAGTTCATTTTTCTAGTTGAAATAAGCTTCTAGAATTCAATAAGGGTTTTACCTTCTTTTCCTATAAATAGATGATACTAATGAAGCTATAAACACAACTTTAAGATATTGTTATTCTTCTGAAAAATAGAGAGAATTTATTCTTAACTATTAAATCTATTTTTTTGGAATAACAATTCTACTGGTTTCTATTTAAGAAAACAATTTTTGTTTTCACCTCAAAAGAAAAGAAAACTATTTCTAGTTCTGTGTTTTCATTCAATTGGTTTGAGCCTACACTCAAAGCAGTTCATGGTACAAAAATGTCGGAGAAGATTGTTTGGTTGAAAGTCACGAATGAAAGAGCTCCAGCTATCCAAAACACAAGTTGATTTCGGTCTAAGGTTTATTGCTATAAATATCACAAACCAAGTCATTTTTAAAATTTTAATTTTTCGCTATGTAATAAAACAGTTTTCAAACCGGGTTATTTCCAACAATTTACTTTTTAGATGACCTAAGGCTCAAAATAGTACTTCTCTAATCTTTTTCAACACTTGAATCTCCTTAGTCCTTTTCTTGGAATCCTTTTCTCCACCAAATCATCTTTACTTAACAAACACACACAATATACATATATATATATATCAATACACATACTCAAGCAACTTTCTCATATAAAAAACCTCAAATAACTAAGGTGAAGATGATGAAAACATGAATTCTTACTTTGATTGAAGTTTTCTCTTACTAGATAAGCTTTCTCTCACTACCCATTTTAAACCCTAGGTTAAATGGGAAAGATGACGATGGAAACAAGTTCGAATGTGGATTTCCAAGTTGATTTTAGTGAAAATCAAGGTGAACAGGTGAAATTTTGGCTTGAATTTGGATAGAGAAAGAAACAAAATAACAAAAGAGAGATTTTACCCTCTTTTCCCATAATGTTTGACTAAGTAGAGGGAAGAGATGAGAAAAATCTGTTATTTCCCCCCTTTTTAGTTCCCTTAAAATCTTGGTCAAAGTCAATGGTCAAAGTCTATCTAAAAATGTGGTCCACATTTAATCTTTGATTTTTTATTCTCATTCAATTGTCATAATTGATCCCAAGTATTTAATAACTCTACATTAATATATCCACAACATAATTTCATGTAAAATTATCAAAATACCCATTTTATAGAAAAATTACTCTTTAGCCCCTTAATCACTTAGTATAATTATTAATGTTTCATGCAAAAATTGCTTTTATGTCTTTTTTGGCAAAATGGAAAATTTACAATTTAGTCATTATACTTTTCACTTTTATTCGATTCGGTACAATCATGACTTCCTTCATAAAAATAATATTCCATATCATCTTCATACCAAATATTCATTATTAACCCACCTTTTCTTATCTGGAAAATTTTCATGTAACACCCCGGAATTTGGGATAGAAGTATTAATGTAACGCCCCCACGCCCGAGACCGTCGCCGGAGTCAAGCACGAGGCATTACTAAACTTATTTGAGCACTTAAACAAAATCGGACAAGCTGTCCAACTACGTCATAGTTACTTAAAAATTCATATCTCGAGTTCCGAAACTCAAAATCTAATTCCGTAAATTTTTCCTTAAACTAGACTCATATATCTATCTACTAAATTTTTTCTAGAATTTTTGGTCAGGCCAATTAGTACAGTTTATTAGTTAAAATCTCCCCTGTTTCAGGGTTCGATTGATCTGACCTCTGTGTATTACAAATCATATATCTCCCTGTACAGAGTTTCAATAACTATTCCGTTTATTTCTCCTGAAACTAGACTCAATAAGGATTCTAAGAATATAAAATACACCACCTAATTATTTTGTTATAATTTATGGTGAATTTTTAAAGTCAGAACAGGGGATCCATAAATCACTCTGGCCCTGTTTCACAAAAATTCAAATATCTCATAAAATATAATTCATATACCTGTTTTGTTCAATCCATATGAAAATAGACTCATCAAGATTAAATTTCATAACTTACTCATCATTTAATTCCATTTCTACCATTTTTAGTGATTTTTCAAATTTACATCACTGCTGCTGTCAGATTCTGTTTTATGGCAGATTTCCCTTTACTAAGGATTTTCATGGACTAAATAGCATTTTAAACATACATAACATCAAATATGACTTAGATTGGCCATTCCAATGGCTAATCATTTACAAACCCTTTTCTTTCCAAACCATAGCCATATCATAAGATCATTTACACAAAGTGAGTATTTTGCCATACATGCCACATTCAAAACACACAAGCCATTTTACCAATTTAGGCCTTCTGGATAGTGTGAGCGAGTCTTGACCTATCCCAATTCTCAAGCCGCTTGTTAAAAACTACAATGAACGAAAAGGAGGAGTAAGCATAAATGCTTAGTAAGTTCATATGCAAATAACAAATAACATAACCATACAATTATACCAAACAACCTTAGCATGGTATCACCAAAACATATATCACATTTTAAACATCATTCATCATCTTACCACCTTATCGTTGTTGTATCTATTTTCAACCCGAGGGTTAAGTACATACCTGTCCAAAGTGTCCATTTCACAATACTTACCAATACGTCACCTGCATCTTAAGTGTTCTTCCATTTCACTAGAAATTTTACCCGTTGAACACATCGGAATATAATTCGGATACATGGATAATTTGCACATAAGTGCCACATTTGTAGCCAAGCTACCCTGTAACCCGTCCATAAGTGAACTCGGACTCAACTCAACGAGCTCAAGCGTTCGCATCCATAAGTGAACTCGGACTCAACTCAACGAGTTCGGATGTTCAACCATCCTAGTGACATGTCACTTGTATCCTAATCTATTCCTAAGGTTCAAACGGGATTTTCCTCGAACACATCTCCTTGCCATCTTCCGTAAAATACCGAAACCAATACTCGGTAGTACTTTATATTTAACAAATAATACACTTAATTTGCATTTTATTCGAAAATAACCACAAAGCATATATTTCATGATAAAATCAGCATATCATATATTTAACATCAATAACTTAAAAATAACAATTATGCTACCTTATTTACACATGAACTTACCTCGGTACAAAATTTTTAACAATCGAGCCTATTCCTCGTAAACTTTGTTTTTCCCAGATCACGACTTGAATCTCGTTTCTCTTGATCTATAATACCAAATTAATCTTATTTAATACATACATTCATTAAAACAGTCCTTAATACGAACTTTGGCAAAATTACCATTTTGCCCTAAACTTTGCATAATTACACTTTTGCCCCTAGGCTCGGGAATTAAGCTTCATCCCTTATTATTATGTTTTATGACATTCTGATCATTTTTCCCTTCTATGGCAACATCAAATTCTCACTCTAACATGTATTTATGACTACTAAATATTTTTACCGATTAAACATTTTTACTCGTTTTTACTCAAAACCGAGTAGCACAAGTTGTCTAACAAAATTTAAAATGTCATATTCTATCATAAAACACCAAAATACACAAATTTCACCTATGGGTATTTTTCCAAATATGAACCATAGGTTGAATTATTGTTAACATAAGCTAAATCGAGCTACCGGGATTTCAAAAACATAAAAATCATTAAAAACGGGGCTTGAAATCACTTACTATGAAGTTTGAAAGTTGAAGAAACCCCAGCTATGGAGGAGAGCAAAAATCGGCAGAACAATATGGAGAAGATGATCATTTTGGGTTATTTTTCCTATTTTTATTTCATTTAATATCCAAATGACCAAAATGCCCTTACTACTAAACTTTCCAAAAATTCCTTCCATGTCCTAATTTTGTCCATGAACTTAAAATTGGTCAAATTACCATTTAAGACCTCCTAACTAATATTTCAAAGCAATTTCATACTAAAAACTTCTAGAATGCAAGTTTTGCAACTTATTCGATTTAGTCCCTAATCTCAACTTAAGCACTTTATGCATAGAATTTCATCACGAAATTTTCACACAATCATGCAATCATATCATAAACCTCAAAATAATTTTAAAATAATTATTTTTATCTTGGATTTGTGGTCACGAAACCACTATTCCGATTAGGCCTTAATTCGGGATATTACAATTAAGGCTTATAGGATGAGTCAGTGGTTTCAGTTAGATTTTTATGTTTTTCTTTGCGATTTAGAAATAGAATGAGTTTGCTGGTTTGGTGGTAAGGTGTGTGTTAGCTTACCCTTAAGTGTCATGTTCAAGTCTTCGTGTATGCTTGAAGGAGTTAATTTTTTTATTTCAAATTTGGGAAATCTTATAGGTTAGAATTTCATTAAATTTTATTTTATTTATTTTATTTTAATTTTTGAATCAGGAAAATTTCCCAAAAGTTTCTCATGTTTTCCACTATGTCTCTCACGTCAATCCATTTTTCTCTCCCAAAATTTCAGAGTTTTCAGATTGGTAGCATAAAGGCGATCCGGTCATTCGTGGGTGCTTGGGAATCACTTCTAAGGTGTGTTTACTTGAACATATGTAATTGGAGGTTGGTTTTGAGATTTTATTCTTGTTTTACAGTAGATTTTGGGGTGGTTTATGAACCACATGGGTGTGTTACTTACACGGGCGGTTCACACGATCGTGTGCTGCTTAAGAAATTAGGTAAATTTTTTATTCACATTGTATGGGGTGAGTCACACGGGCTGGCCACACGATTGTGTGACCCCTGTTGGGAAAATTGTCGGTCACACATGGACTGTCTCTCAGTCACATGGGCATCTCCCTCAGCCACACGGTCGTGTCTTCCCTGCTTCATAAATGTGTAAATTTGTCACACGGGCATAAAAAGTTACACGGTCTAGACACACAACCGTGTAACCCAGTCACATGGGCATGTCCCTCAGCCGTACGGACTTGTACCCATGTCTCACGTCTGGACCTTCTTACGCGACTTAGCCACACAACCGTGTGGTCCAGTTTTTGCAATTTTATTTATATTTCATTAATTGTTTTGTTTTGTCTCCTGAGTAATCCCTTACTTGTTTAGAGCTCTTTAGAAATGTTTTAGACATGAATGTTGATTGTTGGTTGACTAAGGAAAGCGTTGTACTGATGGATACGTTATGAATTTGTATATATATGTATATGCGTCCCCATGATCAAATTCTGTGGTATCTTAATCTGGAATACGGAAATGGTTGAATATGATAATGAAAAAGGTCAAACTATCATATCCGTTACTTTGTAATTGAATACTAGTTTGTCAGATTCTAATTCCGCTAGTCTAAACCATTTGTTTGTGTGATTATTGGTTATGGAATTTGAAGATGAGCATATAAGATTCTACAAATCTGTGTGCATAATACTTGCATTGCATTATGGTTGGGATATAAATATGAAGAGTAGGAAGTTCGATTTGACAATTAAACTACACTACTATTATGTTATAGCGGTAGAACCGCATTTACATTAACAGCTTGACTGCATAACAAACATGTGGCATATGACCACTTTATGGTGTGATTTGGTTGGATGGGTCCACCATAACCCCAAAACTGGTGTGTAGAGTTTGGAAAGGGTCAAGTATACCCTTATTTGGTGTGTGACGGATGGTTGAAGACAGTGTGTAGAGGCTGGTTAAATGGGGTTTGATGACATTTTGCATTTGAATATGATTTGCATATATGTTTAGAGATAATTTAAATTAATGTGTTAAATTCGATGTGAAATTTGAATATGGTTATATTTAACTTTTATATGAGGGTTCAATTATTTGTCATTGAACTGTTTGATTGTTTTGATATCGTTTAGTTATGTATGTTTAAGCCTCACACTGAGTTTTCGTAGCTCATCCTTTAGTTTTTCTCCTTTTTAGGTAACCCTTAAGATTAGAAGTTGGATTCGACAAATCAAACGTCTCAGAATGTCTCAATTCGGTTTGGTTTTTAATAAATTTTTTTTGTAAATCTTGATAAACTGTCTTCATCCAGACTGTAAATAAATTTTTGTGGACTGTGGTATATGTTTTATTTGGACTTTGGATGTTGGTAAAAACTCTGGGATTTTGGTTTGACTTATTTTGCAAATTCTGTGCATGATCATAAACTTCGAGATTGAAACTTTTCCTTTGCAATTGGTCAGGTTTTTAACAATAAGTTTACGATTTTCGATCAAGGTATGTAAAGTATTTTGTTATGTTACAAATTTTGAACTAAAGTTTCAGTTAATGATTTTTTTTCAAGTTCGTTTTGGTTGCAAACATGTTTAATCCATTGCGAGTTTGGTTCCAAATAAGTTTTAAATGAAAAATAAGTTCAATGTTTGCAAAACATTTTGGTAAAGTTCATTTTCAGTTTCAGTAAGTTGTGAGTAAAAATGTTTTTCGAAACGAATTTTATTATTTAAATCAATGTTTTGTTTTGAGCCATTTCGGTGACCAATGTGACCTCCAAAATCTGATCGAAACTTTTAAGCCGGGTTTTGGGGTGTTACATTTCACATTAATCCTTTCACTTTTTCAGCTCTTTCAATTTAATCCTATTCCAATATTTCAAGTTCCCGCTCATACTCGCTAATTTTTCTTCTATAAATATCAAATTAACTCAATAGGGATATACATTTGATAACCTATTTTAATTTTTCTTTAGATTTTCACTATGCGCACTCTCGAAACAATAAAGTTCACTATACCGAAAATTTAGAATGTTACATGTTACTTCAAATGGATCAGTCTTCAAATATGGGTTATCACATGTCTAAAATATTATCAAGGATTACAGTCTCCATATTTTGCTTCAAAAGATTGTAAACACTAAATAAGAGAAGTCATGTGACTTACATAGTGCCAAAAGCAGGGACACTATTATCACAAGCATTGCTCACATAACTCTCTCAACATAGAGAACCAATGTATGTGCATTACTTGATTTTAACAACTCCATTTATTCTCATCGAGGGATTTGATTCTCAAAATACTTCACAATATGATATTTCATTTTATTATTACTTTGACTATACCATGTGATTTCGATTGTAAGTTAACCTTATTTTGAAAATATTGTTTTGAAAAATAAGTCGATGATATCGAGTGAATGAAAATATTTATAAATATCTCGACACTTATAAATGTAAATACCATTTAATATTTAAAAAGCATTTTAAAAATTAATTAAGATACATAATTTTTGAAAAAATATTAAAAACAATACAAAAATAAATACAACTCACTAAAACAATTGCTTTTTCTTTTTCATTTGTTGGGTGTGAGCCATGTGGCCTTTTTTCGAATTATATTATTAAGTGCAAAGGCACATAAGTGAGCAAAATTGGTGGGTCCAAGGCGGCTCTAAGATGGCATGTCTAGCTGTTCCTGTTGGGGTGTAAACATGCTGGAATAGTGTCATTTTTAGTGGTCGGGACTGGGGAATGTTGTTGTTATGGATAACATGACCACACTCAACTCAACACCACAATATATATGCCAATGGAAACTTTTCTAGTACACTTACCAAATTTATATTTGGCAAATTAAGAAGATAAAATTATTTTGGATGCCCTTATATTAAGAGTTAGATTGTATTTTATTCTTTTTAGTTAAAAAATTAGATTGTATTTTGTCTTTTTACTTAAAAAATAGACATATTAGTCAATGTACGTTAGATTAAAAACTAAATTGGTCTTTTGTTAAAAATTCCATCCATTTCTTCTATTAAAAACCGGTTATTGTATGTCGGCATAAGGTAGTAGTTATTCTGTCAGCTACGCCAGTTTTTAACAATACAATTTGCTCTTTAATCTAATGTATAAAGACTAATTTACCCATTTTCTTAGTAGATAAGACAAAATGGAATCTGAATCTTAATATACTTTTACCCACATATTCTCAACATATTAAAATAGATATATATATGTGAATGAGAAATTGACAATCTTGACAAAAGCTGAAACTTCTGTTCAGGCTCAAATATTATCATTTGGATTTTCTTCATATATATTCTAATGTTAATTTAATTTTGTCGTGTAATATTTTATTTTGATTATGGTTTATTCAAGTATGTATTATTCGTAATAATGATGATAATAAAATTATTTTTAAAAATTATAAATATATTATATATATTTTTGAATAATCTTATTATAAGTTCTAATTATATATGTTCTTTTTAAGACTATATCTAGAATTACTCATAAATAGAAGGATAATGTCTTGTTGCACTAGAACACACATCCTTCTACATTGTCAAGAATGCTTATGCCAATCGAGTTAAAATTCAATCGAAATAAATATATTATACATTAAATACCACTTAAGCACATAAAAATATATAAAAATATAAACGTAATAAAAATACACAAATCTATCAAAATTCATGAAATATGATTTCCAGCACATGCCTACACCCTTTTAATAAAGATCAAAGAAAGGGACAATACATTCTCTTTCCAAAGTTTTGTAGTTACTAATCTTTAGGAAGAGAAATTATTTTGAGTAGTCAAACTTTTAATATGTTAAAAGTTTAAAATATATAAATAAATTAAGCAAAAGAAAAATAATAGTATCAATGAGTGTTCGATGTAATGGTAAGGTACATTGTAAGTAAAAAATATCATAGAAGTCCATGTACTAAGAGTTAAATTGCATTTTGCCCCCTTCACTATTCAAAATTGATTTTTTTTATTAAAAATTGATATACCAAATGTGCCTTTTGATCTAATATATAAGAACTAATTTACTTATTTTTTTAATAAATAGAATAAAATATAATCTAGCTCTTAATATAATAATCTTTATAGTACTTTTACCGCATATTGCACACTAAGAAAAGAGACATACATTTGAATATTGAGAGAGATAACACAAACCTGAAGATTAAAAATGGGAAAAAAAATATTATAGAGGTAATGTTAATGGAAGAAGGTGGAAAAGGGAGACATCCATAAATTAGTGGGATTCTAATTCTAATTCTAATTCTCAATCCACCTTCCAAATTGAAATCCAATTCCCAAACCAAAACATGAAATCAATGCTTATTATTAATTATAATATTCTATTCTGAAACAGTGTGTGTCATTCAACAAATATATTCTATTCCACATATATTATTCAGCTCTTGTCAGTTGTCAGAATTTCTTTAGCTTTTGCTTTGTTTTAATTGTTTAATGAAATAAGTGCTTTATGGGGGCCGACCTTGCACTAAAAACATAACCCCATTTTCACATGATCTTCATCATTGTTACTACCCATCAACATTATGTCTTGAATTATATCTATTATCCATCTCCTCGGCTTCTTCTTCTTGTCATCTTCTGCACTTTTTTTTTTGTTTGTTTCGGTTTCCCATGGTTTCCTGGTTTTGCTGCAACTTCATCCATGGCAGCCTTGCCAAATCAGGTATGTTTTTATATACATACATACATACGTACATACATATTACTTCTTCTTCTTCTTCTCTCCTTCTTCTTCATGTTAATATATATACGAAAACTGATATTATGTGTGATGTATTTTGCTGTTTTATTCCTACTGTTATATTGGAAAAAAAAATATATATATTGGCATTTAAACAAGCAGTCGGTGTGCTTCTAATCTTAATTAGCAATTTTACCGAATGCAAGAATTCCAAGGGAAGTCAACCAATAAATAAAAACATCAATTTTAACTGATTTGATTGCAATGGATTTTATTCAATTAAAAGATAAATTAAATAAGTACTAAATATAGTAATTACTTAATAAAATTATACATCTCTCCTAATGAGGTGATGTTTAACATATGATTAAGATATTAATGGTTTAAATCTTATTACTTGAAAAATAATTTTAATACTCTATAAAAGAATAAATTTAATAAAAATACCCAAAACCCAACTTGTAATTATTTAATCTGATTTTAACCCTTTTTTGTTGATTAGATCGGATTGATAATCGATTTTCGATTGAATTAATTCATCGATTAATTTATTATATTTTTTTACATCTTTAAAAAAATAATTAAAGGTTAATTGAGTAAATACTCTTTAAAAGTTTGGTTAAAAAGTTAAATTGACAAAAAAAGTGACAAAGTGTTTACCATAGCAAAAATGCAGTAAATTGAGAAGTCTAATAAAATATTACATTTAAAAGTGAATTTCTAATTTTTTTAGGGTTTTTTTTGTTGCCAAATAGGCTAACAATTGTGTAGATAGATTGATTTTTTAGTGCATTACAATAATAAGATAAAGCTCGAATATAAAATACAACTAACGTGAATCAAACCCAAAATGAGTTAATATCCGTTTATTCAGTTGCTTATGTGGGATTAAGCTATTTTTTAACTTAAATTATATAATATAAATAGGTCATCAAACAGAGCTGAAATCTAAATAAAATTCCAAAAAAATATTGTTCATCACCCATTAAATCCTTTTTACCCTTCTCTTTCTAAACCTCAATTAATTCACAAATAACAATTTTTAGTCTAGCAATAGCCCTATGAACAACAATCTCCTTCTTGTTGATTATAGACTCAAACCTTCCTTTCCAAATATTTCATGCAATCATAACCACTTTAATTCTCTTGTCCTCCACAATCTTATTATCACAAGAAATACTCAACAATTAACAATTCACCCTTTTAAATTATTGTTATCCACTCATAGCCTACACCTTTCATACCAAACCCTACTAGTCCAATCAAATGTCAAATACATTTTCAACACTCTCCTCTTCTTTACCACCAATCTGACATGGAAGAAGGAGTACCATTTTCCTTCTCACCAAATTCACATTAACAACAACAATATTATATATCCTCCACAAAAAATGCTTCACTTTACTCATAACTTTCAAGCTCTAAATACACTTCCATAACTTCTAATTTATAACCACAAATGTTGATGGAACTATGTAATCTTACTGAAGTGTAGCCCTCAAGACATCATATCCTAAACATTCAGTAAACATCCTATCAACAACATAAGGTTAGATAAAAAAATCTCTTCCTCTAACCTTATTCATTGGGATCTTCTTAGTGAATTCTTTATCAATTTACATTATGTAAATTGTTTACTAAAAATTATATTTTATAAAGTAATTTGAGTGTGTTGGGCTAGGCAAATTTATTTGGGTCGGGTTTGAGTAGAAAAGTATACCTATATTTCAAGTCAAGCCTAGTCAGAGAATATATGTAAATACCTAGTTAAAGCCCGATACGAATCTGGTCATATGTGTAAAAATATCTTGAAAAATGACAATATATATTATCATGAATTTGCCTTCCTCCCATAAATGCACTATAATTTTATATAATCAACCCCCTAAAAATGGTTTAACCCTATTCACAATTTCCCTTAAGATCACTTTATAAAAAAATACAAAGATTGACGTGTCTATATTACATCACATGTTCAGGGGAATTAGTAACACAATATCAATGTTATTTATTTCCCTTGACATTTTTCCACTATAAAAAACTATCTATTGTTTTAAACACATAATCCTTTACAACCTCCCAATAATTCTAATAAATGAATCCATTAAACTCATTAGCCCCAAGTGCCTTATAAGCTTCTAACTGAACTAATCCATAGTTACTCTCCTAATCAGCTTATCATTCAAACCATCATCCACCAATTAGGAACATATGACATTCCCTTTGCCCATTTGATTTATATAAATCCTGAAAATACCTTCTAAACTCTTGAAATATCTCTAGCTCCTTATCAATCCAATCATCATTCTCAAGATCTTATTAAATTGTCTTCTCTGTCTAGTAACTTGATGAAAAAAATAGAATTCCTATCCCCAAAGTTCAACCACTTAACCCTTGACCTTTAAAACCAATACTTCCTCCTTATTCCACAATTCCCTAATTTCCATCTTTAGCCCCTTTAACTCCTCCAAGCTTGTGTCCATATTCTTGCAATTCTATTAGACACATCTTTAATCTTCTTTTTATTATTACCTACATTTCTAACACTCCACAATTTTAATAAGATTATGCACTTTTTTTTTTTTAATTTCTATGTCAACCTATAAGCAAAAGAACCCTTATAGTCTCCACTCCAATTTCCCAATTATTCTCTCACACCTCGCAACCTCAGCCCAAAGAATCTCAACTTCAAACCTTCTAAGAGCTTTCCTATCCTTACAATTAGTATAAACAAAAACTGATGAATGATAAAAACCTACTATTGCCAAATTAAAAATATTGTGTATCAAGGAACATATCCACCCAATCCTTATTCACAGAAGCTCTATCTAAACTCTCTTTTATTACTTTTCACTCCCAACAACAAAACTAAGTAAACATTTGTCTCTTAAAAGGTAAATCAATGAACGTGCAATCACTTATTAACCCAAGAAAAGCTTTAATATTTCTCCCAACCTTAACATTCCCTTGTCATTCTATTCCATTTCTTTAATGTTATTATAATCACCTACACTCATCCAAGGTCCCCTCATAACCCTGACAATATCTTTCAAACCCTTCCAAACTTTTAGTCTTTGTTTGGTAGAGTGGAAAAAAAGTTGGAAAGATGGACATTTGAAGGGATAGAAAAATAGAAAGATGGAAAATATAATATTTCTTTCCATGAGTATGCCTGGTAGGAAAGATGGAAAGATTGAAAGAAAAA
Organism: Gossypium arboreum; assembly: GCF_025698485.1. NCBI lineage: Eukaryota > Viridiplantae > Streptophyta > Magnoliopsida > Malvales > Malvaceae > Gossypium > Gossypium arboreum. The sequence goes on from NC_069076.1 coordinate 4,119,155, forward strand.
ATAATTTTCTTTCTATCCATTGCTTGGTAGAGTTGAAAAATGAAAGAAAATAAAATAAAACATTTAACAAATACATAATTTTGAAGCAACATACACATCTCTCTTATTTTCTCTGCTCTCGTCATTTCAATTTGAAAGGATTGATTTTTATGCATTAGGACGAAAAATAATCATCTCTCCTATTTTCTTTCCTCTCACTTATCTTCCCTACCAAGCACATTCAAAAATATATGTTCTTCCCACTTTTTCACTCTCTCCTTTTATCCCTCCACTTTTTCACCTAACCAAGGACACCATTAATCTTTCTTCCAGTGTTAGAGCCTCATAAATTCAACAAACACCTTTATCCTCATCTTTAATATCAATATCGACAATATTCGTCTCAACACTCCTAATCCTTACCTTACACTCTTTCTTCCACTAAAGTGACAAACGGTTACTCATTCCTTAAGGATCAACATGAATCCCCTTATCAAATAGTAATTTTAAAAAAAAAAATCCTCAACCTTTTCCTTGCCATTCCTAGTCTCCATAAAAAAATAACATCAAAGATCAAACTTTTTACGAAGCTCACTTAACAATTAACTACAAGGCTGAGCCAATACCTTCTTAGTTCCAAGATATGCACTTCATGACTCCTTGATGGCAGTTACAAGCCAACCATCAATTTGCCTATCCTAATGTCCCCAATATCCTCTTCATTTCTCTTACTCTCCCCTTTATTCAGATAATTATCTCCCTTATTAGTTGTTGTGCCTTGAAGAGTTCTCAAACCACTTTAGCCTTGCCATGGTAGTCAGTGGTGTTAGGCTGGCAAGTGGGCTCATCAAAAAGGGTAGGGTCATGAAAATAGTTGGTCGTCATTGTTGTTGGATTCCCTCTTCTTAACTAGGATTCAAATGTTGATGATGCCACCGTTGAAATCTTCATGTTGCAAATAAAAAAAATAAAAAACAAAGTGTTTTGGACTATTTATTGAGAGGTCCTTAACTTTAATCAAAAGGAAAAAAAACTCACGTAGGCAATCCGACAATGACCAATTCGAGCAGTTGTCTAAATGAGAATGACTAAATTGATAAAAAAAATTAGAGTGACCAAAATAGGAACAATGCTATTTTAGAGTGACGTGCGGTATAGTTTACCCTCTAATAAATTCAAATTTAATTCTTACAATTATACCTCATAAATAAATAAAAAACTATTGCAACTGTTAGTTCATGAGATATATAATAATTAAAATTTAATTTCTACTATTATAATTTTGTCTAAATTTAGTGGGTAGCTAAGTTTGTCAATGAAATGAAATCCAATTTTATTGACAAAATTTAACTAATGAGACTTGATGTTGTTGGTTAAGGTGGAAATCTTGAATATATAAGAATCCAAGTTTGAGTCTTACCATTTACAATTATGATGCATGAGTTTTCGGTCCCTACATACGCGTCTGTGGATGGGTTTTAAAATGTTTTAATGATTGAGGATCGGATAACTTACTTTTAAGGGTTTCTTTTTTATGAATGAGCAAATTTACTCTATTTCTATTTTAATTAGGTTTAATTATGTTTTCTTTATTGTTCTACATTTAGTCTATTGTACTATATTTGACATAATTTGATATTATTATTTATTTATATTAATATTTAAATATTTGATTGAGTTGGTATCATTCATTACTTAAGTTCCAATTTAGTTGTGAAATTATAAAAATAATTTCATTTTTTATATAACTTGATTTGAACATAAAACAATATCTCAACTTTATTATTTTAACTAAAGTCTCATTTAGTTTTTGCATTAATTTTTTATAAATATATTTGTTACACAAAATTTTCACCAATATCATAGGTGTGTCATAATCTAATATACTCCTCCATCTTACTAAATTTGTCACGTTTTGACTTTTAAAGGTAAAAAATTTCGATTTTAACCTTTTATTTTTAAAATTTATTATGAATAAAAATTTAAAATATAAAAATTATTAAATATATTTTATAATATTTTATTAGTTAAACTATTTAAAATAATTGAAGTTTAAAAATTTAACTGACATTTTATTGTGACACAACCTTAATGATAGTAAAAATCCTTTAACCATAAATTTAATTTCTGAAAAAAAAACGTATTTGATAACTAATTTAACAATTTCAAGTCACCAACATAATTTCTTAATTTATGGCGTAACTTGATAAAATGTCTGCTGTCTCCATATTTCTGTCTTTTAACCACAACTAATTTTTAAAGAATCTTACTACATTTAATCTCACCTTAATTTAAGTGAGTTGGAAAGTCTTTATTATGCACCCAACCTTTATAACAACTCTTAAGATCTCACCTTAATTTAAGTGAGTTGGAAAACATTTATTACACACGCAACTTCTCTGTAACAATCATATTTGCCTGTTAGAATTTTGGATATTATAAAGAGGTGACTACTATACACCTATTAGAATATTCAAGATACCTATAATAATAACATTTGAGATTTACGTCATATTTAAAATTTTAAAATTTTAAATTTAAAACTATAATATATTAATAACACTAATTTGTGAAACTTAAATTATATTTTAATAAAATTTATAAATATAATTTCATTTATTAAAAATTTGGCACGTGACAAGAAAAAAAAAAAAGTAAGTATCTGTGGAGAGAAAAATTATACATAGACCCTTCATCTTTTTATATAATTTTAACGGTCTTCTGCAAGTTATATTTTCATAATAAATCCTTTCAATTATCTTATATAATAAGTTGTCGTAAATTTTAAAATTATTTAAAAAACATTTTCCAATTTATTATTATTTTTACAATGTAAATACACAATTAAAATTAAAATAGATATTTAAACTTTTAAATAATATTACAATAAATTATTTAGTGGTTACAACATTTAAATATAATTAACAATCAACCTCCACTAATTAATAATTAAAATTAAATTAAAATTATATATAAAATATAATTTCATACAATGTAGTCTTATAATATTTATATTTTAAATTCAGTATTTTTAAAATTAAACTTATATATTATTATATTTTAATTTCATAAGTAAATCATTAATGAAGCATTACAAAATTCATAAAAAATTTTTAAAAATAATTAAATTTACAATCAATCAGTCTTACTTTTCTTTTTTTCTTTTTTTTTTTTCCCAGTTTGTGTAGCAAAAAGTAGGCTAATTTTCTCTGTGATTTGGTGTAAAGTACATAATGTTCCATTTTTTGGGTGCAGTTTTCAAAGGTTTTGAGAGATTGTTGGGTCCATCTTCATCGGAGAATAAAGCAAAAAGCAGTAATAATGAAGCTTTTCCCAAATGCCAGCCTCTAAAGCATATCACAATCTGGCTCCTACTGCTTTTCGTTGCAACCAGTTACTCATCCAAGGAACCTGATATTGAGGGTATGGTAACACTAACCATAGCCCTTTTTTCTTTTTTTAATTTCAATTAAATTTAATGTTTATTATACAACTATAAAAATATATAATAACCCGACCCGAAATTACCATAGTTTAAGTAACCTAACGTACTTCATTTGAGGTGAGTTTTTTCTCTATTTTCCGGACCAGAACAACATCTTCTCTATTTTAACCTCTATTGATATCGTGTATAAACAATATTAAAAATATGTTAGTATAAATTTAGGCTTAAAAAAAAACTAGTATTTATGTTTGAGCCACATAAAAACAAATAGATATCTTGGTTCGTTACAATGTTACTTTTTTAGTTACATTGCTATTAAGTGAAGATTTTTTTTTTATTTTGAAATGTCACAGTAACAAATTTAACCAAAAAAATATTAATAATTGGACAGGAATTTTGAAATATGAACAACAGAGATACTAAATTTTTAAAAATAAAAATATAAAGACTAAATTCTAAATTTATGAAGATTACATGAATCTATGATATATTTTTACCTATTTAAATCTATAACACATGAAATTGCCAACAAGACCACTGTTGCAGTAATTAGAGCTGCTGTAAGTTGGCATGAAGATAGGGTTCAAGCCTTATGTAACCCATCTCCCCTCCCCCAAATTTATTTTAAGGGGTGCAATTTTATTAAATATATGAATGCATAAATATATATATATATATAAACTTGTTATGATACTCACTATTACTGGCTCACTACTCAATTATCCGATTAAGTTTTGATTTGTACCCTATATGGTTCGTATGTGAGGTATTCATGTCTTCCTATGAGACCGAGCGATATGGATTCGCACTACCATATAGGCGAACTCACGTCTAGAAAACATGTATTAATTCTAGAATAGGGTACGTACTGGCATACATGAGGAACAATAATCATATCATATAAATACATAATTTAGTCCATCTAAAGAGGACAGAAACCTTTAGAGGTTCCGCCTCAAGTTATACATAGAGATTGAAACTTGGACCGTATGACAATAAAACTTGAACCCCAACGAGCTTTATCAGCTTGTTGGCAAAAAGAACTGATAGCTTTGTCTGCAAATGTTCAGGAAATGCTTTGATCGAGTTTCTCAAGGTTCTCAATAATTCCAATGGTCGAATAACTGATTGGAATGATAATCTTGTCAGTCCCTGCTTTAGCTGGTCTCATGTTACCTGTAGGAATGGGAATGTCATATCCTTGTAAGTCCACCATTTTGAATCATGATTATTATCAATTGACATAGCTTACAATGTAAATCCAATTACTTATGGTAGAGGTAAGATCCTTGGGCACACCCTACTTTACATAACCATCTTAAGTTTTTTACTAACTACAAAGTAACATGTGAATGTATCAATTGGCAGGAACTTGGCTTCAAATGGATTTACAGGAACTCTTTCGCCTTCAATTAAGAAATTAAAGTTTCTTGTTAACTTGTAAGTGACAATGATGTTGTATACATGTTGCATCTTGGCATTAGAAAGAGAAAAAGGCATATTAGTATATGGTAACACACAAACACACATGAACATAAACATATGATTGTATAATATGAACATGTGGGTTGCATGTTAATGACCTTTAAGTGATTGGTAATTTCTTTTGCAGGGAATTACAGAACAACAATCTATCTGGTTTGTTGCCAGATTTCATTGGTGAGATGGCGCACTTAGAAATTCTGAATCTTGCAAATAATAAATTCAGTGGTTCTATTCCGGAAAATTGGGGTCAATTATCCAAGTTAAAAAACCTGTAAGACTCTGCTTTTTCCTAAATCAGACTTTTTGTGAGCGCGATTTGATAATATTATATTACTTGAACGTTTTATTTTTCTTAAAGTACTAGTATAGAATACATATATTCAAACATGAGTATAAAATGTAATCTTCCTCATATATGGAAAAAGATTGAGTAGACTTGTGTCAGACACGTACTCATATCTGACACAGACTAAATCCGATTAAAATATAAGTTTTGGTATTTAGCAGGAAACATCCATTTATGTGTTCTTATTCCAATCATAAAATTCTTGTTTGATAAATAGTATCAAACTTGCATATAGGTCTTGTATTGTTGGTCTATATTTCTCTCCTTTACCCTCTTTTTGGGTCTTTGCTTATATGCTAAATTGACTTCACAAATACTCACAAATCATTTTTACTTGGCAGGGATCTTTCATCCAACAACTTAACTGGAAGAGTTCCAAGGAATTTATTCTTAGTTCCAAGAATCAAGTAAACTTTATAAGAGATTCTATCTCCTTTAAATTCTAGTATATTATTGCTTAAGATTAGACAAACTTCCATTTGCTATTCCATTTGACAGTGTTATTTTGTCAGCTTGAATGGAACACACCTTGCTTGTGGCTCTAGCTTGGAACAAGCTTGTGTTTCAACTTCTACATTCCCTGGTTTGCTCTCTACACCAACTTTTTTACTATATCCATTTCGTATGTTTTATATATGAGATTAAATGTTGTGCTGTTTTGGCAGTTTCAACCAGTAGGTCCAAAATTAGAATTGTCGTAACCTCTGCAAGTTGTGGTGCTCTCATACTTCTATCACTTGGGGCTCTCTTCGTGTCCTGGTATTACCAAGCACACAAATCCATGCGTGATGTTTTTGTTGATGTCATAGGTAATTCTCTTTACTCATCCATGATCAAAGACAAAGTTAAAGGGGAAGATATTACATTCCAATGTTATGCATTTTATTGCTCATCATGATCATTACAGAATTCCTGCTGAAAGTCTATTTGATTTCTTTAGTTTGTAGAAATTAACACTTGATAATTTTTAAACTTCAGGTGAAGATGACCTCAAAATTTCCTTTGGCCAGATAAGGCGATTTTCATGGCGTGAAATCCAACTTGCCACTGATAATTTCAATGAGGGCAACATAATTGGTCAAGGAGGGTTTGGAAGAGTTTATAAAGGTGTCCTCTCTGATAACACAAAGGTTGCTGTGAAACGCCTCGCAGATTATTATAGTCCTGGTGGTGAAGATGCATTCCAGAGGGAAGTCCAGCTCATTAGTGTTGCTGTTCATAAGAATCTTCTACGCCTAATTGGGTTCTGCACAACCTCTTCCGAAAGAATCCTTGTTTATCCTTTCATGCAAAATTTAAGTGTGGCATATCAACTAAGAGGTACTTGTCCTTTCTGCATTGCCTTTTGATGCATTGCAATGCAGGCATATTTACTGTATTCTGAATTTATATCTGAAATTTTCTATAGATTTAAAACCTGGAGACAAGGGCTTGGACTGGCCAATGAGGAAACGTATAGCTTTCGGAGCAGCCCACGGTTTGGAGTATCTACATGAGCATTGCAATCCTAAGATAATACACCGTGATTTAAAAGCTGCAAACATCCTTTTAGATGACAATTTTGAGGCTGTTCTTGGAGATTTCGGGTTAGCAAAGCTTGTTGATACCAAGTTGACTCATGTTACCACTCAAGTACGAGGTACCATGGGTCATATTGCTCCAGAATATTTGTCCACAGGAAAATCTTCTGAAAAGACAGACGTCTTTGGGTATGGTATAATGCTTCTGGAACTTGTTACCGGCCAGCGTGCCATAGATTTTGCTCGTTTAGAAGAGGAAGAGGATGTTCTTCTACTTGACCATGTAAGGTTTTTATATTGATGCACCCTCTCCTAAATCTCTTATGAATATATAGAGTATTGAACCTGTAGCATTTGTGAGGATTGTTTATGAACAGATTAAAAAGCTGCTGAGAGAAAACAGGGTTGATGACATCGTTGACGGGAACTTAAAGATTTACGATGCAAAAGAAGTTGAGACGATCGTACGAGTCGCACTGCTTTGCACTCAGAGCTCACCCGAAGACCGACCGACGATGGCAGAAGTGGTGAAAATGCTTGATGGAGTGGGTTTGGCAGTGAGATGGGCAGAATGGGAGGAGCTTGAACAAGTGAGGAACCAAGAATTCATGCTGTTCTCACACCAGTTCACTTGGGGTGAGGATTCAACTGTGGACCAAGAAGCTATACAATTGTCCAGAGCCAGGTAATCCCATACATAAATCAAGTTTTCAGCTTAACTTTGAAGGGGCAATCACAGATTTTGTACATTTGATGTCACAAACCTTAGCACCTTCTAAAACTCTATGCTTGTCTAATTACATTGCTACATTTACTGCCTGTAAAGTGGTATGGTATGGTATGGTATGGTATGGTATGGTATGGTATGTAAAATGCAAGTAACTAACTACTCTACTTCAGAGTAAAAATAGGCTTCTTCAACTGTAATTTACTTTAGTTTTTTTCCTTAAAAAAAAACAGAAATTATATTTTGGGAATTAGGTCATCAATCAATTTGGTAATTGAATTTATATTCATTTAGTAGTTATTAAAATCAGACTGGCAATACTCAGATTGGCTTGATTTGATATTTTAATTTAATTAATTTAATCAACTTTAATATAAAATAATTAAACTGATCAACTAAAATATTAATTGATTTAATATCGGTCAATTGAATTAGTTAATCAATTTAATTGATGTTTTTATAGATTTCTTTTTGCATTTTGAGTTTAGGTACTTTAAATAATATATTATAAATATATTTAAAATAATCAAAAATAATAAATATAAGTTGATTAAGTCGGTCGATTTTGTTATGGATTTTAATAACCAATAACTATTTATCTAAATTAATTTAACCAAATTCAAAATCGACTTGACAAACAAACTTGATTTAATTGAAGTATTGGGTAAGTCAATTAAATCAGTTATAATCGAATAATGCTCTCCTTAACTCAAATCTTAACCCCATAAAACTTATGCAAATATATATATATATATATATATATATATATATATTTATAAAAATTATATTAAAATTAAATGAGACTTAGATTGCAATAGTTAAATTAAAGTTTTATGCGTCTTAAGTTTAGATCTCGTTATAGTAATATTTTATTAAAAGAATATAAAAGATAAAATTACTCTTATATTATTATTTGTTATTTGGTAAAAATAGGGGCTTTTAATCATTTTTCAAATGTGACCTTAAATAATAGAATAGATATAATTAAGGAACCTAAATTTATATAGGGTAAACTATAAAAATAGTCACCTAACTATTAGTGTATTTTTATTTTGGTCACTTAAGTTTAAAATTTTCTATTTTAGTCACTAACGTTATCAAATTTAATATTTTGGTCATACATATGTTAATCACTAATGAAGCCTTTTCTTATTGGCGAATAACAATTAGCCCTCCAATATTTATAGATTTTATTAATTTGGTCATAATTCTAAAATGTTCAACAAATTTAATCACTAACTTTACAAATTCGCCAATTGAGTCTTGATTCTTAAAAATAAAATAAAAAAGTTAAAAATTAAAAATTAAAAACTTTAAAAGTAATATATATTTAAAAGTTCATTTTTTGATAAAAAAAACACAAGATGTTATAAAAAAACATACAAAATTATAAATAACAGAATATGTAAAGTTGAGGATTAAATTTGTTAAATTTTTAAAATTAGGACCAAATTGATAAAATCTATAAACATTGGAGGACTAACTTTATTATTATGCCAATAAAAAACTTCCGTTAGTGATTTAGTGGAGCAATTAAAAAGATTTAATTTAAAATTAAGTGAGTTGAAGGTTTATTTTATTTTATTTTATAGAAACTTAGATACCAATTACTAGGTCACACTTCACTCTAAAATAATTTGGATGTTATGATGGGCTTCTAGATTCCGCTTTTGAATCTTAGATGCGTTTGGTCTTAATGGAGTAACCTTGAGCCTATTACCATTTTATTGAGTACCTAATGTGTCACACACACAATGAGATGAGGATTAAACTTGAGATTCAATTAAGTTTACTTGATTGAATGAAAGGTATAATTCAAGGCTAGATTAAATGATTCAAACTTTGAATTTGATTTGAATATATCTAGACTTGAATAAGGTGGATGAAAATTATCTTGAATAGAGATATGATCTTTATTAGGATAATGTCTTGTTCTCAAGTATGGAATACGATTTGGAATCACATTTAGTTTTCTTAAATTGATTGGAGAGAGATTATGAAGAATAGTTGCTAGCTTTCCTATACCCATGACCAATGTCGAAACTATTTTTTTAAAAGAAAAGGTCGACTTTATTTTAAAATGAAAATGGGAAAAAATGGGAGTCGACACCGATCTTTTTTTTATGAGGTGTGATCGGGTCACCTTGTGATTGATCGTTTTAATAAAACGTTTTGATTTACTAAAATAACAATTTTAGTCTACGAAATTCAAGAAAATGAGTTCGGGAGCCGGTTGCGCACGAAGAAGGATTCGCACCATTGTAACACCCAAAATTGGTATCTAATTAATTAATTAAGGTCTTAACGTAGAAAGTTGAAAAGTCAAAAAGAATTTAAAATACGATCTTTTTTTTTAAATGCTTAAATAAATTGAAACAAGCATTAAAGGCCAACTCGTCTCGAGATAACAATATATCACATCCCGTAAGTTAGGATGCGACATTTGAGCTCTCGAGAATGAGTTTGTCTTTAATTTTTATTTAAGACTTAGGTATTTTAAATTTAGAAGGATGTTAAGTCGTTTAGATTAATCGAGAAAATAGAAACCCCGTAAGTTAGGGTATGACTTCTCGAATTTCCAAAAAAAGGGAACATTACCTCATTTTTAAATTTTTGAATAATCGCGATTACAAAACCGAAACGATACATGCTATTTAGTTGAAATATAATAAAATGGCATGTCATGGATAAAAGAAAAAGAATTAAACGCGACCTTTGAAGTGGTTTTAATGAAATACGATGGAATGATAATATACAACATGGAGTAAGAATTACGAATAAAATGTTACAATAATGAATCACAATGACATGAGAATACAAATAAATGAATTATTATACACATAATGGCAATAATCACAACATACATTATTTTAATATTAATATTAATTGACAATCAAATAAAACAAAACAAAATAATATATAAAACAATTCAAAGTAAATAATAGATAAAAGGTTGAAATAAATAATACATGAAAAATAAAAATATAAAAAATGGTTCAAAATAAACAATATAAAAATTAACATAAATAAAATACAAAACCGTTTAAAATAAATAATCTAAAGCAATTTAAAATAAATAATATATACAGCATTTTTAAAAGAAATAATATGTAATAAAAAATCTAAAATAAATACTATAGAACAGTTTTAAAATAAAATAATATATAAAGCAGTTCAAAATAAATAATATATATGAAACAATTTAAAATAAATAATATCTAAAACAATTTAAAATGAATAATATAAAGCAGTTTAATATAAATAGTGTATAAAGAATTTAAAATAAATAAAATAGTTTAAAATGAATAATATATAAAACTATTAAAATGAATAAATAAATAACAAATTTAAAAAGGTTGAAATTTAACAGATTAGGGATTGAATTAGAATAGAAATGAAATTAAAAGTAAAACCATAATAAAGCAAACAAATTAAATAATAAAATAAAGCAAATGATTAAAATCAAATGCACAAAAACATACGGGGACTAAATAAAAATTAACCCATTTTCTAGGACACGTGTCCTTTTTCAAAACATCAGTGGGTCAGGGACCCGATTGAAAACTAAACAAAATTAAAAGGTAAGATCTATAAAAAGACGAAAATCTCCAAAATGACCTTATTGAAAAGTGCCACAAGAGCCTAGGGATCAGGGCTTAATGGAAACACGCAGATCCCTACTGTAGCGGGTCGGGTTTTGGGTTGGTGGTTTTAAACGGCGCGACTTTGAGGCCACTGAGATAGACCCTAAACGACGTCATTTAATTGTCCTATAAAAAGCAAATTTTTTTATAAAAATAATTATGTTACCCTTTTTTAAAAAAAAATTAAAACACTCTCAAAAGCTCTCAAATCCCCCATTGTCCGAACCTAGACTCCGGCGAATAGCCACCGTGGCAGCTGCCGGTCATTGACAACAACGCCGCCATCCACGGTGCCCGAAAGAGCAAAAGACCCCCTCTTCTTTTGCTTTTCAACCCTCCTAGTCCGAAAACGTCACCTTTCCTCAAAGGTGACAGCCTCGACTGCCCACAGCGGCATAAGACGAACCGACAGGTGAGATTTTCACTCCCTTTTCCCTCTTTTTTATTTTCTTCCTTCTAATCAATAAATAAGGAAAATAACATTAAATAAACGAAAGATAAAGGCACCACCTTTTAGAAATTTTCGTTTTTTTTATTGCTCTGTGTATTTTTCTCTGTATTTCGTGTGTTCGTCTGTAAAAAAAATACAAAATGCCTAGTGATTCTTTTATATGCAGATTACAAATTTTTTTGTTTCTTTGTTACTGTCATGTTCTATTCTCTTTAGTTTGTAGGTACGGAGGTACGGAGGCGACGTGGCAGGGGCAGCTAGAGGCCGTACATGAGAGCAGTAGTGCTAGAAGAAACCTAGGTTTTTTGCTTTTGTTGTTGGGCTTGGGTTTCGGGTCTTAATTTAGAGTTTTGGGCCGTGTTGGGCCTTGTAAATTAACATTGGACTGTCAATTTATTGGTTTTTTATTTTTGTTTATTTGTTTTTGTACGAGCCCGGGCAGATTTGGGCCTGTACAACCGAGATTCCTAATCCGATTAGAATTCTCTTCGAGGTGGTACATTAGAAGTTTTCAATTACTTGGAATGTACTTTTGATCAACCTATCAAAATTTGAGATCATTCATTCCTTCAATGAAATTGTTAAGCATGTAGAAACCAAGAATACTAGGCATGCGTTGCTGTACCCTTCACTCATCTATCAATTCCACTTAAAGCAAAATGGCATTGTATCCAAGGATGAGGTGAAGTATTCTTGGAAGTGGAAGAGAGCAAGCATGCTGCTGCAAATATTCATGTTGGAGTGAATTTAGAAGATGATAGAGAATCCTAAATCAGTTGTTGCTTCAGTTGCAACTACTTTAACATCTAAAAAGCTATCTAGTATTAGTAAGGCCAAACATATGAAGCATCTCCATGAAGACTTCACCTATAATGATGAAAATTAAAATGATCTTTGCCATTCAATCAAAATAAATGATTCTAAGCTTTAAATTTTCAATTTATCTTACCTTATTAAAATAAAATCAACAACACCTGATCTTTTCTTCTTCTTTTTTCTTTTCACTCTATAATGAAAGTCATAGGGTGAAAATTTTTTGGATAATCTTTACTTTCAATTTTTTTTTCTGTTTGAGGAAAAAATTGAAATGAAAAGTAAGAGATTACGGTTATTATAAGATAAATCAGTTTTGGTATTAGGTATTTGTTTTTCTTGATTGAAAAAATTGATCGACCATTTCATTCTAAAAAAATTAAAATTTTTTTCTTGACTGATTTCGAGTACTCACTTTTTACTCATCCAATGAAAAAATCTCATTTTTTTTTAGAATGAAGTGAAAAATCCCTTTTTTTAGTATCTTGCTTTCCATTCAAATTTTTTTTTTTAATTTAAATCTAAAAATAAAGACTAACCAATTTTTTTGATATGAAAGAAGAAAAAAAGTTGGTGCCCGTTGGTTATATTTTAATAAGGTAAAATAAATACAAAATCTAAGGCTTGAAATCATTTATTTTGATTTAGTGGCTGAGATTATTTATATTCTCACTATAGGTGCCGCTCTTATAATTGTTAAAATCTATTCCATATTGAAGACTTTATCGAGTTGAACTCAAAAAGATGAAGATTCACATTGATTGTAAATTTGCAAGCCATTATAAGATTATTTAAGAGAAAGCTTGCTATGGTTTCGTATATAAGATTACACGCACTTATCTTGTTCATTATAAGGAAATTATTTTAGTGCAAATTATATTAAGCTTTTAAAGGAAAAGTCTTACTAAGGGGAGTGATTTAATTTATGTACTAGAATTAGGTTACAGTTTAGTAAGCAAATTGAACTTAAATCACGTCTTATGCAAACATTAGATAAGACCTTACAGGCTTAGAGTGGATTTAGATGGGCAATGAGATGCGATGCATAACGTTTAATTTACTTTTTGTCTCACACTATAGTATCACTACAATATCTAATCTCACCGCCACCCTTGTTTTTACAATAACCGCAGGTAAACGCACCGCCTACCTCAACCCACCCTTAATAAGTTTTCGAATTAGAACTTAGGTGTGGGTGTCTTATTTTTATACTATTAGTAAAGACAATTGCAATTAACTCTCATATTTATCCTGGTCCAAGTAATTAAAAAAGGCAATTATTGGTAAAGCAAAAGGTAAATCATTTCCTTTTGCCATTACAAAGTAAGGTTCCTTCATTGATGGAAAATCATAGAGAATAATCTTTTAAGAATAACAAAGCCAAGTGCTTATATTGCTTAAGCAGAATTTAATGACACATACACACGTTAAAAAAAAAAAAAAAAGGAAAATCAAAATATACACTCATATGTCCAAACAAAGAATATCAGCTAGAAATACCTCACTTTCTCACAACAAATCTTTGGCAGAGTTAATAAGGAGATTTAACCTGTATTGCTACTATCTAATGGTGAAAACATGATTCACAAATTTACTAGTCTAAACTTAACTTGAAGAAGGGCATGCACTTGGCTTGATGAATATTCATTTTGGCAACAGTTGATGGTTACTTAGCTTTCATTTTTCTTAAGGATTTATATGAGTCAAGGGCAGTTGGCGTTTCGACCCGGACCACCGTAGTAAAAGTAGCTGCCCCAGTTGCCACCTTTTCCAGTTTGTACATCATAGCAGTTTGATTGCTCAGTGAAAGTTGCAATGTCTTTAGGAACCCTGAGATTGTTGGAGCCATCAACAATTTGAATATTCTTGAAGTAACTAGATTTGCCAAACCCTTCTTTGGGGAAATGGCCACTCCCCATTTGTGTGGATGTATGCTGTCCATCTGATTCTGAGTTTACAACCTCACCTCCCCACTCAATCATGGAGGCACTGTCTGATAGGTAGGAAAATAGGAAAGCTGGCCAGTAACCCAACACATAGCTATTACCAAATTGTAGCCACCAGTTCCCCTCCTTGGGATCCTGCCACACTCAAATTTATGGATATATATAAATTTGATGTTTATGAAATGGTAGCTTGCTTATTATGAATAGTTTCTTACTCATTACCTTCCACACAAGTAAGCTTATATCATATTGGGAATCATGATAGCTAGAAACAGGGTAGATGCTTGCACCCATTGCTATTTCATTGTTGATTTGAATGAAGCCTGAGCAAAGTAGATTATAGCAACCAGTGGCTTGATATGCATCACTCTGGTTTTAGTAATAAAGAAAACAAGAGTTAAAAAATAGAAATGCATCAAAGGACAAAAGGATAGTGACATGGGGAGTCTAGTCTTACAGTCCAATAAGTGAAGAGTCTAGTGTGGTTGTCTCCATATAAATCTGGGCTAACCTATAGAAGACAGAGGCCAATGAGTTAAATATGGATGGAATCTAAAATAATAATGTAAAATTGTTGTTGGATAAGAAGGTACCTGCCAGCCTGCTTCAATGCTATTGAGATCTTCACCAAAAGAACCACCCAAGATCCAGATTTGGGACAAGCTGAATTCATTAGGCTGTTGTATTTTGGGTTCCCAAACGTTAATGGTTGCCTTAGCTCCATAGTACTTGTCTCCATCCACATAAGCTATTGCATGCTACATCAAAGCTCCAAAGTCCAAACACCCAAGAAATGGAACATATGTAACCACATATATCAGTTCAATATACACCAAAACCAGTTTCATGTAAAAAGAAATGAGGCAGTAGCAGTATGTACTACCTGATGGCCACTTTGAGTGATGAGGTCAGGATCTGCTGACTTTGGTTGAGGGATGGTTTTGTGCCTTTTTTTACCAAAGGCTTTGATAGAGCTTGCTCTTAACAAATCATCTTTTCTAGTTCTCCTAATGGGAATAGTTCCTTCTGGACACCTTCCATTCAAGTGCCACATCTGGGTAACATTCCTTGATGAACCTGGTTTCATCTTTGAAGCAACTTTGTTTTCACCAAAAACACCTTCCGGGTGAAAGTTTGAGGTCATCTAGTTTATCATAAAAGGAAACACACAACCCTTAGAACACCATGGATGCAAGAAGTCCAAACCAAAAACACATTCATGGTGCTTAAAAGAAGAGGAATGGACCTGGATTTTATGGTTTTTGAGCATTGGATGGTCAAAAGCCGGTTGATGTGAAAGTTTGATGCAGTCAATTATATCTCCATCTGGACTCTGTTCATGGCAAAACGCATATGCAGTGGATAACAAAAAATAAGTCTAAATTTACAGCTTTTTGACAATTTGAAGAGGGAGCAAATGAGTAAATTCTGACTGACCTTAATAGATTTAACAGCGGGCTTGTTCAAGAGCTTCAACTGGTTTTGAACCTCAAGAATTTGGGTAGAAAAGCTGTTTCTGCTAGCAGTAGTGGGTGCTGCCATCTCTATAAACAAAACCAACAAGATAACCAAGAACCCCATCATCTTCCCCCCGCTCTGCATCTCCATAGCCATTAAACACACCCCCAAAACTAAATGGAAAAAGAAAAAAAAAAGGGTTCAAGCTAGTGCCCTAGAGGTTAAGGCAATGAAAAAGAAGAAAAGGAGATGAACTTGACATTGATTTTCAATCCTGCAAAAAACCTCCACCAACCTTCCACTGTTATTATAACACACAACAATATTGTAAAGACAAAAACATAAAGGTCCCCTTTAGCTATATTTTTTTTCCCACAAGAATCCAAGCCTACTGCCGACGCTTCTCTAACTTTTCCATCAACCACTTGTCTTTGCTAAAACAAATGTGGTGAAATGAAGAAGAAGAAGATAGATAAAATTAACAGGAAGATGCTATTATTATTTATTTATTTTTTGATTGTTAGAAAGAAAAGGAAGAGAGACACACATGATCCATTTAAATTTATCTTTATTTTGAACTATTGTCTCATTGTGGGTCTTCCACTAGTAATAGTTTGAAGTGAGGATGGGTGATTTGTACTGATTCGAAAACCCAGACAAACTTTTCAAGCAAAGGGGACACCATTTTTTTGTCCACTTATTCACGTGAATCTACATATATATTCCTCTCTCTTTCTAAAATGAATATCTTACTAAATTCTCAAATAACTATGTAATTTGGATTCACATTCATGACAAAAGATATCACGCTTTAGCAAGCATAGTATGAAAATGTGACATAAGAAAAAAAATTAATTTATCATAAAGATGATGTGTAATTACAATTTTATACAATTCACTCTTTATCAAATTTTAAGCCCTCTTTTATTACAGAAGAAGGATAATACGAAACATAAATATTATCTTCTTTCAATAATTTAATATCACATAAGTAATTCTATCTTGAATTTTAAAATTTTTATTTAAATTTGATTTTGTTCACTATGAAAATGTTAAAATTCAAGAGAAAAATATTGATATGACTTTAAACTATTGAAAAGGAGATAGAAATGACGTGGCGTGACTATTCATACAATCATTTTCCACTTTATTACATTATTATTGCTCATTGGATTATTTAGAAGCATGCTCACAAATATCATCTTCGTACGCCTTTTTATTAGAATTAAGTTATGGTTAAATTTTTCTATTAGTCCTTGTACTTAGCAAAATTTGTTAAATTCATTAAATAAAGTTTTGTTATTTCCAAAGTCTGATGTGCCAAACATATTATCATATGTGTAATATCATGTCGGCTTATTATTTCTACGTACTACTCACTGAAAGTCTAATTAATGGATTATTGATTGTTATTTGCATTAAGACTATAATTTCACAATTCGAAAAGTATAGAGACTTAGAATGAAATAATTGGAGAAAATGGATTAAATCTATAACTATACGCATAGTACATGACTAGTAATTGAATTTAGCCAAACAGATTTAACTGCTATTATTTGGGTCAGAACTAAAATTTCAAAATCTAAAAGGTGTAGGGACTAAAATTTACCAATTTGAAAAGTATAAAGACTAAAATTAATTAAATAAAAGTACAGAGACTAAATTCACAATTTTTACAAAGTATAAGGACTAATAGTAAAATTTAACCATTAAGTTATGCATATGATGTGAGTATCTGAATTTATGATATACATATCTATTTTCTGTTTTACAGCATTGTCTTATTTCAAAATCATGGAAACAAAGCCAATTGAGTCTTAGCTTGATTGGCATGGGCATTGTTGCCAATACAGGAGGACGTGGGTTCAAGTGCACTAAAGCGCATTATCCTCCTATTTATGGGTTGGGGAAGGGCTATGGGTAATTCTGAGTATTATGTCAAAAAAGAGTATATATATGATTAGAACCCATAATGAGATTATTAAAAAAATTTGAATTTCACTCTATGTAATTATGATGCATGGGTCTCTAATTTCAATATGGACATATGTTATAGATAAGTTTTCTTGTGTTATTTTTTGTCCTTTATCTATTATATTTTGTACTGATTTAATTTTACATTGTAATTTCTTGTATTTGTATTGTACTTGCCAATGTACTGGATTTGTAAGAGTAAAACTAAAACAACTATATAATAAGATTAATTAAGTAAAAAGTAAGATTGAATTAAGCACTTGTCCATTTAAATCAATGGTGGGATGTGAGTTTAAGGGTTTCTTTGTTTCACTGAAAATGACTTTTGAAAAATGACTTATTTTCTTGAAAAAGTTAATATTTTTTGATGTTTGGATGAATCAGATAAAATATTTTCTATTATTTGATGATTTCTTAAAAATATTTTATAAAAGCTGTTTTCAATGAAACAAACAAATATTTGAGATTTTCTTATCTTTTTATTGTTTAATTGAGTTTATTTTATATTTATAAACTTATATTTTACATTTTTTTGTATATATTAAAAATATTTTATTAAATTCAAGTTCATCACAACGTTATTTTTTAATTATATGACTACCAAATGAGTATTTTTTATTTAAAATGTGATATCAACAAAATTGATAAAAAAATTTAACAATGTCAACAATTGGACTTGATTTTCAAATCTGAAAAGTAAAAGGAATAAATTCTTAAAATAAATGTACAAAGACTAAATTAAAATTTGTGAAGAGTAAATATAAATAATTAAATATGTATGTTTAATAATATTGAAAAATATAATATTTTATATTAATATATTAATATTTTTAAATATTTTTAAAAATAAAATAAAATTTATTATCAATATAATAATTTGAAGCTTGATTTAAGTTAAATTTTTACATAAAAATTTTGCAAATTTTAAAAATAATTTAATTTTTAACTTCATTGTATAATAAAATATATGTTTATTACTCAATTATATAATGAAAATTTTTATTTGTATTATTAATTTTTTCATTTTAGATAAAATAATTGTTCTAACAATTAAGTTAACAAAGTATTTGGATAGACTATGGTGGTGGTTCACTCTATGTATGGTATGGAAAGTAATTACGGATAAAGGCTTAAGATGATGTTTCAAGCAAATTGATGGG
The DNA here is from genome assembly GCF_025698485.1 of Gossypium arboreum. Lineage (NCBI taxonomy): Eukaryota > Viridiplantae > Streptophyta > Magnoliopsida > Malvales > Malvaceae > Gossypium > Gossypium arboreum. Next base: position 4,138,103 of record NC_069076.1, read on the forward strand.
TACTTGAACTATCAATATGTGTTTTACTATGTTCAATGTGGTACTTGAACTATCAATACGTGTCTTACTATGGTACTTGATGTTATCACCATTAGTGAATTGCTAAACTAGCCTATAAAAATTCGACATATAAATTTTTTCCCGAATCATCAATTTCACATAAATAATATAACATTATATGAAAAACTAAATAAAATAAAAACAAATTTAAATTTAAAAATAACTAAAAGTAGGGTTAATAAAAAAGAAATAAATACTAAATTAACTTTCATGGATAATAAAAATAGTATTTAAAATAAATTAAAATAATATTTTAAATGGAAAGCTCTTTGAAAAAGATGAACATTTTTTGTTAAATTTAGTATTTACTTATTTTTATTAATCATATGTTTAGTTATTTTTAATTTAATTTAATTCTTTTGTTTTATTTAGTTTTTACATAATGTTATATTATCGATATGGACTTGATGATTTAGAAAAAAAATTACATGTTGAATTTTTATTGGTTAGTTTAACAAGTCATTAACAATATTAATACAAGGTACCATAATAAAACAAATATTGATAATTGGGCACCACATTAGATATTTTGTGAAAATATAAATACCATAATAAAATACATATTGATAACTCAGGTACCGTATTAAACATTTTATGAAAGTAAAGATATCAATTATTAAAATTGTAATTCAGGAAAGACCAATTTGAATAAAAAAATCTTATCCAAATCCTTGGGCATTCAGACAGGTATGGTCTAATATTGGTAACCAATAAATTATACAACAAAAAGTAGGTGTTTTTCAAGGGTTGAATACAGAAGCAAGTAGAAAGCCACTTCAATTATAATATAATCACTAAGTGGAGCCCTAATTGTGCAAAGCTAAGCTGGCACTAATTTTGCAGTGCACCACTAACTTCCATACCTTTTCATCTTAACCACTTTATTATTACTAGGCCACTTTAAACATCATTTCATGGATTTTTATTTTTATCATATGTGCCAATTTAATTACTAATTTTTTCAGTCGTTTGAGTTTCAGTTTGATTGACATTGATATTGTTGCCAGTACAGGAAGATATAGATTCGAGTGCGCTGAAGTGCATTATTCTCCTATTTAAAGGTTGAAGAGGGACGATTGGTAGTTTTAAGCATTGTATCAAAAAGAGCAGATATGATATAATTCAGATTTTATAAAAAGATTCACTCACTTTTGAAAAATATTTATTTATTCAATATTTTTAATTAAAAACAATAAATATCTAATTAATTTTCTAATATAAGCACATGCTAAACATAATGTTCAATTAATATATGTAAGTTTAGTTTTAAAAATTGCCATGAATGATAATTAATTTTCTTTTTGTCATTGCTGGTTGAGTCTTAACTCAATTGGTATGGGTATTGTTGTTCATATAGGATGACGTAGGTTCGAGTGTGTTGAAGTACATTATCCTCCTATTTATGGGTTGGAGAGGGATTATGAGTAGTTCTAGACATTGTGTCAAAAAGAATAATTATGATCAGAACTTAAAATGGAATTTTAAAAAAAATCCTTTTGTCCTATATTTCACTTTTTATTTTTTTATGTAAATTCATGTTAAATATTTTAAACTTAATTTTAATTCAATTATATATTTTAACTTTGACATGAATTCATTTTTTTCTATTTTTGTTGTTATCTTTTAATTAATTTTCCATTAAAATCTTCTAAATAATTATAATTAATTTTAAATAAAAATAATGAATTCATGGAATGTTAATATATAATTGAATTAAATATGATTTTAAAATACTTAATTTTACTCAAAGTCATAGAATTTAATTCTATTGTACTTAAATATTATTTTAAAGTAATTAAATTTTTTTATTTTGTAATAAAAAGTGAATGAAATAAATAGAAAATACATAAATATATTATAAGAAGGTTATAATGAATTTTTATGTATAAACTTTTATCCCAATTTAGTACCTAAAGTATTGATCAGTTATAGTTTTTGGTCCAATTTCTAACCAATGGGTTCTATGACTTTGATGATTTGAGGTTAAATTTCGTTTTGCGTATTTGAGGTGAGTTGTGTTCAATTGTTTGGGTTCAATCATTCAAGTGTTCCAAACGTATTCATTCATTTAGTTCTTCTGTTTCAATTGTTTTCAAACTCAGATTTCAATTATTCTATTTTGATTTTGATGTTGGTTTGAGATTCAACCATGATTCGCAGCAGCAAAGATGGAGGGTTAAAAAAGGAATTTAATCAAAAAACTAATTAAGAAATACATGTTAAAATAATATAATTTTTTTTTCATTTGGAAAAGATTTTAGTTTTTGAAAATATAAAAAAGTCACATGGCATTATTTGATTGGCTGTCATTTTTTTAAACGTTTGTTGAAAACATATAATACACTTTAAGTTCTGAATTGAGACAAAAAAAGTTTTAAGTACTAAAGTGGGAAAACAGATACACTTTAGGGGCTAAATCATGAATTAATCTATTTTTAAATTATAAGATGAATGCATTTGAGATAGGTGTCTATTACATTGATTTTTTTAAATTAATGCTAGAAAGATATTTATGTGAATGATGTAATTTAATCCAAATTGGTGAAGAAAAAGTGGAAAAAGTTAGGGGTAAAGGCATTTATTTAAAATTGTCATAATGCTACATCCGCAAAAAAAGGGGCATTTTCCTAATTCCCTCCTTCTGTGGTTCTTCATTCCCTATTTAGATTCTAACTCATTATCCATTTACGATCTTTTTTACACAAAACAACAAGGGGCCAACTCACGCTTCTCTCTTTTTTTGGCATAATAATTTATTGGCTTGAAACTGTGAAAATTCCTCAATTTTTTTTTAAAAAATAATTAAGTCTCTATTTTTTTATTTAATTAGGTTTTTAAACCGTCAAAATATACCAAAAAGACCCTTAATTTTTTTCGAAAAAGCAATTATATCATTGTTTCTTTTTTCACTTAATTGGGTATTTTAATAGTTGACCATTAAAGATAATTGCCCTAATTTTTTTAGTTAAAGCCATCATGTGTCACAACCATAGCATGACATGTGGCACAAAATTATAAAAATAAAAATCGATAAAGTTATAAAATTTATTAAATTTTAATAAAAATATTAAAATTAGAAAAATTAGAATTTTTTATAAAAATCGTAAAAAATAAAATATATAGAAATATATAAAAATTATAAAATTTTATAAAGTCGTAAGAAAATTATAAAAATATAAAGAAATATAAAATTTATAAAAAATTATAAAAATTATCATACCAAAAGAATCATTTTATAATTTTTCTATAACTTTATTGATTTTTATTTTATCATTTTTAAATCATATGTCACGTTGTGTTGCGACACGTGATGACTTTAATTAAAAACAACTGGGGTCGTTAACTTTAACAATCAACGACTAAAGTTATTGGTTAAAGGGTCTTTTATGCTTTTTATAATTTTTTTATGATTTTTATAAAATTTTATATTTTTTATTTATATATATTTATAGTTTTTAATAAAATTTAAACATTTTATTAGAACTTAATAATTTTTATAACCTTATTGATTTCTATTTTTTAAATTTTTTTCGCATGTCACTCTATGGTTGTGATATGGGGTGGCTTTAACTGAAAACAATTAGGAGTAGTTAACTTTAACGGTCAACTGTTAAAGTACCCAATTGAGTGCAAAAAAAGAAAAAGAGATTAATTGCTTTTTTTGAAAAACCTTGAGGGCCTTTTAGATGTATTTTGGTAGTTTAAATACCCAATTGAATGCAAAAAAAAAAAAAAGCAGGGACTTAATTTTTTTTATTAAGTTTAATAGCCTTTTTGATGTATTTTGAAAGTTCAAGTACCCAATTGAGTGTAAAAAAAAATAAGGGCTTAATTGCTTTTTTTGAAGAAGTTTGAGAGCTTTTTACACCCTTAATCCTAATTTATTTGTTCCTTCAACTTTACAATAAAAAATATTTTGGTTATCCATTTAATTTTTTACCTCTTTTTAACACTCGAATTTGCGCTTTTTGTTAAATCACACCAAAATAAATGAAAAAAAATTGACAAACGTTAACTTTGTTGACGTGGCATCCAATTAATTAATTTTTCAATTAAAAATTTAAAAACTATGAAATTTTATTTTATTTTTTTAAAATTAAATATATTATAATTTTAAAAATAAAAAATTTATATATATTTTTCAAATTATTATTATTTATTTCGTTTGGTAATTCAATGAAATTTTGAGGAAACTTGAAAGACGATTATGATGTAAGTAAAAAATATATATTATGTAAACATAAACTCTTTGTATTTTTATTTTTAAAAATATTTAAAAATATTTTTAAAATTAAATTGATGCTGGATTAATTCATAAAATAAATTTATATTAATATTTAAAAGTATTTAAAATAAATTTTCTAATCACAGTAGAAAAAGTGATAATATAAAAGTAAAAAGAAAAAAAAAGGAAGGAAGAAAGGAAACAACAATTTTTTCATGTTTATCTTTTTAATTTTATAGTATTAAAATTAGGCATAATGATAAATTTAACCCTTCACATTTATATTTTTATCAATTCAGTCATTATATTTTTAGCTAAATTTGATCCTTAAGCTTTCAAATATTTTTGTTAACGAAAATGATGATTAAAATATTAATTTTTTATGTTGTTGGCGTGACAGCTCGCACGACAGTTTATATGCACATTATGTTAGCTTAACATCATTTGTCTTATATGTCATACCAATAATTAAAAATCAAAATTAAAAAATATAAAAAGTTCATAAAAATTAGCATGAAGTACACGTGGATTGTTTTGTAGGCTGTTGTGTTTAAAAATTAATCGTTTAGTTAGTATCCTCGTTAAAAAAAATTATTTTGACTCTTTTTTGAAATGTTGATGGTCAAATTTATCTTTCTTTTTTAAATATATATTCAACATACTCAAACTCACGTTTTTTTACACTGACAATAATACTAATACCAATTAAACTAAGACTCAATAATTTATTAAATATGGAATGAAAACAAAACAGAACGTAGAATTGAGTTGGTCCGGAGTTAATGAAGGGAAACCAAGTGAATATGATTGGTTTAAGCTAGCACGAAGAAGACCCTACTTATTTGGAATCTTAGACAACAACCCTATGCCCCCACCTTGCCTCCTCCCTCAACCAATCCTGCATTATCATTAGCGTTGATTTCTCTGCTAAACTGGCGTCATGTGTGTGGGGTTTGCAGCCAATCTCATAAAAATCTATCACCATTTATTCCATCATATTATGTGCTGAAGGCTGGTTGCATGCATCATGAATGAAGATAGCAGCTAGCAAGCAAGGTAGGCAATTTTTTTTTTAACATTTAATATTATTGTCGTTTACAATTGTACAATTAAATTGTCTAAATTGCTTTTATAAATGGAGTAATTTGTTCTTTTAACCCTGAAAAATGCAATGATATTTTGGAAATTATCCAACTTTATGGGGGAGGTTTAGGTCAGCATCATATGTTGATAAATGGCAAGGTTGTGAGTGACTAAAACATTGGAGAAAGATTGTTATTTGGATTGTCCATAATGATTAGTACATTATTATGGGAAAAATAAGATTGGTACGTTAATAATAATGTGACCTATATACATATGATAAACCAAGTAAATTAAAATGATTATCTAAGTGATAATATCATAATTAACTAGAAATTATAAGTTGATTGAGTTTTAGTTCAATTGGCATGAGTACTGTTGTCAATGTTAGAGGATGTGGGTTCAAGTGTACTAAAGAACATTATTCTTTTATTTATGGGTTGGGGAGAGACTTTGGATAGTTCTAAATATTGTGTTAAAAAGAACAAATATGATCTTTGAAATCTAGAGCACCAACAAAAGAGGAAATTTCAATTTGGGTGTACATGGGGTGATTTGGGCAAAGAAGGCCCATAGCTATGGCAGTGTTCCTTTTTCAGCTTTCTCGAACTGCATTTTGATTAATATTTGATAATACTTTTTAGGTTTTTCTTTTTTTTTATAAATATTTTATCGTTTAAGTAGTTATAACATAAAATCAAATCAGTATAAACACTATAGATTAATGAAAAAATCGGATAAAACTCATATATGACATATATATAATGAGACTAGAGATTCACACATTGTAATTGTGAATGGTAAGTCTCGAATCTAAATGCTTAAAACAAAAAGGTAAAGTTTAGTCAACAAAATTTTGGCATCCACTCTATTCTACTTCATCAATTTAAAGCTAGCTATTGAATAGTTGGATGCAATACATATTATCATCCATCTCAAAGTTAACAATAGTTGGAGAGTGGCCTTGTTAGCTTATCTTGTTATGGTAATGCAGAAAGGTCATTTTCCATCTGTTTAGCTTTTTGATGACTTGAAGTGAATCCCCTCCAACCAAGTGTTATCCCGTGTAGGCGCCATTATTTGCAGCAAAATCCTATGCATGTGCTGCTGCTGCCGCCCTGCAACACTATCTCCACCTTTTATCACACCACATCCCTCAACAAAATCCTCACGCCTCCTAACGACTAAACTATATTAAAAAAATGTCATCTTCTAACGGCTAATTAAAGTGGTAACTTGTTAGGTAAGATGATGGTGTAGTTCCATGCTCCAACGATTATGTATCCCAATCTTATAGCAGAGTCTTGGTCCAAGTGCTAGCGATTCTCTTGTTATTTTCATTTCAATGAAACCATATATGACTGTGAGAGTTGTTAAGTTAATATCCAACCAATATATTTAGATTCGAATATGGGGGCTTGTTTGTAACCCCAACCTTATTTCCCAAAATCTTGAAAAGGGCCCATTTTAACAGTAACAACTTTACAAGATCCTATTGGGCCAGACTGGTATACTGGCTAATGTTTTATCTAGAATGGTTAATAGTGCAATTGAGCCTAGACATGTTAAGGGAATTAAAATTAGTGAAAACTGTCCTGTGTTGTCACACTTGTTTTTTTTGCAAATGATTCACTCTTCTTTTTGCCTGCTGACCCTAACAATGCTAGTGTTTTGAAGTCCATTATTGACAGATATTGTGGAGGTTCTGGACAGAGTGTGAATTTGGCTAAATCAAGTGTTATATTCAATGCAAATACTTCTGAATTGAATAGGAATGGGATGGTAGAAGGAATTGTTGAAGCAAAGAATGCTGGGTCATACTTAGGGGTTCCAAGTTTTTGGGGGAAATAATAAGGGTATGGCAATGAGCTTTATTAAGAAGAGAATTAACAAACTAAAACCATGGAAGAAGAACCTGTTGTCACAAGGAGGAAGGTATGTTTTGATTATAGTTGTTGCTTGCGCATGCCTTAATTACTGATGCTATGTTTTAAACTACCAAAGAAGCTTTGCAACTATATTAATGCTGCAATTGCTAGTTTTTGGTAGAGGTAGAAACATGATGAGCGAAAAATTCATTGTGTGAGTTAGCTCTGTTTAACCAAGTTGAAAGGTGTAGGGGGTATGGGTTTTAGAGATCTTGGATTGATGAATGTTGCTTTACTAGCTAAAAAAAATCGGAGGATTTTGATAAATCCAAAGGCCGTATGGGCTAGGTATTTTCCTAAAGGATCTAGCATGGATGCAAGGAAAGGGGGGAAGGCCTTTTTGGGCATGGGCAAGTATTTTAGAGGGAAGGAATTTTATTAAAGATAAGGTGCAATGGCAAGTCATTGATTGTTCTAAAGTTAGATTATGGGATGATAATTGGGTTAATGGAGAGAGGTGTTATAGAAGGGGCGACGAGGAGCAACAAGTACATCTGTTCATAGGTCGGGTCATTTGAAAAGTGAAAAAGTTTAGGTAAAAATATAAACTTGAAAAAATGAGATTAGGTAAAAAGATAAGGTCTGTTTAGAAAACAGGCTAAGCCTCGAGTAAAGCTCTTTTTGTCAGATCATAGCCCAACCTGAATTTGCTGTTTTTTTTTAATGTTTTGTTGCTATTTTCTTGTTGTTTTTTTACTATTATGTTACTACTATTTTGTTGTTATTATTTGAATTTTGTATAACTCTTTTTTTATTGTTAATTTTGTTACTATTTTAGAAGCATTTGTTTATTAAGTTGCACTTATCTTACTACTATTTAAGTATACATAATTTTTTAAATTTTTTTCAATTTATTGGGAAACATTTATTTTAATATTTTTGTATTTTGGATGTATTATATTTTTCAAAAAAATTATATATGAAAAATTAATCTGAGTGGACCGGGTTCAAATTTTAGCATTTTTATCCGGATCAAACTTGAGCAAAATTTTAGATATATTTTTTATCCAAACCTTAATAAACGAACTTAAGATTTTGATTTAACCCGATTCGGTCCATGAATACCTCTTACAGCAAGTCACAATGATGTTTCTTAGATATGGGATAAACATAATCTTAGGTGGAAGATTCAACCCTAATTAAGATTACGAGAATTTAGGGACATTAACAAGGCTGAGAATTGAAAAAAAGTTTAATACTCCATACATACATAATTGCTTCACTCAAGAAATTAAAACGTTGAATATCAACAAAAAAAAAAAAACTTTACATTTTCAACCCAAGAACTTCAATTCTATAAATTTTAAGCTTGATCAAGTCCATACAATTTTTTTAGAAAAATTTATGGCACAGACGATCCTAGACGAAGATGTAAATCAAGACCTAATCCATTATCAATCTTAGGTCCACCATCATCTCCAGTGAACCGCCTCACTACCGAAAAAACTCCGGCATGATCCCCGATATCATCTGACATGGCGGCTGCCATGCTCTCCCTTCCTTCTCCTGTATATAAACGCCGTCCATGCCCAGAACCAGTCCCACAATGGTGCGTGCTACCTTGCAACATATACGATGGGGCTGGTCCTCCTCCTCCTCCTCCATGTGACATGTAAAAAGCAGAATGATACAGTGGCGGTGGTGCAGCGGCTGGTAACACCGCCGCAGCAAGGAGGTGTGGCGGAGGTGTAAAAGGCGATATCATGGAGTTCCGAGTGGCAGCAGCCTGCATTTGAGCACGCTTTAGTAACTGCCTTTCCTTCTTGTGAGCATTTTGGTGACCTCCTAGGGCTTGAGAGTTTGCGAACTCCCTGCAACAGTATTGACACTCGTATTTACGGTCAAGTTCCGGCGATCCTCCAGCTGGTGGTGCTTTGTTTGATCCTTTGCCAGTTCTTTCCCCGATATTGAACCCAAACAACTTCAAGGGTTTTGAGTGAAAATCAATATCAGCCATGGCAGATTGTAGAATAGCAAATCAAGAAATTGCTATCTGTGTTTCATGAGCTAATAATATTGTTATATAAGGTAATTTACTTGAGAGTGAGTGAAGACAGGCAAGAAAAAGGAGAGTTGGTTGCGAAAATGATCCTTAAGAAATAACAAATAAGCAAGTTTTGGCCATGAAAAATGCCCTCAGAGCAAGAAAACTATTCTTATAATTTATTAAACCCCCCCCCCCCCCACCCCCCTTCCATGCAATCTCCTTAAAAAAGAGTGTGTTTTAAGCTTAAAAAGTAGAGTATAGAAGGGAAGTTTTGGGCTTTGAGTATTGAAATTCGAGATTTTTAGTGGTGATTGTATATCGGTTTTAGTTCAATTAATTAAGGTAATTAATTTTAGTTTAGATTGTATTAATTCATTTGTATTGTCGTAATAGTCAGTACTATAATAGTTTAGCGGAGTATTGTTTTATATATATATTTTAACTATTCACATGATCGGTAAAGAAATAGAAAATATTTTTACTTATTTAGAATACATCTTTTTTTTTTACAAATTTTACTCATCCTTTTAATTTCAAGTTTAAATTTACGCTAATTAAATTTTTATTTTATATTTAATTATTTTAAAACATATAAATTTTCATTATATTATTAACACTTTCAAAACATTAAAAAAAGTCCCATCTTAATACATCCATGAATAATTTCTTGAGAAAGAATTATATTATTATAATTATTACTTCCCACATGGAAAACTCCATGATGCACTTGAAATCACTATGTTCTTCGACCTTAATTTCTTAATCTAACATCACAATCAATATCATACATACTTTAAATGTGTTAGGTTAGAATTAATGATAATAGTGAAATAAATGAATAAAATTAGCTATTATTTTTAAAAGATAAATTAAAAAATAGATGATATTTAACATTTATTTTATTATTAAAGATATATATGTTCATCACGTTCTACTCATTACATATTATCTTTAAAAGGAATAATATATCACTATGTATGATATTTAATTACCGCTAATATATCACGTCAATAAACTGTATCTTATAAATATAAAAATAGGCCGAAGAGACGTAATTAAATAGAAAAATGAAGATCAATGTATGTAGAGTGAGGGCAGGGACATGGTGACGCACAATGTTGGCTTATAATTAAGATGTTAGCGTGATTGACGTAGAAATCCAAGGTTATTTTAATGAAGGCAAGATCTTTACGAATCTTACTAACCACCACAATTTGGGGAAGTTTAAACTAAAGCCTTCTTTCTCTTTCCAAATCCATCATCACCTTAATTTCCACCACTTTAAGTCATCAACGCCTTAAATTATTGGACTTGTCTCATCTTCACCATCTTAATTTTCATACTTATTTTTTGGTGTATATAATTATTTTTATTTTGTTCACTTATTTGTCTCACTTATTGTTACTATATATATTCATCTTCACAAGTAAATAAATAAATTTATAACTGAATTATTAATAGTTAGTGTTCATCTCATAACTCACGTTATCGGTTCAAATCGTAAGAATTATTTATAGTTTGTGAGTTGTATTGAGAAAAATATTGTCGAAGTCCTTTTTTTTAGGTTTAAAAATGGGGGTCGACTTTAAAACGAGGTATGGAGTCGCCACCGATCCTTTTTTGAGGTGTAATCGGATCACCTTGAGATTGATCATTTTAATAAAACATTTAATTTATTAAAACAATAATTCTAGGTCTACGAAAATTGAGAAAACAGGTTCGGAAGTCGGTTACGCACGAGGAAGGGTTAGCACCCTCGTAACGCCCAAAATTGGTACAATTAATTATTTAATGTCCTATCGTTGAAATTTGAAGGAAAAATATTAAAATACGATCCCCTTAAAAATGAGTAAACAACTCGATTTTGATTTTAAGATTCACTCGTTCCAAAGGAATAAAATACCACATCCAGTACATTAGGACACGATATTTTAAGCCTCCAAAAACTGAGATCACTTCAAGATTTCCAAAATACGCGACAAATACGATCCCCTTAAAAAATGTGTGCACAACTTGAGTCGGATTTCAAGATTCACTCGTCCCAAAGGAATAAAATACCACATCCAGCACGTTAAGACACGATATTTTAAGCCTTCGAAAACTGAAATCATCTCAAGATTCCCAAAATATGCAACAAAATTTAAAAAAGGGCATTCGGTTATTTGGTCAAACAGTAAATCGAAACCCAGCACGTTAGGGCACGATCTTTCGAATTTCCAAGCGCGAAACATGCCTTGTTTTGAGAAAATTCAAATAAATATTTATAAAAACCGAGTCAAAATATACTTTTTTGGTTTGTTTGGAGATAAAAACAATTGGTGTTGGGCGAAAAGTTGGAATTTCAAAATCATGATGCAATAACGAGCATACAAGCTTAGTATTGAACATGAAATAAAAATTCGGGGCAATAATATTACATGAATAAGTAATGAAAAACACAAAGGAATGAGTTAAGGTACATGCAGTGGCAGGATATTATATGCTATATAAATACAAACACTAATAATCGAAAGCTAATAAATTAGAAGCCGACTTAGAGGAAATTCCATGCAAATTACACTAAAGAAATATCAAGTTTCAAAATAAAATTAAATGAACAATTGGGCAGAAAGAAAATATAAGAACATTACTATACAAACAACATAAAGATTTTAAAACAAGTCATATATACAAGGATTTTAAAAGAGAAGAAAAATATAAATAAATAAAATATATTTAATAAAATACAATTGAACTTTAAAATAAATAATATAAATTAAATAATATACAAAATAATACACATATTAATTTACATAAAAAGACTTGATATAAATAATTGGTGTATAGGAATACAAATATATAAAAAGTAATTGAATTAATAAAAGTGACAGAATAAAGTTTATATAAAAAAAAGCTTTGTAGAAGGGAAAATATATCTATATAAAATAATATAACGTCAATAATATATATATATATATATATATATATAACTAAATGATGTGTAAATATAAAAAAAATGTATGGGGATATTTAATTTTAGCACATTGAAATAAAAGAAACACATATTGAAATAGTAGGTAGATTCAATTGAAATAAACCAAACTTAAAGAGATAATTTATGAATAAATAGAACATCAAATTAAAACTAAGGACCACAATTCAATGTGTACAAACTTACAAGGACTGAAAGCATAAATGATTCAGATCTCCAAAAAGAGTATCTAGGCCGAGCTAAATTGCAACAACACGAAATTTCAGGAAAATTTGAAAAACAAATAATATGCAAATAAGGCCAATTGAGAGCTAGTGCGAAAGTTGGGGACTACTTGTGCAAATCACCCATTTAAAGAGAAATGCGGACTTCCAAACCCTCATCTTGCTTTACTTTTTCCAAACCCCGTCTTTGTTTTACTTTACTATTTAAAACACCTTTAAAATTTGTGTTTTAAAGAAAACTTTTTAACTTTTATTTAAAAAAAACCCAAATGCCTTGGACATTATCTCATCTCCCTCACTCTCCCTTTCTTCTCCAGCCGAAAGGCTCATTTCAAGCCCCCAACCATTTCCAAAATCTGATCATGACCAACGGAGCAAGGCCCACCGACGGCGTGAACGCGATATAACTCTAGTAAGCCTCTCATTCTCTTTTATATTTTATACTTGTAGATTCAAATAAAAATAAAAAAAATTAAAAAAAAAACAAAACAAAGTAGAAACAACGATAAATAACCTTTGAAACTATTCTATTGCTTTTGTTGATTTCTGTATATTTGTTTGATTACCTCAATCTGTGTTCTATTTCTCTCAAAAAAAGAAAGAACCCCTCACCCCAAACAATGAAAAATTCAAAGGCTTTATAGCCAAGTACAAAACCATTTCCTGCTGTTTTCTTGTTCAACTTGCAGGTCATGAAGACGTGAAGGAGGGCAACATGGTACGTGGGTGAGAACGTGGAGCAGGGCGCGCGCGTATGGCGGAGGCGATCGTGGCTGCGGCGCAAAGAAGGCTTCTAGTGCTTAGGGTTTGCTAAAAAGTGTTTTGGGTTTAGGGTATTTTGGGGCTGTTTGGGTTAATTGTTTTTGTGATTTTGGATTTTTTTATGTGGATTATTTGGGTTTTATTTATTGGGCTGGAATTAGGTAGCCCGGGCTAAAATTGGGTATTACAACTGCCCCTTTTTGCTCATTGTTATGTAACGAGAATGGAGCAAAGACTATAAAATGACCAATTTTGCCTAGGCCTGCTGAGTCCCGACTTCTTGATGCTTCACTTCCTCAGGTAGCCCTGCTTTAACCCACTGCATCTTTAGGGGTATAGGAATTTTCGTTTTTATCTGCTCCATTACTGCTTGAGGAGATATGATCTGTAATCTTCAGCCTGCTCCACTACTGCTTAGGGAGATAAGGCTTACCGTCTGCGATCTGTTCCGCTACTGCTTAGGGAGATAAGATCTGTAATTCCCAGCCTATTTCCCTACTTCTTAGAGGGATAAGGCTCACCGTCTTCGATCTGCTCCACTACTACTAAAGGAGATAAGATCTGTAACTTTCAGCCTGTTTTCCTACTGCTTAGGGGAATAAGGCTCACCGTCTTGCTCCACTACTGTTTAGGGAGATAAAATCTGTAATTTCTAGCCTGTTACCCTACTGCTTAAGGGGTTAAGGCTTGCTATCTTTGATCTACTTTGTTACTGCTTAGGGAGATAAGATCTGTAATTTCTAGCTTGTTACCCTACTGCTTAGGGGGTTAAGGCTTGCTGTCTTTGATCTGCTCTGCTATTGCTTAGGGAGATAAAATCTGTAATTTTTAGCCTGTTACCCTACTGCTTAGGGGGTTAAGGCTCGTATCTTCAACCTGCTCTCTTGCTACCTCAGAGAGGTAAGGTCGATGGCTAAAATCTACTCCATAGCCGATACATGGAGATAAGACTCGCCATTTTTTATCTGCTCCATAGCCTATACATGGAGATAAGATCTGTAATTTTCAGCCTATTACCCTACTACTTAGGGGGTTAAAACTTGTGGCTAAAATCTGTTCCATAACCGATACATGGAGATAAGACTCACCATTTTCGATCTACTCTATAGCCGATGCATGGAGATAAGATCTGTAATTTCACCGATGTCGCTATATTGCCCTCTGAGGAACATGTCCTGTAGACTCGGTTTCATGTCTATGTTTATGCCAAATGATTAGAATGCTATGACCGAAATGAATCAGATGCTCCTAACCAAATGTGTTATGAGTGATATGAATGTAGAAATGTCATGAAAATGATTCTTTTTTAAATGCTTAAAGTGTCATCACTTGTTATTCATCAGAGTTTTATCATTGTCGTATTATGCTGCCTTCTTGCTCGACTAGCATTTTTGATGAAAACCCATAGAAACAACCCATTTTGCTCAACTGGCTTGCCCCACTGTAGTTTCAAAGTCTCTTCCACTGTACCTTTTGAGACATAAAGTTTATACTTTCCACTACAACTTCAGGGGAATAATCATTTAATTTCTTCTATCCATCCTACTGCAACTCAGAGGTATAGGATTTGCATCATCTTCTATCAATTTGATCTGTTACTCATTTCCCTGGGTGTAATGAACAGATGTATATGCCTAATATCTGCACAAATACATAATACCATTTTACTTCTCTCGAGAATAATCCCATTACTCGTTCTTTGCCGAGATTGTAACACCAATGTAATTTTCTTTTTGCCCAACCACTATCTTTAACAGAAAACCTAAGGAGATAATTTCAATTTGGGCTTAAATATTTCTAACCCTTTAAGCTTGGTGAGTTTTAAACAATAGTCCTGTTTCAGGCTCCTATATTATTTAAAAGCTTCTAGAGTAATATGTGAAACTCATTTTATGAAAGTATTATTAGTCCACCAATCATTATTTTAATGCAAAATGCTCAAAAAGGATTATAATAATGGACCAGAAGGAAATTAGGAGTATAGCTCGAAGCAAGTAAGCAAATGAAACTTAAGAAGGAAATTTATTAAAACGTATCTTGAAAAGAGTAAGCTAATCAAATATAGCAAATACAAAAGTAGGTAAAATGGAAAAACTAGGTGCCCCAGATATCGCAGCTTGAGCTTCTCTGTACAACTTCTTGAGGACCATTTTGAGCTCAATCTGTGCTTAAGGGACCTGGAGTACTTTGTCAATGCCCCAGGACGTAGCATATTTCTTCATTGTTAATTCCAGCATAGCAAGACTACTGTATGCCCCATTTTGATCCAAATTTGAGCCGCCCTTTTCGGGTTTTCAACTCAAAACCCCTTTGGTCTCAAGGCGTCCTTTGCGGGTTTTCGCCTTGGCCTCTCGTTTTTCTTTTCCTTTTATTTTTTGTGTTTTTTTTAAACTATTAACTGTGACTGAATCTGAGTTCACCGAGTTGGGCAGGTCCTTGCCATCCATTTCAGTCAATATCAATGCTCCTCCAGAATAGGCCTTCTTTACTACATAAGGTCCCTCTCAATTTGGCATATTTCTTCCTTTGAAATCCTTCTATATAGGACGGATCTTTTACAATATCAAGTTCCCCTCGTGAAATTCTCTAGGATAAACCTCTCTATCATAAGCCCGCATCGTCTGACTGTGACGGACATCCTTTAAATTCGACTGAACATATCGGGATTGGATTCATTCTGCCTTATCTCATTTTAATTCTAACAAGACTCGGAGAAAAGGAATCTTGTTTTCAAAACCATTTTTATCCCATAAACCAATGAGCCATGTGTTGCCCCGGCGAAGATCCTAGTTAACATTTAATAAGCATAGAGGATAAATGGTGACTTTTTTATGCCAATCCTTACAAGTCTCGGTCACCTTCCACAATCTCTTTTTGTTGTTTTTATTTTTATTTTTTTCTTTCCCTTTTTTGTTTCTTTCTTTTTGGCTGCCTTTGCTGTATTAGGATATGACGTCTGATCTTTGAACAAACTGTAAAATTTTGATATTGTGCAGTTGTATTAGACATGATCTTTTTTTACATTACTTTTCCGCACCTTTATTAAAATTTGACGACTACCGACCTTGTAATATTGGCATATGAAGTGACCTTACCCTCTTCATGAAGTCATCAAAGCCACCAAGATAAATCGATGTATATTAGACAAAAATGACCTAATAACATCCATGCCCCATATAGAGAAAGTCTATTAAGAAATGAATAAGGTACATGAATCCTGTCTCAATAGTACCCAAACCTCATAATTAGTGTGGCTACCATGAAACCATTAACATATGTCTTTCTAACACATATCTCACCTCAAAAGGGAGTCAGTTACTGTAACACCCCTCGCCTACATCTGACACCGGGACGGGGTTTGAGGTGCTACCTGACTTTTACTAACACTTTCATACTAAACAGGGCCATGAAATCTCAAATAATTAAAAATTTTATTTTCACATACAATCATCCCATATCACAGACTTACGAGGCCCAAAACATACATCCGGAGTGGTTCGGGACCCAACCGAGAACTCATGAAAAACTTAGAAAATCTCTTGCATCAAGGCTTCATATGCCCATGTGGGTATAGAGCACACGCCCGTGTCCCAAACCCGTGTCCAAAAACCTGGACAAATACAAGGCTATTTTCCAAGCCATTTTGTCACACTCACAATAGATACACGCATACTTATACAATAACATACAACATGGCAAAATTAGGTACTTAAACATTCCTAACATGTCATGATTATGGCAATTTCACATGCAATAGATATCATAGATTTTACTCACATCTTTACCACATTCATACTATAATCATTATAAACTCATCACATAATACCATAGCACATGCATGCATAATTAAAATAGATTTACAACTCCATAATCAAAATAGGCCAACACATATGGTTAAAGCCATATCACATACTCTAATATTTAAACTTCTATACATGCCATAGGCTCAAAGTACTTGAAATCACTACACCAATAGCGTTAGCTTGACAGTGTGATAATATCTCTGACGGCCTCCAACCCGAGCTAACCTGGAAACCCTAGAAAACATGGGAAAGAAGAAGGGGGGTAAGCTTTTTCTTAGTAAGTTCATATGAAAACAATAAGCACCCATTAACTTGTTTTATTAATGTTTACAACATATTCTCAAGTTCACTACAAGTTGTCTTTCTGAGCAACGGTCACTAAATTATTTATATCTAGAGCTACGAAACTCCGAATTAAGTTCCATTAATATTACCTGAAACTAGACTTATTTTTATTTCTTCCATAAAATTTTCAGAATTTTTGGTTAAGCCAAATAGTACAGTTTATTCTTTAAAGTTACCCCTGATTCACTGTCTGACAGTTCCGACCCTTCTGTACTAAAGTTCAATTATCTCATAGTACAAGACTCAAATAATGTTCTTGTCTATTTATCTTGAAACTAGACTCATATGTATACTTACTAATTTTTTTCTAGAATTTTTGGTTGGGCCAATTAGTACAGTTTATTAGTTAAAGTCTCCCCTGTTTCAGGGTATGACCACTCTGACCCCTGTACACTACAAACCGAATTTATCCCTGTACAAAATTCCAACGACCATGGAATTTATTTCCCCTAAAAATACACTCAATAAGGAATCCATGCATGTAAGGTATGACTCTTAATAATTTTTGTACAATTTTTGGTGAATTTCTATATTCAGAACAGGGGATCTCGAATTTATTCATACCCTATTTCACAAGAATTCAAATATCACACAATATGGAATTCTTTTTCTTCCCCTGTTTCTTTCATGTGAAAATAGACTCATTAAGCTTTAATCCTATATTTTATTCTGCCTCTAACTCATTTTCCACTATGTTTAGTGTATTTTCAAAGTTACACTACTGCAGTAACTCAAATCTATCAAGGCTAAATTACTCATTCATGATCATTGTTCACAAAATTAATACAACATCGTTTGTATAATCATCACCGAGACATTCATATCACAGTTTCATTTATCATCTTACCATATTGTTGTTATGTCGAGTTTTCAACCCGACGGTTAAGTACATACCTGTTCAAAGTATCCATTTCACAACATTTACCAATACGTCCCTTTCATCTCGAGTATTCCTCCATTTGAGTAGAATTTTACCCGTTGAACACATCGGAATAAAATTCGGATACATGGAAAGTTTGCACATAAGTGCCACATATGTAGCCAAGCTACCATGTAACCCGCCCATAAGTGAACTCGGACTCAACTCAACGAGCTCGGGCGTTCGCATCCATAAGTGAACTCGGACTCAACTCAACGAGCTCAGATGCCTAGTTACATCTCATGAACTCGGACTCAACTCAACGAGTTCAAACATTCGCATCCATAAGTGAACTCGGACTCAACTCAACGAGTTCGGATGCTCAACCATCCTAGTGACATGTCACTTGTATCCTAATCTATTCCTAAGGTTCAAACAGGATTTTTCTCGAACACATCTCCTTGCCATCTTCCGTAAAATACCGAAACCAATACTTGGTAGCACTTTATATTTAACAGATAATACACATAACTTGCATTTTATTCGAAAATAACCACAAAGCATATATTTCATGATAAAAATCAGCATATCATATATTTAACATCAATAACTTAAAAATAACAATTATGCTACATTATTTACACATGAACTTACCTCGATACCACAAAGGTGAAAAAAAAAGACGTAATTATCCCTTAATCGATTTCTTTCCGTTCTAGGTCAAAATCTCGATTTTCATCATCTAAAATATCACATTCAACTTATTAAAACAATGTACTGATCAAATTAGTCCATTGACACACTTGGACAATTTTTACAATTTTGCTCCTATATTTTGCCAAAATTACCAAATTACCCCTAGGCTCGTAAAATAATTTTTATCACATTTCTTTACTCCTTGAGTCTAGATGAACCATTTTCATAACTATAGCAACTCATAATTTCAACTATTTCACACAGTTACAACTCATTTTACAACTTAGCAATCTAGCCCTTTTTAAGGTGTTTTCATGCAATTTCTTTCACAAAAGTTGTTTATTAGACAACTAGGACTCATAATCTTCCATAAAAACACAGAAAACAACACATTTACTCTCATGGCAAAACCCTAGACTCTTCATCATTTTGCAAAATAGACCCCTCATATGAAAGCTCATGCTTTAGGGGTTCCAAAAATGTAAAAATCATCAAGCAAAAACATTAAAATCACTTACAAGCAAGGGAAATATGTTGCTGAAATTTTCCAGCTTCAAAGCCCTTTCTTTTCTGCATATTTCGGTGAAGGAGTAGAGAAAAATGATAGCTTTTTCTTTTTGATTTGTTAATAACAAAACTAGTCAAAATTGGTGACCAAATTTCACCTAATTTTGACTTTTCAACAATTTTGTCTCCCATGGCCGGCCATCACACTTTCAATGGCCTAATTTCACTTTAAATACCCCCAATTTAAGATACAAGGCAATTTAACACCTTTAGGTATTAAAACACAACTTTTACCTTTTACGCGATTTAGTCCTTTTTCGAAATTTGAGTAGAAATTGCTAAAATTAACTTACCAAAATTTACATGCACTTATAAAATTATATTATAACACATAAAATAATACTAAAATAATTTTCTCTGGCCTCGAAATAGTGGTCCCGAAACTATTGTTCCGACTAGGCCCAAAATCGGGCTGTTACATTTCTTCCCCCCTTTAGGGATTTTCGTCCCCGAAAATCTTACCAGAAAAAGTTGCTCTCTACTTTCACGAGTCACTTATATCTTTTTCTCAAAACTTACAAAACAACTCAGCTGAAGATGATACTTAGGATTTCTGTAACCTTTCCACAATTACCATAAAATTCTCGGCTCAATTCGAAATACTGAAAACTGACATTCTAAGAACTATAAGCTTAGTAACACAACTCGTCCCAATCCGTCTAACAATACCTCTGTATATACCAAAATAGTCATGCGGACTACTATCATCAATCTATCACAATCCATTATGGTATCTCTTATTTCCGGAGAAAAGAGACATCCCGATACAAAATTCATACTAATCATTTCTCAATTTTCTCTTTCAATGTCAGCACTGACAATTATAATCTTGAATATATCTGATAATCGGCTTTACCCGGTAGTCAATTTAACATCCTTTGGAAGAATAAACAAAAGACTGCTGTGAACTCTGTACACAATTCTCTGCATAGCCTGAAGTTTCTCAGTACCCTAATCTTACTCTGAAATAATAGTAACAGAAACCAGAAATCAAATCTTCCTTGCAATTCAAAATTAAAAGTCGAATCATGCTATACTTGTTTAATTTACCACTTATAGCCACATTTCTATACTCTGATCATCAACTGTTTAGAAACTTTACTAACATGAATCAAATGATTCCAACTTCATAGATGTGGTCTCTTTATTAATTAGGATAACTATACTTATAACATCTCTCGAACAAGAGAAATCCAACTAATATGTTTCCATAACATACTTTCAAGAATAAAACCCCATCATTTCTAACTGTACGACTACTTACCAAAGAACACGTAACAAAGATTCTCGAACCGGAGAATAAACTTAAATGCACATAACTCAGTTTACTTTTGCGAATAACCATTCTTTACCCCAGAATTTTAAAGAAATCTAAACCTTTGAAATCCCCACATTTTTATGGTCGAGCGTAAGCTTAATCATAACAGATTCTAATATCGCAAGTCAAAGATTACTCGTAAAGATAAACCAAGCTTGATAATTCTCGAAACAAGAACGAGAGAAAAACCAATATAAGAAATTCCAAGATATAAAGACTATACCAAAAATCCGAGAATATAATCCAGAAGAAAATAATGAAGATGATCCAAAAAACCCCTTAGAGAAAACCAGAAGGAAACTACTGTCTGTACACTCTAGAATTTCTCGTAACAGAGATAATATAATTCTCGCATATATAAACCATAATCAATAGAACATCAGAATAATCTTACATAGATTTTTACTGTCAACTTCATTCCAATATATCAGAATAGAAATCTGAAGAGATGGGGAAATGTAGATCATAACTAACTGGACCAATAGAACTTTTCATCTAATATCATAGTCTCCAGTATCCTCACACAATAGAATTCCCACTCGAAAGGGATAACCATACGTATTCCCCAGAATAGAGGAAAACATAGAATACTCAGAAGAGAAAGATAGCCATCACTTTTGTTTAATTGAATTCGTCATACCCAGACATCTGTGCAAGTCCGACATTATTCCTCTAACTAATTATGTCTTCGCTAATCTCATACTATTCCATTTTTGTACTCTTCAGTTTCACTTTTGCAAGCTTATGCAACATATCTCTCGAGAATCTCATCGTATAACTCTATTATGGTAAGGGGGCGAAGATTGTAAAGCCTCTAATGTAAAGCCTCTAAACTTTTGACTCTCAAGCAAATACATATTCAACAACAACATAGCTTTACGCATATTGATTCAAACATTTCAAATTTCCAACTTGTTACAAACACATTTTCACATATCTCAGTAATACATGTAACTTTATTTCATGCGAATATTAGCTAAACATAAGTTAATTTATCATAACTCTAACTTTCATTTCTTTTTTCTCAAATTACCCTTAATGTCTTATCAAATTCCCATATTTAGTCTTAATCACTTGCCAATATTTATCAAATTGGAGGACGTCTTATGGTTTTGAGTACATCGTTTACTTGATGCCATAGTTCAACTATGGTCTTGTACTAGCTCTCATCCATCTGTGTCGATGCCGTGTCCCGCATGTGTCTTACATCGACTCATGTAACGATCTTGACGCATGTCCTAGACATGTCTTACACTAGCACATCTCGTAGCTGACGCATGTCCCAGACATGTTTGACACTGGCAACATCTCGAGGCCGATGCATGTCCCAGACATGTCTTACACTGGCTTTCATACTGTGGCTGATGCATGTCCCAGACATGTCTTACACTAGCCCTCGTCTCAATGCCGATGCCATGTCTCATACATGGTCTTACACTGGCACACAAATCTCATGTATTATCATGGTCCAACCATAGTCTTTTCCGTCAATTCATTAGTGAACGATCGTACTCATTCCCTGCGTTCCACCCAATTTGATCTTTCATTACAACTTTCATGCTATTGTGACATTTATGATTCTGTAAGTAAGATTATAAGGCAAACATTTCAACATCTTGACTTCATTAATCTAGACATAAATGTCAACCTCATGTATATACTGATTACTAATCATGCAATAAAAGTATTCATACATACATTCTATCACTTCAAGCAAATTTTTTTCTTTTCATAAACACTTGGCCAAATCAAGTTGGACATTTAACATCGTATGAATACTAACATGCATAAAATAGTTTTTCACAACTTAACTGTGTTTTACTCCACTATTTCACATTCTTTAACTCAAGAGTATCACATAATGAATACTAGTTCATATGAAAATCATGAATATCTTTTCATACCTTTCCCATTTTCAGCATGTCACAAGCATGATTCAATAATCTCAACTTTACTCTTATCTTTATCAAGATTTGCTCGGTTCGAGTTCATTCCTGTCTTAACCAACAATTTTGTTAGGGCCGAGAGATATCACACTATCACGAGTAATACTATAGCATGTATAGCTAGACTCTCTTACGCTAGGTTAGTCCGAGAACCGACTAAACCATGTTCTGATACCACTAAATGTAACACCCCTCGCCCGCATCCGACGTCGGGACGGGGTTCGAGGTGCTACCTGACTTTTACTAACATTTTCATACTAAACAGGGCCATGAAATCTCAAATAATTAAAAACTTTTATTTTCACATACAATCTGTCCCATATACGGGCTTACGAGGCCCAAAACATACATCCGGAGTGGTTCGGGACCGAACCGAGAACTCATGAAAAACTTAGAAAATCTCTTGCATCAAGGCTTCATACGCCCGGTGTGGGTATAGAGCCCGTGTCCCAAACCCGTGTCCAAAAACTTGGACAAATACAAGGCTATTTTCTAAGCCATTTTGTCACACTCACAATAGATACACGTATACTTATACAATAACATACAACATGGCAAAATTAGGTACTTAAACATTCCTAACATGTCATGATTATGGCAATTTCACATGCAATAGATATCATAGATTTTACTCACATCTTTACCACATTCATACTATAATCATTATAAACTCATCACATAATACCATAACACATGTATGCATAATTAAAATAGATTTACAACCCCATAATCAAATAGGCCAACACATATGGTTAAAGCCATATCACATACTCTAATATTTAAACTCCTATACATGCCATAGGCTCAAAGTACTTGAGATCACTACACCAATAGCGTTAGCTTGACAGTGTGATAATATCTCTGACGGCCTCCAACCCAAGCTAACCTGGAAACTCTAGAAAACATGGGAAAGAAGAGGGGGGTAAGCTTTCGCTTAGTAAGTTCATATGAAAACAATAAGCACCCATTAACTTGTTTTATCAATGTTTACAACATATTCTCAAGTTCACTACAAGCAGTCTTTCTGAGCAACAGTCACTAAATTATTTATATCTGGAGCTACGAAACTCCGAACTAAGTTCCGTTAATTTTCCCTGAAACTAGACTTATTTTTATTTCTTCCATAAAATTTTCAGAATTTTTGGTTAAGCCAAATAGTACAGTTTATTCCTCAAAATTACCCCTGATTCACTGTCTGACAGTTCCGACCCTTCTATACTAAAGTTCAATTATCTCATAGTACAAGACTCGAATAATGTTCTTGTCTATTTATCTTGAAGCTAGACTCATATGTATACTTACTAATTTTTTTCTAGAATTTTGGTTGGGCCAATTAGTACAGTTTATTAGTTAAAGTCTCCCTGCTTTGAGGTATGACCACTCTGACCCCTGTGCACTACAAACCAAATTTTTCCCTGTACAAAATTCCAACGACCATGGCGTTTATTTCCCCTAAAAATAGACTCAATAAGGAATCCATGCATGTAAGGTATGACTATATAATAATTTTTGTACAATTTTTGGTAAATTTATAAAGTCAGAACAGGGCATCTCGAATTCATTCAGACCCTGTTTCACAAGAATTCAAATATCACACAATATGGAATTCTTTTTCTTCCCCTGTTTCTTTCATTTGAAAATAGGCTCATTAAGCTTTAATCTCATATTTTATTCTGCCTCTAACTCATTTTCCACTATGTTTAGTGTATTTTCAAAGTTACACTACTGCAGTAACTCAAATCTGTCAAGGCTAAATTACTCATTCATGATCATTGTTCACAAAATTAATACAACATCGTTTGTATAATCATCACCGAGACATTCATATCACATTTTCATTTATCATCTTACCATATTGTTGTTATGTCGAGTTTTCAACCCGAGGGTTAAGTACATACCTGTTCAAAGTATCCATTTTATAACATTTACCAATACGTCCCTTTCATCTCGAGTATTCCTCTATTTGAGTAGAATTTTACCCGTTGAACACATCAGAATATAATTCGGATACATGGAAAGTTTGCACATAAGTGCCACATATGTAGCCAAGCTACCATGTAACCCGCCCATAAGTGAACTCGGACTCAACTCAACGAGCTCGGGCGTTCGCATCCATAAGTGAACTCAGACTTAACTCAACGAGCTCGGATGCCTAGTTACATCTCATGAACTTGGACTCAACTCAACGAGTTCGAACATTCGCATCCATAAGTGAACTCGGACTCAACTCAACGAGTTCGGATGCTCAACCATCCTAGTGACATGTCACTTGTATCCTAATCTATTCCTAAGGTTCAAACGGGATTTTCCTCGAACACATCTCCTTGTCATCTTCCGTAAAATACCGAAACCAATACTCGGTAGCACTTTATATTTAACAGATAAGACACATAACTTGCATTTTATTCGAAAATAACCACAAAGCATATATTTAATGATAAAAATCAGCATATCATATATTTAACATCAATAACTTAAAAATAACAATTATGCTACATTATTTACACATGAACTTACCTCGATACCACAAAGGTGAAAAAAAAGACGTAATTATCCCTTAATCGATTTCTTTTCGTTCTAGGTCCAAATCTCGATTTTCATCATCTAAAATATCACATTCAACTTATTAAAACAATGTACTGATCAAATTAGTCCATTGACACACTTGGGCAATTTTTACAATTTTGCTCCTATATTTTGCCAAAATTACCAAATTACCCCTAGGCTCGTAAAATAATTTTTATCACATTTCTTTACTCCTTGAGTCTAGATGAACCATTTTCATAACTATAGCAACTCATAATTTCAGCTATTTCACACATTTACAACTCATTTTACAACTTAGCAATCTAGCCCTTTTTAAGGTGTTTTCATGCAATTTCTTTCACAAAAGTTGTTTATTAGACAACTAGGACTCATAATCTTCCATAAAAACACAGAAAATAACACATTTACTCTCATGGCAAAACCCTAGACTCTTCATCATTTTGCAAAATAGACCCCTCATATGAAAGCTCATGCTTTAGGGGTTCCAAAAATGTAAAAATCATCAAGCAAAGACATTAAAATCACTTACAAGCAAGGGAAATATGTTGCTGAAATTTTCCAGCTTCAAAGCCCTTTCTTTGCTGCATATTTCGGTGAAGGAGAAGAGAAAAATGATAGCTTTTTCTTTTTGATTTGTTAATAATAAAACTAGTCAAAATTGGTGACCAAATTTCACCTAATTTTGACTTTTCAACAATTTTGTCTCCCATGGCCGGCCATCAGAATTTCAATGGCCTAATTTCACTTTAAATACCCCCAATTTAAGATACAAGACAATTTAACACCTTTAGGTATTAAAACACAACTTTTACCTTTTACGCGATTTAGTCCTTTTTCGAAATTGGACTAGAAATTGCTAAAATTAACTTACCAAAATTTACATGCACTTATAAAATTATATTATAACACATAAAATAATACTAAAATAATTTTCTCTGGCCTCGAAATAGTGGTCCCGAAACCATTTATTCGACTAAGCCCAAAATCGGTCATTATTCGATTCTGACATTGCTCTATCGTTGATATCTGGGGACCTATTGTAGGTAAAAAGGCATATTTCCAAAGAATAAATGATTCTAAGGATGATTATTTGTATGGCATGATTATGAATGAAATGAGAGAATAAAAGAATATTTGCTCAGAATGAGACACAAAAGTGCATTTTTTTATTGCAAATAAAAATATGTTTGAACATGAGCCTATTTCATAAAAGATTCTTGTTGCTTCTAGGCTTAAAACAATAAGTGTGTTTTGAACATTACTCTGTATTAGCTCTAAAAACTATAGGAATTACTTCTACAGTCTAGTTGTTCAGAACACTCCAAAGCTTATAAGGGCGAATGCCTGATAAGTTTCCTTCCATCACCCCTTCTTCAGATATAGCATTGATACTCAAAATTTTCATCATATCTTCAGCTATCGCGTTCACCCCATTGTCAGTATGATTGAGTAATGGATTTCCTACACTAGGTGAATCGTCAAACTTCACAATGCCCATGTTGATGAGCTTTTCAACTAGCCTTTTGAAAGAAAGGCATCTCTCTATCGAGTGCCCCACTATTCCCGCGTGATATTCACATTGAGTGTTCGCGTCGTACCATTTGGGATATAGGGGTTACAACGATTTTAAGTAGACAGGGGCCATAACGTGCGCATCAAATAGACTTTTGTACAGCTCCCAGTACGTTACTGGAATGGGAGTAAACTGGGGCTTTTCCGTGTTTTGCCTTGTATTGAGCTCTTGTCTTGGCGAAGCTTGTTGGCGCGTGGCCATCATTCTCGGTTGATTAACCGTAATCAGTTTTACATAACCTATGCTCACATTACTGACCTAATTTTCTCTTTTTTTCGGGGCTGACTTCTTAGTGCTTTCCCCAGCCTCTATTTTTCCTCATCTTATCGCATTCGTTATCATTTCACTGGACATCACTATGTCCGTGAAACTCTTAGTTGCGCTGCCCAGCATGTGATTAATGAATGGGCCTTTCAAGGTATTAATGAAGAGCATGGTTGTTTCTTTTTCCAACAGTGGCGGTTGGACCTGTGTAGCAACTTCCCTCCACCTCTGAGCATATTGCTTGAAACTTTCACTCGAATTTTTCTCCAGATTTTGTAACGTGATCATATCAAGCGCTATATCTATCACATGGCCATATTGCTTCATAAAAGCCTGTGCTAAATCCCTCTATGATTTGACTTGGGTGCAATTTAGCTGATTGTACCATTTGGCATGACCCAGTCAAACCGTCACAAAAGATGAATTAACAACTGATCATTTTTAACATGACCAGTCATCCTTCGACAAAACATCGTGATGTGAGCTTCAGGGAAGCTAGTTCCGTTGTATTTTTCAAACTCCGGCATTTTAAACTTCGGAGGGAGCACTAGATTCAGAACCAAGCTTAACTCTTTAGCATCCATTCCACACTGATAATCAGCGCTTTCTAGCGTTTGAACTTCTCTTCCAACCATTTGTATCGGTCTTCCAGCTACTTTAGGGGTTCTCCTTTTATCCTTTCTACCTCTGTCATGTCATTCAGATCAGGGACACCGGGATTCACCGAATTGTCTCCGGAGCCTGAGCCTGTCGGGAAGTTTGTTAATGTTGAAAAGCCAGCTTGATGCTGAGGACCAATGTTGAACGACACCCGAGATGGATATGCATTAGGTTGTGCAAGGGTATTTATTGGGGTGAAACCCGGTGGATAGACAGGATCCTCACTATCATCCCCGAGATTGATCATAGGGCTCTTTCCTTTTTCTGGCCCTCCAAGCAGTAAATGGGTTAACTGATTCATCACGTTCTTTTTCGATTCCAGCATCTGATCCTTTATATCCTGCTGAATCTTGGTCAGTTGCTCTTGCATCTGTTCCTGCAGCCGATCCTGCATTTCCTTCTGCATTTGCTCTAGTTTTTCCAACCTTTGATCCATAACTTTGGCTTTTCTCCCTGTGTAGTAATAATGTTCCAGGGTAACTACAACAAGATTTCTAATTAATTAGGGTTCTCTTGTGAAGTTTAATGCACATGATGCAATGCAATGCAAATGTATGGAATAAATGCAAAAGAAAGTAAGACGTTGATTCTAAACTCAATTCTATTAGAACAACTTTTCTAGAAAGCAAATTCTTTTACATAAAATGGATTACATATGCGGCTTTGCCCTTATATTCCAGGTAATCCCTTTTTCTGTTGAAGTCAAACCACGTAAACTTCCAATAGATGCCTCCACTAGCTCCTTTCGCTTAATCTGGGCTGCGACTTATTTCTTACTTATTCTCACAATGCTTTTAGCTCCTTTAAAAAAGTCGAGACGTGAATGCTCTTAAATAATCTTTATCGACTTGAATCTTCAGGTAAAGTCTTGTTTTCCTCCGCGAACTATCAGTCTTCTTCGGTTGTGTTTACTTGGACCATATTCAGACAACCGTATTATAATCCACTTTATCAATAAATTCATTTTCTTATGACAAACTGTTCTATTTAGTAATCAAATATGAATCAACACCTCATTTCTATGATGATGTAATGCAATGCAGTCATAATCAAAACAAACAAAATATGTTAGTACAGAAGAAATAAATAGCAAATAGAGTACCTACTTGGGTAACCACTAGTGTTTGGAGTGGCTCTACTTAGGGTGGGCACTTAAGGCTCGCTATATACGGTCTAGTTCTAAAGACAGGATACCTGAACCAGCAGATTCCTCAATCCTCATCCATTATAAGCTCATGTGGATCGAGTTCAGTTCAGGGGAATCCTATGGCCATGCGGAGGTGAAAACCTCACGAAGACATAGGTACGGATGTATTCCGGAAGCAGTCCACTAGCCCATGCGGAGGTGAAAACCTTACGAAGACATAACTTCTCACTCCCACTTAAATGGTGTGACCACAATGGTCATGCAATATGCAATACAAGAGTATTCTATGGGACTTGAGCCAAAATGAATGCAGTAAAAGGATCATATGTCAAAAACTAAATTTTAAATTTTCGACAAAATGACAGAAAATAATAAATTTTACGGCTTGACTCTCTTATTGGTCCCCAGTGGAGTCGCCAAGCTGTCGAAGCTATTTTTTTTAGGTTTAAAAATGGGGGTCGACTTTAAAACGAGGTATGGAGTCGCCACCGATCCTTTTTTTTAGGTGTAATCGGATCACCTTGAGATTGATCATTTTAATAAAACATTTAATTTATTAAAACAATAATTCTAAGTCTACGAAAATTGAGAAAACAGGTTCGGAAGTCGGTTACGCACGAGGAAGGGTTAGCACCCTCGTAACGCCCAAAATTGGTACCAATTAATTATTTAATGTCCTAACGTTGAAATTTGAAGGAAAAATATTAAAATACGATCCCCTTAAAAATGCGTAAACAACTCGATTTGGATTTTAAGATTCACTCGTTCCAAAGGAATAAAATACCACATCCAGCACGTTAGGACACGATATTTTAAGCCTCCAAAAACTAAGATCACCTCAAGATTTCCAAAATACGCGACGAATACGATCCTCTTAAAAATGTGTGCACAACTTGAGTCGAATTTCAAGATTTACTCGTCCCAAAGGAATAAAATACCACATCCAGCACGTTAGGACACGATATTTTAAGCCTCCGAAAACTGAGATCATCTCAAGATTCCCAAAATATGCAATGAAATTTAAAAAAGGGCATTCGGTTATTTGGTCAAACAGTAAATCGAAACCCAGCACGTTAGGGCACGATCTTTTGAATTTCCAAGCGCGAAACATTGCCTTGTTTTGAGAAAATTCAAATAAACATTTATAAAAATCAAGTCAAAATATACTTTTTTGGTTTGTTTGGAGATAAAAACAATTGGTGTTGGGCGAAAAGTTGGAATTTCAAAATCATGATGCAATAACGAGCATGCAAGCTTAGTATTGAACATGAAATAAAAATTCGGGGCAATAATATTACATGAATAAGTAATAAAAAACACAAAGGAATGAGTTAAGGTACATGCAGTGGCGGGATATTATATGCTATATAAATACAAACACTAATAATCGAAAGCTAATAAATTAGAATTAGAAGCCGACTTAGAGGAAATTCCATGCAAATTACACTAAAGAAATATCAAGTTTCAAAATAAAATTAAACGAACAATTGGGCGTAAAGAAAATATAAAAACATTACTATACAAACAACATAAAGATTTTAAAACAAGTCATCTATACAAGGATTTTAAAAGAGAAGAAAAATATAAATAAATAAAATATATTTAATAAAATACAATTGAACTTTAAAATAAATAATATAAAGTAAATAATATACAAAATAATACACATATTAATTTACATAAAAAGACTTAATATAAATAATTGGTGTATAGGAATACAAATATATAAAAAGTATTTGAATTAATAAAAGTGACAGATTAAAGTTTATATAAAAAAAGCTTTGTAAAAGGGAAAAATATATCTATATAAAATAATATAACGTCAATAATATATATATATATAAATAAATGATGTGTAAATATAAAAAAAAATGTATGGGGATATTTAATTTTAGCACATTGAAATAAAAGAAACACATATTGAAATAGTAGGTAGACTCAATTGAAATAAACCAAACTTAAAGAGATAATTTATGAATAAATAGAACATCAAATTAAAACTAAGGACCACAATTCAATGTGTACAAAATTACAAGGACTGAAAACGCAAATGATTCAGATCTCCAAAACACAGTACCTAGGCCCAGGCTAAATTGCAACAACACAGAAATTTCATGGAAAATTTGAAAAAACAAATAATATGCAAATAAGGCCAATTGAGAGCTAGTGCGAAAGTTGGGGACTAATTGTAGAAATCACCCATTTAAAGAGAAATGCGCGGACTTCCAAACCCCATACTGCTTTACTTTTTCCAAACCCCATGCTGTTTTACTTTACTATTTAAAACCTGCTTTAAAATTTGTGTTTTAAAGAAAACTTTTTTAACTTTTATTTAAAAAAAACCCTAAATGCCTTGGACATTATCTCATCTCCCTCACTCTCCCTTTCTTCTCCAGCCGAAAGGCTCATTTCAAGCCCCCAACCATTTTCAAAATCTGATCGTGACCAACGGAGCAAGGCCCACCGACGGCGTGAATGCGATATAACTCCGGTAACCCTCTCACTCTCTCTTATATTTTATACTTGTAGATTCGAATAAAAAAAAAGTAAAACAAAGTAGAAACAGCGATAAATAACCTTTGAAACGTATTCTATTGCTTTTGTTGATTTCTGTATATTTGTTTGATTTTCTCAATCTGTGTTCTATTTCTCTCAAAAAAAGAAAGAAACCCCCACCCCAAACAATGAAAAATTCAAAGGCTTTATAGCCAAGTCCAAAACCGTTTCCTACTGTTTTCTTGTTCAACTTGCAGGTCATGAAGACGTGAAGGAGGGCAACATGGTATGTGGGTGCTAACGTGGAGTAGGGCGCGCGCGTATGGAGGAGGTGATCGTGGCTGCGGCGCAAAGAAGGCTTCTAGTGCTTAGGGTTTGCTGAAAAGTGTTTTAGGTTTGGGGTATTTTGGGGCTGTTTGGGTTAATTGTTTTTGTAATTTTGGGTTTTCTTATGTGGAATTATTTGGGTTTTATTTATTGGGCTGGAATTAGGTAGCCCGGGCTAAAATTGGGTATTACAAATATAATGGTGCATAAATTTACACACCAATGTTTTTAGTTTTCTTTTTTTTGGAATATTTATAATGATTTTTTAATCGTTTGACACAATATAATTTATATTGTTAATTTACCGATTTTATGTCGACAGTGTATCAAATACAAATGCATAATAAATACTAGTCTTTTGACAAATCCAATGTGTGGGTGAAAAGTAAAGCTAAAATAAAATTTTAATTGATAATTATGATTTATAAAAATAATAATTATTGATAATAAGGTAATAAAATGTAAATTGTTGTTCTTTTGAAATTATAACTATATCAACATTTCCAATCAAAATCAATCATTATAAGCATTAAATTAAATAATTAACGTAACAACTAATTATTAATAACTAAACTCAATTTAATAAACTAACTATAAGAATAAATATGGAGAAAAACCTATACATTTGCATGTTACTTGAACTTGGGATCTCGAAGTTTTTAAGGCCTCGATTTTGATATCTTTGCCAATGTAATTATTTTATTTTAAGAAACCTTAAAAACCTTTTTTTTTCTCTAAATTGTTTGTTTATTCTCTTTTGTTTTGCCAAGCGGCTCCCATCAATTCTCTCTTTCTTTATTCTTCTCATTAAATTCACATGTCTTCTTTTTTTTAGTATGCAATTCTATTTTGTGGGTATCTTTGTTGTATTCACAAATTGTGATAGACAGATGATAGTGTCTATCGTCAATGAAACTCTATCGACCACCAACAATTTCTCTTGGAAAGTGGGTGGTTCTTCGCCGGCTTCTTAACATGTTTCTATTTTGAGAATATTTCAGAATAATAAACAATTTCACGAGTTGATTTGGACCCATGTTGTCTTAAGTTTTATATATATATTTTTTCAACTGTTTAATAAGTCTTCACTTTTAGAAGTTTTTGTCTCCTCTTGTATCATGTTTTTTAGTCTTACTTTTGCAAGTGATTTTAGGAATGGCTTGTCATCATCCTTTTCAGTTTGGTGAATACTCGATTCTTTTGCCCACTTTTGTTCTCCACTTTGGACTATCTGAGGTTGATTTGTTTATCATTTTAAGTGCTTACAATCACCCCATATATGTCGTGCTTCAGTTGTGATGGATAAATTTCGAGTCAACAATTTTTTTCCCTTTTTGATAAAAAAGTGAGTAGTTAATTATATTGATTTTTGCATAAAAAATAGTAATATGGAAAAGTAGTTTTTTTTTTTCGAAATTGATTTTATGTATTTTTCTTGACTAAGTTGGTGCCTAGTTAACTTGTGATACCAACACAATCAAGAGTTTTATAATAACACTCGATTATGGCTCACCCATGATGTAGGTGAAAAAAATTATGTAATAAATATATTTATTAAAAGTATATATAAAAAACTATTATAAGCAGTTTTGATTTCCAACTACAATGGTAGTTGTAGCTTGAGGCATAGTTGGAATAAGTTGAAACTTGTCTTATTTGTATTATTAATCTTTTGATTTAAAACGTGTAGGGCTTTGCATTTATGATCTCTAAGAATTATCTGGGCCCATCTATGATGTTCAAGTGTGAATAATCAAATCACAATGGATCAAATCAAAGTCTTTTAATGCAAAGTTCCTTGTTTAAGAAGATCAAGTCACACTAACTTTGGAATATCTTGAAGATATTAATTTTTCTCGTAACTTTTATGAGGATAATTGAAAACCTCTTTGTACAGGGGAATGATTATGATTTATTTGTATATAAGCAAGCTAAAACTATTATATGTGATCAACTTGTGCTAGGTAGAAGATTGCGAGGGTGAGCACTTATCATTGTTCATATAGTAACCGATATTTAAACTCAAGTGAGTCACTTAGTTTACAACAAAACTTGAAAGGGGAATGTCTTAGTGAATTGTAACAACCCTCACCCGACCCAATCACTAGGTTCAAGCTGTAGGATGTTATATTCATTACCGGAGTGACCTCAGACAATTTTACAACATTCAACCAATAACATATACAAATAAGTATCATACACATTCTAAATATGCAACACAATAATTTTCAAGTCCCATACGAGCTTACGAAAGCTCTTTTCTTAACTCGAGCATGAATTAAGACCAAATTGTAAAGTTTTGAAATTCTCAGACCGACGTTGCAACTTCATAATCTCCACGTCTTGACATTGTTATCTCAGTGAGTTACGTTAAGACTGTTGCAAAAGGTCCAATTTGAAAACGGTTCTCTTGCACAACGAAAACCTAAAATTTTAAAAATTGACCCGGTTATGATATTTATAGTAATAAACTTTAACCAAATTCGTACCTGTGTTTTCGGCTTAAGGGACGTTCGTTGTTCCCGACATTTAACCAAACGATCTTCTCTGATGTTCTCTTACCACGAACTGCTTTAAATGTGGGCTTGAACGAATTGAATCGAAACACAGAACTAGAAAAAGTTCTCTCTCCTTTTGAGGTGAAAACAAAAATTCTCTCTTCTTAATAAAAACCGGTAGAAGTGTTATTCCGAAAAATATAATAGTTGAGAATAAATTCTCTTTATATTTTGACAAAATAACAAACTCTCAAAGTTGCATTAATAGCTCTACTGGTGTCATCTATTTATAGGAAGAAAAGGTAGAACCCTTGTTGAGTTGTAGTGGTTTGTTTTAAATATAAAATCATCCTACTTAGAATAAGACTAGGGTGGACAACAAACCCTAGTAATTGCCTACTAGGGTTGCCACCCCCTTCATGTCCATCAGGTGTTTTTGAGCCTCTCTCACATCGGGTCCAATTACGAGTATTTCTTGGGCCTTTTTAACCCAATACTCTATAATGTGATCCAACCCGATTCAATTTTTATATTTCTCAAAATAAAATTTAATATTTATATATAAAATAGTTTTCTCATCTCTATTTTACCTTTAGCAAAATTTTGATGATTTTACCCATGGTAAAACTTTAACAATTTTGCCCCTGGTAAAATTTCGAGAAAATATATTTAATATTTCACAACTCAACATGTTCTGTAATACTCTGAAAATTTTTACAGTAAGATATTATCCTTGATATAGTAAAATAAGGAAATAAAGTGACAAAAAGGGAAATTTTGAGTTATGTCAATATTGAGAAGTATATTATGATATATTAATTCAAGAAAGGACTAAATTGTAAAAGTGAGAAAAGTTTTGTTGCACAAGAGTAAATATTCAAAATTTGAGGGGTTAAAGTGTAAATATGAAAAAGTTGAAGGACCAATAGTGTAAATAATTTAAGAGTGGAATGCTCTAGAAACTAAGGAAATGGATGAATTAGGACCAAATTGAATAGATGAAGAACTATGAGGGACTCAATTGCAATTTTACCAAATTAAATGATGACTCAAAGATGGAATTTTAAAAGATAATAAAGGGCAAAATGGTCAATTGGAAGAGAGAGAAATCTAGAAAGTAATAATGATGCTAG
Source organism: Gossypium arboreum (assembly GCF_025698485.1). Classification (NCBI taxonomy): domain Eukaryota; kingdom Viridiplantae; phylum Streptophyta; class Magnoliopsida; order Malvales; family Malvaceae; genus Gossypium; species Gossypium arboreum. The sequence goes on from NC_069076.1 coordinate 4,173,522, forward strand.
AGATATTTTGATATTTTATAATTATTTAATTAGATAAATATTATTTTATTAATATTTTAATAAGATATTTTATTATTATTTTATTAGTATATAAAGAAAGAAAGATGAGAAATTCTCATCCATATTTTCCCATGCACTAACGTGAGAGAAAGAGAGGAAGAAAGAAAGTTTTGCTTTCTTTACAATTTGGTCCTTTTACCAAAAATTCACCATTTTCACCCAAAAATCAAATGAATTTCCATAGTTACCAAGAGACAAAAATGTTAAGGAGAGCATAGGGAGTTAGAATATCAAGTTGGATTCAAGAAATAGAAGCTGAGGAGAGAGAAAATCAAGTTAAAGATTAGTATCAATAGAACAAGGTAAGTATATCAAGATTTCAATATGTTTTTAAGTTTGTTATTATTGACAAAGCATGGAAATAATGTTATAGTAGAGTTTTCTTACATAAGGTCCTATGTTTTTGATATGTTAGTGAAGAGGAAATAAGAGAAAGTGATGAGAAATGGTGTAGAAAAAGAAAATAAGGATGTTATAACATGGTAATTAATAGCTTGCACAAAAACAGTTTGGACAGCAGCAGTAGACTAACTTTGAAAAATCACCATAAATTGTATAAATCGAATTAGAAGATTAAAAAAATATGAAATTAAATCTTATTGAGCCTAGTTTCTCATAAAGAAATAGTTTAAGCAATGAATTTGTAAATTTTGAGATATAATGAATTTTGTGAGACAAGGTCAGAATGAATTCGGGTTCCCCTGTTCTGACTTTGACAAATCATAAAAAATTGAATAAAAATAATTAGGGGCTTAAATTTATATGTATAAAATCCTGAATGATTATATTTGTAATAGAAACAAACAACAACATCATTTGAATCCTGTATGAGGAGATAATTAATTTTTGGTGAAGAAGGGTCAGAACTATCATACAGCAGAACAGGGGTAACTTTAAAGAATAAACTGTACTTATTGGCTAAACCAAAAATTCTGAAATTTTTATGGTAAGAATATATATGAGTCTAGATTCAGAGAAAATTATCGTATATTAATTTTGAGTTCTATAGATCCAGATATAAATAATTTAGTGACTATGATGCAGATAGACGACTTGAATATTCATAAAAGTAAATAATAAAAATTATGGATAATGTTACTTACAAGTGTGTTATCTACATTAAGGATGTGGAATGGAGAGGAGGAGGAGGAAAAATATGTATGAATATTCATCTAGCATGGCTAATTTGCATATTTTAGGCTTAGGGACTAAATTGAATAAAAGTAAAACTTTATGGGCAATTTTGTAAACATGTCAGAAATGACCAAATTGCATGAAATTGATTATTTTATTATTTAAATTACAAAATTGAATGAAATTATTAATTTAGTTCAAGATCGGGAAAACATGTTTTAGGGATTAAATTGAAAAGTGTTGAAATTATGAAAATTCGATATTTTATAGAATTCATGGATTGTTATCAATATATATGAGAATAATAGCTGGAAATAAGGATTAAATTGCAAGAATTTTATTTTCCTGACCCTAAGGATGAAATCGTCATTAATTAACAGTTTAGGGGCAAAATGGTAATTTTGCCTAGAGCATTAATTAAATGCATTAGAATATGAAATGAATGAAAATAACGATCAAATTTATTTATAAAGATCCGGACGACTCAAATATGAGACTTGATTGTGGAAAAGAAAATATATCAGATTAATGAAATTATAAACACAAACAAGCAATGAGGTAAATTCGTGTAACTTGATTTATATTCTTAAATGCTTGAGATTGTTTGTTATTGATGTGAATATGATTTGAATGTTCATTGTATGAAAATTTATGAAACATTGATATATTTGATAAAATGGGAAGAAATCCGGTTGAATGAAAGGAAAATTCGATGGATCTCGAAAAGGAATTGAGGTAAAAGGATCTAGCTTCGGACGGGTGATCCTATCTTGATATAGCCCTCCGAAGAATATGTGTAAAATGGATTTAGCCGGATGGGTAATCCAAATTAGGGTTTGAATTTAGCTTTGGATGGTAATTGGATCCAAGCTCATTAGAGTAATTGTCGTTGCGGGATTTAGCTTTGGTGGTAATCTCGATAATACTCTATGAGTTTATATTACTGAGGATTTAGCCTGGACCGGTAATCCCATTGTAAGGATGAGGTTCATGGAGTGTGCTCTCGATATTAAATGTGTAAGACCATGGTTGAAAGATACCATGGTAACTCAGTAAAGACCATGGTTGAAAGATACCATGGCAACTGATATGAAATGTGTAAGACCATGGTTGAAAGATACCATGGCAACCTGATATGAGATGTGTAAGACCATGGTTGAAAGATACCATGGCAACCTGATATGAGATGTGTAAGACCATGGTTGAAAGATACCATGGCAACGTGACATGAAAAGAATAAGACCATGGTTGAAAGATACCATGGCAACATAACAGAAAATGAGTAAGACCATAGTTGAAAGACACTATGGCATCACGTCAAAGATAAATAAGACCGTGGATGGGAGACGCTATAACATCTGTTGAACAATTGATAAATAAGAATGGTTATATGAAATGGTTGTGTGAAATGTTTACAAGAACTGGTCATATGGAAATATATGTACAAAAGCATTGTATGAAATAATTATGAAAATGGATAAACGAAATAAGTATAAGTACATGGAATATAATTTATGTTAAGTTTGATATAAGCTATTACCAGAATAAATATACATAAAATATATGGAAATGATGGAACATAAAATATTGATATAATGAAATGAATGATATATGCTTGTGAAGAAACGGTAAGAGCATGATATGTTTCATGACATGTACATATATGATTATCTTTGATATGTTGATACAAGGAAATTATGTAAGTTGAGACTATTATTAAACTAAAGTGCGACATGTCGAGAAAATAGATATATCAATGTTGAATTTATATGAGATATGAGCAAGTATACTAACAATGTTGTTGTTTAATGCTTATACAAGTGTCAAACTGTTGATTGAATGGTAATATATTTATTTTATATGATGCATTGAATCGGTAAGTATTTTAATTTTTTTAAGTTATCTGTAAATGGTAGTAATGCTCCGAAACCCTGTTCTGGCAGCGGATACGGGTTAGGGGTGTTACATGTTCACTATGACTGAATGATTTATTTTCATTTTTTGGCTTCAAAACAATCTAAAAACAAAATTCATTCTCCCGGTCATTTTTTAAGTAATCCATATAGGATAAGAAATGAATCATTTTCATTTCTATTTCCATTTTTGGAAACCTACATTCAGTTCCAAATGATTTCATTTCTCCATTTCAAAGAAAAACATAATCATTCCTAAATGTTTTTCATTTCTTTTTTCCTATCCATTCCGTTCATTTTTATTCAAACACGCAATTCATTTCTGGTTTCAATGAGCTAACGAAGGGACCGATTGGACGTATGTAGTTGAGACTCAAATAATTTATAATTAAGTTTTTACTTTTTGCCAGTCATGAAGTCATTCCATTATAGTATCGTGACCAAGCTCTCCCCAACGACTTACCATTACGAAAGCAACTACTTAACGCTCCTATAATGATCTTGTCATAAGTGTGTTACCCTCACAGGATATCCTTAATCTCTTTAGAATAATATTTGTTCTCCCAATATGATCCTAGTTTATCTCATGGTAAACACTACATTTTCCTTCATGAAAAATCAATCACTATCAAATAGTAATCAAGTCATCCATCATAAAGACGAACGACCCGTAGCCACGTTTACCTTTCGTCAACCATGTAATGCCAATGAGATGATATCATTTACCCATGTTTTGGGCTATGAATTCCACTGTTGTGAATGACGCTACATATTACAAAAGTCGTACACCCAATGCACCAACTTTCGGTTCTTTATCTATTTGAACTCAGGCTTTTACTTACATCAATGTGTACAAGTCACGCGTATATAGTCTACCATCCACTTAAGATTTAGGTATGCCACACTATGAACGTCACAAGTGAATAAATCCATAAACGGATTCAGGATCTATTCTACTTAGGTCCTGTCCGATGTACAGTCAATCCAATCAGACATTTATGTCTTTATCTTTTAAGAGTCATTCACTCCGATGTCCAAGATAAGGAATCTCCCCAATTGGACTTGATAAACGACATATTAGTCTTTTAATCGGTTTGCTCATTTCCAATTAGACTAAGGATATGTAATCAATGAATTTGTTTTATTAACCAATATGTTCGAAAAAATTACAAGTTTACAAATGAATGTATGCCACTCTGGGCACTGGATTTGACAACGACGTCACTCACTGTCGGACCATGTCTCGATGTCAGGGACTCAAAGTCGTAACGTTGCCCTATTCTAGAAACTTTCAAATTGTTGCATATTTCAAGTCATTAACCAAACATATTTGAACTTTCATTTAAGCTTGTTAACTTCAAATTCACATCAATTAACCAATTTAAACAAAACACATCATTAACTAACTAGACCAAATCACCAACTACCACATTTTACAATTCATTATTTACAAGACTTAAACGTCTATTCAACTTCAACATTCCAAGTCCTAATTCTATCATTACATGATTATATGCTTCATTTAACAACTTAATGTATTTAACTTTGAATAATCTAGGTCCATAAGTACAATTGGCATTCATCATAATCAAATTAAAGATCAACTTAGCCAAATGACAAACTAGCAAATGCACACATAACATTACCAAAACTACATCCTTGATACATACATTATGTTAACAATTCAAATGATATATTGATCTTATATACATGCCAAAACATTGAAACAAAAATGAGCATAACTCTACCGATTTGATGATAGTGTGAGCTTCAATTCGATTTGAGAGTTCTACAAGGTGACGATTTACAAGGGAAGAAAACAACTAGAGTAAGTATATAAAATGCTTAGTAAGTTCAATTGGAAGATACTATACTTACCTTGTTCTTATTTAAGCATAAAGGCAAACCTTAGTTTGACATAAATTTGGCTAGTACAAGGCATTTAAACATCAATAAGGTAAGCTTATAACAATGTCCAATATTATCAAATGCTACATGTAACTTAAACATACCATGATATATAAGTTTCTTTTACTTATCACTATGGCATATTTAACTAAAAAATCATAAATCTATATCATGTTGGAACAAACCTGTTTGTAAAACGCAACAGAAAATATGTTTAAGGAGAAACCAAAGTTTTAATTTTTTTCTTCAAAACAAGAACTTGGATATGATATCTAAAGTAATAAGCACTTAATCAAAACTGTACATTTTTTATTCGTCTAGAATGAATGCTTCGACCGAGTAGTCTTCTCCGCTATCCTCAAGCTTACGTCTATTGAGTGTGGGCTCATTTCAAATTAGAAAAATTTTCATAAAAATTACCCAATATTGGGTAATTTTGTAATTTCTCTAAACTTTTGGACCAAGTTGTGAATAAAAAATATCTCTAGAAATCTTTTGAAACAATTTCTTCAGAGAATTTTCTCTTTACAACTTTCTCTTGAATTCAAGTATGTGAAAAATAATAACTCATGTCTCTCTTTATATAGGGAGAGTTTAGAGAATTCAACTATAAATTAAACTTAATCACTTTAATATTAAATTTAATCTAATATTAATGCTACAAAGATATGTATTAAATTAAATTTATTAAAATAATATTAATTTTGGAATAGTTAATCTGAAATCAAATTATACAGTAGAGTCCCGAGAGGAGTATAATTATTCCACTACTCAACTACTAAAGAACAACCGTCATCGACCATCCACGCCACTCGGAATTCACGACACTCGTCATTCGATGGTGCTATCGCAAGTGCGACACCCTTACGACACCCCGAGCCGGTTCGACAGTTATCAGTTAAATCTGGGACGATGATGACCCGACCGGTTCGGTCTTGCCACCAATTGCACCGTCAATCCAGTTTCACATACCAGACCTGATTCAACCAATTTTTAGGTCTCAGTCTAGGTTTTGGGTTCTTGAGCCTAATTTTTTATCTCAGGTCCAATTTTCAAGTTCAACTACCCATTGGGTCAATTGTCTAACTTGAAAATTAATTTCTAAAAATATCATATTAATCTTAATTAATTTCATTAATTTAATTTTACTTAATCAAAATTAATTTTCCCAAAAATCATTTAGATTTTCCAAATTAATGTTTCAAGAAAATTCTTTAATCAAATTCTCTTGTTGAACAATTCTCACGATTGCCTAATTTAATTCCACATCGTATAAATCAACTCAATTAAATTATTTCTAAAGTTGTAAAATTTTCTTCTGATTTAAATACAGCCCAATGGAGCTTTTGTTAAGCTAGCGAAGAGACCAATCAAACACATACAATTAGGCTCTAGTAATTGTAATTATATCCAGAAGCATCATTCTAATAATTCACAATTTACTTAATCATGGAATCAATACACAAAAAGTAACATGATTGAAAACTCCTTATTGTATACTTTTTACGAAAGTATTTCATCCAATTGCTTTGCCCAATGACCTCGTCATGAGTGTGTTAGCCTTATATGATATCATTGATTACTTTGAGTTAAATACGTTCACTCAATATAATACTATTTTATCTCATTATCACTATTGTGTCTTCTTAATTATTAATATGATCACTATCAACAAATGATTGTGATAAATAGTATGTTCGAGAACAAGCAACTCGTGGTCACATTCCATATTTATCAATCCACACAATACCAATGAGAGGATATCGTAAACTCTTTAATTGAGCTATGAATTTCATTGTTGCTAGTAGAGTCATGCCATACACAAGTCATGTACCCAACAAACTGGCTGTGGGCTTGATATTCTTTAGAGTATAAGCCTCCACTTATATCAAAGCACATGAGTTACATACGCATAGTCAGTGACTAACTCAAGAATTAGGTAAACCACACCATGAATATCACAAGTGAATTAATTCACAAACAGGTTCAGAATTAATTCATCTCGGGTCCAGTCCAATATATCATTCTTTCAATGAATACATTTACGTTCATCCGTGGAGTCAACTGCTCCGATATCCTAGACTAGCCATATCCCTAATTGGAATTGTAGACAACATAATAATCCTTCTAAGTGTTTGAATCAAACGCTCACTTTGATTCTTTTATGGGATCACGGACTAGTTTAAATTATCTACTAATGTAAGTTGTTTTTCTTGCAATGTAAATGTTCTTACAGTGCCACTTATCAACAGTTTGAACTTAGACAATCAATGAGCTAATATTTGTTTGTCACAATTTCACTATGCATGCAAAACATGAAAGACAGAAACACACAAGATATAAAAGTGAAATTTATTAAGGTAGTTTTTCAAACCCTAAACCTAATTTGAAGATTTTGAGTACAGAAATTTTTAATTGTCTGATCTCTGTCTCTGCTGCTATATTTTATTTTTTTTTCTATATCTACTGCTCGTTATTCCATCTGTTTACATCATTGAGAAGAAGAATTTTTTGTTAAAGCTATCTGTTTAGTGGCAATAGTGGATTTGAGGTCGCCACTGCGAATTAGCGGCTGCATCACCGCTATTTGAAACTTAGACTTGCTATTAATTTTGGATATTTATTGCAGCTTCAAATGGAAGGATTAAGCGTAGCAGATGCTAATTTGGTGGTGTATTTACACCCATCAAAGAGTAGGAACGTGTCTCAGTCGATTCTCCGTGAGCTTGGCTCTTTGCTATTCAAGTTAGTTCTTTTACTTTCACTTAAATTTAATTTTTCATATAACTCGAGCGACATGTCATAAAGGTTGGAACCATGATCCGATTTTTAGTCAAGAGGTGACGATTTCCTTTCAAAAGAAACTATCCTTTTAATTTTAGGAATGGAATATGTTTTTCATTGTTGTACTATTCTGGTTACCATCAATAGTTAATTGTAAGCTGGAGAGAAATGGTATTCTTTATGGTTACTAGGGTTATTTTCTTCTACCATCTAAAATTGTAAATTGAGATTGTGGAGAAGTTTATTTGTCCTGCTTATTGATAATATATATATTTATAATCTAGATTTTCATTATGCCTATTGATATCTTGCCTCCGTACGTTTGTGATTTCCTTTGTTTAATTTTTAATCCATTACGAACCAGTGGATTATATAATCTTGCTGCTTCTTGATACCTCGATTCTGTATTTTTTGAAAAAACGGCGGTCGACTTGGATTTTGAAAATAAAAACGAAAAACTTGAGAGTTGCCACCAATCATATTTTTGCTGAGGTGGGATCGGGTCACCTCGAAAAGTGATTATTTTAATAAACAGTTTGATTTATCAAAACAAGGATTTTGACCTACGAAAACCAGAAAAATAGGTCTGGGAGTCGGTTACATACGAGGAAGGATTAGCACCCTCGATACGCCCAAAATTGGTACCTAGTTGATTAATTTGTGTCTTAGTGTCGAAATTTTGAAAACTTGAAAGAATTTAAAATACGATCCCTTTTTAAAAAAAACACTTGAATAGATTGAAATGAATATTAAAGACCATCTTGTCTCAAAGTAATAAAATGTCACATCCAGTAAGTTAGGACACGATATCCTGAACCTTTGAGAACAAGCTTGCCTTTTATTTAAAATTCGTGTATTTTAACATTTTTTTAAAGGATATTCAGTTATTTAGGGTAGACGAGAAAAATAGAAACCCAGTAAGTTAGGACACGATTTTTGAACTTCTAAATACTGAATATTGCCTTTATTTACAAAAAAAAATCTTATCTCGAGGTAACAGGATGTCATATCCAGTAAGTTAGGGCACAACACCTCGAATCTCCGAGAATAAGCATTTTATTCAAAACTCGTATTGTAATTTTAAAAAAATATTCTGTTATTTAGGTTAAATGAAAAAAGTCAAAATCCAGTAAGTTAGAGCACGATTTTCTTAAATTTTCAAATACGAAATATTACTTTTATGAAAGAATTATTTTTATCGGGTAAAGAATAATATAACACAAATTTGTAAAAACAAAAAGAAATAAATCATGATATTAACAAGCATAACCGAATAATAATAAATGAGTAGTATGAATGACAAAAATAAAAGAAATAAAACAATCAAGCTATGTAACTTAAAAGGAAAATAATAAGTAAAAATAATAAAAGATAAAATGAAAATAAATAAGAATAATAATAAGAATAAATAAAAAAGAAACTTAATAGTAAACTGATAAATAAATAAGTAATATATAAAATAGTACAATAATAATAATGACAAAAGTAAAAATTTGTTAATAAGGATAATATTACTTATTTTGTCATAAACTTATTTTGCCATTTTACAAACAGACAGAAAAAAAAATTAAAGTTCTCTTAACTCGCATATTCGGCCGATTCAAACTCCCCTCGAACACCACTATTCTACTAGAAACGGTGACCGACGAAGCGTAGAGGTCCGATTTACAACCAAGACTCGAAGGCTGCCAATTTCAGCCTTGAAATCCCCTCCAGAACTCCGATTTCAACGAAGAAGGAGAAGATTTCAGCTGCCTATTTGCGAATGTAAACCTAATTTGAAGACTTTGAGTAAAGAGATTTTTAATTATCTGATCTCTGTCTCTGCTGCTATATTTTATTTTTGGTTTTCTATCCTACTGCTCGTTATTCCGTCTGTTTACTTCGTTGAGAAGGAGAATTTTTTTTAAAGCTATCAGTTTAGTGTCAATAGCGGATTTGCGGTCGCCACTGTGAATTAGCGGCTGCATCACCGCTATTTGAAACTCTGACTTGCTATTAATTTTGGATATTTATTGCAGCTTCAAATGGAAGGATTAAGCGTAGCAGATGCTAATTTGTTGATGTATTTACACCCATCAAAGAGTAGGAACGTGTCTCAGTCGATTCTCCGTGAGCTTGGCTCTTTGCTATTCAAGTTAGTTCTTTTACTTTCACTTAAATTTAATTTTTCATATAACTCAAAACTCCTGTTTTTGTTTATTATTTTTTCTTCACCAAAAGCTGTTTTGTGTTGATATTGCTTTTGATTTAAATAAAGTATACCTTAATTTAGTTTGGTCTGTTTTCTAGTTTAGCTGAAAATTTAACTTCTGATGATGAAGCTAATGATACTGTGGCTCTTTTTAAACAAATGGAGAAGTTTATTACTGTTGAGAATATAAGCTTTTAAACAGGCTGAATTTAACTGCAATGTCTGGATCTAGTAGCGTGATTCTTTTGACTCCGTTGGGATCAATACTAAATCAATAGGTTTTGTAATGATGCACTTCACTTGTAATGCTGATTATAAGAATGAAATGATGTGCGAATATTTGCTTCCTTTTGTCCTGTTATAATATGAAGTGATTCTGTTCTTGCAGGTTTAATGAAACATTTGATGGTGTTTTATTGGCCTATGATGTCAATATTCTGGATAAACAGGCGAAAATTCTTTCTGGTGTTCATCCTTATTTTGGTCTTAGACTAAAAGCAAATCTCCTACTTTTTTCACCAAAGCCAGATATGCTCTTAGGTACCATTTTTTCATGATATTTCAGGTTATTTATTTAGTTTTTTTTTTCTTGTAGTGGATATCACACTGGCGGTATGTATTTATGGATCTGCATGCCTAAGATGTTGTCTAAAGTAATTTTCTTTGCCACATTCAGAGGGGAAGGTAGTGAAGCTTTCTCAAGAATCTATTCATGTTATTGTTCTCGGTTTCTCGTCTGCCATCATAACAGCTGAAAACATTCATGGAGAATTTAAATATAGAACCGTAACAATTTTCTACCTTGTTCTTAATTTTTTTATTTTCTTTGTGTGTTGGGTATGTGTATATGGAAGAGACTACATGTATTACTGTAGTAACTTTAGTGTCTTATTGTATCATAGAAAGACAAAGAGGAACTATTTGCCAGCAAATCTCACAAGCGACATGTCATAAAGGTTGGAACCATGATCCGATTTTTAGTCAAGAGGTGACAATTTCCTTTCAAAAGAAACTATCCTTTTAATTTTAGGAATGGAATATGTTTTTCATTGTTGTACTGTTCTGGTTACCATCCTGTTAATTGTAAGCTGGAGAGAAATGGTATTCTTTATGGTTACTAGGGTTATTTTCTTCTACCATCTAAAATTGTAAATTGAGATTGTGGAGAAGTTTATTTGCCCTGCTTATTGATAATATATATATTTATAATCTAGATTTTCATTATGCCTATTGATATCTTGCCTCCGTACTTCTGTGATTTCCTTTGTTTAAATTTTAATCCATTACGAACCAGTGGATCATATAATCTTGTTGCTTCTTTATCCCTCGGTTCTGCATGCTTTTCCACTCAATAATGCTTCATTGTGGTTCATCAAGTCAAGTTGATATGTATTGGAGATTTACAACTTATTTGAAGTTCTGATTTCTTGTGTTTTTATTTTTCCCTCGGAGAAAGGGAATGTGCGGTGGTTAATGACATGTTCATCACATGGTTTTTTACACTGATTCTTTTATTGCAGTTTTGATGAGGAAATACTTCATATCATTGGATCTCTGATATCAACTAACACAGGAAGCATTCGTTGGTTGAATAGACATTTGGAGGAAGATTCAGAATTTGATAGGTCTTTTAGTAAACTCAAAAGTTTTATATAGCAACCTTTCTGTATTTCAACTTGCGAAAGTTTTAATTTAAATGTTGTATAATCCTATAGGAGTTCTATGAAGAGTAGAGATAGAGAATGGCTTGGGGATAACACTGTTGATGAGGGAGCAACTCCCATGAGCTACGATAATCATATTAAAATGTCCAAAAAGCGTAGAATCACAGAATGATGGTGATGATTACTTCAAATCACTAATTATATTAGGAGATTTCTTGTTGTCAGGTAATTCATTGACCAATTCTTGTGCTCACCATGAGTACTGCTAATCTTTTATCAGTGTTGAAGTCTTCTTCTCCTAAATAAGTTTTACAGCCTCTGTTAGAGTAATCAAACTTGTGAACTGTTGGTAGTATTGATGAGTTATGCATAAAACATAATACCTGTTTTAGTTTATGTTCATCTATTTGCTTTTCTTGCATCTTGTATAAGAACCTTTTGATGTTAACTTTTTTGCCTACTTTAGTCTTATACATTAATTGCTTATAATTACAAGTGTACTGCAAAATATGTGCTAGTACAGGTAGTGGGGAGTGGTGGGCTGAAGGTCCATGTAGATGAAGGTATATTGCTTCTGGTGATTGCTTCGGTAAGGAATTGTTCTTCTGTTGAAGCTTGCTAAAATTTTGAAATCTTCCCTTCAATTTTTCTGGTCGTTTTTTGTATGTGACCAAGATTGAAAATTCCAGATTCCCAAGTCGATAAAAGAGATTGCAATTTTTTTCTCCTGTGAAGTAGGCGATTTTTGTTTCCTAATGATGTATGTTGAGTGACTTTTTTGTACGTTGTACAAGTATAGACTTGGTCTTATCTATAATATGTTAACATCGAATTTAGCAAAAGGAAATGCTTTGTCCCCTTGTCTCATGATGGCTTCACGTCATCTTTTGTGCACTTTCGATTTATGCCAATGTTTACTAAGTAAAAGTAGTCGAATTGCATTTTACGCGCCACTAGAAAAATGGATAAATTAATCCCTGTAGGTTAGATCTAAAAGCAAACTGGTCATTTCTGTTAAAATTTTTGTTCATTTTTACTGTTTATAAGTGGGGAGGGAGGGGTTGTTGTCTTTGAATCCAAGATTTGGTTTCGAGAAATGTTAAGATTTTAAAGCAACCTTAAAAAGGTTGAGATAAATCGTGTCTAAGATAACCTTTAAAAAAGGTTAGGATAAACCCGTCTAAGATAACTTGCGATAGACACGTATAATGTAATTTTTTTTCTATTTTTATTATTTCAATATTAATATATTTTTATAAATATTTACAGTGAATAATGATAGGAATTTTTCTTTAAATACAACTAAAAATATATAAAATATAAAATTAAAATTAAAATAAAGATTGAATATTCACTACAAAAATTGATCCAACAATCAAAATACAATAACATTTAGCTGAAATGTATACCGCTAACATTCAACTCAATGTACAAAAGTAAACAAATAAAAAAGTACCTAAGGCGATGTACATTGATATTGATGTTGTACTACAAAAAAGCTAATACAGTTTGAAACTGCAACTTTAATTCCAAGAAACTCTGTTGATCTCTTATTTCTACAAAGGTAGCCCTAAGTAGTGAAATATATCCAGATCCAAGTATACCATATACCCTAACAATCCATTTTGTTTACTACCTACTTGTAACATATGCAGTTTTCTCTCTTTTCACCTCCATTGCTTCTCGACTCTTGGCTATATTTAGTGTTATCCCTCGAGCCTCAACATTGTTGTAAGCCAATTGTAGACTTCATTCATCTCTTTAGGGATTGTGTAATGACCAATCCTGCATAAACTGGACCAAAAACCTAAAATGGATTTGTATTCCCTTTAAGATCAAAATGACTGAGAACACACTTTTGAAGAAAACAATCCATTGGAAGTTGTGAAAAACAGGATATTTTCTATTATATTTTCCACAAGAGATTACATACATATTTATACACATAGTTAGCCTAACTAAGGTAACTTTACGCTAGTAAATGTAATAATTGTAGGATACTTGCATGCCCTTTAAAGTTAGGGATAGAATATTTTTAGAATCATATTTGATATATTCAAATATTCGAAATCTAACACTCCCCTCAAGTCGGGAAGTGGATATCATCCATTCTCGACTTGCTTACTAATTTCTCAAACAACTTCCTGCACAATCCTTTGGTAAATATATCTACTAGTTGTTCATCAAGAGACACAAATGGAGTGCAAATTAAGCCACCGCCCGCTTTTTCCTTTATGAAATGTCCGTCCATCTCAACGTGCTTCGCTCGATCATGTTGAACCGGATTATGTGCGATATTGATAGCGACTTATTATCGCAATAAACTTCATTGGACCTTCCCACTTGATCTTCAAGTCTTCTAATATAATCTTTAGCCATAACAACTCACAAACTCCAAGAGCCATTGCCCTAAATTCAACTTCGCACTAGATCTAGCCACAACGTTTTGTTTTTCTCCTCCAAGTCACAAGGTTGCCTCCTAAGAAAGTGTAAGACCAGAGGTTGATCTTCTATCAACCATAGATCCCGCATAATCTGCATCAAGATAGGCTTCAAGGGTTAAATTTTCTCCTTTTTAAATAAGATTCCTTTGCTCGGCGTGCCTTTTAAGTCTCAGAGAATCGATATACAACATTAAGATGTGATTCATTAGGATTGTGCATAAACCGACTTACAACACCTATTGCATAGGCAATATCCGGTCCGATATGGGACAAGTAAATAAGCTTCCCACAAGTTTTTGATATGACCTTCTATCAACTCAACAGTATCTTCTAATACATCTCCGAGCCTGTGGTTCACCTCTATGGGTGTCTTTCTTGGTTTACGTTAACTTGCTGTTCGTCAACAAATCAACTATGTATTTTGTTGAGATATGAATATTCCTTCCCAGAGTGTGCCACTTCAATACCAAGGAAATATTTTAACTTACCTAGCTCTTTGACTTCAATTCTTTTACTAAGCATTTTTTAACTTCTCCATTCCTTCTAGATCATCACCAATCACAATAATATCTTCAACATAGACTAATAAAACAGTCACTCCCCAAGATGAATGTTTTACTGAACGAGTATGATCTCCTTGACTGCTTATATCCCAACTTGAGCATCACTTTGGTAAATCTTCCAAACCAAGCCCTGAGACTGCTTTTAGTCCATATATAGCCTTTTTAGTCTGCAAACCGCACATCTCAGATTTGGACCGAATCTTGGAGGAACATCCATATAGACTTCCTCTTCAAGTTCACCGTGTAAAAAGGCATTTTTGATGTCAAATTGCTGTAATTTCTAGCCTCGGTTGGCAGCTAGTGACAACAACACTCTTACAGTGTTTATCTTTGCAACAGGGGCAAATGTCTCAAGATAGTCTGTCCCATACATTTGAGTATACCCTTTAGCAACTAATCTTGCTTTGTACCTCTCCAAAGAACCATCTGACTTATATTTCACTGTGTACACCCAGCGACATCCCACCGGTTTCTTTCCTTCCTGTAATTTCACTAAGTCCCATGTCTTTTTTTTTTCAAGAGCTTCCATTTCAACCTTCATGGCATTTTTCCAATTCTTATCTTCTAATGCCTCGAATACAGTTTTAGGAATGGAAATAAAATTTAGGCTAGTAAGAAAGGCTTTGTGGTTATGGGACAAGTTTTTGTAAGACATGAATAGGTGCAAGGGATGTTTTGTACAAGCTCTAGTCCCTTTCTAATAGCAATGGGAAAATCATCTAAATCAGTAGTATTAGAATTCAAAGTAGGTTCAAGATTACCTCAGTCGTCGAGGAGAAGAAGATGATTGAACTTGCATCGGTGCCTTCTTCCTTGAGTAAACCAAGAATGCAGACGAGTAGTGTCCTGAATTCCTCTTGGTGATTTGGGTGTACTAGGCTCGGCCAGTTGTATAGGGTCATTGTTTCAAGTTAGGCGTTGGGTAGCGCAAAGTCCGAGTGAGAGTGTTTGATTGTCGGACAGAGCCTAATAGAAGTGTTTAGAGTGGAATGAGAGTGTTTGGTTGTCGGACGAGTGGAATGTCAAGAAGAAAGAATTCTTTATCCTTATCTTCGTGAATAAGATCTCCCTTGAAGATAAGGATTTAGTGAAGAAATTTTCTTGTTCAAAGAAAAGTATCACCGATACAAAAAATTTTGTGGCTGGATGATAGCACTTGTATCCCTTTTGAGTGGAAGAATATCCAAGAAAGACACTTGACAGCCCGTGAATCAAATTTCCCTCTATTTTGAGAATGAACATGGACAAAGGCAACACAGCCAAATACTTTGGGAGTAAGATTACTGGAGGTATTGAAATCAGAAAAAAATTTGGCTAAAACTTGCATAGGACTTTGAGATTCAAGGACCTTTATAGGCAATCTATTTAACAAATGAGTTGCAGTTAGAATAACCTCCCCCTAATATTGTTTAGGGACGTTTTTTTGGAACAATAAGGCTCTTGTAATGGCTAAAATGTGACCATTCTTTCTTTTGGCTACACCATTTTGTTGGGGTGTACTAACACAAGATGACTCATGTATAATACATCTTTCTTGAAAATATGCTGAAAGGAATTGATTGAAATAATCATTGGCCTTGTCTGACCTAAACCTTTTTATTTCGACCCCAAATTGTGTTTTGATCATGTTGTAAAAAATTGGGAAGACAGACCTAACATCATATTTTTGTTTTAAAAGAAAAATCCAATACACACGAGTACAATCATCAATAAAGGATACAAACCACCGAGCTCCAAAAATATTTGAAATAGTGGATGGCCCCCAAACATCACTATGAACAAGAGTAAAATGAGTGGATGTTCTTTTATTGCTTACTGGAAAAGAGGTACGTTTATGTTTAGCAAGTTCACAAATATCACAATGAAATTTTTCAACAATTAATCCTTTGAATAGTGAAGGAAACATAATTTTAAGGACTCTAAACGATGGGTGACCAAGGCGAAGGTGATAGAGCCAAAGTTGGTCTTTATTGGTTTTAATAGACTCGGATATGAGAGATAAAGGTGAGAAATTCAGAACACTAACTTCTTCAAGATAGTATAGGCCATTTATTTCCTTAGTATGTCCAATCATCCTCCTCGTATTCTGTTCCTGAAAAAGACACCGATTGTGATAGAAAACCACTTTACAGTTAGAGTCTTTGGTAAATTTTTAATGGATAAAAGATTAGTAAATAATTTTGGAACATGTAAGACATTTTTAAGAGTAAGGTTTTTGTTTATAACAATATCACCTTGATCGCCACTATGATCACAGTAACCATCACCATCGTTATTTTTCTACTACTAGAACAAGGTGTATATGAAACAAATTTTTGTGAGGAGTGGGTCATGTGGTCTGTAGCTCCTAAGTCAATGACCCAAGAACTTTTGGTATCTCAGATTTGAGACGTTAGAACTTTGAGGAGAGGATATACCGAAAAGGCCAAACTACAAGTACTGCTTAAGTTTTTCCAACGATCCCAAAGAATTTTTTAACTTCTCAATTTCTTTTTATTGAATTCAATAGGTAATTCACGAGAATTGTTTTTTTTTTATCTAGTCATTTAGTCAGTATTTGCTTGTCCTTGTCCCTTTAATTGTCCACCTTTTTTGAAAAATTTTTGTTTGTTGTTTGTGGCTTCCCATGGAGTTTCCAAAGATCTGCCTTTAGTGTGACGAGCCTTTTTGCAGAGGGTGCACCATACAAAATCCTTGTTAAAAGACTTTGTACGTTCTATCTGTCTATTATCTTCACTAGTTGGCTTCTAGGCCAAATCTCCTCTCATTTACAAAGATTAGTAACCAAGGTGAACTATCCACTTGATTGTTCTCCACCATAACTCCTCTTCTTCTTTTCTCAAGACGAACAATTGCAATTGTTTCATTTAGTGATGGTAGTTCCTCTTTACAAGTATTTGAACTCTTCGTATCAAACTCAACATTCAAATCCAACAAGAAAATCATAAATTGATCCTTTTCAACAAACCTTTTCAGAATGTTGATCTTCACCGCACTTCATCCGAATGCCTCGGTAATGATCCATCTCTTGCCACAAACTTTGCAATGATTGGAATACTCGTGATTGATCGACTTCCTTACTTGGTGGATGAAATCTTAGTCTTGATTTCATAGATTTGAGCAAAGATCTCGAACTTTAGAATAAGTATGCTTCACGCCTTCCCATATTTCTTTGGATGTGCTAAGAAACATGCATGTATCAACGATTTTTGGCATCATAGAGTTCCATAACCAAGACATTACCATAGAGTCTTGTTCATCCCAAGCATCAAACTTAGGGTCCAGCCCAAGTAAGTGACTCACTTTCCTCTTCCTCTCAAGAAGGTACGAACCAATTGGGATCATTTCAGATAATTTTTCCATTTAGCTCAGAGGCTACTTGGATATTCTCAAACTCACTCATTGAATTTGAGTTGTTTACGAAATTTCGAGCCCTCCCAGTGTTCTTGGTCTTGATTCCAAATCATGTTGTGTCGAACAAGTTCTATAAACTTGAGGACCGGTTGGGAGTCGAAAAAAAAAGCAAAGAAATCGGCTAAAAATCCCAAAAATCGAGCTAAATAATGTGCTCGATACCATGTGAAAAACAGGATATTTTTATTATATTTTCCACAAGAGATTACATGCATATTTATACACATAGTTAGCCTAACTAAGGTAACTTTACGCTAGGAAATAGAATAATTGTAAGGATACTGTACAGCCTTAAAGTTAGGGATAGAATATTTTTAGAATCATATTTGATATACTCAAATATTCTGAAATCTGACAGAAGTTAATATGAGCTCTATGCATGAAGTGAGAGATCATAAACAGTATTGGCTTGTATGCTTGTATGCCTGTATGCTTTTATGGAATAAATGTTGCAAATCAAAGTATTTGCATTTCTTGTATGCTTTTATGCTGTGAGAAAAGATATAATTGCCAGCACAAAAGGGTTGGCTTAATCTACATCATTGTCCACCAAAATTAAAAAAAGAAAAACTCAGAAATAATAAATCACCTTTCACCAATAAAAATAGGAGATGAAGTAAAAAGCTCCGCTAATATAGCACCAACAGCCCACATATCTGTAAACGCTACCATTATTAGACATCATTCAAGCAAAATTTTACAAAGGCTTCAATAAGCTAATGAAATAATTCAGTGATCTCTCCAGAAATCACACTCTAATTTTGTAAAGGGACTTCCCCATCTACATATATCAAAAAGAACTATCATGCATTGGCTCAATTCCTTTAGTCTTCCATTTATTAGGGGCATCAGATAAGATGAACAAGAGAAACGAGAATACTTTGTTTACCAAGGGTAACATACTCAAATGCTGCAGGGTTGTATTAGAGAACTTGTGCATGAAGTTCCAAGGGCTCCAAATGGTCATGCGAAACTGAATTTGCCTCATCCCTAAGATTCCTGCACCAAAAAAAAGAAATATAATCACTTGCTTACACCTAAGATTGGCATCTCAAATCCATAATTAATCATTTAATATTCCGTTGTTTGTTACTTTTTTTATATTTGGCTTTTGTTTATGGGAAAAAAAATAAAAAATTTCTGAAAAATCAAAATTACAGTTATTTAACATAAAACGCATAATTTTACTTTCACCTTTTTCATAAATGATAGAATCATATATGCTCTCTCTATTTAAATCGTTCTTTCAAACGAGTATAATTTTACCTTTTAACAATTTCGCGAACACCGAACAGCAATTAAATCAAATAGCAACTATGTGGGAGCTTTAACCAATAAATACAAATTGTTCAAAAAAAAGAAGAGATAAAGCTTATATAATCAATAACAATGTCAAAGACTTAGAAGTCCAAATATTTTCTTTCAGATTTCACTGCATTGAGAAAACACTAAAAATTGAGCTAAAATTTCAAATTCACTAGAATTTTAAACACTTAAAGATATGAAACGTCAGTTTCGCGAAGCAGATCAGCAATTCAACTAGCCTGAGCTTTAATTTGAGGTCGGTTCAAAGACCTGGAACCTCCAACAGCCGGGTCGTCAAATAGCCAGAGCCCAGATCCGAAGCACCACAGGAAACAGGCGACGAAGGAAGCAGCAAGCACTGCACCACCTCGGAGTGGATGGTGTGTGGTTTGCATAAAAAACCACCATTAGTAGAATATAATGTTAGCTTCACAGAAGTTATTACATAAAAAAATTCTCTTATATGCCAAAAATAAGAAAAATGGAAGTTTTTTAAAACTAATATATTAACTTGAAATTCGGTTCACAGCTCTAATCATCTATTAACAATTTATTAACAAGTTGAAATCTTTTTAAACTATAGAGATCAGAGACAGAGAGAGAAAACCTGTAGTTCAAAACCAGTAAATACCAATTCTTATACCAATAGTTGGCCAAAACGTTAGAGTACACCATTTAGTAAATTCAAATTGATAAACACCGTTACCAGTTGCCTATTTTCTTAAAAAATCCAATAAATAGTGTTCAATTCGTCTAAGCCGAATCTCAAAGCTGGGTTTTCTTTTTTAAATGAGTACTGTTAGCCATTTGAACCTACCAATAATATTGTAAAAGTAGAAAGACTAAATTATGCCAAATCAAATTAGAAAAACTGAATCCCAAATTTCAACATAATAAAGGGTCTAAAACCATAATTAGATCACTAAAATTAGGCTAGTTGTAAAAATATTGTTCAATTTTACCTGTGCCTGCATTGAACAACTACTAAATATACAAGCATTTTACTCATCTTAAGGATTTGGGACTCAGATAATAAATTACTACTTTTTCTTTTTCATTTTAAGAAAAAGACACGATTTGTCTTTCATTTGCAATACTACTGTACTGACTTAAAGGGATGATCACTCCGCGCCCCCCTTGGATCCGTAGTAGGGATAAGCAGTTGGTATGAATCTTTCATATTCATTGTGTCTATATGGCCTGACTGGAATCCGCAAAATTCAAAGTTTTGATAGTTTATTTGTAAAATAAAAATTTCCATGAGATGTGATAAACCTAAAAAGCAATTACGAAAAACAATATTAGTTACATAAATCACTATCAGTCACTCTCCTATACTGATTTTTGAGAACTATTTCTATTGCAAGTTTCTTCCAGATAACTAGTAAGAGAAGGCTCAAAGGAGAAATTGTATCCAGAATCATGAGAAACAAAATACGATACCCGTTTTGAAAGGGATAAGCTTGTATACCCAAGCTTTTCGTACTCAACCTTGAACTGGAAAACACCATAAACATCCGGAACCTTAAATGACGCAGAATAGAGACCCTGCAGTACAAGAATGGACCAGTATTTTATGTGGATGACTTCCTACTAAGAGAAGGGTGTTTTCACAAACCATATAATCTAAACTGGCAAATAAAAAACCTTTTTGTCATTCGACAAAAATCTTACAAGAATTTCTTTCCCCCTTTTCTCCTCTAGGGTTTCGGCATTTTGAGAAAGTTGAGGAGAATAAAAAGGTTCTTCCCCTTTTCTTTTTTTTCTTTCCCGGTTTTTCTTACCCTCTTTTTTTATTATTATCTATTTTTATATTCCCATAAAATTTTAAAATTTTATAACATATATTAAACTATAATGGTTTGTTTATTAGATAAATCTCTTAGTTATAATTTAGCTTTTAATTTAATAACAGCCATACTTTTACCACTTACATGATTTAGTCCCTATACTTAAATTGAGCACTAAAGCATCGAAATTATCTAATCAAAATTCAATTCACCTACAACATAACTCCATAAATATTTAATAAAAATATTTACGACATCGATTTACAAAAACGAAGTCACAAAATTAGATTTTTAATACTACTAACTTTCGGGTCGTTACAGAGATGAAATAGAGGGCTGTCGACGGAGATGCAGCACTTTGATGCAGAGGATTGGGGAAAATTTTAGGGATTTTAGGCAAGGGGATTTGAGGAAAATTGGAGATCTAGGGGAGGGGATGAAAATAAATCTGCGCCGCCGTATAGTGAAAAGTTTTTCTTTTATTTTATTTTTCATTTTTAACATATATTTTTTATTTTTAAAAATTTTAAATATTGAACTTTTACGAAATATGGACTAAAATATTAAATTTTTAATTTTTAAATATTTTGAAAATTTTATAATTTTTAATTAACATATAAAACAAATAATATCATGTCATGTGGATTACCTTATAGGTTGTCACATCAATATCATTAAAAAATTAATTTTGTAGTTAAATTTCCGTTAAAATTGATATTTAACATTTTTAAAAAGTCGAATGTCAAATTTAGTTCAAAAATAAGAATTAAATTGATTAAAAATAAATATTGAGTTAAAATTTACCATGATCAACTCTTTTAGGAATTAAATTGATAAATGGGTATGGCATGGTCTCGTATTGTTGAAAAGATTTCTTTTTCAATATGAAATTCTAATTGTAGTTTAAATGTATACTTAAAACTTTAATTTTGATTTAATCGTATACATTTTCAAAAATAAATACATCAATTTTTTTATATTGAATAAATATAAATATTTATGTATGCAATATATAAATATAAAATTATATTATATCAATAATTGTGTTAATAATTTACAAGAACTGGATCAAATTAAAGTTCATATATTCAATTGCACATTAAACAATTGTTCATGTATGCTTTTGGGATTTATCCCATTTTGATATTTTATTATTTGAAAATAATAATTTATATTTATCTTATTTATGATTAAAATTTTAAATATATATAACATAAATTTTGAAACATTTATATTAAAAAAACCCTAAAATCCTAAAACCCAACCCATAATCACAAAATCCTAAAATCTTAAACCCCAAATCCATAAACACAAAACCCTACAATCTTAAACCATAAACCATAATCCCTAATCCCTAAACTCTAAACACTAAACCTTAAACCCAAAACTAAATTGATTTTTTGCGGCATTTTTATTAAAAACCTTATTCACACTCGAAGCTATTAAGTTTTTTTTAATTTGAATATATATAATTATTCACAAACTGATGATGTAAAATTTTAAGAATATTCATATTTCAAATCCATTTTGGTGCTACACATTCAAAAAAAGCCGAAATTAAGGAAATTTGGGACGTTACACCTTTATACAAAGAGTTGGTCAGAGCGTATTTTGACAAGCCTATCCCAACACTTAGGAAAGTGTCGCCCCAAAACTGTCGTCTTAGGACTACACAAAAGCCAACTCTTATTCAAGTGTTGCCTTAGGCATACATATCCCAACCCTTATACAAAGAGTTGGCCAAATCTCAACCCTTATACAAAGAGTTGGCTAAAGCATAGTCTATCCCAACACTTAGGAAAGTGTTGCCTCAAAAGTGGCATCTTAGGACTACACAAAAGCCAACTCTTATTCAAGTGTTGCCTTAGGCATACATATCCCAACCCTTATACAAAGAGTTGGCTAAAGTGTAGTCTATCGCAACACTTAGGAAAGTGTCACCACAAAAGTGTCGTCTTAGGACTACACAAAAGCCAACTCTTATTCAAGTGTTGCCTTAGGCATACATATCCCAACCCTTATACAAAGAGTTGCCCAAAGCGTATGTTTGCAACTCTATCCCAACACTTAGGAAAGTGTCGTCACAAAAGTGTCGTCTTAGGACTATACAAAAGCCAACTCTTATTCAAGCGTCGCCTTAAGCATACATATCCCAACCCTTATACAAAAAGTTGCCCAAAGCGTATGTTCGCAACTCTATCCCAACACTTAGGAAAGTGTCAGCCCCAAAAGTGTCGTCTTAGGACTAGACAAAGCCAACTCTTATTTAAGCGTTGCCTTAGGCATGCATGTCCTAACCCTTATACAAAGAGTTGGCCAAAGTGTATGTTGGCCAGTCTATCCTAATAGTTAGGAAAGTGTCGCCCCATAAATGTCGTCTTAGCACTGTTTTGTTGTAGTGCATGAATTACACATGGTACGCTATTCCATCATCCACATCAAATTGAGGAAATTTTTAACAGAAAGAATAAATTTGCTCTTTGATTTAACATAAAGGTATTAATTACCCATTTTCTGAGTAGAATACTAAAATGTAATCTGATTCTTAGTACAAATACATTTATGGTATTTCAACCAAACTTTGACGAATATTTTTTTCTTAGGGGTATGATAATGGTTTTAGAAAAACAAATGTTATAGACTTAACTGAATCAAATTGTATGAGTTTAGATTGGAAACATAAATAAACAGAATGAGAGAAGAAAGAAAAGATGGCATTGTTCTGTAATGTGGTGAAAGGGTCACTAAATCTATATCATTATAATGGAGTATTAGTTGTTAATTTAGGTTCCACTATCAACACCTCTCTTCTAAAAAGAGAATCCTGGAAATTCTAAGACAGCTAGCAGCATTACTATTATTTGAGAGAGCGATGTTTGGACAAAATGTGCAGTGGTGTGAGATTATGGTTTCAGATTTTCATAAAATATAGTGATAATTGTAGGCAAAGTAAGGTGTATGAAGCTTGGGGGTTTTGGTCTTTAAGCTCTTTCCGTCAGTACGGATTTATTTGGAAGGAGGTTTGATTGGTTGTTTTTTGAGTAGATTGATCCAACTCCGCAAAATCTCAATAACAGCTCTAGTTTTAATAAAGTCACTTGCACGGTACATTTCTCAACTATTCTCTATACTTACATCCTACAATTATCAATATTTCATTTTAAAATATAAAAAAAACGCATAACTTTAAAAATTAAATTAAAAATAAAAGGAGTTTTATCGTTACAAAAGTTTTGGAAACTTCAAAATTAAGACATTTACATTATTCATTTTCTTTTAGATATTTCATTTAAAATTATGTCACATAAAATTTAACTAGTCATTTAATAATTAAATTAACAATTTTAATAATAAAATGACCTAATTAACATAGCTTTAATAATTTAAATAATTTTAAGTCTAGAGACAAATTTAAAATAAGAATATTTGATTTGATTAAATTGTTTTAATATTACCCGAATATTATAATAGATTATGTTGTTGAGTAATATTTAATCCAATTATTATTAGATAAAGTAGTACATATTTGAATATAATTAAAAAAACAACATAGGAAAGTTATAATAATTTGTCCGTTAAAATCCAACTTATTTGATAAAATTGAAATAGTAAAACAATAGGAGCAACATGAAATTGGTTCAACAAATACAAATTTGTAATTATATCAAACTATAAGGGTACTTTCTTATGATCTCTTTTTCTCTATAAAATCCTCTCCCACTCTTTCTCATTCTAAAAGCGAACGGTTCTCTAGTAAAATGTCGGCAGGGCCTAGAAAGTACACCAAAACCCACCACATTGTGAGGATTCAGCAAATGTTGCAATGGTGGAGGAACAAGGCCCGAATGTCAGCCCGCCGCATCCTCTCTGATATGCCAGTAGGTCACATGGCGATCTACATCTGGTGCGCGTCTTTAGGAAACTCCTTATCCAAGCCGAGGAAGAGTATGCATTTATTAACCAAGGCTTGTTAGCCATCCTCTGCGATGAGTCGGTTGTCAAACAAGTGATCCAGCTTATTTCTGAAAATTATAAGTAAGCTTGATTTTACCACCGAATCTCGACCCTTACTTCATGGCTCCGCTGGTAAATAACGATATAGTGGAATAGAAAGGAAAGCCTTGGATTCTTATGTAGGAATTTTGAGTCAGTTTCTAGTTGGCTCGAGTGAATAATTACGTGAAACCAATGAGTTGGCTTCTTGTTTCTTTATTTTTTAAAAATTGTTGGTAATCGACTATGAAGGGGGAAAAGGGTCAAATAAGTTGAGTCATTGTATTAACTTGGAGCAATGCATGGGGGATTTTTACCAAATTAATATAAAAAAATAAAAAAAAGTACTAAAATAATACAAAGGCAAAAGTATGTACTAAAATGGTACATTTAGGATGGTGCCGCCTCTGGCAGAGGTGTAACCACCCTGTCCCTCTGACATCTGTCACCAAATTAGTTAAAAAAATAAACTGTATTAAAAAAAATAAATTGTTTTAAAAAAAGAGGAGGGTGTGCCAAAAGCGGTACTGGTGAAGCCTCTGTCAGAGGAGGCACCAGTTGCTGACGTGGCACATAGGGCACCCTCTCCCCCAAACCTTTATTTAAGCCATCGAAGGCACACAGCAGTAACAAAAATTGCAGAAAAAGAGAGGGAGAAGAGAAAAAAGAAAAGAAGAATAAATAACTTTTTCCAGTAAAAAAAATTACAGAAAAAAAGAGGGAGAAAAGAATAAAGAAAAGAGGAAGAAAGAAAAGGTAACTTTTTTTTTGTTATTTTAAATAGAATAGATTTTAAAAAGAAAATATTATTTTGTTAGTATTATATATTTTGTTTAGTGTTATTTTTATGTTTTGTTGTAAAAGTTAATTTGTTTATTTTTATTTATTAGTAAGTTTTGTATTTAGAAATTTTGTTTATTTTTTAACAGATTTATTATTGAGGATAGATAATTAGTTTTTCGTATGCGTTTATTTCAATAGAATCATCTTGACAACAACTGTTGGATGCATATTTGAATGTCAGCAACAAATAGCAATGAGATTTAATAGAAATGTCTCGTTGGATGATATGAAGAGAAGGATTAACGCAAAAATTGTACGACGTTGTGGGTGAAGGATCTCGAAACTTTTCTACAAGTTTTTAATTTCGACAGATCCTATCAAATTCATCGAAATAAAACTTATAGACGACAAAGATATAGAGATAATGATCGCTCTTTATGTGGGAATGAGAGTGACAAAAATGCACCAGTTCACTTATTTGTTGAGTTAGCCGGTATGGAGCAAAATGAAGATTTCACTGT
The DNA here is from genome assembly GCF_025698485.1 of Gossypium arboreum. Taxonomy (NCBI): domain Eukaryota; kingdom Viridiplantae; phylum Streptophyta; class Magnoliopsida; order Malvales; family Malvaceae; genus Gossypium; species Gossypium arboreum. The sequence continues at coordinate 4,199,992 of NC_069076.1, forward strand.
ATATGGTGAAGAATATGGAGCTCAATAACCGTGCATAGTAGCTCCAATATCATACATTGATAGTGAATCGACTATACATGGGATTAGTATCGATCTTAATGTTACACCCGATATTGATGTGGTTGGTGATGATGGATACGATAGTAGTGATTCTTGTGATCAAGAGGTCGATAGTGATAGTGATCCTAATGAAGACGATGTCCCCAATGATATTGACGACGAAGATGTGATTGACGATGGAAACATTAACGCGTTTTCGATCGAGAACCAAATGCGACGTATTGTGATACATAATAATCCTGGGCCATACATGTCGCTCATAGACCCCTACGTGGCGTAAGTAGTTGAGTTCTCAGAGTACCCTGAAATACTTCTTGCTTACCGGCTGGCTGTAAATTCCAATCTTGAGGAGTTATTCATAGGCCAGAGATTCGAAAGTAAGGAAAAGTGCGTATTTTCTATTAAGCGGTATAACATGAATATATCAGTAGATTACAAAGTTGCAGTGTCCAAACTGACATTATATATTGAAGAGTGTTGGAAGTCGGCGGAAGGCTGCAACTGGTAGGTATGAGCTGTATTTATTCAAAATTCAAAGATGTGGGAGATAAAAAAATTTGTTGGGCCTCACACATGCATATCAACTCGTATGATAGAAGATCATCAAAAACTTGATTCTAAAACTATCTGTACGTGTATCATGCCAACGGTGAAAGACATGCCGACCATTAAAGTTTCGGTACTGATTACCGAAATACAGGCATGATTTCAGTATCGAGTTTCATATCGAAAGGTGTGGATAGCTAAATAGATGGCAATTGAACAATTGTTTGAGGATTTCGATGTGTCATATAACGAGCTACAGGGATGGATAGCCGCTGTGCGGGAGTACATTTCGGGGACTGTCATTGAGTTACAGACACGACCTTATTACGGCCTGGATGAACAACTAAAGCGGGAAAAAAGAATTTTCCATTGGATGTTCTGGACGTTTGATCATGTGTGTGGGCATTTCCTCACTGCAAGCCGTTTGTACAAGTGGATGGGACTTGGCTATATGAAAAATATACACAGATCTTACTCCTTGCGGTTGCTCAATACGGCAATAAGAACGTGCTCCTGATAGCATTTGCCATAGTAGATAAGGAGAATATGGAATCTTGGGAATTCTTCCTTACCAACCTGCAGAGGTATGTTATTAGCAATGATAATATCTGCATCATTTTCGATAGAGGAAAATGATTAATTGTCGCAATTAGGCGTTCCAGTGTGTCATAAAGATCCGTTTACTGTATCCATCACATTGCAACTAATTTTCATTGAGATTATAAGAATGCAGACAGGAAGAGACAAGTAGTAAAAATGGGTAAATGATAACCTTATCTTTTCAATATAAGGTATCAAACTTCATTAATGTAAACTTTATATCTTCTTTGTCTTTTTCTTTCTAATATAAAACTTTCACTCACTATTTCTCTATGTATATATATATATGGGTGAATATATTTGATAACTACTTTTATTATAAGAATAGGATTAAAATAGTTTTTTTATTATTAAATTAAATAAAAGATTAAATCAATCTATTTAATAGTAGAATGAAGAATTTAAACTAGTCTAGATAATAAAGCAATTTAACATTTACTTTTACTTATATATATATATATAACGACTTATGTGACCCTCTAATTTTATAAAAATAATCATTTTAGAATGAATGAAAGAATCCACATGATATACCATGTCAATAATTAATTACTTTTTAATTTAAAAGTATTTTTTATTCTTTTATAATTTATAATAATTTTAAAATATATATTTTTATATTTTTATATTTTAAATAATTAATTAATTGATAATGTGGCATTCCTTATATAATACATAAATAAAGTCACAAACTAAATGTTTTAGAAGCTCTAAAATTCTCTAGGATTGTATATACTTGTATAGCATATTTAAAAATAAAAATTTGATCCTACATTTGTATTGTTTGTAACCATTAGATGGAGAGGGCTTGGCCTATAAATAAGTACAAACTTTTCCTTATATGTAATTAATTCGTTTAGCAATAATTAAAATATTAAATAAGAAATAAAATTATAAAACAATATGTTATTTGGAAAATAACTATTATATAATCATATTAGTGAATCTGCTAATACATACTTCATCCAGATAAAGTATGCATTATTAAAATTAAATTAAAATATTAAATAAGAAATAAAATTATAAAACAATATGTTATTTGGAAAATAAATATTATTGTAATGAGATACATGTTTTATTAGGTATAAGTATTTAAATTTTGTTTTTGTAATGTGATATATCCGTAAATATATATATATAATCATATTAGTAAATCTGCTAATACACTCTTTTTCAGGCTAAAGTATGCATTATTAAACTTAAATTAAAATATTAAATAAGAAATAAAATTATAAAACAATATGTTATTTGGAAAATAACTATTATATAATCATATTAGTGAATCGCTAATGCATACTTCATCCGGATAAAGTATGCATTATTAAAATTAAATTAAAATATTAAATAAGAAATAAAATTACAAAACAATATGTTATTTGGAAAATAACTATTATATAATCATATTAGTGAATCTGCTAATACATACTTCATCCGGATAAAGTATACATTATTAAAATTAAATTAAAATATTAAATAAGAAATAAAATTATAAAACAATATGTTATTTGAAAAATAACTATTATTGCAATGAGATACATGTTTTATTAGATATAAGTATTTAAATTTTTATTTTTGTAATGTGATACATGCGTAAATATATATATATATTAGTGAATCTGCTAATACATACTTCATCCGGCTAAAGTATTTGCCAGCAAATAGGAATGGAACCATGTCATAATGGTTGGAACCATGATCCGATTTTTAGTCAAGAGGTGACAATTTCCTTTCAAAAGAAACTATCTTTTTAATTTTAGGAATGGAATATGTTTTTCATTGTTGTACTGTTCTGGTTACCATCAATAGTTAATTGTAAGCTGGAGAGAAATGGTATTCTTTATGGATACTAGGGTTATTTTCTTCTACCATCTAAAATTGTAAATTGAGATTGCGGAGAAGTTTATTTGCCTTACTCATTGATAATATATATATATATACTTATAATCTAGATTTTCATTATGCCTATTGATATCTTACCTCCGTACTTTTGTGATTTTCTTTGTTTAATTTTTAATCCATTACGAACCAGTGGATCATATAATCTTGTTGCTTCTTTATACCTCGGTTCTGCATGCTTTTCCACTCAATAATGCTTCATTGTGGTTCATCAAGTCAAGTTGATATGTATTGGAGATTTACAACTTATTTGATGTTCTGATTTCTTGTGTTTTTATTTTTCCCTCGGAGAGAAGGAATGTGAGGTGGTTAATGACATGTTCATCACATGGTTTTTTCACTGATTCTTTTATTGCAGTTTTGATGAGGAAATATTTCATATCATTGGATCTCTGATATCAGCTCACACAGGAAGCATTCGTTGGTTGGATAGACATTTGGAGGAAGATTCAGAATTTGATAGGTCTTTTAGTAAACTCAAAAATTTTAAATAGCAACCTTTCTGTATTTCAACTGACGAAAGTTTTAATTTAAATGTTGTATAATCCTATAGGAGTTCTACGAAGAGTGGAGATAGAGAATGGCTTGAGGATAAAATTGTTGATGAGGGAGCAACTTCCATGAGCTACGATAATCATATTAAAATGTCCAAAAAGCGTAGAATCACAAAATGATGGTGATGATTGCTTCAAATTACTAATTATATTAGGAGATTTCTTGTTGCCAGGTAATTCATTGACCAATTCTTGTGCTCACCATGAGTACTTCTAATCTTTTATCAGTGTTGAAGTCTTCTTCTCCTAAATAAGTTTTATATCCTTTGTTAGAGTAATCAAACTTGTGAACTGTTGGTAGTATTGATGAGTTATGCATAAAACATAATACCTGTTTTAGTTTATGTTCATCTATTTGCTTTTCTTGCATCTTGTATAAGAGCCTTTTGATGTTAACTTTTTTGCCTACTTTAGTCTTATACATTAATCGCTTATAATTACAAGTGTATTGCAAAATATGTGCTAGCTCAGGTAGTGGGGAGTGGTGGGTTGAAGGTCCATGTAGATGAAGGTATATTGCTTCTGGTGATTGCTTCGGTAAGGAATTGTTCTTCTGTTGAAGCTTGCTAAAATTTTGAAATCTTCCCTTCAATTTTTGTGGTCGTTTTTTGTATGTGACCAAAATTGAAAATTCCAGATTCCCAAGTCGATAAAAGAGATTGCAATTTTTTTCTCCTGTGAAGTAGGCAATTTTTGTTTCCTAATGATGTATGTTGATTGACTTTTTTGTACGTTGTACAAGTACAGACTTGGTCTTATCTATAATATGTTAACATCGAATTTAGCAAAAGGAAATGCTTTGTCCCCTTGTCTCATGATGGCTTCACGTCATCTTTTGTGCACTTTCGATTCATGCCAATGTTTACTAGGTAAAAGTAGTCGAATTGCATTTTATGCGCCATTAAAAAAATTGATAAATTAATTCTTGTAGGTTAGATCCAAAAATAAACTGATTATTTCTGTTAATTTTTTTTTTCATTTTTACTATTTAGAATTGGGCATGTCAAGTGTAACTATTTGGTTCTTTCGTCAGTTATTTCAATTTTTTAATAGTATAAATAGATGAATTTATAACAGAAAGGACTAGTTTACTTATTGATTTAACGTAAAGGGACTAAGTGTCTATTTTTTAGTAAAGGGAGCAAAATGGAGTTTGACTTTTAGTATAGGAACATTCATGATACATTTATTATGTTCATTGGTGAAATAGTTTTGCGTATTTTCTGGCTGCCTATGTTTGTGTTGCAGTGAACCAATTTCTAGAACTATGCCAGCCAATGCTTCTCCTTTCTTATTTAGGGGAATTCGTGTTTTTAATTTGGAAAAAGAAAAGAATTCAACTGGGGAGTTTGAACTTGGGATTTATGGTGGATTCTCGTGAACTTTTGCTACAATTATCTAATTAGACAGCAACAGTAAGAAAGAACAGAGAATTTACCTTTTGCTTATTTTGAAACTTTGAGTTCGAGCTTGTCTTTTATTTAAAATTTGTGTATTTTAACCTTTTTTAAAAGGATATTCAGTTATTTAGGGTAGCGAGAAAAATCGAAATCTAATAAGTTAGGGCACGATTTTTCGAACTTCTAAATATTGAATATTGCCTTTATTTACAAAAAAAAATCTTATCTCGAGGTAACAATATGTCATATCCAGTAAGTTAGGGCACAACACCTTGAATCTCCGAGAATAAGCATTTTATTCAAATCTCGTATTGCAATTTTAAAAGAATATTCTGTTATTTAGGTTAAATGAGAAAAGTCGAAACCCGGTAAGTTAAGGCACAATTTTCTCGAATTTCCAAATACGAAATATTACTTTTATGAAAGAATTATTTTTGTCGGATAAAGGATAATATAACACAAATTTGTAAAAACAAAAAGAAATAAATCATGATAGTAACAAGTAGAGGTGTGCATGGGCTGGGCCGGGTTTGGACCGGGCCTAGACAAAATTTTAGGCCCGTCCCGAAAATGGGCCTAAAAATTTGTCCAAGCCCGACCCAGAATAAAATTGTTAAGCCTGAGCCTGGCCCAACCCGGCCCATATTAATTTTTTTTAACTTATTTCATTAAATAAAAATTTTAAAATATATTAAATCATCAAATACATTTAAAACAAATATTAAAACAAGAAACAAATAAAAAATATATTAAAACAATTCTTAAAACAATAGACAAATTGAAAATATAATAAAAGTGTTTATATTAAAATTAAAATTAAAATGTAAATATGATTAAAAATAAAAAAATATATTTAGCATATAATTGAGAGCCGGGCAGGCAGGACCCGACCAAAAAGTTTTACCCGAGCCCGACCCATTTTCTAAACGGGCCTCTTTTTTTGCCCAAACCCATATTTCGGGCCTATAGTTTTACTCGAACCCTCTCATTTTTCGGGCAGGCCTTAGGGTCGGGCCAGGTAGCCCGGCCCATGCACACCTCTAATAACAAGCATCACGAAATAATAATAAATGAGTAGTATGAATGACAAAATAAAAGAAATAAAACAAACAAGCTATGTAACTTAAAAGGAAAATAATAGGTAAAAATAATAAAAAGATAAAAATGAAAATAAATAAGAATAATAAGAATAAATAAAAAAGAAACTTAATAGTAAACCGATAAATAAATAAGTAATATATAAATAGTAAAATAATAATAATAATGACAAAAGTAAAAATGTGTTAATAAGGATAATAAAAAAGAAAATAATAATAATTTGCTAATAATATAATAGTAACGATAATAATAATAGTAATAATATTTATTCATTTTGAATAACGTAATAATGAAAATATAATACTAATAAAAAATACATTAGTAATAATAATAATAATATGTTGTTAATAAGAAAAATACTAACAAAGATAATGATAATAATATGCTAATAATGATAGTGATAATAAAAAGAAAATAGTAATAAAAATAATAATAATAACAGTAGTGGTAATAATAATAATAATAACAAAAAGGACTAAATCCAATTAAAACAAGATATCTGGGGTAAATTCGAAATAAAAGAAGTGGAGGGACAAAAGGGAAATATTTAGTGACGTCATTATGTTTAACAAAACGGCGCCGTTTTGTTTCATCCATTTCACCCCAATACAAACCCGAAACCCTTATTTTCCCCCAAATCAAAATTTCCCCTAAACCCTAAATTTTCCCCAAATCAAACCCATTTGCCGTCTCCCTTTCTCTTTTGGTTCGACAGGTTTCATTTCATTTCGATTTCTAATCAAACCCGAAGCTCCTTGTTTCATTTCGATTTCATTTCTATTATTTTTTATGTGGGTTACACTTCTGTTTTATTTTTGCAGCAAGCGGAAAATTAAGGGATTTCATGTCGAAATCAAACCCGACTGAAGGCTAGCTTTTGCGAGTCCAACAAATCAAGGTACTCTCATTTAGTTGTTCTTTTGAACCCTAGACTTTAGCATGCTGACATTGGTAATCTTAGATTGTTGTGCTTCTCTCTCTTTTCGGGGTTTTGGAGATGTTTGGGTTTCAAATCAAATAGTGGATTGGTTAAAACCATTGTTATAGCAGGTGCAAAGATTTTTACTGGTCATCAAGATGGTAAAATTCGTGTGTGGAAAGTATCTGTTAAGAACCCTGGTGTTCATAAACGAGCTGGTACATTACCATCTTTGAAAGAAATCCTCAAAAGTTCAATTAAACCAAGTAATTACATTGAAGTGAAACGCAAAAGATCTTTATGGATCAAGCATTCAGATGCTGTGTCATGTTTGAGTTTAAATGAAGAACATGGTCTTCTTTATTCAGCTTCATGGGATAGAACATTTAAAGTATGGAGGATTTCTGATTATAAATGTCTTGAATCGGTTAACGCGCACGACGACACGGTGAATTCAGTAGTATCGAGGTCCAGCAGGGAGATGGTTTTCACCGGTTCGGCTGACGGGATGGTTAAAGTATGGAAAAGGGAACAACAACGTAAAGGGACGAAACATAGTTTGAACCAAACATTGTTACAACAAGAATGTGCTGTTACATCATTAGCAATTGATGCACCTGGTTCGGTTTTATATTGTGGTTCCAGTGATGGCCTTGTTAATTTTTGGGAACTTGAGAAAGGATTAGCACATGGTGGTGTACTTTAAGGACATAAATTAGCTGTTCTTTGTCTTGAAGGAGCTGGGAATTTGGTGTTTAGTGGTTCAGCTGATAAAACTATATGTGTTTGGCGTAGGGATGGTAACATTCATACATGTCTTTCGGTTCTAACCGGACATACAGGACCGGTTAAGTGTTTGGCATCGGAAAATTCATGGAGTTGAGCTAATTTTGGCCGAATGGCTGGTGATGGCTAAGGAAAATGCTACTTCTTGAATTCTTTTAATGCATGCATCGGTTATGTGAAGTTATCCCTTGCATGCAAAGCCATGCACGGTTTTTGTATTGTTCTTACCTTGTAAATATGGTTTGGTTTGTAGCTAAATAGGTGGGAGGAAGCATTGGCGAGAAAGGGGAAGGAGCAAGTCGATCGGCTAGATAGCTCAACTTGGAGAAATTTTAGTAAGTTCTTCAAAGTTAACGTGTAAAATTATTATGTTTGAAATATAAATATTTCATGCAGGTGTTGTTCGGCAAATGGACTGTTAAAATTATAAATTTAGGAGTTAAAAATACATGCTGATTTTTATTTTTATTTTACCGAAATGTTGGTGTTAGAAGAGATGTAAATGTGAGAAGTATATGCACAGGTTGACTGCTGAGTGTATTTTGTTTCAGCATGCGACTTGTATAACCGGTCTGCTGCTTTGGTGTTAAAGGCAAATAAAATATTAGTGGTTAAATGTTAAATTTGGCCCCTGTTTTAAAGTTGAATAAGTCAAACTGTAATTGTAACATATGTTATGCTACTAAATTAATTGAGAGTAAAGTGTCAAATTTACTATCCAATGCACTGTCATTTGTGCTGATTTTCTTCATTAAGTTCAGCTGTCCGAATCTGTTGTTGATATCAAATTATATGCAATGCACTATGAGATTGTATATGCATGTAAATTTGGTTTTTTGGAGGTTTGGATGGGTTGTATGGAGATTGAATATATTGTTGGAGACCAGATGTTGCAGTGATTATTCCTTTAAATGTAAAGCAAAGAGTTTACTGAATTTATAATGCGAGACCAGTTATATTAAATGTTTGATATGTAGACACTTATATGTTTGTTCCACATTAAAAACACTACTTTAGGTTCAACATTTTTTGATGTTTTATTGTCATTTTTGGGACCTTATTTGCAGTACTTTAGGTACATCAAGAACAGTTCGTTCCAGAATATATATATATATATATTTTTTTTTATGAGTATGAAACTAACTTATTTATGATCAGTGACTCTAATGGCACATATTTGTGTATATATATATATATATTTGAAAAATTCCTTTAAAAGTTTCGAACTAACTCTTGTCTCGTTAACTATCCCGCCGCCAGACAAGCCTCTCACCACCATTCTGTCCCAGCCTCCTCTTTCTCTTGTCGCGTTCAAGTTTCCAACAGACTAGGAAATTTATTAAGGTAGTTTTTCAAACCCTAAACCTAATTTGAAGATTTTGAGTAAAGAGATTTTTAATTATCTGATCTCTGTCTCTGCTGCTATATTTTATTTTTTGTTTTCTATCCTACTGCTCGTTATTCTGTCTGTTTACTTCATTGAGAAGGAGAATTTTTTTTAAAGCTATCAGTTTAGTGTCAATAGCGGATTTGCGGTCGCCACTGTGAATTAGCGGCTGCATCACCGCTATTTGAAACTCTGACTTGCTATTAATTTTGGATATTTACTGCAGCTTCAAATGGAAGGATTAAGTGTAGCAGATGCTAATTTGTTGATGTATTTACACCCATCAAAGAGTAGGAACGTGTCCCAGTCGATTCTCCGTGAGCTTGGCTCTTTGCTATTCAAGTTAGTTCTTTTACTTTCACTTAAATTTAATTTTTCATATAACTCAAAACTCCTGTTTTTGTTTATTATTTTTTCTTCACCAAAAGCTGTTTTGTGTTGATATTGCTTTTGATTTAAATAAAGTATACCTTAATTCAGTTTGGTCTGTTTTCTAGTTTAGCTGAAAATTTAACTTCTGATGATGAAGCTAATGATACGGTGGCTCTTTTTAAACAAATGGAGAAGTTTATTACTGTTGAGAATATAAGCTTTTAAACAGGCTGAATTTAACTGCAATGTCTGGATCTAGTAGCGTGATTCTTTTGACTCCGTTGGGATCAATACTAAATCAATAGGTTTTGTAATGATGCACTTCACTTGTAATGTTGATTATAAGAATGAAATGATGTGTGAATATTTGCTTCCTTTTGTCCTGTTATAATATGAAGTGATTCTGTTCTTGCAGGTTTAATGAAACATTTGATGGTGTTTTATTGGCCTATGATGTCAATATTCTGGATAAACAGGCGAAAATTCTTTCTGGTGTTCATCCTTATTTTGGTCTTAGACTAAAAGCAAATCTCCTACTTTTTTCACCAAAGCCAGATATGCTCTTAGGTACCATTTTTTCATGATATTTCAGGTTATTTATTTAGTTTTTTTTTTTCTTGTAGTGGATATCACACTGGCGGTATGTATTTATGGATCTGCATGCCTAAGATGTTGTCTAAACTAATTTTCTTTGCCACATTCAGAGGGGAAGGTAGTGAAGCTTTCTCAAGAATCTATTCATGTTATTGTTCTCGGTTTCTCGTCTGCCATCATAACAGCTGAAAACATTCGTGGAGAATTTAAATATAGAACCGTAACACTTTTCTACCTTGTTCTTAATTTTTTTATTTTCTTTGTGTGTTGGGTATGTGTATATGGCAAGAGACTACATGTATTACTGTAGTAACTTTAGTGTCTTATTGTATCATAGAAAGACAAAGAGGAACTATTTGCCAGCAAATCTCACAAGCGACATGTCATAAAGGTTGGAACCATGATCCGATTTTTAGTCAAGAGGTGACAATTTCCTTTCAAAAGAAACTATCCTTTTAATTTTAGGAATGGAATATGTTTTTCATTGTTGTACTGTTCTGGTTACTATCCTGTTAATTGTAAGCTGGAGAGAAATGGTATTCTTTATGGTTACTAGGGTTATTTTCTTCTACCATCTAAAATTGTAAATTGAGATTGCGGAGAAGTTTATTTGCCCTGCTTATTGATAATATATATATTTATAATCTAGATTTTCATTATGCCTATTGATATCTTGCCTCGTACTTTTGTGATTTCCTTTGTTTAATTTTTAATCCATTACGAACCAGTGGATCATATAATCTTGTTGCTTCTTTATACCTTGGTTCTGCATGCTTTTCCACTCAATAATGCTTCATTGTGGTTCATCAAGTCAAGTTGATATGTATTGGAGATTTACAACTTATTTGAAGTTCTGATTTCTTGTGTTTTTATTTTTCCCTCGGAGAAAGGGAAGGTGCGGTGGTTAATGACATGTTCATCACATGGTTTTTTACACTGATTCTTTTATTGCAGTTTTGATGAGGAAATACTTCATATCATTGGATCTCTGATATCAGCTCACACAGGAAGCATTCGTTGGTTGGATAGACATTTGGAGGAAGATTCAGAATTTGATAGGTCTTGTAGTAAACTCAAAAGTTTTAAATAGCAACCTTTCTGTATTTCAACTTGCGAAAGTTTTAATTTAAATGTTGTATAAGCCTATAGGAGTTCTATGAAGAGTAGAGATAGAGAATGGCTTGGGGATAAAACTGTTGATGAGGGAGCAACTCCCATGAGCTACGATAATCATATTAAAATGTCCAAAAAGCGTAGAATCACAGAATGATGGTGATGATTGCTTCAAATTACTAATTGTATTAGGAGATTTCTTGTTGTCAGGTAATTCATTGACCAATTCTTGTGCTCACCATGAGTACTGCTAATCTTTTATCAGTGTTGAAGTCTTCTTCTCCTAAATAAGTTTTACATCCTCTGTTAGAGTAATCAAACTTGTGAACTGTTGGTGGTATTGATGAGTTATGCATAAAACATAATACGTGTTTTAGTTTATGTTCATCTATTTGCTTTTCTTGCATCTTGTATAAGAACCTTTTGATGTTAACTTTTTTGCCTACTTTAGTCTTATACATTAATTGCTTATAATTACAAGTGTACTGCAAAATATGTGCTAGCACAGGTAGTGGGGAGTGGTGGGCTGAAGGTCCATGTAGATGAAGGTATATTGCTTCTGGTGATTGCTTCGGTAAGGAATTGTTCTTCTGTTGAAGCTTGCTAAAATTTTGAAATCTTCCCTTCAATTTTTGTGGTCGTTGTTTTGTATGTGACCAAGATTGAAAATTCCAGATTCTCAAGTCGATAAAAGAGATTGCAATTTTTTTCTCCTGTGAAGTAGGCGATTTTTGTTTCCTAATGATGTATGTTGAGTGACTTTTTTGTACGTTGTACAAGTACAGACTTGGTCTTATCTATAATATGTTAACATCGAATTTAGCAAAAGGAAATGCTTTGCCCCCTTGTCTGATGATGGCTTCACGTCATCTTTTGTGCACTTTCGTTTTACGCCAATATTTACTAGGTAAAAGTAGTCTAATTGCATTTTACGCGCTACTAAAAAAATGGATAAATTAATCCCTGTAGGTTAGATCCAAAAGCGAACTGATCATTTTTGTTAAAAATTTTGTTCATTTTTACTGTTTAAGATTGGGCATGTCATGTGTAATTATTTGGTTCTTTCGTCAGTTACTTCAGTTTTTTAATAGTATAAATAGATGAATTTTTAACAGAAAGGACTAGTTTACTCATTGATTTAATGTAAAGGGACTAAGTGTCCATTTTTTAGTAAAGGGAGCAAAATGGAGTTTGACTTTTAGTACAGGAACATCCATGATACATTTATTATGTTCATTGGTGAAACAGTTTTGCATATTTTCCGGCTGCGTATGTCTGTGTTGCAGTGAACCAATTTCTAGAACTATGCCTGCCAATGCTTCTCCTTTCTTATTTAGGGGAATTCATGTTTTTAATTTGGAAAAAGAAAAGAATTCAACTGGCAGGGAGTTTGAACTTGGGATTTATGGTGGATTCTCATGAACTTTTGCTACAATTATCTAATTAGCCAGCAACACTAAGAAAGAACAGAGAATTTACCGTTTGCTTATTTTATTACCAATGATTATGAATCAATTTTCATTTTTTTTTTTTGTAAGTGGGGAGGGAGGGGTTGTCGTCTTTGAATCCAAGATTTGGTTTCGAGAAATGTTGTGTAGTAACGAAATATATGTTTTTGACAAGTGGGCACGAAGACCTGCGTAGCCGATATGCAGTGACTCCGAAAAGTTAAACCAAACCTGCACGTTACAATATATAAAGTAGCCGATATGTGTTTACCTCCATTGGTATCACTAAATTCTTTTGCTTGATCAAAAGTACTTAGGGTAATACATTTGCTTGATCACCCAATACGAAAGTTGCTCTGGGTAATATATAAAGTAGAGATGAAATTGTTAAATATAGTTTCAACTTAAAATTTATTTCATATTATCTTTTAAAAATGATCGTAAAGTCACACACTCTAGTGTAAAAAGTATGCTCTCTTTCTTTACCTTTTACTTGTGTGAAAGTGGATTTTTCCCACTATTTTTCCTCTTTGGTTCAAAAACCCATGAAGGAAGAAACTTTCATGAGTTAGATGATTCATGCCACCTCCAACGTAGATTTGATGCTTTTGATAGTGAAGAAGGATGTTTTCTCTTTTTTTTTTTTTTGAGGAGTTTTATGGTTTTTTGTAGCTTTTTTTTATTGTGCTTTAGTGATGTAATTGATTTATGCATTTGTCGATCTTCCACATCATGAAAACAAGCCATATCCACCCCAACATAATAAGCGAATTCTAATGGTCGAGATATACAAATGGTCAAAGATAAATAATGGCTTTGATTATGATCTTTGTTTTCCTAACTTAAAACTTTTATGAATTTCAACTCTACCCATCTCTTTTGTTGAATGAATTTATTTTCTTGTTCGTAAATAATATACACCTACCTGGGACACATTTCAATGAGATTTGTGTAAATCTAATCATTGTTGATCTGGGTATGGAACTATACCAATATATTAAACAAAGTAGAGGAGATCTGTGTTGGTTTTGTGGATCATTTTAATGGTGGATTCTGATTTTTCAGAGTTGAACTAACTAAATACATTCTCTGTTGCACTATACGCTACTACTTATGATTGGAACTGCAGCTGGATTTATATAACAAATATTCGATATATAAATGGATATCCTCTTTTAGCTGTTGAAAATTGAAAATCATGTATTCATTTATTCATGCTCCATTTTCAGGTATGGAGTTTCTTTCAGAAAAATAAAATCCATTTCGGGACCCATGTTTGTAGGTTCAACAATGATTGAAAGAGTAGAAGAAGAAGTTGATTGATGTAATGTTGGTCCTTTACATGATTCTCACTATTCATCAAACATCCATGTGATATCTCATTATTTTAAATTGCAGAATATAAAAAATGATGATAAACTTGTCCATTAAAGTATTATGGAGATATTGCATTAGGAGTCGGATTTTATTGTCTTTTAAGTTAAAAAATAAGTAAATTAGTCTTTGTAAAATAAATAAAAGAGTAAATTAATCTTGGAATATTAAAAATTGGTTATTATATGTTAACAATATTTCACAAATTTGTATTTATTTAAAAAACATAAAATTAGGTGACGTGGCACGCTTCCAGCGATCCATTGTATTATTATTATTATTATTTGTAATGGTTAGGGTAACGTGTTTGACGTTTGAAAACTTTAGATACCAAATTGATAAAACAATAGTTATCAAAGTGATAATTGGGTGTAACTTTGGGGGTAAATAGTACATTAACCCTATTAACAAATATGGTTATTTTTGTATTTATCAAGTTTTAATTGTTCTTTTCTAAAAGGTGTAAAACTAAACAATTTATACAGATATACGTAAATTCCTCTCTATATAATACTAGAATTCCATCGCACTCATATGCATGTGGAAATCATGCATTTAGATCATAGATGTGTTTAAAAATAACATACAATAAATAATAAAATGTAAGGTATTGGAAAAATTACGTTCGAAAAAGTTAGCAAAAAATAGGTTTAAGGAAAAACTAAAGTTTTAAAAAAAAATTCAAAATAAGAACTTGGTTGTGTTATCTAAAGTAATAATCACTTAATCAAAATAGTATCTTTATAATTTGTCTAGGATGAACGTTTCGACGGAGTAGTCTTCTCCGCTATCCTCAAGCTCATGTTTGCGGAGTATGGACTTATTTTGAATTAAAAAAAAATTCACAAAATTACCAGTGAGGCAATTTTGTAATTTCTTTAAACTTTTGAGATCAAGTTATAAATAACAAGAATATCTCTAAAAATTTTCTGAAATAATTTATTTAAAAAATCTCTCTTCAACTTTTCTTAAATTCAAATGTTTGAGAATAATAACCGAAGTTATCTTTATATAGGAGAGTTTAGAGAGAATTTAACTAGGATTAGAATTAATTACATTAATATTAAATTAATAAAATATTATCAAGATAAATATTAAATTAAATTTAATATCGATATCAATATTAAATTTATAAAATACTATCTAGATAAAATATTAAATTTATTAAAACAATATTCTCTTTAGAAAAGTTAATTTGAAATCAAATTACTTGGTAGAGTCCCACTAGGAGTATGATTTTTCCACTACTCTACCGCCAAGAACCGTCGCCGTTGACAATTCAACGGCTGTCGGGTCGCCATTGTCGCAGTCGTTGTGCTTGGCGATGCCATCGTCGGCACAACTTCCTCTTGGCACCCTGAATCGTTTCCGCTTTGCCCAAATGGGCCTGGCCGATTTGGTTTCAATAAGTGACGACCCAATCGATCCGGTCTAGCTACCAGTTGGACCATCGACCTAATTTCGTACACAAGACCCGTACACAAGTCATGTACCTAACTAGTCGATTATTGGCTCAATCATCTTTAAAGCATAAGCTTTCACTTATATCAAAGCACATGAATTACATATGCAGTTGAGGCGGCTAATAAAAATATAAAGAGGATCGTGGGGAAAATGGCTGAGACCTAAAGGATTGGCATGAAAAGCTACCATTTGCTCTCTATGCCTATCGAACGTCGGTCAGTACTTCTACTGGGGCAACATATTTCTCGTTGGTTTATGGGATGGAGGCAGTTTTGCCTATTGAAGTCGAGATTCCTTATCTCCGAGTTTTATTTGAATTGAAGCTAGATGAAGTAGAATGGGTCCAATCCCGGTACGATCAGCTGAACTTGATTGAAGAAAAAAGGCTGAAGGCTATCCGTCATGGTCAAATGTACCAGCAGCGAATGATGCAAGCTTACAACAAAAAAGTTCGCCCAAGAGTATTCCAGGAAGGGGACTTGGTATTAAAAAAGATTCTTCCTGTGCAAAAAAATTTCAGAGGGAAATGGATGTCAAACTAGGAAGGACCTTATGTAGTGAAGAAGGCTTTTTCTGGAGAGGCATTGATATTAGCAGAAATAGATGGTAAAAGCCTTCCCAACCCGGTAAATTCAGATTCGGTCAAGAAGTACTTCACCTGAAAAAGAAGAGGTCAAGGCGAAAACCCGCAAAGGGTGCTTTGAGACCAAAGGGGTTTTGAGTTGAAAACTCAGAAAAGGGCAGCTCAAATTGTGATCAAAGATGGGGCATGTTGCGGCCTTGTTCTACCAAAATTAACAAGAAGGAGGAACATTACATCTTGGGGTATCAATGAAATACCTCGGGCCTCCTAAACACATATCTGGCTCCTAATGGTTTTCGAATAGTTCGAATAGTGAAGCTCATGCTGCGATATCTGGGGCACCTATTTTCCATCTTATACATTTTTTTTTGTACCTTAGCGAAATTTGTTATCATGATTAATTTTCTACCTCGAGCTTCGCTCTCAATAAAGTTTCATATTGTCCATTTTGATAATCTTTTTCAAGCATTTCCTATTTCCTATTGAAAAATTTGGTTAATGGACTAATAACACTTTCATAAAAGGAGTTCTGCATATTACTCTAGAAGCTTCTAAGTAGTGCAAGAACTCGAAACATATCAATTATTCAGAACCCACCAAGCTTGAGGGTTAGAGTTACTTGAGAAGTAAAAAGTTTAAGTTAAGACTATTGCTTCAGATGTCTGTTAAAGATATTAGTTGAACGAGAAGAAATACATCAATGACAAACAGCGGGCAATAATAGCCTAAACGTTAAAAAGGGAATTCTCACGACAATCTGCATTCATACAAATGTCATTCATGATACATCTAGTTAGGGGCATTTGATTCATTTCAATCATAACATCCTAATTATTTGACATAAGCATTACATCTAGTTAAGAGCATTTGATTCATTGCAATCATAGCATCCTAATTATTTGGCATAAGTATAGATACAGGAAACCGATTTTACAAATCATGTTCCTTAGAGAACAGTACAGTGGCATCGGTGAATTCGCAAGCCTTAACCCCCTAAGTAGTAGGGTAATAGGCTGGAAAATACAGATTTTCCCTAAACAATAATGGAGCAGATCGAAGACAGCGAGCCTTAACCCCCTAAGCAGTAGGGTAACAGGCTGCAAATTACAGAATTTATCACCATGTATCGGCTATGGAGCAAATCAAAAATGGCGAGTCTTATCTCAATGTATCGGCTATGGAGCAGATTTTAGCCACCAGCCTTATCTCTCTAAGGTAACAAGAGAGCAAGTTAAAGATACGAGCCTTAACCCCCTAAACAGTAGGGTTACAGGCTGCAAATTACAAATCTTATCTCCATGTATCGGCTATGGAGCAGATCAAAAATGGAGAGTCTTATCTCCATGTCTCGGCTATAGAGTAGATTTTAGCCACCGGCCTTATCTCTCTGAGGTAGCAAAAGAGCAGTTTGAAGATACGAGCCTTAACCTCCTAAGCAGTAGGGTGACAGGCTGAAAATTGCAAATATTATATTCCAGAAGTCGCAACGGAGCAGGTTGAGGACGTGGAGTGGATTGAAAGCACAATTCCTATATCCCTGAAGATGCAGTGAGGTGGAGTGGGGCTACTTGAAGAAGATGAGCATAAAGAGGTCAAGATATGACAAGAACGGGCAAAATGACTCTTTTAAGGTCTTTGTTCAATTCTCGTTACACGAAAATGAGCAAAGAGGGGAAGCTGTAGACGACCCATTTCGCCTAGGGCCCAGAACAATACCAAAACCAAAACAAAAGTAGACCAAATAAAAAAAACAAAGTCCAAATTACATACCCAACATAAAAACTAAAATAAAGCCCAATACAAGCCTAATACAAACCCAATTCTAATACCCATTTACAACATGGCCCAATTGGCCCTCAAATCTAAAACGATTTCAGCAACCCTAGCGCCGCAAGCCAACCCCAAGCGCCGTACGTCGCGCTGCCTTTCACTCCGTGCGCCGTGCCACTCGCGCCTCCATGTCAGAGCCCACGTCCACCACGCACCTGCAAACAAGCGCAAAAAGAGCAGCAAAGAAGTTCTTTTTTGTTTTTTTCCATTCGACTATAAAATCGAATCAAACCGAGTGTAAATGGGAGGGTTTTTTTGTTTTTTTGAATCTAATAGCAGAGAACATACACAAAAATCCATAGCAATCGAAAAGAAACCGGATCCAAGATTTAAGAGGTTGTTTTTTCAATTCTTTTCCCTGGGATTTTCGTTTCATATTTGTGATTTTTTTTTGCTTTTTCGTTTTTTACAAACTGATTTTAAAATAAAAAAAATAAAAAGAAAGGGGACTTACCTTTTAATGGCCTTCGAATCCTTATCTGCTTCGTTGAAATCGAAGTTAGATGAGGGTTAGGAGGATACGACTCCAAATAAAGTCGAATTTGATGTCATCTGCCGATTATGGTGATGAATCAATGGTGGGGAAGAACTGATCAGCGCAAGAGCAGTGAAGAATGAAAACCTTTTTAAACTTTATCAAATCTGGCGCAAATAAGTTTGGCAAACAAGATGGCTTAGTGTTTTATATATAATGAAACGGTGCTATTTGGGTAAAACGGGTAGGGGTTTGTGCATCCTAGCTTAAAGTGGGTAATTTGCGTGGTTAATCCTCCTCGTTTGCGCTGTTGTTTATTTAAGTCCTGTTTATTTTTTATTTATTTTTATTTTTTACAAAATTTCCACAGGAATTTCGTGTCAATTGCATTTTAGTTCGCATTGAAGCACAGCGTTTTGGGAAGTTGGGTTATTTACATTTAATATCCCCTTTTATTTACGCGCATTTTTTACAATCCTTAATTCTGTTTTATCACTTTATTTATTTTCAAATTTGTCCTTTTGATTTTATTTTATTTCAATTGAGTATTTGTTATTTCAGTTTACCTTTTTATTCTTTGTAATTCTTTTATTTTTTAATT
Source organism: Gossypium arboreum (assembly GCF_025698485.1). NCBI lineage: Eukaryota > Viridiplantae > Streptophyta > Magnoliopsida > Malvales > Malvaceae > Gossypium > Gossypium arboreum. Next base: position 4,219,092 of record NC_069076.1, read on the forward strand.
GATTTATTATTCATCTTTTAGAGGTTGTTTTAACATACTTTACTGATTTTGCATTATTCTAGTTTGTTAGTTTATACTTTCATTCATATATATATTTTTAAAATTGTTTTATTTTACAATTTATTTATTTTAAAATCCTCTTTTATATATATTTCTATATTTTTATATGATATTTAATTTAATACTATTGTATATACATATACGTGACTTATATATATATATATTTTATATCCTAAGTACGCACCATCAATTTCATATTATTTTATGTAAATATTTTTCTTTTAAATCTATTTATGTATATATTTATTTTTTATTTCCTTTTAAATTTATTTATGTATAAGTTAGTTTTCTTTTAAGGATCCTATTTTAAATTGTATATTTTATTTATTTTAAATACTTTAATATCTTTGTATATACATTATTTACATTAATTTTTATTTTCATATATATATATATATTAGTTAAATTAATTTGTTTTATTTGAAATTATGTTATATATTATTTATTTAATTTCTTCTTACATATTATATATTTAAATAATCGTTCATATATTATCGTTTTTATGTACATATAAATTATTTGAGTTCTAGTATGTGTTATTCCTTTGCATATTTTTTCATAGATTTTTTAAATTGTTCGGTGCTATATTGGTTTCTAGTTTTCATATTTTGTTTTCATATTGTATTCATATTTTATTGTTTCATGCATGTGATTATATTTTATTTCTTGTCATTGCATCATGATTATAATTCTCATATTCACTCAATATCAATTGTCCTTTATCTCCAAACAAATCAAACAAGTATATCTTGACTCGGTTTTCATAATTGTTAACTTGAACCCTCTCCACATAAGGAAATATTTCGTGTTTGGAAGTTTAAGAGATCGTGCCCAATCGTGCTGGGTTTCGACTTTTTTTCATTCAATTGAAATATGGAATATCCTTGTGAAATTTCGTCCAAGTTTTCTTAAATTAAAACAAGGCAATATTTTGTGTTTGGGAGTTTGAGAGATCGTGCCCAATCGTGCTGGGTTTCGATTTTTTCATTCGACTAAAATACAGAATATCCTTTTGAAATTTCATCCATGTTTTCTTAAATTAAAATGAGACAGTATTTCGTATCTGAAAATTAGACAAATCGTGCCCAATCGTGTAGGGTTTCAATTTTTCGTTTGGCCAAATAGCCAAATATCCTTGTCAAATTTCAAATACATGAGTTTTGGAAATCATGAGATGATTTTGTATCGAGGGTTCAAAATGTTGTATCCTATCATACTGGATATGATATTTTATTCTTTCTGAGCGAGAGAATCTCAATATCCAGTTCAAGATATTTAAACGTCTCAAAGGAATTGCGTTTGTTTTTCCAAAATTTCAACATTAGGACATTAATTGATCAATACGGTACCAATTTAGGGTGTTGCGAGGGTGCTAATCCTTCCTCGTGTGTAACCGACTCCCAAACCCGTTTTCTAGTTTTTCGTAGAAAAAAAAATGTTGTTTTAATAAACCAAAATGCTTTATTAAAATGATCGATCACAAGGTGACCCGATCACACCTAAACAATAAAGGATTGGTGGCGACTCCATTTTTGTTTTAAAGTCGATCCCCGTTTTTCAAATTAAAAATGGTTTCGACATGTTCATAAGTGAATTAATTCAAAACAGATTCAAAATTAATTCAACTTGGGTCTAATCCAATAATCATTTTTCTAATGAGTACATCTATGACTCTACTTGTGGAGTTAATTGCTCCGAAAACTAAAACTAGCTATCTCCACAATTGAAATTGTAGATGACATAATAATTCTTCTAAATATTTGAATCAAATGTTGACTTTGATTCTTTTAGGAGATTACAGATTCGTTTAGATTATCTACTAAAGTAAGTTACTTTTCTTGCAATGTAAACATTCTTAGAGTGCCCTTATCATTAGTTTGAACTTAGACAATCGATGAGCTAATATTTGTTTGTCACAATTTTGCTATGCATGCAAAATATAAAAGATAGAAGCACAAAAGATATATCAGTGAAATGTAAAATTAACTTTATTTTTCATCGTTCAAATATATAGAAAATAGTTACATATTTACTACAATATGAGCACATTTCCAACATAAAATTTGAAACTAATAATAATAACACATATGTAATATGTATGAAATTAAAATAAAAATAGTTTAACTTAATCTTTATATACATAAATTTAGTGAGAGATAACATTTTATGTTAAAAGTTTATTTTTTAAGTTTATTTAAAAATTATTATTGATATAGTAGGAAAGAATTTGTTTATAAATATATTAAATACAAGTTGAATCCTAAATATAATACTAATAAAAAATAATTATTATTAAAGCATATATGGAGTAATAGTTCGCAAATAAAGTATAGTTAATATAATTGCAGTATACTAAAGGTTATATCAATGTATTGTTTATAAAATTTTATATAAGAAATATAATGTTAATTATTATATATGTTTATCAAAACAATACTTATCATATAAATTAGAGCTCTAATATATACGATATTAAAATAAAAAATTAGATTAAATTATAAGTTAAATGAAGTTTAAATACATAAATGCATCAGATTAAAATTACTATATGAATACAGTTAGTTATTATGGTGTTGTCATTAATCCTAAGTTGGTATCAAGTTAATTTGTGACACCATCTCAATAAACAATATTATTAATACTAGAAATCTTGTCACACATGTATGCGCATGGAAACCATGAATTTAGAACACAAATATGTGTTTAAGAATAACATCCAATAAATAATGAAACATATGGTTTGAAACTAATTAATCATAATAATTATAATAATTTGTGCATATTAAAATATGTATAAAAACATTAAATTAAAACTTTTGTTGAGTGATAAATTTAAGGTTTTCCTACAATTGCACGGGTTCAAATCCCACCGTATGATATTTTCTTGGTTTTTGTTAAAATAAAAAGACTAAAATACCCTAAAATAATATGACTTATTTTAATTACGGAAGGATATTTTATAATTTCCTAAGGTTAACTTGTGACACCAACTTAATCGAGATTTTATTAATAGTATATATATACAATTGATGAAGGTAATTAAGTGTGAATAAAAAATTAATATGTATAAATTTATTAAAATAAAACCTTAGATAAGTGGTAAATTTAAGGTTTTGCTAACCCAATTGACATGGATTCAAATTTCATCATATGCATATTATTATTGTTTTAGCTAAAAGATTAAAATACTCTCAAATAATATAATTTATTTTAAACACGAAGGAACATTAAAATAACTTCTCTAACTAAGTTAGGACCTGATTGATGGGTGACAACAACTTAATAAAATGTTTTATAAATAATATAAATAATTAAAATTTGCAATTTTGAAAAGGTAATATAATTTATTTTTACTTTTTGTTAATGAAAATATAATAATTTAAATATAATATCATTTAACATAAAATTAAACTTATTTTATTTATTACTAGATTATTACACACCCACTATGTAGATAAAAACAATGATATAATAAATTCATTAAAATTTATATAAAAATTAAATATGACTTTGGTTGAAATGGTTAAGTTAGAGATGAATGTTATAAAATCTTTTTAGGTTCAAATCTTGTTTTATATATATATATATATATATATATATATATATATATAGATTTTGTACGAAAAAAACAATAATGTCCTAAAAGTAATAATTATTGCTTTGTTAAAATCGACCTTTTAAGAACTTAACAACTGAGTTGATACTCGATTAAAAGACGACACCAATTCAATTAGACTTTTATAATAATATTGATATAAATTCATTTAATAAAAGTCTATTTATCTTATCGAGTAAATTTATTTTTCCAAATATTTTATTAAAATTAAATTTATTTTCCCAAATTTTATTAAAATTAAAATTCTTAAAATAGCAAATTCGGTAATATAATAAACAACAAAATTATACTAATCAATGTAAAAATTTTCCCAAACTTGTGCTTTAATATATATTATAGATATAGATTATATTTATTTCTAATTGAATTGATATCACGAGTCAATTAAGTATCAAATTAAATGTGAAATGACTAAAAGACATGCCTTTAACAAATTAAATTACATTATTATGAGAATGTTTATATAAAATCAATAAAATCTAAATATAGTAAGATTTGAGCGTAAGATATCATATTTCTTTTAAACATTTAATTTAACCATTTCAATCAAATCTTCATCTTATTTTTATATAAACTTTTAATAAATATTTTCACTTACATTATATATGTATTATAATCTAATATTACCGTTATTTTTACACTAATTGTAAATAAACGCACTGTTCATCCAAACTCACCCTAAGAAAATTATTATTTACTTGAGTGATATTAACTCTTATTCAAGTTAAACTACTCTAGCATAGGAGTTAAAAAAGGCTTAAACTCCATTTGTATGTATTTTCTGATTCTTGCCCAATCAAGAAAATCCAATTATATATAAGATGTTAAATCACCAATCATATAGGTTCCAATTGAACCGGATCTACTACCAATTCAGTCCAATTATTACATCATTGCTCACCATTGCACTTACTCGCTGTGGAGTTGAACCCATTAAACCAAATATTAACTAGAGAGATTGACCAAAGTAGCAAAAGCATTGATCTTGCTGATATGCATAAAAGTACTAGCATCGTATAGCATGTATATATAGAGATATCTACATAGAGAGCGAGAACAATCTAATATTTAGATAAAGAGATGGGCAAAATAGATAGTATAGACTAACCGACTTACACTACATTTTAGTTTGTACATCACCTGGACATACCTCAAGCATCTGTAAATTTGTAGTGATCATCAATGGTCGGGTAAACGAGGCCCTCAGATACAAGAAACTCTAAAGATTTCTTGTACAACCCAAAGTACACTCTTTGCTTACTGCTTATGGTTACAATCAAATTACTGTTTGCATTAATGAACCAAACAGTGAAAGAAACAGACCTGATTTTATCATATGACACATTTAGTTCTCGAGCCACAACAGAGGGTACCCCAGTCTCTGATGTACTGAAAACATAACTGAAACTTAACAATGCTTTGTCTAACACACAAAAACCAAATATCTATAACACCATTTCAACGATTAAAGGGAAAGAAAAAGAGTGGAATTACTTTACCCTCACAGTACTGATCAAAACAAATCACCCAAACTGCAAATAGTCAAATACAAGCCAATTTCTAAATGTGTAAAGACCTGAAATGCTGGACATATTTATCCCATAAGAGTCACTTGTTTATCATTAGGTTATGTCATCTAGATAAGTTATACTAGCTTATAAGATAATTTTGTGAACTTTTCCATTTTTAATGAAAAATAGGAGCCTGTTCAAATCTGCATGCTCATTAGAAGTTCAGTTTAATGCAATTCATTGGAAATTCAACCAAATCAAACAGGCTCACATAACACACTTGGTTTTAGACGATATCATAGGCAATTCACAGGCATGCGGGCTGACGCAAGTATTGTAAGACCCTTGAACTAACACCACAGATCTGTTCTTCGACAGTGTTATACTGGCCAGAAAACTACAAAAAAAAAAAAAAAAAAAGGGCTAGATAAGGATCAAGTAAATGAAGGAACTTAGCAAAGTATTCTACCACTATTTAGTTCCTTCACCTGGTTTGTCAGGTTAGTTTGGTAGCCATAGCCCTTTGTTGGGTTACCAAAATTTGAATTTGCCACTTCAGGCTGAGTGGTCATGCCACCATACATACAAAGTTGAGATAAGACAAATAGTTCCTAACAATAAAAACATAAATATTTACATTCAAATAAGCTGAAAGTGTCATTTCGCAAACTAGAGCCTCAACTCTTACCCTCAAATTGGTGTTGTACAAATGAACATATATACACTCAAAATGAAGTGGCTTGCAATCTCATTAAAATCAGTAACAGGCCTGAAAGCAACACCAAAGTTCAAAGACCAGAAGTCTATGTACAACATCCAAAAATTTGACATGAACATGACAATGGCAAAAGCAGAATCAAATAACAACTCAGATAGGAAAATTTCCATTCCTTTGAAATACAAGACTATTAACTAAATTTCAATATATATCATTCCATAATGTTCCTGATTTATTTGGTATAACTAGCACTATGGAGACTAACTGGAAGTATTGCCCTGTCTTACCCATGGGTTTAATACTAAAATAAATCTAATTTGTATTGATTTCCAAAAGTAGTCCTAAAATTATTCTAAAAAACCATGAAATATCATGAAATCCATTAATGAAGTCTACTCCAAACACCAAAATTTAAACCTAGCCAATGTGATTTTAAACTTTAGGCTTTAAAAAGTCTAACCACTGAACACACCCAATTGAGAGAAATAGAAGTGACAAAAGCATAGTCAGAGAATAGTAGACTTAGACAAAGAACTGAATTAGACCAGGACATTATGTGGTCTGATTAACTGTTAATGCTATTTAACTTTATATTGTTCCGATAAAAAAAAGTGAAAAGAAGAAACATAATGTAAGAATTCATACACACACAGAGATATGAGTGTGTGTAGAATACTTGTTCATGAATCCTACACAACACACATATATATATATATACACGTTTAGTAGCATAGAAAACTTAAACAGAATAACTAAAAGAAGAGGGAAAATTAACGCATTCAACCCATCCTGTGCTATCATCAACTCTAAAAGTACAATCTGAGACAGGATTGTCTATCTTGGATACCATCCCCACTAGCACAATCTAAAGACAAAAAACCAAAATTTCAAATTTCATAAACCATTTAGAAAAGTATTGATTATTTATGGAAAAGAAAACAGAGATCAAAGCCTACATTGTTGACATCAACACCATCAATGGAAATACCATATTCTCCACCTCTTGAGAGATCCTTCAACTGCTTCACTGTTCTGTAAGTGGCATTGAGCACCGTGCATCACTCTGAATAATTCAAAATAATAATGATAAACCTTTTTGGCTCAAGAGAACTATAGTGAAACAAGAACCAAATTTCACGTTAATATTTCAAGCAAAGGGGGGGAATACTAGAATTAGTTTGATTACTAGTTAACTACTAACTTTTGTTCTTTTCTTTTAAGTGCATTTTAATTGAAAAGTAATCATTTATATTTTAACCAGAATTCGAGTTACATTATCATCATATATGTTTTAATTTTAACAAATATTATGATTTAACTTCTTGATTATTTATCTTCTGAAACAAGTAACAAAAGCAGAGAAAAAAGACGAAATTAAATATGAAATAAATAACAAAATAAGAAATTGAAAGAAACCTCAACATAAACCAGAAAAAATTAGCCTATACTTATATTAGATCAATGTTAGTTTCATAAACAATTAATTGAAAAAAGAAAAACAAGAAAAACTGGAGAGGATAGACAAAAGAATAATGCCAAAAAATATATGATAAAATATACTTTGGAGGAGGAGGAGGGACGATCGGGGATGGTCTCAGTGGATTGAGAAGGCATGAATCCGCCCCCGGAAAAGGCCGCGTTTCCATGAAATTCGTTCTTCTCCATCATAGCTTCTTCCGCTTGTTATTAGAATTGTTTGTAGTTTTTCTTTTTCTTTTTTCAACAGAATACACCTTGGGGCTCCCGGGCCGTGTCATTTTATTTCCCCCTCTACTTTTAGACAAATTATTTTGTGATCCTTCCTACCACATCAGATTTTTTTAATTATTTAATAATATTTTAGTAATTTTTCTAAGTTATTAATATACAAATTTGGTAACTTCTTAACTTTGAATTTTGAATTTTAAACGCTAAATTTCAAATCCGAAATTCGAGTTCGGGATTTAGAGTTTAAGGTTAAAAATTATCAAAATTATGTGTTAATTACATGAAAAAATTTATTAAAATGTCATTAAATAATTGGAAATAGATCATGAATGATGTGGTGAGATTTTAACTCAGGTTTTAATATATCAAAATATACAAGTTATATATACACTCATTACTTACTTAGGATTAAGTAAATTATATCATGAATGGCATAAATAAATAAATTTATAAACGAATTCAGGATGAATCTAACTCGAGTCTTGTCTAATCTATTGTCAATTTAGACAATCACAATTTTTGGGGGGCCATCTATTCCAATACCCAAGGCAAGATATTTCTCTAATTGAACTTAACAGACAACATAATAATCCTTTAAATCAATTTGCTCAATTTTATATCTTTAGACTACAAGCTATTAAGATTTACCTACTAATATAAATTGTCTTCTCGCATCATGATCCGACACATTCTACAATTTGATATTAATTAAACGTTAAATAATCATTAAGTCAATATTTGTTTATACATTTTGCTTTGAGGACAAATAAGAAATAATAATTTAAACATGATATACTTTTAAATCACTAGTAATAATTTGTTGATAGATTAATTATAATCTTAATTATTTTTATTCAGGATGTTTAAATCACGGGTGTGACTTTATAGGATCCTATAACATTAACGATAATATCAAAATAATTTCAAAATTAAAAACAGTGACATCTAATAATGAATCATTGCTACTAAAGTTGTAAGAAGTAATAATTCAACATAACATTTATGTAATAATATAATCATATAGTATATCTTTTATTTGTGATATTTGGATTGAACACAAGTTATGGAGCAATTACACTTGTATAGTCCAACTTTTGTTTCTTGAATCCCGAGTAGGCTAAGATGAAGAAATGAGTTTGATATGCATCATCATGCATTTCTACTCTCACCTGATTAAGGAGAAACGAAATATACTCCCATTATGTAGGAGAGACAAGTCTTATCTTGAGCATTCATATTTCACTACATAGATTGTGGTATACCCAATATTAGTCTCTATAGTACAACCATTTACGGAAGACATTTGACTGTATCAAAGCATACAAGTGACAATGTTAAAACTATGATAATCTAAAATCTAAGAATTATACATATAATTCTCACTATAAGAAATGGTGTGACTATTACATGATCATCTAAGAAGTATTCTCATTATGGGTCAATCCAATATATAATTCTCTAACATATACTTATGTGTTGACTTGATATCACATATCTGTAACATCTCATCACTAATCAAGCATATATTAATTTCAATATACTATTATTGTCCAAACTCGTAATAATACTTGATTAATGATATTTAAGAACAATCATATTATTTGTAGGATTTTATTATTAAACAGTTCATTTAACACAGAAATAAAAAGACTAAAAATAATAATGACAATATCTTTATTAATAAATTAGGTAAATAAATATGTGATTACAATTATCTTATAGTTGGTTTTTCAGCATACTTCAACTCAAAGTCGGAAGTTTTTTTATTGAAAACCTTGATAAGCTATGCCTGTATATACGAAGCAGTGTAAAAGGTCCTTATGCTCAACAGTTCGTGAAACAGAAACCATCTATATACACAAGGTTAATGACTTGTGAGACTGCAAAGGAAGCATGGGATAAGCTTAAGAGAGAGTACCAATGAATTGGCAAAACAAAGTAAATTAAAGTATTGAATTTGTAGAAAGAGTTCGAGGTTTTAGATTTGGGTGGAAAAGCACTTTTTCATTACAGTTTTAACCCCAAAAGTTAATTGTTGCTTCTACGGTGAGAAAGCACTTTTGACTTCCCAAACGCAACAAAGAACCAGCCTTACTAATATTGATCAATACAAACTGAATTGATACAACTGGTATCTGTAGATCATAGACAGATAAAAGGGGACCCTGGCTTTTGAAGTGATTACTTGGCCTATACATCAAAATGTTTGAATCTAATGCATTATAAATCAACAGAAACAAGCTTGATAACCTGAATAACACCTTACCTAAGAGTGTAAAACAAATATACTACATTACTTAAAAGAACTCCAATATACAAAGTTGGACTGTCAATACGGCACTTCAGCTAGTCAAATTACGGTTCAGCAGCCAGTTGTTTCATCCTTTCTGCCATATGCATACTCGTTGTCAGTTGGCACATATCAGCAACCGGACCTCAGGGGAGTTACACTCTTATTTGCACCCTTTCTGCCCTTTGTGTTTGTTCTGAAATCCATCTCTCCAAGTAAAGGATGCTTCTCTGCCATCACCTTGTATGGTTTTGGCTGCGGCAAATTGTTGTTAGCTGCGTGTGGACACTGTTTCGGGAAGTTGGGACATCATGATTATGTTTTCCCTCGTATGTTGTTATGACAGCTCTCGGATCCATGGAAGCTCTTTCCACATGTTTCCGAACATTGCATCCTTCATTCGTGCATTTGTAGTAGCTCCTGTTGGAATAACTTAGATGTATCAGAAATGAAACCGAAACATTAAACTACTTGTGATTGAAATATAGAGCTCAAAAAGCAAAACAAATAGCACCAGATGTTTAAGTAGATCATCAACTGTGACCGAGAAAGTCCGATTAATGTAGGTCACAATCATTAGCAGTCCTATCTGTGTATGCATAGTATTAAAATGATCCATGAAAATAGATCATACTGCTTTGAAGATAAATTCTAAGATGTCAGTTTGCCATTGTAATGCACTCAAAGGTTCAAACCAATGCTAAACACCATTTTTTCAACTGGTTCATATCCCCAAACCCGTGTCTCCACATGTGCCAAACACAGGTGTCAAACAAGGGTACTTGAAGAATGACGAGTCAGAGCAGCCTAGAATAGAACCATAGATAAAGAAAATTATATGATAGTCCATTGTACCTTGGATGAGGATTCCCTTTGACAACTTTCTGACCATATTTGCGCCACCGATAGCCATCATCTAAGAGTTCAACTTCACTTCTCGTTTGCACAACAATTTTCGGTTCCGTGACTGTCTTATGTGAGAAGGCTATCGCAGCTTCCGTAGCAGCATTCCTGCAGTCAAAAGCACACTGCACTAAGAACTATCGATGGTAAAGATACATAAATTTACATGATCAGTTACATTTGATTTGAAACTCACCTTTTTTTCGGATTCGGTTCATCATTATTATCTCTTTCGTCTCTACCCTCCTCGTCACAATGTTCCTCATTCTCACTTGATCCAGGTAATTCTGCAGCTTCAGTAGATTCATGATTTTTCCCAGGTATCGAACACACTGGTACTACAGCATTTAACTTGTTCAAGTTTCCGGTTAAACCCTGAGAACCTAGTTCAGGAGCCTGTGAATTTGCATTTCCGTCGCTACTGCCCATCCCTTGTTTATTTGGTGGAGGCTTTTCATGATCGTGTGCACCTTTGTATAGAATCTCAGTTATTAGGCCATCTGTAGATCGCTCAACCTTCTTCTTGACAGGGCATTTCAAATGCGTACATTTATAGTAGCTTCTCGAATATTCACAGCCTTTAAATGGCTTCTGTCCATACTTACGCCAGTTGTAGCCATCTTCAGCAGGTTTATCCACAGCAACAGAAAGCTGATTTTTACTATCAAATTGAGAAGCTTCAGCGTACTCCATTGTTGAACTCTGAAGGCCAGAAGCTGAAGGAGCCATCTGAGATGAAGTTTCTTCATGATTTAAGGATTGTGCTATGGCAGCTTGAGCTGTAACCTGCGCCAATGCTTGCTGGTGGGATATTCCGAAGGGACTCTGCACAAGTTATGGAACAAAAATTGAACCCTAAACCATAACTAAAAGAACATCATTGAACTCAATTTACCTGTGGAGAAAGGCAATAAGAGGCAGGAGAATTAAGCAAGCCAGAAGGGCTTAGCCCAGGAGGTACAGTGAACAAAGCAGAGTTAGGAACACCAAAGTTCAAAGGTTCAGATCCTTTTTCACCTCCATCTTTAAAACACACATCCATAAATGAACCATCCATTGAATTGTAAGGTAATCTAGATCCAGGTGAAGCCATAGCACCGGCTAATAGCTGAGAGAAAGACCTATTCTCTGTTGAGTCCTGGTTGGAGAAAAAAGCTGAAACCAGTGTCATAGGTCCTGGGCTTAGCCCTGAACCATTTGAAAACGAACTGTCCATGGCTGGTGTTGGTGGCAAAGTTATTGTTGGACTTGTTGGAGCTGAAAGCTTTGAGCTTGTTCCTTGCTCTGCCATTTTTCCCACTATTTCCCTCTGTTTCTTTCCCCTGTTTCCTCACTTCATATATCAAAGAGAAATTTTTTTAAATGAAAGATTGTATTTTCGCTTTCTTTGTTTCTCAGATTCTTAATTTTGTCGTTTTTGTCTGTGTAAATGCGATAGTTTCTTCTGATAGTTTCCGAGCAGAAGGCCTCAACATTACAAATGAAAATGACCATTTTCTTAATAAAAAATAAAAAAGGAATAACTACACTGCAGGTCAACCCATCGAAACTTAGGTTATTTTTCTGATCATCAAAATTACAAAATCATCACCTAATTAATGTAATTAATGTATTTGTAGGGGGAGAGTATTCGGTCTTTTGGTCATTTTCTTATTAAACTGACTCAACCGAGAATTAAAGATAAAAAATATACATAATTGGGTTGAGATCAGTTCAATTGGTTAATTAAATTAACTGACTTTAATTATTGAGTTAGGTTATTGAACTTGAATAATATTTACTTATTTTATAAATTAAAAATATATTTTAAATAATTAAAAATATATTAAATTAAGTCAATCTTTTGATTGAGTCAATTTGAAATTTCAAAATTAATTACCCATAAAAAAAACAACAACAACAAAATCAAACCCATAATGAAAATTACTCTCTCCTATGTGTTTGTATTTTTTTGTCTAATTCTATTAACTACAGTGACAATTCTAAAATTAGTATAATAATAAATTTAACAATTAATATATATTTTTCAATTTGATCATGATTATAAAAAATTAACCCTCAACATTTATGCATTATCTCAATTTGACCTAATTCTAATAAAATTACAAAATCCATCTCTAAAAAATTTTAAAAAGTCAAATGAAAAATACATAAAATCTAAAATTTCAAAATATATATATATAATTTCTAAAATCCAAACTTTCCCTAGGAAAAATTAAAAATATACTTTTAGATTTTTAAAATCTCATTAAATACTAATAAAACTTAAAGTGACTAATTTCTTGTAGTTTAACTTGGTAGGTTTCAATTAAACCATGTTTTAGCTATTTTTGATGAAAAACAGGGTAGAAAACAAAGCTTTTAAAAGCAGGTGCTTTACAAATTACATGAACAAGCTATTAATATTCATACATGGCTGCATGGAAAACAAATACTAGTTGATGCTTGGTAGTTTTTATTACCATACTCAACATAAAATATGAAATCATTGCTGTCCTATTTTCTTAATCCTTATTAATCTTAGATTAAATCTCTTCTTCACTTCATAATTGTAAAAGTAATCAGTTTGCTTCTTGTTCAAACTGATATCTAATCTGATGTCTAGGCACGAGTTGAAACAATATAGTGAAGAAAGGCAGAAAAGTAAAGAGAGTAAAAAGAGAGATAAACACATAAAGTTTAAAAACGTAGTTCGAAAACAATCCTATTGTGTGGAGTCTCACTCAGTGAATGATTTATTTAATAATTGATCCAGTAACTTATAGGTTAAAGCTTAATCTGTAACGACTCGATTTTTAGTGGTACTAGAAAATGCGGTTTCGGAACCTCATTCCATAAAAAGAATCTGTAAATATTAAATATGAATAATTACGAAGCTTATATAAAAATATATTAAATATTGGTATAGTAATTTTGTTGAATTAATAGTTAATTATGGCCTAAGGATTAATCGTAAAGTCCAATTACTATAAATTTTTAATTGATCAAAGACTTGAGGCCTTAAATAGAAATTAAATAAAGGTCTAAAATGGTAATTAAACCATTTTTAATTATATAATAGTGGATGATGATGAAGGATTCTACTAAGATTGATTAATGTTGTATTAAGTTAATTAAACTATGTTAAAATTAGTTAAGTTAAATTAATTAGGTTTTAATATAACTGTTAAATATGACTCCTATTTTCAGTCAAATCTGAGAAATAATCTTTTAGTTAAACTCTGTTTACTTGTTTCAATGAAATACTGATTAGTTTAGATTATTTTATTATTATTTGACCTATGAATTTAGCCTATAAACAGGCTCTTTTACAACCTTAGAAAAATACACCCATTAAAGATTAGAACTCATAACACATTTAGAGAATTTTGTGTTTACGTTTTGTGGGTTCTTTGTTTTTGGGTTTTCGGAGTTTAGTTTTTATCTCCATCTTTTGTACTATTCGTTTTTTTACCATTATAGTAAAATTACCTTTACCTGTGGTTTTTTATCCTCTTTGGAGGGGTTTTTCCACGTTAAATTTGTATGTTCAATTTCTCAATTTATTCTGTTATTTTCTTGTTCGTTGCTTAATTGGGTCGAAATCCTAACAAGTGGTATCAGAGCTAGTTTAATTTTCATAAATCAGCCCGTTCAGAGATGGCAACAACAAGGTTTGAAATTGAGAAGTTCGATGGTGAGACAAATTTCAATCTGTGGCAAGTTCAGATGATGGCAATTCTAGTTCAATCAGGCTTAAAAAAGGTTGTTACCGGGAAAAATCCTGAGAATCTAAATAAAATAGAATGGGAAGAGCTTGATAAAAAGGCTTTGTCTGCAATCCAGTTGTGCCTGGCGAATACGGTATTGCAGGAGGTATTGATGGAGAAGACCTCATCCGCCTTGTGGAAAATGTTAGAAACTCTTTATGCGACTAAGTCTCTAGCTAATCGTTTAGTGTTGAAACAAAGTCTATTTACGTTTCGCATGAACGAATGTGAGCTTCTTAGAGATCACATCGGTCAATTTATTACTCTTTTAAATGATTTAAAGAATGTTGAGGTTCATATTGACGATGAAGATCAGGCTATGCTATTATTGTGCTCTTTACCCCTTTCATATAAGTCTTGTAGGGAGACCCTGATTTATGGCAGAGACAAACTCTTGTTCAAAGATGTGAAGAGTCATTTGTTGAGTAGAGACAAACTCGACAATGAGCTTCATTTGGATAGCAAGACAAATAGGCAAGTTTCCGTTTTGGTAGCATCAAAGTAACGAGATAAAATGTGTCGCTATTGTAAAAAGTTAGGTCACGTCAAAGCAAATTGTTATAAACTGCGAAATAAAAAAGCTGCTGAGAGTAACGAGGAAGATGTAGCTGGTGCTAATTTGGCCGATGAAAATGGTGATGATTTCTTGTTAGTGTCAACAAGCGATAACACCAAGCTCACGTCCGAGTGGATCCTAGATTCAGGATGTTCTTTCCACATGTGTCCCAATAGAGAATGGTTCTCCACATATAGTTCGATTGAAGGTGGAGTTGTGCGCATGGGAAATGATTCATCTAGTAAAGTAATTGGTATTGGTACTGTTAAAATTAAGATGCACGATGGGATGATTAGGACACTCTCAGATGTCAAGTATGTACCTGATTTACGAAAGAATCTCATCTCCTTAAGTATTTTAGACTTGAAAGGATGCAAAATCAACATCTAGTCGAGCAGCATTAAAGTATCTCGTGGAGCTCTCATTTTGTTAAAAGGTAAAAGAACCGACAGTCTTTATATTTTGGAAGGTTATACAGTGACCGGTGAAATAGGATGTCCCTCGTCCGTTACAGAGTTGAAGTCAACTTGTTTGGAGCGAAGGCAACTTGGTCATAGGAGGGAAAAAGGTATGACTGTTTCGTTGAAGAGAGGTTCTCTTTTGGATGAAGGTTTTGAAAAGTTAGGGCACTGTGTTCATGAAAATCAGACCCGGGTTAGTTTTGGTTTGGCAGTGTACAAGTCGAAGGCTAGAAGTCTTCCAGTTTCTAAGCAAAAATTCGACTCAGTTAATTCCTTGCATAGTTCAAGATAGGCTCGTGGCGGGCTTTGGCAAAGATGGCGTTGTGAAAATATGAGTCAAGGTGGAGATTTGTTAAATATGACTCTTATTTTCAGTCAAATTAGAGAAATAATCTTTCAGTTAAACTCTGTTTACTTGTTTCAATCAAATACTGATTAGTTTAGATTATTTTATTATTATTTGACCTATGAATTTAGCCTATAAATAGGCTCTTTTACAACCTTAGAAAAATACACCCATTAGAGATTAGAACTCATAACACATTTAGAGAATTTTGTGTTTACGTTTTGTGGGTTCTTTGTTTTCGGGGTTTAGTTTTTATCTCCATCTTTTGTACTCTTCGTTCTTTTGCCATTATAGTAAAATTATCTTTGCCTGTGGTTTTTTATCCTCTTTGGAGGGGTTTTTCCACGTTAAGTTTGTATGTTCAATTTCTCAATTTATTCCACTATTTTCTTGTTCGTTGCTTAATCGGGTCGAAATCCTAACAATAACTATAAATATGTTAAATTAGTGGAAAGATGTCATCTTCATCTTTCACCATTCTCCATTGTCGTAACTCGAAAACCAAGGAAAATGTTGAAACATTAGGCCAGTAGGTAATTTCATGTTTTTTTTATAATTTTTATAGGTTTGAGTTTGAGGTCATGAGAGCTTGATTTAGCTAGCTTATATACCAATTTGTAGAACTGTTAAAGTTTTAAAAAGTTTTCATTGTTGATTTCTTGAAGAATTAGGCTCGAAATTGATAGATTTTAAGCTAAGAATAAGAAAAGGACTAGATTTTAAGTTATTTTAACTTGTTTGTCAACTCTGTTGCATTAGGGACCAAATTGAATAAATATAAAATTAATACTTTTGGGCTTTTAACTCAATACTTTATAATTTGATCCAACCTATTTTTTTCTATTTTTCAATATAAACTTATCAATATATTTCTAATTAAATTAGAATCATGACAATTTTACGATAAAAAAATCTATGAAAAAATATATTTATGTATCCATATTCAACGATTCACTATGATCAAATAATATATTTCTATTTTCAAATTTTATTTAATTCAAAAATTCATTTCAATGTCTTTAATATTAATCGTATATTCTAGTAGGACATGGTCTTTAATAATTAAAGATATTCTTTAGTTTAAATTTTATTATAAAAATATAGATTACTAACTTTTGCATTTTAATGTTTAATTAATGGTAAATTTAAACTTGCAAGCCAATGAAAAACAAGCATGCACAAAAAGGGAAAAATGGTAAAGAATGGATGTACCACCATATCTCCTATACTATACTTTGGATTACATTTTAGTTCCTTTATTGAAAAAAAACCAAATTAACCCCATATATTGGATGGGTGAGCAAAATAGTCCATCCGTTAAAATTTGGGGTATATATATAATGTATAATAACAAATTTAAGCCTTAACCTTTACACAATTATTTAATTTGACTTCTACTTTTTATTGGAAACAAATTAGAATTTTTTAAACTAATAAGGTTAAAAGGGTTAAAAAGGCTTTAATAACAAATTTAAAAAAAAATTAAACCCTTTTAAAATTAAAATTTATTAAAAAATCATAAAATTTATAAAGAAAATTTATTAAAAAAGTTATAAGAAATTTAGATTTATAATTTTTTTATTAAAAAATAACAATACCAAGCCGTTAAAAGAATACATTTCAAATTTGTTAGCCTTATAAATCTCAAACTTTTCTAGTTTACTTCCAATAAAGGAGTCAAATTGAATAAATGTGTAAAAGTTGAGGGCTAATTTTGTTATTATGCTTTTTATATAAAAACCCAAACAAACATTTGATGGTACACTTTTAACGAAGGAACTATTTTATTCACTCATCTAACATATAGGAATTAATTTATCATTTTTTCAATAGAAAAACTAAAATGGCTTTTGTGTTACAATGTTATTTCAACCCAAATAAAATGTTTAATCAATACATTTACAGTAAAAGATGTTTCTTTTATTTGCTCTGTTAAAATGCTAGAAATGTTGCAGTGACTAAGCTTTTTAAAAAATTGAACATCTTAGATCCTCCATACAAAGACATGTTAATTATTCATCCAATGTCATAAGTGTAGGGATTTGACCATTATCGGAGAAGTCGATCTTGTTCAACCTCAAACAACACAACACTTGCTCTGGCAATTCTTCTTGTTTTTGTGCCTGCTGATCATCATCATATGTCAAACAACAATGGATTTAGACTACAAAACAAGATCAGATTATTATTATTTTGTTACCTGGATGGTTAAACCGAGATCAAGTGTTCCATTCTTCAAACGATCTCGAAACGATTCAAGTCCTTTCCTTGATATGAAACTGAAGCGATGTATGTCTAAATCAATCTCGAAATAATTCGAGCCCTACAATCATAAACACAATCAACAACCTTCTACCTCATTTATGGTGCCACGATTCAGATACAAGTATCGAATATACCGATATATATATATATATATATCTAATACATGTAGGGATGTCGCGACGTCTCTTCTTTTGTGTTGCAACTTCACTTACTGTTTCAGCACGAAATCTCTAATCACTTTTGAAGATTCATGAATGTGTTCATGGACACGAATTGAACCAGCATATATCCCATTAATGCATTCTAAATATCAATATTGTGTTTATTCTAGATTTTAGATATTTTGGTGATTTTGGTGTTGGACTAGTTAAGGTATTTCGTGCAATGAATGAAGTAGTCTAAATTGCTTCGGATTTGGCGACTAAATCAAGTGTGGGGTGTGATATTTAGTGGCATCCTTTCATGCCAAGTATAATTGTGAGAAGAGTAAGAACGTAGTACCGTCAAGACAAAGGATGACATGTCCTTTAAAACATACCGTAGAGTCACGATTGCTTTCGTAAACATGCTTAGAATCGAAACGTGTTTCAAAAACGTTTTACAAACCCTTTTAATTAGGTTTATTTCTATTGGGCCCTTATAAATGCTTTAAAATTTTGTTTGTATCGAAATGAAATGTATGATTGAATTGGATTCATGCACTTGGATTCAGCGACCGAATTAGGTGCGTGGTGTCACACGAGTATCAAGTATTTCAAGGAAAATGGAGTGTAGAAGACGAAATACCTTAAAAAATTTGTGTTGAGGGCGAGAGAGAACTGGTTTTTCATTATAAGCATTGACAAGTTTCTTTTCCGTAGAATTCAAATTGAGATCATCAGGATTAACCAACCCGGCCATGATCTTCAACCTTTCTCTGAAAAGAACGTTGGAATCTTTCGTAAACCCTTTCACTTTCTCCACTTCATCATCAATAAATTTCTGAACCATATTCAAAAACTTCTTAGAAGATGATACCCTCGTGTCTTTATCAATATTACATAAATTCGATAAAGTTACCTTAATGTTTTCCAAACATTGAGGAGAGATGTTATTGTCGAAATCCTCAGAAACTTTGAAGTAAAGAACAAGGCTCATTCCTTCACCGTCGCCATCGCCGAGGAACATTGCAGCGGGATAAGTCGGCAACTGCGAAAGCATACATAATAAGTGCGATATTGATATAAGAAAGCAGGATAAAATGGAGTCAAACCCATTCCAAAACATACTTGAATGTTTACAATTAGAAGAGGAGGGATTTTCCCATTTGGTTTGAAATGAGGAAGCTCTACATGTTGAGCAATGTGATTTATCTTTCTTGGGCATATGAATAAATCAACACCTATGGGAGTATATGGGGAGAAATCGGATGCAGGACACTTCCTTTTATCTCTGTATGCCAAATAAATCATAAGCATATCAGAAAAAATGAAGAACCCAAGCAACATAGATAAGAGTCATCGTACTGAAAATAGGTCTCGCCACGAAGTTGAAACTTTGAAGATGGAATCTGAGACCAACAGCCTCTATTTGCTTTCTCATCCTTGCTGCATGGAATTGCATATCCTGCTCTTGGAAGATATAAAAATTGTTTCGATGAATCTGCATATGCAGATGTGAGTATTAGATACAGATGAGTATGCTGAAACATGAAAAGAACTTACATTCTTCTGCATCACATGAAGTCCTCTTAACAGAAAGCCGATAAACGGTAGATTTTCGTCTTTGAGATTGGGAAGCCATATGAGTTGCCAAAATCTTCTCATTGAAATTGATAGAAGGAAGCATTTTACAAAAGCCAGATCGCCTTTCATCTTTCACACTTTTAAAGCTTCCATGAGAACAATCCAATAGCTTCTTCTTCTTCCAGTCATCGGCCTCCTTTCCAAAGCGCGAAAGCTCATGACCATGGCTACTCATGGTTGAAAACCGAGCGTTGGATTCTCTCGTTTCTTCTTTGCTCAATCTACCACCGTCAATTTTCAGGTAACTTTCATGGTATTGTTCGTATTTGCACTTGCCTTCCACGAAGCATGATGAAGCTCCGTATTGAAGTACTTGAGCGCTTGATATATTCCCAATTGCAGTGCCCATTGTTGGAAAACCATCTAAAATAAAAAGGTTACCTCATAGTCATATATTCCCTATGCTACTCAAACATATAGAGAGAGGTGAAATCTGCTTGTTACCTCCATAAACACTGATGAATTCCTCATCTGATTCCGATTCCATAATACTAACTGAATCAAACCAAGTATCCTCATGGCAAGATACTGCAAAGTACCATACTTCTTTTCGTCAATCATCTTTTCCAAATACGATGTTTGAATCAAATTTCATTTTTATCAACTTAAAAGTTTATTTTTGTTCATGTATTAAGCTAAATAAATTAACTGAGCACTAGTAAAGCTTCTCCAGTTTGTTTATGTTGATGAACAATCTTGTTTAATAAATCAGTTAAAATTTATTTATTGTTCTATTAGTTTATATATAATTTTAAACTTTAATGACCATAAACTAGACACAAACAAACTTAAAAATAAGCAAATGAACATATTAAAGATTCGTTCCATTCAATTTGATTCATTTACAACCCTAATGATAGTGCTCAATTTGGCCACTAATTTTTTAAAATCAAACTCGAATAGCATGCATATGAACTCTTAATATAAATAGAAGTTAGGTACCTTTGGCATCCATTTGGCTAAGATGCCATTGCAATTGGGTTAAATGGAATGTAGAGTTGGAAACCTCAGATCTTCTACAAGTAGTGGTTGCACCCTTCTCGAAATCCATACGAACATATTCGCTAACAGCTATATCTGTTACACAACCATTGCTTTTCCTTTTCTTGCTTCCATCGGAGACCGAACCGGAAAGCTTCCCACGACATTTCTTTGACCATGGGCGGTTTCTTTTTTGTGTCGTAATTCTTTTATCCGATGTTGATACGCAACTCCCCATTAAAACAGCTTTATTGCACAACACTGTTAACACCAAATTATTGTCTTAATTTTTGAAAAAAATTAATTAAAACAATGTGAAATGAATAATATAAGAAAAAACGGAAAACATAACGAAGAAAAAAACAGAGAAAAACCGAGAAAAGTAAACAAAAATGGATCAAAATAAAATAAAAAAATAGGATACCTTTAGAACAAATAAACCCCTAGAAAAGACCCCAGCCTTTTATTAGCAGTGGGGTCTATTTCTAAGAGTATGTAGACGAGAAGGAAACAAAAGATAAAAGCAAGAATATGTCAAAGCATCAAGATTGGGTCATATAGGAGTACATTCGTAAATCATAAGCAGTAAAGCTGCAATTGTTTAAACAAAAAAAATTTCTTTGGTGGGGGAGTGGGCGTTTCAGAGAAGTAAAAGTGAGAGGAGAGTATTTAAAGGCTAAAACCAATTAACGGATTTTTTTCCTCCTAGAATTTAGCTTTCTTCTTGCAAAATTTGTTTATTGGGTGGGTGGTTTACTATTTTTGGAACAAAGATTTAGAGCTTTCTGTCTTGTCTGAAGGTGCCACCTTAGTTTTTCCGGTGGAGCATTTGTTGTTCGGTTGAATACTCCGATTTCGTTGGATCATGATTAGGTAATAATAATTTATAATATTTGATTTCTTTATTTTTAAGGAGTAAATGTAAAAGTCGTTAGTTTTTTTATTGTTTTTGTTTTGCCGACCGTATTAGTTTTCGGGTTAGTTATAGACTACATTTTTTTTTCTCTATCTTCTCTTTTTTTTTTTTCATTCACAATGTTTTCTCTCTTTTTAATTTACGGAGATTTATTTTATAAGTATCATTATTATCTTTAAAAATTATGATAGACAGATGATGATACTTATTATTATTGAAACGCTACCGAACACTAGTAATTTCTTTTAGAAAGTGAGTATGTTTTAAAAGTATTTCAGAATAATAAATGATTTCATGAATCGGTTTGGACCCATGTTACCGTAAGTTTTATATTTTTTTTGTTTTTTTCATTGTTTAATAAGTCTCACTTTTAGAAGTTTTTGTCTACTATTGTAATACATTTTTTTGTCTTGCTTTTACGAGTGATTTTAATGCTAGTTTTGTCGCCGTCCTTTCTAGTTTGGTAGATGCTCAATTCCTTTTCCAATTTATGCCTACCGCTTTGGACCATCAAGAGTTGTTTTCCTTATTGTAATCACTCTAAATATATTGTGTTTGAGTTGAAACAGAGCTAATTGTCAACGCATTATAATATTCTATTTATACTAAGGCTGAAGCTATTATTGTGTTGATGGAGTTTGTCATTTACTGCTTATAACAGGTGTTTATTATTTATTAATATTTTTATTTTATTTGCATTAATATCAAATGTATATAAATATTATAGCCTTAATGGTTCAAAGTATAAATCACTCAACTATGCTTAAGTTTAGTTTTTTTTTTTTTTTGGTAATCAATTTTTAGCACTTTTACAATAGTCACCCACCAAATTGAGTTTTTTTTTTCTTTTCTGTTAAGTGTGAGATGACGGTTTAAAAATTGATATAATAATAAATTTGACCCTCAATTTTTATATATTATATCAATTTAGTCATATTTTAAAAAAATCAACCCTCAACATTTAATATTATCTCAATTGGGTTAAATTCTAAAAATTCAAACATATAAAATACATAAAAATAAAAAATTACATTGTATTTTATATAAAATAATAAGTTCATCTAATAATAAAAAACACATATATCAAATAAAAAATTGCTCAAGCTTTATACTAGTATACTTTTTTATGTGTAGCCATGGCTTCTCACCTCCTCTCATCCGGCTATTCCCTCTGCATCTACGTTCGTATATGGAGGCCATGCCAATGGCAATAGACTTATTTGGGATATGGTTTTAGTCTAAAGTTTGAGTAATTTTTTATTTGGGATGTGTATTTTTATTAGATTTACTTATTATTTTAAATAAAATACAAAGTAAAATATTTCTTACTTTTATATAATTTTAATGAAATAATATTTGATGTATCATCAATACATTAGTCTCATGCATCATTAATGATTAATAACATAACACATCATCATTAAATTAAACAAAAATTATAGAGGACTTGTAAATAAATACTAATAAATTCTTTTATTTCCTGAGGTATCTACTTAAGCAAGCCGAGTGGCTAATCCTCTGTGTTCTTTGAGAACATTAAGGGGATAAATACTAACAACGAGTTTTAAAGTTGCTCTAAACTAAAGGTGAAGATCAAACCCTTGACTATTGATTAAATTAGGAGAGACCATTGCCATCTCAACTAACACCTATAGTTAAATACTAATAATTTTATTCAAACATAATTAAACATTAATCAAAACTATTTTAAATAAATATCAATATCTTTTTGAATTAGGATCTAAGGTCTCGGGTTTTGGTATTTATTTATAAGCCCTCCACTATTTTTTGTTTTATTTAATGATGAGGTGTCATGTTATTATTCATCGATGATGCATGAGACTTTATGTATCGACAATGCATCAAATATTCTCATTTTTTTAAATTTATTATATTTGTTGAAAATATTTATGTGTTTTTGTTTTTATTTCTTTTTTAAATTTTTAACATTAGGACTAAATTGAGATAATATGTAATATCAATGGTTGATTTTTTTAAAATTATTATGATTAAATTGACAAAATAAATAAAAGTTGAGGGCTAAATTCAATTTTTGATCTATCAGCTCACCTTCCCATCAAACACTTAATAGCACTGAACCCATGTGATGGCTTGATGGGCAGGGTGTTCACTACCCTAGGTGTGGCCTGGGTTCGAGTCGCACTAATCGTGTTTATTGTTCGGACTTTGCCTTATTCTTATAATTCAAAAAAGAAAAGAAAAACACTTAATAGCACTTAATTGAAATATAAAAAAAAAAAAAAAGAAAACCTGATTAATTGGTTCACCATTTTAATAATTTTAAAAATTGGATAATCGAAAAAGAAACTTAAGCATAATTGGATAAACGATAGTATAGTTTGCCCAAAAATTTATCAACCCATGTGTATTGAAATGGTTCTAATTACAAGATTAAATTCTAGTTGTAACTTCATTGTCAAATTGCGTAAAATACTTTAACCTACTTAGTTTTGTATATAAGGATTTTATTGTTGTTGTGGGCATATTACAGGGGCTCATAGATAATTTAACCATTTGATCACACATACTAGAAGAGGAGTTAGTCATACTTTATCAATCAATCAAATTCAATTTCAAATTTTATGGAATTGGATGAATTGAAATAAATTCAACCAAATAAATTTATTTAAATTAAGTTAAAATGAATTACCCAACCCTTAGGGATCTACTTGAAAAGCAAGAGAAGGATTCACTTCAAACTCTCATAAAATACACACATCAAGGGTGAAGCTAGAAAATTTTTTAGGGGTTGAAATTAAATTATAATTTTAATGAAAGTAAAATGTGATTTCACCATTTTAATAGCATATATCTTTATAATTTTAAATGATTAAATCAAATTTTATCATTTCTAGGGTCAAAGTGAAAATTTATTTTACTAATTTAAATTTTAAAATTTTTAAGAAGGTGAATAAAAAATTCTATTTTAAGAGAACCAGGTCCTTCCAACCCTAACTAAGCAATTTAACAAAAGAATACTTCTTATCAAAGGGTTAAAGTGGGTGGTCAAGGTGCCTATTTAGGGCATTTTACATAAAAGTTAATACATTGGTATATGAAGTATAAATTTTAAATACATTTTAATTAATTATTTATAAAAGTAATGATACATAAAATATTTTAAAATTTAAATATAATAATAAATTATATTTAAATAGATTAATATAATGATACATGAAATATTTAAATATATTATTATATTAAATATAAATTAATCTAATTTTTATATACCTTTTATATAATTAATATAAATAATAGTATTTTAAGCATTTTTTGTGTTTAGGTGGGGAATCACTTTTTTACCGCAATTTTGACTCAAAAAGCCGGGTATTCTTCATTGCTTCTGTGGTGGAAAAACACTTTTAAACCCCTCAAAGGCGATGAAGAATGGGACATAAGTTATATTGTATTACTAGTGTGCATACTCATACGATGTAGTGATGAAACCAAAGGGGTTGACAAAGGCCCCACCCCTTAAAATAAAAATTTTTCATTTAGGTCCCTTTATAATTTATAAAATTTTAAATTAATAATAGTAAAATTATACTTTTACTTCCCAAAATGATAAAATCATTTAAAAATTATAAAATATAATTTATTAAAATGGCAAAATTACATTTTATTATTGTAAAATTATACAATTTAATTTTGATCTTTTCAAAAAGAATTTCTAACTTCGCCCTTAATAGGATCTACAATAAATGAAGGATTTTGTATTCAAAACACGAATATACCATTTATTAATGTAGAAAATATATGATGATAGCAAAATTACATGGCAATAGTTAAAAAAAGTTGATTTTAAATAATGTTATAAAACTCGATTGACAATTACGAATGGCGAGATTCGAACATTAATCATTAGGACTTCAATCTTTGTTATTTATGTTAACTTATTTATCTTTTAACAAAAAGGTATAATGACTTATTTGATCTTTCAATTTTATAAAAAAAAAGTCATTTTAGTTTTTCATTTATTTTTTGTTTTTTTAGCTATTGAACTTACATTATTATCAAATCACTCAAAATAGATAAAAAATTAATTTTATTAATTTTACTTGACGTTAGTATTTACGTGTATGTCACATAAGTAATTAATTAATTTTAAAAATAAAATATATTAAAATATTTTTAAAATAATTATATAATTTTTAAAATTTTAAAATTTAAATTTTAAAATATAATTAATTGATGATATGGGGTCCACATAAATGACACATCAACTAAAAGAACAGATGTTAATTTTTATCCATTCTGGGATGTTTTGAAGGTAAGTTTAAAAATTAAATAAAAATTAAAATAATTTTTTTTAAAATTAGAGGATAAAATGCAAATAGAATATAATAAGGTATTATTACCGAACTCCCATCTAAATAGATTTGATTGATACCAATCCAAAGTTCCGATCCGAATATTTTAATGCCCCCTCGAAAACATCCCCTGAAAGTACAGAAAAGGACAAAGAAAATGGGACACATTACGGTCATTCTGTCAATTCCAAAGGGCAAATTTGGCAAACCATCTCCCCCACGAATCAATAAAACTTTCCTCCCCCCGAAAAAAAAAAAAAAGAAAAAGAAAAGCTTATAATTTTAACTGCTAAGAATAATCAATTAGAAATCCCTCTCTTATTCGTTCTCTTTCGCTCTTCACCGTTCGGATTCTACAATAAAAGAAACCCTAGCCTAGGCATTTCCGATCAAATCAGGTAATCTTCTACTACTTACTTTTCATGATGTTTTAACGGCTAATTTAATTGATTTTGATTTTCTTTCTCTTTTTTTTTTCTGGTTTAAGGGGAGTAATGGATGGATCGGGCGGAAGAGGAGGAAGTGGAGTGGATAATGTATTACCTAATTACAAGCTTGGAAAAACGCTTGGAATTGGTTCTTTTGGAAAGGTCAAAATTGCTGAGCACATTTTGACTGGTCACAAAGTTGCCATTAAGATTCTTAACCGAAGGAAGATTAAGAATATGGAGATGGAGGAAAAAGGTTTGATTCAATTTAGTTTTTTGGTTTTTAATGATTGAAATCTTTTGGGTTTTGTTTAGTTTTTGAAGTAGAAAAGATAGGAATATTGTTAATTTGAATAAAGATTCCTTTTTCTTATTTCTAGTTTATCGTTTCTTAATTTATTGCTCACTTGGTTTTTTTTTTTTCTGAATGATTTTTATGTTTTTCATATTGAAGAATCGAATTTCTTAAGTTCAGTGTGCTTATTGTTTTTGCTACTTGTGACTTTATTTTCCGAAGAAAAAGATCATTTTTTTGGAAGACCAAATTTCATTATTATTTATTGCTGTTAGGTTGGAAACAATTACTTGAGTAAAATAAAGAGGGAACCTTTAGCATGTTATGTTCCTGAATTTGGGATTGAGTCTTCGGATGATTTTACACAAAAATCAGATTCAAAGCAAGGGCCCTTGCCCATAAGTCGATTCCTGTTTTTGCCTATGGTGCGTGCCTCTTAGAACAGTAAGGGAGTGCCTACCTTTAATTTGAAACTTCAACAGTCATAAATAATTTCCTCTTAAATGAAGGTTTACAAATTAGGAAATAAGATGTAAAATCCTAATTTCATGTTCTTGTAAGGAAAACAAAATATGACAGCAAAGTATCCTAATTTATTTAGAGAGTTTTAGTTATATTAATAAGGAAATTCTAGGAAACAATTAGAACTAAATCCAAAAAATCGAAATTAAATAATCCTCTAACAAGAAGATTTCTCGACTTGTCTTACGCGTGACTTCTTGCATATGGTAATCAAATTCTATGGTATTATTTATTGACAGAGGCTTATATTTTGGTGCAGTTAGAAGAGAGATTAAAATTTTGAGATTGTTTATGCATCCTCACATCATTCGACTCTATGAGGTGATAGAGACAGCAACTGACATTTTTGTGGTTATGGAGTATGTGAAGTCTGGAGAACTCTTTGATTATATTGTAGAGAAAGGAAGGTTGCAGGAGGACGAGGCTCGCAACTTTTTCCAGCAGGTTTGTGTTCTTGTGTATTAGTATTTATTTATTTTCTTTTCCTAGGAAACTATTAGTATGAAATCTGTGTTTGGATGCAGATAATTTCTGGGGTGGAGTACTGCCACAGAAACATGGTGGTTCATAGAGACCTTAAGCCTGAAAATTTACTTCTGGATTCCAAATGCAATGTGAAGATTGCTGATTTTGGCTTGAGCAACATAATGAGAGATGGTCATTTTCTGAAGACAAGTTGTGGAAGCCCAAACTATGCTGCCCCAGAGGTAGGAGTTTGTGAATCAATGATGAATATCTTACATTTATAATTTTGAAAAGGTGGAATGTGGTCTTCTTTTACTTAATAGAAAATTTTATTATGTTAAGATGATATTACCCAAGAGTAAATGGATCTCCATTGTTATAGGTTATCTCTGGGAAACTGTATGCTGGACCTGAAGTGGATGTATGGAGCTGTGGTGTTATATTGTATGCCCTTCTTTGCGGCACTCTTCCTTTTGATGATGAAAACATTCCCAACCTCTTTAAGAAAATAAAGGTATGTAGCATAAAATTTTCATGTTTTTTGTCTAAGACATCTCTTGGATCACAATAATGGATAGCTCTTTATTTTTTGCTTATGGTATCTGATCTTCACGACGTTGTTTCTCTACCCTGTCAATTATTTCTAAATAACATATTTGATACAGGAGCTTTTTTTACTATTATGTTATTTTATTATTTTTCTTATTTATTTATTAGTAGTCATATAGATAGATGTTTAGGATTCTAAGTCAGATTTAGGCCTAAAACTTTATTTATAACCCTAGTATAACTAAGCTATAAAATAACTTTACAGGCAACATTACCATTTTTCTCTAAATTAACAGTCTTCAGAAATTAGAGGTTTTTATAACCTTATGGCTTTCTAATGTTCCAACTTCTGTCGTTCTTGTATTTTCAGCATTAATTCTCTAGATTTGCTGCTGTTTTCTCCCTAAACTACAGAATATGCTTTCAACCCTGTTTCTTGCTTGAATCCTGAAAGTGCTGATTGCTTGGAATTTGTATTATGTCCTTCAGGGTGGCATATATACTCTTCCAAGCCATTTATCTCCTGGTGCTAGAGATTTAATCCCACGGATGCTTGTAGTTGATCCAATGAAGAGAATGACCATTCCTGAGATTCGCCAGCACCCATGGTTTCAAGCGCATCTTCCAAGATATTTAGCTGTCCCCCCACCAGATTCAATGCAACAAGCAAAAAAGGTTGTTGATATTTTTTTCCTGATTCAACTTAGTTGTAAATTTGCCTATGTACTGCTATATTGAACCCTGAAAAGGATTGGCATGATGTGAAAGTTGACCATTATGGTTGAATAAATATAGCTTGGACTGTATGCCCTAAAATTATGAACTCTTTCCGGCTTTTGAATGTGGTTCTGCTACATTTTGGTTCCAGAGGTTTGTATCCTGGGGAAAACCTTTTGAGCACTTATGCTGTTATGTTAAAATGGGATAATTTTGAATTATCGAGCTCTCCTTGCTTGTTATTTGACTCTGGGAAATAGCTTTGCTCGGATAAGTTGTTTCCTTACTATTATCTATTTCCTAACATCCAATTCTCGGTTACTGCCTCAAGCCTCATCGAAATGCTTTCTGGATCATATAAATAAGTTTTAGCGAGCCATTTGGTGGTGCCCCAAAATTTTTGAATTCTGCCATATTAGATATTTTCATACTTTTGTCATGCTCTACTCTCTGATTGAAATGTAATTACAGATTGATGAGGAGATCCTTCAGGAAGTGATTAGGATGGGATTCGACCGGAACCATTTGGTCGAATCTCTTCGGAACAGAATTCAAAATGAGGTTTGAACTTTTCCAACTCCTTGTTTTCATGTTTGTTTAGACTGTTTCTTATTGCATCTGATTATCTTCCAGGGAACTGTTGCTTACTACTTACTATTGGACAATCTGTTCCGGGTCTCCAGTGGCTATCTTGGAGCTGAGTTTCAAGAAACTATGGTGCGTATTTATTTTTTCTTTTTCAATTTATTTCTAATATTTCTTTTCTAAGTCTGCCTCTTTGATTGAATTTTGAAAAACTCATCAATCATTATTTAATAGAGTCCACCGTTGAGACCTATTTCTGTTAATTTAGTTGATTCACATAATCTTTTACTAGTTTTATTTTGCTGACTTCCATATTGGGTGGAATTCTAATTTTTTTTTAAAAAATAATTGTTAGGAATCTGGCTTCAATCGCATCCATCCAAATGAACCTACAGTTCCAGCTGTTGGACACCGCCTTACAGGATATGCTGATTATCAAACAATGGGTTTAAGGGGCCTTGAAAGAAAGTGGGCTCTTGGACTTCAGGTTGAGTTTGTGCTTTTCAAGCGGTTTTCCCAGTGTCTTTTCTGTTTTATTTATAGTTAAATATGTGTAGGCATTCCGAGGTTTATGCTTTTATTTCAAAAATGATTGGCAGTGTGAATGATTTATAATCAGAAAGATAAAATGGTTGATACCTTTACTAGTTGAAAAGATTGGACAATTGGATTATACATTTAGTATGTAGCAGGTGCAGAGTAGTAACATTGTGTTGTTTTTGTTTTTCTAGTCTCGTGCCCACCCTCGTGAAATCATGACAGAAGTTCTCAAAGCCTTTCAAGAACTCAATGTGTATTGGAAGAAAATTGGTCATTACAACATGAAGTGTAGGTGGCTTGCTAGCATTCCTGGCCTTAATGAAGGCTTGGTTAACAATCCCGTGCACAACAGTCACTATGAATTGACCATTATAGAAAATGATGGTGTTTCCAGGGCCCCAAATGTTGTCAAGTTTGAAGTGCAGGTAATGTTGCAATGCTTAGTTGTAGATTATAGAATGCCTTAAATAATAGTGCTAACTTGTGTTTTGGCTGCCATGGATGTTGATAGCTTTATAAAACTCGCGAGGAAAAGTATTTGCTGGATCTTCAGAGGGTTGAGGGGCCACAGTTTCTCTTCTTGGACCTTTGCGCTGCTTTCCTCGCTCAGCTCCGTGTCCTCTAGCATGAGAAGGTTATATTTCCATTGACTTGTCAATGAATCTCCTATGAAGCGTGTGAATAAGAATGAGAATATTCTATGTAAATAACTATTTTTTGGTAGTTTTGACTAAAACCTTTTTTGTTTTATAACCCTAAATTTTAGATGGGTAATTGTGGAGGCTGAAGGCAATGCCTTGATATAATTAGAATTTCCACAATGTTGTATGTAACCAAAGGAGAGTTTTTATGAATTATGATATGATATTTGAGCTGAAAATGAAAAATCATACTAATTTTAAATCGAAAAATATGTATCCTTAAATTTGTCTAATATCTGAAATTCTTTTTTACCTCGTTAATACTTAAACTTAAACTTGTATTTTGCTATTTAAATCATAATCTTTACCCTAACATCATTACTTTGTGTTAGCGTGACACCAATAGTTAATCTTATAGTAACATGTGAAATAACATGTGAAAGCATATCAATATGACACATATCGGACATATGTTAAAAATAAAAAAATATTTTAAAAATATAAATTAATTTTAAAAGTTTAACCTTTTGGGCAAGTTTAAATACCAATTAGGTATTTTTGGATAAATTTATGAGGCAAATTACATATTAACCTTTAAAATTAACATTGTTAACAAATTGGGGTAATGTGTGCAACGTAATAAAAGTTTAGGTATCAATTAAATATAAAAAATTTAAGTTCCAACTAAATACTTTTAGACAAATTTAAAAAGTAAACTACATATTAACCATTTACCATATGAATAGGGTTTAACAGTAGAGACAATATAATTTAACATATATTCTAACGTTTTTTTTATTTAAGCTTAACGAAATGAAATTTAGATTTATTTTGACATCTATATTCATTTCAAAATGATTTTGTCCCATTTATTTTGCTTAAATCACAAATGGTATTTTAATTATTCACTTTTTTCTATGTTGGTATTTAACTTTTTTGTGGTATCTAAATTATACTTCGTTCCTTAAAACGGTACCTAAAATATATTATTTTTCTCAATTAGGTACCTAAACATTTTCTATCACAAATGGTACCTAAATTATACCCCATTATCTAAAGTAGTATCTAAACTATACTCTATTACCCAAATTACGAACAGTTAAAAATTCTTCTTATCCAATCATTTTATAAAACACGACACTTCTAAATTTAAAAATATAATTAAAAATTAAATTAAATTAAATTAAAACTTTTCAATCTTCTTACACCCTATTCATCCCCACAATTATTTTTAATGCAGTTTATTTTAACTGTTAGATTTTTTTTCAGTTCTTTTACCATTTTTTCTACTCAATTTCTTCTAGTATTTGAGTTTCATGTTTTAGTAGATTTTTTTATAATAGAAGTTTACCCAACATTAATTATTTTATGCAAAGTATATAAAAAATAATAGAAAAAGTTACTTTTAATAAAAACTAATACATAGATTTTAAATCGAGGTGAGAAAAGAATCGAATCAAAGTTTAAAAATTGAAAAAAAAAAAGTTTGTTGGAATTATGTTTGCCAAAAACAGGGTTTGGATGAATTTTTTGATAGGTTTTGGAATTTTCCATCACCCGAACTCTTAAGTAAAGAACAAAAGAGATTAATATGTTCATAAATATTTTTTTATATTTTTAGTTAAAAATTGCCATGTGTCACAAAATGATTAACTAAGAGTTTTTTTGACGGCCTGAGTAATTTAGGTAATTGAGTATAGTTTAGGTGCCACTCTGAATAACAAAGTATAATTTAGGTACTAACTAAAGAAAAAAATAGTTTAGATACCACTTTGGGTAATAAAATATAATTTAAGTATCATTTGTAACAAAAAAAAAAAAAGAGCGCTTAGATATCATTTGTAACAGCCTAATTTTCAGTGGTGTCGGAAATGGTAATTTGAGATCACTAAATCCGACAAGTAAGATTAAACAAGATAGTAATTTAATTTTTATGAGTCAAATAAGAATTTAGAAGAATTTGTGAATTGGTGAATTTGGTGAATTAAAAGAATTTATTAGGTCAAGCGGGTCAAAACGAGGTATCGAGACCTCGAATTTGAAAACCAAGCTATAAATATTTTTATAAATATTTATGGAGTGTCATTTAGTTAGTATTAAATTTTGGTTGAGAAATTTTAATGTTTGAGTAGTCAATTAAATAAAAAGGACTAAACTGTAACAAAAACAAAATTTGCTAAAAGGATTAAATAGCTCAAGTGTTAAAAGAAAGAGGATTTAAAGGGAAATTAAGCCTAAAAGTGAATAGGCTGGACGGCAAGGGCAAGAAAATCTGCAGAAAAATAACGGAGATAAGGGCAAAATTGGAAATTTTATAATTTTAACATATAAAATAAGGACAAAATTGAAAAATCTAGAGATCTCTTCATATTTTCTCAGCCAAAATGCCATCTAAGGTATGTAGAAAGCTGGATTTTCATATTTTTACATCATGTGAGTTTAATTCTTGCTTGTTTTTGATAATTTTTATGTTTTTATGACTTTTACAATTAGGTCCACTTATAGAATTCATTAGTTTTTGATATTATGGGTGAAATTGGAAGTTATCCTGGATGATTAAGGGAATTTTATGATGAATTATTATGAAATTTAAGTTCTAATTTCATATTAAGGTGGTTTTATTAAGTGATTTTGATAGAAAATGGTATTTAGGACCTAATTGTGAAAAAGTTGTGAATTGAAGGTTGGTGTTGAAATTCAGAATATCCAAGGTTTTGAAATAGTTTAAAATGATAAAATAAAGTGTTGATTGAGAAAAATTAGTTCAATTGATGGGTGAATTGAGCAGGGACTAAATTGTAAAAATTATAAATTTTGGGGTAAAAGTACAATTTCAAAATTTGAAGAGCATAAATTGTGAAGTGAAATAGAAATCAAATAAATGCTAATGAGTGAAAATGTTTTATATTATAGATCAAGAATCCAAAGTAGAACGAGGAAAAGAAAAAGTTGCGGAATAATCCTTAAATTTTAATATCTTCTACAAATCGGCCAGGTAAGTTCATATGGTTGAATTTAGATGTTTACTTGTGAATGATTGAATGATATAATGTGTTATTATATTAGAATTTGTTGTGGGATTGTGAAAATTTTGTTAATGAAAGAATAAATGTGGAAATGCAAATTAGGAAAAATGCAAGATTGAGTACATTTGTATCGTGACATGTGATGAATTGACGGATAAGACCATGGTTGTTCCATGGCAAAGTGTGAAATGTAGGTATGGTATCATCCATACTGAGTTGTGAAATGTAGGTATGGTATTATTAAATCCATACTGAGTTAAGAAACGTAGGTATGGCATTTCCCATACCGAGTTGTAAAATGTAGGTATGGTGTTTCAATGAGGAAAACCATACTGAGTTATGAATCGTGGCACTGAACAACGACGTACTCAATTTCGTAAGTCGTTTCCTAATTTGATAATAAGTAATACAAGAGAAGTGAACCAAATAAAAGAGATTGAGTAGTTGTTAATGTTGAGCTCAACAATGTGAAGTATTATAATAGTGGTTGTGAATGGCAGAAAAGTTTAGTAAATGTTTTGGTATTGTTTGGAAATATTATGTTTGGTAAGCATTACTTTTAAACCTATGAACTTACTAAGCTTCAATAAGCTTACTTGTGTTTGTTTGATATTTTTATGTAGATTGAATTGAAGTGAAGTTGGTAGATCGGATCAACACAACAAGGCACACTATCCAGATCAATTCCGGTAGCTTTTGTTTTATGTTTAAATATTTATATGGCATGTATAGAGTTTAAATGAATTGAAGTAAAGATGTTATAAACTAGTTAACAATATTTTGTACTAAAACAGTTTTTGGTTAGTAGCAGTAGTTTGGCTTTGAAAATTCACCATAAATTATGAAAATCTAATTAGAGGTTGAATAAGATATGAAATTAAATCCTATTGAATCTAGTTTCACATAGAAGAAACGGTGTAAGCAAAAGACTTTCATATCAGGATATATTTGAATTTTTGTGAGATAAGGTCAGAGTGATTTCGAGATCCCCTGTTCTGACTTGTAAAAATCATTAAAAATTCTAAAAAAATAATTATTGGACATAATTTATATGGTTAGATTCCTTAATGAGTCTATTTTCAGTAGAAACAACCAATAACATTATTTGAATTATGTACAGAGACATAATTAAATTTTAGTGAAGTGTGGTTGGAACTGTCAAGCAGTGAAACAGGGGAGCTTCTAAAGAATAAACTGTACTTATTGGCTAAACCAAAAAATCTGTAAATTTTATGCTAGGAAGATACGCGAGTCTAGTTTTAAGAAAAATTAGCGGATCTTAATTTAAAGTTCCTTAGCTCTAGATATAAATAATTTAGTGAATATGACACGAGTGGACAGCTTTGATGCGAATATAGGTAAATAATGGAATTTTTGTATATTTGTTCCGTAAACTTCAGTAACATCTTATAACCCTGTTCCGATGATGGATGCGGGTTAGGGGTATTACAATGTTCATGTTACATTACATGATTGAGTATCAAGGTTGGTTAACAATGATCATATGGATTGATTTGCTATGATTGATATTGATTATCGAGATAGTGGACTGAATTGAATAAAATGAAAAGTTGTAAGATTTAGCAGGACATGATTTGGAATATAAGAATGGCTTGAAACATGCTATATGATATGAGATATTGTGTGTAGATGATGAATTGAAATGTGATTTTGAAATTGAATGTGAAATTATATATTAATTGGATTGAATTGAAATTAAATGAGATTAATGATTGTTATGTGATAGTACAATGTACAAGGTATGAAAATAAAAAATGTGACCGATTACAGACTATGATAGGTAAATGCAAATGATTACAGGGTATGATAATGCAAATATGAATATTTGATGCCCGTGTGAACTTAGTAAAAGGTTAAGATACGATTGGCATGCCAATAAGGTCTTATGCGTGTTTATACGGGATATTTAATGATATGGAGGTTATGACAGGTTATATCAAGATCCAAAATCTCTTGCGGATCATCGATAGTATTTGTCTCTACGGAGACTATGGTGTGGTGAAGGGATGTATTTGTATATGAACATGCATTTGATGCCTACGGGCTTGGCACTTCGGTGCTTTGGTGTGCTGTAGTTTTGTTCATATGAGCTATCTTAGTGTGATGTAGTTCACTTGTGTATCTGAGTCCGTTTTACTATAGTTCTATTAGGCAAAACATTGAAATCAAAACTTGAAATCGGAAAATGAAATTAAATGAATTTTGGTAAACTATTATAATGTATGATTTGAATTGAAATGGTATGAAATTGTGAATTGATAATAGTATATGGAATGATGTGATAATATGAAACTATATGAGTGCATATAAATAATTCACGATAAGGAAGTATATAAAAGATTATGCAATCTGTTTAGAATCGAACCCTAGGAACAATATTAAATATGAATGAGTCAATAAACTCCAGAAAGAGATTCAGATGGTAAGTTAACTGGATAATGGTATTGATTGAACATGAAAATTGAATAATTTAATGTCAAAGGTATACATGTTTGATAAAGATTGGCACTTAACAAATGGTATGATTTGGTCAATTTTACTGTAACATTGAATGGCATGATATAATAAGTTAAATGTTAATATAAAATGAGTTGATATATAAAGATGGTTATATGCATATTTCATATTATATTAATAGCTTTTGGCATGTATGTGTATGTGATATGGCTAAAAATTGAACTTGAATTGATTATATTCATTTGTTTAGCACTTATGTTATATTGACTTAAATCATGGAAGTACTATTTAGCTTTATTGCTCAGCGTATGATTTGTTTATTCTATGCGCAGGTTTAGGTAAATCTCGAAGCCTGAGACATGATTCAGCATTCAGCTAGTGATTCTCGACTCAACAATGTTTGTATAGTCCTTTTTGTTTTGATATTTAGGCTAGTAATGGTTAACTTGATATGGCCGATTGGTATTGTTTATGTTGTGTATTGAGATTGTTGAAGTTGAAATGAAATTGGCATGCATATGTGATATTTAGGTTGGATGTAATGAATTGCTACTACATGGTCAAATAGTTGGTATGTGGAAAATGTCATTGGTAACAAATAGGAATGGTGTTTGATGTAATGTATACGTAAAGTGGAGTTAAATGCATAGAAATGAGCATATGATTATGGTGTTTTTTCTTACTTGAATGAATGGAAGAATTAGCTTGTATGTTTGGGTAAATTGAATAGGTATCTAATTGGATCTTTTGGAAACAAACGGTCACGTCGTGACATTGGCCTCTTAATACTGTGACGAGATTAAATCAATGAATTGCGTCGCGACAAGGAACCCTAGAAGTTACAACGTTAACCCGATATTTTACAAACTTTACAATTTGGTCCTAATTCGACTTCGAGTTAGTAAAAGAACTTTCGTAAGCTCGTATAAGATACAAAAATTATCTGATAGTTAGCGTCGGAGATTGAAGAAGAAAGTTGTTTGGATTTTGATCCATAGATTTATGATGTTTAAAACTATTTCATGAAAGGAACTAGACTTAGAAGAGAAGGGGAAGAAAAACTATCAATTGGTGCAGGCAGTGCGAACGGAAAAAACCATACAAGAGTGATTTTAATAGTTCAACGATCATTTTGTAACTTTTTAAAGTTGAATGATCAGAACGTAAACTTACTAATAGTTTAGTGATCTCGGGTGTAGTTTATCTATTATTTCTATTGACAAATATCCCTTTTTCATATTGTTTCTATTCACAATACTTAAATTTCGGTTTTGGTCTTTATACTACACTTAATTTTGAGATTTAATATCTATATATTAAATTTTGACATAGTTTGGTACCTCAACTTTTATAATGTCATTAGTTAGTCTAAATATTTTTTATTAAAATATTGACGTAAAATTTTAAAAATTAACATTATAATTTTTTTATTAAATTTAAATTCATTACAATATTATTTTTTATTACATGAATATTGAATTTTTTTTAATTTCAAAACGTAACACTAATAAATTTAACATAAAAATTCTAATTGTAATTGAATTTTTTAACTCCAAAAAAGAAATAACTTAAATTCTTAAAAAAAATAATAATAAAATATATTAATTATTTCATAGTGGCCTACTATTTTAGAGTTGCTCACGCATGTAATCTCCAAACAACATGCCAATGCCATGTAAGCAAAAATAGTGACACATCAGATATGCTTATCTTTCACTCTCTTAATCAATCAATGGACCCAAAAAAAAAAAAAATTAAGTCTTTATTTTCCGAACTTTGAATTTCGAAAAGGAAATTCCAGATAATGAGTGAAGTTATTGTTTCTTCATTTCATGCTTTTAGAGCTGAAAATTTCAGCAATGGAAACGGGAAAGTGAAGCTGAAGAAACCCGAATTCCAATGCCACGCAAATATCAAGTCCAAAGCACACAAATACTTGATCAGAAATGAGTTAGCAGCTACATATTCTGCAAGAATTTCCACTGATATCCCTCTTTATGAGATTCCTGGGGTAACCCCATTAACTCATTTCTTGCTTATATATGAAATGGGTATTGATTAATAAATGTTGTTGGTGAATGTGGGTGGGTGGGGTTGATTTCTTGAACAGGCTTTGTTTGATGAATATTTGGAGGATAAACCCAGAATTTTTAAGGCAATGTTTCCTGACCAAGATAGGAGCCAACAGCTTAATCAGGTTTTTCTTTCCTTTTCTTTTGGCTTTCTTCCTTAGTTATGGTTGTTGTATTGAGCTTATATTAGTCCATTTGGGTAAGTGTGGGTATATCATGATATATTATATTTATACATTTTTCATTTGCACACAGCTGCAACAATAATTCAGAAATGGTGTTATAGCTTTTAGCATATACTTGTTTATACAGACTCGAATTATATTACCCCATTCCCTTCCGAAAAAAGAAATCCAGAATTGGTTTTATTTTCACTTTAGTAAGAAGCCTGCAAAATGTATTATTGTAGCCAAAACTACAAATTTAGTAAAAGAATTAATAATCCAGAAAAAAAAGGGATTATGTTATTGAATACAATATTTTGATGAACTGGTAGCTATTTTGCTATGCTTTGACACAACAAAGATTGTTGTTTCCTTTTAAAATGGGCATTTTGTTGGTGCGTGTTGGGTTTCCACATGGTGGAATGAGCTATATTTCTTCCTCCCACTTGTCTTTTTTTCCTTGAAGAACCTATGTCCAACACATATTTGGAGATGACCCTCCAAGTGCTCTTTCTCTCTCTCTTTTAAGAGAAATACTCTCTAAATACGTGAAAAAACTTATAAAGTTGAACATACGTTTGTGGAACACATACCTTATCCGACACTTATACCTGTTTTGTGGTCTTCGTTTCCATGGTAGCTGGAGTCTGAAGAACTAATATTATTTCCTAATGAGGAATGAAAGAGAAATGAAGAAATCGTAGTTAACTTGAGTCATTCAAGCAGCAATCTTTTGGTAGTAATTGGCTTATTGTTCAACAGTAAAATTCATATGTTCTTATATGCTGTTTGAACTAGGCAAAGGCTTGAAAGTACTTGGCTGATTTAATATTGTCTGTCTTGTTCACATAGCTTTAGTTGACTGCGAAAAACATGGCTAAACCGGCCTTTAACACATTGTCACTTGCCGAGGACTTAAAGAACTGCAACAATGTAATGGAAAGAAGTGCATTATTTCTAAGAAAATTTGACCATAAATGCTAGATAAGCTAAGCCTTGAGTTAATAGATTTTCTAGTTGTTCCATTTTCTTAGATGGCATGATCCGAAAGACATTATTCCTCGATACAAGCTCGGGGTTTTGGAGGTTCATAACTTGTGATGTGCCACGTGTATCTCATGCTAACATATAAGTACCAGTTATGAACCTCATGCTCACGTGTAGTTATGGTTGTCAAACTTGTGCAGGACGAATGGAGAATTCAGATGTTGCCTCTGCAGTTATTGGTTCTAAATGTATGGCCGGTAGTGGACTTAAGGTTGAGATGCAAATCAGGAGGTAGAGATTACCCACCGGAAGTCCCTCACGATATCACAAAAGTTCTCGAGCTCGACATTGTAAACAAAGCTTTGCACATTGCACTGAAAGTTCTTTAATTTTTATGTGAATCATCCATTCCTCTTATACGATACAAAGCTCGTGTTTTGCAGACAAGATGGGAGCTTCAAGGGCTTGATAATGTTGTTGATCCATCTCATTTCACACTTATTGTGAAAGGAACATTATACCCTGATAGAAGAAGACATAGAAGCAGGCTTAAGGGTCATTTAGAGATGCACGTAAAATTCATCCTTCCTCCTGCACTCGCTCTGGTTCCCGAGAATATTCGTGAGGGTCTCGGAAAAGGGGTCAGAACATCAAAAAAAACCTTCATACCATAAGCAATTCTTTGAATTCAATATGTTGTGCATGATTTTAGTGACGAATCTCAGGAAGTCGTATTGTTGACAGGTAATGACAAAGCTGGTTGAGAGCATGAAGCAGAAAGTAGACGGTAGCTTGCTCGCGGATTATAGCAAATTCAAGAGGGAGAGATCCGGTAAACGCGTATAGGCCGGGTTTTCCACATCTTCAGCAAATTGGAAAGTAACAGAGTAAAAAAACTGTTGCATTGATATGCATTGCCATTTTAAGATGTGAGAAAAATAAGAACTTACAAAGTTAGAGAAAGTCTAACACCATTGTTGTTTGGGGATACTGATTTATTATTTATTTGGAATGTCTGACTTGTAGGGATATTATTGATAATTGATAAATATAATTGAAAAGAATGAATAAAAAAAATGGAGATGCGGGGGATCGAACCCCGTGCCTCTCGCATGCAAAGCGAGCGCTCTACCATTTGAGCTACATCCCCCTGTGTTTGTTTAATTAAATTAAACTTTAAATGCCCCATTTGTTATTTTTTATTTTTTAATATTTAACACTCAATCTTCTAAAAGAGTTAAATTTAAATGTTAACCTTTAAAATTTTTTCATATTGTTCTTTTTTTTAAATGTAAATTTTGACTTATGTTAAAATTTTAAATATGACAACTTGCATACAATTCATGTATACAAATATTATTATCTCAATATGAAGTACACGTGAATGATCATACAAATTATCACGCAACATCATTAAAAAAATAATTTTATAGTCATTATTTCCGCTAAAAATTGATTTGACTTTTTGAAAGATTAATAACTAAATTTATTGAAAATAAATATAAAAACCTAATTGACAAATATATATATATACATATATATATGTTGAAAATTAAATTTACCATTATGCCTTCAATACAATATGATTATTAAGTGAGTCGATGTGGATGTGATTGTAACCGCGGGGAAATGTAGACATCAAATATAAAATTAAATCAAATGCTAAAACAATTGGAATATATACATCTTTGTATTGGGGGGGACAGAAAGAGCAATATTTTTGGCATGGTACAGGTCCAAGGACTAAATGTTTAAGCCTAATTTAGAAGTTAGTTTCACTCAATGCAATGGTCACCAGAAATCAGAACAAGAACATGATCCCTGCTTAAAACAATGAAACCGGTTCCGATCTCGGACTATGATTTCCCGATCGTATATCTTGGAAACAATCTTAATGGCAGCATGACAGTCACGGCATATGCGTATGTTCTTGAAAATATACAGAGGCTTACCAGGTTTTGTGCTTAGAAGTCCGAAACAGACTGCCAGCTTCTCGCTGTGCGAAAACAATGCCTGCTCCTTCTCCAACTCGACCCCAACATCGTCCCCAGGAAACACTTGTGCAGACAGATTCGGAACATAACCGGCTGATTGTAACCTTTGAATCATATCTTCTAACATGATATAAATTTCCCGGGTTTTCGGGTGTGATTTATCACCTGCACTGAACTGATGAAGTTGGCCATCTACATGGATAGAACTCATTCCAGGAACCTTACTAATTCCTTTAGTTTTAAGAACTTTCCGAAGGGCATTAGCTTTGTCTGGCTTACCTGCCAATGCATACATATTTGAAACCAGGATATGATATTCTGTGTTACAAGGATTCATCAGAATGAGCTTTTGAAGAAGGCGTTCGGCTAATTGTAGCTTTCCATGTGAATTGCAGGAACCCAGAAGAGATCCCAAAACAACCTCATTTGGAGGTATTGGCATTTTGTTTATCAATGTCTCAGCTTCCTCCAAACGGCCGGCCCTTCCAAGTAGATCCACCATACAAGCATAGTGATCGATCTTAGGTGTTATACCATACACAGATTGGAGACTATTAAAATAATATGATCCTTGATCTATCATACCAGAATGGCTGCAAGCAATTAGAATAGCGATAAAGGTTAAATCATCTGGCAAAACTTCCTTGATCATCCTTGGGAACATATTGATCACAAGTTGACCTCTTCCGTGCATAGCTAACCCGCTAAGAAGAGCATTCCATGACACCACATTCCTTCGAGGCATGCACTCGAAAACTTTGACTGCAGTATCTATCCTGCCACATTTGGCATACATATCCAACAAGGCAGTTTCCACCATGATGTCCATCTCCATCCCCATCATCTTCAAGCCATAAACATGAACCCATCTACCCATCGCCACATCTCCAGACTGTGCACAAGCTGACAATAAAGAACAAAGTGTTATATAATTCAATTTAATACCCAAATGAA
The DNA here is from genome assembly GCF_025698485.1 of Gossypium arboreum. Classification (NCBI taxonomy): domain Eukaryota; kingdom Viridiplantae; phylum Streptophyta; class Magnoliopsida; order Malvales; family Malvaceae; genus Gossypium; species Gossypium arboreum. The sequence continues at coordinate 4,261,703 of NC_069076.1, forward strand.
ACACTATCTGGCTCAAAAGCAAAAAGCCTTCCTTGCTAAATCCATTCCCTACATAACCAACAATCATTATTGTCCATGCAACTTCGTTGCAATGTGGCATATCATCGAACACCTCCCTTCCATTACTTACACCCTCCCACTTCAACACCCCATCCAAAACCACGGTCCATGATACAACATTCTTCTCCTTCATCTCACTGAAAACACTTCTCATCTCTTCCACCATCCCAGACTTGCCATACATATCCATCAGCGCATTACACACTTTCACCCTCCTTTCGAAACCCATCTTCACCACACGTCCATGACCCTGACTCCCCACCCCAACATCCCGCAACCATGCACACGCACTAAACAAGCAAACCATCGCCACATCATCAATTTCAGCACCTTTTTCAAGCATTTGAGCAAACAAAAGTAAAGAATCATGAGGCCTATTTTGGCGAGAAAAGGAAGACATGAGGGAAGTCCAGTCAGCAGCATCCTTGCTCGAGTGGGGAATTTCATCGAACAATTTCTGGGCAGATGATATATCACCACAAGATGCATAAAGGTGGAGGAGGGTGTTGAGAAGAAAGGAATTTTCAGTTGTAGAAAGGCCCGTAGTGAGGACCATGGCATGGAGTTTTTTGCCAGTGGTGAGAGCAGATCGTTGAGCACATATGCGAATGAAGGGACGCAGGTAGCGAGGGGAAAAGGAGGGGAAGGCTCGCAGGATTGGCCATTTCATCTGTCTTTATTTTGCTTAGCAACAATGAACACCGAAATGGTATATAATTATTCTTGGTTGATTGAGCTGCGAATCACAGAACTCGGCCCATTAATTTAAAAAAAAAAAACATCTGAAACCCAATGTGACACATGGAAAAACATAAAAATATTATGGACCAAAAAAAATAATACGATCACAACCTAAAAACAGTGAATACTGAATCTATGTTAAGAAAACAGAATATTTCAAAGGTGAGGTGCGAGAGTACGTAAAACCATTTCTTGGAAGTCAGCACATAAAATTGAGGTGACGAAAAATTCAGTCATTAGGATTAACAAAGCATACATTTATATTGGCACTCAACATGGACAAGCTCGCAAGGACAAACAAAGACAAACCAAGCAGAACCAACAGGGCGAAGATACAAATAATTGACTATTTAGCAAGTTTGAAGTACAAAACAAGAGCGATCGCAATGATAAGGATGGCGATAATGGTGCCAATGATCCACTTGTTCCTGCTCATCCTCCTAGAAATAGCTGTCAAAATTTTCTTGCTCTTGCCGATGTTGTCATCTACTCCATGGAGCTGCAATAGAAAGGGAAACACAACTTCAAATAGATAGCTGAGGCTTAATATACAAAATTTTGAAGTCTATCTACCATATAAGCCCTTGACATAGCAAGTTCTTGGAATCTAAAGGTTTGCAATCAACCATTACATCATAAGATGAGACGATTTAAGGTCTAACTATTGTATAAGCCTTTGATATAGTGAACTTGAATGACATTACAACTGAAATACGAGAATGTAAAGCTAATGATAGAGAATTGGAGGTACCGTGTTATTGGCATGTAAGAGAGCCTGTCGCTGTGAATGCAAATCCTGAAGGATTGAAACCCCAAGCTCTTCTGTTTCTAACATGGTTCTCCTGCTGTCCTTAATTCTGTCACTGCTCTGATTCAACCGCTCTGTAGTCATCATTAATCTTGATCTTTGATCAGCTGATGCCTGTTGCATAGTCATCAATTATAAGTAAATCAAAAGCCTAATTAGAGAAGACCAGTGATAAAACCACAGCAAGTTAAACTGAGGGTAGGCGAACCAAAAGATACCGTGAGAGTATCAGCCATGCCGGACTCTAACAACTCGTCTCGAGCAGCCGCATTCAAATTACCAGATGCGATTCTTTTAACTTCACTTTTCAGATTGTTTAGATCTGATTTATATTCCCTTAACTTAGCAAGAAGTACAGCCTTAACATTTGGCTGCAAACTTCTTGCTTCGAGGTCCATCTTTCGAATCTGAAAAATGTAAATAGCAACATCAAGTTCAACACCCAAAATATAGGAAAAACTAAAAATGATTATTTGAAACAGACAATTAACCAGGTATCATACCAGAGCTTCTGCATCTTCCACTCCAGCTCTTACATCAGAAAGTTTTTGTTTCTTCTGCTCTGAACATAAGAAGAACAAATAAGAAATTTGAGCAAGAATTGGCTCATTATGGAGGTTGATACTCTAACAAATTGAGAAGTTTCTTATTGAACACCTCTGATGAATTAACAAACTAACGTACTGCATCATTCAACAAAAACAGATGTAAATTTATTCAGACTCATGTATCTGCATTGTTTGTCAACCAAAATCTTCAGTATCACCTTACAAATTCACCAATTCACAGAAAAGATTCAAAGGTGACCAGACACAATCTTTTTCATTAAAATGGAGTAAAAGATTAAAAGTTCTGTTCCCAAGTAGAGATGCATTTAATCTTTTTGTTTCCCTTGAATCGGGTACTCTTAGCCTAAGACCCCAAGTTACTCAGACTCAAGTGTAAGTGTCTAATATGGATATATATATCCAACACGAGTATGTTCAATTTTATCTAAATTTTTCCATATATCTAGGGGGCTGGGAAAATTATATCCTTATACCCATATCTAGATATGTGCCAGACAAGGGTACCTAAAGAAAAATGAAAGCCCGATCAAAATAGCTCTAAGCCATATAAGCTCTATGATAATTGTTTACAAGGCCAAACCTTTATCAATTGACAGCTGAATTTAATTCTACCTTTTCCATTTTCTTTCTGTGTATTCTTTTTAGATGCATTTATACTAAACTCTTTATCGAACTCTTGTGGATCATTATTCTTGGATAATTCAGAAATTCTAATGAAAAATGCAACTATTACATCCATTCAAAGATTGTTAGTACAAAATCAAAGTCCTCTTAAAGCTAATGTCAAAGCACATCAATATGTTCACCAACTGCAACCTAATTCCAACAGCATAAATCCAACATTATAAATCAGGATAACATTCTAAATTCTCGGTTTATTGCCTAAAATTCAGACCATTTAAACTCTTTGCTTAAATATATTCAACTTAAAGTTCCAAAATCAAGACCTTTCCCCTTATCTACATTAATGCCTCAAAAGAATTCTTACAAACTGAGAAAATCTTGATTAATTTTAATTATTAACTAATTAAACAATTAATATATATAAAACTCAAAGTAGAGAAAAAAAGATCGGATCTTCTTTTCTTCATTCTCACATCTCCCAATTAAGCATTCTAAGTTTTCTTTTTAAAGAGAAAAAAATATCAAATACAATCTGTAATCAGAGCATAAATCTGAAAAAAGGAAAAAAAAAATCAGTAGAATCCTCACGCCAAATTAGAAAGAAGATAACGAATTATGCAACCACATATCCGCAATTAGGAGCAAAAAAATAAAGAAATTAACAAAAATAATTCAAAAAAGAGGTTTATCCGTATAAAGATTTGAATTGTAACCTCCAGTAAGAGCACCAGCAGCCGTACACTTCTTGGAAAGATTCGCAGATAGCTCGCAATACTGCCGTTCATATCCTTCGAAAACTTCACTCATCTTTTAATTTTTTTTCCAAAAAAAATTCCCCTTAAATTCTACTGAAAATTTGTAAAAAAAAATTAAACATAAGCTAAAAGAATAGTCGAAAATTTTAAGGAAAAAAAAGAAGAAATTAGAGAGAGTATGAGAAAACCTGAAAGGAAGATGATCAATCGATCCTCAGTGGCAGCTTTTCCAAATTTCTCCTTTCATTTTAAATAAAAGACGACAAAACGACAGCGGTTTTGGTCTCTTATGGTTATCGTTTTACTTTTCCGTGTGGGGGGGGGGGTAATGATAAAGACACGTAGATAGTGTGATTAGTTTTGGGAATTTCAAAGCCTGTGGCTGACACGTAGATAAAGCATGTGGTTATAATGGGGGCTCTGTTCAAGTTTCCTGAACTCTTAGTATGATTAGTGTCTGTAGTTTATGCCCGTCATTATGCCTGAAGAAATTATACGAAAATTGGGTAAAACTAACAAAGAGGCCCCTTTACTGGGATTGAATTGCATTTTCCCCTTTGACAAAAAAAAAAAAGAAAATTAACCTCTATAAAAGAGTAAAGTGTTTGTTGGGTTGAAAATTTTATCGATTTCTATTGTTAAAAATTAGATTTTGTACATCAGTATATGGTACATATAGTGTACCACGTGTACTTTCTAGTTATTCTATTAATCACAACAATTTTTAACGATATAAATAGATCAATTTTTAATAAAATAACTAGTTTACTCTTTAATTTAATATATAAAATTAATTCACCTATTTTTTAAGTAAAATAAACTAAATACAATCATACTTTAATACTACATAATATGTAGGTATACTTAAAATACACCTCAGAATGTAATTAAATTAAGACATTTCATTTGCTAATTAAACAAACTCATAAATTTGGGGATAGTATAGAGAGGTGAGGTGTAATTTTCATTATTGTAGATCTCTTTAGATTTTATATTTTTAATTTTAAAATAATAATATAGAAAACTTGAAATGGTATAAAAAAGTAAAAATATATAAGTTGATTTGAAATTAGATAATAATTTGCCCAGATTCATTCCGTGTAGCACCCCAAACCCGCCCAAGTTATGGCGGATCCGCATGCCACATCAAAACGTAAAAAATTTCCATTCTAAGTCCGAAAATCGTACTTGATGTTCAAAAGATTAATTCATTAAGGGTTAAAGTGAAAGGAAGTCATGCACCGGTAGGAAACCTAAAAAGAGGTGGTGAGTCCATCCGATTTGCTAAGTACCAAGCTCCTTCGGATCCAATCCTAAACATGCATCTTGCCATTGCCACACCTTAACGTCATGGATATTTCTAGGAAACCGATTTGATTAAGTCATTTTAGGAAAAGTGATTAATTTTGGAAAATACTTTCATTGCGGAAGCTTTGCTTGTTGTCGTGTTATTTTGAAATCAACTGTTGTTTTTGAAAACGCCCTAAAGCTATCCAATTTCAACAGTTAAAATAAATATTATCTATCTTAATAAAACATATAAAAAACCATCAAAATAAATAAGCGGCCTTATTACATTTAAAAGCCCAAAACCTCAAACATAATTAAAAGGATGTCCAGTTCACGGAAGAAAATCAAACTTTGAGCGGGTGGCCACTCCAATTCCTCACACTCTAAGCCCACTATGGTTGGGGATTTCTGCGTGGATGAAAATAAAAGGGTGAGTTTGGGAAACTCGGTGTGTAAGGAAAACCCATTCAAAACCCAAGTCACTCAAGCCTATTGGGCCTAAGCCCATTCAGTGTGATAGAGGCATGGGCCGAGCCCTTTTCAGATTATAATAAACCGGGCCTTAGCCCTTATTCAGATAATGAGATGGCCCATAGGCCCATTTCAAAATACATGCAACATCGGTAAACATATGCAAGCCCATTTGGGTAATAGTGGTCTGGGCAAGAGCCCTTTTCAGATTACAATAAACCGGGCCTTAGCCCTTATTCAGATAATGATGATGGCCCATAGGCCCATTTCAAAATACATGCAACATCGGTAAACATATGCAAGCCCATTTGGGTAATAGTGGTCTTGGGCGAGCCCTTTTCGATTACAATAAACTTGGCCTTAGCCCTTATTCAGATAACAAGTATGGCCCATAGGCCCATTTCAAAATACATGCAACATCAAGAAACATATGCAAGCCCATTTGGGTAATAGTGGTACTGGGCAAGAGCCCTTTTCAGATTACAATAAACGGGCCTTAGCCCTTATTCAGATAATGATATGGCCTATAGGCCTATTTCAAAATACATGCAACATCAAGAAACATATGCAAGCCTATTTGGGTAATAGTAGTCTTGGGCGAGCCCTTTTCAGATTACAATAAACCGGGCCTTAGCCCTTATTCAGATAATGATATGGCCCATAGGCCCATTTCAAAATACATGCAACATCGGTAAACATATGCAAGCCCATTTGGGAGACTACTCAACCCACCAACCACTACACTCCACCGTACCAGCCATACACTCCATGTGGGAATAGCTCAACCCACCCAAATTTAACACTCACACGATTCTGACCTTGCTGCTCGATTATCAATAAATTGAGGCAAAGCCTCCAAGACGTGGACAAGCCACTTTCGATACTTCCTCGTCAATATCCCAATCCCATGCATCGATAATAACAACATGGCATGCAGAAAATAACAACGATCAAACATGCATTTAGGTCAATTTAACCTAGGGGTATTTCGGTAATTTTGCACCTAGGGGTATAACAATAATTTTCCATACATAGGGGTATTATAGTAATTTAGCTGCTTTTAGGGTTTTTCATGCATATTCCTACTTTTCACGTACTAACGTAATCACGCATCGAGGGTTCTTACTGAATTGGGCACATTGGCCCATCATTCCAATTTTGGCCCATTAAGCCCAAAAATATCGAGGGCACGTAAATCATGCACTTTGCGTCTAAATTTTGCAGCTTACCAAAAACATTAATCGATTTACCTCACGAGCATTCAGACACTCAAAATCTAGAAAATACCGATTTTCGGCATTTCGACTTTTCGCTTTTGCCGATCCGGACTAAGAAAGAGGGTGTTAGTTACACACATTTGCGACGATATCTTGACGAGATCCACACACGAAATGCCTACAATTGGATTACTAACACGTTAATCTAACTATTCAAATACGAACTACGATTAACCCCTTACAATATTCAGCCAACCACACCTACAGATCATAGTAAGCTTATAAGAAATCAATAAGCAACTCATTAACAAATTTTGTCAATGTTTACCACATAATCATAATTTCACTGCAAGCTGTCTTCCTGAGCAACAGTCACTAAATCATTTATAACTGGAGCTACGAAACTCCAAATCAAGTGCCGTTAATTTTCCCTGAAAATAGACTCATATATCTTTTATCCATAAAATTTTCAGAATTTTGGTATGGCCAATCAATACCAGATTTTTCTTAAAGTTTCCCATGTTTCACTGTTTGACTAATCTGACCACTCTTCATTACGAATCAAATTTCTCATTGTAAAGAATTCAAAATATGTTCTTGTTTATTTCATTAGAAACTAGACTCAATAAGCTTTAATTACATAATTTATTCAGCTTCTAATTCATCTCCCACAATTTATGGTGATTTTTCAAAGTCACGTTACTGCTGCTGTCCCAAGCAGATTTATTACCAAATCACTCTTTCACACATACCTTGCATGCATGTTATTTAAACATGTATATCACCAATCAATCATCACATATCTATGATTTTACTTAAGTATAATCTCCATTTCATCATTTGAAAGCACAACATGTTAGCTGATTTTTCCTTTAACATCTAAGGCACATGCATGCTCATCTGTTTGGCTCAACTTCACCTATCTTCCATTTTTCATCAAAAGAACATGAAACAACAACCATTTCCTTCATTTTAATTCATGACTAAATGCTCACAACACAACTAAAAATCAAAATATACTTCAAGAGTTAAGGTAGAATCAAGAAGAACTCATGAACCTCAAAATAGAAGCAAGGTACCAAGAACTTACCTTCAATTTTCCTCCTCCTAATGACCGAATACTCAAGAGCTTTCTCCTCTCCTTTCTCTTCTCTAACTTTCAGCTATGATGAACAAAGATGGACAAAACTTTGTTCTTTTCACCCCTTTTCTTTTAATAAAACTTCATATTTCATCCATTTAATTCTTTAATACAAAAGACATGATATTCTTATCATGAAACATTTACCTAACCCATTATCATGAAACATTTACCTAACCCATTATCATGGAACATTTACCTAACCTATTATCATGAAACATTTACCTAACCCATTATCATGGAACATTTACCTAACCTATTATCAATTTGTATCAATTTGTACCATAAATTATGGATATCAAGTGTACATTTTGTCTACAACAACATGATGGTTGGCACTTCATGTAAAATGGGAGGTTTGTCATGCAAATCCTCCTATTTTGCACTCCTATTTATTTGGCCACTTCAATTTAGCCTATAGCATTTTCAAACATTTTCACATAGGTCCTATTTCATCATTTCACCCCATTTTTCTTATGGAACAAAAATTAACTAAAATTGCCGGATTCTATCTTAAGCTTGGGCTTTCTAGAGGCCCACTAACATAATTAAACCTATGCCAACATTCACAGGATTCCCGAAAATTGGGGCGTTACATTCCGACTGTCTTAATAAATATATTTTTATATTTAAAATTAATAATAGTAATATAAAAAATGATTTTATTTGAATTTGGCATATAAAGGTGGAACATAAACTTCACTCACTGGGCTTTTACAGAATTTCCCTCTTGTATCATCAAATATACACCAACATTATTTCATTCCATATTTAGGGCAATGCCTATAATACTCTCTTCAAATTCTACTAATTCACCTACTATTACTTCATCAAAACCATAAAGATGAGCAATGCCGACGGAACCAGTATTTACAATATTTACTTCCTCAATACTATTCTACAAACATAAAAAAAAAAAAAAAGTCCGCAAAACCCAAAGTCCAAACCAAGTCCTAAGAAGGAAAAATGAATAAAAAGCTAGAATAGCAAAGGACATGGGAGGTATGTCCACTAGAATTGTAGTTACTCTACTCCCAAAATTTCAGAAACCCGTTTTGAGCCTTAGTCATGCAAGCAAGCCTAAAACCCAAAAGACGTTGCTGAATGCATCTTCCACATTTTGATAATTCAGACCAAACCCAAATATGAACATGACATCATCGTCTTGTCGGCAATGGCAATTTAATAATAATCATTATTAAATTAAGATAAAAATCAATCAATTCTCTGTTTCCCCTCAAAACGCAGCCGTTTTTATTCAATTCCTAAATCCCTGCCATGGATGTCGCTGTCTAATCTTATGATCCTAATATTCAAGCTCTCCTGTATTTATCTATTTAAACAGCTTACCCTCAGTGCAGACTTCTCACCATTTTGCTCATTTTCAGCAGCAACTTTTTCCTTTCGACAGTTAAGTGAAAAGATGCCGTACTACTCGAGGGGTGGCGAAGATGACGTTGACGAGTTCGACGAATTTGATCCGACGCCTTACGGTGGTGGATACAATCTTGAACTAACTTACGGTCGTCCTTTGGAATCCTCCGATGAGACTTGCTACCCTTCCGCTACACCCTCCGATGGCGACTTTGATTATGCACGTCCCGATTTCTCTTCCGGTTACGCGCACTTAGCTTATGCCGACGAAGCTCTTGAAACTGAATACAGTAGCTATCTTAAACCCAAGCCCCGACCTGGACGATTCGAACCTGCACCTGCTTTTGGTGCTGGATCTGGTGACTATGGAAGGAAACCTGAATATGAGCAATTCGAATCTGGTCATGGACGCAAGCCGGATTTCGGACGACCCGGATCCGAATTTGATTCTGATTATGGCCGAAGACCTGAATTCGAGCAGCCTCCTGAGGAGTTTGGATCTGGGCATGGCCGGAGGCCGGCATATGAGCATTCACATCAACCGGATTTCGGATCCGGCCGGAGATCAGAATTTGAGCAGCCTCCGCCGCCCGAGTTTGGATCTGGGTATCGACGGAGACCCGAATTTGAGCAGCCTCCGCCTCCTGAATTTGAATCTGGGTATGGCCGGAGACCCGAATATGGCGAACAAGAGTCCGAGTACAGATCTGAGTATAGTAGGAAACCAGAGCACGGTGAATATGGATCCGAATATGGGAGGAGACCCAGCTATGGTGAACCCGAATCTGAATACGGATCTGGGTATGGCCGAAAGGCAGAGTATGAAGGAGGCGGATCCGAATATGGAACCGGATACGGACAGAGGACTGAGGGCGAGTATGGATCGGGTTATGGAGGTAGAACAGAGACTGAATACGGGTCCGGGTATGAGAGGAAACCAAGTTATGGTAGATCCGAGGAAGAGGAAGAAGGATATAGGAAGCCAAGTTATGGTAGATCCGAGGAGGAGGAAGAAGGATATAGGAAGCCAAGTTATGGTAGATCCGAGGAAGAAGGATATGGCCGCAAGAAACATGTGAGTAGCCTTAATTCGATTTAATTTAATGGAGAAAAACCCAAGTTGATTTAGTGTTTCTTTGATGACTTTGCTAATTGTATGATGTTAGATTTCCTTGTTCTTGCTATTCTAGACTCTATATTCTTTGCTTGTTGAGATTTATGCCCCTTAACTATAAAGCTGAGATAGATCAGGGTGATCGATCCTGCTGTAATGGTTTAGTATTATGTAGGATGTGGTTGAAAATGTCTGATTTGTTTGATTATTATCAACCATTGAATTAGAGTTGAAATTGAGTAGAATATTTTTCTTGTCTGTTGATTTTAGCATGTACCAGTAACATGAAAATCCATTAGTGGTTGTTTGTGATATAGCCGTAGTTTCGTGGTACAAAAACTTGATAGAAGCTGCTCTGAGTCTACCAACTATTCCATTCCAGTCTGTAGTATTAGCAGAACTAGCTGCTATGTTCGTCATTTGGAAAGTCTCTATCCATTAGTATCCTTGATGCAATGTAGCACTTCCATTCTTGTAGCTTGGTGTTGGTGTTTGTGTTGGTTGAATTTCTGTTGTTGTTCTGTATCATATTTATGAATCTATCCCAGCCAACCTGCACCTGCGTATTGGCAGCTGAGAATCTGCACGAGGCAAAGACCAAATAGCTGCTTCGTCAATTGCATTAGTTTTCTCTGATTCATCTGTTGCATTATATTCTTCTGATGCCTTGATAGATTCAATTCTTTTCTATCATCTTTATCATCTCGGTGATTTGGAAGCAATCTAAGTTTAGAAGATTTATACTATCGTATAATGGAAATTTGGAATTGTGTGGTGAATTATGTTATCATAGTCCGTTCATGTTTACGATTGCTTGCTTTTTCTAAAATCTCATTTGTTAACATTGCAGGGTGATGACGACAGTGATGATGATGATGAAGAGAAGCGTCACCACCACCGCTATAAGCACCACCACCATAAGCGCCACGATGACTATGATGACTAGTCAGACTGGCCATTCCCTCTACAAATGGAAATCTGCAGTAATAGCTATTAAATAAATGATCGAGGCATGCCACCTTTGATCGTTTCTTCTACCATTTCCGTGTGCTTTTTGTGTGTGTGTCAGTGTTTGATCGTCAATAAAATGCCCGAACATTAGGGTTAGCGCAATTGTGCTTGTTGATTATCAATCTGATGATGATAATATAATGCCATGATCTACTTGCATGTTAACTAATTAATGCTTATGATATAATAAAATGCTTACGCATGTGATGTTCTTGCTTATAACGATTTACGATAGGATATAATGCTCAGAAGTTTTTATTTACAAAGTATTCTGGCCATTTATCACACTGAAACCCTGCAAGAAGATCCATTTATTTACAATAGGGTAACGTATAGGATTAAATTCATATTATGAATGGTGTAATAATATTTAATGGGGTAATATATTTTAGGGGTAAATTACAAATATAGTTAGTTTTGGTCATTGATGCTTAATTTATTATGATTTGATTGTTATCATTATCGATGTATAACATTTTAATTACTGAAACATTACCATAACCCAATGTTAAATGTGTTACGGAAAGTCTAATATGATACAAATAATGCTAACGGGGCTTTCACATCATTTCTATAACACAAAAATTATATATATTAATGTAATAGGTTTCTTTTTTATGCATATGGGCCAAACCCAAAATCCATCAACTTTGGTGTGGGGTCATTGTGCCGGTTGTCATCACCAGTGATCAGTGGAGCTCAAACTTCACCTTCTAAACTAGTTTTCACATGCTCTTTTTGAGTATGTCTTCCATTTCATCAAAATCATCATGGATTTTCCTAGAATTAAAATAAACGTAGTTGCATAGCCTCCTGTCATCATGTCGTTGCTGGTCGTTAGATTATCTTGTTTTCATAGTATGTTGCTCATTTTGTCGGGCTTGTCCTTTTCACGATTCGGATTGGAAGATAAATGCTCCAAGTGCCATGCATGGTAGATTCAAGATAAGTCTCCTCTCTTTTTTTTCTTTTTACTTTATTTTTCTTCCTTTTTTTTTTTTTTTCTAATCCTTTCATTGATTTGCATGTCATTGTTTGAACAACGGGGAATATCCTTTAAAAAAAATTTGATTGCGTTTATTGATTTTACGTGTAAGTGGTATTGAGGTTGGTAAAGGAGATTGGTTCCGTAAAAGGATTTACTGTGGTGGTGAGAATGGTTGAAGTGGGGCTTGGTGATGGTCTCTTAGGTGTGATGGGTGAGCTAAAATGGTAAAGATGGTGGCGAGAGAGCTTAGATTTAGGGTCTAGCTGGTGTTTTTTTGAGGGGTAAGTGGTGGAATGTTTCTAACAGTTGAGAGTAGCTTAGGTTGATGATGGTTGTCAAGGGTCCAAGAGAGAGTTAAGGAAAATGTGAATGGTGGTGAACCATGGTGAGATGGTTTGGGGTGGTAATGGTGGCCGGTTTAGACTAGGGGGATGGTTGGTGTTTGAGAGCTTTAAAGAGAAAGGAATGAATAAGAAAATAAAAATGAAATAAAGTAATATATAAAAGTGAAAGGTTACAAAAAAAAATGTTTATATTATGCAGGTTTCAGATGGAAACCATGTCAGCATTTAATGATATAATTTGTGCTACATTACACTTTTGTACACTTTTGTAACATCTTTATCGTGGAATAATATATTAGTGGTTAAAATGTTACAAATTGATAATATTAGTGACAAAATTGTAATAAGTTAAATATCAATGACCAAAACATAAATTTAATCAAACATAAGTGAGTATTTTATAGTTTATCATATATTCTAGCAACACAAGCCACGTGTAAACAGTTGAGTGGTAGTTTCTAAGATTTTTATAATTTTAGTTGGACGAACCTTTCAATTTCATACTCTCGTTTTCATTTCCCAAAATAATGCCATCCACTTAATTTTCCTTATAAAGAAAAAAAAATCTATCAAACAAATGCTTTTGAATGATTGGTAAACGTGTTTAAGGGAAGGATGATAGGAGGCAAGCCTTAAATAATGGTTTTATGATTTAAATTTCAAAATATATTTTATATAATAATTTTATTATTGGATTAGTTCGATTAGTATTTGTTAGTTGGTTTTAGTCTAGATTATATCGATTTTTAGCCTTTTGTGCTATAATAGTTTAATTTTACTTGATGATTATTTTAGATAATTTAATTATTGTGGTTACTCAAACTTGTATATGTAATTGCATTGTATTCCCGATGTAAAAATGGTTGCAATTTTTTTATTCAAAAAATTTAAATCTAAAAATAAGAGATTATCCTCTCTTTTTTCACCTTGAAATTTGTATTGCTAGAGGGAAAAAAAAGTGGTTAAATGATTTAATGATTACCCATAGTGTGCAATAGTAGTAGCTCTAACACGCAATTGACAACAATAAATTTTGGGATATTTTTGTGACTTATGAAGAGAAAAACAATTAAAAGAAAATCATGTTAATAACGTGTTATAAAATAAAAGGATAGAAAGTAAGAGAAAGCGTATTTTATTGATCAATCAGAATATCAACAAAGTTTCTCCAAAATCTCTTTTTATAAAAATAAGAAGTATAAATGAAGTAGAGATCTACTTCTAATGACTATAAGAATTTTAATTACTTGAATCCCCTCTTAATATTCCTTACAAATGTTGAAATTTTTATTATTTTTAATTAATCAAGTAAATTCGATTTTTTTGGTAGAAACAAATAGCAGGGCAATCTACTCAGGTAAATTAGTAATATATACCGATTTTGGAAGATAATGAGGAAAATAAGTTAGTTTTGAAGAGAGAAATAGAGAACACGTCTAGTAGGACACATTTTCAATTGAGGTAACCCGTTGCTTAAATGGTTAAATGTAATGATTTTATCTTTAAGTCTCATGTTCGATTCTTCTCCTACTCACATTTGTATTTTTTATTTCATGTTGTTTTAAACTTTTTTTTTAATTTCTCGATACTCAAGGACAAAACCGCTAACATTTAATCATCTGAAAAGAAAACGCGTTTTGTAAAACATGTTTTCAAACAAATCAACAGAAAATATTTCCTACATGACACACTTTTTTGTCACCTCAGCTGAAAACTCGTCCAGTAAGATGCATTTTGTGCTTATCTCTCTAAAATCGATCTATTTTCTTAAATATCAAAAAATCGACCTAAAATCTTAAATATTTTTTAAAATCAACATTCTTATCAAATTTACCCCCAATTTACTCAGGTCCTTGTACCCTTCCGCAATAACCAAACTCAGGTGGAACATTCTCAAAAATACGCATAGCACCAAAATTCAAATCAGAGACCTGTGTCAAGTGATCTATAACCCGATTGAATTTCCGCCAAGTGTGCATTAACCGCACTCCATGGCCGCCGGCACAATTGTTGGAATTGTCGCACCGCAAGATGTTCCCAACGCATTATCACTTTTCAACTCAACCTATCGGATCCTCTTATCCCAAAGAAAACGAAGGCCTTAATATACTGCTCGAGCCTCCACCAGGATACCCGAAGAATTTGAAATCCTAATAGAACCTTTGGATTGGTCTAATGCGAATTATCCAAAATAAATATTTTTTTAGATACCCGAAGCACACAGGACAGCAAACATCTGATTTCCTGGAAGAACCCTGCTTTGCTTCACATTGACATGATAAGTCGATTTGACTGAGAATAGGCCATTGAAGGAGGCTCATCTTTTTAAGTTGATACGCCATATCTTTTTAAGTTGTTAGCATAGAGTAGGAATATGATAAAAATGTGATATAATTAGTTCTGAAATCAAATCTTTGAGCCCAACTATCATAATCCATACCAATGTTTGGTTCATTGCTCAAAGTGTTGAATGACGGATTCTAGAAAACATGCTTAGAAATCAAGAGGTGAAGAACGGCAGAAGAAGGGTTTTCAGAACATCCAAGATTGGTGGTTTCTGGCTTAAATTGAGAACATCTTAGATTGGTGACTGGCGGTGGATGATGGCCGAAGGTGGTGGAGGCTGGTTGGATTCTGGGTTAGAAACTGTGTTGAATAACTAAAGATGGGGTTAGAGAAGAGAGATAAACGTGAGAACAAAGTGAATAAATATATTTTTTCAAAAATTAAAGATAAAAATAAGATGTTTCTTTTAACATAAATCATAGTAAATATAAACTTTTATTGCCACTAATTAATTAAATTTACTAATAATATCAATAAAATACCATTTATTTCATGATAATGTCATTTTATATTGTAATTATAAAAATAAAAACTCTATTAATTTTACTTTCAAAAGAAATAAATTCTATTAATTTTCTACAAATAATTTACCATAATAATTTTTTATTTTATTAATAAATATAATATATTTAAAAGTATAACCTATTAAAAGATAATCATAATTTTTTTTTTAATTTAGGAATAAAATTGTCATTTTTAACTTATTCCATAACTCAATTCAATCCAACCAAATAACATTTATACTTATTCAATTTCATTTCCATTCTCCCGGAATAGCATTCCATTACAGCTCTATTTCATCCGATCTTAGTATCCTAAAACCAGCTCAGGTCCTAAATGTTACAATCTACACCAGCTTATAAGGCAGTAGGACCATAACAGATGACCCCAAAGTCCAAAGCTGACATCAAAGAATTATACCATTGGAAAGGGTATAGGCTCAAAG
The DNA here is from genome assembly GCF_025698485.1 of Gossypium arboreum. Classification (NCBI taxonomy): domain Eukaryota; kingdom Viridiplantae; phylum Streptophyta; class Magnoliopsida; order Malvales; family Malvaceae; genus Gossypium; species Gossypium arboreum. The sequence goes on from NC_069076.1 coordinate 4,277,502, forward strand.
TTAATAATTATACCAGAAAAAAGGGTAAAACATTCAAAATCAATAGATATCAGTAAAGTTACAATCTCAAACCCAGCTAACATACTATGAAACAGATTACAAAACACAGCTTCAAACACATTATTAATTTGTCAGTTGTTCAAAGAAACAAAATGGAAGTCAAAGATAAAAAGTATCCGGGAAAATCGAAAACCTACCGTTGTTGCGCAGATTGTGCATCCTCTTTATCAGACTCCTTACCTTTTTGCAAAGTGGGTGAAGAATTTGAAGCAGAGTTTTCAGCTGTTACAGCACCACTCTCATCATCCTGGTTCTTAAGGAAAGCCGAGAACGATAATGGATTATAAGTGGAGCTTGCCTTTTGAAGACCACGTATTGCTTTCATTGCAGCCAGTGTGCTACGGTAAATATCCAATGTTTCCTCTCCCAGATTCGATGATGAAGCTTCCTGTGAGCGCTTTGCAGTGTTATTTGATGATGGGTTTGGTTCTCCTTGCGGAGTAGATTCAATTACTTCAGCTTCCAGTGGAAAGAGAAGCTCGAGATTTGCCTCACACTCATGAACTAGCCTTGTAAGAGATTCTGTTGTGAAGAAAGGTTGGTGAAGAACAAGCTGAGTGAATTGCAGTCGCAACAATCCCCCGGTTCGTTTATCATACTTCTTTAAAATTTTAACAATTCCTATTGAAGCAGAAGAATGTAGACGCTTTAGAAACTTGCAGGCTACAGATATAAAAACGTAGATGTTGTGATTTCCATACCTGCAAAATTGAGGGCACTGTAATTTTTTAGAAGCACCATCTCCCCATGAATGGTGACAAGATCCTTGCGGATATCCATCATTTCTTCACTAAACTCACTCTCTGATGCAAAAACTCCACCCTTCCCACTGCTCTCCTTAATTTGTTCAATTCTTTCCTTCAGCTCCTGTTATAAAGTTACAATCACATAAAAAAATATTAGAAATACAACATCAATGACTTGCAGATAACTTTAATGAAGATTATTGGACTAAGAATCTTAAAAGAACATTCTCAAGCTATGTTTCTCCAACATTTCATTTTTCTTCAAGTACCCATGTTCAACACAGACTCTCAAGCAGAAGCATGTGCTCAAATCAAATTATGATTTACGGAAAGTTAAAATAGATCGAAAAGATTAGTTGGCCACTTAATATTTGGGAATAAGAAAGCCATGGCGAGAACGAGAACCAGATTAAAACCAGCTCAATAAGCAAGTAGCATTCCCGAAAGTAACAAAAGATGAACTTGAGGTCAAGGCATATTATGCACAATTGACCAATTTAGATTCTTTAAACAACTCCACTAGATTCAAAGGACTAAAGCAAATTTAGCACTATTGAGAGAAATGAACCCACACAAGCTACTTATCTAAAATACATGATACCAATTCCAGATAGCTCAAAGGCATATACCAATTCCAGTGAATATTGATAAATGGATTTTCATAGAGGTTTTTTTTCAACTTACCAACTTAACAAAAGGAGAACACTCAAAATATGTGGAAACTAAGATGCAAACAACATTGTATGGTTATAATCTCCCAGAGATATCTTATTAGCACCATGGAATACATCAATTCGAAAATTTTTAAAGCTTCAATCATCCATGACCGATTCATAAGACAATGAACTTTCCAAAAATTGCAAGCAATATAGGAATTTTGAGCACAATATAAGAATCAAGGGCATTGAAAACACTGTCATTTTATCTATGCCACGAATCAAAGTTTCTAAATTCTCATTAACAAATGAACTTTGCTGGAGACAAATAACTGTTCTTAGTCCAACAATTTGTCAATAACCACCAACAATCTATAAGCTAAAAACAAAACATTTACTTTAAATGAAAAAGTTAAGAAAATCCCAATAACCCATTAATTCATTTGTAACACAAAATCATATACTTAACCCCTCCCCCCAAAAGAAAATAATAAAAGCAAAAGAAGTGAAGAGAAAAGAGTGGGTAAAAAGGGGGTGGACACCTGAAAGCGAATAACGAACTCTTCTTCTTTATCAACATAAAAATCATTGAATTTTTCAAGCTCCTCATTCAGAATTCTAACAAACCAATCTTGCAAATCAAGCGGAGGGTGTTGATGATCATGACAGACGGGAGTAACAGCAGTGTTGGTGGCGTCAGCAAATACAGGCCGTTGATGATGGGGATCAAGCGATGGGGTTGAAGAGATATTTTTGAGGAGTTTCTTGAGGGGTTTGTAACATAGGAATTTGTCCCTCCACTCAGGTAAAGTCTCCTCTAGATGGGTCTTGAACTCTTTACCAAATTTCATTGAAAACTAATATTTCTTTGACAATTTCAATGGAGAATTTTTCTGGGGTTTTTATTCTCCAAGTGTTAGTCGATTAAGGAAGAAAATAGAATAATTATTCCAAAATTGAAAAAGAAAAAAATAAATAAATAAATAAATAAAAAGACGAGAATCTTCAAGCGTAAGCAGGAATTTGGAATCTAATGGAAAATGGAAAACGAAAGAAACAAAAATGATATAAAAAATTATGTTAAAGTAATTATTTTTAAAAATTAAATTAAATTATTATTATCATAAGATAATGAAAGTATAAACAATTTATTATAGAACATAACAAAAGAGACAAACCATTTCTAAAAAATAAAATAAAAACAAACAAAGAGACAAACCAACCCCAGTTCTTGGTCTAAATAATTTGTTAATTTTTTTTAAGGATAAATTTATTAATTCATGAGTCGAATAATAAACTTTTTTCATAAATAATAAAGGATAAGTTCCATCAATACAATAAAAGTTTTAGCCTTAGCATTAATAGAACATCATAACACGTTGATAATTGGTTTTATCACAACTCAAGCACGACATATCTAGAGTGATTAGTATCACTTAATACGATAAGAAAATCAGTCTCGGGCCTTAAAGTGGCGAGGAAAAATCGAAAACAGAGTCGAGCATTCATCAAACTAGAGAAGACGACAATAAAATCATCCTTAAAATCACTTGTAAAACTAAAGTTACATGCATAAACAAGATGTGCTTCAAAAAGCAAACAAAAACTTCTCAAATTGAAATTTTATTAAACAATGGGAAAATAAACAAAAAAACATATCAAACCTATTAAATAATTTTTAATTTTTAATTTAGATTTTTTCAAGTTTTAAAATTTTAGTCCTTACCATAATGATAACGGTTAAATTCATTAAATTAAGTTTGTTATTTCTAAAATCTAATGCAACAAACATAGTAATAACATATCACATTATTACTTTTACATATTACTCAATAAAAAATTAGTGTATTAATGACGGTCATTTGTGTCAATTTTGGAATTTTAAAATTCGAAAAGAGTAAAAAACTTGGATTGATCCAATTAGAAGCTGTGGATCAAATCTACAATCATTAGCATAGAACAAGACTAGTAATTAAATTTAATTAAACAGATTTAATTGTTAAAGTTTAAGTTAATATTAAAATTCTAAAACTCGAAAAATAAAAGTACTAGAATTGACGAATTCAAAAAGTATAGGACTAGAATTGATTAAATTAAACTGTAAATACAACTTTTGCAAAATAATTGCAGAATTTAACCTAGGTCATTTTAGTAAGTTTGGGTTTTGGTTTATTTTAAAAAAATAATTATATTCTAGTCTCTCAATTTCAAAAAGTTATAAAATGGTCATTGAACTATTCAACAGTTTTCATTTAAGTCATTAATCTATTCAAAAGTTTTTTATTTAAGTAATTGGTTTGTTAAGGTTTTTTATTTTTTTGAAAAGGAAAAAAGAAAATTCCAACTAGCGAGCTCTAAGCATAATTCAACAATCAATACGGTAGATCAGTACCCACTGACAAGTAGAAAAACATACCTTAGATCTGAGTCAATCTGACGGTCAATGTCAGAGATCAAAGAAGAAAGGTGTTTGAATTTTGATTCGCACATTTGTGGTGTTTAAAACTGTTTTATAAACACATCCGCTAATGATGTAGTGAGAGATTGATTTGGAGATTGGATTGTCGGGTTCAATCATAATTTAAGTGTTTGTTCAATCTTTGATGCTGAACTCTGGAGTATCTGGGATGGTTTATTCTTATTATAAGAAAAGAGGTATGTTAAAGCTTTAATTCAGACAAACTGCTTGGAGGCAGTCAATGCTATTCAAGATGGCTATTTGGGGTATCAAATTCAGTCTTGGTTCGACAAATTAAGCAGATGTTACAGTACAAGGAGCATTGGATAGTTAGATATGTCCCTAGGGAGAGAAATTAAGTTGCTGATCATTTAGCTAAAATGTCTTCTATTTGAATTGATGGTATGCAGAGAATAACAGGTGCGCCTAGTGAGTTGATTGATCTCCTTGAGCAAGGCTAAGCTACTAGTGCTTTTGTTCATTTAGTTTGATTTTGTTGTATCTTTTTATTAAAAAAAAAATTAACTAACTAAATTATAGAAGAGAAAGAAAAGGAAAGCTTTTGATTGGTGTAGGCTGTACGAATAAAGAAGACTATACAACAACGATTTTAACAGCTCAATGACTTAATAAAAAAAAACTTTTGAATAGTTCAGTGACGTTTTGTAACTTTTTAAAGTTGAGTAACTTAAACATAAACTTTCTAATAATTTAGTGACATTAGATGTAATTTACCCTTTTAACCTAAATGGCCTGGTAATAAGAGTTTTGCCGTCCAATATATTTGGACTGATTAGGGACATATCTTTGCTCTATTGATTTTGAGATTTTGAGCACTGACATGGACTTTCCCTGGAGCTCATATACTGAATCCCAGATCTAAAGAGAATTTACATACCCTGCTTGCTAACCATGGCATCAGTTGTGAATGGATCTGCATTACAACTCTCTCCTAATTTCGAATCATGATATTTGCACATCAGACTTTCAAATCTGTTTTATAAGAAAAATCCAAATTTGCTTTTAACATTTCCAGTTGGTGGAGCCTAATTCATATACTTGTTGTGTTGGCAAAATTAAGATGTTCCAAGTCTCATTATAATTTTAGAGGGTGATTTAAATAATTTTGGTTTAATTGTATTTTTAATTAAATTAATCCTCAATTAACCCGTGAGATCAACTTAATATAGATTTAAATATAACATAAATAACATAGTAAATACATAATTGGTTTGTTAAGAGTATTTGTGCTAGAACTAGTAGTGAAGCTTCTGGTTCTATAGGCTCACAAAGTATATGACACAACTAACCTAAAACAACACATGAAAACACCAGTCAAAACCCATCGAACGAAAAATGATGATCCCACCAACAACCGAAAGTATAAGTCAAAGTCATTGCCTAAACAGCAAGAATGAAGAAAACCGAGAAGGTCTAAAAGAGGGACAACAACCACACGTCAATCTCGATTCAAAGGAATCATAAAATATATATACTCCCGCATAAATGGCAACCAGCCGCAGCATCGGCAAAAAGTAAATTATATTTTGTCATAATCATATTCATAATAGCTTTATATTCATTCAAACTTTTATTATTTAACATCCAACGCCCTTCAAAGGGGGCCAAAGCCCCCAACTCAAATTCCTCCTCAGGCTTCTTTCTAATTTTGTTTGCTTAATCCCCTGATAAACACTCATAAAAAAATTGAAAATCAATCCCCCCATTGATGGGATTACAAACAAAGTTCCAATTTATTACCGGGGGGTCAATGATCCACAATGAAACACGACACCGAACTTCAGAGAGCTCAAATACCAATTGAAACACCAAAATAACTAGGCCGGTCATTTAAACCCAAACCCAAATGACGGAGATTAGCGCCATTATATGGTCTCCAGTGCCTGCAGAACATCAGCCTTCAAATCTTCAAAGTCTTCCACTCCGAAGCTGAAACGAACCAAGTTATCCTCAATCCCATACTTGCGCCTCTCAGCTTGGCTAAGATCCCTGTTTCGTAGAGGGAAAAATTTATTGAGTCTTACAATCCCAAACAAGGACATAATCATGTAAACAAACCACACTATGTCAATACTGATCTCTATCTATGTCCACAGCCAAGTCACTACTAAATACTTAACAAACCTATGCAATAACATAAGATGACAATTCGTACTAAGCTTATAATGCATATTTGGGTCTATTACAGTCATTGCGTTTTATGCATATATTCAGTTGTTGCCTAAATTGAAGTTCATATAAAGTCAAGTCAGTTGCCTAGATGGATAAACACAAGCAATACGGATCAACACATAAACAGAAATAATGTCATACCAATAGGACATTATAGCAGGCTGATCCACTATGCTCTCACAACCACCAAATGATGGAGCAATGTATGGTATCTTTAATGCATCAACAAACTTGATGGTGGTCATCAAATCTCCATCCACCTGAATGATTTAGAATACATTAATGTCAAATAATTTTTGCATCAATAATACCAAATGAAGTAATAGATACTAAAGGTGAATTTTCCAAGGTGCAAGGTTGAAGTAGTTGAAGAAAACAAACCTCAAAACTGACCACACCACCAAAGCCAGTCATTTGCTGCTTGGCAATTTCATGTTCAGGATGACTTGGCAAGCCTGGATAATAGACGCGTCTCACCTGCCATTGATATTTGATAAGCCAAGAGATTAGGAAAGAAGTCCAAATTAGATAAATAAGAAATGATAAATCAGACAAATACATAGTTACAAATTATGACAACCCCAACTGGCATACATATCACACAGATGCAATGGCACTATCACACAGAAGTAAAGCAAATCCTCTCCAGGAAGTTCAAAGTTGCATAAAGAAATCATAAAATGTTAACAGCAACCACATAAAGCAACTTAGTTAAATTGAGTTGCTTAAATGGAATATACAGAAACAAGAATGTAAAAAGGGCAACGTCACTGCAATTCATACCCTAGGATGTGCCTCTAAAGCTTCGGCCATCCTTAATGCTGTTGAATTCTGTTGCTGTACACGAAGATGCAGTGTCTTCATGCCTCTGATGATTAGGTAAGCGGCATTCTGTTTATATATCGAAACAAAACATGTTACTTTGTGACCCTTGCAACTGATAACAAGAACTAAAATGGCACAAATCTTTGAAGAATAAGGTGGAAGTCATTATTAAAGCATCATTCCAGAAATAACACATTCTTCTTCGACTAGAAGTCCAACAACCACCTTTACAATCTAGTCTCATCTTAACTGAGTATAATTACCAAATGAATCAACTTAGGGATGACAAATATAATACTTAGTTTGACAAAAACATGAAGGACACCATGAAAACTACTTAACTAAGATTAAGGTCAGGACAACTCACCGGGTTGAGAGTACCACCCAAAATATGATGCAAAGTACGAATTTCAGTAATCAACTTCTCTGGACCACTTATGCAACCAGCAAGAACCTGTGACATGAAGAATTAAACTTGTCTATTGATAGAATTGAAAATAACCAACAGCAAGAATGGATTTCAGACTGGCTAAATTAATAAGAGCAAGTGCGCACATCATTGTGCCCCCCAATGAATTTTGTTGCAGAGTGCAAAACTAGATCAGCACCAAGGGCGAGGGCCTTCTGGTTAAGAGGTGTAGCGAAGGTACCATCAATGCAGACAAGTGCTCCTTTGCTGTGACACAGCTTTGAAACTCTTTCTATGTCAACACATCTCAGGAAAGGATTTGTTGGAGACTCAGTAAAGAAAAGAGAAACCTGAATGGAATCAAAATTCGCTCTAAAAGATAAATTGGCATTTCCAAAGTAAAAATAAAAAGACAAATCTAGAAAAACAAGGGAACCACTTTCTATGCCACTGACTTTGTTTTTGTTGAGTGCAGCCTCTAGGCCATCCACATCTGCAGGGTCAATAACAGTAACCTGCATATCAAATGATAGCCAGAACTCAATTAGAAATAAATCAATATATTAGTCCAAATAAATACAGCCATCCCAGCAAGTGGCTATTAAAACTGCCAGTTTGCTGCATACAACATTATGCTCTTACTGCAATTGCACTTTTTATATATAACAACAAACCCAATAAAGGAAAGGTTGCAGGTACAAACTTTTACTCTATACATACATTACTTTGGTGCATCAACATCATAATAGTAGCTATTTCAACATCACTGCCCTCCGTTAAACAAGAATGCACAAAAACCCTGGGCATTTCACTCACCAAGATTCTTAGAAAACAATAGAATGACACAGAAGAGTAACAAGAACAAAACCGGAAGCCATACCGAGATTCCCATTTTAGGCAGAAAGTTCTCCATGAACATCCTAGTTTTCCGGTAGCAATCTGTTGTTGTCACCATATGGCCCCCAGCAGGAACTAATGCCATCAGCATGACTGTGCTAGCACACATACCAGATGCCATAATCAGGGTCGATTCAGCCCCCTCAAGTGCGCTGAACCAAAGAAAGAGCACCTCATGAATGTATCTAAACCATTTAAACAAGCAAACAGGACGACTAATAGATGATCAAAAGAGGCAGCCAAACCTTATCTTTTCCTCTGCAACGACTGTGGTTGGATTTCCATAACGCCCATATTCAAAACTGTGATGGCGTTTCTCCTGCAGCAAGATCAAACAGAAGATTACTCCACTGGAATTTATGGGTCAAACGACAAATGCTTTTAAGAACTCATCCTTTCGATACTCGATCACTAATTGAGCAAATAAGCAAAAGAGGTCTTTTTGCATTATATTTTGGAAATTTTTAATCCATGGTACTCCACCATGAAAACAGCTCCTTTACATACAGTGAACCAAGACATTTATTAAAATAGAAACCTTAACAAGTACACTAATATACAAATGCAAATATTAACCACCGTGACAACAGATTTATTAATGCTATAGTTACTACTTACTATACCTTGAAGTCAATAAGCTCCTGAGTTTTCTTAAAGAAGTAAGCAGAAGTATTAACCACTGGGGTGGTTATTGCATCAGTAACAATACCGCGACCTAATCTTTCACCTGCAAAAAAAGAAAAGCAAAATATTTTGTAGAGACTTATTTTCCACGAATATGTAAGGATCTAATCAGAGTAAATAATAGGAAACTATAAATAAATAATTATTACTTACAAAGATTTTATCAACATACACAAATTGTTGTAATTAGTAAATTACTAATTATCTCAAATAAATGAATTTAATTTAGACCACAAATATCGCTTTCTTTTATTTTTCCTTTCAAAATAAAAAAAAAAACTTTTAAAAGGAAAACATAAAAGATATATACATTTCAATGAAATTAAAAATGATATAAATTGATTTACCAGCATGAACAGTGATGCTCCCATCGGAGCTCAAAAACGTTGTCGTCGAATTATCTGAACCTCCAATCTGTACACTACCGTTGTCAATACAACTTTCTACAGCCGCCCCGTCATTAGTGACGGTGACGGTGACGGCGGCTGCCGCTGCCGCTGCCTGAGCAGAAGCAGCAGCCGCCAAGGAGGGGGAATCTGGAGCAGGACCATTCGACCACGAAGCAGCGACTATTTGCGCAACACCGATATTGCTACAGTTGCGGCGAGCCTTGATGCTAAGCTGGCGCACGAAATTCGGCGGGAAACGAAAGATCAGAGAAGACAAACCTCGGCTACTGATACCTCCGGCGTAAAGCGACGAAGCCGTCACCCTTCGGCTGGAGGCAAGACGAGGCTTGTCCCCGATCGGCGCACTGGAGAAATCGGGATCTGGACGGCACTCAAATGAAGAATATGGATTAAAAACCCTAGGGCTAAGAGTAAATGAACATGATGAAACCGCCATTTGTTTTCTATCACCAAAAACGAAATCGTTTCAACTCTCTCTCTCCCTCTGCGACTTCTCCGAAATGCGAAGAGGCTCCCTTCTTTCTTTTCCTTAAAATCAAACTGGTTAATATACGCGAATTCGGTTGTCGTTTTCTTTCTTGTTTTTATTTTTATTTTTAAATTTTGTGGGGACCGGTTTTCTTTTTAACCAGGGTTGGGTTTAGGTTTTTGTGCAGTTTAATTACTTTGCTAACGTGGCGGATAGAGACTGGTTGGACGTTGGATTTTTTATTCTAACCTAACCAGTTGATATAACTATAAATTTTAAAATTGCTTCATATTTAAAGTGAAAATTGAACTCTACACTATTAATTAAGGGAGAAAAGATTCTTTGCCGTTTTACTTAATTCTCGTAATTGTGGGATATTTTTTTATTTTTATTTTGGTATGTAAATTTTTGGGTCTAATTTTTTTATATCTAAAGTAAATTTATTTTTCACTTTGTCTCATTATATTTTTTAATTTAATTTTTAACACAATTAAAAAAGAAAAGCTAGTGACCAATCAAACAGAGTTATTTGACATCTTTTATCTAAAAGGTATATTCTTTTATCAATTTTATATAAATATAAACAAAAATAAATATAAAAGTATATATTATCTAGAAAATATTATAAAAATAAAATTTAAAAATATGACAAAAGATATAATTTTTATTAAAAATTAAAATTCTCTAAGATTTAAGAAAATTTTAAAATATATAAAAATTAAAACAGAAAATACCTTGAATACCATTCAAAGGTCATTCAGAGGTGGAATTGATTTTTGATTTTGAGTTTGAATTGTGTTTACAATAATTATTGCAAGCTACCCAACTTGTTTCCATCCAAATCAAATATTTCTAGTAAAGCCGCCTCAGTGTGTCCATCCAACTTGTTCCATTTCTTCCGTTTCACATCTGATTCAGAGTTTTCTTACAACTAGGTTATAATTGGTTTGTATTTATATCATATCTCAATATGGGTAAAAATATAAATCGGATTTGAGCAAAAGAAATAGGTTTCGGCTAAGTCTTTTTTTCTCAGGTTCGGCCTAAACTTGCAAAAGAAACTGTTGTTGTTTTGTCATTGTTTTAATATCATTTGGTTATTATATTACTATTATTTTATTGTTATTATTTGGATATTGTATAACTTTTATTTTAATATTAATTTTATTATTTTAAAGGCATTTACTTATTAAGCTGCACATATTTTAGTATTTTTATGTACTATATTTTTTAAATTTATTTTTATATAAAAATAAAAATGTAAAAAAATTTAATTTGAGTGGTCGAGCTCGGGTTTTAGCATTTTTATCCGGGCCAAATTTAGATAAAATTTTAGGTTTTCAGGTTGGGCCTAAAAAATAGGCCTAAATTCGGTTGAAACTCAACCCGGCCCATGATCACCTCTATTTGTATTATTGTGTAATGTATGGGTCAATTATTTATAGAGGTATTCATGGGTTGAGTTGGACTTAAAATTTTATTCAAGTCCAGCCATATTTATAAATAATTAGTTTAAACAATGTATTTATATTATTATTTTAAATAATTAAATGTATATTTAAATCATTTTAACTTAATGCTTAATACTTTTTATATATTTTTATTCATTAAAATTTTATATATAATCATAACTTAATATTTTTAAATGTTTACATTATACTAAATACTACTATGGATTTAATTTTTATGTGTTATAAATTATATAATATATAAAAAAATATAATATAAAATATTACCATTTAAAAATGGGCTGAGCATGACTCAGGCCTTAAATGTATAAGCCTGAGCTTAACCCATGTTTTAAATGGGTCTAATTTTTTTGCCCAAATCCTCTCAAATTTTAGCTAGGCCCTCAGGCTTGGATAGGTAGCTCAACCCAGAACAAGTTTAGTTGTGTATATTAAATTTATGATTTTTTATAATATTAAATTTTGTTTAAATTTTTTAATGAATTTCTTAAAAATATTTAATAAATTAAAAGTAATCTAATTAGAAAATATTTTTAAAATATTTAAAATTTAAAATAGTCACATTAATATTTTTTAATTTTAATAATAGTTAATAATAATAAAATCATCATAATTTAAATATTAATACTAATATATTATAATGTAAATAATATTACTAATACATTCTTACATATTATTTATTATATATTTTTCAATGTTAAATTAAAATTTTATTGTGTTAAAATTGTTAATATTCTCTTCTCTTTTTTTTAATTTATATTTATGTTTGTTCTAGTTTAATTAATAAATGCAATTAATTCTTATTGTATTTGAAAAATATAAATTTAATTTGATAAATTTTATTAATATATGTCTACTTTTCAAACTACATATTAAGCTTAACAATTTAATATTTATTAATTTTAATTAAATAGAGTGATGATCAAACACCTATTTAGCACGGATTTAAACCGTGTTACTCTCATCCTCACCCTAATATTATAAAATCTTAAGATAAAAATATAATTTATATCTAAAATCAACTTTTATTAACACAAAAAATATAAAGAAAAATTTAAACAAAAGACACGTGTCAAAAAACTATAATGTAAACATGACTATTTGTTTCCTTTTTCTGTAATATCACATTGCTATTATATATATATAGATAGATAAATAGATACATATAGTAATAATATTTGGTACATTGTCGATGGAGTTGTTAAACTCCACAATCAAGAACAATAAGTTGACAAGTATCTAATAGTGATATAATAAAATATTTTAAAATAATTATTTTAAAAAGAGAGAGATGACAATTTTATAAAACTACTTATAGAATAAAAATGTGTTACTAGTGTACCAAATACTATATATATATATATATATAATTAGGTTCATCTTCTTCAAAGCATAATAAATATCAGGCTTAATATATTATTGGTATAATGATAAATTTAGTCTCTAACGTTTATTCATTTTGTCATCTTGCCCTTATTCTTTTTTGGGGTTATTTTGACCCTTAACTTTTAAATTTTAGTTAAATTGTTTGCTTTTAGATGGAAAAATTAAGTGAACTATTAAAATTTTAACAACATTGATGTGGCCACTAGCGTGGCAGTCAGTCCACGTATTATTTATAAAACTTCAAAAAATAAATTTTTTTTAAATAAACAAATTTTAAAAAAAAAGTTGATAAAAACTTTATCTATATTAACAGTGAAGTATATGTAAAATGTCACATCAGCTGTCACGTTAATGTCATTAAAATTTTAGTAGTTCAATTAATTTTTCAGTCAAAAAACAAGTAATTTAACTAAAATTTAAAGGTTGAGGGCCAAAATGACCTAAAAAAAAAGAATAATAGCCAAAATGATCAAATGAGTAAATTTTAGGGGCTAAATTTATCTTAATGCCTATATTATTGGTCCAATGTAGCACATGTATTTGGCAATAGTTATACATTTTGTATCTAAAGGTAATGGTATTAAACTTTTAGCATTTAATTTAGATTTTAAGATTGATTTGATGAAAAATCATTGTTAATATTATTATGTTTGAATTTTAATGGTTCTATTAATTGAATAACTTTAACATTAATTGTGAATTTGTTGAATTTGTTAAATAAGTCTTATGGTTGTGATTTTCGCATTTTAAGATTAATGTTAATTATGAATTTTGATTGACTCAATCCTAAAATCGAATTTAAACACTAAAAATGAACACTATTCTCTTCAAGTACTAAAATGTATAATTTTTGTCAAATATATGTACCACATAGGAATTAAAAAATATAGTACTAAATTAGCAAAATACGTCAAACTAATATTCCAAATAATTTATTAAGCCTAAATATGATACAAAATTGAATCTACCAAGATTTGTCATGTTAGATCATTAAAAATAGTAAATTAATTGTCAAGTATAACCAAGGGTGTGTTTACTAGGGGTGAACAAAATCTGATTCGTTTCTAAAAACTTGATTAAAAAAATTAAATTTTGAATTAAATAGTTTGAGTTATTCAAATTATTCGGATAAACTCAAATAAAAAAATCAAAATTTTCGATTTATTCGAAAATCTGAATAAGAAAAGGCAAAACTACATCTTTTTGATAAATGTTTACCTATTAAGTTAAAAGACAAAACAATGATATTATTTATGTAGTTAAATAATATTGTACTTCGTCTACTAGTTAAATCAATGGTCCATGTAAACGCAACATTGAGTATAAATAATAGGATTTGTTAACTCAACTTTGATTTGACTCGATTCGAAAAAATTTTAAATTGAGTCCGTTTGCTAAAATAGGATTCGTTAACTCGACAAACTTGAAATTTTTTTACTCAATTAGACTCAACTCGATTGAATGCTCACCCCTAGTGTTTACCATTGACGTTGAAAATCACTTTTCAACCTAAATCAAATTTTCAACCTAAACCATGATTTCAAACAAAAAATTTTGGTAAACAATCTTCTTTTTAAACCAAACCTTAATTTTAAACTAAAATTTTAACCAAAACCTAAAAGTTAAAATTATTATTTTATCCACTCATTAAATATTATACTTCACAACATAATGTCTAAAATAGACATTTTATATTCTCAAAACACTTATAAACTGTAATGGTAAACGCTATCAAATTTTTCAAAAGCACTTTTTTACATTGAAAACATAACAATTTTTTTTGATACAATACTTAGAATTACCTATAATCACTCCCAACTCTTAAATAGGAAGATAAACACGTTTCAGTACACTTAGCCTATATCCTCCTATACTAACAGCAATACTAATACCAATTAAGCTAGATCTCAATAGACGAAAATATGACAATTACCAAAAAGCATACATGAAAACCAATCAATTCACTTGCATTGGCTAAAACATCCATCATCAAATTTGCCTCACATGGAAAAAAAAACAAAGTAGTCATCACTAATCTTTTCAACAATGAATGAGACCATGAAAGAGTATTAAATTCATAGAATTGCCTGATGATGTGCACAAGGAAACTCAATCCAATCAAGAACAAAATTGGAGTCGATATCAAGCATTAAATTTGTCTTTCTAATTTATATTAACTTCCAAAAACACTCAAATGTTATTTGGATTGTCATAATATCAACATTAGATGGCATCAAAAGCCTGCAAATGTCTCAATAAGACAGTAGCCTCATCGTTCTTCATCACACCCTTGAAAACACAACCACCAAAATACCTATACCATAACGCGAGCTGATCAAACAGAGTCCCAAACAAAAATACATATTCCTTTTAATTATCTAGAATAAAACAAATGAAGTATCATTCTAAAAAATAATACCAATTCAGTATATTGTTATAACTGTAAAATGAGAATTGATATAAAATTTAATAAAAATAGGGTCTGTCATGTCTGATCATCAAGAACAAGATTATATATGGAAGTGTACTTGAATCTATTGTTGGAGATTGCCTAAAGGATTTTGATCTTCCAAGAAAATAGTTTATCTCTTAGTATAACTCTCTGACGAGAATGGAAAAGAAGTACGAAATATATATATCTATTTCTTGAGGACCACTACCTCTTTTTGAATAACTGATTATTAAATCAATTTTTGAGTATTTATAATTTGGCCACTCATTAAATTGCCAAATTATAAATACAACTTATGCTATCTACACATTATTTTCATGACACTTATAATATAATTGGTCACTTAATTTTGTATTACACTTTAAAATAGCATTATACTTGTACATATGTGTCCATAACTGAGGATTTTAACCCAATAATGTCCCACTTGGACAATATATATGTTTCCTGATAAATGTACAACCTTATAAGCTAAAAATTTGCTATCATATAACAGGTATTCTATAACAATCTCATCCATCAACTATATTCATATAGGATCAAAATAGTCTTTGTCATATTAATCATGACTAAACTCATCAATCGTCTCATATACAAATATAGTCAAATGACAGATTAATCATAGATGCATAGTATGAAAATTACATGTAATGTGAATTAGACATGCCTATTTTCAACTGATTCTTCTTAAACTTAAGCGAGGCTAATATCAAATAGAGTGAATAAACTGAATATTTCATTTCTGATTAAAAAAAAATAGAATACATAAATGTTTGAAAACAAACATAAAGCAAATAAAATACAAACTCCTGCTAAACCATGATGTCCTCAAATAATATAACACATATGAGCAATGTGCTCATGAAAGGCCTTGAGTGATAAACCTTTTGTCAGCGGATCCGCTATCATAGAGTTTGTCTCAGTGTGCTCTATGGATATTTGTCCATTTTGCACTCTTTCTTTCACAGTTAGGAGCTTTATGTCAATATATTTCGACTTAAATGAGCTCTTATTATTGTTAAAATACAACATCACTGACTTGTTATCATAAAATAATTTGAGTGGTCTTTTTGCATTCTTCAAAATGTGCAGCCCAGTGACAAAGTTCCGCAACCATATTCTATGGTTTGATGCCTTATAGCATGTTACAAACTCTATTTCCATAGTAGAAGAAGCTACAAGTGTTTTTTTGACACTTTTTCAGAATATAACTCCTCCAATTAACAAGTAAATATAGCTTGATGTAGATTTCATCCTATTTTAGCACCCAACAAAATTAGAATTTGAATACTCTACGACTTTCAAATGATCTGATATATTATAATTGAGCATGTAATCTTTTGTTCTCTATTTATAAAAAAATTAAAATAATTTTCAAAATTTAAAATAAATTTTAAAATTAAAATGTTTGTAAAAATTCTAAAATTTATATTTTTAAAATATATACAAAATTTTAAAAATCTAAAGAATATATAAATTTTTGAAAAAATAAATTTTAAAATTATAATTTTAGGACCTAAATAAGTTAATTAATGATTCATGTTTATTCTTTTTATTTTGCTTTGATTTTTTAAATATATATTTTAAATTTATGTGCTTTAGCATGTAATTAGTTATACTGCAATAAAATTTTGATTTGACATGTTTAACTTTTTAATTTAACTTGAATAATTTAACTCGATTCGATTCAACTTTAATTTCATTCCATTAGATCCAATTAAAAAAATAAATTGAGTTAAGATGATAAAATAAGATTCATCAACTCGATTAACTTAAAAATTTTTCACTCGATTTGATTAAATGCTCACCTTGTTAGTTTATTTTTCCAAATATAAAACCTGAAAATTTTTATTTATAAGATGATTTAAAGTAATTATTTATGTTGACATTCCTAATCTGAACCGTCCAATCCCCACGGTTGCTGATTCTCCAATCAGAATATTACATCATATTATATACCAGAGATATGGTGTGAATGGGTCTTACATGTTATGCCCTAAAAGCCAATATATGTAAGAGGCAACCATGCTCCATCTCTCCAAGTGGTAGGCGGGCGAAACTGATGAGAGCCCAGTTCTGGTGATTTTTTCTTCTTCTTCTTCATCTTCTTCAATATTTCTTTAAATTTATGTTTGGGATAATACTATTGCACTAATTACCTAGGCATAATGAGCAATATTCCTGATTATTTGCCTAATATCAAAGGTGCAAAACTGAAGAAAGGGATCCGCTTTGCAGCATTAACTTTAAATCCATGTTTTTGCTGTCAGTAATGCCCCCTTACAATCATTTTCTTCCAGATTCATTAACTAATCTTTAATTTTTACAAACGAATCTGCTTTTTTCTTTTTCAATCCTTCTGGTGATTGTTTTGTTTGGATTTCAAGTTTCATATATCTCATCAAAATAGGATGGGTGAAGAGATTCTTTCGCTGAAATTAAAAAACTAGTTTGAATTAATTTTGGTTCGTTTCATAGTTTCTTGAGAAAACAAAAGAAAATAATAACCAAGGAAGAACAATAATCAAATTCCTTAAAAGGGAAGGCATAGAATGAAAAAAAAAATGAAATTGAATTCTAGATAGTGTTATAATTTGATGAATTTGTTTATGGTTGGAACAAAACTCGATTTGATTAAAAGTAAAATTTAAGTTTTAAGTAAATCAATTAAGTTATTGAAATTATTCAAGTTAATTTGAGATTTAAGTTTTAGTGAGTTTTTTAAAATAATAATTTTGGAATTTAAATAAATTAATTAATGAGTTAAGCTTATCTATGTTTGATTTTTAAGCTAATTTGAACACTTTTATTAGATTTAAAAAAATTAAATCAATTAGGATGATAAAATATTACTTATTAATTTAATTAACTCGAAATTTTAAGTTTATATTATGTGAATTATGAAAAATTGTATAATTAAATAATATATATTATAATTTATGTTACACAAATATTACACTATATGTAATAATTTTGTAATTGGAGAATGATTCTTGTAACTGAAATCTTGTAAGAAATTTGTGTAATGAGTAATATATATTGTGATTTGTGTTACAATGTATTACAATACAAGTAATAAATATTGTAATGGGGTACTATATGTTATAAAATCACAAAATTTTATGGAAGTTGTTGAAGTACAAAATATATTATGTAGGTGATAAGAAATTGTGTAATCCGATAATATATATTGTAATTTATATTACGAGAAAATTTATTGTTACAAAATATATTATTTGTTTAAGTTTATTTTGATGCGAAATAAAATTTATAATTTTTAAGGATTTTTTATTAATGCTCTTTAAGTATTGTAATTTCAAATTAGTCATGTGATATTGTGTTTTTACTTGAGTACCATATCATCACATTTTAATGATGTTACAAAGGTACTATAGTATGTGACGAATTTCAAATTTAAATATTGTTTAGGTTAAAGTAGTGTGAGGAAACATGAATCCCAAACATAAACTATAAAATAGACATGTATAATATAAAAAAGAATAACGTGAGGGCAAAATATTTGTAAAATAGATCGGCAAAATATCTGTAAAATAGATCGAAGAAAGATGCTATACAACTTGTAGATGTTATACCTTCAAAACATGTAGGTGTCTAGGGTGTAGAAAGTAATTTACTATGTTATGTTTGTTATGTTTGGTTGGAGTATTATTATTTTATTTAAATTTATTTTTTTTGTTATAATGATTTTAATTTTTATTACATTTAAAATTTTTTATATCGTATTTGTATTATTTACAAATTGAGTAAAATTTTCACATATAAAAAACTTGTGTCATGTTTTGTAATAATTTGATTTTAAATTATTTAAATAAATTTTCATATTAATTTAATTTGGAGAAAAATATTTCATTTTAATTATTATTTTGAATAATCTGATATGTTCGATTATATTTATTCTTTTAAGATAATGTCTAAAACTACTCATAGCCTTTTCTCAATATATAAATAGGAGGATAATGCATTTCAGCATATTCGAACTTATGTCCTCCTGTATTAATAATAATAACCATGCCAATCGAGCTCAGATTCAATTAACTTTTTCCAATTATTAAATACTTGTTTTAAAAAAAATTAAAGTAAGTTTAAAATAATATAATTTATTTTAATTAATGAAAGATTATATTATCAAATAAAAAAACGTAGGCTATCACACGGTCTCATTTCATGCGGAACTCCAAAAACGACATGTAAATGATAAGAAAACGACCAAACGACAGGTGCATCAACCGCCATCAACAGTCATCAACGACCTTTTGGTCACAATGCGTAAACCTCCGATCCTTAAAGCAAATCCATGGTTTTCTCATCACCAAAGGCTTCAACTCCAACCCGTCAGCCTTGCGGGAGCTCATTTTCAAGGCCGCCATGGAAATTTCAGGTACTTTAAACTATGCTCATAAAGTGTTCGATAGAATTTCTGAACCAGATATTTTCATGTGGAATACAATTATAAGAGGCTCAGCTCAAAGCCAAAACCCATTAAAAGCCATTTTAAGATATACCCAGATGGCAAAACGCGGAATTCAGCCGGATGGCTTTACCTTTCCTTTTGTCCTTAAAGCTTGCACCAAACTTTGTTGGAGTAAAATGGGGTTTGGGATTCAAGGGAAGGCTTTGAAAATGGGGTTTTTGGAGAATAGTTTTTTAAGGAATACCCTTATTTATTTTCATGCTAATTGTGGTGATTTGAGTGTTGCAAGTGAGCTTTTCGATGATTCGGCAAAAAGGGATGTTGTGCCTTGGTCAGCTTTGACTTCAGGGTATGCAAAAAGAGGGGAACTTGATGTGGCAAGGAGGTATTTTGATGACATGCCAGTGAAGGACTTGGTTTCTTGGAATGTTATGATTACAGCATATGCGAAAAGAGGGGAAATGGAGAGTGCAAGGAAACTTTTTAATGAAGTTCTGAAGAAGGATGTTGTGACTTGGAATGCTATGATTGCAGGGTATGTTCTGTCCGGTGAATGTAAGAAGGCATTGGAGATGTTTGAAGAGATGAAGACTGTCGGGGAGAGGCCAGATGAGGTTACCATGTTGAGTTTGTTGAATGCTTGTGCGGATTTGGGGGATTTGCAAGTTGGGATGAAGATACATTGGTCTCTCTCGGAGATGTTCTCAAGCAGTGGCTTTAATGTTTTACTTGGGAATGCACTTATTGACATGTATGCAAAATGCGGCAGCATTGGGAGGGCACTAAAAGTTTTCCGAGATATGAGAGAAAAAGATGTGTCGACATGGAACTCAGTAATAGGAGGGTTGGCAATTCATGGCCATGCTGAGGAATCAATCAATCTGTTTACCGAGATGAGGAGGTCCAAAGTTAGGCCAAATGAGATCACCTTTGTTGGAGTCTTAGTTGCTTGCAGTCATGCTGGGAGAGTAAACGAGGGTCGTCAATATTTCAAGCTTATGAGAGATGGTTATAACATTGAGCCAAATATAAGGCATTACGGGTGTATGGTGGATATGCTAGGGCGTGCTGGGCTATTGGATGAAGCATTCAAGTTCATAGACTCGATGGTGATTGAACCGAATGCCATCATATGGAGGACTCTGCTTGGGGCTTGTAGAATTCATGGAAATGTCGAGTTGGGAAGGCGTGCAAATGTGAGACTACTCAAAATAAGACAGGATGAGAGCGGAGATTATGTATTACTTTCGAATATATATGCTTCAGAAGGCGAGTGGGATCGAGTTGAGAAAGTAAGGAAGATGATGGATGACACTGGGGTAAGGAAAGATCCTGGTTATAGCCTAATTGAAGCTGAAGAAAAGGCTCTCATAGACTTTTTATTTAATTCAAAATCCAAAGTAAGTTTAAGACCAAAGAATCTTGTGCAGTGATTAGGTGACAAATTGCTTTAAAGCCTTCACGTTTTAGTTAGGCATGATAGTTCCCGTTAATCATCCTTAAGGAGTCAACATTGTCAAGATGTAAACAATATATATGTGCTTCCAACTTACTTTGCTTTGGTGCGAAATAACCCAAATTTGGCTTCATTTTTGTTGAGTCGAACTTGAGTAGCTCAAGCTATCATGCTAGTTGAATTAAAGTATTTTAATTTTTGAATTTATATGGACTTTGATCTGTTTATAAATCATATTATATGGATTTTGATAGATTTGTGTATGGGTGTCATGTTTGTGTTCTGTTTTTTCTTGCAAGTCTTTTAGCATCCATTTATTTACAAATAATAAAATGAAAGGCTTTAAGGTTACTTCATTTGGGATTATGGACATCCATAATATATAATTTATAACATTACTATTAATTTCATATTTTATTTAAATTTAAATACATTTATTATAATTATTAATAGTAATTCAAGTCAAAGTCAGTACAATTTGAATTTTAAAAATAATAGTTCAATACAAGTAGACATATCTGGCTAAAGGCTAGATAAAAAAGTAGGAGAGTTTAGGTAAAAATATAGACATGAAAAATAGGCTTGAGAAAAAAAAAAACCCGTTTAGAAAACCGGTTACACCTCAGGTAAAAGTTTCTTGGCTCGGGCCCGATTTGCATAAAGAAAAAAAAATGTTGTTTTCTTATTGTTGCTGCCATTTCATTATTATATTGCTACTATTTTGTTATTAATGTTTGGATATTTATAACTCTTATTTTATTGTTAATTTTGTTACTATTTTAGAGGCATTTGCTTGTTAAGTTGCACGTATGTTACTGTTATTTAAGTATAAAGTTTTTTAATTTTTTTAAATTTATTTTAAATTTATTAGAAAACATTTATTTTAATGTTTTTAGTGTTTTTGGTGTTCGAATTGGGCCAGATCCAAACCTATTAAACGGATCTAAAATTCAGTTAAGACCCGGCCCGACCCATGGACAAGTCTATACGAATAAAGTAGATAATTGTGAAAGTAGCCATAAATTAAGTTGCGGCTTAGCTAAGTCTAGCTAGATAGCCTATTTTATTATTCAAAATTTAATAAAATAATAAAAAATAATATTAATATTTACATTTTTATATAATTTATTTTTTAAAAAAAATTAATTAAAAAAAAATCTTATTAAAAAACTAAACCAATCTAAACATGCTACGACTGCTGAATACGACAAGTAGCTTGATATGTAGTCAAGGTGTAAAATGGCAAGAGTGGTTGAGCAACATTATAGTTTGGTTAAAATATGTTATAAGTTGTTGTATTCTCCATAAATTTATAATTTAGTCCTTATAAAATTTAATTAAAAACTGTATAACATAATTTTAATGTTTTAATTAAAAAAAATGGAAAAGGCGCCGAAGATCCCAAAAAGGGTTGACTTTTTGATATTGATTGGGTGAAAGTCATAAAACCCAATAGGAACGACGAAAGGGTACCCAAAAAGACTGAAGACTATTTCATCATTTATTCACATTCTTCAATCTTCAGCTATAGACGAAGAAAAAAAGAAAAGATGAATCAAAACATGAGCTCTTTGTTGATCGGAATAGTTGGAGCAGCAGTGACTTTATCAGCATATTCGCAGACTTTCATCTCCCCGACTCAGTGTGTCACTGTTGGTCTCCTCGTTCTCATGTTTGGTTTGCTCGTCAGGGAAGGCCTCATCTCTCTCTAATCTTCTTTTTTTCTTCCATGGAATTGAGAATCCCAGATTTGCAGTTTGACTTGTTTCAATCTTATATTATGATGTTCTTCTTTAGCAAGACTGAGATTTATATATATATATACGTATATATATGTTGTAATTCTGTATTTCCTGCTTAATTACTCCGTGATCTACTTATGCTGTTTATTTATACATATTATAAGATGAAACATGCTTGAATTCATGGTAGTTTTTCATTTAGTAAATGAAAAACATATCTTGGTAAAATTACCATGAAGGACCTTATACTACAAATTAGTCCTCGTATGTTAGATTAAAGAACGATTTGATCCTTTTTGTTAAAAATATTTCATCTATTTTTACTACTAAAAATTGACATGGTTGACAAAATAACTAAACAGTTTAACTTGATGTGTTACATGCACCTTATTCTGATATACAAGTACAAATTTTTAACAGTGGAAATGAATGAAATTTTTAACAGGGATACAAATGACACGATATCTTAATTTCATACCATTCCTTCTCTAAAATTAAATTACTAACTTTCGATATTTGGGGGATTTCGGAAATTTTGCGAACAAAGTTATTTACCTGCAATTATTCAAATTCTAATACTTAGATTTAATGCTATAATGGACATGCTTGGATTTTTTTAACTTTAATATCATTACATGTTGTTATAATATTTATTCTTTTTGATACAAATCCTATAACTACTCATATTCGACCAGTGGTTGAATTGGTCAAACCATTGGTTCTCGATTCAATTGGTTTGATCAATTTAAATTCTAGACAAAAAAGAATTGAATAATTAATTTGAAATTCAGAAAAATATTTAAAAAAAATTATTAAATCAATTCAACTTGTTCAACTATTGGTTTTTGTCTCAGTTTTTTTTTACTGGTTTCGAGTAGTTTCCGATTCAATGAGTTTAACCCCTTTGTTTGGACTAATATATTGATTGATTCTTAGTCTAATTGGTCCCACTGATCAATCCAATCATGTTTCAAGAATGTTGGTCACATCATCAAATTTTGACTTAATCTAAGTTTATAGACCAAAATGAATTTAATTGTCAAGTTCAAGTACTAAAGTGAACCAAATAAAAATATAAACACCAAAATAATCCTAATTACTAAGTTCGAGGACCAAAAATAATATTATCCCTTATTGATATTCACAACTTATCATGATAAACGTTTGTTATATATGCTATTGTAATGGTTTTCTTGGACTGCCAAGCCCCCAAAAACCAAAAGTCACCATCAACTTTTTTTGTTAAGGTGTAAAAGTCACCTAAAATTTTTTTAATAAAATTTTAAATTTAATTTTTAAAACAACAATATTTAAACTACAAAAATAAAATTTGGGTTTGTGTTAAGGAAATATTAGTATCTCACGACACCCATTATTAAAATATTATTAAATAATAGTGTCTTATAAAAGAATTTATTTTAATATTTAAAAATAAGGTTAATATTTTGAACTTGTCCAAAAATATTTAGTTGGTACTTGAACTTTTTTTTCTTTTTTTGTATTTAGTTGATATCTGAATTTGTTTTTCAAAATCCACGTTGGTACCTCTATCTAACGTCTTTAGTTTGTGGTAGTGTGATACTGATAACCAATCTGGTGTTGACACATGAAACCTTCTCAATATGCTATATAATGAGCATAAATTAATTTTTTTAATCTTCAAAAATAAATAAACAAATAAGAGTATGTATATTTTTGTTTAGGTTCATTTTTATGTGAAAAAAATATTTTCTATTAATTTATATATACTTGAAGTTTTTTTTTTTAATTTTTGAAATTTATATCTACCACGTGACATACTAAAAAACTATCATGTGTCACCAGCAGATTGGTTATTAGTGTCACGTTAGCAGAAACTAATGGTGTTAGTACAGAGGTACCAACCTAGGCCAAAATTCTTTTTATTTCATTTCAAAACTATACTCTTTTGTGATAAAATAAATTTTTATTTTAGCATTTATTTAAACAAAATAATTCACTCAAAATTCCGAGGCCTATTTAATCTTTGAAGAAATTTTTTCGAGTTTGTTATTCTATAGATGAGAAATAATTGTATGAAACATGGATATTATCCATTTCCAATAGTTTAATACCATACAAGTAATTTCATCCTGAATTTTAACATTTTCATCCTGAAAAAAAATCAAACCGAAATGAAAATATTGAAATTCAGGATGGAATTACGATGTGACATTAAATTATTGAAAATTGATAATATTTCTATTTCATACAATCTTTTCTCTTCTCAGAGTACTCAACACGCCAAAAAACTCGACATTATTTTAAAAAGTAACCTTAATAAAATTAATTATATTAAACATGTTTTATCCTAGAGTAATCATGTAAAATTGATATTCTAAATTACGATACTATCTTTTAAAAATCGAGTTTGATAATTTCAAGATTACTCAACACCTTGAAATATTTAAAACTATCTTAGTAAAATTTTAGTTTTAAATAAATTAATTTTGTAACATTCCTTACTTAATCGGATAATCAAAATTGATAAGTGATATCACACTAACATGTTCATTGCTCATACTAAATTTTTTAACAAAACAACCATTGTACATCTTAGTAAAATTCTTTGGAATAATTTGCAACATTTTAAAATTATTTGAATAATGTATGGACATTATGAGTTTTCGAGACCCCTTTAAGCTTAAAAAGCACAAAGATTTTACAACATACTAAATTATTTTTACACTTCAAATATTTATATAGTAATTTTCTGTTAAAAAATAAAAGATAATATTAACAAAATATGATGATTTTGAGGCGTGTAATAATAAAAATAATTAATAGAAAATTCCTTTATATAAACATCTAATAGGTGTATCTTTTCATAATACTTATACTTTATGCAGGACGGATTCAAGTTTGGATATGATCCAAATATGTCCAGAATTGAATAAGGTGGATAAATATTATCCACAACATAGATATGATATCTCATTATAGGTATTATTTTTGATACAATACTTAGAACTATCTATAGTCTCTCCCTAACTCTTATATAAGAAAATAATGCGCTTCAATACATTCGAACCCATATGCTTCTCAATCGAGTAGTGATAGTTTTAAATAACGACTTAATATTTAATTCGAAACATGGTCTTACTTAGAGCCCAAGGGCTAGAGCGGTATAAGCTAGAGATCTTATCCTGATTATGTGATAAAAAGATCACATATATAAGTCTAATTAAGCGATGAAGATATTGACTATCTCTTTCTTCTATCCTAACGGATGGCTACTCTCTTTAAGTCGACTTATTCTTGCTCAAGATTTAGACTTTTTTACTTCTTCTAATTTGTGATTATTTGGAGAGAAAGCTTCAATCGCCCAAGAAACTTTCACCATGGTCGACTCCCTTAGATCTTGCCTCGGTTTCTTTGTTTTGACAAAGGGTCAGATCTTAGTTGAATTAATCCTTACCGAGTGATTACGAAGGTGAATCTTTCATTAAGGATCAAAATCAAGTTGTATAGACATTAGATGGTCAATACATGGGCAAATTCTAGTACTGCACGAACACTCAACTAGTACACTTAAGAAAGGTTTAAAAGACAAAAAAATGTTTGTATTCAATGGTTGCAGGTGTGTAGGCATGTGATACATCATGTGTGTGGCAACTGTCATACTTCCATACCTGTACAATACAAAACACAAATATCTATATTCAGCAATTGATATTTTTCAGGCACTGACACTTTTTGCCCTTTATCATTAATCTTATAGTATTACTTAATGATGTCGGCACCATTTTAGAACACCGAGACGAAATTATTGGGATCCATTTTAACTCTTCTCTCTATGCCTTGTTTTAATTGTAGATCCAGATATATGTATATAATTATACTCTTAGTTTGATCCCAACATTTATGATAAATGTTCTGCTTTAAAAGTCATTATAGTATTTGTTTTTATCTATATCTACTAAATAAGTTAATTAGCATCGGAATCATCTAAAAATATCAGAAGAAAATCTGCACAATACCTCATTTAATTCCATCTGAATCAATTTTTAATACGAATACAAAATCCCAATTTAATTTATGCCTTAAGTCGAATTAGGACATAATCAGAAGTGAATTTGAGGAAACAGATAAAGGACTTTAGTCTCTTTTAATATAAATATGAAGTCACAACTTAATTCATGTTTTGAGTCGAATTAGAACACAATTAAAGGTGTATTTGAGGAGACCTTGGTCCCCCAAATGGAAAATTGCTGATCGCTTTTATTAATATATGATAACAACATGTCTATCGGCTGCCTCACATCACATCTGACGTCTGCGAGAGCTTGTGGTCCACATCATGGGAGAAGAAGATGTAATATAGACATCACAAGTGACACCAAAAGTGTTGTCTAATATAGAATTTTGGATCATATTCGATCGAGTTCAAAATTTTAAAGTCTAATCTCAATTCGATATAAAAGTTAGATTGTTTACTACGTTCAATTAATAGTTCGTTTATATAATAAAAAGTAACTTAATATCGCTCAAAATCACGTTCTAATTAATTTAAATGATATATTAAATATAAATAAATAAAATTTAAAACTTAAATTTACATTACAATTTAAGAAAAAAAAAAGTTAACTTCACAACTTGAACCTTAAATCTTAAGATGTCAACATATAATTTTAACCGCTTTGTCATTTCTTTCTTGGACAATTTGAGTATTTTTTGCTTAGAAATAATTGAGGTAAATTAGAATTTTCTTTTTCAAACTATTCGAATAGTTTGCAAGTACACATTTGTTGTCTGCCTGAAAATTCGTTGGCAAATATTGCATCAAATTAATAAATTAAGAATACGAGTTAAATAACTTGAGGTGTGCTAGATACTGTTCTTAAGGATATTTTGTTGTATAGCATATCTCCCAAGATTCAGAAAGTTTTTCTATTATAAAACGAGAACATGAATCAATAATAGATCACAACAAAAAATACTTAACAAACTTAAAAGGAGGAAAGGAGTAATGAGAGGAGAACGATAGATTTTTTAAGGTACATTTAGAGTGAAAGTGAGCCATGATGTGTGAATATATATATGAATTTTACTAGCTAAAAAATAGTAAAGGTTAGTGGATTACTGCAACGGCCTAATTTTCAATAATGTCGAAAAATACAATTTCGAAACCCCATTTTCGTAACCGAACCTGTAACTAGAAAATAGAAATATTTACGGATTTAATATGAGAATATAATAAAGAATGGTCAAGTAATTAGCTGATAAGTTAATTGATTAAAACTTAAGGATTAAATTATAAAAATCTAATCGCTATTGAATTTTAATTAAGAAAATGTTTAAGGACCTAGATTGCAATTAATTAAAGGGTGAAAATGATTATTAAACTATTTTCCATCATGAGATAGTGGACATTGATGATGTTTTTCACTTAGATTATTTAATAGTAAAATTAACATAATTAAGGCTTAGTTAAGTTAATTAAATTAGATTAATTCGATCCTTATTAAGATATATATATATATATATATATATATATATATATATATATATGTTGGTTAGTGGGAGGAGAGATGAGAACATTCTTATCTTCTCCATTTGCCACCATCTTCTGTTGAAGCAAAAGGGAGAAAGCCTTAAGCTTAAGCTAAACATTCGACCACCACTTTGGTAAGAAAACCAAACCCTTCTTCATGTATTTTTTTATAGATATATAATCATGAGAGCTTGATTTAGCTAACCCATGTATCAATTTGTTCAATTGTTAACTTTTTAGTAAGTTTTCATTGTTGATAAATTGATGAATTAGGCTTGAATTTGATAGTTATTAAGTTTAGATCATGATAGGGACTAAATTGTAAATTTAAGTAAACTTGTTTGTTAGCTTTGTAACAATAGGGACTAAATTGAATAAATGGAAAACTTATAATGAAATTAAGCTACAAATAGAAAGTATAGGGTCCCTAATGAAATAACGTGAAATCAAATTTTGATCCGAAGTTAGGGATCAAAAAATATGATTATCCCGAGTTTAGGGACTGAATTGAATAAAATGAAAAATATGTGTATTCAAAAAATGATTAATTAGGATCATGCATCTCAAGGCATTGTTGTTGCCAGCCATTCAATAACTATTGTGTGTTAGTATATGATATTGATTTGGTATGTATATATATTTGTATAAAACAATAATTGGATATAGTGGAGCTTCAAGAAGAAAGGCTAAAATTGTGGAGTAGTCCCTGGGAAATTCACTCATTTTGTTTTTTGAAAGGTAAGTTATTATGGAACTTACTACCCTTCCTTGTTAAATAGGTATGCTTGTGTTTATTTTCATTTTTATCTATATTTGAACTTATGTTAAGGTTTTGGTGGAAATTGACATACTTGGCTAGTAGCATAAATGAATTGAGTTGAGTTGCTCTAAGTGAATGTTACTATATCTAGTGATTGGTAACTAGAATAATGATAAGAGAACTTAAATGCATTATTAATTGTATGTGTGATTTATGTTCAAACTTGATCGATGAATTCAAAAATTGATATGTGATGGTTACATCTTACATTTATGCAAATATGGATGATTGATGCCCATGTGAACTTAGTAAAAGGCTATGACATAGTTGGCATGCCAATGGGGTCATATGTGCTTTTGTGTACGAGTTAATTGATGCTGTGGAAATTATGATCTGTTACTTTAGGATCCAACATTTGTTGCAGATCATTGAGTATTCACTGTCTCTTCGGAGACCTTGGTGTGGTGGAGGGATGTATTTAAATACATATATACATTTGATGCCTATGGGCTTTACACTTTGGTGCTTTTGTGTGGTGTAGTTTATGCTCAAACAAGCTATTTTGGTGTGGTGTTGTTCACCCGCGTGTCCGATTCTGTTTTACTAGGGTTCCATTGGACGAAATGTTAAAATTGAACTTTGAAATTGGAAAATGAAAATGAGCCAGAGTTGATAAGTTATCAAGATATGTGGTTACAAACTGTATTGAAATTGACTAGTGGATTAGTGCAAGTAAATAAAATGATGATGATCTTATATGAATTGGTATAGTTTGATGATTGTTTTGGTCATATTATAATGTTTGACATATATGGATACTTGTGTTTCCTATGCTCACTTTTTGTGACAATATGTGCCCTGTTTTAGCTGCGGAGCTCTTAAAGCCAGATCAATATGGACATCGCACTATCATCAAGTCAAGAAAAGTATGATCATTTTGGTACCTATCATTGTGGCATGTATGTAGGGTCCCTTATTATGTAAATGGTCATCTATAATGTAAATGCTAATGGTAGGATTTGTGTATTAAGGTGGGTAAATAACCTAATTATGCCTAGTTTTTTTATCCTGAGTTTTGTGCCGTATGAACCCTTGATTTCAAAAGTTTCATAAGCTTTATTTAGCATAGGTTGGCATGATATGATGTCTTGATGAATATAGAATGAGCTTATATATGTTAAAATGTTTTTGATAGGAAACATTGAATGTGTTTCAAAGTGATTTTTGCTAAAACAAGGGGTACGTAGCGATGAAAAGTTCCCAACATCGCAACTTAAATAGACAGTGAGTAACATCGTGACCTCGAGTTTTCTAAAGTCGCAACAACACTCATTGATTGATGAGGTCGCGACAAGATAACCATGGTATCTCGGCGTCAGCCTATGAGTTTTGAAAACTTTTTTATTAAGTCATTAACTGACTTCGGGATAGAAAAAGAGCTTTTGTAAGCTCATATAAAAACCATAAATGATTATACAACATATCAGTAATGTGTTTTATACTTGTAAGCATGCTAGAATGGTTAAATTGTATGAGAATTAGCTGTAGTTGCTCTGGCAACCAATGTGACATCCTGTATCTCGGACTTGACGATCAAGTCGGGCAAGAGGTGTTACATTGACTTAGCCAAAAATAGTTTAAAAAAGTTCAATGAATCTAAACTTGACTAAATATAGCTTTAATCAGTTAAACTATTTTTAGCTTGGCTAAATATAGGTGTTACTAGTGAAGTAATTTACTTTTCTTAGACTCTAAAAAATTCAGGTAAAAAAAAGTCCAAAAACAAAAGGCCTAGGATGTACATTACACTGATCTTTTGGGCCCAGCACACGAGCCCCCTTTCTCAATTTGGTTCTTAGTAGCCCAATGAAGTAAAATGGCTTATAAATAAGAATCTTAAGGTTTTCTTAAAGAATCTAAAACCAGGTTATTTTGAAATATCTTAATTTTTCCAACAATCCCCTACATATTTTAAAAGAACTAGGGATAAAATTTGCTGAGTACCTTCTATTTAGATATAATGCATCAACTCTAGTCTCTTTTGGGCTATGAACCAGAACTAGAAAGAATGAGACATAATTTACAAAATAATTAGTGAAACATAATGTTTCTATGAACGAATAATTATTCATGTAAATTAAAATTCTTATCAATCACATTATACTTATATATTATTGTTCAACACGATTGTGTGTTAATAGGCCATGCGCGTGCTTGATTTTTCATGAGTGCTCTAAATACTACCATAAATCTCATAGAAGCAACCCCACTTAACACTAATATAGGTTAATCCTTCGAGTGTATTTGGAAAATTAATACATCACCTATAAAGGATATGAATTTGATTAAGAGTTTGTACTCATCCTCACTTAATTACAGTTTTAGCATTGTTTACACCATAGGAAGGACACAATTTTAGTGCTTAACAAATCAACTAATTAATTCGTTATTACCTAGATGAACCTAATTCATGGGATCTTCAATCAAATAGGTTGGATTTCCATCAATGTTGACATCATCATTTGGTAATAGTTCCATTCCCCTCCATGTTTCGTGTACTAGTTTTTTTCCCAGGGACTTTGTAATGACCCGATTTCCAATGGTGTCAAAAAATGCGGTTTCAAAATCTCGTTTTCATAAATTGATTTTATAAATATTAAATAGGGATATTTACTGAGTTAGTGTATGTAACACTCCAAACCCGACTTAGACGTTATGGTTGAATTTAGAGTGGTTACGTAAAATGGTTGAAAATTTAGCTTTCCAGAAACGTTAAAAAAAATAGCACAAATGTCGTTACTAAAGAAACTCTAATTTAATAGAAATTATACTTAGTTAGCTTTTTAGTTGAACCTATGTTCAATTACATTTTCTAAAAATCAATTACATTGCAGCAAAAATTCTTAAACCATTAAATTTTGGAAAGCTAGGTTTGTTTTCTTGAAATCAATTGTTTGCAAAAAAATAGACATTTTCGATTAACCCAAATTTTCAGAGAGTCTATAATTTACAAAATTCTCAAACCATAATTTTAAATAAGTCAAATTTAAATAAATTGAGTTTACGAAAATGTGGATATAATTGAGCTCCCGTTGCACCGACCTACCTAAGTCTGAGGGTTACCTGAAAGTGACAGACAAATAGAATGTGAGTTTTTATAACTAAGTGTGTAACTTAAATGAAATAGAGTCACAAATTCAACTTCAGATTTATTACATAACATAGCAGATACAAATGAATATCCCATACAAAATCAGAATCATATGCAAATTTACAATCCTACCCTCATCCGATACACACTATCTCCAACCATCCCTACACACTATGTAGAGTCTTAAAGACCCATCCAGCCTTACACACCACTTAGTATCGATATGACACCTTTTAGAAAATTTACAGCAGTGCTGCCAGTATAATGGGCGAGATATCGCCTCTCACAGAAACACTTCCTTCACGTAATATACATCCCACCCCAGAATCAGTTATAATCAGACAAAAATCATGCATAACATTTCAGATGCAAATCATATACGTATTAAGTATTACACTCAGTTTGAATTATCATATGACACCTCATATACACTTACAAATATCAGAATTCATAATAACAGATGACCAAATTTCATGTTTTATGGTATATTTAACCACCTACTAACACTACAAAAGGCCCACAGTCGATTGGGATGATGTATACGGCTCTAGGATAGAATTCTGAATTTTGGGTCCACACAGCTCACACACGCCCTTGTGGTCCACACGACCCAAAATAGCCCAAACCGTGTGTCGTACACGACCGTGTGGCATCGACAGTGTCCAATTTTGACTTTTTCCGTTCGCCATTTTCTGGGTTTCTCGTTATACAGTTGGATATTTTTTGACGCCGATTTCAAAATTGAATAAACCAACACCTAAACCGATAATTATCACAACCAAATTTTAGTAATAGTTTGCGAAACCTAACAAAAATTCAACTTCAAACGTATTCAATCGACCCCCAAAAAAGTATTTGAGCACTTACCCCAAAATAAAATAGCAACAAAACAATGTCTAAGTAGCTGGAGGACAGCTGATTGCCTTTCTTTCTTCTCCTAAACACGCATTGAAATCAGTACAAAAACTCAAAACATAAACTTATCACAACCCAACACCTAAAAACCAAACAACAAACACTTAGATTGTGAATGAATATACTTTACCCCTTAGAACAACAACCGACGAAATGAAATAACGCTTCCAGAATTTCAACAGCACACAAAATGAGGAACCGAAAGTATTGCAAGATAAATTAACCCCACAAGGAAGAAAAGAAAGAAAGAAAATTGACAAAAGCGCAACAAAAGAAAGAAGAAATTTTGATAGTAGGAAAAATTTAGAATGGCGGTGTAAAGAAAGCAAAGAATAAAAGGTGAAAGAACGTGAAACTGGGAAAGAAATTTGGGAAAAAGAAAATAAAGGAAAATTAAAAAGAAAATTTAAAAAGAAAAACAACCACCTTAAAATCTGGCACCTAATCAGATTTTTAAGGGTTTGAAATCAACCCAAACTCAACTATAAAGGCAACCCCTAAGTTAGCCCAAGCAAAAATATAACACTATTTGCTCACCCATAGAATCAAACTCAAGACCTCACACACACACATAAAAATCACTTAACTGCTGGGGAAGATACTTATTTACAACGAATTTTATCAAATCAAAGATTAAATTTTTGGGACGTTACAATGTATAAATGAATTGAAATTTGGTTAGACAATTTAGCTGAAATTATGGTTAATTAAAACCAAGAGAATGTAAAAGTTTAATCACTATAGATTTTTAATCAGGAAAAGGCTTGGAGACTTAAATAACAATTGTTCAAGGGACTAAAATGGTTAGTAAACCAATAATAAACATTATATAGTGGACGATATTGATAGGAATCATTAAGTTGGTTAGTAAGCGGTTAAATTAAGATAAACCTTAATTAAGTTAATTAATTAAAACTAATTAATTTAATCATACTATATATATTGTGATAGTGGACAATGAGGAGAAAGCCATCATCTTCATTTATTAGATCGTCCACCAATGTTGAAATTAAAAGGAAATTCTCCAAGCTTTTGGCCACAAATTGGTAGGTGAATTCGAGTCATTTTCTTGTAATTTTTATAGAGTTGAGGTCATGGGAGCTTGATTTAGCTAACTCATGTATTAATTTGTAAAACTGTTAAAGTTTTAGAAAGTTTCAATTGTTGATTTCTTAAAGAATTAGGTGTAAAATTTATATAAATTAAGTTTAGTTTATGAAAAGGACAAAATTGCAAAGCTTAATTGTTAGTTTCTTATATGAGGGTGCAAAATGATTAAAATGTGAAACTATTATGAAATTTCGATAGGAATAGAAAGTAGAAGATCCCTAATGAGTAAAAGTGAAATCGAATTTTAATCTGAAGCTCTAGATTGAAGGTTATGCTTTGAATAAATTGAAAAATATGTATGACTTCGAATTTAAATGTGATTTGATATGGAGTTTGATATTGTGTCATTATTGAATTATTATTCGTAGCTAAAGATGATGCAGGGCTATCGAGATGGAAAGGAAAAGCGAGAGCCGACAACGAGTTGATGCGAGCTTTCGGTTTGTATTTCTATGATTTGGGATAAATTTAATTATTGCATATTTGTGATGTTTTGCATAATTTGACATTGAGGTGAATTAAGAACGATTATTTGAATTGAGCTGCTATGATTGAGATTGATTATTAAGATAGATGACTAAATTGAATAAAATAGAAAGTAGAGTAACTTGATGCCGTTGGAAAATGTGCCCATGTTGTAGTAAACATGTAATTGTTTTCTATGTATTTGAATGATGAATAAATGAATAAAGTTAATTTCACATTCCACTATTATATCTTTTGTGTTTCTGTCTTTCATGTTTTGCATACGTAGCAAAATTGTGACAAGCAAATATTAGCTAATTGATTGTCTAAGTTCAAATGGATGATAAGTGGCATTGTAAGAATGTTTACATTGCGAGAAAGATAACTTAATTCACAAGATAATCTAAACGATTCCGTAATCCCGTAAATGAATCAAAGTGAGCATTTGATTCAAATACTTAGAAGGATTATTATGTCGTTTACAATTCCAATTGGGGAGATGGTTTGTCTTGACTATTAGAGAAGTTGACTCCACGAGTAGAGACATAGATGTACTCATTAGAAGAATGATACATTGGACTGGATCTAAGTTGAATTAATTTTGAACCATTTGTGAATTAATTCACTTGTGACATTCATGGTGTGACTTACCTAAATCTTGAGTTAGTCATTACTCATTCGTATGTAACTCATGTGTTTTGATATAAGTGGAGGCTTATGCTCTAAAGATGATCAAGCTGATAGCTGCTATGTTGGGTATATGACTTGTGTATGACATGAATTTACTAGCAACAATGAAATTCATAGCTTGATTAAAGAGTTAACAATATCTTCTTATTGGCATTGTATGGATTGATAAATATGAAACGTGGTCACGAGTTGCTTGTTCTCGAACGAGCAATTTATCACAGTCATTAGTTGACAGTGATCATATTAATCATTAAGAAGACACAATTGTGATAATGAGATAACACATGATTGTATTGAATGAATGAAATTACCCCAAAGGAATCAATAATATCGTATGAGAGTAACACACACATGGGGATGTCATTGGATAAAGAAGTTGGATAAATTACTTTCGTAAAGAGTATACATTAAAAAGCTTTCAATCATGGCACTTCTTGTGGTTTGACTCCATGATTAAGTAAAGTGCGAATTATTGGAACGATACTTTTGGATATAATTGTAATTAATCGAGCCTAATTGTATATGTCTAATTCTTCCCTCCACTAGCTTAACAAAAACTCAATCGAACTGCCTTTGAATCAGAAGAAAATTCTACAACTTTAGAAATAATTTAATTGAGTCGATTTATTCGATGTGGAATTAAATTAGGTGGTCGTGAGAATTTTTCAACTAGAGAATTTGATTAAAGAATTTTCTTGAAAAATTAATTTGGAAAATCTCAGTGATTTTTGGGGAAAATTAAATTTGATCAAGTAAAATTAAATTAATCAATTTAATTAAAATAAATATGATATTTTTGGAAGTTAAATTTCAAGTTAGAAAATTGGCCTAATGAGTAATTGAACTTAAAAATTGGACCCGAGATCGAAACACAAAAACAGGTTGAACCAGGTCGATGGTCCAGCCAGTGGCTGGACCGAACCGAACTGGCAGCAGTCGACGGTGATTTGGGCAAAACGGTGATGATTCAGGGTGCAGTGGGAGTCGCGTTGGCGATGGCACCCCTGGGCACGATGGTTGCAATGGTGGTGATTCGTCTTCGGTGGCAGAGTAGTGGAAAAATTAGACTTCTAGTGGGACTTTACCAGGTAACTTGATTTCAAATGAAATTTTTGTAATATAATATTATTTTAATGAATTTAATATTTATCTAGGTATTAATATGATATATTAAATTGAATTTAATAGTTATCTAGATAATATTCTATTAATTTAATATTAATGTGATTAATTCTAATGCTAGTTGAACTCTCTCTAAACTCTCCCTATATAAAGAGAGCATAAGTCATTATTTTCATAAACTTAAATTAAAAAAAAGTTGTAGAGAAATGAAAAAATTGACAAAATTTCTAAAAGAAATTCTCATTATTTACAATTTGAGCCCAAAATTTTAGAGAAATGAAAAAATTACCCCACTAGTAATTTTATGAAAAATTTTCTTATTCGAAGCGAGCCCACACTCGGTAGGCATGAGCTTGAGGATAGCAGAGAAAACTACTTGTTCGAAGTGTTCATCTTAGACGAATCATAAATGTACAATTTTGATTAAGTGTTTATTACTTTAGATAACACAACCATGTTCTTGGTTTTGGAAAAAAAAAATTTCCCTTTAACCTATTTTTCGCTACATTTTCTAAACTCGATTTTCCAACAGATGGATATATGATATTGGTATTGAATTGAGTTGCAACATCTTATGTTATATGATGAAATTATGAAATAATTGATTAATTGAAAATGATGTAATTTGGATTGAACTATATGATGAATTGGATAATTGGTTACCTTATTAACTGTTTAGGCAGATTCAGATATAGTTGGTATGTCATAGGATAGATTGAGTATGGGTTACTTTGACTATATGTTAATGAGTGTTGGGCGAGTTTTCCTTCGGATGTTCCGATGAGTGCTGGGCACAACCTTTACTTCAGTTAAACTGATGAGCACTAGGCACGATCTATTTATTTCAGATGTTCCGATAAGACATTGGGTGCCAAATTGGTGTGTTGGTTAGGATTCATATATCTGTTCGATTACGAGTCATGTTAATAGGGAAGATAAATTGTGAATCGGTAGAATGATTTTCAAAATTGATTAAATGTTATGAAATTTTACTATAGGTACATATATACGATACATGATTATCGATAGCATGTGAAAGACCATGTGAGCCAGTTAAACAAGCCTGAGGGCTAGCATGGAAAGATAACGAGTGAATTGATTCAATTTGGAAATGAAATGTGATATGATCAAATGTTGTAAAATGAATAGATATGTAAATCTCAATGGCATTGAGATGTGAGTATAACATGTTCATGTAGCTTGGCTATTTGAAGTAATGTATAGATGATTCTTATAATGCATTTGGTATACTTGTGACATATGTATATGTTGATGAATTGGATGATATTTGGCATGAGATGTGCATAAATTGGTTGGTATTAAAAAAATCAAATAGATTGTATGCAATTGATTATAACTTATGTTATATTGACTTGAATCATTGAAATACCACTAAGCTTTATCGCTTAGCGTACGATTTGTTTCTCGTGCGCAGGTATAGGTACATCTTGAGGTCCCGAGCAGTGACTCCAACATCCAGCCAGAGATACTCGACTCATCAATGTTTATAAAGTTTATTTTTGTTCTTTATACGACATGTACCTAGGTTCAATTAATATTGGCATAATTGGTGGTTATCTTTATATCTGAAGCTTGAAATTGTAACGTGGAAATGGTCAAATGTGAATTTGTTACCTTAATTAATTGTATGAAAGGTTTCCATATTTGAGACTTATAAGTGAATGTGTAAATATATGTGCTAACTTGGTAAATGGATGTTGAATGGCATAAGTGCCTAAGATAGCATGTATGTTTAAGTAATGTATACATATATATATATACATATATATATATATATGATGAGATACGTTGAAAATGCATGTTGGAATAGCACCAATGGTTTTGAGATTTGGTGTTGAGTATATTTGAATTGTGTTGATTGATTGAATAGGTACCAAATTAGACTTTGTTGTAAAACAGGGGTCACGTCGCGACGTCAGTCCCTTAACATCACAACGAAATCAAGTCAATATATTATATTGCAACAAGGAACCCCTGAAGTCGTGACATCGACCTGGTATTTTGATATCTTTACAATTTGGTCTTAATTCAACCTCGGGTTAGCAATAGAAATTTTGTAAGCTTGTATACAACCCAAAAACAAATGTATATCATATCGTATGCATGTATTGCTTGAAATTAATTATTTAATGGTATAAATCGAATGTAGTTTGATCGTAGTTGCTCCAGTAATGAACGTGACACCTTGTAGCTCGAACCTGATAGTCGGGTTGGGTATCAGTATGTTACAATTTTAGTTAGAGAATTGGCCAAAATTTACCTTTGGATATATAATCCATGGGTTATAAATCCATCCTTTTGTAACTATTTTATCATGTCATATGTTAGACGAAAATATCTATTTTTATCATTAAAAGTTTTATTATTTACAATGGCTATTGTCGATTGGCAATCACAATACATAGACCTAGAAGCTTGTAACAACCCTAACCTGTATCCGACGCCGAAATAGGGTTACGAGGCATTACCGTATAACACACCTCATTCACATACATATATGCAATCATAATCAAAATCCATTCATATCAAACACATTATCCCATGTAAGATCCTACGAGACCTTAAAACATGCTTAGAAGTGGTTCGGGACTAAACTGATAACATATGCAAACTTTAGGAAACTTAGAAAATTTTCTTTAATTTCAGGGTCACACGCCCGTGTGAACAGGCCGTGTGCCTCACACGACTACTAGACACGCCCTTGTCACAGGCTGTGTGAAAATAGGGCATACATACTAACTTGTACCATACGGTCGACCACACGCCCTTGTGTCAACCCCGTGTACCTTTCGAAATGGCCACACACGCCCATGTGCCATGGCTGTGTGTCTCACACGGGCAATAGACACACTCGTGTGTCTAGGCCGTGCCAAACCTGTAGGGTAAACTGACTTAAATTCGAAGGGCTACCCTTGGGAACACACGACCATGTACCAAGGTCGTGTGTCATACACGGTCGAGCCACACGCCCGTGTGCTTAGCCGTGTGAAGTGAAAATCGGCTTGGTTTAAGCCACATTTCTCACCCTCCTCATGCATACCTAAAACACAACATTTCATGCCATATCAATACATTAATAGGCAGCCAAACAATGCTATTTCATAATCAAGCATTCATATACTCAATTTAATATCATTTGTACATTCAAACAAATACTAAACTAGCATGATTCATTCCTCATTACTGACCTATTCCAACATATACCAAAATACATATCATACTTATCAATACAATCTATTTCAATATGTATTTTTACTACCATCTATCACACACAAAGCTTGACTCATAAATCATCTATTAGCCATTCCTTTAACAAATCCAAAATCATGCTTTTCATAATTAAATAGTCATCATATACCAAATGACCAAATTATCATCTTGAACCATCACCAACCATACCAAATTATGCCATTAAACAAGGCAAATTACACATCAAACATAAGTTATTAGTAAGCCATATAAAATGACCAAACACATCACCAAAAATTTTATCAAAAAGACTCAAGCCTATTGTCAAAACCATTTTTAAAAAAAAATGGGGTCGCCGACTTTTTATTTTGGAAATGAAAATGAAAATGAAAATGGGAGTCGCCACCAATCCTTTTTATTTAGGTGTGATCGGATCACCTGGTAATTCAATCATTTTAACAAAAGTTTAAATTTATTAAAACAGTGATTTTTGATCTACAAAATCTAGAAAATGGGTTCGAGAGACGGTTGCGCACGAGGAAGGGTTAGCACCCTCGATACGCCCAAAATTGGTACCTAGTTGATTAATTAATGTCTTAGTGTCGAAAGTTAAAAATCCGTAAAGAATTTAAAAAAATATGATCCTCCTTTTTATTAATGTTAATTTTTTTTAAAAATGTTTGGATAAATCAAAAGTGGATGCTAAAGACCTTCTTGTCCCGAAGTAATAAAATGTTACATTCAGTACGTTAGGACACAACATTTTAAACCCTTCAAAATAAGCTTGTCTTTTGATTTTCGAAACTCATGCATTTTAATTTTAAAAGGATATTCGGTCATTTGGGTCAAACGAGAAAAATCGAAACCCAGTACATTAGGGCACGATCTCTCGAGTTTCCAAATACGAAACATTACCTTATTTTGAAAATTTTCTTTTTATGAAATAATAGCAAATATGAAATTTAAAACGATGTGTATTTATTTTGTTTGAAGTATAATAAAACGACACATTATGAATAAATACGTTGGGACCTAATTCTCGATATGATTTGAACAAACTAAAATGACAATATGAACATGGAACAATAATGTACAAATTAAATGTTATGTTAATGAATGTCTATAATATGGAAATACTAATAAATCCTAGTATACATAATGCAATAACCACATACTATCACTTTAATACCAACACGAACAATCGAAGGAAATAAAATAAAATAAACAACAAAATAATTTGAATGATAATAAAAATAAAATAGGCACTAAACAAGACAAAACCGATTTTTTGGTACAATAAGGACTAGTGAATACATAAATAGATATACAAACAGATATTGAAGAAAGTAGTTTGTAAAATATTGAAAATAGAAGAGTAAATTAAAATATAAAATAAAATTAAGGAGCAATTTGTGAATAAATATACTATAAATAATAATAGTAATAATAATAGAAAATAATAATAGTACTAATAGTAATAATAATGATAATAATAAAAAATAAAAAATAATGATATTAATACATAAATATAAATAGAAATATAGTACGTAGAAATATAATAATAATAATAATAATAATAATAATAATAATAATAATAATAATAAAAGTTTTAAAATCATATAAGAGGACATAAATAAATAAATAACAGCATAATATAAGTAAATAAAAAAATGTTAATAACAAGAGTACAAAAACATATATAAGAAAAATAATAATGAAAATAATATTAGTATATAAATAGAAATGAAAATATAATAAATAGAAATTTAATAATAGTAGAAATATAAATAGATAAATAAAAATTAGATAAATAATAATAGTATTAGAATAACAAAATAAATATAAATAGAAACATAATAAGAACAACAATAATATAAAATTAGTTAATTTGATAATAAAATAGCGAAAATAAAAAAGGACTAAATCGAACCTTAAAGCAAAATTTTCGGGCAAATAAAAATAAATAAAAGGAAATGGACCAATTTGAAAAGTGCGAATAACAAGGAGAGATCAAAAGGGAAATAATCCCCGCCCTCCAAAACGCACAGCTTCAAGGAGGACCAAAATGCAGTCAAAACAAATTTTAGGGCCAAAATTAAAAATAATAAAAAACTTAATTACAAAACAATAAAAAAGTGGAAGGGCTAAAAGTGCAATTAGCCTTTTCGATTACAAACACGTGGATCCTAGGCTAGAGCGAGTCGGGTCAGACGGGTAAGGCTCAAAACGACACCGTTTTGGCATCAGAATTTGAAGTCCAAAACGACGTCGTTTTGGAACCCCTATTTAAGTCAAAATTTTTCAAAAAAATATTCATTTTCTCTTCTTCCTAAAAAAAAAATTCTTTTCAAAACTCTCTCTCCTTTTCCTATCTTCGGCCTAACTCCGGTCGTCGGACCACCGCGGCGGCTGCCAGTCGCCGAAAAATAAAAAAAAATCTATTTTTTTGATTTTCGACTCCTCGAGCCCATAAAAATTTGGTTTTCATCGGAATCAATGAACCTTGGCTGCTTAGACGGCGCAAAATGCCAAAAAAAGGTAAGATTCGGCCTTTTCCTTTTTATTTTTCGTTGTTTTCTTTTAAAAAAGAATAAGATAAACGAACTAAAAAAGAAACATAATAAAGACAACCTTTAAAATTTTTCTCTGATTGCTTTTTGTATGTATATATTCATGTGTTCGTAAAAACGTCCCTCTTCTAAAACAAATGTATTTGTGGCTTTTTATAGCTGAATAGATACAACAATTTTCCGTTTTTTACTTTTTTGTTTCTATTTCTCGCCCTTGCAGGTATGTGGAGACGTGGAGGTGAGGGCGTGTTGACGTGGAGGCACGAGTGGCGGCGTGGGATGCGGCGCTGGAGGCTGCAGCTAGGGTTTCTTCCCTTTCTGTTTTCTGCTGAAAATAATTAAGGTTGTGGGCTTGGGTATTAGGTTTTAGAATTAGGTTAATTTTGGATAATTGGGTTTTGTATTTGGGCTGTAATTAGGTATTTAGGTCTGCTGTTGTAAATGGACAGTTTTTGGACTTTATTATTTTTAGTTTAAATTTGTTTTATTTTTGTAGTTTGGGCCCGGGCTAAAATTGGGTCTTACACTTATGCATGCGATATAACCAAAATCACAAAGCTCATAAGTACCAAACCATAGCTGGATAGTGTGATGAAATCTCCGACGACTTTCAACCCGAGCAAGCCTCCGAAACTCTATAATCATAGAAAAGAAAACAAAGTAAGCTATAAAGCTTAGTAAGCTCGTATGGTAATAAACTCATATTAATAAATAACCACATATTAAACAATTACTCAAAACATGATATAATTCATATGATTTCAGCATTCTATCTTGAATTCATGCACATAGATTATCAAGATTTTCATGAGTTTATTCATTTAAAACACGTATGGTTTGAATACTTCTTATCAATTCATTCATACTTTCATATGCATAAGCAATTATATATATAAACTTTATTCAATTCAATATTCATCACCTTTTATTGATCAAGTGAATTACGTAAAATATCATCAAGTAACTATGTTTCGCACACTATGTCTCATGTATATTTAGTTAAAACAACTATAACTCATATCTCACATGTCATGCAATTCATACCTCATTATAGCCAAATAAACAATTCATACCTCATTATAGCCAAATAAACACATTTTGGCATTAAACATACTTCTACATAAATCTTTCTCATTTCATACACATGATACACTAAGAACTTACCAAATTATCTTCGTTTGATTCTCATATAGGTTCTGTACAAACCTGTATCACTTAATTTGATTGTACTTTCATTCTTGTCTTGACTATGCCCGTTGAACCGTTCGGAATCGTTAAGGATACTCGGCAGTCACATATAGCTTGCACAATGCCATATCCCAGATATGGTCTTACATGTTATCAAATATCGATGCCACTGTCCCAGACAGGGTCTTACACGAAATCGATTAACGATGCCAATGTCCCAGACATGGTCTTATACATAATCACAATACAATGCCAATGTCCTAGACATGGTCTTACATGTAATCATATCTCGGTAACCTAATGTCATGACATTTGTATCCTATACTATTCCTAAGGTTCGTCCTGGACTTTCAGATGTCGTAACTTTGTCGATTCTTACTCGTAGTTGCTCATTTGACATTC
This sequence comes from Gossypium arboreum, assembly GCF_025698485.1. Lineage (NCBI taxonomy): Eukaryota > Viridiplantae > Streptophyta > Magnoliopsida > Malvales > Malvaceae > Gossypium > Gossypium arboreum. Next base: position 4,321,341 of record NC_069076.1, read on the forward strand.
ATGATAGTTCAATAACAAATAAACGTATATAATTCAATTCAATTCAATTCAATAATAAATAAGCATTTATAACACAATTTCAATACGTTTTATTAGCATACGAACTTACCTCGTTTGCTGTAACGACGAATTAAATCGACTAATTCGATACTTCATTTTTCCCTGTTCTAGATCCGAATCTTATTTTTCTCAATCTATATAATAACAAAATTTACTTATTTAATCATTAATTCATTCAATTTAACACAATTTACAATTTTGACAAAATTACACTTTTGCCCCTATTATTCCACATTTTTGCAATTTAGTCCTTATTAAATAAAATCACAATTTCATGAAATTAAGTACAAACCCAAGCTAGCCGAATTTTACTCAATCATATAAAAGCCCATATTTTCACTTTATTCATACTTTTAACCACAATTTCATAATTTCACAAATTAGTCCATAATTTACATTTTTACTCAAAATCACTTTGTAAAATATGTAAAACAATCATCTAACTTCCATATTTCATCATCAATCATCAGAAATCATAAATATTCATCAATGGCATCTCAAAAAATCTATAACAGTTTCGAAAACGGAGATACAGGCTAACTAGATTAAGCTGCAGCAATCTCAAAAACGTAGAAATTATTAAAAGCGAGACAAAAACCGTACCTTAATTGACAAAGGAAGCTTGGACAAATTTTTAGCCCTAAAAATGGATGATTTTTCTTTCTCAAATTCGGCTAAGATGATGAATGAATAGGAAAAATGTGTTTGTTTTATTTTAATTATAACATAATAACTAAATTACAAAATTAACCTTAAAAACTTTAATAATTACACCACTTGCCATGCAATCATCTTCCACTATCTCATAAATGACTATGTGCCACATAAGGACTTCTATATTTAAGTTTTATAGCTATTTGATACCTTTAGCTTAGAATGCAACTTTTACGCTTTACGCGATTTAGTCATTTTTACACAATAATTCTATCATGCTGTAAACCATAATAAAATAATAAAATAAATATTTTGACTTTGGATTGTGGTCTCGAAACCACTGTTCCAATTAACCCTAAAAACGGGCTGTTACAAAGCTATTAGCTTTGTGCGTAATGATGTACTTTCTAAGAAGTTCTCCAACAACTAATCTAGTTGATTTCGGAACAATAAAATTTGACTCCATGGTAGGTTTTGCTATAACATTTTGTTTGGCTAGTCTTTATACACTATCACTAAAGGTGAATATATAACCACCAATGGATTTTATCTCATTTGAATTTGAAATCCAGTTAATATCTTTGTATTCTTCTAATTCAGTGGAAATATACTAAATAAGATATCATAATTCATGGTACCCTCCAAATATTTCATAGGTCTACCTATAGCAGCCCTATTTTTATGATTTGGGTTATGTGTATTTGCTTAATCGACGTACAACTTATGTTATATCTGTTCGAGTAAAATTCATTAGATGCATCAGACTTCCAATAATCTGTGCATACTCTGGTTGAGCAATAAACTCATATTTATTTTTTAGCAATTGAGTGCTAACATTATAAGGAGTACTCACTAGTTTGACATTAAAGTGTCTAAACTTCTTTTGAAGTTTCTTAACATAATGTTCTTGTGATAGCACTATGCTATCACCTTTCCTCATGATTTTAACACCCAATATAACATTTTCTTCCCATATATTTCATGTTAAATTTGGAAGTAAGAGATCTCTTTGTCTCAAATACTAACTTATATTTAGAACAAATATTAATTGATCATCAACATACAAATAAATAATCACACAATTATTCTCAACAAGTTTTGTATATACACATTTATCTACTTCAACAAGAGAAAAAAACCATTGTTTACTAATATTTGATCAAATTTCTCATGCCATTATTTAGGTGCTTGTTTCAAGCCATATAAGGATTTGAGAAGTTTACACACTTTAGATTCTTGACCTGAAACAACACAACCTTTGAGTTAATTCATATAAATTTCTTCTTCTAGTACTCTATTAATTTTTTAGCATCCATTTGGTGTATAAAAAGTTTGTGTATAGAGACCAAAGTAATTAAAATACGAATTGAAGAAATCTTTGTTATTGGAGTACAGGTATCAAAGTAGTCAATATTTTATTTTTGTGAAAAACCTTGTGCAACCAGTCTAGCTTCTTATTTTCTAATGGAATCATCAAATTTAAATTTCATTTTTTTAAACAAAAAATCCACTTACAACCAATAAGTTTTGCTCAAGAAGGTAAATCAAATAATTTCCAAGTTTTATCAAGTCCTATTTTAATAACCTCTTTCTAAAAGGAGTATCAAAAGAAGAAATCGTTTTAGAATAAGTTAATGGATCATTTTCCACCAAATAAGTGTAAAAATTATTTTCAAAAGATTTTTTAGTTTTAGGACGTTTAGACCTTCGCGAATCCTCATATTCATAGTCATTTTGTATAATAGGTGAATGAGACATATTACCTATTTTTAAAGGAAAAAACATGCTAAAAAATTCTAACATTTTTCTTGTTTCAAGAATAGTATTACTGTCAATCATATTACTATTCACAACAATAAATCTATATGCATCACTATATTGAGCATGCAACCAAAACTCATATTCCTTTTCTTAATATCAAAAGATATAATCTTTATACACCCTCACATTTTCATACATTTTAAGTTAGATTTAATAGTTTTTAAAATATATAATGTGGCTTATCATTTTCATATAAGAAATCTAACACACACAATTGATGTGCAAATAATTTTCAAGTATATTTGAACTAACAATTTTATATTTTAACAAGTATTTTAATGCCCTAATTTTGTTTTAGCTGCAAGATGGCATATGTTAAAAATTCTATTATTAGCATGCTACATAGATTATGTTAATTTAATTGAACAAGATTATAGACTAATATAGTCATTAATAATTTCTAAATCAAACAACAAATGATGTATGATTACAAAATAATTTTCTCACGAAAGTATATTTTCAATTATTATGACCTTGTTACATTCAAATGAAATTTTCACTTCAACTTTTCCTAATAATCCAGTAGAAACCAAATTGATTCGAACATTAGGAATATGAAGCACTTCACTTATGCTAAGATTTATGTAAATTTGAACATAATCTTACATTTTCTGAATTCATGTGCAGTTTCAAGAGTCTCTAGGATAAACAATCTTTTTTCCTTCTTCACTTGAAAGTAGGACATAAAGGCATTTTAATTACCACAAATAGGCCTAGTGGCACCACAAATGATATATGGTGGGTGTTTAAGATTGGGCAAGAGGAAATGAGACTAAACAGAGTTGTAGAACGAATAGAAGTCTTGGGAGGGGAGTGTAAGTTGGGTAGTCTTGTGTCCATGCTCTTTGTTTGGAGAAGTATTTAAAGGGACGTCGTCCCCTAATTAGTGGACTGTCATTTAACGTAAATCTCTCCTTAAATTAATTATATGACTTAATGTGACTGAGTTATAAGATATACTAATAACGAGTGATAATGATCTTGTAAAAATAGTAGAACTTGATGCTACCTGGATCTGGGTAAAGTGTGGTGCTGAGCGAAGTAGCCTTTTTGACGAGGCTTCACGAGGTATGTGTAACAAAATTAAAACTTTGGAAATTTTATTAACTAGATTGAATCACCCAACTTTATATATCCACCTGGGCGAATATACCAACAGTTCTCATTTCAAAATATTCAATCCATCCATCGGAGTCCCATTTTTTATTTAGTGGTGGAAATGCCATGCATTAATTGCTAGCTTAGGTCGTCATCGAAAGCCATCATTTTTTTTTCACATGCATGCCAAATGAGAAATGAATTAATTAGCACATGTATCTATGTGTGTACATGCATGCATTAAAAGCTTCCATCCAAATGCATATATATAATATATATATATAAAACATTTACTCCTTAGAATTTCAAGAATATAAACTTGAAGAAAATCTCATAAACACTTAAAATCTATTTAGTAAGTAAATTTTAAATGACAAAATATAATTATACCTCTATTATTTATCTATGTATTTTCTATTTCGTTTATTTATTTATTTTTCAATTTTAATCACATATTGGAGTGATATAAAATTAAATATATTTTATTTTTCATTAAAAGTTTATATTTGACTTTAATTAAAATTAAGTATTTCAAAATTATATATATTTTAATGCATATTTCAAATTTATATTTAATTCAACCTTGAATTCATTAAATTATTTTATGTAAATTTAATTAGTTATCATTATTTAAAATTTTTAATGAGAAATTTTTATTAAAAGATAAAAGATAAAGGAAAAAATCATCTCAAAATTAATATATACAATTTAATTAAAATTTTAAATATTTAACAAGTATTTACATAAAATATTAAAAAGTAAAAGATAAAAATAAAATATAAATATCATTTATAACATTTAAAAAAATAAACTTACAACTTATGAGGTTAAAGGCCTTAAAAACTTTAAGATCTTAAATTCGAGACTGACTTTGTATAAACCATGCAAAGGTTCTCAATTCATATTTATTCTAGTTTATATCTTACCATATTTGGGTCACATCACAGGTGTGACAAAATTTAGTAGTTTTTTAGAATTATTCTTTATAATTGCAATCTGACTATATTTGCAACTTAAAAAAGAACTTATACTTATTAATTGAAAAATACATTATATTTAACATATGATTATCTGTAGAAGCCCAAATTGCCCGGGCCCAATTATATGAAAACCCAACCAAACCTCTAAACCCACTAAAACCCTTAACCCATGACCCATTTACATCTACCCAAACCCAATTCAAAAGCCCATTAAGCCCCCCCCAAAAAAAAAACTAACCCAAAAAAAAAAACAAAGAAAAAAAAGAAAAAGAAAAACTTACCCCCAAAAAAAAAAACCTAACCCCCCCAAAAAAAAAGAAGAAAAAAGAAAAAACCTAACAAAAAAGATAAAAAAACCTAGCCACCTAACCACTCTTCCACTTGCCCCATTTTTCCTCCCATTGTCTACCACCACCACCTACAAAATAGAAAAAAAAATAGAAAATCATGTAAAAGATGGCTATAAAAAGCCATTCAAAAATCATGTAAAAAAAAGGAGAAGGGAGGATTTTACAAAGATTGAAGAAGAAAAAAAACACAAAAATCCCTTCAAATTTTGAACACAAAAGAAACATCAATAAAAAGGTTGCATTTTTTTCTTTTTTCCTCTTCTTTCGAATCTTTTTTCTTTCTTTTTTTTGTGTTGTTTTTTTTTTCTTTCTTTATATATACATATATTGTTAAAAAAATTATTTACCTTTTCCGGCCACCGCCCACGGTGGCCGACGGTGGTCGGTCGGTGATTTCGGCGCGCCGACGATCGACCGGTGACCGGCCCCCCCTTGACCGGATTTCCTTCCTTCTCTCTCCCTCTCTCTTCTTTTCATTTATTTTTCAGATTTACCTTGGATTTCATATTATTTTGCTACTTAATTTAGCTTTAAATATTAATCATGTTATATATGTAATATTGTTATCACTATTATTTTTATATATTGTTATTATTATATTATATTTAGCTATTTATATATATATTTTCTTTATGTTTCGTTTCTTACTATTATATGCATATATATCTATTATTATATTTATTATTAATATTGTTAGCATTAGTACTTTTACTTAATGTGTATGTAGATATACATGTACATATTATTAGCTTTTTATCATATGTGTATATTGTATATATTATATTTATATTATATATATATATTCTTAATGTTATTAGTTGTATACTTCTTGTATATTTCCATGTATATATTTTATATTGTCTCATGTACATACTCAAATACTATTATCTATATACGTATTTTTAATACCATATCATGTATATATTATTATATTTATTTTATCCCTATTATATTTATTATTAATATTAGTACACATATTTTATTATAGGAGTATATATATTCTTTTCTTTATATAGTATTATTTTCATATATCGTTATATTTATTATTATACTTATCATTTTTCTCTATTGTTACTTACTATTTTGTTTTAAATTATTATGTATTATTTGGTATATATCGTCTTTTATTATTACTCTTATTATCATTATTAGTACATGTCCATTATATATGTAGATATTTTAATACATATAAGTACATATTCATGTAGTGTCGTTAGCATATATATATATAAAATATATTTTTCTCATTATTAATATTTCTAATATATGTTGTATATTTTCATTTTGGTATGTCATGTATATATATATATATATATGTATATGTATGTTTTATGTATATATTGTTATTTTCTATTGTCATTATGAATATATTATTTTTCTTATTATATTGGTAGTGCATCATTTCTATTTTTTGTAAATATTAATATTGTTGTTTTAATATTCTCGCTTTTAACATTTCATTATTAATTGCATCGTTGTTTTGTATTATTTACTTAATTCTTATTTTAAATAATGTTTTACTCATAATTTTAATTTCAATAAATAAGGCAACATGCCGATTTAATATTAAGTCATCGATTTCATCGCTATGTTGGGTGAATATCAATCGACTCGTGTTAAAACGGTACGTCCTTCTCAAAAGAAAACGAAACTTGAAATTTCTCGTGTTTTGATCGAATCACGATTCAATGTTACTTTGAACTTGCAATTTTGAAAATTAAGACAATACTTGTTTAATAAGATACCAATTTTGGGTGTCGTAAGGTGCTAATACCTTCCTCGCAGAATCGACTCCGAACCCAACTTTACTTTGGCTTTTGACGTAGACCTAAATTCGGCCTTCATTTTGTGCAAGAATAAGTTTTCTTTTCTAAAAGGATGATTTATTAGGTGTCCGGTCACACTTTGAAAAAAGATCGGTGGCGACTCCCTTTGTTAATAAAATCGAAAGTTGGTTTTCAAAGGTTTAATAAATCGCCACAATTAGCGACCAAGCGAAACTAAAAATTTTTTTACGTCGCTACAGCTGGCGACTCCACTGGGGACAAAACTTGCGAGTCGAGTCGAATTAAACACGTTTTGTCAAAATTTTCAAATTTTCTTGTTCAAAGTAAATATTTGGTCGTGATCCGAAAATCTCGTTTTCAAAATTCATGCATTTGTATCATGTTGTAAATATTTCTTCTAACTTGTTATTTGGTTGTTTTTCAGTTTTCAATTTTTATGGTTTTAATTTTGGTTTAGTTTCTTTAAGTAAAATGTAAAGGTTTATGAGTTTTTCCCCACACACCATGCACTTGCATTTTCGCATAACATGAGCTCTTTACCCGGCCCCGTCTGCTTAAGTGAAAGTAAACGCTACGCCTTCGTGAGTTAACTCGTCCCTCCGCATGTGCTAGTGAATACTTTCGGTTACATATGGCTTATGCTTTCGTGAGTTAACTTGTCCCTCCGCATAGGCATAAATAAATGTAATCCTCGAATTGAACTCGTGAGCTGTGATGGGTTATGACCGAGGCTTCGTGCTAATCTTAGCGATGATAGTACGAGCAATTCGAGTACTTGCTAGAACCGAGACGCATATAATGAACCATACGAGCTATCCAATTAGAGCCATGCCGAACCTCTGTCCGCTTATAGTCACCAAAATAAGTACACGGGAAAATGCCTTTTACCTTTCATTTACACTGCTTATGCAAAATAATTGGATTGGGTAGTTTAGTTTGTTTTTAAATTATATTTGTTGTGTTTACTAACCAAGTTTGTTTGTTTTATTTTCATCATGCATCATAGGCATCATATTAGGAAGGTGTTGATTAAAGGTTGGTTGCCAAAAAGCGGGTTTCGATGGAGGAGTCAATTACACAAATAACCGAGAAGAATGCCGTGGTTCGGACCGGTCTCTAAAAACTCGAGAGAAAAGGGGATAGTCTAGTGAAAGGGTGTGTCGCCAATTTGTCCGAACATATAATCGTAAATGTTCGCCAAAATAACTTTGAGGACTTGGTTCAATTTGGAATCGTGGGATTCGAGACACTAGAGACGTTTTCACCGAGAGGTATGGAGATATAGCTCACCTGATCACCATCCGTGTAGACGAACAGTTGATTCAAGCCATGGTTCGGTTCTGGGACCCAGCTTATCAGTGTTTCACCTTCAATCAAGAAGACATGACTCCAACCATAGAAGAGTATGCTGCTTTACTCCGCATCGACAATGTACAATTCGGCAAAATATATGTGAAGGAGCCTAAACCGATGACCTTCAAGAAAAAGTTAGTAAGACTGACAGACATGACCGATGCATGGGCTGAAAAACAGATGAAGAAGAAGAACGAAACCATTTGCATTCCATGGTCCTCCCTACGAGATTTGACTCTGAACCATTCCGACACGCTGAAAAGGGTAAATCTATTCGCTTTGGCCATTTATGGTCTGGTTATTTTCCCAAAGATTCTCGGACATCTCGAAGTGGCAGTAGTTGATTTCTTCGAAAGGTTAAAACAAGGAATCAACCCTGTCCCAACCATCCTAGCCGAGACCTTCAGGTCCCTGAGTAGTTGTCGAAGAAAAGGGGAGGGACGATTTATCGGATGCGCGCAGTTGCTCAATGTTTGGATTTTAAGTCACTTCTGGAAGGTAGAGCGCACTCCATTCCATATGTTTTCTAAAACATTCTCCCCGCTAGAAGCTTTCCTCAAGAAAGAATGGCCGAAGGAAGTTACTGAGCAACATTGGGTATCAGTCTTTCAGAACTTTCGCGCAGAGGATATAACATGGAGAGCACCCTGGATCCGTCCTTCAGTGCTGCTATACAAATGTGGAAGCCAAGATTGGGTACCTTTACTTGGGTTATGGGGAGGAGTTGGATATGCTCCGCTATTGGTCCAAAGGCAATTTTCTTCGCGACAATTCCTCCCCGCAACTGGAGGATTAGCACAGTTCGAGTTCGCTTTCACGGGTGAAGGATATATGAAGAGAGTCCGAGACACTGCAAAATCTTGGAAGGAAATTCATTTCATGGAATGAGCCTTGTATGCTGATACCCTTACCCAAGATTACAACGTATGGAGGAAGCAACGGGTGAATAGTCGACAAATCTCGACAACAAACCACCCCATCGAATCCTTTCTCGAAATGCCGTCTCGAGCTAGAAATGGCAAGACAAGAATTGACGAGAAAAGGCCAAGATGTCTCGAGACCTTAGTGCCCTTCAAGAAGAAAACTATCAACTCAAGATTGAAATTCAAAGTTGAAAGATCCGAATCGAAAAGGTACAAAGAGAAGCCGAGATTGTGAGAAACGACTTAAGGGACCTTCATTTGGAAAATAAGAAATTAAGAAACACTATAAAGAATAGCGGGTTGGGCAAGTCGACAGCAGAATGGAAGGAAGAAATTAGCAATATCAAGGGAGGAATGGAGTTTTGGAAGGGAAAAGCAAAGAAAGAGGAGGAAAAGGCTGCGCGCGCTTTGATAGAGTTAAGAAGGAAGAACGCCAAGTATGAAATAGCGACTGCAGAATTGGCGAAAAGTCAGTCTGAACATCAAGAATTAAAAAGGAAAACACGAGATCTAGAAAATATGCTGCAATCTCATCAACAACAATTAGATAACCTTCTGAAGGCTCTAGAAGAAAAGAGTGAGCAATACGATAGGGACATTCACGCGTATGAAGGAACTCTCAAGGAAAAGGAAATGCAACTCACTTCTTGATCAATGAAATTCAAAGCGGCTATGCAAGTTGTTCAATTATCGATGAAGCCAAGTTCTCGCTACCAATTCCTCCGAGCCAAAGATCAAACATATCGAGTTTTTAGAGCAAGTGAAGAAACAAGGCAATGTGGCTAGGAAATTTGTGTAACCATTGAAAATGGAAACTTTGTGTAATAGGCTATGTTGATCAATGAAATGCCTAAATATGGGGCTACCTTGAAATTAACACCAATTTTGCATTCCTTGCATAATTGACATGTTAACATTTTGACATTCGTACATTCATTCATGCATTCATCCATACATTGCATATCCCATACTCGGTCATTGAAGACAAAATATATGATTCGCAGTTGTAATACCACAAGATCGGAACCACGCCATCAAGATAAAACGCTACCGACAAGCTAGAGTGATGGAAGTCAATTCAATGAGAGAATTGAAAGGATGGAAAGGACTCAAAAGAATTACAAGAGCAACCGCCAAATCACAACAAGAGACGAGAGACCTAATGATGAGATTTCGAGAAGAATCACTCGAGCAAAGAGATCAAATGGCCAAAATGATGGAGATGATGTCACTCTAGTTAAAGGGAAAGGACCCATGCGAGCCCGACATTGAAGAATCTCGATCAAGAATTCACCACGATCAGATCCACTCTATCCCCGGATTCACTCCACCATTCGCATATACAACACAAAGAGGGTGCACTCAAGGGAACCCACGGCTTGGAACATCGACCTATGCCACCGCTCCACCCGCTAATTTAGGGAAGGAATATTCGCGTCAAACCGGGGCTAGTCCTGCCGATCCACTAGTTCCAGATCCGGATGACCCAAAGAGAGTAGCCAAGTTGAAATCGGATAACCATGACGCAAAATATAGGAGTCTAGAGGAAAGACTCAAAGCGATAGAAGGCATCAAGTCTTCTCCGCACTAAGTGCCAAAGAGCTCGCTTTGGTACCGATCCGATTTTGCCCCCAAAGTTTAAAGTACCGATTTTGAGAAGTATGATGGGACAAGATGTCCAAAGACGATTTGGTCATGTTTTGTCGAAAAATGACCGGTTATGTGAATGAGGATAAACTACTCATACATTGCTTTCAAGATAGTCTAACAGGTCGACTCTCCGTTGGTATAATCAACTTAGTAGAGAAAAGATTCGATCCTGGAAAGACTTGGCGTCGAGATTTTGCGATCAAGACAAGCATGTATCGGAGATGGTGCGAACCGTATGACCTTGCAAATGATGGAGAAGAAACCAGCAGAATCCTTTAGACAATATGCGCAAAAGATGGAGAGATATCTCGCCCAAGTGGAGCCTCCATCGACTAAGACCGAGATAACAATCCTTTTCATCAATACTCAAAGCACCGTTCTATGACAAGTTGGTGGGAAGTGCTATGAAGGATTTTTCGGATATCGTAATATCTGGTGAACTCATAGAGAATGCCGTCAAGAGCGGCAGAATGGAAGGATCAAGGCTCAAGAAAAGCAAAGACCAGAAGGAAGAAAGAGCGAAGCCCACATGGTGGGAACTGGAGTCATTACATTCCCAATTCAGTATTCTAACCAACCCCGACCTCAAAATTATCCACCCCAATTTCCATTACCCTCCTCAAACACCTTACTACCAAGCATCACATCCGTCCTACCTCAGATACGCCATGAATAACCAAAGGCACGCCACCACATTTCCACAAAACACTCGCCCACTCAAAGCCAACCCAGAATCGAACCAAGACCAACAAGGCCTAATCCTGAGAGACAGCAATTCACCCCTATTCCTGTGTCATATGGGGAACTGTACCCAAAACTTCGGAGAAACAATTGATATCTCCCATTACATGGCCTCCTTAAACCTCCATACCCAAATGGTACGATCCAAATGCTAGTTGCGCCTACCATGCGAGGAACCGGGGCATTCTACTGAGAACTGTCTTGCTTTCAAAAGGAGAGTTCAAGGGCTCATCGATGCGGGCATTTTGTGATTCGATGGTACTGGCAAGAAGACAGAATCCATTCCCAAACCACACCAAGGGAATGTGAGCGCAGAGGGAGAGGAGGATAAACAACAAAATAGAAGATGGGTTTCAAGTACGAACACCTCTGCAGAGAATCTGGAGATACTAAGTGAGAAAGGGTTGCTCTGTCATTTCAACGGAGTATCCAAAGGAGAAGATGCAAAAGGTCACGCTTTTGCAAGCTCCATGGTATTGGGGAGCATAACATTCATCTGTAAGGAATTGAAGTTTATCGCAAAGTATGATGGACAATAAGGAGATTGGGATTTTTGTAAAGCCAAAGAGGCCGACGGTGGAGAAATATGTGCCTCGACAATCAATCATCGTTTCCCATATAGCGCCAACCGATAGTTAATAATCAATTATGACGCGAAGAAGGAGCCGTGAAACTAAAATGATAATTGAAGTACTATCTCCTTTCCCTATAAGGACAATAAAACAAGATCTGTGGAAGTACGATGTCAACATCGTTACACCGAAGGTGAAAAGCTTGAAGTCACAATCAAGACATTGGGGAAGTAGGTCATTTTACCGCGAAGTGGACGGTGCTATTCTAAAGAAGTTGAACCGATAAAGAAAAATAGCGACTTGAAACAAAAAGGAAAGCGGTGATGCACGAAGTCGAGGTCGAGCAAGAAATTCCACCCGTACAAGAAACTAAAAAGCTCGTGAATGAGGAAGAAGCTCAAGAATTCTTGAAATTTATTAAGCACAATGAGTATAGTGTGGTGGAACAATTGAGCAAGCGACCAAGACGAATCTCGATTCTATCTCTCTCATTAAATTGAGCCACATCGAATGCTTTATTGAAGGTGTTAAATCAAGCTTATGTGGCCAACAACATATCTGTCGAAAAGCTTGGTAGATGGGTAAACAATCTGAATGCGGACAATTTCATCTCTTTTAGTGATGATGAGATACCGCCAAATGGTAGAGGCTCGGTGAAAGCGCTGCATATCACGACTCGCTGCAAGGGCTATATAATACCGAACGTACTCATCGATAATGGGTCAGCATTAAACGTCATGCCATTGGCCACGCTTTCCAGAATACCAATGGATTTGTCCTACTTAAGGCCCTGTCATTCCATGGTAAGGGCATTCGACGGGACAAGGCGCGAAGTCATGGGAAAGATCGAAATCCCTTTGGAAGTGGGCCCTTACATCTATGAGGTCGAGTTCCAAGTCATGGACATTACACCTCTTATAACCGCCTTTTGGGAAGACCTTGGATCCATTCTGCTGGAGCAGTTCCATCATCCCTCCATCAAAAGTTGAAATTTATCATGGATGGCTGTTTGGTCACAATCGAGGTGAAGAAGACATTGTCGCATCTATCTCTCGCTGATCGCCATACCGGAAGTAAGTAAGGACGCAGTGGAATGTTCCTTTCGATCCTTCAATTCGTCAATGCCACTTTCATCGTGAAGGAAACAAAATTCGATGCCAAACCGCCGGAAAATACCGTAATGGGTGTCAAGTTGATCAGGGAAGAGGAGCTCGTGCGAGAAGAGGTTTAGGGAGACATCTACAAGGAATAGTTAGGGCTTTAAGGCCAGTGCACCACAAGGCCCGATACGGTTTGGGGTTCCAACCGGACATGCGTCAAAGAAGAAGACAGTGGAAGAAGGATCAAGAGAGAAGAATTGCAAGAACTTTAGGCCGAGAACCAGAATGGGAACCGATAGAGTACCCTCATTTGTCAAAAATATTTACATCTGCGGAATGTTGTACCGGACAAGATGATCCACGAAACATGTTTGGGGTTAATTGAAAGGGGTTTTCGAATGTCGAGATAAGTGTCATCGACAAAGAAGTTGGTGCAAGTAAAGATGTCTCGAGGATACACCTTTGCCCTCCTGGTTTTATGTTGAACAATTGGACTACTGAGGAGCTTCTTGTAGTTTATAAGTCTTCAGAGTAATGCTAAACATTAACCTTCTATTGTGTCCTTAGATATAATAGAATTCTTTTGTAAGAGCTTTCATTCGCTCTTTATCATTTAAATGAATATCGATGAAGATGCATTTTGTCACGATTTTTCGTGTTATCACTAATTTCATGATCATTCTCTCATTTCATAGCTTATCTTTACATTTGCCTCATTACCATGACATAACATTTTGTTTGTTATTTCCAATACTTGGATGTCCCCCTATAGCTTCCTTTTCTATTTCAACTTTCAGGTGCTCAGATATTGACGACATGAATAAGCCCGTTACGAATCTTGAAATCGATTTTGAGAAGGCTGTTTGCTTAGGAGAATTTGAAGTCAAGAAAATGTCAAGATTATGTCTCGTCTCTCCTAATTGTTAAGAATGGTGGAGCAAGAGGATAAACAGATTCGCCTCATGAAGAATCTGGGAAACAATAAATTTGGGCAATCAAGAGAGGAAACAAGAAGTGAAGATTGGGACTTCTATTTCGAGAGTACCGCATAGTTTGATCACTTTACTCATGAATACAAAGATGTTTTCGCATGGTCATACCAGACATGCCAGGCTAGATGAAGATTTAGTGGTCCATAAGCTCCCATTAAAGCCGAATGCAAGCCTATCCAAAGAAAAATTAAGACGGATGAGACCCAAATGTCGTTGAAGATAAAGAGGAATTCAAAAGCGCTTGACGCGGCTTCCTACAATCCTCCAAATATCCGAATGGGTGGCTAACATAGTCCGGTACCAAAGAAAGATGGAAAAGTACGGATGTGCGTGGATTATCATGACTGAATCGAGCAAGCCCAAAAGATAATTTTCCTTGCCACATATTGACACGTTGGTGGACAACACAAAAAACATTCATTGTTTTCTTTCATGGACGGATTCTCGGGTATAATCGGATCAAGATGGCCCCCGAGGATATGGAGAAAACTACCTTCATAACAATGTGGGGACGTTTTGCTACAAGGTGATGCCATTCGGGTTAAAGAATGTCAGGGCAACATATCGAGGCTATGGTAACGTTATTCCATGACATGATGCACAAAGAAATAGAGGTCTACGTCGACGACATGATTGCTAAATCCCGAGGGAAGAAGAGCATGTGGTGAACCTCAAGAAGTTGTTCGAGAGGTCGAGAAAGTTTCAATTAAAGCTTAATCCACCAAATGTACATTCGGGGCTACCTCGGGAAAGTTGCTAGGCTTCATTGTCGAGAAAAGAGGTATTGAGGTTGATCCAGATAAAATAAAAGCCATCCAAGAATTACCACCTCCAGCACGCAAAAGGAAGTTAGAGGATTTTAGGAGATTAAACTACATTGCCCGATTTATCGCTCAACTTACCAACCAATGCGACCCAATCTTTCGCTTCTTCAAAACATAACCCGGAGAATGGAGCGAAGAATGCCGGTGGCCTTTGATAAGATAAAACAATATTTGTCTAGTCCTCCAGTGTTAGTACCGCCAACCCCTGGAAGACCTTTGATATTGTATTTGACTGTGTTCGAAAGTTCAATGGGTTGCATACTGGGGCAACACGACGAGTCAGGAAAAAAAGAAAAAGCGATCTACTACCTCAGCAAAAAGTTCACTAAATATGAGGCAAAATATTCGTCCATTGAGAAATATTGTTGCGCTTTGGTTTGGGTAGCTCGGAGACTCAGACAATATATGTTGTATCACACGACATGGCTAATTTCAAAGCTGGACCCAATAAAATACATGATGGAATCGCCGGCACTATCAGGAAGAATGGCGCGATGGCAGATCCTCCTTCGAATATGACATTGCCTATGTAAATCAGAAGTCGATAAAAGGGAGCGCAATAGCTGACTTCTTAGCAACTCGAACGACAGAGGAATATGAGTCTTTAAGATTCGATTTCCCAGACGAAGACTTAATGTGTATCACAGAAATAGAATCCGAGTCATCAAAAGAGAAGTCATGGAAGATGTGCTTTGATGGTGCGTCAAATGCTCTAGGGCATGGAATTGGAGTAATCCTGGTATCACCAGACGGGAATCATTATCCGTTCACCGCAAGGCTGAACTTCTTCTGTACCAATAATATCGCAGAATATGAGGCCTGTATCATGGGGCTTCGTGCAGCTATCGAACGAAACATCGAGATCTTGGAGGTGTACGGGGACTCAGCCCTAGTGATTTACCAAATTCGTGGAGAGTGGGAAGTGAGGGATTCAAAATTGATTAAGTACAGCAATTTAGTGGCTGGATTAATCAAGGAATTCAAAGAAATAACTTTTCATTACTTCCCACGAGAAGAGAACCAACTGGCGGATGCCTTGGCCACTTTGGCTTCAATGTTCAAAGCAAGTAAAGAAGCAGAAATAATGCCCCTCAAAATGAGCATATATGAGGTCCCTGCACACTGTTGTAGCATTGAGAAAGAGGCAGACGGACGACCATGGTTCTACGATATCTTAGAATATATCAAGAATCAAAGCTATCCCGAACAAGCAAATGAGAACGACAAAAGAACAATCAGAAGAATGGCAGCGGGATTCGTTCTTGATGGGGATATCCTATATAAAAGGGGAAAGGATCAAATACTTTTGAGATGCGTGGATGATGTCGAAGCAGAAAGATACTTAAAGATGTCCATGAAGGAATCTGTGGGACACATGCCAACGGCTTCAGTATGGCCAGAAAGATTATGAGACTCGGTTACTACTGGTTGACGATGGAAAGCGACTGTATTAGTTTTGCCAGAAAATGTCACAAATGTCAAATCTATGGCGACAAAATTCATGTAGCCCTTCGCCCTTCACGTCATGACTTCTCCTTGGCCTTTTTCTATGTGGGGCATGGATGTTATAGGGCCAATTTCTCCAAAAGCATCCAATGGACATCGATTCATTTTGTGGTTATTGATTACTTCACAAAATGGATAGAAGTCGCTTCATTTGCCAATGTGACGAGGACTGCAGCTTTGCAAGTTTTTGAAAAAGGAAATCATTTGCGGTATGGTTTGCTGAAAGAATCATTTCAGATAATGCCATGAATCAAACAATAAAATGATGAAAGAAGTGTGCGGCGAGTTCCCAAATAAAGCATCATAATTCCTCGCCCTATCGCCTAAAGATGAACGGGTCATTGAAGCGACTAACAAGAACATTAAGAGGATCATTGGGAAAATGACTGAGACATATAAAGATTGGCACGAGAAACTTCCATTTGCTTTGTTTGCATATCGTACATCTGTACGAACATCTACGGGAGCAACTCCCTTCTCTCTAGTCTATGGAATGGAAGCTGTGCTACCCATCGAGGTTGAGATCCCCTCTCTGTGAGTATTGATGGAATCAGAGTTAGAAGAAGCAGAATGGATTCGAGCTAGATATGATCAGTTGAACCTCATTGAAGAAAAACGTCTAAAGGCAATTTGTCACGGGCAAATGTACCAAAAGAGAATGATCGCAGCCCATGACAAGAAGGTACGACCAAGAGAATTCCACGAAGGAGAACTCGTGCTGAGAAAAATTCTCCCAATACAAAAAGATCTGCGAGGAAATGGGCACCAAATCGGGAAGGACCGTGCGTCAGAAAAAGGCATTCTCAGGAGGAGCTTTGATCCTTACCGAGATGGATGGGAAAGAGTTGTCGAATCCAGTGAACTCAGATGCAGTGAAGAAATATTATGCTTAAGATGAAAACTCGAAAAGGGCATCTAAAAAAAAAAAAAAAAAAAGGAGGAAGGGATCAGAGCGAAAACCCGAAAAGGGCGCTTTGGTTAAACATAAAAGATTAGAATGAAAACCCAAGAGGGCGTTCTAATGGAACAAATATTCAGTTTACAAGGCAAGGCGTTCTAAACTGTACGACAAACAGTGAGACTACAGTATTTGAAGCATCTCTGAAAGCTCGAAATCTTCTACGCAAGGAGCCATACTCTAAAAGATTCTTGATTAAGGAACGTGAAGAGTTCATGTGTCGAATATCTAAAGCATTTGTATCCATTGAATACGACCCTTTCTTTCTTTTTGACATTTTTTGTACTTTCATCAGTTAACTCTCTTTGTTTGCCACAGTTGAAATAAAGGAATATGAGATATCATTTTTGTCCCTACCTGACCATTTTCATGCATATCATTAGGTGTTTATTTACATGATAAATGGTGAAATGATATGCCCTAAACAAAAGAAAGGTTAAGCATTACCTGGATGAAAATTTAATAAGCGCAAGAGTCTCAAAGTAGGAACAAAGTTCAATCGGGGACAAAAGAGTGACATCTGAGGAACGTCGATTACTCGTGAAGCCTGAAGACATGTACATGGCGTAAAGAGGAAGTAAAGAGTCAAGTAATGCGACCATCACAAGAATAGAGACGGAAAAGACATACGACGAACATACTTAAAGAGCGCTGCATAATCATATAGGCATAAAGGCATTTAAGACAAACATGTGCATAACATGATAGCATCATGCATGGTATATACAGGTACTCCAGCAGAGCAAGAAATCTGGAATGAGAGTCGCATTGAATCAAATGAAAAGACACTTGAATTCTACCAAATGACAGGTTTTGACATTTTTAATGTTCAATTTCTGTCCTCTAATTTTGTTTTTTTCCAAAAAATTAACTCATATTGCGAAAAGTGAGTTGAGCCTCAGGGCACGCTGAGGTATTTCCAATTTCTGCTTTTTAATTCATGTTTTCCAAGAAAATCAGCTCATATTGCGAGAGGTGAGTTGAGCCTCAAGACACGTTGAGGTAATTTCAATTTATGTTTCAAAAAGCAGCTCATATTGCGAGAGGTAAGTTGAGCCTCGGGGCACGCTGAGGTAATTTCAATTCCTATTAAATAAAAATCAACTCATATTGAGAAGTGAGTTGAGCCTCGAGGCACGATGAGGTATTTTCAATTTCGCTTTTAGTTCATGTTTCCAAGAAAATCAGCTCATATTAAGAGAGGTGAGTTGAGCCTCAAGACACGTTGAGGTAATTTCAATTTATGTTTCAAAAATCAACTCATATTGCAAGAAGTGAGTTGAGCCTCAGGGCACGCTGAGGTATTTTCAATTTCTGCTTTTTAGTTCATGTTTCCAAGAAAATCAACTCATATTGCGAGAGGTGAGTTGAGCCTCAAGACACGTTGGGGTAATTTCAATTCATGTTTCAAAAATCAACTTATATTGAGAAGTGAGTTGAACCTTGGGGCACGCCGAGGTAATTTCAATTCCATTAAATCTAAAATCAACTCATATTATGAGAAGTGAGTTGAACCTTGGGGCACGCTGAGGTAATTTCAATTCCCATTAAATCTAAAATCGACTCATATTGCGAGAGGTGAGTTGAGCCTTGCGGCACGCTAAGGTATTTTCAAATTCTATCTTAAAGAGTCAATTCATATTACGAGAGGTGAGTTGAGTCTTTTAATTTCTATTTTCAATTTCTCTTTTTTTGTTTTTTCAAAGATCAACTCATATTGCGAGAGGTGAGTTGAGCCTTTAATTTTCGTTTTTCGAAATCTACTTTTCGAATTATTAACTCATGTTGCGAGAGGTGAGTTGAGCCTTTTAATTTCTACGTTTCAAAAATCAACCCATATTGCGAGAAATGAGTTGAGCCTCGCTTCACTTGATGAGGTATTTTCAACTTTTGTTTTTGATGTCCGTTTTAAAGAGTCATTTCATATTGCAAAAATGAGTTGAGCTCAGGATCACATGCCGAGTAGAGAATAAAGATTGAAGCTGATTGAAGACGTCAGATTCTGCCTCCTTAAAGTTGCAGTGGAGTTGATCGAGGGCATCAGATCTTGCCTTTCTGGAGTCGCAGAAGAGAAGACCAAAACCTTATCTCACTGAAGCGATAGAAGAGCATATTGAAATTGTAGATCTTATCTTTCCGAGTTACAGATGAAGCGGATCGAAGCCACAAATCTCATATCCTTGAAGTTACATTGGAGCAGATTAAAGCTACAAGGCATATCTCCGAATTTGCGATGAGATTAAACCAAAGCTACAAGATGCGGTGGACTGAAAAGAGACTAACTAAACAAGAAGAGTTCCAAATCAAGTCAAGACCTAGCAAGACCGGGCAAGTTTGGTCTTCCTTGAAAGTCTTTGCTCTATTATCGTTGCACGACAATGAGCAAAGAGGGCAATAGAAAGCCCAAATTGCCCGGCCCAATTATATGAAAACCCAACCAAACCTCTAAACCCACTAAAACCCTTAACCCATGACCCATTTACATCTACCCAAACCCAATTCAAAAGCCCATTAAGCCCCCAAAAAAAAAAACCCAAAAAAAAACAAAGAAAAAAAAAAAAAAAAACTTACCCCAAAAAAAAACCTAACCCCCAAAAAAAAAAGAAAAAAGAAAAAACCTAACAAAAAGATAAAAAACCTAGCCACCTAACCACTCTCCCACTTGCCCCATTTTTCCTCCCATTGTCTACCACCACCACCTACAAAATAGAAAAAAAATAGAAAATCATGTAAAAGATGGCTATAAAAGCCATTCAAAAATCATATAAAAAAAAGGAGAAGGAGGATTTTACAAAGATTGAAGAAGAAAAAACACAAAATCCTTCAAATTTTGAACACAAAAGAAACATCAATAAAAAGGTTGCATTTTTTTCTTTTTTCCTCTTCTTTCGAATCTTTTTTCTTTCTTTTTTGTGTTGTTTTTTTTTCTTTCTTTATATATACATATATTGTTAAAAAAATTATTTACCTTTTCCGGCCACCGCCCACGGTGGCCGACGGTGGTCGGTGACGGGCGGCGGCCGACGATCGACCGGTGACCGGCCCCCCCTTGACCGGATTTCCTTCCCTTCTCTCTTCCCTCTCTCTTCTTTTCATTTATTTTTCGATTTACCTTGGATTTCATATTATTTTGCTACTTAATTTAGCTTTAAATATTAATCATGTTATATATGTAATATTGTTATCACTATTATTTTATATATTGTTATTATTATATTATATTTAGCTATTTATATATATATTTTCTTTATGTTTCGTTTCTTACTATTATATGCATATATATCTATTATTATATTTATTATTAATATTGTTAGCATTAGTACTTTTACTTAATGTGTATGTAGGTATACATGTACATATTATTAGCTTTTATCATATGTGTATATTGTATATATTATATTTATATTATATATATATATTCTTAATGTTATTAGTTGTATACTTCTTGTATATTTCCATGTATATATTTTATATTGTCTCATGTACATACTCAAATACTATTATCTATATATGTATTTTTAATACCATATCATGTATATATTATTATATTTATTTTATCCCTATTATATTTATTATTAATATTAGTACACATATTTTATTATAGGAGTATATATATTCTTTTCTTTATATAGTATTATTTTCATATATCGTTATATTTATTATTATACTTATCATTTTTCTCTATTGTTACTCACTATTTTGTTTTAAATTATTATGTATTATTTGGTATATATCGTCTTTTATTATTACTCTTATTATCATTATTAGTACATGTCCATTATATATGTAGATATTTTAATACATATAAGTACATATTCATGTAGTGTCGTTAGCATATATATATATATAAAATATATTTTTCTGTTATTAATATTTCTAATATATGTTGTATATTTTCATTTTGGTATGTCATGTATATATATATATATATGTATATGTATGTTTTATGTATATATTGTTATTTTCTATTGTCATTATGAATATATTATTTTTCTTATTATATTGGTAGTGCATCATTTCTATTTTTTGTAAATATTAATATTGTTGTTTTAATATTCTCAGTTTTAACATTTCATTATTAATTGCATCGTTGTTTTGTATTATTTACGAATTCTTATTTTAAATAATGTTTTACTCATAATTTTTAATTTCAATAAATAAGGCAACATGCCGATTTAATATTAAGTCATCGATTTCATCGCTATGTTGGGTGAATATCAATCGACTCGTGTTAAAACGGTACGTCCTTCTCAAAAGAAAACGAAACTTGAAATTTCTCGTGTTTTGATCGAATCACGATTCAATGTTACTTTGAACTTGCAATTTTGAAAATTAAGACAATACTTGTTTAATAAGATACCAATTTTGGGCGTCGCGAGGGTGCTAATACCTTCCTCACAGAATCGACTCGAACCCAACTTTACTTTGGCTTTTGACGTAGACCTAAATTCGCCTTCATTTTGTGCAAGAATAAGTTTTCTTTTCTAAAAGGATGATTTATTAGGTGTCCGTCACACTTTGAAAAAAGATCGGTGGCGACTCCTTTGTTAATAAAATCGAAAGTTGGTTTTCAAATGTTTAATAAATCGCCACAATTAGCGACCAAGCGAAACTAAAATTTTTTACGTCGCTACAATTACATTAGAATATAATGTAATTTGCCAACAACTTTTGTCTGGTTGTAAGAGCATTAGATTATAGGCATGAGAGTTTGTGTTTAATCTCAAGCAAATCCATCCCCCTTCCCCAATTATTAAATATATATATAATGTAATTTATAATTTAATTTAATAATAATTTATTATAACTATTTAGGATCAAATACGAATAATAAATCAGCATATCTGTTAACCATGAAACCAATTGTTTTAAACAAGTTAATAAAAAAAGAAATATTTCTTTTAAGTTTAAAAATTAATTTAAAAATTAATTGATAATTTAAAGACATTTACAAAATAAGCATGTGAAATAAACAGTGCTAAGACTTTGGGGTACATGGATACACGACAATATAATATGAGCATTAGACATTTTATTTGTACAGGTCGTACATTGCACATTGTCTGAGAGTTTAGGGGCCAATTGTAACATTAACCCTTTTGCATATGGTTATTGACGGCTAATGCTATACCCCTAATTTAAAAGGAACTATCATTATTCATTATTATATTTGGAATGAGGTATCCTGACCCTATAATTCGCCCACTCTACCTCTCTCAGATGTTTAATTTTAATTACTAAATATTGGATACACTTTATCTTAATTAAACATAATTTTTAGAAAAAACCTTAAACACAAATTATTTTCACTGTTTCAATAGTTATATATAAAATATTTTAAAATCGTGCATATATATATAAAGTTAAAATAATAACTTTATATAATGAAGTGAGACAGAACAGTTCAAACAATTATCATAATCATTTTATACTTATTATCTTTAAAAAATTCACCACACTCTATTTCGCAGATGCTATTTAAAGAAAATCGGATCCATTCAAAACAAGTAAATTTCCATATCAATTCCGTACAAAGTACAGAAGAAAAGATTAATCCTTTTGTTTATGAATAAATATGTTTATAACATTTGTCTTCATACTTATATAATGAATTTATGTTATTCAGATTCATGTTAGATTTGAAAATTTATGTTAAAGCGTAAAAGCAGGGATGTGTCCATAATTTTACTCCAAAGAGGGTCAAACTTCTAAATCCGAATGACATTTTTTTAATGTAAAAAAATGTCAATATTTCTTAAATATTTTTTTTCTTATCAAATAAATCAATTTAATGTTTTTTAAAAAGTATGAACGATTTAACTATCAAGAAGAGGATAAAAATTTGACTTATTTGTCTTAGTTAACACAAGACCTAATATCTCGTTCAGGAGCTTGGGAAGACCCGATATTTGATTTTTCTCCACTAGTAACAAAAGGTTGTGGAACCGATTGATCATTATTGTTTTTTGACACCCTTTTCTTGAAAAAGATTCAATCTTTTTGTTGGCCATAATTTAATCGAAAAACCTGAATATTGTAATAATATATTAAACAACAACATATTTGGAAAAAGAAAAAAAAAAGTCAAATAAATAAAGAACATAATTTATGCAAAATACTTACCAAGAGGCTTTTGCGTAAAGAGCCAAAAGGAAGATAATTTATATTACTCTATGCTCTCAGTCTTGGCATCAAACTTCTTTCTTTTTATCTCGGCAGTGTTGGCACCTTACCAAAGAAAGATAATTTCTTAGCAAGACATACAAATCAAAATACAAGAAAGTTACTAACTTAATATATATGCGTATGGGTCAAATCAATTAATTTTGAAATTTTGCTTTAAAGTTTATATTGAGCCTCTAAGTTTAGTCTTTCAAGGCCCATCATACATTAATATTTTATTATTTTTATTAAAGTTGTATAATAAAAAATTGAAAAATACTTTGTTAATATAAAGCATAACCTTATGGCTTAAGGGGGCGACTGCCCCCTCGCGTCCCCCTGGATCTATCCCTGCATAAATGTTGGAAAAAGACCTATTTCACGATTCGGTTGGGATATAATTCGGAAAATTTTCATTTTTCTTACTAAACTACCTTTCAAGCTAGAGGTGTTAGTTTGAAAACCCAAATTACTATTTTATTGTAGGTTTGTTACTTCATTTGGTCTCCAAATTAAATAAATTCATAATTAACATTAAATTTATTTTATTAAGAAAATCCTAAACATTTAAATTTAATAACTTTTATTAACCACGAACTTCGAATATGGACCGTAAAATGAATATGAATAGTATGAAAATTAACTTTCATTACATCAACCCTGAAGTCCGAATTAACGACTAAGGTGTTTACCTTTCAATACTAAAATGTATATATTTTGTGTACCACATTAGACTAAAAATACAAGTATCACGTTAAAAAAAGTGTCAAACTCATGTACCATATGATATATTAAACATTTATTATAATATTAAAAGTTCAAAATTATTCTTATATTAATATTTATACATTTCATAATTATATTTAAATAAAAATATATTTTTTAATTTGGCCTCAAACTATACCCATTTTCTCATTTTGGCACCTAAATTTTTTTATCTCATTTTGGTACCTAAATTATAATCATATTACACAATTTAACTCAAAAAAGTTGACACATGACATTATTAGAACGCGTCACGTTGCCTTCTTTTATTAAAATTTTCAAAATTTTATGAACATTCGGAAAATAAATAGTTAAATTTTAAAAAATCACAAAAAAGACCATCAAAATTTCCAAAAATATTTATCTCAGCCAAAAGCACTCTCGTAAGTACCTAAAATAAGTCGACCAACAACCTATTTATAGGCTTTTTCAAATCCTCATTCAGCTAGGGGTGAGCAAAATTCAATTCGATTCGAAAAAATAAAATAAAATTCAAATTTCAAGTTAATTGAATCGAGTTATTCGAGTTATCTCGAATTATTCGAGTCAACTCAAATAAGAAATTTTAGATTTCAAGTCGAGTTGAATTT
The DNA here is from genome assembly GCF_025698485.1 of Gossypium arboreum. Taxonomy (NCBI): domain Eukaryota; kingdom Viridiplantae; phylum Streptophyta; class Magnoliopsida; order Malvales; family Malvaceae; genus Gossypium; species Gossypium arboreum. The sequence goes on from NC_069076.1 coordinate 4,346,227, forward strand.
TCATAATTCAAATAACTTGAATTATTCGAATAACAAATTAGTATAAATATTGTTTTGTCCCTATCAATTTTGAAAATAAGCAAATTGGTCTCTCTTAACCAAAATTACAAAAAATCAAAGTAATTTTCAAATTTTGAAAATAATTTTAAGATTTAAAATATTTATAGAAATTCTAAAATTTATATATATTTTAAAAATTATAAATTAAAAAACTCTAAAAAATATAAAAATATAATAAAATAATAAATTTGGAATCTAAATAAGTGATTAGTGATTCAAGTTTATGATACTAAAATATCTTATTTATTTATTTATTATTTTGCTTAAAAAAGTTTTCAAATATATATTGTTTCAATTTTTGTGTTCTAATATGGAAATAGTTATATTTTTTTTTTCTAATTTAACTCAAACAGTTTCACTCAATTCAATCGAACACTCACCCCTAATTCGAGTTATCCAAAAATCCAAATAAACAATAAAAGGCAAAACTACGTCGTTTTGATAAAAATTTACCTTTTTAAAAATTAAAAGTCAAAACTATCAAGTTAAAAGGCAAAACTACGTTGTTTTGATAAATGTTTACCCATTAGTCTTATTTTCCTTCTTGAATCGCCCCACTCTCCATTTTTCCTTTACTCAAAATTAATCTAAAGTTTGTACTTCGTCTACTTGTAAAATAATTGGTCCATGTAAACGGAATATTGAGTATAAATAATAAGATTCGTTAATTTGACTCAACTCAACTTGAAATTTTTTGACTCGATTCGACTCGATTCGAAAAAATTCAAATTGAGTTTGGTTGCTAAAATAGGATTTGTCAACTCGACTAACTCGAAAGTTTTTTACTCTATTTGGCTCGACTCGATTTGAATACTCACCCCTACATCCAGCCAACCATTAAATAAGATTTATCATCAATTTAAAATTGATTTTATCTCTTAAAATATCTTGACTATTTATTTCATAACTTCCTTCATATCCAAGTAAAACAACCAACTCGGTCTTCACGTAAAAGATAAGGATAAGGTATGAGATGATGAAAGTCGATCCTTCCTTCTCTTCCACTCCAAATTTGATCAGCATCATTAGGGATAGAATTAAACATGGCTTGAGTATCATTTGTTGATAGTGTAACACATCATGACGATTAATGTAAAAAATGCAAACTTTATATTGTACTTAGGTTGTCCTGAAGGCATGCCCAAACTACTATCCAAAGGTCGATCTAGACAACTGTTCGAACAAGGGATAGAACATGGAGACAAAACATGTAACACCCCTATACCCGACTCGGTCATTGGGTCAAGGTATCAGAATGTCACATTCATTGCTGAAGCAACTATATAAATTTTATATCGATTTGTAATATTATTTGATTATTAAAGACCATTTCACTCTTATTGTAACAATTGAATTCAAAATATAACTATTTATGAGCTACAATAGTTTATACATTTCACAATTTAGTTAATCCAATCAATATATCCTTGAAACAATACTTCATTTTATTAAGTAACATTTCATTAACACTTCAAATAACCATTATTCACTTATTATCTTATCAATTCTTTTAAACTTTTCATATGTATTAGTCATTTCAACACTTATAACAACTTCATAATATTTTAACCCTTCTACTACTTTTCACTCCTCCTCCACTCCAATCCACATTCTTATTGTACATATGTAAGATTCTTTAGCGCTTAGTATAACATGTTTGCATGTAACATTAATTATGATTACACAAATCACATGTATACTCTTAATAAAGCTGTCCATTTGTGTAATAATGACTAAATTATTTTTTTATCTTTTTCTACAGAACTCAAAATTAGGTTCTGTTTGTTGTTTTTGAAACTAGACTCAATGAAACTTTTACCATAAAAATTTCAGAATTTTCATAGAAGCCAATTAATACAATTTTTTTCCTCAAACCTTCCCATGTTCTGTTGCTAGGCAACTCTGACATTTCTTCACTAAAAATTAAATATCTTTTAGTACAAGTCTAGTATTATGTTACCATTTTTTCCTTTGAAAATAGATAAATTAAGATTTTTGGAATATAATGAATTTTCAAATTCAAAAAAGGGAACTTGAAATCATTTTGACCTTACCTTATAAAAATTATTATTTCTCACAATCTATAATTTCATTGCTTGCACCATTTTTTCTATGCAAAACTAAACTCATTAAGATTTAATTTCATATTTCATTCAACCTTTAACTCAATTTCTAAAATTTTTGGTGAATTTTCGAAGTAGAGTCACTACTTCTGTCCAAAATTATTTTTAGTAAATTTCTCTACTTTTTCTATGGTTCTTTATATTATTTTATTTAACCATACATATCCCTTATACCCTTGATTTCTATTCAATTTAATCACTCATATTTATGTGTAGACAACATACTCATTTCTTAATTCTTAATGATTTTTACAACACACATCATATTATCTCTTACTTGAAAGCTTAGTATTTTAAGCTTCTACGTGTCATACTTCATTACATAATTTCTATTTCAAGAATTTAGATTAAAATACACATTTCATACATTTTATTTTCAACATATGTAATTTTATTTAATACAAGTATGATTTGTATGAAAACTTACCTTTTTTTTTTCCGTCAAGAGTTTCTTCCCTCTTTCCTCACTTCTATTTCTTTCTCATCTTCCTCACTATCTTTCCCTTTTCTTCTAATTTTCTTCACTTTAATCTACCAATTTCTTGCTTCTAAATTGCTGAACATACTCTCTAGTAACTTTACTTTACTTCTTCTTTTGGGTGACTATGGAAATTATCAAATAATTTGGAAGAAAAAAAATGAGATTTCATGGTAAGGACCAAATTGTAAAAGAAATAATTTTTTCCCTCCATTTTTCCATTCAAGTTGGGGAGGGAAGGATGAAGAAAATTATTCATCTTTCCTCCCTTATATATTATCATTTTATTATTAAAATATTATAAAATATCTAATTTAATTATTATTAATATATTATTTAATTAAATAAATTATTTAAAATATCTCTCATATCATCATTACACCCTAAATATTATCTTTCTTACTAATGACCATTTTACCCTTCATATTTTTTCAGAATTCCATAATTGAGTCACTGTTTATTTTTGTTAAAATTGTAATTTAGTCCCTCTTATTTCTCCACTTATTCAATTTGGTCCTTACATGCCAATTCCATGTCAAAATAAATTGGTTTATTTTCACTCTTAGTCCTTTAAATTTCTTACTTTTACACTTTGACCCCTCAAATTTTTGAATATTTACAATTGGGCCACAAACATTTCACATATTTGCAATTTAATCATTGCTTTAGACTAACATATCTTAACATACTTCTTAATTTAAAATTTTCTTTAGCATTTCTTAACCTTATCTTTTATCATCTTTATATCTCCACCTCATATTACCGGAAATCAATTATACACTATATAATTCAATACTACTTTTATAATATATCGATTTTTTTTGGGTGTTACAAAATATGCAGTTCAAGAAGTTGTTCAAACATGAGGAGAAACTTCAAATATAGGATAGCTAAAGTCCTCGAAAATATATTAAAAATATTTTCTTTAAAATATTGTGTCTTATTAAAAACCCTTTCATATCCAACTCAAGCTGAAGCTAAAGTTAAGATAACAAAAAGAGGAAAAAAATGCATTTTGCTTCTTATTAACCAATCATCAATCATGATATAAGATGTCAAAATACAAGCGTAATTGATAAAAAAAACCAATGACAATACAAGAGCAGTATCCTAAATTCGAGAGGGCTTACAACAAAGGCAAGCCTTATGCTATATAGCTCATCCAACAACTCGCAACAACCAAAAGTGAAACTACAAAAAATCAAAGGCAATAAAGCCATATGCACTTATAGTAGATACCAACTACACCTTTTTTGCGATCAATCCAGGAAAAAAGAGTCTACCCTTGCTCCAAAATAGCAGACAAAATTGGACATCATAAGTAAAGGGACAAATGATAAGAGAGTTGCACCACTCCCCACAACAACCACACATAAATGCACCACAACTATATATAACACACTTTAAATCCCAATCTAGATTCACACTAAGAGCAAAACAAGTAAGAGTCGTCTATCCAAATCAACTATAAAGTAAAGACAACAAAAGAATAGTCTCTTACCTATACATGATCGACTTGACTTTTAGGCTCCAATAGGACTAACAAGAAGAAAGTCAATCATTCAGCCAATACCAAATTTTGCTAGCCTATCTGCAGTAATGTTAAATTCTCTAAGAACATAATGATGGATCTAGTGCCCTTAGTGTAGTATTTTCGTTTAATTACACTTGTAATTTTTTAAACAGATTGATAAATAAAATTATTCATGAATTACATTAATACTTTGTATATTGTTCTCACATGATTTTTACATGCAAAGCAAAATGGAAGCAAATGTTGCTTACTGGTTCTCTAATGTTTAACTAGTATTAAGGGGTATTACATAGTCGGATCGTAATACAGAAAGACAACTTATATTAGTAGATGAACCAAAATATGTCCTTAGTCTAATTTAAAATGAGCAAACCAATTAAAAGACTAATTATGTAGTCTATCAAGTCCAATTGGGGAGATGTTTTATCTTGGGCATCGGAGCAGATGACTCCTAGAAGATAGAGACAGATGTGACTAACTAGACTGAAAGTACATCGGAATGAACCCAAGTAGAATAGATCCTGAATCTGTTTCTTAATTTATTTGTTTGTAACATTCATAGCGTGGCATACCAAAATCTTGAGTGGATGGCGGACTATGTATGGGTGACTCATACACTTTGATGTAAGTAAAAATCTGGGTTCGAATAGATAAGGAACCGAAAGCTGGTGCGTTGGGTGTACGACGTCTGTAGTATGTACCATCATTCACAACAGTGGAATTCATAGCTCGATACATGGGTAAATGATATCCTCTCATAGGTAGTACATGGTTGATGAAAAGTAAACGTGGCCACGAGTCATTCGCCTTTGTGATGTATAACTTGATCACTATTTGATAATGATTGACTTTTCATGAAGGAAAATATAATGGTTATCATGGGATAAAATAGAATCATATTGGGAGAGCGGATATTATCCCAAAGAGATGAAGGATATCCTATGAGGGTAACATATTTATGACAATGCCATTAGACGAGCATTGAGTAGTTGCTTTTGTAATGGTATGTCGTTAGGAAAAGCTCAGTTATGATACTATAGTGGAATGACTTCATGACTAGATGAGTTTATAGTTAATAGACGAAAAGCTAAAACTTAATTTTAAATTATTTGAGCCTTAATTACATATGTCCAATCGCTCCCTCCGGTAGCTCATTGAAATTGGAAATGAATTACGAGTTGGAATAGAAATGAACAAAATGAATTGGAAAAGATAAATGAAAAGCATTCAGGAATGATTATGGGTATTTCTGAAATAGAAAAATGGAATCATTTGGAAATGAATGTAGGTTCCCAAAAATGAAAATGGAAATGGTAATGGAAATGATCCATTTGCAATTCTATATAGATTACTTAAAAATAATTGGAAGAATGAGTTTATGTTTTTGAGTTGTTTCAAAGCTTGAAAATGAAAATAAATATTCGGTCACAGTGAACATGTTGAGTTATGAAATATTAAACATATTTTCTCGAAATTTTACTAGGGGTAAAATGTCAAAAATTTTATCAGGGTTAAAATCATCAAAGTTTAACTAGGGGTAAACTAGGGATGAGAAAGTTGTTTAGTATAGAATATTAAAGTTTATTTTGGGGAATAGAAAAATTGAATCGGGTTGAATCACATTACAGAGTACTGTGTTAAAAAACCTAAGAAGTACTCGTAATTGGACCCGATATGAGATAGGCACAAATCCCCATCGTAATACATATGAAGGGAAGCACACACTATTAGCCTCTCTCCTTCTCCTAATTGGATTAGGAAGTTGTTTTTCTATTTGAAATAAACCCCTACAATTTAACAATGATTCTACCTTCTCTCCTTATAAATAGATGACACTATAGATCTATTTACAGAACTTTGAGAGATTTTTACTTTGTCCAAAAATAGAGAGAATTTATTCTCAACTATCAAATATATTTTTCTAGAATAACAATTCTACCGATTTCTATTAAAGAAGAGAAAATTTTCATTTTCACCCCAAAAAGGAAAAGAAAACTTTTTCCTAGTTGTGTTTTGATTCAATTGGTTCGAGCATACGCTCGAAACAGTTTGTGTTATGAGAATAGTAGATAAGATCATTTTGTTGAAAGCTTGAAACATCAAGGATCCGTTTAACCGAAAACACAGGTACGATTTCGGTCTAAGGTTTATTGCTATAAATATCACAAATCAAGCCAGTTTTCAAATTTTTAATTTTCCACTACGCAAGAAAACCGTTTTCAAAATCAGATTTTTTCCAACACATGATTAATCTCCCAATTCTTGCAAAAAAAACCATAGATGTATATAATAGTATCCTTGAAAATACCAAGTGCAATATGAGGGCGGTTAATACAACTTAGTACATTGCTACAATCGAATTCAATAAGGCCATTAGTAAACCCCCATCTTGAAGTACAGAAAATTTGACACGTTTTCTTGAGAACCAACTGTTCAATGATGTAAGGTCTACACAACCAAAAGATTTAGAGAATTGCAATAATGAAACGCCACTACTGTATTTCAAAAACCTCCAATCTCAACAGGCCCACACTATTTTAGACTGCTCCATCAATATTAAATTTCAAGACTCTATGAGTTGGCGAAAACCAATTGCAATGATGACCACTCAAAGTAGGCTTAAGTAGAGAGAAAAAATTAGGAGGACAAAGTAAGAAATCATTGATAGAAAGTCTAGCTTCAGTCCATTTCGCTTGGCATCATCTTCTAAGTCTCAAAACAACGGTATCATAGAGTTGAACGAAGTCTAAAAGATTTCCATTAAACACAATTTCGTTTCTTTACAACTATAACAACAATGAGAATGTGAAAAAAAAGAAAAATTCTCTAAACAGGCTTAAGATGGGAATCACAATAGGTACCGTTCTAAGCCTTAAAAGCTTTTAGATTCATATGGTAGTACTAATGTCATAAGTCATGGATCAAATACAATGACGAATACACACAAAGCATCCTATGGAGGTCAACTGATTAAATGGGGCTCATTTAACCCATTTGAACTGGGTCGATTTCGTGGGATGCATGAAGCCCGTCTACTTAAAGCCTAGGTGGCCAAGTGAAACACTCTAATAAAACTAGAGTTACCATGGTTAATATTTGTAATCTTAAGGGATAAGATTGTATAGAGTTTAAATCCCTTAGGACTATTATCTTGTAGATAAGCTTTGATCTCGATCGTCGATGTAATTTAAACTGTATAGTTGGATCGAGGGGAGCTCAACTATAAATAAAGATCTTCCCCCTCATTTGTAATCATCTCATTGGTCCCACTCAATTGTAATTTTTCAAAGTAATAGAAACTCTTTAAGAGCATTTACTCAAACAGTTGGTGTGCTTATTTTTTTTTTGTAGCTTTTCTATTTGTTGTTTGCTTTTTTGTTTGAGAGTTTTTTTCTACTTTATTTTGGTGCCTTAGAGAAATTCCTTCGTGAAATCTCATATTTTGAGAGTTAGGTTGACTTAGGCAGATTTGAAGCAAAAGAATCGCCCAAGGCTGCGCAGTTTGCCAGACTAAAGTTCTAACCCTGTGGCACTAAGTTAAGGTTCCAATTAGTGCACCAATGTTGCCAATAGCTCCACGAAACATGGCACTCGAAAAATAAGTGGTCAATTGTCTCAAATGCAATTGACAGAAGGAATACATCGCAGATTTTAACAAGATGACTCTTCTCTTCACCATTTGAAATTTAGTTGGGATCCTCCCCCTCATTAGTTTCCATGTGAAAATTTTGACTTTCAAATTTGAAATTCCATATCCATTTGTTAGTCTAGAAACTACTAAGCTTACCATTCCTAACAATGTAGCAGATATAAGCTTTGAAAACATTCCCATGCTCAACATTATAGCAAAAGGATGAATAATGTTCTTCCATACCCAAGATTTATTATGTTTGTGTACATTTTGAAAGAGTAAATTATTAACACCATTTTCATATTTTGCAATGAACATGTTATTCCAAAAACTTCATTCTTCGGAGCTATACTGCCATAACTGAACGCGCCCTAGTATGCATGCGTCGAGGCTATGAATCAAAACAAATACAATAATAAATATAGTGATGTACTGCAAATGTGATAGGTCAGTTGTAATATTTATAAGTGCTACAATGGAACACTTTAAGTATTTCAAGAATTGAACCCAAGAAAATTCGGGTGATAAAGTGATTAATAAAAGAAAGCATGCAAACACGAAGTCTAGCTAACTAGATTTACCTTTATCTTGAGCCTATCAATAACCCTATTGTTACACTCTGGATCGTAAGCCTCAAGTCAACTTCATATCTGAATCGAACAAAAGCAAAAGTTGACTTATCATACCTCCTTTTATGGTTCCAATACCCGATGTAGACATTTAGCACCTCCCCATATACCATGAAAGCATCCTTCAAAGTAGACCTATGAATTCGTTCACTCACCCTGTTGACGAAAGCTGTGAAAGCACATTGTCAGTTCATCTTCCCTCAAAGTTGAGTTTTTTACGACAACAAGATTAAGAATATCGAAAGAAATAATCCTTACTATATTAAAAATATTTAAAATATGAAAAGTCAAAATAATGAAAATATTAACAAATAATATGAAAATAAATTAAATTTAGATTTTTTAAAATTTTATTAAAAGTTAAATCATTAACAAAAGTAACGTTAATATACAAGGTTACAAAATAATAAAATATTATATTATATTTTTTGGATAAGCGAAAAAAAGAGTCAAAGCAAGAATGTAACTAACGAGGAAAGAGTTGTTTTTTTTTTGTGTGTGTGTGCTTACTACGTGATTTTTATAAGTTCTTACAATAAGTATAAAATTACTATTTACAACTTGATTTTACTTTATTTGTTATTTTCTGATTTTAGAAATTAAATTGACTGCTTTTGTATCAGTTGATTGATGTATATACTAAATTATGATATATGTATTGTGGTTTGAAAATTAGAATTATTCAATAAATATATTTAGAAAAATTATATAAATAATAAATAAGGTTTTAGTTGAATGGAAAATATAAATATTAAAAATTATAAAGATTATTTTTAAAAAGAAATTATAAGAGCTCGAGTTTAAATTTTATCATGTTTGTATTTTTATTAAAAATATAAAATGACAAACACTCTCAAAATAATACAATTTATATTGTAAAAGAAACATATTTTTATCATTTAATGTATGATTGGCTCGTGACACCAATTTAATCAAATACTATTATTATTATCTAATCGAGTTAGTGTCCGATTCAATAATATTTTACACATAATATATTATATAAAGAATTGATATAATTAATCATAGTTTTTATATTTCAACAACTTCAATGAATCATGACCCTAAGATTATCGGTCAACCCTAATTTAATTAATTGTCAACTTTTATTTTTTATTTATTTCTTATCTCCTTTTCCAAATGAGAGGATACAGTACTTGTAGCTCTGAAGTTTTAGGTCTAGCATGCCTAAAAATATTGATAGATAATTACGTTGAGAAGAATAGACATGTTGGTGAATTTTGATATTTTAATTTTTACGAGGGGACTTTTCATGCTTATTGGTGTTTGAGTGTTGATGTTGTTTCATTGTTTTCGTTTTTGGTCCTTTTCCAAATTAACACCACTAGCTACAATGATTTTACCCTTTTATTAATATATTTTGCATTTGCTGGGAAAAAAATTACTCTTGTTATGTGTTTATTTTTTAATATTATATGGGTATTATGTAGGTAAAAGTATCATGAAGTTTATTATATTAGAAGTTAGATTGCATTTTATCTCTCTACTAAAAAATGAGTAAATTAATCCCTGTAGGTTAAACCAAAGAGCAGTCTAATTCTTGTATTAAAAATTTCATCCAATTCTATTATTAAAAACTAGTCCATATATGTCGACATGAGGTACACATGACACACCATGTGTAACTGTCTAGTTATTCCGTAAGCCATGCTAGTTTTTAATTAAAAAGACCAATTTGCTCTTTGATTTAACGTATATGAATTATGCTTATTTTTTAAATAAAAGAGAAAAAATATGAGGTGACTCCTAGTACAGGTGCCTCCATGATACTTTTACCATGTTTATAATTAAAAAAAAGTATATTAATATTAATGCCAAGTTAATAAAAAATTCACCCCAATATCATATTCCAAGCTTAAAGAAAAAAAAAAGAGCGGAATTATGTTCTTTCTTCTCATGTATGAATTTTTTTTGTATTCTTTATATTCATTTTATGATTTATATTCGAGGTTCATAGTTATTTTTCAAATAATGTTACCTTTAAAGTTTGAACACACATGCACCAATATTGCTTGCATATAACCAACAAATGGTTAAAAAAAATGACAGTGAGTTTCTTCCTAAGTATTTAAACTGAGTTCAAATCTTGAAATCATTATTATCGCTAGAATTTTACTTAAATATCATCCTGATCTAAACAAGAATATTAAATTTAAACCTTAAAATGGATGGAAAAAAAATATTGTTATCATTTATGGTTGTGAATATGATGTTTAACTCATTTAAGTAATTCAAACTAAGATCCAAATTCACTTAAACCTCACTCAAATGCTTCCTGGATTGCTTTTCTTTTGTTTCCCGATCCACACCCATCAATCCCACGCGGTTTTAGCCTTGAAAACCGCTTCTAAACCCTATTTGTGTAAACGATACTCGTGTTGGTACATTTATTTTTGAAAATATCATTGTGGAATCATGCCTAGACAATTTAAATTCCTAAGTAAAAATTAAATTTGAATTAGAACCCACTAATGCCTTTCTTTTTAAAATTTTAAATTTTTTATTTAAACTCATATTTAAGATAAAAAATGAATTTCAAATTTAGTATGAAAATAATTTTATCTTTTTATTACATATTAATAGAATAATTTTGAATAATATATTTTAGTTCAACTCTAAATTTAAAAAAATTAAAATAAAATCAATTACTAATATGAAATTAGTGACATAAAAGTTGCTCGGTCCCAAGTCCAACAATTTAATAGGTGTCAGATTTGTCAGTAAGTTGTAATATTGACTGCCCTCTATTTATTCCCTTCAAACACCTCTTCAGTTCCACAATCAACTCTTTTCAAGGTTCATTTACTACTCCCAATCTCTATTTCCTCTTCCAATTTTTATTTAAATATAGTTATATTTTTCATTAGTTTATGGAGTATTTGTGTTTTGGATCATTTGCAGGGCAATGGGACTTCTGGGGTTTCTTGTAGTTTTATTGCTTTCATCAATCCTCAGCTTTGTACATGGTTTTCCAAGACATAACCATGGCGGCCATCATGGATATCTTGGACCCTGGATCAATGCTCATGCCACTTTCTATGGCGGTGGTGATGCTTCTGGCACAATGGGTACTGAGCATACATGAGATCCAAAACCAAATTCAAGAAACATATAGTGACATGAATTTACATTTTCGGTTTTGTGTTGTACAGGTGGAGCTTGTGGCTATGGAAACCTATACAGCCAAGGGTATGGTGTTAATACAGCAGCATTGAGTACTGCATTGTTTAACAATGGCTTGAGCTGTGGTGCATGTTATGAGATCAGGTGTGTTAATGACCCACAATGGTGTCTGCCTGGTTCTGGTTCCATTGTGGTCACCGCCACTAATTTCTGCCCACCGGGAGGGTGGTGTGACCCTCCTAATCACCATTTTGATCTCTCCCAACCTATTTTCCTACACATTGCCCAATACAAAGCTGGTATTGTTCCTGTCGTTTACAGAAGGTAAAAAAATATGGTGAAAGTACAATGGAGGCTCATATATTACAAGTCAAATTTTATTTTGTTTACTTTATTTAAAAAATAAGCAAATTAATTTCTATACATTATATTAAAGAATAAACTAGTCATTTAAAAATTTCATTCATTTTTACCATTTAAAATTGATCCATATACATCAGCATGAAATACATGTGGCACGTCCTGTGTTAATGTCTGGTCATTCTATCAACAACGCTAATTTTTTATAGTATAAATGAATAGAATTTTTCACAGAAATGATCAATTTACTCTTTGATTTAATGTAAAAGATGCAATTTATCTTTTTTCTAAATAGAGTGAATAAAATGTAATCTAATTCTTATTATATATAACGGTCTCTACAATACTTTTACCAATAAAAAGCCTATTCTCCTTTATATCAATGTCTTGAATTCCGGTCCAAGTGATAATGGAGATTAGATCTCCGTACCTCGACACATTACATGTTAACGAGGTATTGATTAAAATGTTTATCGTTTTTTTCAGGGTGTGGTGTAAGAGAAGAGGAGGAATAAGGTTCACAATCAATGGACATTCTTACTTCAATTTAGTGCTGGTCACCAATGTTGGAGGTGCGGGTGATGTTCGTTCTGTAGCCATTAAAGGATCAAGGACCAAATGGCAACTAATGTCCAGAAACTGGGGACAGAACTGGCAAAGCAATTCTTACCTTAATGGACAAAGTCTATCGTTTGTTGTCACAACCAGTGATGGCCGTGCTGTTGTCTCTTACAATGTTGCTCCATCTAGTTGGTCTTTCGGACAAACTTACATTGGTCGCCAGTTTAGGTCTTAATTACCGACTTAACCTTTCTCTCCTCTGGGGATTTATAATATAGTGGTATATTGTGATTGTTATTTTGGGGGTTATTCTAGCCATTGATTTTTGAACTATGGTTTTATCTTTAGACTTTTTAAGATGGTAAGATTTTGTCCAATTGGGAAAACTTACTATTTGCGTATTGATTACATCAAATTATTATGAATATAAAAGCTTTGTTTTTTAAAGCCAAAATGTACTTTTGCTTGTGAAAAGCCACTGCAAAGTTTTCTTTGGTTGCTGTTTTACTATACAACAATTAAATTATTATTGAATGCTAAAATGTTGATATCAATTAAATTAAGACTAAAATAGTTGAACACTTTAATTAAATTTCATTTAATTATATACTATTTTATTTTTTTTAGCAAAATAGAAGTAGAGATTTCGTATGGTATCTATCGAACTAGGGCGGTAGCCCAGTCATTACAACAACACCATGACTATGACCGAGAACCGACATTGAAAACCTAAAATTTTAGTCGCTTAAGAACTTTGATCGGAAATCCGAGCGGTTGGACTACCAAAATCAATTGAGTGACGCTGATTGGTTCACTGAAGACCCCGTCGGTGGTGAGATTTGGACTTCGTTTTGACTTTTCAAAAAGCTTTGATAGCCAGCATTGAACTCAACTTTCAAAACTTTTGCCTCATTTTGGTGGCACCGACGCTACACTGAAGTGTAAAGAAAGTATTGACGTTAAAAAAATCTATTATGCGAGTTTTGTGGGTTTTCTTTTAAGAAATTTCACCTATTAAGTTAAAAAGATTATGAAAATAATTTAAATTTAAAATTAACTATAGAAATGATGTGATTTTTATAGTAGAATTGAGTGTTGTTATTTTCCAAGAGGGTACCACACTAAAAGTACAAAAAAACAAGAAAAAAAATTTGGTGTCGCCAACTAAAGCATGATCTAAGGAAGTAATTACCCTTTTAAGATTAGTTAAAAAAGAGTGTCCCATGAGAGTATGGTGACATTTTTTTTCTCACATTAAGGTTTGAACCACTTTTTTTTTTGTTCATGTTAGGCCCTAAACTTGACAATTGTTACTATATTAAGGCTTGGACTTGGCAACTTTTCACACATTGAGGCCTAAAATTTATTTTGGTCTAAGTGAGGCCCTGAACTTGTCAATTGTTTCCATGTTGGGGCAATTGTTCTCATATTAAGGCTTAAATTTTAAGGTTTTTAAGAACTAATTTGGATAAAGAAAAGTTGAACTCTCAATATGAGAATATTTACCAAATTCAGAGCCTAATTTAGACAAAAAAAAAGGTTTAGACTCTAATATGAGAACAATAATCAAGTTTAGGAACTAATGTTAAAAAAAAGAATTGTGACGTTTAGACTGTACAAATCAAGTCTTATCCATCTTTTATTTAATTACTTGGTCTCTTAAATTATTATTTAATGAATAATTTTCATTTTGAAGGTTAACAATTTCATTATAAGTAATGATCATATCTAGTTTTTTTTTTATATAAAGTTTAAAATTAATCATAACCCTCCTCAACCTATAAATAAGAGAATAATACACTTCAGCACACTCAAACTTACATTCTCCTATATTGACAACAATAACCATACTAATTAAACTAATACTCAATTCACAGTGGATAACATTGTTAGACTTTTGCTTGATTTTGATTGAAATTTGAAAGTGAAAAAGAAAGCATTAACACTATGCCTTGATGTTGTAAAGAAAATGCATTACAACAGAAAGCACGTTCTCTTGATCCAAATACTATTTGAAAGAATTTTCTTGTGAAATAAATTCAAGTACGTGAATTCTTCCTTTCCTTTCGACTTTTTAAATAATAAAAATTATGTATCAATTATTAAATCATTCACTCCAATATTTATATATTTTATTAATTTATTAAATTAAAATATATATAATTTATTGAAAGAGTTACGAGAACAATATTATTAATTATGTCGAAATTATTTTTTTTGAAAATGGGAAATCGACTTTTGAAAACGAAAAGTTGGGAGTCGCCACCAATCGTTTTTAATAGGGTGTGATTGGATCACCTCAAAACACAGTCGTTTTTAATAAATAAATAAATTTTTCAAAACGACGATTTTGATCTGCGAAAATAGAAGACCGGTTCGGGAGTCAGTTACTACGAGGAAGGATTAGCACCCTCGACATGCCAAAAATTGGTACTTGATTGATTATTTAGTGTCTTAATGTCGAAAATTAAAGATTTGGACAGAGTTCAAAACGCGATCCTCCTTTTATTGGCTTTTAAAACATTTAGGTAAGTCAAATGTATATTAAAGACCATCTCATCTCAAGGTAAAAAAACATTACATCCAGTACGTTAGGACACAACATTTTTGACCCTCAATTGTGAGCTTGCCTTTAAAACGTGCGTTTTAGCCTTAAGAGGATATTCGAATATTCAAAACAAACAAAGAAAGCGAAACCCGAGACGTTAGGGCACGATTCTTGAATTCTTTAAATACCGAACATTGCCTTTATTTTGAAAAATTTTGAGAGAAGATCAATGGATAAATGAATTAAGGACATAGATTTTTTAAAATGATGATAATAGACAACATGAAAATAATAATATGAGAATAATGCTAACCATATATAAATAATAAAAATAATAATAATAGTAATTAATAGAAATTAATAATAAAACAACAGTAATAATAAACACAATAATGTAATAAACATTGTGCTAATAGTATTAATAATAATATTAAAAATATGATGATAATAACAAAAATATGTTGACGATAACATTAAATATGGGGATAATAGTAAAAAAATGGAATAACAATGTTAAATTAGTAATAGTGAGAAATAGTAAATAATAATAATTTGATATAAAAATGGTAACCGATAATAAACAATGGTATAAAAAATAATATAATAAGTCTATGTATAATAGAAATTTATATTTAAAATAATTAATTTCACTTAAAATATATATATATTTTCATAATAAATATATAATAATAAATAAATAATATAATAATATGAAACATAACTCAAATTAATTAAATTAATAGAAAATAATAAAAAACAAATATAAAAATAATGAGAACAAAGCTCAAATTAATTAATTTAACAAAAAATAACAAAAATAAAAAAGGGGTTAAATTGAATTAAAAATGAAAACTTTGGAGCCAAATCAGAAAGGAAATAAAATCAGAGGTAAACTCCCTCTCTTTTCCCTTCTTTCTTTTGTGTAAAGAAAAAATGTGAACGCCAAAGTAAACAAAATTGAATAATATAAAAAGTTACCTTAAAAATCTGATTTGTATTCTCTTTGATTTCGTATGTGTATTCTCTAAAAAATTCCTCCCTTTACAATAGTTTTTCCATGGCTTTTATAGCCAAATTTTACAACTTATAACAAGTAGGGTGATGGAGGTAGTGGGGGTGATGGAGGTAGTGGATGGTTTAGTAGGGTGTGGGGGTGATGGAGTTAGTGGTCGGTCTAGTGAGGTGTTTAATTTGGGCAGGTTTGATTGGGCCCGGGCAGAAATTTGGTCCTACAAATCATTATAATTATATTTGGCAATGCGTAATTTTCATAACTTACCTTATTTAGAGTTAATTATATTTTTTTAACAAAACAGTTGTGTCATTACCTTTGATGTATGTTGCCCCATCATTGAATATTGATTCTTTAGAAGGAACAAATCTTTAAAATTGGGTCGAATTGAATTCTATGTTTTAAGGAGATTGGATTGAATGACTTGAAAATTTTATCTTGAAGATCCATGACTTGGACTCGATTAGAATTCTTTCAATACTATTTTTCTTTTTTGCTACTTTGATGGGGTTTGAGATAGAGCTAGCAAATGGTCGGGCTCAAGTAGGGTTTACTTCGAACTCGGATTTTTTTAAGCTTGGGCCCTTTCGAACTCAAATTTTTTCGAATTTGGGCTTAGGTCGTAATAATTTATTTTACTTTTATACAATGACAACACATTCAAATTTGCCTTATAAAAAAAACATAAATTTTATATATTTAATAAAATTATTTTATATAAAATAATTAAAATACTTATTGTAGGTAAAATTTATTATTTTATGATATTATATGTGTAACACCCTTATCCCGTAACCGTCGCCGGAATAGGTAAGGGGCATTACCGGACTTGTAACTCATGTCAGAACCGTAAAATTTTGAACTTTTTCTTGAAATAAAGATCATTCATTTAAATAAGTACTAAGCACAGCCAGGGATAAAATTTAAACTTCTCTAAGTAAACATTCAAAAGATGCCATTTTCGCATGGCTTATATACATTAACCAAAATATTCTTCCGCCACTAGTCTATTCTATACATGTCATAAAATAATTCAAAACATAACAGTAACAAGCAGTGGATAGTGATAGTGTGACTAGTTGCTGACGATCCCCGAGCTTGTAGCTTCCAAATGAGATCTATAAAACAGAGGAAACAAAGTAAACGGAGTAAGCATTACAATGCTTAGTAAGTTTTAAGCAGTGTCAACAGTTAATAATCAAATTATAACATAGTTGTTCGTATTTTTATTTCACTCTTCCTTCGGGCATACTATCCCTTTACCGAATATGCACATCTCATCATATACAATAGGCAGATAAACTTTCATATAAAAGTGAGCTCATGTGACATAGATATATTGTATAATTTCACATAACCTCTCACACCGATCCGATGTCACATAATCATAAGAATAGTCTCATAGATTGCTCACGATGCATCACATAACGCCTTATGATTTAGTTTAAATCAAGCTCACATATAAACTTGGAGTACATACCTGTTTAACCTTTCGCATTGAATATATTTATAAGCAATTCTTATTGCGAAGTCTTATAGCTTTAAACTCTACTCGGATTATCGGCGAGACCTTTAGCTCGGATGAAGTCTCCACACGAAGTCGTGGTCTTAACCCGCACATAGTCACCACATAAGGTCATCTGGTCTTTAATCCCGGGTTTACATCATAGAGTTTCATACATATTTATTCACATGTTACAACATTCACATCGACTATCATATTTGTAATCCATTTACCTCATCAAATATCTAATAAAACACACCTTCCACCATTTGTCATTTGGCCACAATATATATATACACATCTCATACATTTCTCACATTAGCCATTTGGCTTTACCACATATCCATCTCATACACATTTCGCATTAACCATTCGGCTTCCCCACATATATACACTTCCACGTTCATCACATTGGCCATTCGGCCTTATCACACATATGCATGTTCACATTCATCACATTGGCCATTCGGCCTTATCACATATATACATGTTCACACTCATCACATTGGCCATTCGGCCTTAGCACACAAATGCATGTTCACATTCATCACATTTGCCATTCGGCCTTAGCACACAAATGCATGTTCACATTCATCACATTTGCCATTCGGCCTTAGCTCATATATACACATTCACATCCATCACATAAAATCCTAAATCAAAATATAAATTTTCATGTATTCACATCACAATTATCCAAATATACTTCACATACCACATATACTTTCACTTTGTCTTGGCTGAATCTACATCTATCATTTTCCAATGAATAATTCAATTTCAAGCCATACTATCATTTCATATTCGAATACTTATAAACTTACAATTTCACAAATTTTAATATCAAAGATCCATCTAACACTCATATATCATTTTATAATATCACAATTTAGAATTCACGTATGGGTTTAATCAATAGCTTATGAACAACTAAAACAAGTTTTATCCATGTTTACAACATAACCACAAATTCTCTACAAGCTGTTTTCCTAAGCAACAGTCGTTAAATTATTTGTAACTGGGGTTACGAAATTCCAAATTATGTGCCGTAAATTTTCCATGAAAATAGACTCGTATATCCTCTATCCAAAAAATTTTCAGAATTTTTGGTTTGGCCAATTAATACCAGATTTTTCTCAAAGTTTCCCCTATTTTACTGCTTGACTACTCCGACTACTCTTCACTAAGAAGTTAATTTCTCATTGTACAAAATTCAAAATGTGTTTTAGTTTATTTTTTTTGAAATTAGACTCATTAAGGAGTCTAAGCGTAAAATTTTATCTTATAATCATTTTTGTACGATTTATAATGATTTTCCGAATACTGAATAGGGGATTTCGGAGCCATTCTAACTCTGTCTCACACAACTTTGAAAATCTCATTATCGGCAACCCCTTTACTTACACGATTTCTTGTATACAAAACTAGACGCATCAAGATTTAATTACATAATTTATTCAGCCTTTATCTCAACTCCCACAATTTATGGTAATTTTTCCAAAACACGCTACTGCTGCTGTCCGTAGCAGATTTATACAATTTACTCTGTAAAGTTCTCATTCACATATTTAAAACATAATATTATATATGCCGTCATTTAGAAAAGTCATTGACCTTAACGTATATACATATTCATATTCGTCCCGTTTTAAAACTTAAAATTTACAAAGGAATCAAACTTAATTACTTAAGAACTTACCTCGGATGTTGTCGAACGATTTCAACGGCTATTCGATCACTTTTTCCTTTCCTCCATCCGACTTTGATCCTCTAAGCTCTTGAGCTAAATCAAACAATTTACTTCCCAAATCAAACATAGTCATACGGCATCCATGTACATTTTAGAACCAATTCACTTGAATTAATTGCCCACTTAAGTCTCTCATCATTTCATTTTCAAATTTGTATATTTGGTAAGTCACATTAGACCATTATACATATAGCTTTGATACATTTTATACTAGCCGAAATGTACCATCAAGATATGCTTTACTCAAATAATTTACCTTGGCCGAACATGTACAATGTTTTGTAGCTTAATAATTATAATATAACATCAAGTACTCATTTTACTCATGTGGTCGATTATATACTTAATACATTCTACAAATATGGTTACTTGTATTGACTAAATACCATTTTGTTTCAAGTTCAAAACTCGGCTAATACACCTATATACACTAGTAATCAAATACTAACATTTGCACTTCACCTTAATAGCTAGCTTAGCAAACCTTAATTTAACATAAAATTGTTCATAACACAATTAAAGCATCCTCTCCATTCCATCAATTCAAAACACATACATTACTCAATAATATTCAAAATCATATTCGGCCTTAGTACACACTTGTTAGCCGATTTTTCTCCATTTAGCAACTAATGCACATATGTGCTCATTTGTTAGACTCTACTTCACCTAACTACCATTTCTCATCCAAATAACATGAAAAACAACCATATTTCTCTTCTACTTCCTACCATGGCCGAATGCTCAAGACACCATACCATTTCAAATTTGGTCATGGGTTAAGCAAAGAGCTTAATGACTAACTCAAAAAAAATGCTAGAAATCCAAGAATCATCCTTGAACTTACCTTGATTTAGCTAACCACCATAGCTGAATTTTTTTCCAAGCTTTTTCTCTTCTAGTCACGGCAATGAGGAGCAAAGATGACAACTTTGGTTTCTCCTCCATTACCACATGTTTTATTATTCTTAATTCCTTATTTTATTTTGTAAACTAATAATGCTAATAGAAAATACATATTTTCATCCATGACCCATACCATGGCCGGCCACTACCTATTATAAATGGAAATTTGACATGCAAACCCCTCATTTTTATAACATGCATTAATAGGTCCTTATAGATTAACTTATCGCATTTCAAAAGTGTCACACATAAGTCCTATTAACTAAATTCACATGCAATTAACTAAATCAAAGCTTAAAACTTTCACACACTCATATTCACATATTTTAGACAATAAATATTATACTCAAATACTTCGGTGACTCGGTTTAGCTGTCCCGAAACCACTTTCCGACTAGGGTCAATTTAGGGCTGTCACAATATGAATTAACGAAAATATCTTTTATTGTTCATTATTATATTATATTGACAATTGAATAATTTTTTATCTTTCTTATTAAATTTATAAACCTAATACTCATATTCTAAAATATTTATTCTAAAATTCAAATACATTATACCAAACCCTAACCCAAATAATATATTCATTATTACCCAAACTCAAAATAAACTAATTATAGCCCAAATATTAGGTCTAAAATAAAAAGAAATAAAACCCAATACCCAAATACAATTTGTAAAAAGTTGAAGCCCAATTCAAGATCTAATTTTAAAAATAATATTTTCTTAATATATTAATTTTAATAATATTTTATGTATTGTTAGTTATAATTATAAACATGTATTTTAATATACTAAATTACATATAATTATTAATGCTATATCTTTTATTATAATCCATATTAATACTCAGAAACATATTATTTCACTATATAATACTATATCATATACTATAATAGTAGAGTAATACAGACTATATTAATTATTATCATATATTATTGTTTATTGTACTGGTTGAAATATACTTTAAGTCCCTATACTTTTCATACATTTGAAAGTTGACATTCCTAGAATGTTTATATCATATCATATAGTATATAATATATTAATAGTTTATATATATGCATCCATGATTAAACATTATAGTATGATGTAATATTATAGTTATGTATAATAGTAGTACATTACATATATATTTGAAAAATGCACTGGATTTTATTGAAAACTAAACAAATAAACAAAATTAAAAACTCCTTTACAACTATGAGACTAAGGCCTGAATAAAGAAAAAAATAAAGAAGAAACAGCCCAAAAAACATAAAAGGCCCAAGAGAAACAAAGAATATAAAGGATAAACGAAATAAAAAAAATTGGAAACCTAACCCAATCACTATCAAAACAGCTGGTACCCACTAACTCTTTGTCTTTTCAAATCTCTATACTAGCTTACCAACCGATAGCAAGTTCCAATAAAATCTTTCATTGCTACTACCCTTATCTTTTCATATCTTCGTTGGAGATTTCTCAATCTGGTTGCCCTGGCCTTCTCCTTTCTCAGTCGCATTGGAAATGAATGAGATCTGCTCCCTCCAAGTACTTTTCTTCTTGCTTCCTTAATGCTTCTCTTGCCAGATTATGAGCAAAGCCATTTCCAGATATTTGAACAAACTAGAAGTTGATTTCTTGAAAAAGAGGCTTTTTGCTGTGAATGTCTCGGATAATTGCCCTTAGTACGGATTTGTCTGTCGTTACTGATTTACATTTCTTTATGACCGATTTTGACTCTCCTAAAATGTCTACTATTTGAAACCCCATGAAAAGTCCTAACTTCATTGCTTGTAAACTTGCATATGCCTCTGCCATGAACAGAGACAATATTTCGACATGAAAGGTCGTCTTCAAAGCTAAAAGTTCACCCGTCATCCCCCACACCACTATTTTCGAGGCCGGTCTAGAAGATTCACCGATAAAGGCTACATCAAAATAGATAGCTTCTTTCTCGCTTCTCTCTCCTTGTCTCTGTCTGCAACCAACAACTAAAGTAAGTGCCTTTTCTTCCAACCTGTCAATCTTTGCTATATAGCTTTGGATTTGGTTCGACAGCTCCCTTCCTGTTGTTATTTTTTGCTCATGGATGAACTGGTTCTTTGAGTTCCAGATTATCCAAACAGCACAACAAAATAGACGACATTGTTTGCTGCTACTGATAGTGAAGACCTAGGTCAGCCATTCCCACATATCTTGAATATTGGTATTAATGACCCATGAAAGATTAAGAAGTTGCCATGTATCTGTAATTGTAGGGCATTGTAGAAAAACATGGATACCATCTTCTTCCGCATTATGACAGCAAGGACAAGAGTTGTTTGCGACCACTCTCTTGAGTCTGAGATTCGATAGAGTAGGAATAAAATTCCATGAGATTTGTCATATAGTAATAACAATTTTTGATGGGAGATGTAAATTCCATAGCTTTCTATAGAAATTTTTTGTTTCGGCCTATAATAAATAAGAACTAGGATCCATACTAGCCTTTTGTAATAGTTTATAGGCACTTCGGACTGAAAAATCGTTGGAATGTTCTCCTCGCTAGACTTAAAAGTCATCATGTGCTTCTTTCGCCAAAGGAATTTGCAGAATTTTTTGTACTATGTCCGCTCGAAAGGTAGTAGCTATAAGATTCCTCTTCCATTTTTTTGTTGAGACATGAATTAAGTCTGAAACTAACTCTACTTATGCGTTGTTAGGATCACATTGATTCCACCGGTATCAACTCCTGGTACCCACCGATCGCTCCAGATAGAAATTTGGTCTCCCCTGCCAACACCCCAGCATAAGCCATCTTTCAGTAACCCTTTTGCTGCCCAAATGCTCTTCCAGGTAAACGAAGGTAAATTTCCTAACTGTGCAATAAGAAAGTTTGAATTTGGGAAGTATTTAGCTTTTAAAACCTGAGCAAATAAAGAATTTGGAAAATTAATAAGGCACTGATCGCGTTATTTCGTGATAGGTTTTAAATATTTATAATTAGTCATTCTTGAAACTAACTATTATCGCGATGTAGACAAGTGTACCTATCGAACAGTGGTATAGTTTTAGCAAGACCAGATTGTTGAACCCAAAGGAACTAAAAGTACTAGTAATTGCTGTCTTTTTATTATCTAGCCTAAGAATAATGAGGCTTTGTTTTAACTAACTAATTATCTAAACTAAGAACTTACAGAGAATAGAATTGGGGAATTGCTTTTTGGAATTAAGACAATACCTAAGGAAAAATCCACCTAGGCTGTTCTTGTTATTTTGGCTCCGAATCAGACGATTTATTCATTTAACTTGTTCCGTAGAGATCCCTAAGTTATGTTATTATCCCTATTCAAGACTAATAACGTCTAATCCCTAGATTGAATAACCAAGACTTTTCTCTAATTAACACTCTAGGGTTGCATTAACTCGATCTATGGATCCCCTTATTAGGTTTCACCCTAATCATGCAAAATCTTGTCACCATATGTCTAGGCGCGCAATCAACTCCGCTTAATTATGATAAATGTACTCTTAGCCAGGGTCTATTCCTCCTCTGAATAAGAGCTTATCTTGAATCAGTATCTTGGGATATCAAAACAAGAATTAAGAACACATAATTAAGAACAAGTTAAATATTTATCATACAATCCAGAAAATAATAACAAGATTCGTTTTAGGTTTCATTCCCCTTAGGTATTTAGGGGATTTAGTTCATTACTAAATAAGAAAACATCTCAGAAAAATAAAGAATACTAAACATAAAGAAAACCCAAAACTCCTGAAGGGGAATTGAGGAGAGATTTTCAGTCTTGATGATGAATCCGGCTTCTAAGATGAATCCGGCTTCTAAGATGAATCAATCGACTTTTTTGGAGTAATTCCTTGCTCTCTATCTGTGTGTCCTCTTTTTCTCCTCTTCTAGGGTGTATTTATAAGATTTGGAATGCCTTTTAGCCCTCAAAATTAGCCTTTTTCCGAATTGGACTCAACTTGGGCTAGGCAGGGACATGCCCATGTGATACGCCCGTGTGCAATTACTTCAGGCCATGTTCGAGCCTGTTAGAATGGCACGGGCGTGTGCTATACCCGTGTGAGCCTTGCTATTCTGCCAGATTGAAACGGTCGTATGGGCTGCCCGTGTGAGGAAGTCCAAGCCGTGTTGAGTTCGTACTTTGGCCCATTTTCTCTATTTTTGGACCGTTTCTCGTTCCTTTCGCTTTCCTAAGTATAAAACATGAAATTAAAGCATTAGGAGCATCAAATTCACCAATTTTAAGGGAAAATCATCCATAAAATGCGTTAAACATGGGGTAAAAATATGTATAAATTACGGTTTATCAAATACCCCCACACTTAAGCATTTGCTTGTCCTCAAGCAAAATTCTCAACTCATAATCAAAATAAATTCTCCTCAACTTATAATTTCTATCGATGATATCTCAAAATAATCCATAGGTAATCATACATTGAGAATTCAACTAAAAGAACATAAAAGTTTCAAACATTCTGAGTTGAGTATTTAATCATGCAAACATAGGCGTCTCTCCTCATTTAAGTAATTACCTTTGATTCGGAATATCACAGAGTTTTACATCCTCAGTAAAGATTCACTCAAATCACTCGAGGTGTTTAAGGAAAATAAATAAAGCACTCAATAGCCAATAATGAAAATTCATCACCATAGGCTTGTATGAAAATCAAATCTCCACCACTATAATTTAAGATGATACATCAATCAAAAGGTCTTTAGAGGGTTTTAGCGAGGCTTGGTTAGGGGGTGTGGTCACAAGCTGAAAGAAAGGGTTAGAATCGAGGTTGAGTTGAAAAATTGCCTAACTAGAAAAAGAGTTAATCTTCACTTGCGTACAACAGAGCTTCTTTTCAAAATATGAAATTACTGATACGTATACATAGTGTTTTATTTATTTATTTATTTATTTTTAAGAACAAGTTAAATAATCATAGACTAACTTATTACAAACAAGACATAGCTAAGCAATTTCCTCAACTCAAATCTCGACAAAAATATGGATCAAATTAATTTAGGGGATTTCAACAATAATGGGTTAAGGGTCAATATTGAGGTTAATACAATGAATGACTTGTTAAGCTCAAAGGGGTTTACTAAGGGTTAATTGTGGAGGTAGGCTTTTCATGGCATGAGTGGGTTAATCTTAATTATCTTAATTATTTTGACATATCAAATCAAACGGTGTGGTCTCGACATAAATAATTAAGCAAGTTTTAGAATAATAGTTCAATACTGACGCACTCAAAGCAATAATAAAAGTGAGCATGAAAGGATTAATAAATGCTCAAAAGGCTCAAAAATCTCACAAAATTATGGCTTTTTGATGTTTAGACTCGTGAATTCCAATTCAAAGTAATGCCTAGACTTGGGGAAACAACCTATAATTTTAAATTCTTAAAAATGAAAATTTTAAATTCTTAAAAATCAACTTATCATGCTTGATTCTCTAATGTCTTAAAGTTTAAACAATCAATGCATAAATCCCTATGTTTTAATTCAAGATATATCAATCAAAATCATAAATCAATTAAAATTTATCCTAAATATGATATGAGAACTCTTCAAGAGAACAAGATAATTATTCAGGGATTTTTCTGATGATGAAGTGAATGCCCCCCCACACTTAAGATGTACATTGCCCTCAATGTACAAAGATAGGTATTATAGAATATAAAAATAAGATAGGGAGAGAAGTGAAACTTCCTGTATGATGAATTCCTCGAACTAGAATTTTGGATAGTAATCAGTTCGAGAGTAGAGGAGGATACTCCGACGGTCATAGAGGTTCATTAGTCCATAAGTCCTGCGCCAAAAGAATATTATATCTAGTGGTAGCTATGGTCATGGTCAATCAGGACATGGCAGTCGTGGAGAACCTTTCCCTGTGGAGTTTTAGTTCCTATGTGATGATGAGCTTAAGAGCTCTATATAACTGTGATAAAATCAGGAACTTTTTAGAGGATATTAGGAAGAATAATTACTCAAAAGAAATAACCAAATTAATAATTAAAATAAAATTTCAAATCTAATAAAATAAAAAGTAGTTTCAATAAAATTAAAAACATAAAATAATAAATAAATGTTTTAAACATCTTTATCGCTGGGTGGTTCGCGAGGTGGGACTGGCGATGAGATGTGAAGGTGTTGACAAATCTGCTGGAGAGTAGCATCAATGTTGTTAAATCGTTGAAAACACTACTGTTTAAATCGGGTGAGGCGCTCAGAGATGTCTGCATATGAAGCCGCCGCATGAACTGGACGAGAGGGCAGTGGTGGCTGAGTTAGTGGCTCATCGTGCTGTGGGGGGACATTATCAGGAATGTCCTCGTAGGCCTCATCTTTGGTAGATTGAGCGAGACAATACTGGGGAGGGTGGGTTCCTCGGCGCCTCTCGATCATCCTCATGCTTAGCATGCTCGAAATGCCTTGTGGAGACATCTGGCAGATGATGGTGGGGGATGATTCTTGGGCCGCAGTATTGAGGAGCCCAAAGTGTCGCACCAGTCAAGTCACGTAAGGGCCAATGGAGATGACCCCCTTCCAATATCGCTCTGTCTGGTGCTGAATCGCAAGGGCTATAAAATAGGCAAAGTCGATGATTTACTCGTACGACATACACCATAAGAAGTAGGCGTCGTGAGTGTTGACGAAACCAGTGCTCTCTTGTCTCCCTGTAATAGTGTGAGACAAAATAGTGTGTAGGTACCTCAGAGATGGTAGGAGAACTGATGCCTTGTAGCGGCTTGGATTGTAGGAGGCTGCTCCAGGGGCCAAAATGTACCAGCACTTCGACATGTAGTTTATTTTCCTCCTTGAACTCCTCCGTATATAATCCTAGTGCAGCACCAAAATCTAGGATGCTTAGCTGGCAGACTAACCCACCTAGGCGAAACTGGACCGTGCCGGGATCATCGTACCTTGTCATTACGATTTGAAGATGAAAAGTTGAGCATAGTTTCATCGTGAGCTCGAGGTATGTCGGCTTAATAATCCAGAAGAACAGTTCCCAAGGGTCAGTGGTTAGGAGAGCCAGTATCGCGTCAGCCATCTGAACTTGTTCTACGGTAGCCCGTCGATGCAGCAGCCCGTAATTAAGGGTCAGGCCCGAAGTGTTTGGAAAAGCTCTTCTTGGGGCCCTTGGGGGAACTTCAAGAGAGGGTGATAATTTTCGCAGTTGGACCCACGGAAGATGACGTTCCCTTCCTCTTCTTCGAGGCTGGTACGGCGATTTTATTTTCTCGCGACGACATTAAAAGCGTGTAATATAAAGAATAATAATAGGTAAACGCATTCGAAGGGGAAGGAAAATGCATGAATTTGAACTACTATTTCAGCCAAGACTACTAATATGAAGCAAACTCAACCACAATAACAATGAGAATGAGAATAGAAATATAATGGGTATAAGGTTTTCCTAGTTTCAATTTAACACGGATTGTATGGTAACTAACCTAGGAATGCAAACTAAATGATAAGTAATGAGCAAAAATGAAAAATAGTTCAAAAGGAATGGAGATTATGCTAATAATAAGCATTAGTAATACGTAAAATAGAAGTGAAAGGAGTAAACAAATGCTAAGGGAGAGAGATTGAGCTTTAAAAACGAAGTTGGAGGCGACGTACGGGCATAACAGGGAAGCTGTGTGGAGTTGCAGCTGCTAGGGTTAGGGTTTTTTGAATGGAGAAGAAAGTGAATAGCGCAGCGTATTTATAGATTTTGGGGCACAAGGCCAAGGCACATGCCCGTGTTCCTCAATTTTTGCCCGTGTGATTCGCGAATTTCAAATTTGGGCGCGTCTGACATTTAGCACACGCCCGTGTTCCTTGGCCGTATGGGTTCGCACGGCTGTGTCGCACGGTCGTGTCTAGCTTCGTTCGCTTCTCCCACGCACATGTGTAGAAGCTCCACGTCCGTGTTAATTTGACAGGTTCGACCACGAGTGGTAAACACGGGCGTGTCGCACGCCTGTGCTGTTTTAACAGGTTTGCCCACGGTTCTTTCACACGGGCGTGCCACACGCCCGTGTTGTTTTGGCAGGCTCGACCACGGTCATATCGTACGGACGTGGTGTTTAATCGTAGCCTGTGTTGGGGAAATCTTTTACCCTGTTTTCACAAAGCCTTAAGCACACCTGTGTGTTTGGCCATGTCTCTGTGGAAACACCTGTATTCAAGATTTCTATTAGTAAGTTAGGAGTTAAATACCAAAGTTTAAAGAAATAAATATCGTTAGTGCTCAGGTTGCCTCCCGAGAAATACTTATTTATAGTCTAAGCTCGACTTACCTCTCCGTTGAATAATCATGGTGGTTTGAGGAGTTTATTCTCCTCATTCCTGCTATCAATCTCATCAAAATAAGGTTTTAAACGGGTGTTATTCACCTTAAAAGTGTCGAACTTGGGATGACTCACCTCTACCATACCGAATGAAAAAATACTGAGTACCATAAGAGGGATTTTTTCATTCGGTGTGGTAGTGACAATATGGGGATCTACGGTATCTAATAAGACCTTATCACCAACCTTAAGTTGATTTGGAGAGGTATCGGCCTCGTTTTGGCGTAGTTTCAATTTTTCGGGTGTTCTTAGTTTGTGTGTCCGCCATTCATCGAGTTCCTCGATTTGTAATCTTCGATCTTCATGAACAGGTCCTCTACTATTGCTTGAGAATGACTCGTGTGCTTCTTTCAGACTCATTTTCTGCAAAGTAGGTTGCACCATATTGTTAGTTTTAGTAGAATGGTTTAAATAATCACCTTCAATTCTTGATGCGTTGCCAGAATTGCGAGCTTGAAGGGTGATTGTTTTGTCTCCCACCAGGAGTGTGGGTTCACCTGTGCCAACATCAATGATGGTTTTAGCAGTTGCTAAAAAGGGCTTCCTAGGATTAAGGGAGTGTTGCTATCCTCTTCTATGTCTAGAACAATAAAGTTAACGGGAAATATAAATTTATCGATTTTAACTAGCACATCTTCAATAATACCTCTAGGGAATCTTATAGTTTTATCTGCTAATTGAATGCTCATCCTAGTCTGTTTGGGTTTCCTAAGACCTAGTTGCTTAAACATTTTGTAAGGCATGACGTTGATACTAGCCCCTAGATCAGCTAATGCATGATTAGCATCTAAACTACCAATTCAGTAAGGAATAGTAAAACTCCCTATGTCTTTTAGTTTGTTAGGTAGTTTATTTTGGAGAATGGTCGAGTAAACTGCATTCAGCTCCATATGCTACGCTTCATCCAACTTCTGCTTATTTGCTAAAAGCTCCTTTAGAAAATTCATTGCGTTTTGCATCTGCGATAGAGCTTCAATAAATGGTAAGTTAATATGTAATTTTTTTAAGAGTTTAAGGAATTTACCAAATTGTTCATCTGAGCGGTCTTTCCTTATCGCGTTGGGGTATGCCACACGAGGTTTATATTCGACCGTTACTGGTTTGTTTTTATTATAATCTTCCTCACTTTGACCTTTGCTTACCGCAGTTTCGTGCCTCGGCTCTGGTTTAGGCTCAACGACTCCTTCGTCATCTTGAATAATAATTGCGTTGAGCTGTTCCCTTGGGTTGGGTTCAGTATTACTTGGCAAGCTACCTTGTGGTCGTTCAGAGATTAGTTTGGAAAGCTGGTCTATCTGGGTTTCGAGCCCTTGGATTGACGCTTGTTGATTTTTAAATGTTGCCTCAATGTTCTAAAAACGAGTTTTCGACACCGAAATAAACTTTGAGAGCATCTCTTCAAGGTTTGGCTTCTTTTCCTGTTGGTAGGTTGGTTGTTGGTAGCCCGAAGGATGTTGTGGTCTTTGATTTCCTTGATCGCCCCACGAGAAATTGGGGTTATTCCTCCAACCTGCATTACAAGTGTTACTATATGGATTGCTTTGAGGTCGAGGATTATTACCCATGTAATTTAATTGCTCGTTATCCATGTTGTGGCCATAAGGTTGGTATTCCGAATGGTTTATTCCACCTCCACTTGCTTCACACTGCATTACTGGGTGAACCTGTGAAGAACTAAGAAAAGCATCAATTTTCTTATTCAAAAGTTCCACCTGATTAGAGAGCATGGTGACTGAATCGACGTTATAAATGCCAGCTGTTTTTGTTGGCTTTTTCCTCATGACTTGCCACTGACAGTTATTCAGTGACATCTCCTCTATAAACTCATAGGCATCTTCCAGTGTTTTATTGTTAATTGGTTCCGCCAGCAGCTGTGTCAACTATTTGCCGAGTCGAAGGATTCAGACCATTGTGGAATATTTGTACTTGGAGCCAAAGCAGTAACCCATGGTAGGGACATCTTCTCAAGAGGTCCTTGTATCTCTCCCATGCATCGTAGAGTGTTTCTAAATCCATCTGCACAAAAGAAGAGATATCATTATGTAATTTAGCCGTTTTAGTCAGCAGAAAATATTTTAGTAAAAATTTTTCGGTCATTTGTTCCCAAGTAGTAATTGACCCTCGTGGTGATGAGTTCAACCATTGTTTAGCTTTTTTCCTCAATGAAAAGGGAAACAACCGAAGACGTATGGCATCATCAGAAACACCATTAATTTTAAATGTATCACATAGTTCTAAGAAGTTGGCTAAATGAGCGTTGGGATTCTCATCCTGCAAACCATCAAACTGAACAAATTGCTGTATCATTTGAATAGTGTTAAGTTTTAATTCAAAAGTATTTGCAGCTACAGCAGGTCTAATTATGCTCGATTCAGTTCCTGTTAAAGAGGGTTTATCATAATCATACATAGTGCGTGGAGCAGGATTTTGATTAACTGCAATTGCAGGGGGTAGTTGATTGCCTTGGTTTTCAGCCATCTCTTTGGTTGAGGGTTGAGTATCGTCTTCTTACTCGTTCTCCATGTATCTTAAGCTTCGCCTTATTTCTCTTTGGTTTCTACGAACTGTGCGATCGATTTCTTTGTCAAAAAGTAATGGTCCTGACGGGTTTCTTCTAGTCATAAACTATAAAAACCTGCCAAGAGAAGGAGAAAGTAAACTAATAAGTAATAATAATAAAATAAAATTAATTTGCAAGAAAAATAAATTGCTAAAGTAATAAAATTTGAGCGTTCCTAATATCTTAGTTCCCCGGCAACGGCGCCAAAAACTTGATCCCGTTATTTCATGATAGGTTTTAAATATTTATAATTAATCGCTCTTGAAAATAACTATTATCGCGATGTAGGCAAGGGTACCTATCGAACAATAGTATAGTTTTAGCAAGACCGAATTGCCGAACCCAAAAGAATTTAAAGTACTAGTAATTATTGTCTTTTTATTATCTAGCCTAAGAATAATGAGGTTTTGTTTTAACTAACTAATTATCTAAACTAAGAACTCACAGAGAATAGAAGTGGGGAATTGCTTTTTGGGAAAATTTGATTGAATTAAGACAATACCTAAGGAAAAATCCACTTAGACTGTACTTGTTATTCTGGTTTCGAATCGAACGATTTATTCATTTAACTTGTTCCGTAGAGATCCCTAAGTTATGTTACTATCCCTATTCAAGACTAATAACGCCTAATCCCTAGATTGAATAACTGAGACTTTTCTCTAATTAACACTCTAGGGTTGCATTAACTCGATCTATGGATCCCCTTATTAGGTTTCACCCTAACCCGGCAAAATCTTGTCACCCTATGTCTAAGCGCGCAATCAACTCTGCTTAATTATGATAAATATACTCTTAGCCAGGGTCTATTCCTCCTCTGAATAAGAGCTTATCTTGAATCAGTATCCTAGGATATCAAAATAAGAATTAAGAACACATAATTAAGAACAATTTAAATATTTACATACAATTCAGAAAATAATAAAAGGATTTGTCTTAGGTTTCATTCCCATTAGGTATTTAGGGGATTTAGTTCATAACTAAATAAGAAAACATCTCAGAAAAATAAAAAATACAAAACATAAAGAAAACCCAAAACTCCTGAAGCGGAATTGAGGAGAGATCTTCAGTCTTGATGATGAATTCGGCTTCTGAGATGAATCAATCGGCTTCCTTGGAGTAATTCCTTACTCCCTATATGTGTGTCCTCTTTTTCTCCTCTTCTAGGATGTATTTATAGGCTTTGGAATGCCTTTTAGCCCTCAAAATTAGCCTTTTCCAAATTGGACTCAACTTGGGCTCGGTAGAGACACGCTCGTGTGACACGTCCGTGTGCAATTTCTTTAGGCTGTGTTTGAGCCTATTAGAATTGCACGAGCATGTGCTATACCCGTGTGAGTCGTGCTTCGATTCTACCAGATTGACACGACCGTATGGGTTACCCGTGTAAGGAAGTCCAAGCCGTGTTGTGTTCGTACTTTGGCCTATTTTCTCCGTTTTTGGCCCATTTCTCGTTCCTTTCGCTCTCCTATGCTCTTTTAAGTATAAAACATGAAATTAAAGCATTAGGAGCATCGAATTCACCAATTCTAAGGGAAAATCATCCATAAAATGCATTAAACATGGGGTAAAAATATGTATAAATTACGGTTTATCAGGCGCCAACCTTGCTTGGCTAATAAAGCAATATTAAACCAACTAAGATCACGAAATCCCAAACCACCCATGTCTTTTGACGTACAAAGGTCCTTCCAAGCACACCAATGAATGCACCTCTTGTCTCGATCCTTTTGCCACCAAAGCTTCGCAATAATACCCTCAAGTTTAGCACACAAAGATTTTGATAGTAAAAAACAAGTCATTTTATATATGTCGGTATAGCCTGAAGAATGGCTTTGATAAAAACTTCTTTCCCACCTTGAGAGAGATGCCGGATACTCCAATTGTCAATTCGCTTCTTGAGTTTATCTTTCAAATTTTGAAACAATTATTTCTTTTTTCTGCCCACTATATTAGGTAGACCAAGATAACGTTCTAGATCATTTGCGCTTCGGACTCCTAGTATGCGAGTAACCGATTGTTTGTCTTTCTCTTTTGCGTTAGTGCTAAAGAAAATACTTGACTTATCAAAATTGACGCACTGCCTCGAGCAGGCTTCATACTCACATAAAATTTTCTATGTAGCTTATCCAAACAAAATGCAGTCAGCTGTAAATAAAAGATGTGATGCTTGTGTCCCCCTTCTACTAGCTTTAATCCCTTTTAAATTACCTTTTTGAAGTGCCAGTCTCATAAGACTAAATAAGCTTTCTCCACATATTAGAAACAAAAATGGACTTAAAGGATCTCCTTGTCGTAAATCTATTTTTGGCTAAAAATTTTCCCCAACTTGACCATTAAAAACCACTGAGTAAGGGACAGTAGTGACGCACTTCATAATGGAATTAATCCACATAGAATCAAAACCCATTCTCGTCATCATCTCTTGTACAAAATTCCATTCTACTCTATCATATGCTTTACTCATATCAAGTTTAACTGCCATCAGTCCCTTTTTCCCAAATTTTTAAGAGTATGTAAAATTTCATACGCCAACAAAACATTATCCGAAATTAATCTTCCTAGTACAAAAGCACTCTGTGCATCATCAATGCATTTTTCCAAGACTTTTCAAAATCTATTAGCGATAGTCTTTGCTATTATTTTATAAATAACATTGCATAAGCTAATGAGACGAAAGTGAGTAAGATTAGTCAGGTTGGCTTTTTTAGGAATAAGAACAATGTGAGTTGTATTTATTGGACTAACCTCCATATTTCTGTTAAGACATTGAAGATAGAAAAGTGTAACCTCTTCCCCAATGATGTACCAGTATTTCTAAAAAAATAAGGTCGAAAATCCATCTTCACCCGATACTTTTGTAGGCCCCATTCCAGAGAGTGCCTCCCAAATTTTTTCTTTTGTATATTGAGCCGTGAGCCTGTGATTATCCTCATCAAAAATACAAATCAAAAATACAAAGCCCAATTCTCGATAAAAGATGTTCATAATGTCCCTTTTCCTAGCCTCAAATAAATCTTAGAAATAGGATCTAACAATTGCTGCCATTTCTTGGATATCATCCGTTTCTCTGCCATCTATGTTCTGTAGCTTTGAAAACAATTTTTCCTTCGACGCTGTGTTGCTTGACTGTGAAAAAAGGTTGTATTCCTATCCCCAAATTTCAGCTAATTAATTTTAGCTCTTTGCTCCCAGTACTTTTCATCCTCTTCAATCTCGAAATTCAACTGCAACTTCACGTCAATCAACTCTACTAAATTATTATCACTTCTTTTCGCTTCCATCAACTTAGATAGCTTTAAGGATAAAACTTTTTTGTTCTGTTTTCTAGACTGACATATGTTCAAAGCCCATCTCTCCAGGCCTGTTTTTAGACAATCCAGCTTCTGCAATAAATCTCCTGATGCCCTTTTCCAAAGGGATTTAACTTCAGTTTCAAATGACTCCCCCAAGACCCACCACACCTCAAATTTAAAAGTTTTCCAGTTCTTCCTATTGTCTTTTTTTTTTGTGGTAATTAGAAGAGGATAATGATCAGGGACTAAAAGCACTAAATGTTGAATGGACACTTCCGGGAATATAAACATCCAGTTCTCGTTAGCCACTCCTCTATCTAAACGCTCTTGAATATTTGTTTCTGGTAAATTACCTCTCTCCCATGTGAACCAATTGCCATAATAGCCTAAATCCATCTGATGGAAATCTTTTAGGACATTTCAAAATGCTTCTATTCGTCTTTCATCTATAGGCATTCCTCTCTTCTTTTCAAAGTTGTACATGATTTCTTTAAAATCCCCACAAACAATCCAAGGAAGATCCTCGTTATTGTATAGATTTTTTATTAAATTCCATGATTCAATCCAGTTTTGTGCATATGGGGAACCGTAAAATCCTGTAAATCTCCATTTATTTCCATCATCAGGATCTTCAATAAGCACATCAATATGCCTTTTTGAAAAATTCTGAAGCATAATAATGTCATCACATTTCCAAGCCAAACACAAACCACATCTAGTTCCTTCGGGATCTACATCAATACCATTGGAAAAGCCACATTTTCTTTGCACTTGTTCCATCTGAATCTTGTTTATCTTTGTTTTCATAAAGAAGACCACCTGGGGATTATATTTTGTAACGCCCCAAATTTCTGTAATTTTGACTTTTGTGATGGTTGAGTGTGAAAATATTGAAACTTTTGTTTTGATTCATTTTGGCATAAAATATATGTGGTTTAAGAGGTTATGTGCTCTGGGGTGTGTTTGGGAGGTTCCAAGTTCGAGCCTTAACTTCAGAAAAATTTTGGTTTTTATTTGGATAAAGCCTGACTTTTGGTTAGTGGGCTTATGAGAATTTATTGGTAGGAACTTAACAGAATAGGCCTGCTGATCTAGTGGTTAAGTGGCAAGGGATTATGCTTGAGATCCTGAGTTCGAGTCGTGAGTGTGGCATTAATTTTTACGGATAAGCTGTGCGGATGTTTGAATTGGATTAAAACACTAAAAGGGGGTAGGGTTTATGAGATGTTTGCCTAACCTATTTTCTTTTTAGCTCTCTTTGCCCTTTTTTTCCCAAACCCCCTTGCTGCCGAAATTTTATTCTTTTTACTTCTCTCCTCTGTTTTCTTTCTTTCGACTAGTTTTGGCGTACTACTAGTGGTTCCGTCGGCTCAGGGACACTCAATGTTTTTTGGATCGTTAAACGGGGTTCTAAATAACGATTAAACATTGTTGTTCGTTGAAGGTTCTGGAGTGTTCAGGATTGCGTTAGGCTTCAATCGAAACCAGGTGTGTACTCTAATAGATTTGAAATTGCGTTTCAGCGAAAGCCGAAAGTGCTACTGCCGATGCCATACGGGCTTGTAGACTACCCGTATGGAGGCTGTATGGTGATACACAACCGTGTAATCGACGAGCCAGGCCATGCGTGTGCTAGATGAGCACGACGGACACTGGCATGTGAGGCTGGCTAGGCTGTGTGTGAGGCATAGGCTAGACCAATTGAGTCGTGTGGGCCACACTGGCGTGTGGGCCTACATTGGTGAACCACACAGTGCGTGTGGGCCCACACGGGCGTGTGGTAATCTGGGCCAGGCCGTGTGATCCACACGGGTAAGGCTAAATTGGCTGTGTAAGCTACACGGGCGTGTGAGCTCACACGGGCAGGCTACATGGGCATGTAAGCCCAGTAATCTGATTTGTTCTAGAAGGTTGCTTGGTTTGCCCTAGTAGACTGAGACCTGTTAAAGTGGTCGATAAGCATTACTTAGGTCCTATTCTGTGACATGATATTGAGATGTATGCTAGCATGTTATACGTAGTATGGGTATAAATATTGATCTGATCTGGGTATAGTACACATAATATGTTTACTGTTTGAAAGCATGCCATAACATTATTTGTGTTGCATTGCATTGGGTTGGGTTTGATATTGAAGAGAAGGAAGACTGAAAGGCTTTTTAGCCGCTTATCTGGCAACTTTGCTGCAATTATTGATATGTGCTGTTTTACGATACCTTATGGTATGTAGGGTTGGATGGATTGATTTTATACTCATACTTATTGTGTAGGGCTGGGTGGGTTGATTTTATCCCCACATGGTGTATGTCTGTATGGGCTAAGGCCTGGATGTATCTAATATTGTTCCCAGTGGGCTAAGGCCTACATCATTCTGTTAAGAGCTCAGGCTAAATTATGACTGCTTGACTGTTACCCGTTCATATTCATGCTTTACTATAGGGACGTACACACTGAGTATGCGAAAACTCACCCATTTATTGTTTATTTGTCAGGTAATCCCTAGCAGTAGATGGATCGGTGCAGAGGAGGGCTCGACGATGACCACCGCTAGTCATGTGTTGGTTTTATGAGTTATATTCTATTTTATTTGCATTCATTTAACATTTATCCTCGGGGTTATTTTTTTGTATTTAGGCTTGAACTGTTTTGGGTTTATTTCGAGATTTTAACTTGTTTAATTTTGTTGATTTATAAACGGCGACACCACAAATAATTTTTGGAAACTGAACTTAAGGTTTTCTAAAAAATTTTCTGAAAGTACTTCCATGTAACACTGCCAGATTCGGCCATAGCGTGTAGGCCGGGTTTGGGGTATTACAATTAATGGTTTAGAGGCAGGTTACAAAACTCGGCTGTGGATTTAGATTTCAAAATTTGGTTTCTGAAAAAAGATTTGCAAAGTGATTTGAAATAATTTTAATAACGAGTATGTGGTACATCGAGCCTCCAGCACTGATCCTATAAGTTCTCTAAAACTCTGATATGTACTGTATGAAAGTATGCTTATACTAAAATTTTGTTTGCATCTGTGTGAAATACTGTGTCTACGTTATGAGACCACTATAGGTAGTACGTTACTGAAACACTTTAGGTAGTGTAAACTGAAAAACGTAGTGAGCTTATTACTCGAGATAACTAACTCTGAAACTCTGATACTGTTTTACATAAAATATCTTCTAATAATTATCGAAACTGTAAACTGATATGCATAAAAATTTTAAATACAAATTAATTCGATAGTTACAATGAGCACACATGGTACTTGTGGATGGGGTACTAAAGGCCGAGGTAGAGGCCGTAAAGGGATTCGAGCTGAGTCCTTCGCATTTGATACGATCCCTAATCTAGACACTAGCGAGACACCAGTGTCACCTGTTACTGAGACTAGCGCGGAGTCTCAAGACCGTGCAACTGAGGACGACGCATGTCCTAAGCCATTCTTTGAATTTTAAAGAGGGTCACTGGGGCTAATACTGGATCTGGAGGTCGTGGGTCGGTTATGGAATGGCTTCGGTTGAATGGGGCTGAGATATTCAAAGGCATAGCTGGAGTTGCTCCGAGTGTGGCTGAGTACTAGATGGAGGTCACAGAGCGTATCATGGACGATCTAGACTTTTCTGATGAGCAGAAGCTCAATGGGCTGTGTCACTGCTGCGAGATGAGGCGTATCAATGGTGGCTGATCGTCACGGAGGGCATTCAACCCGATCGATTGATTTGGG
Organism: Gossypium arboreum; assembly: GCF_025698485.1. NCBI lineage: Eukaryota > Viridiplantae > Streptophyta > Magnoliopsida > Malvales > Malvaceae > Gossypium > Gossypium arboreum. Next base: position 4,384,372 of record NC_069076.1, read on the forward strand.
ATCTGTTTACGACTACTTATTAGAGTAAGTACGTAAGAGCCAGCTACACAGATGCTAGGCGATGTGAGTTCCTAAGTCTCACTCAAGGTGACCGTTCAGTGGCCGAGTATGAGGCTGAATTTCTGAGATTGAGTCGCTATGCGAGGGGTATGGTGACGACTGAGTATGAGCGCTGTGTTCGATTTGAGAATGGTCTTCGAGACAGTTTGGAGTTCTGATAGCTCCTCAAAGGGAACGAGATTTCTCCGCTTTGGTCAAGAAGGCCAAGATAGCCGAGGAGGTGAAGCACTCTGAGTGCCAAAACTGTGAAAAAGGGAAGGCTAAGAAGGATTTTGAGCCTACGAATGTAGGATTGAGGCCTAAAAAAAAGGCTGATGGGCCCGTGAGAGCTGGGCCTACTGTTGCTATTCCTATTGGGGTAGCGGTGTGCCAGCTTTGTAATAGACGCCTTCCGGACAAGTGTTAGAGAGCTATTGGGGCTTGTTTGAGGTGTGGGTTGACTGAGCATAGAGTTAAGGATTGTCCACTACGGGGTAATCAAATGTAAGCTCCAGTTGCTAAGACTGCACAACAGCCGAGAGGGGTACAATAGCCACTTAGGGTCTGAGGACAAGCTAGGGGTGGTAACGGTATGGGTCAAGGTTAGAGAGCACCAGACAGAGGTGATGGGCCGACTGAGGCGAGGCAGCCTGCGCTTGTCTATACTGCACGTCGTCGTAAGGATGGAGATGCTACGGACGTCATCACTGGTATGTTTTTAATCCTTAATGTACCTTATGTTGCACTGATAGACATAAGCTCTACATATTATCGAATAGCCTCGGTGTCTATCGCCCTTTATCGAATGGCCCCGAAGGAGCTGACATAACTTAAGGCTCAAATTCAGGAGCTGTTAGATTGTGGGTTTATGGGTCCTGGTGTGTTTCTAAGGGGAGAACCTGTTCTGTTCGTAAATAAGAAGGATGGTATGATGATAATGTGTATCAATTACAGTCAGTTGAATAAGTTGACGATTAAGAATAAATAGTCACTTTCGAGGATAGACGATTTATTTGATCAGTTCAGAGGGGCTTCTGTGTTCTCCAAAATCGATCTGTGATCAGGTTATCATCAATTGAGGGTAAATGAGGCCGATGTGCATAAAACAACATTTAGGACTCGTTATGGAGATTACGAGTTCCTGGTTATGCCTTTTAGGTTGACTAATGCACCAGTGACATTCATGGACTTGATGAACCGTGTGTTTCAGCCCTATTTAGACCTGTTCGTGATGGTGTTTATTGAAAACATCTTGATTTACTGTAAGTCTGAGGACAAGCACGATGAACATCTCAAGGTTGTTCTGCAGATCTTTCGTGAAAAATGGCTTTATGCGAAGTTCTTTGAGTGTGAGTTTTAGGTTCAGAAAGTAATCTTTTTGGGACATGTGGTGTCTGCTAGGGGAATTCATGTTGATCCTCATAAGATTGAAGCTGTTTTGGATTAGAAACAGCCGATGAATGTGTTAGAGGTCTGCAGTTTTCTGGGACTGGCAGGATAATATCGATGTTTTGTAGGAGGGTTCTCATTGATCGTAACGTCGTTGACTAAGTTACTGCGTAAGGAAGTTCTTTTTGTTTAGGCAGACGCACAGCAAGAGAACTTTGAGAAGCTCAAGACAGCTTTGACTCATGCTCTGATTCTGATACAGCTAGAGCCCGGTAAGGATTTCGTAGTGTACAGCGACGCGTCACATGTAGGTTTGGGTTATTTTCTGATGCAAGGCAATAAGATAGTTGCTTATGCATCTCTTCAGCTCAAGACTCACGAGGCTAATTATCTGACGCGTGATTTGGAGTTGGTTGCAGTTGTCTTTGCATTAAAGATTTGGAGGTGTTATCTGTATGGTGAAAAGTGTACCATCTACACTGATCATAAAAGCCTCAAGTATTTCCTCACTCAGAATGAGTTAAATCTTAGGCAGCGTCGATGGGTTAAGCTGCTTAAGGATTACGACTGCAATATCGAGTACCATTCAGGTAAGGCCAATGTGGTAGAAGATGTGTTAAGCCGTAGGGCTATAATCGATTTGAGGGCGATGTTCACTCGACTGAGTCTTTATGACGATGGGAGTCTCTTGGCTGAGTTGCAGGTTAGACTGACTTGGCTGGATCAAATTAAGGATAAGCAGTTAAGAGATAAGTCCCTTGAGTTGCAATTCTGTCATGTTGAGGCTAGAACTGCTACTGATTTTGGGATTGACAGTGATGAAGTATTGCGGTTTCGAGGTAGGATCTGTGTTCCTAATGATGAGGATTTGAGACTGTCAATTCTAAAAGAGGCACATAGTAGTCCTTATGCTATGCATCCTGGTGGAAACAAAATGTATAAAGATCTCCGAGAGTTGTACTGGTGGCCAGGGTTGAAATGCGAGGTGACCAACTTTGTTACTCGTTGTTTGACTTGTCAGTAGGTTAAGGCTGAGCATCAGTTACCTTCGAGTTTGCTACAACTAGTGAAGATACCAATGTGGAAATGGGAGCGAGTAACGATGGACTTCGTTAGTTGGTTGCCTTCAACACCCACTAAGAAGGATTCTGTTTGGGTCATTGTGGATTGATTGACCAAGTCGGCACATTTCATTCCGGTGAAGACGACATTCTCCATGCAAAAGCTAGCTAAGCTATACATTTCCGAGATAGTGAGGTTGCTTGGGGTGCCTGTTTTGATCATCTCTGATAGGGATCCTCGTTTTACGTCTTAGTTTTGGCAGAAACTTCATGAGGCTTTAGGTTCTCATCTTGACTTTAGTACTACTTTTTATTCTCAGGCAGATGGTCAGTCAGAGAGGGTGATTCAGATACTGGAGGATATGTTGAAGGACTATGTTATAAATTTCTGAGGTAGTTGGGAGGAGTACTTGCCCTTGACAAAGTTCGCTTACAATAACAACTATCAGTCTAGTATTCAGATGGCACCGTATGGGGCACTTTATGGTCATAAGTGTCGCACTCCTTTATGCTGGATTGAGTTGGGTGAGCGACGTATTATGGGTTTAAAGTTGATTTCAGAGACTAAGGATAAAGTCCTTTGATTTGGGAGCGTTTGGAAGCACCTTCTGATAGACAGAAGTCTTATGCTGATTTGAAGATGAAGGATATCAAGTTTTCTGTGGGGGACTTGGTCTTTCTTAAAGTTTTGTCATGGAAGAAGGTTCTGAGGTTCGGGTACAAGGGTAAGCTGAGTCCTCAGTTTATTGGGTCGTACCGAATTTTGAAGGGAGTGGGGCCATTCGCGTATCAGTTGGAGTTACCTCTAGAGTTAGATCGTATTCACAATGTTTTTCATGTCTCGATGTTGAGATGTTACCACTCTGATCCCACGCATATTGTGCCTATGGAAGAAATTGAGGTTAGACTAGATCTGACGTTCGAGGAAGAACCAGTTCAAATTTTGGATCGCGACATCAAAGTTCTGCGTAGGAAGTCTATTCCCTTAATGAAGGTGCTGTGGCAGGATCATAGCACTGAGGAGGCTACTTGGGAGCCTGAGGAATCAATGCATCAGTAGCATCCTCACCTTTTCTAATCAGGTAAAAATTCGAGGACGAATTTTCTTTAAAGAGGTAGAGTTGTAGCGCCCCAAATTTCTGTAATTTCAATTTTTGTGATTGTTGAGTATGGAAATATCGAAACTTTTATTTTGATCTATTTTGGCATAAAATATATGTGGTTTAAGAGGTTATGTGCTCTGGGGTGTGTTTGGGAGGTCCCAAGTTTGAGCCTTAACTTGGGCTAAATTTTGGTTTTTATTTAGATAAAGTCTGATTTTTGGTTAATGGGCTTATGAGAATTTATTGGTAGTAACGTAACAGAATGGGTCTATTGGTCTAGTGGTTAAGTGGCAAGGGATTATACCTGAGATCCCGAGTTCGAGTCATGAGTGTGGCATTAATTTTTACGATAAGCCGTGCGGACGTTTGAGTTAGATTAAAACACTAAAAAGGGTAGGGTTTATGAGATGTTTGCCTAACCTGTTTTCTTTTTGGCTCTCTCTACCGTTTTTTTGTTTTCCCAAACCCCCTTTGTTGCCGAAATTTTATTCATTTTGCTCATCTCCTCCGTTTTCTTTCTTTCGACTAGTTTTGGCGTACTGCTAGCGGTTCCGTCGGCTCGATAAGTATGGTTTTGTTAAATTGGGAGATTTTTTTTGGAGATTGTTTAAGAGGGATTTAATTTTCTGTTTAGGGGACACTCGAGATTCTTTGGATCACTAAATGGGGTTCTAAACAACGAGTAAAAGCCGTTGTTCATTAAAAGTAAGTAGATCTCTCATTTCGAGATTTGTCCATTCTGAATTATTCTAATCAAAGACTGGAATTTTGGCTTACGATTCACAATAATAGGTTCTGGAGTGTTCGAAATTGCGTTAGACTTTAATCGAAACCAGGTGTGTACTCCAATCGATCTGAAATCACGTTTCAACGAAAGCCAAAAACGCTGCTGTCGACGCCACATGAGCATGTGGACTGCTCGTGTGAAAGTCGTGTGGCGATACACGGCCATGTGAAAATGCTGCTGTCGATGCCACACGAGCGTGTGGACTGTTCGTGTGAAAGCCACACGAGCACGATGGACACGGGAGTGTGAGGCTGGCTAGGCCGTGTGCGAGGCACGAGCTAGACCAATTGGGTCGTGTGGGCCCACATGAGTGAACCACATTGGTGTGTGGTAATCTAGGCCAGGCCGTGTGATCCACACCGGCAAGGCTAAATTAGGCTGTGTGAGCCACACGAGCGTGTGGGCTCACATAGGCAGGCCACATGGGCGTATGAGCCCAGTAATCTGATTTGTTCTAAAAGGTTGCTTGGGTCGCCCTAGTCGACTGAGACCTGTTAAAGGGGTCGGCAAGCATTAGTTAGGCCTTGTTCTGTGATATGATATTGAGATGTATGCTAGTATGTTATACTTAGCCTGGTATAAATATTAATCTGATTTGAGTATAGTACACATAATCTGTTTACTATTTGAAAGCATGCTATGACATTATTTATGTTGCGTTGCATTGGGTTGGGTTTGATATTGAAGAGAAGGAAGACTGAAAGGCTCTTTAGCCGCTTATCTGGTAGCTTTGCTGCAATTATTGATATATGCCGTTTTACTGTACCTTATGGTGTATAGGGTTGGATGGGTTGATTTTACCCCTATACTTGGTGTGTAGGGCTGGGTGGGTCAATTTTATCCTCAATGGTGTGTTTGGTTTGAAACGCCCCAAATTTTCGGCCTAGAAGTTTTGGGTTTCGAGTATAGGAATAGTAGGGAGGCTGCATACATAAGCTAAGTTGTGCGCAGTTTAGTGACAAGAAAGGGCCTGCTGGTCTAGTAGTTAAGGTGTGTACTAGTGTGTTGGATGTCTGGAGTTCGAGTTGTTGTGTGGGCGTTTTAGAAAATGTTTTAGTTATTTCTGTTTTAAGTTTAAGTTTGAGTAATTGTTTTATTAATTGTGATTAGAGATATTATCATTTATTTTGGTTATTATTCTATTTTATTTTATTTTATTCTCTTTGATTTTCTGTTACTTTGTACGTTAGTTTCTATTATTTTCTTTTTGGTATTGGCTCTTGTTTTCTTCTCCTCGTTTTTAGATCGATAGTGTTGTGGGGTCGAAGGGCTTCGATTATTCTACTCCTCTGTTGTGTCTTTTTCACTGTCAAATAGGTGTGGGATCCGAACTATGACTATCTTCCCTTTTGTTTTACGTAATTGTTTCAGCTTTTCTTGTCGGTATGTTAAACCGTTGTTTTGGGAATGTTAGTCGATGGAAGTGGTGGGAAATAGTCACTTCTGATGTACTGTTGATAGGGAAAAGCTTAGGGATCGTTTCAGTGGCTTAAGTGGTGGTTTTAAGATGGTTTCGTAACTTTCCTGACAGCCACATGGGCGTGTGTCGAGGCACATAGCTATGTAGATTTGGGGATTAGGGTTTCAGGCTAGTTATGGGTGCCACACGGCCTGGCTACACAAGCGTGTGGCCAATTTGGGGATTTTTGTCAAAAACCATACGGGCGTGTTCCCTAGAGCACACGGGTGTATGAGTTTGGGAATTAGGAATTTGATATTTAGGGTCACATAGCCTGGCCGTACGACCGTGTGATTGATTTTAGAATTTTAGGGTTCTCATGCAGGCGTGTGTTTCGGGACACACGGACGTGTAGCCAATTTGGGGCTTAGGGATTCTGAGTCTTGGGGTCACACAGCCTGGCTACACGGTCGTGTAACTGATTTAAGGAATAGGGGTGCCACACGGGCATGTGTTTCGGAGCACACAGCCGTGTTCGGTAGCCACACGGGCGTGTGAGACCCTCACACGGTCGTGTCTACTCCGCACTTGAATTTAGTGATATTGGACAGTGTCTTACATGGCATTATCACACGGCGTGCTTCTGCACGGCTATGTGCTACCCTTCACACGGGCATTTAGACCCCCACACGGCCTGTCTTGCTCCACACAACCAGGGCACAAGGGCGTGTGGCCCTATCTCGCCAAGTTTTGAATTTAGTCAATTTAAGTGTAATCATAACCTCTGTATGTTTCAACCATTGGCTAAGCTTTAGTAAGGGTAACTGTGACTCTGATCTAGCTTGGTTTAAATATGTTATTTACGAATGAATGTGTGTCTTGGTTGATACTGAATTCGAGCTATGAGTGTACACATGTCTGATTCTGTACTGTCTGACTGAATGTGAATGGTTGTTTTTGATTGAATGTCTGGAACTGGTTTTCTGAGTTGATGCATTTACATATACACATTTGCATACATTCATTTGCATACAAAATTTTTGGGTGGAATGTTGAAGAGAAAAGAGATTTACGATTTGGCAATTTGCCTGCATTCTGAAAGCCCTTAATAATACCCAGAGAATCATGGGAGGTCCCAATACCCTGAGGGTCATGGACATTACTGATAAAGGTATAGCGGTTTACCGCCTTGCACCTTACCGCATGTACGTTAGCTACGCTACGTACCATTATCTGATCTGGCAGTTATGCTGAACGTCTGTACCGCTATTCACCACATAGCACAGTACAGCTTATACGCTAGCGTTGCTACGTAACATTATCTGATCTAGCAGTTATACTGCATGTTTGTACTGCGGTCTTCCGCATGGCACTGTACAGCTTTCTGATAGTCTCAATTCCTGAGGGTCGTGGACAATGTGTAGGGGATATAAGGTTGGATGGGCTTTTCGAGGTCTTATTTGGAGTGATTGGTTGGATGAACTTACAGCTCTATCGAGGTTTGATGGGGGACGGAGTGTTGGTTGGATGGGTGGGTTATTTTAGAACTCATTTGCACTCATATGTATCTTGTGATTCTGTGACTGCAGTATCTGCTTGACTATTTGACTGAAATATTTGATTGTCTGATTGATTGAGAAGTCTGATTGTATTATCTGACTGAAAGACACTCGTGTCTAAAGAAACCTTGTGTAATGGGCTAAGGCCCAATCGATTCTGATTCTGGAAAGAGGGCTTAGGCCAGTTTGTGACTTCTAAGAATTTCTAGTATTGTGTCTAACAAAGCCATATGACTGTAAAGTTATATATGGTCTGTTTTGTTATAGTCGCTTTGTAAGTATGTTCTGCTGCTGAACTATTTTCAGGTTTACTGTATCTATTTCTATTTCGGTAGCTAGGTATTTCTCACACTAAGCTCGTATAGCTTACCCCCTTTTCTGTTTCCCCTTTCAGGTACACTTCAGAATTTTGGATGCTTGGCTCGATATGCGGAGGACTCAGGCAGTTCAAACCATTAGATTGTGATTTCGAATTTTTATGTTGTTATTCAGTTGAAGTGTAAAGTTTTAATTTTGGGGGCACTATTTTGGCTTTAAGAACCTAATTTTTTTATTTCGATTTTAAATACTTGATATTAATTTTTTTTAGAAATTTAATTAAAAGTGACTGGTTTTTGTAAAATTTTCCGCGATCACTTCGGTGATTAATGTAGCATTCTGGATTCGGTCTGGACTTCTAGGCCGTGTTTGGGGTGTTACATAGTTGGATGGAGGTGGTGTGTAGGGTTGGTGGGCATTACTGTTCTGATTGATATGCTTGTATGTTTGTATAGGCTAAGGCCCAAATGTATCTGATATTATTCCGAGTGGGCTAAGGCTTACATCAATTCTGTTAAGAGCTTAGGCTCGATTATGACTGGTTGACTGTTATCCATTTACATGCATGCTTTACTGTGGGGACGTATACACTGAGGTTGCGAAAACTCAACCCTTTATTCTTTTATTTGTCAAGTAATCCCCAGCAGTAAATGGATCGGTGCAGAGGAGGGCTGAACAATGACCACTGCTAGTCGTGTGTTGGTTTTATGAGTTATATTCTATTTTTTTTTTGCATTCATTTAACATTTATCTTCGGGATTATTTTTTTTGTATTTAGGCTCGAATAGTTTTGGGTTTATTTCGGGATTTTAACTTGTTTAATTTTGTTGATTTATAAATGGCGACACCACAAATAAGTTTTGGAAATGAACATAAGGTTTTCGTATAATAGAATGATGTCATAACTTCCATGTTAATGAAAGGTTTTCTGAAAGTACTCTCATGTAACACTGCCAGATTCGACCGTAGCGTCTAGGCTGGGTTTGGGGTATTACAATTTATACAGGTGCCGCCATTTATTATAGCTCTACAAAAAATTAATTTTTTAATTCCATGGCTAACGTAACATATTGGTGGCACAATTCTATTTCACTCTATCAAATTTTATTATTTATTTCAAGTCATTTACTTATATAATCAAGAAATTGAATTATTTTCGTAATTTATTAAAATTTTAAGATCATCCTGCAAAATTTGATTTTTACAAGCTAAAAATTCCGGGAATGGAAAAGGATTGACCCATGTGTCGGCCACTGCGTTGGCGCCAATGGTCTAACAATGAGGCGAATAAAGTCAGTCTTGTACCGCTTGTTTTTCAGTGGAAAAAGATAAGGTTATGATATAGCTTATGTAAACTTGAATACTTAGATTCAAAGAATATTACAGCTTTAATTCTATTAAAAAAAAAACATAGCTTTAAATAATATCAAAATCAGACGTTCAATTACATCATTAATTCATTATCTTTAAGAAACTGAACTTGAAAATAAATTTATGGGAGCACCCATCACGAGTCAATAGATGATAAAAACTAAAAAGAAAAAAACATATTTATTTATATAACATTATACGGAAATAAAAATGTTAGTAGGCAGATAAATGACTATGAGTGGTCGGAATTAAGATAAGGTCGTCTTTCCTTCTCGCAGTCAAGCCAAATGTTTCAGACATATCCAAATTTTCATGCGGTAGTCCACTTGGAAGCTCCCAATCAAAATGGTAAAGCAATTTTGCGAGAGGCAACTCAATGTTCGGAAGCGCAAATGATATGCCTGGACACATCCTTCTTCCTGCACCAAATGGGATATACTCCAAATTTGTTCCTTTGAAATCACAGGAACTATTGAGGAACCTTTCAGGATAAAATGTCTCAACTTCACTCCAGTACTTAGGATCTCTTCCCATAGCCCATGCATTGATTATTTGGTCTTGGTAGGTACTTGGTAGCCATTGATTTCGCAATTCTCTCGACTTTCTCTTGGAAGTAACAGAGGAAATGGAGGGTGTAACCTCATGGTTTCTTTGATAACTAATGCCAAGTATTTTAATTCATTAAGACTTGCTTCATCCACATCTCTTTTTCCATGACAGACCTGTCTTACCTCATTTTGTGCCTTTTTTAGCACCTTTGGATTTCTCAACATTTCTGCCATTGCCCAGTCTACGGTTGTTGATGATGTTTCGCCCCCTCCACCGAAGATATCCTGAGATTATATGAGCCAACATTACTTCAAGCTGATGATAGATTTGCTTTTCAATAAAGTTATAAGCTTTGAATACTAACCCAAATGATTGCTTTGATTTCCGTGTCAGTAAGGGAAAATTCAAGATCACCATGTTGTTGAGCCTTTAAAAGAACAGTAACCAAGTCTTCCTTGGCTTCTCCTTCACCTATTCTTCCTCTCTTCAGGCTGGCTCTGTGTTCATTAACGATGCCTTGAAGTATCTCATCACTCTTCTCACGGAGAGCCTCAGCTTTCTGTCTCACTCCACTAATTAGCTCAAGCAATCCAAAAGAAGGGTACAGATCTGCTAGACCGAATCCAGAAGACAACTTTATTATTTCATCTATAACTATTATGAAAGAGTCTCGGTCCTTGCATGTGTTACCGAATGCTGCTCTTGATGTAATATCATATGTTAACGAAAATATCTTCTTGGTGAGATTGATTGGCGACCCTTGGTTTGAAGATATATATTTCACAAGACCTGAGACTTCCTCTTGTCTGATTGATTCAAAGGATTGCACTCTTTTTGCTGTTAAAAGCTCCACTGTGCAAATTTTTCGTAGTTGTCTCCAATAGTTGCCATATGGTGCCATGACAATATCCCTGTAACCATAAGTAATCACATTTGCAGCAATCATATAAGGTCTATCAACGAAGATAGTGCCATGTGTTACCAAGACCTCTTTGGCAATTTCTGGTGATGAAACAACGATGGTGGAAATTTCACCAAGCTGTAGGTGGATTAAGGGTCCATGTTGATTGGCCAAATCTGTGAGAATTCGATGAGGTAGTGAGCCAACTAGCTGATGTAAGTTGCCTATAAAGGGTAATCTCCATGGCCCTGGTGGCAGTTTCTTGTTCGAATCAATGGCTTTGATTTTCTTTACTATTTTAACTATGACCAACAAGAAGAACAAGGAAGGCAGCAAGATAAGCAAAGAGGGAAAAAGAAGCAGCTCCATTGATATTGGAGTATAGGATTTTTAAGGTCTCTAGTTGTTTTAGAGGGATTTATAGGAAAGGATGATGATTGTAGCTAACTTAAGGAGTTGTAATAGTTGAGGGTTGTCAGTTCCATAATTTAAACCCCACCTAGCAGGGTTGTTTGTAAAATATTCATAATTTTGATATTAATTTAAATTTATTAAATAATACTAATAATAGGGCTTTTTTATCAAAATAACTTAAATAATTTAATTAAATATCAAAATGACCCACTTTTTAATTAAACACGAAAATAACTCTAAATTTACAGTCAAAGTTGGTGCAGCCAAATTATATGGCGCCACCAACTTACCATGTCAGCAGGAAGTATAAAAAAATTAATTTTTTAGAAGAGCAATATAGAATAGCGTCGCATGTATAAATATAAGAGAAATACTGTAATTTCTAGAAAATAGGAGAATTCAAAACAATTTTCTATTTTCTGATTGAGCCAATTTAAATAGGAGTCTTCTGGTTTTTTTACTTTTTTACTTTTTATTTTTTTAACTTTTGTCTTTTCTTTAATTTTTTAAAGATTTATATTTTTCTTATTTTATTTTGTTTATTTATTTTATTTATTTTATTTATTAATTTTAAAAATTTGAAATGTATATTTGAAATGTTTTATAATATATATTTTTAAAAATTTTAAATATATATTTGAAATTATTTCTAATAAATTTTAAAATTATTTTTGAAATTATTTTTATAAATTTTAAATATTATTTTTAAATATTAAATATATTTTTAATAATATTTAAACATTAAAATTTTAAATAAAATTTTATAAAAATTTTAAAAGGTTTAATTATCTTTAATATTAACAATTTTACATAGAATTTTTAAATTATTATTTTAGTTATTTTTAAAGATATTTAACCATTTTAAGTTTTTACTAAAATTTTAAATGTTTAAATATTTTATATTATTAAAAATAAAACAAATAATAAATTTGAAAGATCATATCTTTTAAATGTTTAAATTTTAAATAAATTTTTAATAAAAATTTAAAATGGTTAAATATCTTTAAAAATAATTTAAAATAATAATTTAAAAAATTCTATGTAAAATTGATAGTTTTAAAGATGTTTAAAGCTTTTAAAATTTTTATAACAATTTTATTTAAAATTTTAATGTTTAAATATTATTAAAATATATTTAATATTTAAAAAATAATATTTAAAATTTATAAAATTAATTTCAAAAATATATTTTTAAAATTTATAAGAAATAATTTCAAAATATATATTTAAAATTTTAAAATATAATTTAAAAATAATATTTTAAATTTTAAAATATATATTATAAAATATACATTTAAATTTTTTAAAATTAATAACAAAAATAAACAAACAAAATAAGATAAGGAAAAATATAAAACTTAAAAAAAAGAAAAAAATTAAAGAAATTAAAGAAAAAGACAAAAGTTAAAAATAAAAATAAAAAAATCAGAAGCACATGTCACGTCTAGTGGTGGCGCCATTTAAATTGGCTCTACCAGAAAATGAAAAATTATTTTGAAGTCCCCTATTTTTTTAGAAATTGCAGTATTTCCCTTATATTTATACAGGTGGGGTCATTCTATATGGCTCCACCAGAAAATTAATTTTTTTATGCTCCCTACTGATGTGGCAAGTTGGTGACGCCATATAATTTGGCTCCACCAACTTTTACTATAGATTTAGGATCATTTTCGTGTTTAATTAAAAAAGTGAGTCATTTTGATACTTAATTAAATTATTTGAGTTATTTTGATAAAAAAGCCCTAATAATGGAGGGTTCTTTCTTTTTCGGGTTTTTTATAAAAATAACTCAACAAATTTAATTAATTATCAAAATGACTCATTTTTTTAATTAAATACAAAAATGACCTGAAATCTACCGTAAAAGTTGGTGGAGCAAAATGATTTGGCGCCACCAACCACGTCAGCATCCATGAAAAAAAATTAATTTTTTGGTGGAACCATATAGAATAGCACCACCTGTATAAATAACATAAAAATACTGTAAATTCTGGAAATATGAGAAACTTCAAAATAAATTTACCATTTTCTGGTGGAGCCAATTAAATTGGCGCCACCATATTCCCCTTACACCTTGCCACTTTCCTTTTTTTTTTTAACTTTTTTTAATTTTTTACATTCGTCCTTTTTTAAGTTTTGTTTTTATTTTTATTTTATTTTATTTATTTATTTTCCTTATTTTTATTATTAATTTTAAAAATTTTAAATGTATATTTTAAATATTTTATAATATATATTTTTAAATTTTAAATATATATTTTTAAATTATTTTTTAAATTTATAATATTATTTTTAAATATTATTTTTAAATATTAAATATATATTTTAATAATATAAAAACAACTTTGGAACTAAAATTGTTTAAATATGATTTTTCTAACAACTTTGGAACTAAAATTAAAATAACAAGATAACTTAATTAAACTGATATTTTTCCTAAAACGAGTTAAATTATTAATTATTTTTGAAACTAATTCGAAATTATTTTCTAAAAAGTGAATTTTACCAGCTCTGGCTGTAACACCCTTGTAGCAGGCTCAATTTGTCCGGCCCACTATGAACCCAAAAGATAATAAAAAAAACCAAAATATAAAAAAATAATAAAAGTCCCAAATTAAATTAAAGCCCAAAATCCGAAATAATTCATTACAATTTTCACCAGACCCAAATACAAGTTTTTAGCCCAAATTATTACCCAAGCTAAATTTAATTTATAAACTCAATGGCCCAATTTCGAAATTAGCCCAAATGGCCCAAGCAAATTGAAACTTTTGGAACCCTAAGGTGCCTTTCCCTTGTGTCGTAACTGGTTTCCAGCAGCTTCCACCAAACCGCCGCGCCTCACTCAAACCCACATGTGTCTTCAGGCCTCATCCCACGTGCGTCACCACCTCTAGCTGGCTCCGTTCGTACCTGCAACAAAATACATGAGAAACAGAAATGACAGCAAGGAAATTGGATTTTTTGATTTATTCTTATTTTTTCTTCTCTTCGGCTATAAAACCGAATGTAATCTGTAAAAATGGGGATTACGAAATACTAGATACAAAAGAAAAAGCAATGAAAAACTAAGGTGATTTCATATTTATTTTTCCGTGTTCTGATTTAGTTTTTTTTTCTTTGTTCCTACATATAGATTTTTCACAGAAAAATAAGGAGAAAGGGACTTACCTTAATGCTGGCTCCTTCATGTCCTTGCTTGCTTCGTCGTAATCAAAGCTTAAGCGAGGATCTTTAAGCTTCTGAGTGGACTCGTGGTCTAACAAGGCCAGATTAGGCCTTCATGCGATGTTCATTTGCCGAATATAGGGATAGATCGGCAGTTGAAAGATGTCCTAAGTTCGACCGAATGAATAAAGGGGAATAAGCTTTAAGTTTTTTTTATTTGCTTTTAAGTGGATGAGTGTTAATTTTAGGGTTTTCTTTTCCTTTCTTT